>NC_067466.1:2567500-3845000 GCF_025434085.1 Hippocampus zosterae
AACAACATGGACACACAAAATAAATGCCAACCAGGCGACAAAAAAACGTCATGCTAGTGTGCAACAGCTCATCCCCTTTTCTTTTTTTTTTTCCTAGCACTCTTCCAGCATGCAGAGTTCACACCATACACTGCTCAAGGCTGCCAAAAGGCTTATCTATGCCACAACTGTCTTTGGTAAACACCACCTCGGGTGCGTGATTCTCAAAAATGCCATTGTTGACCTTAAAACGTGCAGTCATACTAAGTTAACGAAGCCAATTGTAAATTATTCACACGTGACCCTGAAACGTCCCGATTAAAGCTGGAAGATTTTGCTCTTGTGACGAACGAAATTAGAAATCCAGCCTGTGTATGCACAAATGAGATGTGTCTTAAAATCTGACAGGTTTTTTTTTATGACTCAAACCAACAAGAATTTGTATGTTCGACGATAGCTTCAACTCTAGTCATTAAATTTCATAATGACGGAAGGCACAACACAATCCACGGATAGCAAAGTTGTAACTGAATTTTCCAATTTCATGAGACAAGACCATCATTCCTCCCACAACAGGAGCCGTGATGGCTCTTCTCATGTTTCAAGAGAAATGTGCATCTAATGAACGTAATCTAAAAAAACATTGGAACATAATCGGAACATTCTGGCAATTAGCAGCATAACAGAAGCATTTATAAAACAAATAAGATAATTGAAACCCACAGACATTAACATTCACAAATCATCCAGATCAAGGCCTTCACTGTATACTTACACATTCTAACTCCTCCCAGAAAGTTAACAACGTCCACTGTTTACGACTTACAAACAACCATCTAAGCATCTCGTGACCTTCCGGCCCTTTTCAACCTAAACACACGGTGACCTCCTCATTTGTAGCATCACTGTGTCAAACCTCACCTGCCTGGGCCTTTCTTTATTCTCAACATACCCAACTTCCATCATCACCTTACGTCTCACCATCAATATTTTCACTTGCCTTTCACCCACTATAAGTATCCAAAACTCTCTGTGTCACCACACCCATACTCAACCATTTTACTTCTTTACCTGATTTACAAATACTTCATGTAGCGCCGGTTGAAATAATGAAGCTGAAGTGGTGTTAGGAATTATAATAAAAACAGTTACAATTACAAGTACCGGTAATTATAATAGATGCCATACAAACCTTCCACACTGCAAAAGCCAGAAAACAAAACAAACAAGACTCCATGAGTCGCGCCAAGAGTCACGCTTATCTACACACCCACACGCAAAGACTAATCCAACACATATTCGCAGACACAACCCTACAGACAAACCAAAATATTCACCTTGCTACCGCTCACAACCAAGTTAAGCACATCCAAACTTTTAATTTTGTCATCCGCGAGAAGACTTCACTCCATCCAAATATCGATACAGTATATACCATCAATTTACTGTCAAACAAGCCGCCATCCAAACTTGTTGCTCCTCAGCTCCATTTAGATGATATGATTTTCGCAGATCCTCCATTTCCTGGACAAATTGTACCACGTCAATTTTATGTGATGTAATGCCGTCTATGGCTTTTTTTTTACATCTTCTTGTGTCCATGTTCTATAAACAAGAATGACAGGCGACTCATCTTTTATGTCTGGATTTGCAACTTCAATCATGGGAAAAGCGTCTCGTACCTCACTCCCTTCGTCAACCTTTGTCGCAGCAGGGGAAAAAACACTACTCCAATTTTTGGAAAATTCCACTCCCAAATATCCTTTTCCCCTGGTGGCCATCGGATGGCCCCCTCTGTAAGAGGGTGGAGGGGATGGTGGAAAAGGAGGAGATGTCGGAAGAGTCGGATACAACGGTGGTGTAACAACAGTATTTGTGGATGCCATCTCCAACGCATTTTCTCTTTCTTCTTTCTGCTCCAATGCATTCTCTCTTTCTACTTTCTGTTCTTCCCCCTGTCAGTATACCTACCGGACCCGATTCATCATCTTCTTTCCTGTGAAACATAACGTCTTCCTCAATCTTTTCACTTACACAATCCCCTCTTTCCACTTTTTCTAAACCCCTCTTTACTTTCACTTTCCGCCTCTTTTCAGCCAAGGACACCCAGAAATCAATGTCTCCAAACCCATCCTTATCCATTTTCGTTTTGTCATTCTTGCACATTGATCTAATATTATCCTGCAGGCGCATCAACGTTTGTATATTCAGCTGTCCAGCGAATTTGTATTTTTCCATCCACGTATCTAAATGTTTTATCTTCGAAGGAGATTGACTCTCTACGAATCTCCAGTCCTTACATGTTAACTTCTTTTTGGGATCACCTCTCTCCACGGTCTTACTATTATGAACCCCCATTGCGAATTAGGGGGTGGAACTTTGAGAATTTGAGAATTTTTTGTTTAGAGTCAGCGATTTACCTAGGGTAACTAGGCTGACTATTCCCTTGAACAGGGTGGCAATTTCTCCGACTGAGGTAATTTCCAACCTTCTACCACCAAGGTGGCGGGAAATTCTTGCATCTGCTTCCTCAGACAGTTGCCACAACAAATGTCCTGTTCAGATGAGGTAGCGAACCTCCACTCACACAGTTACACAGTCATTCATTTATGCGCATTTAATTTGCTTTTATCCTATTACCTTGACCAGAGGTAACGCACTATACACACATTATTTATAACCGGGGTTTAATACACATTATTTACACACGGAGTTTAAGCACGTGCAGGACACCGTCGCCCTCACCAGTTTATGAGACTTACCGGTCTGTATGCCTGATAGGGACTCGTATGGCTCAGGGCTTTGCGGCTTAAAAAGACCACGTCTTTTTGCCGGCGCGCAAACACTCAATCACCGTAGAAAGAGTTCCTTCTCAACAAACCCCTCTCAGGCTCACATAGGGTCTCGAACCAGGCGTTCGAACCAAACTACAACACCTGTCCTGAGAGTGTTTCAATTAAAAACAGGTTTAAAGACCACCCCGACCTCCGTCTTTACAAACCCGGCGCGCAAACACTCACCTAGAGTGTCGATGCGGAGTTTAAGTACGTACAGGACACCGTGGCCACGGTCTTCCTGGCCGTCGACTCAGCGTCTGGAGGCGTCAGGTATGTTGCGATCCCGGACGAGCCCCCAAAAATGTCAGGTCGGTCCAAATTGACACGCAGGAATAACCAAAAGGAGGAGACAGGAGACTCGATTCTGGTACCAGGAGGGAACGAGGAGAAGCGTTCGGTTTCAGTTCTCCACACGTAACCCTAACGATCTCCCCCTTCACCTCCTCATTTATTGGGAAAGCTACTACATAGGTGTGTCCAACCTAAAGGGTGGGGGCTGTTGAACACACACTGAACTTGTTTGACTGTGTGTGTGTATGTGAGTGCAATTTACGTACATGTGTGCAAATGTCACATAAACATCCCGTTGCAGCTGGTGTTGATGTCTCCATTCCCGGTTCAGCCTTGCTCGCTGTTTAGTCTTAACAGTTATCTCTTCCCAACAACGTCCTCGGAAAGGTGGTTGCGACCCTAAACCTTTCACACAGTACAGCAAGCAAAAGTGAGCACATAATGAAGAACATATAATGATTATAGATGTGAGTAAATAATAAAGGATAAATCTTTATTGAAAGCATAAGCGTTCTTCATTGCAGGCAAAACCAACTAATGATTGCAAGCATAAGCGTTCTTCTTTGCAAGCAAAATCAAACTATACTGACAGGCAGAAGCATTCTTCATTGCGAGCATAAAATGACGACACGAGAATCAACCGAATAATACGTGAATGTATGATTACTAAAAAATAATAAATCCAACAAAGCGTCAAAATGACCTTACTAGTGAACTCGTGAGCATTTTGTGGCTTACATGTTCACTAGTAAGCGTCAAAATGACCTTGCTAGTGAACTAGTGAGCGTTTTTGTGGCTTACATGTTCACTAGTAAGCGTCAAAATGATCTTACTAGTGAACTATTGGGCGTTTTGTGGCTTACATGTTCACTAGTAAGCCTCAAAATGATCTTACTAGTGAACTAGTGGGCGTTTTGTGGCTTACATGTCAACTAGTAAGCCTCAAAATGATCTTACTAGTGAACTAGTGGGCGTTTTGCGGCTTACATGTCAATTAGTAAGCCTCAAAATGATCTTACTAGTGAACTAGTGGGCACATTTATGGCCTTACATGTTCACGAGGAAGCATCAAAATGATCTTACGAGTGAATTAGTAGGCGTTTTGCGGCTTACATGTCAACTAGTAAGCCTGAAAATGATCTTACTAGTGAACTAGTGGGCGTTTTGTGGCTTAAATGTTCACTAGTAAGCGTCAAAATGACCTTACTAGTGAACTAGTGAGCGTTTTGTGGCTTACATGTTTACTAGTAAGCATCAAAATGACCTTGCTAGTGAACTAGTGAGCGTTTTTGTGGCTTACATGTTCACTAGTAAGCGTCAAAATGATCTTACTAGTGAACTATTGGGCGTTTTGTGGCTTACATGTTCACTAGTAAGCCTCAAAATGACCTTACTAGTGAACTAGTGAGCGTTTTGTGGCTTACATGTTCACTAGTAAGCGTCAAAATGATCTTACTAGTGAACTAGTGGGCGTTTTGTGGCTTACATGTCAACTAGTAAGCATCAAAATGACCTTGCTAGTGAACTAGTGAGCGTTTTTGTGGCTTACATGTTCACTAGTAAGCGTCAAAATGATCTTACTAGTGAACTAGTGGGCACATTTATGGCCTTACATGTTCACTAGTAAGCGTCAAAATGACCTTACTAGTGAACTAGTGAGCGTTTTGTGGCTTACATGTTCACTAGTAAGCGTCAAAATGATCTTACTAGTGAACTAGTGGGCGTTTTGTGGCTTACATGTCAACTAGTAAGCCTCAAAATGATCTTACTAGTGAACTAGTAGGCACATTTATGGCCTTACATGTTCACTAGTAAGCGTCAAAATGATCTTACTAGTGAACTAGTGGGCACATTTATGGCCTTACATGTTCACTAGTAAGCGTCAAAATTATCTTACTAGTGAACTAGTGAGCGTTTTGTGGCTTACATGTTCACTAGTAAGCGTCAAAATGACCTTACTAGTGAACTAGTGAGCGTTTTGTGGCTTACATGTTCACTAGTAAGCCTCAAAATGATCTTACTAGTGAACTAGTGGCGTTTTGCGGCTTACATGTCAACTAGTAAGCCTCAAAAAAATCTTACTAGTGAACTAGTGGGCACATTTATGGCCTTACATGTTCACTATTAAGCGTCAAAATGACCTTACTAGTGAACTAGTGGGCGTTTTGCGGCTTACATGTCAACTAGTAAGCCTCAAAATAATCTTACTAGTGAACTAGTGGGCGTTTTGCGGCTTACATGTCAACTAGTAAGCCTCAAAATGATCTTACTCGTGAACTAGTGGGCACATTTATGGGCTTACATCTTCACTAGTAAGCGTCAAATTGATCTTACTCATGAACTAGTAGGCGTTTTGCGGCTTACATGTCAACTAGTAAGCCTCAATATGATCTTACTAGTCAACTAGTGGGCACATTTATGGGCTTACATCTTCACTAGTAAGCGTCAAATTGATCTTACTCGTGAACTAGTGGGCGTTTTGCAGCTTACATGTCAACTAGTAAGCCTCAAAATGATCTTACTAGTGAACTAGTGGGCGTTTTGTGGCTTACATGTTCACTCGTAAGCGTCAAAATGACCTTACTAGTGAACTAGTGGCGTTTTGCGGCTTACAACTCAACTAGTAATCCTCAAAATGATCTTACTAGTGAACTAGTAGGCGTTTTGCGGCTTACATGTCAACTAGTAAGCCTCAAAATGATCTTACTAGTGAACTAGTGGGCACATTTATGGGCTTACATCTTCACTACTAAGCGTCAAATTGATCTTACTCGTGAACTAGTGGGCGTTTTGCGGCTTACATGTCAACTAGTACGCCTCAAAATGATCTTACTAGTGAACTAGTGGGCGTTTTGTGGCTTACATGTCAATTAGTAAGCCTCAAAATGATCTTACTAGTCAACTAGTGGGCACATTTATGGCCTTACATGTTCACTAGTAAGCGTCAAAATGATCTTACTAGTGAACTAGTGGGCACATTTATGGCCTTACATGTTCACTAGTAAGCGTCAAAATGATCTTACTAGTGAACTAGTAGGCGTTTTGCGGCTTACATGTCAACTAGTAAGCCTCAAAATGATCTTACGAGTGAACTAGTGGTCGTTTTGCGGCTTACATGTCAATTAGTAAGTCTCAAAATGATCTTACTATTGAACTAGTGGGCACATTTATGGCCTTACATTTTCACTAGTAAGCGTCAAAATGATCTTACGAGTGAACTAGTAGGCGTTTTGTGGCTTACATGTCAACTAGTAAGCCTCAAAATTATCTTACTAGTGAACTAGTGGGCACATTTATAGCCTTACATGTTCACTAGTAAGCGTCAAAATGATCTCACTAGTGAACTAGTGGGCACATTTATAGCCTTACATCTTCACTAGTAAGCCTCAAAATGATCTTACTAGTGAACTAGTGGGCATTTTGTGGCTTACATGTCAACTAGTAAGCCTCAAAATGATCTTACTAGTGAACTAGTTGGCATTTTGTGGCTTACATGTCAACTAGTAAGCCTCAAAATTATCTTACGAGTGAGCTAGTGGGCGTTTTGCGGCTTACATGTCAACTAGTAAGCCTCAAATTGATCTTACTCGTGAACTAGTGAGTGTTTGGTGGCTTACATGTTCACTAGTAGGCGTCAAAATGATCTTACTAGTGAGCGTTTTGTGGCTTACATGTTCACTAGTAAGCGTCAAAATGACCTTACTATTGAACTAGTGAGTGTTTTGTGGCTTACATGTTCACTAGTAAGCATCAAAATGATCTTACTAGTGAACTAGTGGGCACATTTATGGCCTTACATGTTCACGAGTAAACGTCAAAATGATCTTACTAGTGAACTAGTGGGCGTTTTGTGGCTTACATATCAACTAGTAAGCCTCAAAATGATACGAGTTAGCTAGTGGCCGTTTTGCGGCTTACATGTCAACTAATAAGCCTCAAAATTATCTTACTCGTGAACTAGTGAGCGTTTTGTGGCTTACATGTTCACTAGTAAGCCTCAAAATGATCTTACCAGTGAACTAGTGGGCGTTTTGCGGCTTACATGTCAACTAGTAAGCCTCACAATGATCTTACTAGTGAACTAGTGGGCACATTTATGGCCTTACATGTTCACGAGTAAACGTCAAAATGATCTTACTAGTGAACTAGTGGGCGTTTTGTGGCTGACATATCAACTAGTAAGCCTCAAAATGATCTTACGAGTGAGCTAGTGGGCGTTTTGCGGCTTACATGTCAACTAGTAAGCCTCAAAATGGTCTTACTCGTGGACTAGTGAGCGTTTTGTGGCTTACACGTTCACTAGTAAGTGTCAAAATGACCTTACTAGTGAACTAGTGTTTTGTGGCTTACATGTTCACTAGTAGGCGTCAAAATGATCTTACTAGTGAGCGTTTTGTGGCTTACATGTTCACTAGTAAACGTCAAAATGACCTTACTAGTGAACTAGTGAGTGTTTTGTGGCTTACATGTTCACTAGTAAGCGTCAAAATGATCTTACTAGTGAACTAGTGGGTGTTTTGTGGCTTACATGTCAACTAGTAAGCGTCAAAATTATCTTACTAGTGAACTAGCGGGCGTTTTGTGGCTTACATGTTCACTAGTAAGCATCAAAATGATCTTACTAGTGAACTCGTGGGCAAATTTATAGCCTTACATGTTCACTAGTAAGCCTCAAAATTCTTACAAGTGAACTAGTGGGCACATTTATGGCCTTGCATGTTCACTAGTAAGCGTCAAAATGATCTTACTAGTGAACTAGTGGGCGTTTTGTGGCTTACATGTCAACTAGTAAGCCTCAAAACGATCTTATTAGTGAACTAGTGGGCACATTTATGGCCTTACATGTTCACTAGTAAGCGTGAAAATGATCTTACTAGTGAACCAGTGGGCGTTTTGTGGCTTACATCTTCACTAGTAAGCCTCAAAATGATCTTACGAGTGAACTAGTGGGCGTTTTGTGGCTTACATGTCAACTAGTAAGCCTCAAAACGATCTTATTAGTGAACTCGTGGGCACATTTATGGCCTTACATGTTCACTAGTAAGCGTCAAAATGATCTTACTAGTGAACTAGTATTTATTTGTATTTTTTTTAGCATTACTACTCCATTTTGTAATGCATATTCTACTTGGCAGTATTTTTCTTTATTTTCAAGTTCAACATTAGATGTTTTATTTTTACGTCACATGTTAAACTTACCTTGAGCATTGTAAAAAGTGGTTTCATTTAATTTCGTAATTTCGTTAATTACCCTACGTTTTTCAGTCTAAAACTCAATTGAAAATGTTTCGATATAATATCCTCATCAAACACACCAGTCTTTTTTGTCTCTTATCTGTGACAAGCATGCACATACACTCATCCTGGGATTTGCTCTTTCTTATTAAATCTTGTTAATTACTTTGCACTTTGTGAATGTTTTGAAGATTACATTTTTTTCCAAAAATGGTCTCACAAATGTATTCAACCTCTTTCACAACTCTGACTTTTACAAGATAACCAGCACAAACTAAAACCAACCAGCAAACATACATGCTCACCTGAGTTTTACCAGGTCACCATACTAGTACATACTGCCACTAAATGGATAGCGGAAAACAAAAAAAGGTCCATTTATCACTACACTATAAATGGGCTATAGTGTTGACGGTGAGTCTTTGTAAATGGTTGTCTGTCTCTGAGTCCTAAAACAGTGTATGGTTTATGAAATAAATATATTTTTTCCCAATTGCAAAGCAGAGACAATCTTTTTTTTTTACAACTGAGACTGTTACGGCTTTGTAATACACATTTCCCTTTGTCTATGGGGAGTCACTATTTTTCATGTCATCAAAGGGATTAAGGCCTACTCCAATAATTTAGTCATTCAAACTTGCATCATAAACTGAACTTTCTTGCTGTGGAAAAAAAATACCACAAACCACAGGCAGCATTGTGACTTTCCTAATTTTCTTTTCATAAAACGACAACTAGTCAAACTAAAACAATGCCCTAAGTAATTGGAATGCCATTGTTATTAAACCAAAAGATAGGTTTAGAGTAGGTAGAGTGGTTTCTGGTAGAGGTGGGTGTGTGTGGGAAATGGGGGTGTCCTTTTCAAATCGGCAGAAAAACATGTTTAGTTCATTAGCAAGACCCTTATTGTTCACTGTTTGGGTGGAGGGTGGCATTCTATAGTTAGTGATTGCTTTCAGGCCATTCCATACAGATGCAGAGTCTTTAGCAGAGAACTGGTTTTTCAGACTCTCTGCATAGCTTCTCTTAGCGATGTTAATTTCCTTTGTCAATTGGTTTCGGGCGTGTTTGTACAGTGCCCGATCTCCACTTCTAAATGCAGCCTCTTTCTCTTTCCTGAGTTGCCCGAGTTTGGGAGTAAACCATGGCGGAAGAACTTCGTTGGTACACACATGTCCTCACAGAAACTGATGTATGATGTTACAGTGTCTGTGTATTCATCCAGTGTGCCCGTTGAAGTTTCAAAGACGCCCCAATCAGTGCAGTCTAAGCATTCTTGTAGAGCTAGCTTTGCTTCATCCGTCCATTTTTTTCACAGTCTTAACAACCGGTTTAACACATTTGAGTTTCTGTCTGTATGTATGTGGATTACATTGTGGTCAGAAAGACCCAATGCTGCACGGGCGACCGATCGGTATGCATTTTTGATTGTTGTATAGCAGTGGTCTAGAATGTTGCCTTCTCTGGAGAAACAGTCGATGTGCTGCTTATATCTGGGAAGTTCACGGTTAAGATGTGCTCTATTAAAATCGCCCAAAATGATCAGGGGTGACTCTGGGTATTTTAGTTCGAGTTTGTTTACTTGTTTGGCTAGCGTTTGTATCGCCGTGTTAGCGTTAGCTTGTGGCGCAATGAAAACACCGACTAGTAAAAATGAGGTGAACTCACGTGGCGAGTAGAATGGCTTGCAGTTTAAAGACAGCGACTCCAGGTCCGGGCTGCAGTGTGCGTCGAGCTTCGTGACATCAGTGCACCATTCTTCGTTGATATAGAAGCAAATCCCACCACCTTTCGATTTCCCTGATAGCTCCGTGTCGCGGTCGGCTCGGAGAAGGAGGAAGCCGGTAGATGTAGCGCGGAATCCGGGTGGCGGTCACTGAGCCAGGTTTCAGTGAAGCAGAGCGCAGCAGAACGTGCAAAGGTTTTGTTGGTCTTTGTGAGAAGAAGTTCATCCATCTTAGTTGGCAGAGATCGTAGATTAGCAAGATGGATCGATGGGATGGTGAAAAAAGGCCGAGCGTAGCCTCCCCAATGCGCAGCAACTTTTCCCTCGTGTAAGTAAGCCGCTCAGGGTCGGCAAAAATAAACGAAAATGACAAAAACAGGGATAATACTAGGGAGCGTGTGACCGAGGCTGCCATACCTGTCGGCGCCTGATGGCGTTTATTATCCGTTGTATTCTTTGCGTTCACTAACAGATGTAATGCAAAGGACCGCAGCAGCGCGACTTTGTGTGTATAAACACGGACACCCTGATTAGGAAAGGACAGAGCCGACTCTTCCTACTCAGGAAACTGAGGTCTTTTGGGTTCAGGGGTCACTCCTTAAGATGTTCTATCCACTCGGTGGTGGCCTCGGCCATCCATTATGGCATTGTCTGCTGGTCAGGCAGCATCTCAGCCCGGGACAGAAAGAGACTGGAGCGACTGGTCAGGAAGGCCAGTTCTGTCCTGGGTTGCTCCCTTGACACTCTGGAGGAGGTGGGCAACAGAAGGATGCTAGCTAAGCTAAAAGCTATGATGGCCAGTCCCTCCCACCCCCTCCAGCCCGCCCTGACAGCACTTGGTAGCTCCATCAGCCAGAGACTGTTACACCCGCGCTGCAAGAAGGAGAGATACCGACGGATTCCTACCGACTGCTGTCAGGCTGATGAATAAAAAATAACAATCATAATAATAATAATAATTAAATGATGTGAAGGAAAATTGTAAATAGTACTGCGATTTATCCATTTTGTGTTCATATTGCATTTAATTGAAAGATGTTTGTTGTTTTTTTTCTCTTTCTTCTTTCTACATACATTCTTGCTGCTGGAGGCTGTAAATTTCCGTAGTGTGGGACGAATAAAGGATATCTTATCTTATCTTAATGTTTGACTAACCGGAGACCCTGTCTGAGGAGGGCATGTGGCGATAACGATGCGCTGATTGGCTCATTTGAATTTAAGGTGTGCCATACCTTAGCGTCAGCATATACGATGCGCTGATTGGCCCATTTGAATTTAAGGGGTGCCCATACCTAAGCGTCAGCATATACGATACGCTGATTGGCTCATTTGAATTTAAGGTGTGCCCATACTTAACCGTCAGCACGCGTCTCTCCCAATACACACGCATTCAAAATGCCTCGGACGGCGGTCGGAACCGGTCAGCGGCGAAGGGCGCGCATCGGACGATACCCGCAGTCGAACCCGAGCGTCGCGGGGGGCAAAAACGAGACGGCCGAACACCCGCATAGTGCGCAGGATTTTACAGCAGGTAACATAACGCGACGCTCGGGTGCGACGGCGGGTATCGTCCGAGGCGCGCCCTTCGGGTCGCCGCGCGCGGCGGGTCGACGGCCGCCGCTGGCCGGCTCCGACCGCGCCATCTTGCAACACACTGTCAGACGAGGGCTCGGAACGCCCCAGTGCGCATGCAAATTAGCCATGTGCGCGAAAGCCGCGCGCGGGTTTCGAAATGTACGCACCTTGTGTTGTCGTCCGAAATGAAAAATAAAATAATTTGCCCGCCCGCCGCCCCCTCTCTCTTAAAACTACTCGTCCGAGGCATTTTGAATGCGTGTGCATTGGGATAGACGCGTGCTGACAGCTGACGGTTATGTAAGGGAACACCTTAAATTCAAATGAGCCAATCAGCGTATCGTATATGCTGACGCTGTGTGCAGTTCTGGCGTCGCGCATGCGACAGTTTATTTTCCCAATAAACTGCAAGCCATTCTACTCGCCACGTGAGTTCACCTCCTTTTTACTAGTCGGTGTTTACATTGCGCCACAAGCTAACGCTAACACGGCGATTCAAAATGGAGGATTGTGTCAGGAAACAGACGCATGCGCAACGCCACAGTGTGCTCACAGCTTCAGCCCAGGAGAGCCGCTCACAGACAATTGGACAAAACGAATCGCGAGAGGTTTCGATTGTGTGCAGTTCTGCTCCCGTCTACCCGGGGTTCTTTGCAGCTGTTTAACAGCATAACACCGCAAGCTAAATGAACGTCACAATGGCGTCCTCAAATAATATTTGCATGCCTCAGACATTGCATTCACTTTCCACTAAAATCCTCGCGGCGGCCCGAAGGGTGCGCCTCGGACGATACCCGCCGTCGAACCCGAGAGTCGCGGGGGGCAAAAACGAGACGGCCGAACACCCGCATAGTGCGCAGGATTTTTCCACTGTCTTCCCGGGGTCCTTTGCAGCTATTTAACAGCAGGACACCGCAAGGTAAATGAGCGTCACAATGGCGTCCTCAAATAATATTTGCATGCCTCAGACATTGCATTCACTTATAGTGTAAGAACAGCACTGCACAGTCCTGTGCTCCTTGTGTCAGTATTTAAAATGGTTCTTAACTCCTCTTCAGATATATTTTTACGTGATTTCAGAGGGGATTTGAAAAGGGGAATTGTACACATGAAAAGGATATTTTTGTTTTCATGTTTAGTATTATTTTGGTAAAATTAGTGCTTTGTTTTTTGTTAAAGTAAGGGAAAAAAGACGTAGGATTTGTAGTGTCCTGTGGTGCTGTGTCTTTGTTGTGTGTGTAGTTGTTGTTGTGGAAGATTGTTTGTTTCTTTTGTCTGGGTGGTGGTGGTTGAAGATGTATTTGATGGTGGTGGTTGTTGAGTGAGTGGGTGTAGTGGGTGGGTTGGGTGTTGGGCTTTTTGTCTGATTTGCGATGCGTGTAGTTTTAGATGGGTGTTCAGTGGGAGAGTTTTTGTTTCCTCATGCAAGTGTTGTATGTTTGTGTCTTGTGTGCATCCTGTTGCTATTCTGAGTGCGGTGTTCTGTGTGGTCTGGAGTTTTGTCTTGTTTGTGTCCGATAGTGTTGGTGACCATATAGTGTTTGCGTATTCGAGGCGTGTGAGTGTGGTTGCTTTGTATGTGGTGAGTATAGTTTCTTTGGATTTTCCCCAGTGAGTGGTTGTTAAGGCTTTAAGTATTTTTTTTGATTGCTTGGCGCGGGGTATAGAGTGTGTTGTGTGTGTTTTGAGAAGGTGAGTTTGGGGTCCCATGTTAATCCCAGTATTTTGGGTTCGCGGACTGTGGGTAGGGTGGTGTTATCTATTTGTAAAGTGAGCCTGTTGCTGTATTCTGCCGGATCCGGTGTGAACAGAGTGGTGGTGGTTTTGTCTGCGTTGAGTGTGAGTTGGTTCTGTTTTGTCCAGTTGTATATGTCGTGGAGATATTTTTGTACTTGTTGTTGTGCCTGTTGTGGTTTGACATGTGTGGATAGAATGGTGATGTCGTCTGCATATGTAACTGTGTGTACATTTGGAGGTGGTTGTGGTAAGTCTGCCATGTATATGTTGAATAGTGTTGGTGAAAGTACTCCCCCCTGTGGTACCCCCGTTTTCGTGTTTCTGTGTTCTGATGTTTCCCCCCGGTATTGAGTGTATTGTCTGCGTCCCCTTATGTAGTTGAAGATGTATTTGATGATGTTGATTGGGGTGTTAGTGTTGTTGAGTTTGTTTGTGAGTGTGTGTAGGTTTACCGTGTCAAAGGCTTTGGACATGTCTAGGGCTATGGCAACTGTTCGTTGTGGTGGTTTTTGTTGATTGAAACCTGTGGCTATGATGTTGTGTATGTGGTGTAGTGCTGTGGTTGTGGAGTGTTGTTTTCGGAAGCCGTGTTGGTGAGAGGGTAGTTGAGTGTTGTTGGTAATGAAGGGTAGTATTACCTTTTCCATTGTTTTGGCTATTGGGCTGAGTAGTGCTATTGGTCTGTAGGATGGGCCGAGTGCGTGGTTTTTGTTGGGTTTTGGTATTGGGATTATTTTTGCAGTCTTCCATATTGCGGGGATGGTGTTGGTGTTGAGTGATGTGTTGTAAGTGTGTGTGAGTAGTGTTATTGCTTTGGGGCCTAGGTGTTTCAGATGTCTGATGTTTATGTTGTCTGGGCCTGTGGAGTTGTTGCTTTTGGAGCGTTGTAGTGCTTGTTTGACTTGTTGTTCTGTGATGGTTATGGGCGTGGTGTTGAGTTTTCGTATTTTGCGTTGTAGTTGTCTGTATGTTCTGTTGGTTTTGTGTTGTATTATGTTGGTGAATTGTTTGTTGAATGCTCGTGCTTTCTGTTTGTTGGATATTGCCGTGTGTTGTCCGAACTGTATTGTGGTGTTTTCTGGTGCTTTTTGTTCTTTGTTAGATAGTCTTGTTACTGTGTTCCAGAGTATGTATTGTTTGTGTCTGTGGTTCCATGCATCCGTTAAGTGTTCTTTCCATAGCTCTTGTTTGTGTTTTTGGATTTGTTTGTCTATTTCTTTGTTTAGGTCTGTGATGCGTGGGTCTTGGTGGTTTTGTTGTCTGATGTCGTTTCTTTGGCTGATGAGTGTTCTGATGTGTTGTGGTAGGAGAAGTGATTTGCTTTTTATTTTTCCGTGGGGTATGTGGTGTTTGTCTGCTGTAAGTATGAGGTTTGTGAGCATGGTGTTGGCTGTGTGGATGTTGTCAGGTATGGTTAAGTTCTCCAGTGCTGATTCTATTTCAGAGGTGTATCCTTCCCAGTCTGCTTTCCTGTAATTTGTGTAAGTTTGAAGGTGTTGTTGTAGGCGGAAAGGAGCACGCGTGTTGTGTGTGATTTTGATAGGAAGGTGGTCTGAACTGAGTGCGTGTATTGTGGTCCATGTTGTTCTGTTTGTGATGCTGTTGCTGGCTGTTGTGATGTCCGGTGATGTTGGTTGTTGGTTGATGTTTGTAGGTTTTCTGGTAGGTGTGTTTGCGTTTAGAGTGATTTGTTGGGAGTTCTGTAGTATGTCTGCAATGAGGGTGCCTCTGTGGTCGTCGTAGGGAGAGTGCCATTGTGTTGAGTGAGCGTTGATGTCTGCGGTTAGAATGGTGTTGTTCAGCGAGTTTATGTATTGGAAGGTGTTGGTGATGTCTGTGTCTTCTGTGGCGTGGTCTGGTCGGGTGGTATCTCTGTGGGGTATATACATGTTGCATATGTGTAGTCTTTTGTGGTTGGTTATGTGAATCTTTACGGTTTGAATTTCTGTAGTGTTGGTGTTAATGTTGTTGGGGATGTTCATGGGAGTGAATGTGACTGATTTGTGAATGTATGTGAGCAGTCCTCCTCCTCCCTTGTGTTCTCTGTCTTTCCTAATGCTGGTGTAGTTGGTGAGACGAGGTGTGTTGTGTTGTTTTTCTAGTTTGGTTTCTTGTATGGTGATGATGTCTGCGTGCTGTTGTGAGGCGAGTTCTTCTAGTTCTGTTTTCTTGTTTTGGATGCCGTTGATGTTTATTTGTAGTATGGTCAGTGTGTGTTTGTTGTTTTTGTTGGTGGGTGTTGTTCTTTGTGGGTTGTTCGGGGGTTGTGGTGTTGGGGTGTTTGTTGTTTGCGTGTGTGTTCTGCATGTCCACGTGTTTGTGTATTGGCGGGTGGTGATGCCGGAGCAATGTCTGTGTATCCAGTGTGGGTGTGTTGAGTTGCATCTGAGTGAGGTTTGTCTGCGTGTGATGATTCTATTGCAGCTATTGCAGGTCCAGGTTTGGGGGGGTGGTCTTGTGTTTGTTGTATCTCTGTTGGAGTTGTCTGTCCGTGTTGCCTTTGAGGGTAGTGTTGGTGAGGCGAGTGTGTTGTTTTGGTCTGTTTGTGCTCTGCTGCCTGTTGGTGTCCTACGAGGTGTTGTTGTTCGTGGTGGTGTTTTGGGATGTAGTCTGCATTTCCATGTTATGTTGTATTGTCTAGTGTTTATGTTTGTGCAATGTTTGTGTACCCAGTGTGGTGTGTGGTGGTTGCATCTGAAGGATGTCTGTCTTCTTGTAATCTGTTGTGTGCAAATGTCGCATGTCCAGGTAGTTTGTTGTGTGTGTGTTTGTTGCGTGCGTGAGAGTGTCTGTGTGGGCCCCGGATTTGTCTCTATGTCCCCCGCCTGGAGCAAAAGGTCCGCCCGCCACCCTGCCAGGTTCAGGGGGCGGTTAGCCGAAAAAAAAAAAACGGCCGTAAGGGCACCCCGTTCGGGGTGCAGGGATTGGTTCCTTGATTTGTCCCCCCGTTCGGGGGGAACCCTCCAACTGCGAGTAAGCCAAGGAGTTTGGAGGTACAGCGGGTTGACAGCAGTGTGATCGAGCAGATTAGATAGAGTAGAATTTGAATGGGGCTTCACTGATTTATTTCATACAATTAATATCTAAAACACAGTTGAAAAATATTTGATTGTTAAAATATTTAAATACAAGAACTATATCAAGAAATTAACAAAACATAGTTTTTTTAGTTAGGAGAAAAGTCTAAAAACATATCACAAATGACAAACGTTGTGCCTCTCCTCCTCCTGTTCTTCAATGAAGCTGATCACCCTCCAGCTCCCGTTAGAAACATCGTGCTGCTGAAGGTGTGCCGGCAGAATGGTTGTGATACAGGAGGTGCTGTGGACTCTCCCAGAAACGAGGACCTAGTTTAGTTGTAGATCCAGTAAAACATAGTGCAAATGTGACATTATTTATAATGCACAGTTACAGTCTTGTGAATATTAAAAAATGTACTTCATGTAATGCAGGAAGCGAATATTTCAAACGAACTAAGGCAGCAAACAGTAAGAGCAAAATCGTGTTCCAAACATTACCCCTTTTTTAAATGTCAATTAGCTTGTGAGTAATAAGACAAAATGTGACTGTCAGACAGAGAACTGTCAGAGCAAACGGCAGATTTTAGAAAGTCCTGCCGAAATAAATCTGCACCCGACTGCGACTGTCAGCGTTGAACTGCCGCCATTGCTGTCAAAGTCAGACACATCTCCAAAATTGTTGGAGCAAATTTTTAAGCAGGCTTCATCTTGATAAATTGACCACGTATTTGACATTTACACCATAACGTTACCGCCTAAAATAATCGTAAAACAAAATTTTGTGTAACAACAAGAGTAATATGTACCCCAAAAGCTTTCAAAGCGTCTGAAAGTTTTCTCCTCCGTTTTTGTTGGGGCTTGGCTCGAAATGCATCATGATTGGCCGCCCGAAGTCCACGTGTCTGTCGGACGTGCTCTCATTGGTCTACAATACCATCACCAGGCAAGCCCTTTGAACCCTTTAAATACTCAATGGGCTACAAAACGCCCGCTAGTTCACTAGTAAGATAATTTTGAGGCTTCTAGTGAACATGTAAGCCACAGAACGCCCACTAGTTCACTAGTAAGATCATTTTGACGCTTACTAGTGAACATGTAAGCCACAAAACGCTCACTAGTTCACTAGTAAGGTCATTTTGACGCTTACTAGTGAACATGCAAGCCACAAAACGCTCACTGGTTCACTAGTAAGGTAATTTTGACGCTTACTAGTGAACATGTAAGGCCATAAATGTGCCCACTAGTTCACTAGTAAGTTCATTTTGAGGCTTACTAGTTGACATGTAAGCCACACATCGCCTACTAGTTCACTAGTAAGATCATTTTGAGGCTTACTAGTGAACATGTAAGCCACAAAACGCCCAATAGTTCACTAGTAAGATCATTTTGACGCTTACTAGTGAACATGTAAGCCACAAAACGCTCACTAGTTTACTAGTAAGGTCATTTTGACGCTTACTAGTGAACATGTAAGCCACAAAACTCTCACTAGTTCACTAGTAAGGTCATTTTGACGCTTACTAGTGAACATGTAAGGCCATAAATGTGCCCACTTGTAGTGCTAGTGACATTACACTGTACTTGCATTAAATGCAAATAAGGATGATTACGAAAACATGTAACGGTATCCTATTGGCTGTACGTTTCAAAATAGTGTCATCCCACCAGTCAGGGCTCATGATTTTGGAAATTCTGTGCCCACTTAGTTTTTTAAAACAACAATGGCGGACAGTGTCCTGAGACATATTCGGCGAAGGTGCAGGGCAATAGAGAGTGCCTGTCATCAAGGGTCTGCCGGTGAAAGTGAAGCACGCGCGATAAACATTTCAATTGCTAATTTAAGAAGAGTTAGTGACCAGTTTAGCACTGATACTATTCAAAGTTTGATTCAAAGTCCAATAGATCTCCGATCTGTCATCATTGCGGGACCCACTCCTAATGGTGGACGTGTTTGTTCCCATGTGGCACATCGTTTGCACACAGGTAAAATGGCTACCATTTTTTGTCATTGGTTTTTCGTATGTATTTTTATTCGAACTACACACGGGTTTTACTGACGACTTGCTGTGACTTACCTTCTATCACCCTGTCAAACGTCGTTTTATACCAGTGGTTTTCCTGCAAATCAGTAGACTATTAAGTAACGTGATGGCTGTACACTTTTAAGCAATAACTAGTGATCTTTTAGTTATTCAATTATAAGTTTGAATTATTTTTTTCTTGAGTAAAATGGTTAGAGAAAATAGCTGCTCGTGGTTTTGAAGCTGCATATACTTTTATGTACATCTGTGTCTATATGCCTGTACTGTATACAGTATATAAAAAACACGTAGTGATTCGTTTGCTTGAATTCCTTAATCCTTTTATTTCCATACTTTAGGTAGACGAGGAAGACCAGCACTTGACATTACAAGTGATCAAATTGAACTGCTCCCCACTCAGGGCTTTACAGTGAGAGCCATCACTGAGATGTTGTGTTGTTCCTCTTCATACCTGCATAAAAAAATGAAGTTTTTTCAGATTTCAGCCAGAAATAGATTTACTCCCATTCATGATGTTGACCTGGAAGAGCATGTCAGAAGATTGCACAGCCAATTTCCCAGATCAGGCTCGGAAGCAAGTGTTCTGCTACATACTCTTGTCCCTTCATGTATATATCATTATATTCATTGTGAAAGTGTACTTTCTTTATTGTGTTGTTTTATGAACCTGTTGCAGATGATGAGGGCATACCTGCGTGCTGATGGTATTGTAGTACAAAGAAAAAGAGTTCGAGAAATCCTCAACCGTATTGAGCCAGCTGCTGCAGCCCAGAGATGGAGCCAGACTGTGGCTAGAAGAACATACTATGTGCCATTCCCCAATAGTTTATGGCACATAGATGGGCATATGCGTCTCATTCGGTAATAAGGGATCATCTTATATTTGTACTCGTGGGAGCATTAGAAAGCCATATTGTATGGACAGCACAGATTAAATTGAATTTTATCATTTGTATATCCAAGTTACACAAACTCCAAATTGCCTCCATGTAGTCTTAAGTGCACAGCAATACCTTCTCTACCGAGATGATATTTCAAACAAGATATGAAACTTGATTGTTTTCTTGTATTTAATCATTATTCTTTTCATGTTTGTTTTACAGGTGGGTGTTTGTGACACATGCCGGCATTGATGGGAATTCCAGGCTAATAACGTACCTTCAACTGGAGCACAGACAACACAGCTTTGACAGTGTTGAAATATTTTGTCCAAGCCACCTGCCTGTATGGGTTACCCTCCAGAGTAAGATCCGACCATGGTGGTGAAAACACTGGTTGCTCTTTTAATGAACCTACTGCAGGGACAAGACACCAAAATTATTTCTAGCTCCAGCCAACACCCCCTCACAATTTACTCACACCTCCCATGGCCTGATTATCCACCAACAGGGGCCCTTTTTGGATTATCATTTTGGCATAGGAACTTTCCTTTCCTATCCTAACCGAGTGAGATGAGCCGGTAGCACCTGGAGCAAAGATCGTCTAAATTTTAATAATGCTTAGGAAAGGTTCTGACCATCCTTTACGAAAGGAAAGGAGATATATTATTCAGCAGGAATATTTAAAGGGGGAGTCTTTTTTATGTTGTTGTTGTTGTTGTTGTCGACCCCACCCGTGCCCCGACATTGGGGGACCGGGCCCTCACTCCGTCTCCCGGATCCCCAGACCCCCCTCCTCCGCCCAGCGGGCGAGCAGGGCCGCCACTCCGCTTGGGTTTCGCCAGAGGTCCTCCGGAGTCAGTGTGGTGGGTATGTTTGTGCAGGTGAACAGGTGTTGTGTGTCGTGCACTTGCGTGCCGCATAGCGCACAGAGTGGTGTTGGGTGTGTGTCCGGTGTAATGTTGTGTAGGTAGGAGTGGAGGGCTGGTGATTTGTTGGTTCGGAGTTGTGCTAGGAGTTGTCTGGTTCTGTGTGGTAGGTCTTGCTCTGCTGGGTCTTTTTCTGGTGCTGGTGCATGTATTACTTTGTTGTGTTGTCTGGTGTCCAAGTGTGTTTGTACAAAGTGGGTGTGTATGTCTTTCATGTTCTGTTTTATGGTGTCGTTGTTGGTGTCCTGTGGTGCTGTGTCTTTGTTGTGTGTGTAGTTGTTGTTGTGGAAGATTGTTTGTTTCTTTTGTCTGGGTGGTGGTGGTTGTTGAGTGAGTGGGTGTAGTGGGTGGGTTGGGTGTTGGGCTTTTTGTCTGATTTGCGATGCGTGTAGTTTTAGATGGGTGTTCAGTGGGAGAGTTTTTGTTTCCTCATGCAAGTGTTGTATGTTTGTGTCTTGTGTGCATCCTGTTGCTATTCTGAGTACTGTGTTCTGTGTGGTCTGGAGTTTTGTCTTGTTTGTGTCCGATAGTGTTGGTGACCATATAGTGTTTGCGTATTCGAGGCGTGTGAGTGTGGTTGCTTTGTATGTGGTGAGTATAGTTTCTTTGGATTTTCCCCAGTGAGTGGTTGTTAAGGCTTTAAGTATTTTGTTTGATTGCTTGGCGCGGGTTAGAGTGTGTTGTGTGTGTTTTGAGAAGGTGAGTTTGGGGTCCCATGTTAATCCCAGTATTTTGGGTTCGCGGACTGTGGGTAGGGTGGTGTTATCTATTTGTAAAGTGAGCCTGTTGCTGTATTCTGCCGGATCCGGTGTGAACAGAGTGGTGGTGGTTTTGTCTGCGTTGAGTGTGAGTTGGTTCTGTTTTGTCCAGTTGTATATGTCGTGGAGATATTTTTGTACTTGTTGTTGTGCCTGTTGTGGTTTGACATGTGTGGATAGAATGGTGATGTCGTCTGCATATGTAACTGTGTGTACATTTGGAGGTGGTTGTGGTAAGTCTGCCATGTATATGTTGAATAGTGTTGGTGAAAGTACTCCCCCCTGTGGTACCCCCGTTTTCGTGTTTCTATGTTCTGATGTTTCCCCCCGGTATTGAGTGTATTGTCTGCGTCCCCTTATGTAGTTGAAGATGTATTTGATGATGATGTTTGGGGTGTTAGTGTTGTTGAGTTTGTTTGTGAGTGTGTGTAGGTTTACCGTGTCAAAGGCTTTGGACATGTCTAGGGCTATGGCAACTGTTCGTTGTGGTGGTTTTTGTTGATTGAAACCTGTGGCTATGATGTTGTGTATGTGGTGTAGTGCTGTGGTTGTGGAGTGTTGTTTTCGGAAGCCGTGTTGGTGAGAGGGTAGTTGAGTGTTGTTGGTAATGAAGGGTAGTATTACCTTTTCCATTGTTTTGGCTATTGGGCTGAGTAGTGCTATTGGTCTGTAAGATGGGCCGAGTGCATGGTTTTTGTTGGGTTTTGGTATTGGGATTATTTTTGCAGTCTTCCATATTGCGGGGATGGTGTTGGTGTTGAGTGATGTGTTGTAAGTGTGTGTGAGTAGTGTTATTGCTTTGGGGCCTAGGTGTTTCAGATGTCTGATGTTTATGTTGTCTGGGCCTGTGGAGTTGTGGCTTTTGGAGCGTTGTAGTGCTTGTTTGACTTGTTGTTCTGTGATGGTTATGGGCGTGGTGTTGAGTTTTCGTATTTTGCGTTGTAGTTGTCTGTATGTTCTGTTGGTTTTGTGTTGTATTATGTTGGTGAATTGTTTGTTGAATGCTCGTGCTTTCTGTTTGTTGGATATTGCCGTGTGTTGTCCGAACTGTATTGTGGTGTTTTCTGGTGCTTTTTGTTCTTTGTTTGATAGTCTTGTTACTGTGTTCCAGAGTATGTGTTGTTTGTGTCTGTGGTTCCATGCATCCGTTAAGTGTTCTTTCCATAGCTCTTGTTTGTGTTTTTGGATTTGTGTGTCTATTTCTTTGTTTAGGTCTGTGATGCGTGGGTCTTGGTGGTTTTGTTGTCTGATGTCGTTTCTTTGGCTGATGAGTGTTCTGATGTGTTGTGGTAGGAGAAGTGATTTGCTTTTTATTTTTCCGTGGGGTATGTGGTGTTTGTCTGCTGTAAGTATGAGGTTTGTGAGCATGGTGTTGGCTGTGTGGATGTTGTCAGGTATGGTTATGTTCTCCAGTGCTGATTCTATTTCAGAGGTGTATCCTTCCCAGTCTGCTTTCCTGTAATTTGTGTAAGTTTGAAGGTGTTGTTGTAGGCGGAAAGGAGCACGCGTGTTGTGTGTGATTTTGATAGGAAGGTGGTCTGAACTGAGTGCGTGTATTGTGGTCCATGTTGTTCTGTTTGTGATGCTGTTGCTGGCTGTTGTGATGTCCGGTGATGTTGGTTGTTGGTTGATGTTTGTAGGTTTTCTGGTGGGTGTGTTTGCGTTTAGAGTGATTTGTTGGGAGTTTTGTAGTATGTCTGCAATGTGGGTGCCTCTGTGGTCGTCGTAGGGAGAGTGCCATTGTGTTGAGTGAGCGTTGATGTCTGCGGTTAGAATGGTGTTGTTCAGCGAGTTTATGTATTGGAAGGTGTTGGTGATGTCTGTGTCTTCTGTGGCGTGGTCTGGTCGGGTGGTATCTCTGGTGGGTATATACATGTTGCATATGTGTAGTCTTTTGTGGTTGGTTATGTGAATCTTTACGGTTTGAATTTCTGTAGTGTTGGTGTTAATGTTGTTGGGGATGTTCATGGGAGTGAATGTGTATCTACTGTATATCTATAAAAAAATCCTCGTCTCACCCCTCAGGTGGTGTCCATCCCTCATTCAGCTGGGGTCCTCTACCAGAGGCCAGGAAGCTTGAGGGTTCTGCGCAGTATCCTTGCCGTTCCCAGCACTGCACATTTCTGGACTGAGATGTCCGATGTTGTTCCCGGGATCTGTTGCAACCACTCATCATCTAGTTTGGGGGTCACTGCCCCGAGTGCTCCGACCACCACAGGCACGACTGTCCCCTTTACCTTCCAGGCTCTCTCCAGCTCCTCTCTGAGCCCTTGGGATTTCTCGAGTTTCTCGTGTTCCTTCTTTCTGATGTTTCCAGCACTTGGGACCGCTACATCCACTACAACGGCTTTCCTCTGCCCTTTATCTATCATCAGGATATCTGGTTGGTTCGCCATTACCATCTTGTCAGTCTGGATCTGGAAGTCCCATAGGATCTTCGCTCTGTCATTCTCCACCACCTTCGGAGGTGTTTCCCATTTTGACCTTGGGGTTTCCAGTCCGTACTCCGCACAGATGTTTCGGTAGACTATGCCAGCCACCTGGTTATGGCGTTCCATATAGGCTTTCCCTGCCAGCACCTTACACCCTGCAGTTATGTGTTAGATCGTCTCAGGTGCCTCTTTGCACAACCTACACCTTGGGTCTTGTCTGGTGTGGTATATCTGGGCCTCAATGGCTCTAGTGCTCAGGGCCTGCTCCTGAGCAGCCAGGATGAGTGCCTCTGTACTGTCCTTCAGGCCAGCCCTCTCTAGCCACTGATGGGAATTCTTGAGATCGGCCACTTCAGTTATGGTCCGGTGGTACATCCCGTGTAGGGGCTTGTCCTCCGATGATGGTCCCTCTTCCAGCGCCTCATCCTCTGTTGCCCATTGTCTGAGACATTCTCTGAGTACGTCATCCGTTGGAGCCTTCTCCTTGATGTATTCATGGAGCTTGGATGTTTCATCCTGGACAGTGGCTCTCACACTCACTAGTCCCCAGCCGCTTTCCTTGTTGCCAGTTCAAGGTTGCCATTGGCTTGTGGTACACCGAGGTACTTGTAGCTGTCCTCAATGTCTGCTATTGTTCCTTCGGGGAGTGAGACCCCTTCAGTCCGGACTACCGTTCCTCTCTTCGTCACCATCCGACTATCACATCCCGATGTCGCTGCTGTAGATCCTGGTTGTGTGGATCAGGGAGCCTATGTCCCTTTCACTCTTAGCATACAGCTTTATGTCATCAATGTAGAGGAGGTGACTGATCGTAGCTTCATTTCTGAGGCTGTATCCATAGCCTGTCTTGGTGATTACTTGGCTTAGGGAGTTCAGTCCTATGCAGAACAGCAATGGGGAGAGTGCATCACCTTGGTATATGCCACATTTGATGGACACTTGGGTAAGTGGCTTGCCATTGGCTTCAAGTGTGGTTTACCACATCCTCATCAAGTTCGCAACGAAGGCTCTTAGGGTCCTGTTCACCTTATACACATCCAAGCATTCAGTGATCCATGTATGTGGCATCGAGTCATAGGCTTTCTTTTAATCAATCCAGGCTGTGCACAGGTTGGTACATCGGGACCTGCAGTCTTGTGCGACTGTTCTGTCAACCAGGAGCTGATGTTTGGCTCCCCTGGTATCTCTACCAATGCCCTTCCGTGCTTCGCTCATGTATTGATCCATGTGTGCACTTATCTTAGCCGCAACATGAGCTTCCAAAATTGTGGAGGGACAGGTTATTGGCCGATAGTTGGATGCGACTGCACCCTTTGAGGGATCTTTCATGATAAGGATCGTTCGCCCTTCGGTTAGCCATCCTGGGTGAGTCCCATCCCTAGGCAGCTGGTTCATTTGTGCTGCTGGGCGCTCATGGAGTGCTGTGAGTCTCTTTAGCCAGTAAGTGTGGACCATGTCCGGGCCTGGTGCTGTCCAGTTCTTCATATTTGAGACTATTTCCTTTATGTCTGCCACTGTTATGGTAATTGGGTTCTGTTCAGGGAGGTGTCTGTGCTCCTCTCTTTGGGTGACCAGCCATTGTGCACTGCTGTTATGTGCAACCTCCTTCTCCCATCTGCCTCTCCAGTACCTTTCAGTTTCCAGTCTTGGTGGATCAGCTCTGTTGTTAGGACCCTGCCACTGAGCGTACACTTTCGCAGGTTGTGTTGCAAACAGCCTGTTTATTCGTCTGGCCTCATTCTCTTTCGTGTACCGCTTTAGGCGGCTGGACAAGGCTTGGAGCCTTTGTTTCGAGTGCTTCATATATGGTCATCTGGATGTACCTCTCAGGATCGGCCTTTTCATCACACCTCTCTGGACCTCAGTCAATTGACTCACATCTTTCCGAGCCGCCTTGATCTTAGCCTCCAACCGTCTTTTCCATGGTCGGTAATGTATCTCATGGCTTCCATGGTTGCTCTTATAGCCAAGCATCTCAAGGATCACTGATGCTGAAGCGTATATCAGTTCATTTCCGTGATCGTTACGGTAAGGATCGCCCTCAGTGCTGAATTCACACTTTCCAAGAGACTTTCAGGTGGTACTTCACATAGCCCTTGTAATCGGATTCTAGGTTTCCCAGCTTTCATTCTTGCCATGATCTTAGCTTTCAGGTCAGTTGCTGCCTCGCTCAGCATTTCATTCATTGGGGCTGGCCTCCCAATCTCATCATCTGCATTCACTCTGGTATGAACTCCTCCTCTGATCTGGCAGCCTGGGGCCCCTCACCATGGAACCTGCGTTGTACCTCATCAATCTCAAGTTGTGACAGCAGTTGCCGTTTGTGGATGTTGGAACACTGAGTTACGAGTTGTTTCGTGGCCACCCGTGACTGTGGGTTTCGAAGTAACCATTTAGCCCACATTCTCTCCATGTAACCTCTCTGACTAGGCTTGCTTGAGTAGTAGCATTCCAACAGAGCCATGTTATTGCATCTTGCCCATCTCTGCTCCATTTTTCATCAAGGTGCTCTGGTTCCCCAGCACCTGACGCAGACCTTGTTTGGCCGGGCGACGTCTGAGCTGGCATGTCATTCATTTTATTGTCTCTCATCATTGTATGAGGTACGCATTAGCGTGAAGGCTCTTGCCCAAGGACCCACACTGGATGGTGTTATGTGCTCATTTTTTGCCCCAAGTGGGGAGCGGAGGGACGGGCGCTGGGGGGGGGACCATCGTGGTGGGGCGGGCCCCTACGCGGGATGTGCCACCGGACCGTGGCTGAGGTGGCTGATCTCAAGAAGTCCTATCGGTGGCTGGAGGGGACTGGCCTGGGGGACAGCGCAGGGGCGCTCATCCTGGCTGCTCAGGAGCGGGCCTTGGGCGCCGGAGCCGTCGAGGCCCGGATGTGCCGCGCCGGACAGGACCCGGGGTGTGGGTTGTGCGGGGAGGCGCCTGGGACGATCCGGCACGTGGCTGCGGGGTGTGGGATGCTGGCAGGGGGGGCCTGCGTGGAGCGCCATGGCCAGGTGGCTGGCGTGGTCTGCCGAGGCATCTGTGCGGAGTGTGGACTGGGGGCCCCGGGGTCGGAGTGGGGGGCACCTCCGAGGGTGGTGGAGGGTGGCGGAGCGGGGATCCTGTGGGACTTCCGGATCCAGACTGGCGGGATGGTGGTGGCGAGCCAGCCAGATGTCGTGGTCGTGGATGGGGGGCGGAGGAGGGCCGTTGTGGTGGATGTGGCGGTCCCAGGTGGTGGAGGCATCGGGAGGGGGGAGCATGGGGGGCTCGGGGGGTACCAGGGGCTCGGGGAGGGGCTGGGGAGGGCCTGGGGGGTGGGGGTGGCGGTCGTGCCTGTGGTGGTCGGGGCGCTCGGGGCAGTGACCCCCGGACTGGATGGGTGGTTGCGACAGATCCCGGGACCAGCGTCGGACATCTCGGTCCGGAGGTGTGCGGTGCTGGGAGCGGCGGGGGTACTGCGCGGGGCCCTCGGGCTTCCTGGCCTCTGGTGGAGGACCCGAGCTGAATGAGGGACGGACACCACCCGAGGACACCTCCTATTGGCTCCATGATAAGAGCTCCACCCAGCAAAGAATTAACCCTTTAAAACCTGATTCTGAGCTTTCACAATTATTTACCGCCATTTGCGTAATATCTACAGTATACAGAAGGAATCAAGCAATTTTTACCAATGTATCTGTAGGTGATGTTTATTTATTATGTACACAGAGATAAAGAGTAATGGCACAGCTCTGCAGTATCTTTCCACTTTTATATATGTATGCTATACTAAATAAAATGAATAGGGCACCATATAATGCAACAGTTATGCAACTCCCTAAATAATGATGTGAATTTTCAGTTGTTGCTAAATCAGTTAGGATGTTATAATTTGTGGTGTAGATGCGAATTTAGGAGAGCAGGACAATATATCGCATTGCAATTGGAGCAGCAGCTTGGTTGATGATGTCCCCAAACCGGCTCATCTATTATATTTGTCGTGCAATACAATGAAAATGAGCACAATTGCAAAACATAGGCTTCTTATATTTTAAAATAAAATAATCACATGTTTACCGTTCTGGGGTTTCTACAATCATGAATGGAGGCATTATTTACAGCAGGTTGATGTTGTTGTTGTTGTTGTCGACCCCACCCGTGCCCCGACATTGGGGGACCGGGCCCTCACTCCGTCTCCCGGATCCCCAGACCCCCCTCCGCCGCCCAGCGGGCGAGCAGGGCCGCCACTCCGCTTGGGTTTCGCCAGAGGTCCTCCGGAGTCAGTGTGGTGGGTATGTTTGTGCAGGTGAACAGGTGTTGTGTGTCGTGCACTTGCGTGCCGCATAGCGCACAGAGTGGTGTTGGGTGTGTGTCCGGTGTAATGTTGTGTAGGTAGGAGTGGAGGGCTGGTGATTTGTTGGTTCGGAGTTGTGCTAGGAGTTGTCTGGTTCTGTGTGGTAGGTCTTGCTCTGATGGGTCTATTTCTGGTGCTGGTGCATGTATTACTTTGTTGTGTTGTCTGGTGTCCAAGTGTGTTTGTACAAAGTGGGTGTGTATGTCTTTCATGTTCTGTTTTATGGTGTCGTTGTTGGTGTCCTGTGGTGCTGTGTCTTTGTTGTGTGTGTAGTTGTTGTTGTGGAAGATTGTTTGTTTCTTTTGTCTGGGTGGTGGTGGTTGTTGAGTGAGTGGGTGTAGTGGGTGGGTTGGGTGTTGGGCTTTTTGTCTGATTTGCGATGCGTGTAGTTTTAGATGGGTGTTCAGTGGGAGAGTTTTTGTTTCCTCATGCAAGTGTTGTATGTTTGTGTCTTGTGTGCATCCTGTTGCTATTCTGAGTGCGGTGTTCTGTGTGGTCTGGAGTTTTGTCTTGTTTGTGTCCGATAGTGTTGGTGACCATATAGTGTTTGCGTATTCGAGGCGTGTGAGTGTGGTTGCTTTGTATGTGGTGAGTATAGTTTCTTTGGATTTTCCCCAGTGAGTGGTTGTTAAGGCTTTAAGTATTTTTTTTGATTGCTTGGCGCGGGTTAGAGTGTGTTGTGTGTGTTTTGAGAAGGTGAGTTTGGGGTCCCATGTTAATCCCAGTATTTTGGGTTCGCGGACTGTGGGTAGGGTGGTGTTATCTATTTGTAAAGTGAGCCTGTTGCTGTATTCTGCCGGATCCGGTGTGAACAGAGTGGTGGTGGTTTTGTCTGCGTTGAGTGTGAGTTGGTTCTGTTTTGTCCAGTTGTATATGTCGTGGAGATATTTTTGTACTTGTTGTTGTGCCTGTTGTGGTTTGACATGTGTGGATAGAATGGTGATGTCGTCTGCATATGTAACTGTGTGTACATTTGGAGGTGGTTGTGGTAAGTCTGCCATGTATATGTTGAATAGTGTTGGTGAAAGTACTCCCCCCTGTGGTACCCCCGTTTTCGTGTTTCTGTGTTCTGATGTTTCCCCCCGGTATTGAGTGTATTGTCTGCGTCCCCTTATGTAGTTGAAGATGTATTTGATGATGATGTTTGGGGTGTTAGTGTTGTTGAGTTTGTTTGTGAGTGTGTGTAGGTTTACCGTGTCAAAGGCTTTGGACATGTCTAGGGCTATGGCAACTGTTCGTTGTGGTGGTTTTTGTTGATTGAAACCTGTGGCTATGATGTTGTGTATGTGGTGTAGTGCTGTGGTTGTGGAGTGTTGTTTTCGGAAGCCGTGTTGGTGAGAGGGTAGTTGAGTGTTGTTGGTAATGAAGGGTAGTATTACCTTTTCCATTGTTTTGGCTATTGGGCTGAGTAGTGCTATTGGTCTGTAGGATGGGCCGAGTGCGTGGTTTTTGTTGGGTTTTGGTATTGGGATTATTTTTGCAGTCTTCCATATTGCGGGGATGGTGTTGGTGTTGAGTGATGTGTTGTAAGTGTGTGTGAGTAGTGTTATTGCTTTGGGGCCTAGGTGTTTCAGATGTCTGATGTTTATGTTGTCTGGGCCTGTGGAGTTGTTGCTTTTGGAGCGTTGTAGTGCTTGTTTGACTTGTTGCTCTGTGATGGTTATGGGCGTGGTGTTGAGTTTTCGTATTTTGCGTTGTAGTTGTCTGTATGTTCTGTTGGTTTTGTGTTGTATTATGTTGGTGAATTGTTTGTTGAATGCTCGTGCTTTCTGTTTGTTGGATATTGCCGTGTGTTGTCCGAACTGTATTGTGGTGTTTTCTGGTGCTTTTTGTTCTTTGTTAGATAGTCTTGTTACTGTGTTCCAGAGTATGTATTGTTTGTGTCTGTGGTTCCATGCATCCGTTAAGTGTTTTTTCCATAGCTCTTGTTTGTGTTTTTGCATTTGTTTGTCTATTTCTTTGTTTAGGTCTGTGATGCGTGGGTCTTGGTGGTTTTGTTGTCTGATGTCGTTTCTTTGGCTGATGAGTGTTCTGATGTGTTGTGGTAGGAGAAGTGATTTGCTTTTTATTTTTCCGTGGGGTATGTGGTGTTTGTCTGCTGTAAGTATGAGGTTTGTGAGCATGGTGTTGGCTGTGTGGATGTTGTCAGGTATGGTTAAGTTCTCCAGTGCTGATTCTATTTCAGAGGTGTATCCTTCCCAGTCTGCTTTCCTGTAATTTGTGTAAGTTTGAAGGTGTTGTTGTAGGCGGAAAGGAGCACGCGTGTTGTGTGTGATTTTGATAGGAAGGTGGTCTGAACTGAGTGCGTGTATTGTGGTCCATGTTGTTCTGTTGGTGATGCTGTTGCTGGCTGTTGTGATGTCCGGTGATGTTGGTTGTTGGTTGATGTTTGTAGGTTTTCTGGTAGGTGTGTTTGCGTTTAGAGTGATTTGTTGGGAGTTCTGTAGTATGTCTGCAATGAGGGTGCCTCTGTGGTCGTCGTAGGGAGAGTGCCATTGTGTTGAGTGAGCGTTGATGTCTGCGGTTAGAATGGTGTTGTTCAGCGAGTTTATGTATTGGAAGGTGTTGGTGATGTCTGTGTCTTCTGTGGCGTGGTCTGGTCGGGTGGTATCTCTGTGGGGTATATACATGTTGCATATGTGTAGTCTTTTGTGGTTGGTTATGTGAATCTTTACGGTTTGAATTTCTGTAGTGTTGGTGTTAATGTTGTTGGGGATGTTCATGGGAGTGAATGTGACTGATTTGTGAATGTATGTGAGCAGTCCTCCTCCTCCCTTGTGTTCTCTGTCTTTCCTAATGCTGGTGTAGTTGGTGAGACGAGGTGTGTTGTGTTGTTTTTCTAGTTTGGTTTCTTGTATGGTGATGATGTCTGCGTGCTGTTGTGAGGCGAGTTCTTCTAGTTCTGTTTTCTTGTTTTGGATGCCGTTGATGTTTATTTGTAGTATGGTCAGTGTGTGTTTGTTGTTTTTGTTGGTGGGTGTTGTTCTTTGTGGGTTGTTCGGGGGTTGTGGTGTTGGGGTGTTTGTTGTTTGCGTGTGTGTTCTGCATGTCCACGTGTTTGTGTATTGGCGGGTGGTGATGCCGGAGCAATGTCTGTGTATCCAGTGTGGGTGTGTTGAGTTGCATCTGAGTGAGGTTTGTCTGCGTGTGATGATTCTATTGCAGCTATTGCAGGTCCAGGTTTGGGGGGGTGGTCTTGTGTTTGTTGTATCTCTGTTGGAGTTGTCTGTCCGTGTTGCCTTTGAGGGTAGTGTTGGTGAGGCGAGTGTGTTGTTTTGGTCTGTTTGTGCTCTGCTGCCTGTTGGTGTCCTACGAGGTGTTGTTGTTCGCGGTGGTGTTTTGGGATGTAGTCTGCATTTCCATGTTATGTTGTATTGTCTAGTGTTTATGTTTGTGCAATGTTTGTGTACCCAGTGTGGTGTGTGGTGGTTGCATCTGAAGGATGTCTGTCTTCTTGTAATCTGTTGTGTGCAAATGTCGCATGTCCAGGTTGTTTGTTGTGTGTGTGTTTGTTGCGTGCGTGAGAGTGTCTGTGTGGGCCCCGGATTTGTCTCTATGTCCCCCGCCTGGAGCAAAAGGTCCGCCCGCCACCCTGCCAGGTTCAGGGGGCGGTTAGCCGAAAAAAAAAAAAAACGGCCGTAAGGGCACCCCGTTCGGGGTGCAGGGATTGGTTCCTTGATTTGTCCCCCCGTTCGGGGGGAACCCTCCAACTGCGAGTAAGCCAAGGAGTTTGGAGGTACAGCGGGTTGACAGCAGTGTGATCGAGCAGATTAGATAGAGTAGAATTTGAATGGGGCTTCACTGATTTATTTCATACAATTAATATCTAAAACACAGTTGAAAAATATTTGATTGTTAAAATATTTAAATACAAGAACTATATCAAGAAATTAACAAAACATAGTTTTTTTAGTTAGGAGAAAAGTCTAAAAACATATCACAAATGACAAACGTTGTGCCTCTCCTCCTCCTGTTCTTCAATGAAGCTGATCACCCTCCAGCTCCCGTTAGAAACATCGTGCTGCTGAAGGTGTGCCGGCAGAATGGTTGTGATACAGGAGGTGCTGTGGACTCTCCCAGAAACGAGGACCTAGTTTAGTTGTAGATCCAGTAAAACATAGTGCAAATGTGACATTATTTATAATGCACAGTTACAGTCTTGTGAATATTAAAAAATGTACTTCTGTAATGCAGGAAGCGAATATTTCAAACGAACTAAGGCAGCAAACAGTAAGAGCAAAATCGTGTTCCAAACATTACCCCTTTTTTAAATGTCAATTAGCTTGTGAGTAATAAGACAAAATGTGACTGTCAGACAGAGAACTGTCAGAGCAAACGGCAGATTTTAGAAAGTCCTGCCGAAATAAATCTGCACCCGACTGCGACTGTCAGCGTTGAACTGCCGCCATTGCTGTCAAAGTCAGACACATCTCCAAAATTGTTGGAGCAAATTTTTAAGCAGGCTTCATCTTGATAAATTGACCACGTATTTGACATTTACACCATAACGTTACCGCCTAAAATAATCGTAAAACAAAATTTTGTGTAACAACAAGAGTAATATGTACCCCAAAAGCTTTCAAAGCGTCTGAAAGTTTTCTCCTCCGTTTTTGTTGGGGCTTGGCTCGAAATGCATCATGATTGGCCGCCCGAAGTCCACGTGTCTGTCGGACGTGCTCTCATTGGTCTACAATACCATCACGGATGAATAAATACTCAAAGGGCTTGCCAGGCAAGCCCTTTGAACCCTTTAAATACTCAATGGGCTACAAAACGCCCGCTAGTTCACTAGTAAGATAATTTTGAGGCTTCTAGTGAACATGTAAGCCACAGAACGCCCACTAGTTCACTAGTAAGATCATTTTGACGCTTACTAGTGAACATGTAAGCCACAAAACGCTCACTAGTTCACTAGTAAGGTCATTTTGACGCTTACTAGTGAACATGCAAGCCACAAAACGCTCACTGGTTCACTAGTAAGGTAATTTTGACGCTTACTAGTGAACATGTAAGGCCATAAATGTGCCCACGAGTTCACTAGTAAGTTCATTTTGAGGCTTACTAGTTGACATGTAAGCCACACATCGCCTACTAGTTCACTAGTAAGATCATTTTGAGGCTTACTAGTGAACATGTAAGCCACAAAACGCCCAATAGTTCACTAGTAAGATCATTTTGACGCTTACTAGTGAACATGTAAGCCACAAAACGCTCACTAGTTTACTAGTAAGGTCATTTTGACGCTTACTAGTGAACATGTAAGCCACAAAACTCTCACTAGTTCACTAGTAAGGTCATTTTGACGCTTACTAGTGAACATGTAAGGCCATAAATGTGCCCACTTGTAGTGCTAGTGACATTACACTGTACTTGCATTAAATGCAAATAAGGATGATTACGAAAACATGTAACGGTATCCTATTGGCTGTACGTTTCAAAATAGTGTCATCCCACCAGTCAGGGCTCATGATTTTGGAAATTCTGTGCCCACTTAGTTTTTTAAAACAACAATGGCGGACAGTGTCCTGAGACGTATTCGGCGAAGGTGCAGGGCAATAGAGAGTGCCTGTCATCAAGGGTCTGCCGGTGAAAGTGAAGCACGCGCGATAAACATTTCAATTGCTAATTTAAGAAGAGTTAGTGACCAGTTTAGCACTGATACTATTCAAAGTTTGATTCAAAGTCCAATAGATCTCCGATCTGTCATCATTGCGGGACCCACTCCTAATGGTGGACGTGTTTGTTCCCATGTGGCACATCGTTTGCACACAGGTAAAATGGCTACCATTTTTTGTCATTGGTTTTTCGTATGTATTTTTATTCGAACTACACACGGGTTTTACTGACGACTTGCTGTGACTTACCTTCTATCACCCTGTCAAACGTCGTTTTATACCAGTGGTTTTCCTGCAAATCAGTAGACTATTAAGTAACGCGATGGCTGTACACTTTTAAGCAATAACTAGTGATCTTTTAGTTATTCAATTATAAGTTTGAATTATTTTTTTCTTGAGTAAAATGGTTAGAGAAAATAGCTGCTCGTGGTTTTGAAGCTGCATATACTTTTATGTACATCTGTGGCTATATGCCTGTACTGTATACAGTATATAAAAAACACGTAGTGATTCGTTTGCTTGAATTCCTTAATCCTTTTATTTCCATACTTTAGGTAGACGAGGAAGACCAGCACTTGACATTACAAGTGATCAAATTGAACTGCTCCCCACTCAGGGCTTTACAGTGAGAGCCATCACTGAGATGTTGTGTTGTTCCTCTTCATACCTGCATAAAAAAATGAAGTTTTTTCAGATTTCAGCCAGAAATAGATTTACTCCCATTCATGATGTTGACCTGGAAGAGCATGTCAGAAGATTGCACAGCCAATTTCCCAGATCAGGCTCGGAAGCAAGTGTTCTGCTACATACTCTTGTCCCTTCATTTATATATCATTATATTCATTGTGAAAGTGTACTTTCTTTATTGTGTTGTTTTATGAACCTGTTGCAGATGATGAGGGCATACCTGCGTGCTGATGGTATTGTAGTACAAAGAAAAAGAGTTCGAGAAATCCTCAACCGTATTGAGCCAGCTGCTGCAGCCCAGAGATGGAGCCAGACTGTGGCTAGAAGAACATACTATGTGCCATTCCCCAATAGTTTATGGCACATAGATGGGCATATGCGTCTCATTCGGTAATAAGGGATCATCTTATATTTGTACTCGTGGGAGCATTAGAAAGCCATATTGTATGGACAGCACAGATTAAATTGAATTTTATCATTTGTATATCCAAGTTACACAAACTCCAAATTGCCTCCATGTAGTCTTAAGTGCACAGCAATACCTTCTCTACCGAGATGATATTTCAAACAAGATATGAAACTTGATTGTTTTCTTGTATTTAATCATTATTCTTTTCATGTTTGTTTTACAGGTGGGTGTTTGTGACACATGCCGGCATTGATGGGAATTCCAGGCTAATAACGTACCTTCAACTGGAGCACAGACAACACAGCTTTGACAGTGTTGAAATATTTTGTCCAAGCCACCTGCCTGTATGGGTTACCCTCCAGAGTAAGATCCGACCATGGTGGTGAAAACACTGGTTGCTCTTTTAATGAACCTACTGCAGGGACAAGACACCAAAATTATTTCTAGCTCCAGCCAACACCCCCTCACAATTTACTCACACCTCCCATGGCCTGATTATCCACCAACAGGGGCCCTTTTTGGATTATCATTTTGGCATAGGAACTTTCCTTTCCTATCCTAACCGAGTGAGATGAGCCGGTAGCACCTGGAGCAAAGATCGTCTAAATTTTAATAATGCTTAGGAAAGGTTCTGACCATCCTTTACGAAAGGAAAGGAGATATATTATTCAGCAGGAATATTTAAAGGGGGAGTCTTTTTTATGTTGTTGTTGTTGTTGTTGTCGACCCCACCCGTGCCCCGACATTGGGGGACCGGGCCCTCACTCCGTCTCCCGGATCCCCAGACCCCCCTCCGCCGCCCAGCGGGCGAGCAGGGCCGCCACTCCGCTTGGGTTTCGCCAGAGGTCCTCCGGAGTCAGTGTGGTGGGTATGTTTGTGCAGGTGAACAGGTGTTGTGTGTCGTGCACTTGCGTGCCGCATAGCGCACAGAGTGGTGTTGGGTGTGTGTCCGGTGTAATGTTGTGTAGGTAGGAGTGGAGGGCTGGTGATTTGTTGGTTCGGAGTTGTGCTAGGAGTGGTCTGGTTCTGTGTGGTAGGTCTTGCTCTGATGGGTCTATTTCTGGTGCTGGTGCATGTATTACTTTGTTGTGTTGTCTGGTGTCCAAGTGTGTTTGTACAAAGTGGGTGTGTATGTCTTTCATGTTCTGTTTTATGGTGTCGTTGTTGGTGACCTGTGGTGCTGTGTCTTTGTTGTGTGTGTAGTTGTTGTTGTGGAAGATTGTTTGTTTCTTTTGTCTGGGTGGTGGTGGTTGTTGAGTGAGTGGGTGTAGTGGGTGGGTTGGGTGTTGGGCTTTTTGTCTGATTTGCGATGCGTGTAGTTTTAGATGGGTGTTCAGTGGGAGAGTTTTTGTTTCCTCATGCAAGTGTTGTATGTTTGTGTCTTGTGTGCATCCTGTTGCTATTCTGAGTACTGTGTTCTGTGTGGTCTGGAGTTTTGTCTTGTTTGTGTCCGATAGTGTTGGTGACCATATAGTGTTTGCGTATTCGAGGCGTGTGAGTGTGGTTGCTTTGTATGTGGTGAGTATAGTTTCTTTGGATTTTCCCCAGTGAGTGGTTGTTAAGGCTTTAAGTATTTTGTTTGATTGCTTAGCGCGGGTTAGAGTGTGTTGTGTGTGTTTTGAGAAGGTGAGTTTGGGGTCCCATGTTAATCCCAGTATTTTGGGTTCGCGGACTGTGGGTAGGGTGGTGTTATCTATTTGTAAAGTGAGCCTGTTGCTGTATTCTGCCGGATCCGGTGTGAACAGAGTGGTGGTGGTTTTGTCTGCGTTGAGTGTGAGTTGGTTCTGTTTTGTCCAGTTGTATATGTCGTGGAGATATTTTTGTACTTGTTGTTGTGCCTGTTGTGGTTTGACATGTGTGGATAGAATGGTGATGTCGTCTGCATATGTAACTGTGTGTACATTTGGAGGTGGTTGTGGTAAGTCTGCCATGTATATGTTGAATAGTGTTGGTGAAAGTACTCCCCCCTGTGGTACCCCCGTTTTCGTGTTTCTATGTTCTGATGTTTCCCCCCGGTATTGAGTGTATTGTCTGCGTCCCCTTATGTAGTTGAAGATGTATTTGATGATGATGTTTGGGGTGTTAGTGTTGTTGAGTTTGTTTGTGAGTGTGTGTAGGTTTACCGTGTCAAAGGCTTTGGACATGTCTAGGGCTATGGCAACTGTTCGTTGTGGTGGTTTTTGTTGATTGAAACCTGTGGCTATGATGTTGTGTATGTGGTGTAGTGCTGTGGTTGTGGAGTGTTGTTTTCGGAAGCCGTGTTGGTGAGAGGGTAGTTGAGTGTTGTTGGTAATGAAGGGTAGTATTACCTTTTCCATTGTTTTGGCTATTGGGCTGAGTAGTGCTATTGGTCTGTAAGATGGGCCGAGTGCGTGGTTTTTGTTGGGTTTTGGTATTGGGATTATTTTTGCAGTCTTCCATATTGCGGGGATGGTGTTGGTGTTGAGTGATGTGTTGTAAGTGTGTGTGAGTAGTGTTATTGCTTTGGGGCCTAGGTGTTTCAGATGTCTGATGTTTATGTTGTCTGGGCCTGTGGAGTTGTTGCTTTTGGAGCGTTGTAGTGCTTGTTTGACTTGTTGTTCTGTGATGGTTATGGGCGTGGTGTTGAGTTTTCGTATTTTGCGTTGTAGTTGTCTGTATGTTCTGTTGGTTTTGTGTTGTATTATGTTGGTGAATTGTTTGTTGAATGGTCGTGCTTTCTGTTTGTTGGATATTGCCGTGTGTTGTCCGAACTGTATTGTGGTGTTTTCTGGTGCTTTTTGTTCTTTGTTTGATAGTCTTGTTACTGTGTTCCAGAGTATGTGTTGTTTGTGTCTGTGGTTCCATGCATCCGTTAAGTGTTCTTTCCATAGCTCTTGTTTGTGTTTTTGGATTTGTGTGTCTATTTCTTTGTTTAGGTCTGTGATGCGTGGGTCTTGGTGGTTTTGTTGTCTGATGTCGTTTCTTTGGCTGATGAGTGTTCTGATGTGTTGTGGTAGGAGAAGTGATTTGCTTCTTATTTTTCCGTGGGGTATGTGGTGTTTGTCTGCTGTAAGTATGAGGTTTGTGAGCATGGTGTTGGCTGTGTGGATGTTGTCAGGTATGGTTATGTTCTCCAGTGCTGATTCTATTTCAGAGGTGTATCCTTCCCAGTCTGCTTTCCTGTAATTTGTGTAAGTTTGAAGGTGTTGTTGTAGGCGGAAAGGAGCACGCGTGTTGTGTGTGATTTTGATAGGAAGGTGGTCTGAACTGAGTGCGTGTATTGTGGTCCATGTTGTTCTGTTTGTGATGCTGTTGCTGGCTGTTGTGATGTCCGGTGATGTTGGTTGTTGGTTGATGTTTGTAGGTTTTCTGGTGGGTGTGTTTGCGTTTAGAGTGATTTGTTGGGAGTTTTGTAGTATGTCTGCAATGTGGGTGCCTCTGTGGTCGTCGTAGGGAGAGTGCCATTGTGTTGAGTGAGCGTTGATGTCTGCGGTTAGAATGGTGTTGTTCAGCGAGTTTATGTATTGGAAGGTGTTGGTGATGTCTGTGTCTTCTGTGGCGTGGTCTGGTCGGGTGGTATCTCTGGGGGGTATATACATGTTGCATATGTGTAGTCTTTTGTGGTTGGTTATGTGAATCTTTACGGTTTGAATTTCTGTAGTGTTGGTGTTAATGTTGTTGGGGATGTTCATGGGAGTGAATGTGTATCTACTGTATATCTATAAAAAAAATCCTCGTCTCACCCCTCAGGTGGTGTCCATCCCTCATTCAGCTGGGGTCCTCTACCAGAGGCCAGGAAGCTTGAGGGTTCTGCGCAGTATCCTTGCCGTTCCCAGCACTGCACATTTCTGGACTGAGATGTCCGATGTTGTTCCCGGGATCTGTTGCAACCACTCATCATCTAGTTTGGGGGTCACTGCCCCGAGTGCTCCGACCACCACAGGCACGACTGTCCCCTTTACCTTCCAGGCTCTCTCCAGCTCCTCTCTGAGCCCTTGGGATTTCTCGAGTTTCTCGTGTTCCTTCTTTCTGATGTTTCCAGCACTTGGGACCGCTACATCCACTACAACGGCTTTCCTCTGCCCTTTATCTATCATCAGGATATCTGGTTGGTTCGCCATTACCATCTTGTCAGTCTGGATCTGGAAGTCCCATAGGATCTTCGCTCTGTCATTCTCCACCACCTTCGGAGGTGTTTCCCATTTTGACCTTGGGGTTTCCAGTCCGTACTCCGCACAGATGTTTCGGTAGACTATGCCAGCCACCTGGTTATGGCGTTCCATATAGGCTTTCCCTGCCAGCACCTTACACCCTGCAGTTATGTGTTAGATCGTCTCAGGTGCCTCTTTGCACAACCTACACCTTGGGTCTTGTCTGGTGTGGTATATCTGGGCCTCAATGGCTCTAGTGCTCAGGGCCTGCTCCTGAGCAGCCAGGATGAGTGCCTCTGTACTGTCCTTCAGGCCAGCCCTCTCTAGCCACTGATGGGAATTCTTGAGATCGGCCACTTCAGTTATGGTCCGGTGGTACATCCCGTGTAGGGGCTTGTCCTCCGATGATGGTCCCTCTTCCAGCGCCTCATCCTCTGTTGCCCATTGTCTGAGACATTCTCTGAGTACGTCATCCGTTGGAGCCTTCTCCTTGATGTATTCATGGAGCTTGGATGTTTCATCCTGGACAGTGACTCTCACACTCACTAGTCCCCAGCCGCTTTCCTTGTTGCCAGTTCAAGGTTGCCATTGGCTTGTGGTACACCGAGGTACTTGTAGCTGTCCTCAATGTCTGCTATTGTTCCTTCGGGGAGTGAGACCCCTTCAGTCCGGACTACCGTTCCTCTCTTAGTCACCATCCGACTATCACATCCCGATGTCGCTGCTGTAGATCCTGGTTGTGTGGATCAGGGAGTCTATGTCCCTTTCACTCTTAGCATACAGCTTTATGTCATCAATGTAGAGGAGGTGACTGATCGTAGCTTCATTTCTGAGGCTGTATCCATAGCCTGTCTTGGTGATTACTTGGCTTAGGGAGTTCAGTCCTATGCAGAACAGCAATGGGGAGAGTGCATCACCTTGGTATATGCCACATTTGATGGACACTTGGGTAAGTGGCTTGCCATTGGCTTCAAGTGTGGTTTTCCACATCCTCATCAAGTTCGCAACGAAGGCTCTTAGGGTCCTGTTCACCTTATACACATCCAAGCATTCAGTGATCCATGTATGTGGCATCGAGTCATAGGCTTTCTTTTAATCAATCCAGGCTGTGCACAGGTTGGTACATCGGGACCTGCAGTCTTGTGCGACTGTTCTGTCAACCAGGAGCTGATGTTTGGCTCCCCTGGTATCTCTACCAATGCCCTTCCGTGCTTCGCTCATGTATTGATCCATGTGTGCACTTATCTTAGCCGCAACATGAGCTTCCAAAATTGTGGAGGGACAGGTTATTGGCCGATAGTTGGATGCGACTGCACCCTTTGAGGGATCTTTCATGATATGGATCGTTCGCCCTTCGGTTAGCCATCCTGGGTGAGTCCCATCCCTAGGCAGCTGGTTCATTTGTGCTGCTGGGCGCTCATGGAGTGCTGTGAGTCTCTTTAGCCAGTAAGTGTGGACCATGTCCGGGCCTGGTGCTGTCCAGTTCTTCATATTTGAGACTATTTCCTTTATGTCTGCCACTGTTATGGTAATTGGGTTCTGTTCAGGGAGGTGTCTGTGCTCCTCTCTTTGGGTGACCAGCCATTGTGCACTGCTGTTATGTGCAACCTCCTTCTCCCATCTGCCTCCCCAGTACCTTTCAGTTTCCAGTCTTGGTGGATCAGCTCTGTTGTTAGGACCCTGCCACTGAGCGTACACTTTCGCAGGTTGTGTTGCAAACAGCCTGTTTATTCGTCTGGCCTCATTCTCTTTCGTGTACCGCTTTAGGCGGCTGGACAAGGCTTGGAGCCTTTGTTTCGAGTGCTTCATATATGGTCATCTGGATGTACCTCTCAGGATCGGCCTTTTCATCACACCTCTCTGGACCTCAGTCAATTGACTCACATCTTTCCGAGCCGCCTTGATCTTAGCCTCCAACCGTCTTTTCCATGGTCGGTAATGTATCTCATGGCTTCCATGGTTGCTCTTATAGCCAAGCATCTCAAGGATCACTGATGCTGAAGCGTATATCAGTTCATTTCCGTGATCGTTACGGTAAGGATCGCCCTCAGTGCTGAATTCACACTTTCCAAGAGACTTTCAGGTGGTACTTCACATAGCCGTTGTAATCGGATTCTAGGTTTCCCAGCTTTCATTCTTGCCATGATCTTAGCTTTCAGGTCAGTTGCTGCCTCGCTCAGCATTTCATTCATTGGGGCTGGCCACCCAATCTCATCATCTGCATTCACTCTGGTATGAACTCCTCCTCTGATCTGGCAGCCTGGGGCCCCTCACCATGGAACCTGCGTTGTACCTCATCAATCTCAAGTTGTGACAGCAGTTGCCGTTTGTGGATGTTGGAACACTGAGTTACGAGTTGTTTCGTGGCCACCCGTGACTGTGGGTTTTGAAGTAACCATTTAGCCCACATTCTCTCCATGTAACCTCTCTGACTAGGCTTGCTTGAGTAGTAGCATTCCAACAGAGCCATGTTATTGCATCTTGCCCATCTCTGCTCCATTTTTCATCAAGGTGCTCTGGTTCCCCAGCACCTGACGCAGACCTTGTTTGGCCGGGCGACGTCTGAGCTGGCATGTCATTCATTTTATTGTCTCTCATCATTGTATGAGGTACGCATTAGCGTGAAGGCTCTTGCCCAAGGACCCACACTGGATGGTGTTATGTGCTCATTTTTTGCCCCAAGTGGGGAGCGGAGGGACGGGCGCTGGGGGGGGGACCATCGTGGTGGGGCGGGCCCCTACGCGGGATGTGCCACCGGACCGTGGCTGAGGTGGCTGATCTCAAGAAGTCCTATCGGTGGCTGGAGGGGACTGGCCTGGGGGACAGCGCAGGGGCGCTCATCCTGGCTGCTCAGGAGCGGGCCTTGGGCGCCGGAGCCGTCGAGGCCCGGATGTGCCGCGCCGGACAGGACCCGGGGTGTGGGTTGTGCGGGGAGGCGCCTGGGACGATCCGGCACGTGGCTGCGGGGTGTGGGATGCTGGCAGGGGGGGCCTGCGTGGAGCGCCATGGCCAGGTGGCTGGCGTGGTCTGCCGAGGCATCTGTGCGGAGTGTGGACTGGGGGCCCCGGGGTCGGAGTGGGGGGCACCTCCGAGGGTGGTGGAGGGTGGCGGAGCGGGGATCCTGTGGGACTTCCGGATCCAGACTGGCGGGATGGTGGTGGCGAGCCAGCCAGATGTCGTGGTCGTGGATGGGGGGCGGAGGAGGGCCGTTGTGGTGGATGTGGCGGTCCCAGGTGGTGGAGGCATCGGGAGGGGGGAGCATGGGGGGCTCGCGGGGTACCAGGGGCTCGGGGAGGGGCTGGGGAGGGCCTGGGGGGTGGGGGTGGCGGTCGTGCCTGTGGTGGTCGGGGCGCTCGGGGCAGTGACCCCCGGACTGGATGGGTGGTTGCGACAGATCCCGGGACCAGCGTCGGACATCTCGGTCCGGAGGTGTGCGGTGCTGGGAGCGGCGGGGGTACTGCGCGGGGCCCTCGGGCTTCCTGGCCTCTGGTGGAGGACCCGAGCTGAATGAGGGACGGACACCACCCGAGGACACCTCCTATTGGCTCCATGATAAGAGCTCCACCCAGCAAAGAATTAACCCTTTAAAACCTGATTCTGAGCTTTCACAATTATTTACCGCCATTTGCGTAATATCTACAGTATACAGAAGGAATCAAGCAATTTTTACCAATGTATCTGTAGGTGATGTTTATTTATTATGTACACAGAGATAAAGAGTAATGGCACAGCTCTGCAGTATCTTTCCACTTTTATATATGTATGCTATACTAAATAAAATGAATAGGGCACCATATAATGCAACAGTTATGCAACTCCCTAAATAATGATGTGAATTTTCAGTTGTTGCTAAATCAGTTAGGATGTTATAATTTGTGGTGTAGATGCGAATTTAGGAGAGCAGGACAATATATCGCATTGCAATTGGAGCAGCAGCTTGGTTGATGATGTCCCCAAACCGGCTCATCTATTATATTTGTCGTGCAATACAATGAAAATGAGCACAATTGCAAAACATAGGCTTCTTATATTTTAAAATAAAATAATCACATGTTTACCGTTCTGGGGTTTCTACAATCATGAATGGAGGCATTATTTACAGCAGGTTGATGTTGTTGTTGTTGTTGTCGACCCCACCCGTGCCCCGACATTGGGGGACCGGGCCCTCACTCCGTCTCCCGGATCCCCAGACCCCCCTCCGCCGCCCAGCGGGCGAGCAGGGCCGCCACTCCGCTTGGGTTTCGCCAGAGGTCCTCCGGAGTCAGTGTGGTGGGTATGTTTGTGCAGGTGAACAGGTGTTGTGTGTCGTGCACTTGCGTGCCGCATAGCGCACAGAGTGGTGTTGGGTGTGTGTCCGGTGTAATGTTGTGTAGGTAGGAGTGGAGGGCTGGTGATTTGTTGGTTCGGAGTTGTGCTAGGAGTTGTCTGGTTCTGTGTGGTAGGTCTTGCTCTGATGGGTCTATTTCTGGTGCTGGTGCATGTATTACTTTGTTGTGTTGTCTGGTGTCCAAGTGTGTTTGTACAAAGTGGGTGTGTATGTCTTTCATGTTCTGTTTTATGGTGTCGTTGTTGGTGTCCTGTGGTGCTGTGTCTTTGTTGTGTGTGTAGTTGTTGTTGTGGAAGATTGTTTGTTTCTTTTGTCTGGGTGGTGGTGGTTGTTGAGTGAGTGGGTGTAGTGGGTGGGTTGGGTGTTGGGCTTTTTGTCTGATTTGCGATGCGTGTAGTTTTAGATGGGTGTTCAGTGGGAGAGTTTTTGTTTCCTCATGCAAGTGTTGTATGTTTGTGTCTTGTGTGCATCCTGTTGCTATTCTGAGTGCGGTGTTCTGTGTGGTCTGGAGTTTTGTCTTGTTTGTGTCCGATAGTGTTGGTGACCATATAGTGTTTGCGTATTCGAGGCGTGTGAGTGTGGTTGCTTTGTATGTGGTGAGTATAGTTTCTTTGGATTTTCCCCAGTGAGTGGTTGTTAAGGCTTTAAGTATTTTTTTTGATTGCTTGGCGCGGGTTAGAGTGTGTTGTGTGTGTTTTGAGAAGGTGAGTTTGGGGTCCCATGTTAATCCCAGTATTTTGCGTTCGCGGACTGTGGGTTGGGTGGTGTTATCTATTTGTAAAGTGAGTCTGTTGCTGTATTCTGCCGGATCCGGTGTGAACAGAGTGGTGGTGGTTTTGTCTGCGTTGAGTGTGAGTTGGTTCTGTTTTGTCCAGTTGTATATGTCGTGGAGATATTTTTGTACTTGTTGTTGTGCCTGTTGTGGTTTGACATGTGTGGATAGAATGGTGATGTCGTCTGCATATGTAACTGTGTGTACATTTGGAGGTGGTTGTGGTAAGTCTGCCATGTATATGTTGAATAGTGTTGGTGAAAGTACTCCCCCCTGTGGTACCCCCGTTTTCGTGTTTCTGTGTTCTGATGTTTCCCCCCGGTATTGAGTGTATTGTCTGCGTCCCCTTATGTAGTTGAAGATGTATTTGATGATGATGTTTGGGGTGTTAGTGTTGTTGAGTTTGTTTGTGAGTGTGTGTAGGTTTACCGTGTCAAAGGCTTTGGACATGTCTAGGGCTATGGCAACTGTTCGTTGTGGTGGTTTTTGTTGATTGAAACCTGTGGCTATGATGTTGTGTATGTGGTGTAGTGCTGTGGTTGTGGAGTGTTGTTTTCGGAAGCCGTGTTGGTGAGAGGGTAGTTGAGTGTTGTTGGTAATGAAGGGTAGTATTACCTTTTCCATTGTTTTGGCTATTGGGCTGAGTAGTGCTATTGGTCTGTAGGATGGGCCGAGTGCGTGGTTTTTGTTGGGTTTTGGTATTGGGATTATTTTTGCAGTCTTCCATATTGCGGGGATGGTGTTGGTGTTGAGTGATGTGTTGTAAGTGTGTGTGAGTAGTGTTATTGCTTTGGGGCCTAGGTGTTTCAGATGTCTGATGTTTATGTTGTCTGGGCCTGTGGAGTTGTTGCTTTTGGAGCGTTGTAGTGCTTGTTTGACTTGTTGCTCTGTGATGGTTATGGGCGTGGTGTTGAGTTTTCGTATTTTGCGTTGTAGTTGTCTGTATGTTCTGTTGGTTTTGTGTTGTATTATGTTGGTGAATTGTTTGTTGAATGCTCGTGCTTTCTGTTTGTTGGATATTGCCGTGTGTTGTCCGAACTGTATTGTGGTGTTTTCTGGTGCTTTTTGTTCTTTGTTAGATAGTCTTGTTACTGTGTTCCAGAGTATGTATTGTTTGTGTCTGTGGTTCCATGCATCCGTTAAGTGTTCTTTCCATAGCTCTTGTTTGTGTTTTTGGATTTGTTTGTCTATTTCTTTGTTTAGGTCTGTGATGCGTGGGTCTTGGTGGTTTTGTTGTCTGATGTCGTTTCTTTGGCTGATGAGTGTTCTGATGTGTTGTGGTAGGAGAAGTGATTTGCTTTTTATTTTTCCGTGGGGTATGTGGTGTTTGTCTGCTGTAAGTATGAGGTTTGTGAGCATGGTGTTGGCTGTGTGGATGTTGTCAGGTATGGTTAAGTTCTCCAGTGCTGATTCTATTTCAGAGGTGTATCCTTCCCAGTCTGCTTTCCTGTAATTTGTGTAAGTTTGAAGGTGTTGTTGTAGGCGGAAAGGAGCACGCGTGTTGTGTGTGATTTTGATAGGAAGGTGGTCTGAACTGAGTGCGTGTATTGTGGTCCATGTTGTTCTGTTTGTGATGCTGTTGCTGGCTGTTGTGATGTCCGGTGATGTTGGTTGTTGGTTGATGTTTGTAGGTTTTCTGGTAGGTGTGTTTGCGTTTAGAGTGATTTGTTGGGAGTTCTGTAGTATGTCTGCAATGAGGGTGCCTCTGTGGTCGTCGTAGGGAGAGTGCCATTGTGTTGAGTGAGCGTTGATGTCTGCGGTTAGAATGGTGTTGTTCAGCGAGTTTATGTATTGGAAGGTGTTGGTGATGTCTGTGTCTTCTGTGGCGTGGTCTGGTCGGGTGGTATCTCTGGGGGGTATATACATGTTGCATATGTGTAGTCTTTTGTGGTTGGTTATGTGAATCTTTACGGTTTGAATTTCTGTAGTGTTGGTGTTAATGTTGTTGGGGATGTTCATGGGAGTGAATGTGACTGATTTGTGAATGTATGTGAGCAGTCCTCCTCCTCCCTTGTGTTCTCTGTCTTTCCTAATGCTGGTGTAGTTGGTGAGACGAGGTGTGTTGTGTTGTTTTTCTAGTTTGGTTTCTTGTATGGTGATGATGTCTGCGTGCTGTTGTGAGGCGAGTTCTTCTAGTTCTGTTTTCTTGTTTTGGATGCCGTTGATGTTTATTTGTAGTATGGTCAGTGTGTGTTTGTTGTTTTTGTTGGTGGGTGTTGTTCTTTGTGGGTTGTTCGGGGGTTGTGGTGTTGGGGTGTTTGTTGTTTGCGTGTGTGTTCTGCATGTCCACGTGTTTGTGTATTGGCGGGTGGTGATGCCGGAGCAATGTCTGTGTATCCAGTGTGGGTGTGTTGAGTTGCATCTGAGTGAGGTTTGTCTGCGTGTGATGATTCTATTGCAGCTATTGCAGGTCCAGGTTTGGGGGGGTGGTCTTGTGTTTGTTGTATCTCTGTTGGAGTTGTCTGTCCGTGTTGCGTTTGAGGGTAGTGTTGGTGAGGCGAGTGTGTTGTTTTGGTCTGTTTGTGCTCTGCTGCCTGTTGGTGTCCTACGAGGTGTTGTTGTTCGTGGTGGTGTTTTGGGATGTAGTCTGCATTTCCATGTTATGTTGTATTGTCTAGTGTTTATGTTTGTGCAATGTTTGTGTACCCAGTGTGGTGTGTGGTGGTTGCATCTGAAGGATGTCTGTCTTCTTGTAATCTGTTGTGTGCAAATGTCGCATGTCCAGGTAGTTTGTTGTGTGTGTGTTTGTTGCGTGCGTGAGAGTGTCTGTGTGGGCCCCGGATTTGTCTCTATGTCCCCCGCCTGGAGCAAAAGGTCCGCCCGCCACCCTGCCAGGTTCAGGGGGCGGTTAGCCGAAAAAAAAAAAAAAACGGCCGTAAGGGCACCCCGTTCGGGGTGCAGGGATTGGTTCCTTGATTTGTCCCCCCGTTCGGGGGGAACCCTCCAACTGCGAGTAAGCCAAGGAGTTTGGAGGTACAGCGGGTTGACAGCAGTGTGATCGAGCAGATTAGATAGAGTAGAATTTGAATGGGGCTTCACTGATTTATTTCATACAATTAATATCTAAAACACAGTTGAAAAATATTTGATTGTTAAAATATTTAAATACAAGAACTATATCAAGAAATTAACAAAACATAGTTTTTTTAGTTAGGAGAAAAGTCTAAAAACATATCACAAATGACAAACGTTGTGCCTCTCCTCCTCCTGTTCTTCAATGAAGCTGATCACCCTCCAGCTCCCGTTAGAAACATCGTGCTGCTGAAGGTGTGCCGGCAGAATGGTTGTGATACAGGAGGTGCTGTGGACTCTCCCAGAAACGAGGACCTAGTTTAGTTGTAGATCCAGTAAAACATAGTGCAAATGTGACATTATTTATAATGCACAGTTACAGTCTAGTGAATATTAAAAAATGTACTTCATGTAATGCAGGAAGCGAATATTTCAAACGAACTAAGGCAGCAAACAGTAAGAGCAAAATCGTGTTCCAAACATTAACTCTTTTTTAAAATGTCAATTAGCTTGTGAGTAATAAGACAAAATGTGACTGTCAGACAGAGAACTGTCAGAGCAAACGGCAGATTTTAGAAAGTCCTGCCGAAATAAATCTGCACCCGACTGCGACTGTCAGCGTTGAACTGCCGCCATTGCTGTCAAAGTCAGACACATCTCCAAAATTGTTGGAGCAAATTTTTAAGCAGGCTTCATCTTGATAAATTGACCACGTATTTGACATTTATACCATAACGTTACCGCCTAAAATAATCGTAAAACAAAATTTTATGTAACAACAAGAGTAATATGTACCCCAAAAGCTTTCAAAGCGTCTGAAAGTTTTCTCCTCCGTTTTTGTTGGGGCTTGGCTCGAAATGCATCATGATTGGCCGCCCGAAGTCCACGTGTCTGTCGGACGTGCTCTCATTGGTCTACAATACCATCACGGATGAATAAATACTCAAAGGGCTTGCCAGGCAAGCCCTTTGAGTATTTATTCCATATTGCCCACTAGTTCACTAGTAAGGTCATTTTGACGCTTACTAGTGAACATGTAAGGCCATAAATGTGCCCACTAGTTCACTAGTAAGATCATTTTGAGGCTTACTAGTTGACATGTAAGCCACAAAACGCCCGCTAGTTCACTAGTAAGATAATTTTGAGGCTTCTAGTGAACATGTAAGCCACAGAACGCCCACTAGTTCACTAGTAAGATCATTTTGACGCTTACTAGTGAACATGTAAGCCACAAAACGCTCACTAGTTCACTAGTAAGGTCATTTTGACGCTTACTAGTGAACATGTAAGCCACAAAACGCTCACTGGTTCACTAGTAAGGTAATTTTGACGCTTACTAGTGAACATGTAAGGCCATAAATGTGCCCACTAGTTCACTAGTAAGTTCATTTTGAGGCTTACTAGTTGACATGTAAGCCACACATCGCCTACTAGTTCACTAGTAAGATCATTTTGAGGCTTACTAGTGAACATGTAAGCCACAAAACGCCCAATAGTTCACTAGTAAGATCATTTTGACGCTTACTAGTGAACATGTAAGCCACAAAACGCTCACTAGTTTACTAGTAAGGTCATTTTGACGCTTACTAGTGAACATGTAAGCCACAAAACTCTCACTAGTTCACTAGTAAGGTCATTTTGACGCTTACTAGTGAACATGTAAGCCACAAAACGCTCACTGGTTCACTAGTAAGGTCATTTTGACGCTTACTAGTGAACATGTAAGGCCATAAATGTGCCCACTAGTTCACTAGTAAGTTCATTTTGAGGCTTACTAGTTGACATGTAAGCCACACATCGCCTACTAGTTCACTAGTAAGATCATTTTGAGGCTTACTAGTGAACATGTAAGCCACAAAACACCCAATAGTTCACTAGTAAGATCATTTTGACGCTTACTAGTGAACATGTAAGCCACAAAACGCTCACTAGTTTACTAGTAAGGTCATTTTGACGCTTACTAGTGAACATGTAAGCCACAAAACTCTCACTAGTTCACTAGTAAGGTCATTTTGACGCTTACTAGTGAACATGTAAGGCCATAAATGTGCCCACTTGTAGTGCTAGTGACATTACACTGTACTTGCATTAAATGCAAATAAGGATGATTACGAAAACATGTAACGGTATCCTATTGGCTGTACGTTTCAAAATAGTGTCATCCCACCAGTCAGGGCTCATGATTTTGGAAATTCTGTGCCCACTTAGTTTTTTAAAACAACAATGGCGGACAGTGTCCTGAGACGTATTCGGCGAAGGTGCAGGGCAATAGAGAGTGCCTGTCATCAAGGGTCTGCCGGTGAAAGTGAAGCACGCGCGATAAACATTTCAATTGCTAATTTAAGAAGAGTTAGTGACCAGTTTAGCGCTGATACTATTCAAAGTTTGATTCAAAGTCCAATAGATCTCCGATCTGTCATCATTGCGGGACCCACTCCTAATGGTGGACGTGTTTGTTCCCATGTGGCACATCGTTTGCACACAGGTAAAATGGCTACCATTTTTTGTCATTGGTTTTTCGTATGTATTTTTATTCGAACTACACACGGGTTTTACTGACGACTTGCTGTGACTTACCTTCTATCACCCTGTCAAACGTCGTTTTATACCAGTGGTTTTCCTGCAAATCAGTAGACTATTAAGTAACGCGATGGCTGTACACTTTTAAGCAATAACTAGTGATCTTTTAGTTATTCAATTATAAGTTTGAATTATTTTTTTCTTGAGTAAAATGGTTAGAGAAAATAGCTGCTCGTGGTTTTGAAGCTGCATATACTTTTATGTACATCTGTGTCTATATGCCTGTACTGTATACAGTATATAAAAAACACGTAGTGATTCGTTTGCTTGAATTCCTTAATCCTTTTATTTCCATACTTTAGGTAGACGAGGAAGACCAGCACTTGACATTACAAGTGATCAAATTGAACTGCTCCCCACTCAGGGCTTTACAGTGAGAGCCATCACTGAGATGTTGTGTTGTTCCTCTTCATACCTGCATAAAAAAATGAAGTTTTTTTCAGATTTCAGCCAGAAATAGATTTACTCCCATTCATGATGTTGACCTGGAAGAGCATGTCAGAAGATTGCACAGCCAATTTCCCAGATCAGGCTCGGAAGCAAGTGTTCTGCTACATACTCTTGTCCCTTCATGTATATATCATTATATTCATTGTGAAAGTGTACTTTCTTTATTGTGTTGTTTTATGAACCTGTTGCAGATGATGAGGGCATACCTGCGTGCTGATGGTATTGTAGTACAAAGAAAAAGAGTTCGAGAAATCCTCAACCGTATTGAGCCAGCTGCTGCAGCCCAGAGATGGAGCCAGACTGTGGCTAGAAGAACATACTATGTGCCATTCCCCAATAGTTTATGGCACATAGATGGGCATATGCGTCTCATTCGGTAATAAGGGATCATCTTATATTTGTACTCGTGGGAGCATTAGAAAGCCATATTGTATGGACAGCACAGATTAAATTGAATTTTATCATTTGTATATCCAAGTTACACAAACTCCAAATTGCCTCCATGTAGTCTTAAGTGCACAGCAATACCTTCTCTACCGAGATGATATTTCAAACAAGATATGAAACTTGATTGTTTTCTTGTATTTAATCATTATTCTTTTCATGTTTGTTTTACAGGTGGGTGTTTGTGACACATGCCGGCATTGATGGGAATTCCAGGCTAATAACGTACCTTCAACTGGAGCACAGACAACACAGCTTTGACAGTGTTGAAATATTTTGTCCAAGCCACCTGCCTGTATGGGTTACCCTCCAGAGTAAGATCCGACCATGGTGGTGAAAACACTGGTTGCTCTTTTAATGAACCTACTGCAGGGACAAGACACCAAAATTATTTCTAGCTCCAGCCAACACCCCCTCACAATTTACTCACACCTCCCATGGCCTGATTATCCACCAACAGGGGCCCTTTTTGGATTATCATTTTGGCATAGGAACTTTCCTTTCCTATCCTAACCGAGTGAGATGAGCCGGTAGCACCTGGAGCAAAGATCGTCTAAATTTTAATAATGCTTAGGAAAGGTTCTGACCATCCTTTACGAAAGGAAAGGAGATATATTATTCAGCAGGAATATTTAAAGGGGGAGTCTTTTTTATGTTGTTGTTGTTGTTGTTGTCGACCCCACCCGTGCCCCGACATTGGGGGACCGGGCCCTCACTCCGTCTCCCGGATCCCCAGACCCCCCTCCGCCGCCCAGCGGGCGAGCAGGGCCGCCACTCCGCTTGGGTTTCGCCAGAGGTCCTCCGGAGTCAGTGTGGTGGGTATGTTTGTGCAGGTGAACAGGTGTTGTGTGTCGTGCACTTGCGTGCCGCATAGCGCACAGAGTGGTGTTGGGTGTGTGTCCGGTGTAATGTTGTGTAGGTAGGAGTGGAGGGCTGGTGATTTGTTGGTTCGGAGTTGTGCTAGGAGTTGTCTGGTTCTGTGTGGTAGGTCTTGCTCTGATGGGTCTATTTCTGGTGCTGGTGCATGTATTACTTTGTTGTGTTGTCTGGTGTCCAAGTGTGTTTGTACAAAGTGGGTGTGTATGTCTTTCATGTTCTGTTTTATGGTGTCGTTGTTGGTGACCTGTGGTGCTGTGTCTTTGTTGTGTGTGTAGTTGTTGTTGTGGAAGATTGTTTGTTTCTTTTGTCTGGGTGGTGGTGGTTGTTGAGTGAGTGGGTGTAGTGGGTGGGTTGGGTGTTGGGCTTTTTGTCTGATTTGCGATGCGTGTAGTTTTAGATGGGTGTTCAGTGGGAGAGTTTTTGTTTCCTCATGCAAGTGTTGTATGTTTGTGTCTTGTGTGCATCCTGTTGCTATTCTGAGTACTGTGTTCTGTGTGGTCTGGAGTTTTGTCTTGTTTGTGTCCGATAGTGTTGGTGACCATATAGTGTTTGCGTATTCGAGGCGTGTGAGTGTGGTTGCTTTGTATGTGGTGAGTATAGTTTCTTTGGATTTTCCCCAGTGAGTGGTTGTTAAGGCTTTAAGTATTTTGTTTGATTGCTTAGCGCGGGTTAGAGTGTGTTGTGTGTGTTTTGAGAAGGTGAGTTTGGGGTCCCATGTTAATCCCAGTATTTTGGGTTCGCGGACTGTGGGTAGGGTGGTGTTATCTATTTGTAAAGTGAGCCTGTTGCTGTATTCTGCCGGATCCGGTGTGAACAGAGTGGTGGTGGTTTTGTCTGCGTTGAGTGTGAGTTGGTTCTGTTTTGTCCAGTTGTATATGTCGTGGAGATATTTTTGTACTTGTTGTTGTGCCTGTTGTGGTTTGACATGTGTGGATAGAATGGTGATGTCGTCTGCATATGTAACTGTGTGTACATTTGGAGGTGGTTGTGGTAAGTCTGCCATGTATATGTTGAATAGTGTTGGTGAAAGTACTCCCCCCTGTGGTACCCCCGTTTTCGTGTTTCTATGTTCTGATGTTTCCCCCCGGTATTGAGTGTATTGTCTGCGTCCCCTTATGTAGTTGAAGATGTATTTGATGATGATGTTTGGGGTGTTAGTGTTGTTGAGTTTGTTTGTGAGTGTGTGTAGGTTTACCGTGTCAAAGGCTTTGGACATGTCTAGGGCTATGGCAACTGTTCGTTGTGGTGGTTTTTGTTGATTGAAACCTGTGGCTATGATGTTGTGTATGTGGTGTAGTGCTGTGGTTGTGGAGTGTTGTTTTCGGAAGCCGTGTTGGTGAGAGGGTAGTTGAGTGTTGTTGGTAATGAAGGGTAGTATTACCTTTTCCATTGTTTTGGCTATTGGGCTGAGTAGTGCTATTGGTCTGTAAGATGGGCCGAGTGCGTGGTTTTTGTTGGGTTTTGGTATTGGGATTATTTTTGCAGTCTTCCATATTGCGGGGATGGTGTTGGTGTTGAGTGATGTGTTGTAAGTGTGTGTGAGTAGTGTTATTGCTTTGGGGCCTAGGTGTTTCAGATGTCTGATGTTTATGTTGTCTGGGCCTGTGGAGTTGTTGCTTTTGGAGCGTTGTAGTGCTTGTTTGACTTGTTGTTCTGTGATGGTTATGGGCGTGGTGTTGAGTTTTCGTATTTTGCGTTGTAGTTGTCTGTATGTTCTGTTGGTTTTGTGTTGTATTATGTTGGTGAATTGTTTGTTGAATGGTCGTGCTTTCTGTTTGTTGGATATTGCCGTGTGTTGTCCGAACTGTATTGTGGTGTTTTCTGGTGCTTTTTGTTCTTTGTTTGATAGTCTTGTTACTGTGTTCCAGAGTATGTGTTGTTTGTGTCTGTGGTTCCATGCATCCGTTAAGTGTTCTTTCCATAGCTCTTGTTTGTGTTTTTGGATTTGTGTGTCTATTTCTTTGTTTAGGTCTGTGATGCGTGGGTCTTGGTGGTTTTGTTGTCTGATGTCGTTTCTTTGGCTGATGAGTGTTCTGATGTGTTGTGGTAGGAGAAGTGATTTGCTTCTTATTTTTCCGTGGGGTATGTGGTGTTTGTCTGCTGTAAGTATGAGGTTTGTGAGCATGGTGTTGGCTGTGTGGATGTTGTCAGGTATGGTTATGTTCTCCAGTGCTGATTCTATTTCAGAGGTGTATCCTTCCCAGTCTGCTTTCCTGTAATTTGTGTAAGTTTGAAGGTGTTGTTGTAGGCGGAAAGGAGCACGCGTGTTGTGTGTGATTTTGATAGGAAGGTGGTCTGAACTGAGTGCGTGTATTGTGGTCCATGTTGTTCTGTTTGTGATGCTGTTGCTGGCTGTTGTGATGTCCGGTGATGTTGGTTGTTGGTTGATGTTTGTAGGTTTTCTGGTGGGTGTGTTTGCGTTTAGAGTGATTTGTTGGGAGTTTTGTAGTATGTCTGCAATGTGGGTGCCTCTGTGGTCGTCGTAGGGAGAGTGCCATTGTGTTGAGTGAGCGTTGATGTCTGCGGTTAGAATGGTGTTGTTCAGCGAGTTTATGTATTGGAAGGTGTTGGTGATGTCTGTGTCTTCTGTGGCGTGGTCTGGTCGGGTGGTATCTCTGGGGGGTATATACATGTTGCATATGTGTAGTCTTTTGTGGTTGGTTATGTGAATCTTTACGGTTTGAATTTCTGTAGTGTTGGTGTTAATGTTGTTGGGGATGTTCATGGGAGTGAATGTGTATCTACTGTATATCTATAAAAAAAATCCTCGTCTCACCCCTCAGGTGGTGTCCATCCCTCATTCAGCTGGGGTCCTCTACCAGAGGCCAGGAAGCTTGAGGGTTCTGCGCAGTATCCTTGCCGTTCCCAGCACTGCACATTTCTGGACTGAGATGTCCGATGTTGTTCCCGGGATCTGTTGCAACCACTCATCATCTAGTTTGGGGGTCACTGCCCCGAGTGCTCCGACCACCACAGGCACGACTGTCCCCTTTACCTTCCAGGCTCTCTCCAGCTCCTCTCTGAGCCCTTGGGATTTCTCGAGTTTCTCGTGTTCCTTCTTTCTGATGTTTCCAGCACTTGGGACCGCTACATCCACTACAACGGCTTTCCTCTGCCCTTTATCTATCATCAGGATATCTGGTTGGTTCGCCATTACCATCTTGTCAGTCTGGATCTGGAAGTCCCATAGGATCTTCGCTCTGTCATTCTCCACCACCTTCGGAGGTGTTTCCCATTTTGACCTTGGGGTTTCCAGTCCGTACTCCGCACAGATGTTTCGGTAGACTATGCCAGCCACCTGGTTATGGCGTTCCATATAGGCTTTCCCTGCCAGCACCTTACACCCTGCAGTTATGTGTTAGATCGTCTCAGGTGCCTCTTTGCACAACCTACACCTTGGGTCTTGTCTGGTGTGGTATATCTGGGCCTCAATGGCTCTAGTGCTCAGGGCCTGCTCCTGAGCAGCCAGGATGAGTGCCTCTGTACTGTCCTTCAGGCCAGCCCTCTCTAGCCACTGATGGGAATTCTTGAGATCGGCCACTTCAGTTATGGTCCGGTGGTACATCCCGTGTAGGGGCTTGTCCTCCGATGATGGTCCCTCTTCCAGCGCCTCATCCTCTGTTGCCCATTGTCTGAGACATTCTCTGAGTACGTCATCCGTTGGAGCCTTCTCCTTGATGTATTCATGGAGCTTGGATGTTTCATCCTGGACAGTGACTCTCACACTCACTAGTCCCCAGCCGCTTTCCTTGTTGCCAGTTCAAGGTTGCCATTGGCTTGTGGTACACCGAGGTACTTGTAGCTGTCCTCAATGTCTGCTATTGTTCCTTCGGGGAGTGAGACCCCTTCAGTCCGGACTACCGTTCCTCTCTTAGTCACCATCCGACTATCACATCCCGATGTCGCTGCTGTAGATCCTGGTTGTGTGGATCAGGGAGCCTATGTCCCTTTCACTCTTAGCATACAGCTTTATGTCATCAATGTAGAGGAGGTGACTGATCGTAGCTTCATTTCTGAGGCTGTATCCATAGCCTGTCTTGGTGATTACTTGGCTTAGGGAGTTCAGTCCTATGCAGAACAGCAATGGGGAGAGTGCATCACCTTGGTATATGCCACATTTGATGGACACTTGGGTAAGTGGCTTGCCATTGGCTTCAAGTGTGGTTTTCCACATCCTCATCAAGTTCGCAACGAAGGCTCTTAGGGTCCTGTTCACCTTATACACATCCAAGCATTCAGTGATCCATGTATGTGGCATCGAGTCATAGGCTTTCTTTTAATCAATCCAGGCTGTGCACAGGTTGGTACATCGGGACCTGCAGTCTTGTGCGACTGTTCTGTCAACCAGGAGCTGATGTTTGGCTCCCCTGGTATCTCTACCAATGCCCTTCCGTGCTTCGCTCATGTATTGATCCATGTGTGCACTTATCTTAGCCGCAACATGAGCTTCCAAAATTGTGGAGGGACAGGTTATTGGCCGATAGTTGGATGCGACTGCACCCTTTGAGGGATCTTTCATGATAAGGATCGTTCGCCCTTCGGTTAGCCATCCTGGGTGAGTCCCATCCCTAGGCAGCTGGTTCATTTGTGCTGCTGGGCGATCATGGAGTGCTGTGAGTCTCTTTAGCCAGTAAGTGTGGACCATGTCCGGGCCTGGTGCTGTCCAGTTCTTCATATTTGAGACTATTTCCTTTATGTCTGCCACTGTTATGGTAATTGGGTTCTGTTCAGGGAGGTGTCTGTGCTCCTCTCTTTGGGTGACCAGCCATTGTGCACTGCTGTTATGTGCAACCTCCTTCTCCCATCTGCCTCTCCAGTACCTTTCAGTTTCCAGTCTTGGTGGATCAGCTCTGTTGTTAGGACCCTGCCACTGAGCGTACACTTTCGCAGGTTGTGTTGCAAACACCCTGTTTATTCGTCTGGCCTCATTCTCTTTCGTGTACCGCTTTAGGCGGCTGGACAAGGCTTGGAGCCTTTGTTTCGAGTGCTTCATATATGGTCATCTGGATGTACCTCTCAGGATCGGCCTTTTCATCACACCTCTCTGGACCTCAGTCAATTGACTCACATCTTTCCGAGCCGCCTTGATCTTAGCCTCCAACCGTCTTTTCCATGGTCGGTAATGTATCTCATGGCTTCCATGGTTGCTCTTATAGCCAAGCATCTCAAGGATCACTGATGCTGAAGCGTATATCAGTTCATTTCCGTGATCGTTACGGTAAGGATCGCCCTCAGTGCTGAATTCACACTTTCCAAGAGACTTTCAGGTGGTACTTCACATAGCCGTTGTAATCGGATTCTAGGTTTCCCAGCTTTCATTCTTGCCATGATCTTAGCTTTCAGGTCAGTTGCTGCCTCGCTCAGCATTTCATTCATTGGGGCTGGCCTCCCAATCTCATCATCTGCATTCACTCTGGTATGAACTCCTCCTCTGATCTGGCAGCCTGGGGCCCCTCACCATGGAACCTGCGTTGTACCTCATCAATCTCAAGTTGTGACAGCAGTTGCCGTTTGTGGATGTTGGAACACTGAGTTACGAGTTGTTTCGTGGCCACCCGTGACTGTGGGTTTCGAAGTAACCATTTAGCCCACATTCTCTCCATGTAACCTCTCTGACTAGGCTTGCTTGAGTAGTAGCATTCCAACAGAGCCATGTTATTGCATCTTGCCCATCTCTGCTCCATTTTTCATCAAGGTGCTTTGGTTCCCCAGCACCTGACGCAGACCTTGTTTGGCCGGGCGACGTCTGAGCTGGCATGTCATTCATTTTATTGTCTCTCATCATTGTATGAGGTACGCATTAGCGTGAAGGCTCTTGCCCAAGGACCCACACTGGATGGTGTTATGTGCTCATTTTTTGCCCCAAGTGGGGAGCGGAGGGACGGGCGCTGGGGGGGGGACCATCGTGGTGGGGCGGGCCCCTACGCGGGATGTGCCACCGGACCGTGGCTGAGGTGGCTGATCTCAAGAAGTCCTATCGGTGGCTGGAGGGGACTGGCCTGGGGGACAGCGCAGGGGCGCTCATCCTGGCTGCTCAGGAGCGGGCCTTGGGCGCCGGAGCCGTCGAGGCCCGGATGTGCCGCGCCGGACAGGACCCGGGGTGTGGGTTGTGCGGGGAGGCGCCTGGGACGATCCGGCACGTGGCTGCGGGGTGTGGGATGCTGGCAGGGGGGGCCTGCGTGGAGCGCCATGGCCAGGTGGCTGGCGTGGTCTGCCGAGGCATCTGTGCGGAGTGTGGACTGGGGGCCCCGGGGTCGGAGTGGGGGGCACCTCCGAGGGTGGTGGAGGGTGGCGGAGCGGGGATCCTGTGGGACTTCCGGATCCAGACTGGCGGGATGGTGGTGGCGAGCCAGCCAGATGTCGTGGTCGTGGATGGGGGGCGGAGGAGGGCCGTTGTGGTGGATGTGGCGGTCCCAGGTGGTGGAGGCATCGGGAGGGGGGAGCATGGGGGGCTCGGGGGGTACCAGGGGCTCGGGGAGGGGCTGGGGAGGGCCTGGGGGGTGGGGGTGGCGGTCGTGCCTGTGGTGGTCGGGGCGCTCGGGGCAGTGACCCCCGGACTGGATGGGTGGTTGCGACAGATCCCGGGACCAGCGTCGGACATCTCGGTCCGGAGGTGTGCGGTGCTGGGAGCGGCGGGGGTACTGCGCGGGGCCCTCGGGCTTCCTGGCCTCTGGTGGAGGACCCGAGCTGAATGAGGGACGGACACCACCCGAGGACACCTCCTATTGGCTCCATGATAAGAGCTCCACCCAGCAAAGAATTAACCCTTTAAAACCTGATTCTGAGCTTTCACAATTATTTACCGCCATTTGCGTAATATCTACAGTATACAGAAGGAATCAAGCAATTTTTACCAATGTATCTGTAGGTGATGTTTATTTATTATGTACACAGAGATAAAGAGTAATGGCACAGCTCTGCAGTATCTTTCCACTTTTATATATGTATGCTATACTAAATAAAATGAATAGGGCACCATATAATGCAACAGTTATGCAACTCCCTAAATAATGATGTGAATTTTCAGTTGTTGCTAAATCAGTTAGGATGTTATAATTTGTGGTGTAGATGCGAATTTAGGAGAGCAGGACAATATATCGCATTGCAATTGGAGCAGCAGCTTGGTTGATGATGTCCCCAAACCGGCTCATCTATTATATTTGTCGTGCAATACAATGAAAATGAGCACAATTGCAAAACATAGGCTTCTTATATTTTAAAATAAAATAATCACATGTTTACCGTTCTGGGGTTTCTACAATCATGAATGGAGGCATTATTTACAGCAGGTTGATGTTGTTGTTGTTGTTGTCGACCCCACCCGTGCCCCGACATTGGGGGACCGGGCCCTCACTCCGTCTCCCGGATCCCCAGACCCCCCTCCTCCGCCCAGCGGGCGAGCAGGGCCGCCACTCCGCTTGGGTTTCGCCAGAGGTCCTCCGGAGTCAGTGTGGTGGGTATGTTTGTGCAGGTGAACAGGTGTTGTGTGTCGTGCACTTGCGTGCCGCATAGCGCACAGAGTGGTGTTGGGTGTGTGTCCGGTGTAATGTTGTGTAGGTAGGAGTGGAGGGCTGGTGATTTGTTGGTTCGGAGTTGTGCTCGGAGTTGTCTGGTTCTGTGTGGTAGGTCTTGCTCTGATGGGTCTTTTTCTGGTGCTGGTGCATGTATTACTTTGTTGTGTTGTCTGGTGTCCAAGTGTGTTTGTACAAAGTGGGTGTGTATGTCTTTCATGTTCTGTTTTATGGTGTCGTTGTTGGTGTCCTGTGGTGCTGTGTCTTTGTTGTGTGTGTAGTTGTTGTTGTGGAAGATTGTTTGTTTCTTTTGTCTGGGTGGTGGTGGTTGTTGAGTGAGTGGGTGTAGTGGGTGGGTTGGGTGTTGGGCTTTTTGTCTGATTTGCGATGCGTGTAGTTTTAGATGGGTGTTCAGTGGGAGAGTTTTTGTTTCCTCATGCAAGTGTTGTATGTTTGTGTCTTGTGTGCATCCTGTTGCTATTCTGAGTGCGGTGTTCTGTGTGGTCTGGAGTTTTGTCTTGTTTGTGTCCGATAGTGTTGGTGACCATATAGTGTTTGCGTATTCGAGGCGTGTGAGTGTGGTTGCTTTGTATGTGGTGAGTATAGTTTCTTTGGATTTTCCCCAGTGAGTGGTTGTTAAGGCTTTAAGTATTTTTTTTGATTGCTTGGCGCGGGTTAGAGTGTGTTGTGTGTGTTTTGAGAAGGTGAGTTTGGGGTCCCATGTTAATCCCAGTATTTTGCGTTCGCGGACTGTGGGTTGGGTGGTGTTATCTATTTGTAAAGTGAGTCTGTTGCTGTATTCTGCCGGATCCGGTGTGAACAGAGTGGTGGTGGTTTTGTCTGCGTTGAGTGTGAGTTGGTTCTGTTTTGTCCAGTTGTATATGTCGTGGAGATATTTTTGTACTTGTTGTTGTGCCTGTTGTGGTTTGACATGTGTGGATAGAATGGTGATGTCGTCTGCATATGTAACTGTGTGTACATTTGGAGGTGGTTGTGGTAAGTCTGCCATGTATATGTTGAATAGTGTTGGTGAAAGTACTCCCCCCTGTGGTACCCCCGTTTTCGTGTTTCTGTGTTCTGATGTTTCCCCCCGGTATTGAGTGTATTGTCTGCGTCCCCTTATGTAGTTGAAGATGTATTTGATGATGATGTTTGGGGTGTTAGTGTTGTTGAGTTTGTTTGTGAGTGTGTGTCGGTTTACCGTGTCAAAGGCTTTGGACATGTCTAGGGCTATGGCAACTGTTCGTTGTGGTGGTTTTTGTTGATTGAAACCTGTGGCTATGATGTTGTGTATGTGGTGTAGTGCTGTGGTTGTGGAGTGTTGTTTTCGGAAGCCGTGTTGGTGAGAGGGTAGTTGAGTGTTGTTGGTAATGAAGGGTAGTATTACCTTTTCCATTGTTTTGGCTATTGGGCTGAGTAGTGCTATTGGTCTGTAGGATGGGCCGAGTGCGTGGTTTTTGTTGGGTTTTGGTATTGGGATTATTTTTGCAGTCTTCCATATTGCGGGGATGGTGTTGGTGTTGAGTGATGTGTTGTAAGTGTGTGTGAGTAGTGTTATTGCTTTGGGGCCTAGGTGTTTCAGATGTCTGATGTTTATGTTGTCTGGGCCTGTGGAGTTGTTGCTTTTGGAGCGTTGTAGTGCTTGTTTGACTTGTTGTTCTGTGATGGTTATGGGCGTGGTGTTGAGTTTTCGTATTTTGCGTTGTAGTTGTCTGTATGTTCTGTTGGTTTTGTGTTGTATTATGTTGGTGAATTGTTTGTTGAATGCTCGTGCTTTCTGTTTGTTGGATATTGCCGTGTGTTGTCCGAACTGTATTGTGGTGTTTTCTGGTGCTTTTTGTTCTTTGTTAGATAGTCTTGTTACTGTGTTCCAGAGTATGTATTGTTTGTGTCTGTGGTTCCATGCATCCGTTAAGTGTTCTTTCCATAGCTCTTGTTTGTGTTTTTGGATTTGTTTGTCTATTTCTTTGTTTAGGTCTGTGATGCGTGGGTCTTGGTGGTTTTGTTGTCTGATGTCGTTTCTTTGGCTGATGAGTGTTCTGATGTGTTGTGGTAGGAGAAGTGATTTGCTTTTTATTTTTCCGTGGGGTATGTGGTGTTTGTCTGCTGTAAGTATGAGGTTTGTGAGCATGGTGTTGGCTGTGTGGATGTTGTCAGGTATGGTTAAGTTCTCCAGTGCTGATTCTATTTCAGAGGTGTATCCTTCCCAGTCTGCTTTCCTGTAATTTGTGTAAGTTTGAAGGTGTTGTTGTAGGCGGAAAGGAGCACGCGTGTTGTGTGTGATTTTGATAGGAAGGTGGTCTGAACTGAGTGCGTGTATTGTGGTCCATGTTGTTCTGTTTGTGATGCTGTTGCTGGCTGTTGTGATGTCCGGTGATGTTGGTTGTTGGTTGATGTTTGTAGGTTTTCTGGTAGGTGTGTTTGCGTTTAGAGTGATTTGTTGGGAGTTCTGTAGTATGTCTGCAATGAGGGTGCCTCTGTGGTCGTCGTAGGGAGAGTGCCATTGTGTTGAGTGAGCGTTGATGTCTGCGGTTAGAATGGTGTTGTTCAGCGAGTTTATGTATTGGAAGGTGTTGGTGATGTCTGTGTCTTCTGTGGCGTGGTCTGGTCGGGTGGTATCTCTGGGGGGTATATACATGTTGCATATGTGTAGTCTTTTGTGGTTGGTTATGTGAATCTTTACGGTTTGAATTTCTGTAGTGTTGGTGTTAATGTTGTTGGGGATGTTCATGGGAGTGAATGTGACTGATTTGTGAATGTATGTGAGCAGTCCTCCTCCTCCCTTGTGTTCTCTGTCTTTCCTAATGCTGGTGTAGTTGGTGAGACGAGGTGTGTTGTGTTGTTTTTCTAGTTTGGTTTCTTGTATGGTGATGATGTCTGCGTGCTGTTGTGAGGCGAGTTCTTCTAGTTCTGTTTTCTTGTTTTGGATGCCGTTGATGTTTATTTGTAGTATGGTCAGTGTGTGTTTGTTGTTTTTGTTGGTGGGTGTTGTTCTTTGTGGGTTGTTCGGGGGTTGTGGTGTTGGGGTGTTTGTTGTTTGCGTGTGTGTTCTGCATGTCCACGTGTTTGTGTATTGGCGGGTGGTGATGCCGGAGCAATGTCTGTGTATCCAGTGTGGGTGTGTTGAGTTGCATCTGAGTGAGGTTTGTCTGCGTGTGATGATTCTATTGCAGCTATTGCAGGTCCAGGTTTGGGGGGGTGGTCTTGTGTTTGTTGTATCTCTGTTGGAGTTGTCTGTCCGTGTTGCGTTTGAGGGTAGTGTTGGTGAGGCGAGTGTGTTGTTTTGGTCTGTTTGTGCTCTGCTGCCTGTTGGTGTCCTACGAGGTGTTGTTGTTCGTGGTGGTGTTTTGGGATGTAGTCTGCATTTCCATGTTATGTTGTATTGTCTAGTGTTTATGTTTGTGCAATGTTTGTGTACCCAGTGTGGTGTGTGGTGGTTGCATCTGAAGGATGTCTGTCTTCTTGTAATCTGTTGTGTGCAAATGTCGCATGTCCAGGAAAGTTGTTGTGTGTGTGTTTGTTGCGTGCGTGAGAGTGTCTGTGTGGGCCCCGGATTTGTCTCTATGTCCCCCGCCTGGAGCAAAAGGTCCGCCCGCCACCCTGCCAGGTTCAGGGGGCGGTTAGCCGAAAAAAAAAACGGCCGTAAGGGCACCCCGTTCGGGGTGCAGGGATTGGTTCCTTGATTTGTCCCCCCGTTCGGGGGGAACCCTCCAACTGCGAGTAAGCCAAGGAGTTTGGAGGTACAGCAGGTTGACAGCAGTGTGATCGAGCAGATTAGATAGAGTAGAATTTGAATGGGGCTTCACTGATTTATTTCATACAATTAATATCTAAAACACAGTTGAAAAATATTTGATTGTTAAAATATTTAAATACAAGAACTATATCAAGAAATTAACAAAACATAGTTTTTTTAGTTAGGAGAAAAGTCTAAAAACATATCACAAATGACAAACGTTGTGCCTCTCCTCCTCCTGTTCTTCAATGAAGCTGATCACCCTCCAGCTCCCGTTAGAAACATCGTGCTGCTGAAGGTGTGCCGGCAGAATGGTTGTGATACAGGAGGTGCTGTGGACTCTCCCAGAAACGAGGACCTAGTTTAGTTGTAGATCCAGTAAAACATAGTGCAAATGTGACATTATTTATAATGCACAGTTACAGTCTAGTGAATATTAAAAAATGTACTTCATGTAATGCAGGAAGCGAATATTTCAAACGAACTAAGGCAGCAAACAGTAAGAGCAAAATCGTGTTCCAAACATTAACTCTTTTTTAAAATGTCAATTAGCTTGTGAGTAATAAGACAAAATGTGACTGTCAGACAGAGAACTGTCAGAGCAAACGGCAGATTTTAGAAAGTCCTGCCGAAATAAATCTGCACCCGACTGCGACTGTCAGCGTTGAACTGCCGCCATTGCTGTCAAAGTCAGACACATCTCCAAAATTGTTGGAGCAAATTTTTAAGCAGGCTTCATCTTGATAAATTGACCACGTATTTGACATTTACACCATAACGTTACCGCCTAAAATAATCGTAAAACAAAATTTTGTGTAACAACAAGAGTAATATGTACCCCAAAAGCTTTCAAAGCGTCTGAAAGTTTTCTCCTCCGTTTTTGTTGGGGCTTGGCTCGAAATGCATCATGATTGGCCGCCCGAAGTCCACGTGTCTGTCGGACGTGCTCTCATTGGTCTACAATACCATCACGGATGAATAAATACTCAAAGGGCTTGCCAGGCAAGCCCTTTGAACCCTTTAAATACTCAATGGGCTTGCCTGGCAAGCCCTTTGAGTATTTATTCCATATTGCCCACTAGTTCACTAGTAAGGTCATTTTGACGCTTACTAGTGAACATGTAAGGCCATAAATGTGCCCACTAGTTCACTAGTAAGATCATTTTGAGGCTTACTAGTTGACATGTAAGCCACAAAACGCCCGCTAGTTCACTAGTAAGATAATTTTGAGGCTTCTAGTGAACATGTAAGCCACAGAACGCCCACTAGTTCACTAGTAAGATCATTTTGACGCTTACTAGTGAACATGTAAGCCACAAAACGCTCACTAGTTCACTAGTAAGGTCATTTTGACGCTTACTAGTGAACATGTAAGCCACAAAACGCTCACTGGTTCACTAGTAAGGTAATTTTGACGCTTACTAGTGAACATGTAAGGCCATAAATGTGCCCACTAGTTCACTAGTAAGTTCATTTTGAGGCTTACTAGTTGACATGTAAGCCACACATCGCCTACTAGTTCACTAGTAAGATCATTTTGAGGCTTACTAGTGAACATGTAAGCCACAAAACGCCCAATAGTTCACTAGTAAGATCATTTTGACGCTTACTAGTGAACATGTAAGCCACAAAACGCTCACTAGTTTACTAGTAAGGTCATTTTGACGCTTACTAGTGAACATGTAAGCCACAAAACTCTCACTAGTTCACTAGTAAGGTCATTTTGACGCTTACTAGTGAACATGTAAGCCACAAAACGCTCACTGGTTCACTAGTAAGGTCATTTTGACGCTTACTAGTGAACATGTAAGCCACAAAACGCTCACTGGTTCACTAGTAAGGTAATTTTGACGCTTACTAGTGAACATGTAAGGCCATAAATGTGCCCACTAGTTCACTAGTAAGTTCATTTTGAGGCTTACTAGTTGACATGTAAGCCACACATCGCCTACTAGTTCACTAGTAAGATCATTTTGAGGCTTACTAGTGAACATGTAAGCCACAAAACGCCCAATAGTTCACTAGTAAGATCATTTTGACGCTTACTAGTGAACATGTAAGCCACAAAACGCTCACTAGTTTACTAGTAAGGTCATTTTGACGCTTACTAGTGAACATGTAAGCCACAAAACTCTCACTAGTTCACTAGTAAGGTCATTTTGACGCTTACTAGTGAACATGTAAGGCCATAAATGTGCCCACTTGTAGTGCTAGTGACATTACACTGTACTTGCATTAAATGCAAATAAGGATGATTACGAAAACATGTAACGGTATCCTATTGGCTGTACGTTTCAAAATAGTGTCATCCCACCAGTCAGGGCTCATGATTTTGGAAATTCTGTGCCCACTTAGTTTTTTAAAACAATAATGGCGGACAGTGTCCTGAGACGTATTCGGCGAAGGTGCAGGGCAATAGAGAGTGCCTGTCATCAAGGGTCTGCCGGTGAAAGTGAAGCACGCGCGATAAACATTTCAATTGCTAATTTAAGAAGAGTTAGTGACCAGTTTAGCGCTGATACTATTCAAAGTTTGATTCAAAGTCCAATAGATCTCCGATCTGTCATCATTGCGGGACCCACTCCTAATGGTGGACGTGTTTGTTCCCATGTGGCACATCGTTTGCACACAGGTAAAATGGCTACCATTTTTTGTCATTGGTTTTTCGTATGTATTTTTATTCAAACTACACACGGGTTTTACTGACGACTTGCTGTGACTTACCTTCTATCACCCTGTCAAACGTCGTTTTATACCGGTGGTTTTCCTGCAAATCAGTAGACTATTAAGTAACGCGATGGCTGTACACTTTTAAGCAATAACTAGTGATCTTTTAGTTATTCAATTATAAGTTTGAATTATTTTTTTCTTGAGTAAAATGGTTAGAGAAAATAGCTGCTCGTGGTTTTGAAGCTGCATATACTTTTATGTACATCTGTGTCTATATGCCTGTACTGTATACAGTATATAAAAAACACGTAGTGATTCGTTTGCTTGAATTCCTTAATCCTTTTATTTCCATACTTTAGGTAGACGAGGAAGACCAGCACTTGACATTACAAGTGATCAAATTGAACTGCTCCCCACTCAGGGCTTTACAGTGAGAGCCATCACTGAGATGTTGTGTTGTTCCTCTTCATACCTGCATAAAAAAATGAAGTTTTTTTCAGATTTCAGCCAGAAATAGATTTACTCCCATTCATGATGTTGACCTGGAAGAGCATGTCAGAAGATTGCACAGCCAATTTCCCAGATCAGGCTCGGAAGCAAGTGTTCTGCTACATACTCTTGTCCCTTCATGTATATATCATTATATTCATTGTGAAAGTGTACTTTCTTTATTGTGTTGTTTTATGAACCTGTTGCAGATGATGAGGGCATACCTGCGTGCTGATGGTATTGTAGTACAAAGAAAAAGAGTTCGAGAAATCCTCAACCGTATTGAGCCAGCTGCTGCAGCCCAGAGATGGAGCCAGACTGTGGCTAGAAGAACATACTATGTGCCATTCCCCAATAGTTTATGGCACATAGATGGGCATATGCGTCTCATTCGGTAATAAGGGATCATCTTATATTTGTACTCGTGGGAGCATTAGAAAGCCATATTGTATGGACAGCACAGATTAAATTGAATTTTATCATTTGTATATCCAAGTTACACAAACTCCAAATTGCCTCCATGTAGTCTTAAGTGCACAGCAATACCTTCTCTACCGAGATGATATTTCAAACAAGATATGAAACTTGATTGTTTTCTTGTATTTAATCATTATTCTTTTCATGTTTGTTTTACAGGTGGGTGTTTGTGACACATGCCGGCATTGATGGGAATTCCAGGCTAATAACGTACCTTCAACTGGAGCACAGACAACACAGCTTTGACAGTGTTGAAATATTTTGTCCAAGCCACCTGCCTGTATGGGTTACCCTCCAGAGTAAGATCCGACCATGGTGGTGAAAACACTGGTTGCTCTTTTAATGAACCTACTGCAGGGACAAGACACCAAAATTATTTCTAGCTCCAGCCAACACCCCCTCACAATTTACTCACACCTCCCATGGCCTGATTATCCACCAACAGGGGCCCTTTTTGGATTATCATTTTGGCATAGGAACTTTCCTTTCCTATCCTAACCGAGTGAGATGAGCCGGTAGCACCTGGAGCAAAGATCGTCTAAATTTTAATAATGCTTAGGAAAGGTTCTGACCATCCTTTACGAAAGGAAAGGAGATATATTATGCAGCAGGAATATTTAAAGGGGAAGTCTTTTTTTATGTTGTTGTTGTTGTTGTTGTCGACCCCACCCGTGCCCCGACATTGGGGGACCGGGCCCTCACTCCGTCTCCCGGATCCCCAGACCCCCCTCCGCCGCCCAGCGGGCGAGCAGGGCCGCCACTCCGCTTGGGTTTCGCCAGAGGTCCTCCGGAGTCAGTGTGGTGCGTATGTTTGTGCAGGTGAACAGGTGTTGTGTGTCGTGCACTTGCGTGCCGCATAGCGCACAGAGTGGTGTTGGGTGTGTGTCCGGTGTAATGTTGTGTAGGTAGGAGTGGAGGGCTGGTGATTTGTTGGTTCGGAGTTGTGCTAGGAGTTGTCTGGTTCTGTGTGGTAGGTCTTGCTCTGATGGGTCTATTTCTGGTGCTGGTGCATGTATTACTTTGTTGTGTTGTCTGGTGTCCAAGTGTGTTTGTACAAAGTGGGTGTGTATGTCTTTCATGTTCTGTTTTATGGTGTCGTTGTTGGTGTCCTGTGGTGCTGTGTCTTTGTTGTGTGTGTAGTTGTTGTTGTGGAAGATTGTTTGTTTCTTTTGTCTGGGTGGTGGTGGTTGTTGAGTGAGTGGGTGTAGTGGGTGGTTTGGGTGTTGGGCTTTTTGTCTGATTTGCGATGCGTGTAGTTTTAGATGGGTGTTCAGTGGGAGAGTTTTTGTTTCCTTATGCAAGTGTTGTATGTTTGTGTCTTGTGTGCATCCTGTTGCTATTCTGAGTGCGGTGTTCTGTGTGGTCTGGAGTTTTGTCTTGTTTGTGTCCGATAGTGTTGGTGACCATATAGTGTTTGCGTATTCGAGGCGTGTGAGTGTGGTTGCTTTGTATGTGGTGAGTATAGTTTCTTTGGATTTTCCCCAGTGAGTGGTTGTTAAGGCTTTAAGTATTTTGTTTGATTGCTTGGCGCGGGTTAGAGTGTGTTGTGTGTGTTTTGAGAAGGTGAGTTTGGGGTCCCATGTTAATCCCAGTATTTTGGGTTCGCGGACTGTGGGTAGGGTGGTGTTATCTATTTGTAAAGTGAGCCTGTTGCTGTATTCTGCCGGATCCGGTGTGAACAGAGTGGTGGTGGTTTTGTCTGCGTTGAGTGTGAGTTGGTTCTGTTTTGTCCAGTTGTATATGTCGTGGAGATATTTTTGTACTTGTTGTGCCTGTTGTGGTTTGACATGTGTGGATAGAATGGTGATGTCGTCTGCATATGTAACTGTGTGTACATTTGGAGGTGGTTGTGGTAAGTCTGCCATGTATATGTTGAATAGTGTTGGTGAAAGTACTCCCCCCTGTGGTACCCCCGTTTTCGTGTTTCTATGTTCTGATGTTTCCCCCCGGTATTGAGTGTATTGTCTGCGTCCCCTTATGTAGTTGAAGATGTATTTGATGATGATGTTTGGGGTGTTAGTGTTGTTGAGTTTGTTTGTGAGTGTGTGTAGGTTTACCGTGTCAAAGGCTTTGGACATGTCTCGGGCTATGGCAACTGTTCGTTGTGGTGGTTTTTGTTGATTGAAACCTGTGGCTATGATGTTGTGTATGTGGTGTAGTGCTGTGGTTGTGGAGTGTTGTTTTCGGAAGCCGTGTTGGTGAGAGGGTAGTTGAGTGTTGTTGGTAATGAAGGGTAGTATTACCTTTTCCATTGTTTTGGCTATTGGGCTGAGTAGTGCTATTGGTCTGTAGGATGGGCCGAGTGCGTGGTTTTTGTTGGGTTTTGGTATTGGGATTATTTTTGCAGTCTTCCATATTGCGGGGATGGTGTTGGTGTTGAGTGATGTGTTGTAAGTGTGTGTGAGTAGTGTTATTGCTTTGGGGCCTAGGTGTTTCAGATGTCTGATGTTTATGTTGTCTGGGCCTGTGGAGTTGTTGCTTTTGGAGCGTTGTAGTGCTTGTTTGACTTGTTGTTCTGTGATGGTTATGGGCGTGGTGTTGAGTTTTCGTATTTTGCGTTGTAGTTGTCTGTATGTTCTGTTGGTTTTGTGTTGTATTATGTTGGTGAATTGTTTGTTGAATGCTCGTGCTTTCTGTTTGTTGGATATTGCCGTGTGTTGTCCGAACTGTATTGTGGTGTTTTCTGGTGCTTTTTGTTCTTTGTTTGATAGTCTTGTTACTGTGTTCCAGAGTATGTGTTGTTTGTGTCTGTGGTTCCATGCATCCGTTAAGTGTTCTTTCCATAGCTCTTGTTTGTGTTTTTGGATTTGTGTGTCTATTTCTTTGTTTAGGTCTGTGATGCGTGGGTCTTGGTGGTTTTGTTGTCTGATGTCGTTTCTTTGACTGATGAGTGTTCTGATGTGTTGTGGTAGGAGAAGTGATTTGCTTTTTATTTTTCCGTGGGGTATGTGGTGTTTGTCTGCTGTAAGTATGAGGTTTGTGAGCATGGTGTTGGCTGTGTGGATGTTGTCAGGTATGGTTATGTTCTCCAGTGCTGATTCTATTTCAGAGGTGTATCCTTCCCAGTCTGCTTTCCTGTAATTTGTGTAAGTTTGAAGGTGTTGTTGTAGGCGGAAAGGAGCACGCGTGTTGTGTGTGATTTTGATAGGAAGGTGGTCTGAACTGAGTGCGTGTATTGTGGTCCATGTTGTTCTGTTTGTGATGCTGTTGCTGGCTGTTGTGATGTCCGGTGATGTTGGTTGTTGGTTGATGTTTGTAGGTTTTCTGGTGGGTGTGTTTGCGTTTAGAGTGATTTGTTGGGAGTTTTGTAGTATGTCTGCAATGTGGGTGCCTCTGTGGTCGTCGTAGGGAGAGTGCCATTGTGTTGAGTGAGCGTTGATGTCTGCGGTTAGAATGGTGTTGTTCAGCGAGTTTATGTATTGGAAGGTGTTGGTGATGTCTGTGTCTTCTGTGGCGTGGTCTGGTCGGGTGGTATCTCTGGGGGGTATATACATGTTGCATATGTGTAGTCTTTTGTGGTTGGTTATGTGAATCTTTACGGTTTGAATTTCTGTAGTGTTGGTGTTAATGTTGTTGGGGATGTTCATGGGAGTGAATGTGTATCTACTGTATATCTATAAAAAAAATCCTCGTCTCACCCCTCAGGTGGTGTCCATCCCTCATTCAGCTGGGGTCCTCTACCAGAGGCCAGGAAGCTTGAGGGTTCTGCGCAGTATCCTTGCCGTTCCCAGCACTGCACATTTCTGGACTGAGATGTCCGATGTTGTTCCCGGGATCTGTTGCAACCACTCATCATCTAGTTTGGGGGTCACTGCCCCGAGTGCTCCGACCACCACAGGCACGACTGTCCCCTTTACCTTCCAGGCTCTCTCCAGCTCCTCTCTGAGCCCTTGGGATTTCTCGAGTTTCTCGTGTTCCTTCTTTCTGATGTTTCCAGCACTTGGGACCGCTACATCCACTACAACGGCTTTCCTCTGCCCTTTATCTATCATCAGGATATCTGGTTGGTTCGCCATTACCATCTTGTCAGTCTGGATCTGGAAGTCCCATAGGATCTTCGCTCTGTCATTCTCCACCACCTTCGGAGGTGTTTCCCATTTTGACCTTGGGGTTTCCAGTCCGTACTCCGCACAGATGTTTCGGTAGACTATGCCAGCCACCTGGTTATGGCGTTCCATATAGGCTTTCCCTGCCAGCACCTTACACCCTGCAGTTATGTGTTAGATCGTCTCAGGTGCCTCTTTGCACAACCTACACCTTGGGTCTTGTCTGGTGTGGTATATCTGGGCCTCAATGGCTCTAGTGCTCAGGGCCTGCTCCTGAGCAGCCAGGATGAGTGCCTCTGTACTGTCCTTCAGGCCAGCCCTCTCTAGCCACTGATGGGAATTCTTGAGATCGGCCACTTCAGTTATGGTCCGGTGGTACATCCCGTGTAGGGGCTTGTCCTCCGATGATGGTCCCTCTTCCAGCGCCTCATCCTCTGTTGCCCATTGTCTGAGACATTCTCTGAGTACGTCATCCGTTGGAGCCTTCTCCTTGATGTATTCATGGAGCTTGGATGTTTCATCCTGGACAGTGGCTCTCACACTCACTAGTCCCCAGCCGCTTTCCTTGTTGCCAGTTCAAGGTTGCCATTGGCTTGTGGTACACCGAGGTACTTGTAGCTGTCCTCAATGTCTGCTATTGTTCCTTCGGGGAGTGAGACCCCTTCAGTCCGGACTACCGTTCCTCTCTTAGTCACCATCCGACTATCACATCCCGATGTCGCTGCTGTAGATCCTGGTTGTGTGGATCAGGGAGCCTATGTCCCTTTCACTCTTAGCATACAGCTTTATGTCATCAATGTAGAGGAGGTGACTGATCGTAGCTTCATTTCTGAGGCTGTATCCATAGCCTGTCTTGGTGATTACTTGGCTTAGGGAGTTCAGTCCTATGCAGAACAGCAATGGGGAGAGTGCATCACCTTGGTATATGCCACATTTGATGGACACTTGGGTAAGTGGCTTGCCATTGGCTTCAAGTGTGGTTTTCCACATCCTCATCAAGTTCGCAACGAAGGCTCTTAGGGTCCTGTTCACCTTATACACATCCAAGCATTCAGTGATCCATGTATGTGGCATCGAGTCATAGGCTTTCTTTTAATCAATCCAGGCTGTGCACAGGTTGGTACATCGGGACCTGCAGTCTTGTGCGACTGTTCTGTCAACCAGGAGCTGATGTTTGGCTCCCCTGGTATCTCTACCAATGCCCTTCCGTGCTTCGCTCATGTATTGATCCATGTGTGCACTTATCTTAGCCGCAACATGAGCTTCCAAAATTGTGGAGGGACAGGTTATTGGCCGATAGTTGGATGCGACTGCACCCTTTGAGGGATCTTTCATGATAAGGATCGTTCGCCCTTCGGTTAGCCATCCTGGGTGAGTCCCATCCCTAGGCAGCTGGTTCATTTGTGCTGCTGGGCGATCATGGAGTGCTGTGAGTCTCTTTAGCCAGTAAGTGTGGACCATGTCCGGGCCTGGTGCTGTCCAGTTCTTCATATTTGAGACTATTTCCTTTATGTCTGCCACTGTTATGGTAATTGGGTTCTGTTCAGGGAGGTGTCTGTGCTCCTCTCTTTGGGTGACCAGCCATTGTGCACTGCTGTTATGTGCAACCTCCTTCTCCCATCTGCCTCTCCAGTACCTTTCAGTTTCCAGTCTTGGTGGATCAGCTCTGTTGTTAGGACCCTGCCACTGAGCGTACACTTTCGCAGGTTGTGTTGCAAACACCCTGTTTATTCGTCTGGCCTCATTCTCTTTCGTGTACCGCTTTAGGCGGCTGGACAAGGCTTGGAGCCTTTGTTTCGAGTGCTTCATATATGGTCATCTGGATGTACCTCTCAGGATCGGCCTTTTCATCACACCTCTCTGGACCTCAGTCAATTGACTCACATCTTTCCGAGCCGCCTTGATCTTAGCCTCCAACCGTCTTTTCCATGGTCGGTAATGTATCTCATGGCTTCCATGGTTGCTCTTATAGCCAAGCATCTCAAGGATCACTGATGCTGAAGCGTATATCAGTTCATTTCCGTGATCGTTACGGTAAGGATCGCCCTCAGTGCTGAATTCACACTTTCCAAGAGACTTTCAGGTGGTACTTCACATAGCCGTTGTAATCGGATTCTAGGTTTCCCAGCTTTCATTCTTGCCATGATCTTAGCTTTCAGGTCAGTTGCTGCCTCGCTCAGCATTTCATTCATTGGGGCTGGCCTCCCAATCTCATCATCTGCATTCACTCTGGTATGAACTCCTCCTCTGATCTGGCAGCCTGGGGCCCCTCACCATGGAACCTGCGTTGTACCTCATCAATCTCAAGTTGTGACAGCAGTTGCCGTTTGTGGATGTTGGAACACTGAGTTACGAGTTGTTTCGTGGCCACCCGTGACTGTGGGTTTCGAAGTAACCATTTAGCCCACATTCTCTCCATGTAACCTCTCTGACTAGGCTTGCTTGAGTAGTAGCATTCCAACAGAGCCATGTTATTGCATCTTGCCCATCTCTGCTCCATTTTTCATCAAGGTGCTTTGGTTCCCCAGCACCTGACGCAGACCTTGTTTGGCCGGGCGACGTCTGAGCTGGCATGTCATTCATTTTATTGTCTCTCATCATTGTATGAGGTACGCATTAGCGTGAAGGCTCTTGCCCAAGGACCCACACTGGATGGTGTTATGTGCTCATTTTTTGCCCCAAGTGGGGAGCGGAGGGACGGGCGCTGGGGGGGGGACCATCGTGGTGGGGCGGGCCCCTACGCGGGATGTGCCACCGGACCGTGGCTGAGGTGGCTGATCTCAAGAAGTCCTATCGGTGGCTGGAGGGGACTGGCCTGGGGGACAGCGCAGGGGCGCTCATCCTGGCTGCTCAGGAGCGGGCCTTGGGCGCCGGAGCCGTCGAGGCCCGGATGTGCCGCGCCGGACAGGACCCGGGGTGTGGGTTGTGCGGGGAGGCGCCTGGGACGATCCGGCACGTGGCTGCGGGGTGTGGGATGCTGGCAGGGGGGGCCTGCGTGGAGCGCCATGGCCAGGTGGTCTGCCGAGGCATCTGTGCGGAGTGTGGACTGGGGGCCCCGGGGTCGGAGTGGGGGGCACCTCCGAGGGTGGTGGAGGGTGGCGGAGCGGGGATCCTGTGGGACTTCCAGACTGGCGGGATGGTGGTGGCGAGCCAGCCAGATGTCGTGGTCGTGGATGGGGGGCGGAGGAGGGCCGTTGTGGTGGATGTGGCGGTCCCAGGTGGTGGAGGCATCGGGAGGGGGGAGCATGGGGGGCTCGGGGGGTACCAGGGGCTCGGGGAGGGGCTGGGGAGGGCCTGGGGGGTGGGGGTGGCGGTCGTGCCTGTGGTGGTCGGGGCGCTCGGGGCAGTGACCCCCGGACTGGATGGGTGGTTGCGACAGATCCCGGGACCAGCGTCGGACATCTCGGTCCGGAGGTGTGCGGTGCTGGGAGCGGCGGGGGTACTGCGCGGGGCCCTCGGGCTTCCTGGCCTCTGGTGGAGGACCCGAGCTGAATGAGGGACGGACACCACCCGAGGACACCTCCTATTGGCTCCATGATAAGAGCTCCACCCAGCAAAGAATTAACCCTTTAAAACCTGATTCTGAGCTTTCACAATTATTTACCGCCATTTGCGTAATATCTACAGTATACAGAAGGAATCAAGCAATTTTTACCAATGTATCTGTAGGTGATGTTTATTTATTATGTACACAGAGATAAAGAGTAATGGCACAGCTCTGCAGTATCTTTCCACTTTTATATATGTATGCTATACTAAATAAAATGAATAGGGCACCATATAATGCAACAGTTATGCAACTCCCTAAATAATGATGTGAATTTTCAGTTGTTGCTAAATCAGTTAGGATGTTATAATTTGTGGTGTAGATGCGAATTTAGGAGAGCAGGACAATATATCGCATTGCAATTGGAGCAGCAGCTTGGTTGATGATGTCCCCAAACCGGCTCATCTATTATATTTGTCGTGCAATACAATGAAAATGAGCACAATTGCAAAACATAGGCTTCTTATATTTTAAAATAAAATAATCACATGTTTACCGTTCTGGGGTTTCTACAATCATGAATGGAGGCATTATTTACAGCAGGTTGATGTTGTTGTTGTTGTTGTCGACCCCACCCGTGCCCCGACATTGGGGGACCGGGCCCTCACTCCGTCTCCCGGATCCCCAGACCCCCCTCCTCCGCCCAGCGGGCGAGCAGGGCCGCCACTCCGCTTGGGTTTCGCCAGAGGTCCTCCGGAGTCAGTGTGGTGGGTATGTTTGTGCAGGTGAACAGGTGTTGTGTGTCGTGCACTTGCGTGCCGCATAGCGCACAGAGTGGTGTTGGGTGTGTGTCCGGTGTAATGTTGTGTAGGTAGGAGTGGAGGGCTGGTGATTTGTTGGTTCGGAGTTGTGCTCGGAGTTGTCTGGTTCTGTGTGGTAGGTCTTGCTCTGATGGGTCTTTTTCTGGTGCTGGTGCATGTATTACTTTGTTGTGTTGTCTGGTGTCCAAGTGTGTTTGTACAAAGTGGGTGTGTATGTCTTTCATGTTCTGTTTTATGGTGTCGTTGTTGGTGTCCTGTGGTGCTGTGTCTTTGTTGTGTGTGTAGTTGTTGTTGTGGAAGATTGTTTGTTTCTTTTGTCTGGGTGGTGGTGGTTGTTGAGTGAGTGGGTGTAGTGGGTGGGTTGGGTGTTGGGCTTTTTGTCTGATTTGCGATGCGTGTAGTTTTAGATGGGTGTTCAGTGGGAGAGTTTTTGTTTCCTCATGCAAGTGTTGTATGTTTGTGTCTTGTGTGCATCCTGTTGCTATTCTGAGTACTGTGTTCTGTGTGGTCTGGAGTTTTGTCTTGTTTGTGTCCGATAGTGTTGGTGACCATATAGTGTTTGCGTATTCGAGGCGTGTGAGTGTGGTTGCTTTGTATGTGGTGAGTATAGTTTCTTTGGATTTTCCCCAGTGAGTGGTTGTTAAGGCTTTAAGTATTTTGTTTGATTGCTTGGCGCGGGTTAGAGTGTGTTGTGTGTGTTTTGAGAAGGTGAGTTTGGGGTCCCATGTTAATCCCAGTATTTTGGGTTCGCGGACTGTGGGTAGGGTGGTGTTATCTATTTGTAAAGTGAGCCTGTTGCTGTATTCTGCAAGATCCGGTGTGAACAGAGTGGTGGTGGTTTTGTCTGCGTTGAGTGTGAGTTGGTTCTGTTTTGTCCAGTTGTATATGTCGTGGAGATATTTTTGTACTTGTTGTTGTGCCTGTTGTGGTTTGACATGTGTGGATAGAATGGTGATGTCGTCTGCATATGTAACTGTGTGTACATTTGGAGGTGGTTGTGGTAAGTCTGCCATGTATATGTTGAATAGTGTTGGTGAAAGTACTCCCCCCTGTGGTACCCCCGTTTTCGTGTTTCTGTGTTCTGATGTTTCCCCCCGGTATTGAGTGTATTGTCTGCGTCCCCTTATGTAGTTGAAGATGTATTTGATGATGATGTTTGGGGTGTTAGTGTTGTTGAGTTTGTTTGTGAGTGTGTGTAGGTTTACCGTGTCAAAGGCTTTGGACATGTCTAGGGCTATGGCAACTGTTCGTTGTGGTGGTTTTTGTTGATTGAAACCTGTGGCTATGATGTTGTGTATGTGGTGTAGTGCTGTGGTTGTGGAGTGTTGTTTTCGGAAGCCGTGTTGGTGAGAGGGTAGTTGAGTGTTGTTGGTAATGAAGGGTAGTATTACCTTTTCCATTGTTTTGGCTATTGGGCTGAGTAGTGCTATTGGTCTGTAGGATGGGCCGAGTGCGTGGTTTTTGTTGGGTTTTGGTATTGGGATTATTTTTGCAGTCTTCCATATTGCGGGGATGGTGTTGGTGTTGAGTGATGTGTTGTAAGTGTGTGTGAGTAGTGTTATTGCTTTGGGGCCTAGGTGTTTCAGATGTCTGATGTTTATGTTGTCTGGGCCTGTGGAGTTGTTGCTTTTGGAGCGTTGTAGTGCTTGTTTGACTTGTTGTTCTGTGATGGTTATGGGCGTGGTGTTGAGTTTTCGTATTTTGCGTTGTAGTTGTCTGTACGTTCTGTTGGTTTTGTGTTGTATTATGTTGGTGAATTGTTTGTTGAATGCTCGTGCTTTCTGTTTGTTGGATATTGCCGTGTGTTGTCCGAACTGTATTGTGGTGTTTTCTGGTGCTTTTTGTTCTTTGTTAGATAGTCTTGTTACTGTGTTCCAGAGTATGTATTGTTTGTGTCTGTGGTTCCATGCACCCGTTAAGTGTTCTTTCCATAGCTCTTGTTTGTGTTTTTGGATTTGTTTGTCTATTTCTTTGTTTAGGTCTGTGATGCGTGGGTCTTGGTGGTTTTGTTGTCTGATGTCCTTTCTTTGGCTGATGAGTGTTCTGATGTGTTGTGGTAGGAGAAGTGATTTGCTTTTTATTTTTCCGTGGGGTATGTGGTGTTTGTCTGCTGTAAGTATGAGGTTTGTGAGCATGGTGTTGGCTGTGTGGATGTTGTCAGGTATGGTTAAGTTCTCCAGTGCTGATTCTATTTCAGAGGTGTATCCTTCCCAGTCTGCTTTCCTGTAATTTGTGTAAGTTTGAAGGTGTTGTTGTAGGCGGAAAGGAGCACGCGTGTTGTGTGTGATTTTGATAGGAAGGTGGTCTGAACTGAGTGCGTGTATTGTGGTCCATGTTGTTCTGTTTGTGATGCTGTTGCTGGCTGTTGTGATGTCCGGTGATGTTGGTTGTTGGTTGATGTTAGTAGGTTTTCTGGTAGGTGTGTTTGCGTTTAGAGTTATTTGTTGGGAGTTCTGTAGTATGTCTGCAATGAGGGTGCCTCTGTGGTCGTCGTAGGGAGAGTGCCATTGTGTTGAGTGAGCGTTGATGTCTGCGGTTAGAATGGTGTTGTTCAGCGAGTTTATGTATTGGAAGGTGTTGGTGATGTCTGTGTCTTCTGTGGCGTGGTCTGGTCGGGTGGTATCTCTGGGGGGTATATACATGTTGCATATGTGTAGTCTTTTGTGGTTGGTTATGTGAATCTTTACGGTTTGAATTTCTGTAGTGTTGGTGTTAATGTTGTTGGGGATGTTCATGGGAGTGAATGTGACTGATTTGTGAATGTATGTGAGCAGTCCTCCTCCTCCCTTGTGTTCTCTGTCTTTCCTAATGCTGGTGTAGTTGGTGAGACGAGGTGTGTTGTGTTGTTTTTCTAGTTTGGTTTCTTGTATGGTGATGATGTCTGCGTGCTGTTGTGAGGCGAGTTCTTCTAGTTCTGTTTTCTTGTTTTGGATGCCGTTGATGTTTATTTGTAGTATGGTCAGTGTGTGTTTGTTGTTTTTGTTGGTGGGTGTTGTTCTTTGTGGGTTGTTCGGGGGTTGTGGTGTTGGGGTGTTTGTTGTTTGCTTGTGTGTTCTGCATGTCCACGTGTTTGTGTATTGGCGGGTGGTGATGCCGGAGCAATGTCTGTATCCAGTGTGGGTGTGTTGAGTTGCATCTGAGTGAGGTTTGTCTGCGTGTGATGATTCTATTGCAGCTATTGCAGGTCCAGGTTTGGGGGGGTGGTCTTGTGTTTGTTGTATCTCTGTTGGAGTTGTCTGTCCGTGTTGCCTTTGAGGGTAGTGTTGGTGAGGCGAGTGTGTTGTTTTGGTCTGTTTGTGCTCTGCTGCCTGTTGGTGTCCTACGAGGTGTTGTTGTTCGTGGTGGTGTTTTGGGATGTAGTCTGCATTTCCATGTTATGTTGTATTGTCTAGTGTTTATGTTTGTGCAATGTTTGTGTACCCAGTGTGGTGTGTGGTGGTTGCATCTGAAGGATGTCTGTCTTCTTGTAATCTGTTGTGTGCAAATGTCGCATGTCCAGGTAGTTTGTTGTGTGTGTGTTTGTTGCGTGCGTGAGAGTGTCTGTGTGGGCCCTGGATTTGTCTCTATGTCCCCCGCCTGGAGCAAAAGGTCCGCCCGCCACCCTGCCAGGTTCAGGGGGCGGTTAGCCGAAAAAAAAAAAAAAACGGCCGTAAGGGCACCCCGTTCGGGGTGCAGGGATTGGTTCCTTGATTTGTCCCCCCGTTCGGGGGGAACCCTCCAACTGCGAGTAAGCCAAGGAGTTTGGAGGTACAGCAGGTTGACAGCAGTGTGATCGAGCAGATTAGATAGAGTAGAATTAGAATGGGGCTTCACTGATTTATTTCATACAATTCATATCTAAAACACAGTTGAAAAATATTTGATTGTTAAAATATTTAAATACAAGAACTATATCAAGAAATTAACAAAACATAGTTTTTTTAGTTAGGAGAAAAGTCTAAAAACATATCACAAATGACAAACGTTGTGCCTCTCCTCCTCCTGTTCTTCAATGAAGCTGATCACCCTCCAGCTCCCGTTAGAAACATCGTGCTGCTGAAGGTGTGCCGGCAGAATGGTTGTGATACAGGAGGTGCTGTGGACTCTCCCAGAAACGAGGACCTAGTTTAGTTGTAGATCCAGTAAAACATAGTGCAAATGTGACATTATTTATAATGCACAGTTACAGTCTTGTGAATATTAAAAAATGTACTTCATGTAATGCAGGAAGCGAATATTTCAAACGAACTAAGGCAGCAAACAGTAAGAGCAAAATCGTGTTCCAAACATTAACTCTTTTTTTAAATGTCAATTAGCTTGTGAGTAATAAGACAAAATGTGACTGTCAGACAGAGAACTGTCAGAGCAAACGGCAGATTTTAGAAAGTCCTGCCGAAATAAATCTGCACCCGACTGCGACTGTCAGCGTTGAACTGCCGCCATTGCTGTCAAAGTCAGACACATCTCCAAAATTGTTGGAGCAAATTTTTAAGCAGGCTTCATCTTGATAAATTGACCACGTATTTGACATTTACACCATAACGTTACCGCCTAAAATAATCGTAAAACAAAATTTTGTGTAACAACAAGAGTAATATGTACCCCAAAAGCTTTCAAAGCGTCTGAAAGTTTTCTCCTCCGTTTTTGTTGGGGCTTGGCTCGAAATGCATCATGATTGGCCGCCCGAAGTCCACGTGTCTGTCGGACGTGCTCTCATTGGTCTACAATACCATCACGGATGAATAAATACTCAAAGGGCTTGCCAGGCAAGCCCTTTGAACCCTTTAAATACTCAATGGGCTTGCCTGGCAAGCCCTTTGAGTATTTATTCCATATTGCCCACTAGTTCACTAGTAAGGTCAATTTGACGCTTACTAGTGAACATATAAGGCCATAAATGTGCCCACTAGTTCACTAGTAAGATAATTTTGAGGCTTCTAGTGAACATGTAAGCCACAGAACGCCCACTAGTTCACTAGTAAGATCATTTTGACGCTTACTAGTGAACATGTAAGCCACAAAACGCTCACTAGTTCACTAGTAAGGTCATTTTGACGCTTACTAGTGAACATGTAAGCCTCAAAACGCTCACTGGTTCACTAGTAAGGTAATTTTGACGCTTACTAGTGAACATGTAAGCCACAAAACGCCCACTAGTTCCCTAGTAAGATCATTTTGACGCTTATTTATGAACATGTCAGCCACAAAACGCTCACTCGTTCACTAGTAAGATCATTTTGACGCTTACTAGTGAACATGTAAGCCACAAAACGCCCACTAGTTCACTAGTAAGGTCATTTTGACGCTTACTAGTGAACATGTAAGCCACAAAACGCCCACTAGTTAACTAGTAAGATCATTTTGACGCTTACTAGTGAACATGTAAGGCCATAAATGTGCCCACTAGTTCACTAGTAAGTTCATTTTGAGGCTTACTAGTTGACATGTAAGCCACACATCGCCTACTAGTTCACTAGGAAGATCATTTTGAGGCTTACTAGTGAACATGTAAGCCACAAAACGCCCAATAGTTCACTAGTAAGATCATTTTGACGCTTACTAGTGAACATGTAAGCCACAAAACGCTCACTAGTTTACTAGTAAGGTCATTTTGACGCTTACTAGTGAACATGTAAGCCACAAAACGCTCACTAGTTCACTAGTAAGGTCATTTTGACGCTTACTAGTGAACATGTAAGCCGCAAAACGCCCACTAGTTCACTAATAAGATTATTTTGACGCTTACTACTGAACATTTAAGGCCATAAATGTGCCCACTAGTTCACTGGTAAGATGATTTTGACGCTTACTAGTGAACATGTAAGGCCATAAATGTGCCCACTTGTAGTGCTAGTGACATTACACTGTACTTGCATCAAATGCAAATAAGGATGATTACGAAAACATGTAACGGTATCCTATTGGCTGTACGTTTCAAAATAGTGTCATCCCACCAGTCAGGGCTCATGATTTTGGAAATTCTGTGCCCACTTAGTTTTTTAAAACAACAATGGCGGACAGTGTCCTGAGACGTATTCGGCGAAGGTGCAGGGCAATAGAGAGTGCCTGTCATCAAGGGTCTGCCGGTGAAAGTGAAGCACGCGCGATAAACATTTCAATTGCTAATTTAAGAAGAGTTAGTGACCAGTTTAGCGCTGATACTATTCAAAGTTTGATTCAAAGTCCAATAGATCTCCGATCTGTCATCATTGTGGGACCCACTCCTAATGGTGGACGTGTTTGTTCCCATGTGGCACATCGTTTGCACACAGGTAAAATGGCTACCATTTTTTGTCATTGGTTTTTCGTATGTATTTTTATTCGAACTACACACGGGTTTTACTGACGACTTGCTGTGACTTACCTTCTATCACCCTGTCAAACGTCGTTTTATACCAGTGGTTTTCCTGCAAATCAGTAGACTATTAAGTAACGCGATGGCTGTACACTTTTAAGCAATAACTAGTGATCTTTTAGTTATTCAATTATAAGTTTGAATTATTTTTTTCTTGAGTAAAATGGTTAGAGAAAATAGCTGCTCGTGGTTTTGAAGCTGCATATACTTTTATGTACATCTGTGTCTATATGCCTGTACTGTATACAGTATATAAAAAACACGTAGTGATTCGTTTGCTTGAATTCCTTAATCCTTTTATTTCCATACTTTAGGTAGACGAGGAAGACCAGCACTTGACATTACAAGGGATCAAATTGAACTGCTCCCCACTCAGGGCTTTACAGTGAGAGCCATCACTGAGATGTTGTGTTGTTCCTCTTCATACCTGCATAAAAAAATGAAGTTTTTTCAGATTTCAGCCAGAAATAGATTTACTCCCATTCATGATGTTGACCTGGAAGAGCATGTCAGAAGATTGCACAGCCAATTTCCCAGATCAGGCTCGGAAGCAAGTGTTCTGCTACATACTCTTGTCCCTTCATGTATATATCATTATATTCATTGTGAAAGTGTACTTTCTTTATTGTGTTGTTTTATGAACCTGTTGCAGATGATGAGGGCATACCTGCGTGCTGATGGTATTGTAGTACAAAGAAAAAGAGTTCGAGAAATCCTCAACCGTATTGAGCCAGCTGCTGCAGCCCAGAGATGGAGCCAGACTGTGGCTAGAAGAACATACTATGTGCCATTCCCCAATAGTTTATGGCACATAGATGGGCATATGCGTCTCATTCGGTAATAAGGGATCATCTTATATTTGTACTCGTGGGAGCATTAGAAAGCCATATTGTATGGACAGCACAGATTAAATTGAATTTTATCATTTGTATATCCAAGTTACACAAACTCCAAATTGCCTCCATGTAGTCTTAAGTGCACAGCAATACCTTCTCTACCGAGATGATATTTCAAACAAGATATGAAACTTGATTGTTTTCTTGTATTTAATCATTATTCTTTTCATGTTTGTTTTACAGGTGGGTGTTTGTGACACATGCCGGCATTGATGGGAATTCCAGGCTAATAACGTACCTTCAACTGGAGCACAGACAACACAGCTTTGACGGTGTTGAAATATTTTGTCCAAGCCACCTGCCTGTATGGGTTACCCTCCAGAGTAAGATCCGACCATGGTGGTGAAAACACTGGTTGCTCTTTTAATGAACCTACTGCAGGGACAAGACACCAAAATTATTTCTAGCTCCAGCCAACACCCCCTCACAATTTACTCACACCTCCCATGGCCTGATTATCCACCAACAGGGGCCCTTTTTGGATTATCATTTTGGCATAGGAACTTTCCTTTCCTATCCTAACCGAGTGAGATGAGCCGGTAGTACCTGGAGCAAAGATCGTCTAAATTTTAATAATGCTTAGGAAAGGTTCTGACCATCCTTTACGAAAGGAAAGGAGATATATTATGCAGCAGGAATATTTAAAGGGGAAGTCTTTTTTTATGTTGTTGTTGTTGTTGTTGTCGACCCCACCCGTGCCCCGACATTGGGGGACCGGGCCCTCACTCCGTCTCCCGGATCCCCAGACCCCCCTCCTCCGCCCAGCGGGCGAGCAGGGCCGCCACTCCGCTTGGGTTTCGCCAGAGGTCCTCCGGAGTCAGTGTGGTGGGTATGTTTGTGCAGGTGAACAGGTGTTGTGTGTCGTGCACTTGCGTGCCGCATAGCGCACAGAGTGGTGTTGGGTGTGTGTCCGGTGTAATGTTGTGTAGGTAGGAGTGGAGGGCTGGTGATTTGTTGGTTCGGAGTTGTGCTAGGAGTTGTCTGGTTCTGTGTGGTAGGTCTTGCTCTGATGGGTCTATTTCTGGTGCTGGTGCATGTATTACTTTGTTGTGTTGTCTGGTGTCCAAGTGTGTTTGTACAAAGTGGGTGTGTATGTCTTTCATGTTCTGTTTTATGGTGTCGTTGTTGGTGTCCTGTGGTGCTGTGTCTTTGTTGTGTGTGTAGTTGTTGTTGTGGAAGATTGTTTGTTTCTTTTGTCTGGGTGGTGGTGGTTGTTGAGTGAGTGGGTGTAGTGGGTGGGTTGGGTGTTGGGCTTTTTGTCTGATTTGCGATGCGTGTAGTTTTAGATGGGTGTTCAGTGGGAGAGTTTTTGTTTCCTCATGCAAGTGTTGTATGTTTGTGTCTTGTGTGCATCCTGTTGCTATTCTGAGTGCTGTGTTCTGTGTGGTCTGGAGTTTTGTCTTGTTTGTGTCCGATAGTGTTGGTGACCATATAGTGTTTCCGTATTCGAGGCGTGTGAGTGTGGTTGCTTTGTATGTGGTGAGTATAGTTTCTTTGGATTTTCCCCAGTGAGTGGTTGTTAAGGCTTTAAGTATTTTGTTTGATTGCTTGGCGCGGGTTAGAGTGTGTTGTGTGTGTTTTGAGAAGGTGAGTTTGGGATCCCATGTTAATCCCAGTATTTTGGGTTCGCGGACTGTGGGTAGGGTGGTGTTATCTATTTGTAAAGTGAGTCTGTTGCTGTATTCTGCCGGATCCGGTGTGAACAGAGTGGTGGTGGTTTTGTCTGCGTTGAGTGTGAGTTGGTTCTGTTTTGTCCAGTTGTATATGTCGTGGAGATATTTTTGTACTTGTTGTTGTGCCTGTTGTGGTTTGACATGTGTGGATAGAATGGTGATGTCGTCTGCATATGTAACTGTGTGTACATTTGGAGGTGGTTGTGGTAAGTCTGCCATGTATATGTTGAATAGTGTTGGTGAAAGTACTCCCCCCTGTGGTACTCCCGTTTTCGTGTTTCTGTGTTCTGATGTTTCCCCCCGGTATTGAGTGTATTGTCTGCGTCCCCTTATGTAGTTGAAGATGTATTTGATGATGATGTTTGGGGTGTTAGTGTTGTTGAGTTTGTTTGTGAGTGTGTGTAGGTTTACCGTGTCAAAGGCTTTGGACATGTCTAGGGCTATGGCAACTGTTCGTTGTGGTGGTTTTGTTGATTGAAACCTGTGGCTATGATGTTGTGTATGTGGTGTAGTGCTGTGGTTGTGGAGTGTTGTTTTCGGAAGCCGTGTTGGTGAGAGGGTAGTTGAGTGTTGTTGGTAATGAAGGGTAGTATTACCTTTTCCATTGTTTTGGCTATTGGGCTGAGTAGTGCTATTGGTCTGTAGGATGGGCCGAGTGCGTGGTTTTTGTTGGGTTTTGGTATTGGGATTATTTTTGCAGTCTTCCATATTGCGGGGATGGTGTTGGTGTTGAGTGATGTGTTGTAAGTGTGTGTGAGTAGTGTTATTGCTTTGGGGCCTAGGTGTTTCAGATGTCTGATGTTTATGTTGTCTGGGCCTGTGGAGTTGTTGCTTTTGGAGCGTTGTAGTGCTTGTTTGACTTGTTGTTCTGTGATGGTTATGGGCGTGGTGTTGAGTTTTCGTATTTTGCGTTGTAGTTGTCTGTATGTTCTGTTGGTTTTGTGTTGTATTATGTTGGTGAATTGTTTGTTGAATGCTCGTGCTTTCTGTTTGTTGGATATTGCCGTGTGTTGTCCGAACTGTATTGTGGTGTTTTCTGGTGCTTTTTGTTCTTTGTTAGATAGTCTTGTTACTGTGTTCCAGAGTATGTATTGTTTGTGTCTGTGGTTCCATGCATCCGTTAAGTGTTCTTTCCATAGCTCTTGTTTGTGTTTTTGGATTTGTTTGTCTATTTCTTTGTTTAGGTCTGTGATGCGTGGGTCTTGGTGGTTTTGTTGTCTGATGTCGTTTCTTTGGCTGATGAGTGTTCTGATGTGTTGTGGTAGGAGAAGTGATTTGCTTTTTATTTTTCCGTGGGGTATGTGGTGTTTGTCTGCTGTAAGTATGAGGTTTGTGAGCATGGTGTTGGCTGTGTGGATGTTGTCAGGTATGGTTAAGTTCTCCAGTGCTGATTCTATTTCAGAGGTGTATCCTTCCCAGTCTGCTTTCCTGTAATTTGTGTAAGTTTGAAGGTGTTGTTGTAGGCGGAAAGGAGCACGCGTGTTGTGTGTGATTTTGATAGGAAGGTGGTCTGAACTGAGTGCGTGTATTGTGGTCCATGTTGTTCTGTTTGTGATGCTGTTGCTGGCTGTTGTGATGTCCGGTGATGTTGGTTGTTGGTTGATGTTTGTAGGTTTTCTGGTAGGTGTGTTTGCGTTTAGAGTGATTTGTTGGGAGTTCTGTAGTATGTCTGCAATGAGGGTGCCTCTGTGGTCGTCGTAGGGAGAGTGCCATTGTGTTGAGTGAGCGTTGATGTCTGCGGTTAGAATGGTGTTGTTCAGCGAGTTTATGTATTGGAAGGTGTTGGTGATGTCTGTGTCTTCTGTGGCGTGGTCTGGTCGGGTGGTATCTCTGGGGGGTATATACATGTTGCATATGTGTAGTCTTTTGTGGTTGGTTATGTGAATCTTTACGGTTTGAATTTCTGTAGTGTTGGTGTTAATGTTGTTGGGGATGTTCATGGGAGTGAATGTGACTGATTTGTGAATGTATGTGAGCAGTCCTCCTCCTCCCTTGTGTTCTCTGTCTTTCCTAATGCTGGTGTAGTTGGTGAGACGAGGTGTGTTGTGTTGTTTTTCTAGTTTGGTTTCTTGTATGGTGATGATGTCTGCGTGCTGTTGTGAGGCGAGTTCTTCTAGTTCTGTTTTCTTGTTTTGGATGCCGTTGATGTTTATTTGTAGTATGGTCAGTGTGTGTTTGTTGTTTTTGTTGGTGGGTGTTGTTCTTTGTGGGTTGTTCGGGGGTTGTGGTGTTGGGGTGTTTGTTGTTTGCGTGTGTGTTCTGCATGTCCACGTGTTTGTGTATTGGCGGGTGGTGATGCCGGAGCAATGTCTGTGTATCCAGTGTGGGTGTGTTGAGTTGCATCTGAGTGAGGTTTGTCTGCGTGTGATGATTCTATTGCAGCTATTGCAGGTCCAGGTTTGGGGGGGTGGTCTTGTGTTTGTTGTATCTCTGTTGGAGTTGTCTGTCCGTGTTGCCTTTGAGGGTAGTGTTGGTGAGGCGAGTGTGTTGTTTTGGTCTGTTTGTGCTCTGCTGCCTGTTGGTGTCCTACGAGGTGTTGTTGTTCGTGGTGGTGTTTTGGGATGTAGTCTGCTTTTCCATGTTATGTTGTATTGTCTAGTGTTTATGTTTGTGCAATGTTTGTGTACCCAGTGTGGTGTGTGGTGGTTGCATCTGAAGGATGTCTGTCTTCTTGTAATCTGTTGTGTGCAAATGTCGCATGTCCAGGTAGTTTGTTGTGTGTGTGTTTGTTGCGTGCGTGAGAGTGTCTGTGTGGGCCCTGGATTTGTCTCTATGTCCCCCGCCTGGAGCAAAAGGTCCGCCCGCCACCCTGCCAGGTTCAGGGGGCGGTTAGCCGAAAAAAAAAAAAAACGGCCGTAAGGGCACCCCGTTCGGGGTGCAGGGATTGGTTCCTTGATTTGTCCCCCCGTTCGGGGGGAACCCTCCAACTGCGAGTAAGCCAAGGAGTTTGGAGGTACAGCAGGTTGACAGCAGTGTGATCGAGCAGATTAGATAGAGTAGAATTAGAATGGGGCTTCACTGATTTATTTCATACAATTCATATCTAAAACACAGTTGAAAAATATTTGATTGTTAAAATATTTAAATACAATAACTATATCAAGAAATTAACAAAACATAGTTTTTTTAGTTAGGAGAAAAGTCTAAAAACATATCACAAATGACAAACGTTGTGCCTCTCCTCCTCCTGTTCTTCAATGAAGCTGATCACCCTCCAGCTCCCGTTAGAAACATCGTGCTGCTGAAGGTGTGCCGGCAGAATGGTTGTGATACAGGAGGTGCTGTGGACTCTCCCAGAAACGAGGACCTAGTTTAGTTGTAGATCCAGTAAAACATAGTGCAAATGTGACATTATTTATAATGCACAGTTACAGTCTTGTGAATATTAAAAAATGTACTTCATGTAATGCAGGAAGCGAATATTTCAAACGAACTAAGGCAGCAAACAGTAAGAGCAAAATCGTGTTCCAAACATTAACTCTTTTTTTAAATGTCAATTAGCTTGTGAGTAATAAGACAAAATGTGACTGTCAGACAGAGAACTGTCAGAGCAAACGGCAGATTTTAGAAAGTCCTGCCGAAATAAATCTGCACCCGACTGCGACTGTCAGCGTTGAACTGCCGCCATTGCTGTCAAAGTCAGACACATCTCCAAAATTGTTGGAGCAAATTTTTAAGCAGGCTTCATCTTGATAAATTGACCACGTATTTGACATTTACACCATAACGTTACCGCCTAAAATAATCGTAAAACAAAATTTTGTGTAACAACAAGAGTAATATGTACCCCAAAAGCTTTCAAAGCGTCTGAAAGTTTTCTCCTCCGTTTTTGTTGGGGCTTGGCTCGAAATGCATCATGATTGGCCGCCCGAAGTCCACGTGTCTGTCGGACGTGCTCTCATTGGTCTACAATACCATCACGGATGAATAAATACTCAAAGGGCTTGCCAGGCAAGCCCTTTGAACCCTTTAAATACTCAATGGGCTTGCCTGGCAAGCCCTTTGAGTATTTATTCCATATTGCCCACTAGTTCACTAGTAAGGTCAATTTGACGCTTACTAGTGAACATATAAGGCCATAAATGTGCCCACTAGTTCACTAGTAAGATAATTTTGAGGCTTCTAGTGAACATGTAAGCCACAGAACGCCCACTAGTTCACTAGTAAGATCATTTTGACGCTTACTAGTGAACATGTAAGCCACAAAACGCTCACTAGTTCACTAGTAAGGTCATTTTGACGCTTACTAGTGAACATGTAAGCCACAAAACGCTCACTGGTTCACTAGTAAGGTAATTTTGACGCTTACTAGTGAACATGTAAGCCACAAAACGCCCACTAGTTCCCTAGTAAGATCATTTTGACGCTTATTTATGAACATGTCAGCCACAAAACGCTCACTCGTTCACTAGTAAGATCATTTTGACGCTTACTAGTGAACATGTAAGCCACAAAACGCCCACTAGTTCACTAGTAAGGTCATTTTGACGCTTACTAGTGAACATGTAAGCCACAAAACGCCCACTAGTTCACTAGTAAGATCATTTTGACGCTTACTAGTGAACATGTAAGGCCATAAATGTGCCCACTAGTTCACTAGTAAGTTCATTTTGAGGCTTACTAGTTGACATGTAAGCCACACATCGCCTACTAGTTCACTAGGAAGATCATTTTGAGGCTTACTAGTGAACATGTAAGCCACAAAACGCCCAATAGTTCACTAGTAAGATCATTTTGATGCTTACTAGTGAACATGTAAGCCACAAAACGCTCACTAGTTTACTAGTAAGGTCATTTTGACGCTTACTAGTGAACATGTAAGCCACAAAACGCTCACTAGTTCACTAGTAAGGTCATTTTGACGCTTACTAGTGAACATGTAAGCCGCAAAACGCCCACTAGTTCACTAATAAGATTATTTTGACGCTTACTACTGAACATTTAAGGCCATAAATGTGCCCACTAGTTCACTGGTAAGATGATTTTGACGCTTACTAGTGAACATGTAAGGCCATAAATATGCCCACTTGTAGTGCTAGTGACATTACACTGTACTTGCATTAAATGCAAATAAGGATGATTACGAAAACATGTAACGGTATCCTATTGGCTGTACGTTTCAAAATAGTGTCATCCCACCAGTCAGGGCTCATGATTTTGGAAATTCTGTGCCCACTTAGTTTTTTAAAACAACAATGGCGGACAGTGTCCTGAGACGTATTCGGCGAAGGTGCAGGGCAATAGAGAGTGCCTGTCATCAAGGGTCTGCCGGTGAAAGTGAAGCACGCGCGATAAACATTTCAATTGCTAATTTAAGAAGAGTTAGTGACCAGTTTAGCGCTGATACTATTCAAAGTTTGATTCAAAGTCCAATAGATCTCCGATCTGTCATCATTGCGGGACCCACTCCTAATGGTGGACGTGTTTGTTCCCATTTGGCACATCGTTTGCACACAGGTAAAATGGCTACCATTTTTTGTCATTGGTTTTTCGTATGTATTTTTATTCAAACTACACACGGGTTTTACTGACGACTTGCTGTGACTTACCTTCTATCACCCTGTCAAACGTCGTTTTATACCAGTGGTTTTCCTGCAAATCAGTAGACTATTAAGTAACGCGATGGCTGTACACTTTTAAGCAATAACTAGTGATCTTTTAGTTATTCAATTATAAGTTTGAATTATTTTTTTCTTGAGTAAAATGGTTAGAGAAAATAGCTGCTCGTGGTTTTGAAGCTGCATATACTTTTATGTACATCTGTGTCTATATGCCTGTACTGTATACAGTATATAAAAAACACGTAGTGATTCGTTTGCTTGAATTCCTTAATCCTTTTATTTCCATACTTTAGGTAGACGAGGAAGACCAGCACTTGACATTACAAGTGATCAAATTGAACTGCTCCCCACTCAGGGCTTTACAGTGAGAGCCATCACTGAGATGTTGTGTTGTTCCTCTTCATACCTGCATAAAAAAATGAAGTTTTTTCAGATTTCAGCCAGAAATAGATTTACTCCCATTCATGATGTTGACCTGGAAGAGCATGTCAGAAGATTGCACAGCCAATTTCCCAGATCAGGCTCGGAAGCAAGTGTTCTGCTACATACTCTTGTCCCTTCATGTATATATCATTATATTCATTGTGAAAGTGTACTTTCTTTATTGTGTTGTTTTATGAACCTGTTGCAGATGATGAGGGCATACCTGCGTGCTGATGGTATTGTAGTACAAAGAAAAAGAGTTCGAGAAATCCTCAACCGTATTGAGCCAGCTGCTGCAGCCCAGAGATGGAGCCAGACTGTGGCTAGAAGAACATACTATGTGCCATTCCCCAATAGTTTATGGCACATAGATGGGCATATGCGTCTCATTCGGTAATAAGGGATCATCTTATATTTGTACTCGTGGGAGCATTAGAAAGCCATATTGTATGGACAGCACAGATTAAATTGAATTTTATCATTTGTATATCCAAGTTACACAAACTCCAAATTGCCTCCATGTAGTCTTAAGTGCACAGCAATACCTTCTCTACCGAGATGATATTTCAAACAAGATATGAAACTTGATTGTTTTCTTGTATTTAATCATTATTCTTTTCATGTTTGTTTTACAGGTGGGTGTTTGTGACACATGCCGGCATTGATGGGAATTCCAGGCTAATAACGTACCTTCAACTGGAGCACAGACAACACAGCTTTGACAGTGTTGAAATATTTTGTCCAAGCCACCTGCCTGTATGGGTTACCCTCCAGAGTAAGATCCGACCATGGTGGTGAAAACACTGGTTGCTCTTTTAATGAACCTACTGCAGGGACAAGACACCAAAATTATTTCTAGCTCCAGCCAACACCCCCTCACAATTTACTCACACCTCCCATGGCCTGATTATCCACCAACAGGGGCCCTTTTTGGATTATCATTTTGGCATAGGAACTTTCCTTTCCTATCCTAACCGAGTGAGATGAGCCGGTAGCACCTGGAGCAAAGATCGTCTAAATTTTAATAATGCTTAGGAAAGGTTCTGACCATCCTTTACGAAAGGAAAGGAGATATATTATGCAGCAGGAATATTTAAAGGGGAAGTCTTTTTTTATGTTGTTGTTGTTGTTGTTGTTGTCGACCCCACCCGTGCCCCGACATTGGGGGACCGGGCCCTCACTCCGTCTCCCGGATCCCCAGACCCCCCTCCGCCGCCCAGCGGGCGAGCAGGGCCGCCACTCCGCTTGGGTTTCGCCAGAGGTCCTCCGGAGTCAGTGTGGTGGGTATGTTTGTGCAGGTGAACAGGTGTTGTGTGTCGTGCACTTGCGTGCCGCATAGCGCACAGAGTGGTGTTGGGTGTGTGTCCGGTGTAATGTTGTGTAGGTAGGAGTGGAGGGCTGGTGATTTGTTGGTTCGGAGTTGTGCTAGGAGTTGTCTGGTTCTGTGTGGTAGGTCTTGCTCTGATGGGTCTATTTCTGGTGCTGGTGCATGTATTACTTTGTTGTGTTGTCTGGTGTCCAAGTGTATTTGTACAAAGTGGGTGTGTATGTCTTTCATGTTCTGTTTTATGGTGTCGTTGTTGGTGTCCTGTGGTGCTGTGTCTTTGTTGTGTGTGTAGTTGTTGTTGTGGAAGATTGTTTGTTTCTTTTGTCTGGGTGGTGGTGGTTGTTGAGTGAGTGGGTGTAGTGGGTGGGTTGGGTGTTGGGCTTTTTGTCTGATTTGCGATGCGTGTAGTTTTAGATGGGTGTTCAGTGGGAGAGTTTTTGTTTCCTCATGCAAGTGTTGTATGTTTGTGTCTTGTGTGCATCCTGTTGCTATTCTGAGTGCTGTGTTCTGTGTGGTCTGGAGTTTTGTCTTGTTTGTGTCCGATAGTGTTGGTGACCATATAGTGTTTGCGTATTCGAGGCGTGTGAGTGTGGTTGCTTTGTATGTGGTGAGTATAGTTTCTTTGGATTTTCCCCAGTGAGTGGTTGTTAAGGCTTTAAGTATTTTGTTTGATTGCTTGGCGCGGGTTAGAGTGTGTTGTGTGTGTTTTGAGAAGGTGAGTTTGGGGTCCCATGTTAATCCCAGTATTTTGGGTTCGCGGACTGTGGGTAGGGTGGTGTTATCTATTTGTAAAGTGAGCCTGTTGCTGTATTCTGCCGGATCCGGTGTGAACAGAGTGGTGGTGGTTTTGTCTGCGTTGAGTGTGAGTTGGTTCTGTTTTGTCCAGTTGTATATGTCGTGGAGATATTTTTGTACTTGTTGTTGTGCCTGTTGTGGTTTGACATGTGTGGATAGAATGGTGATGTCGTCTGCATATGTAACTGTGTGTACATTTGGAGGTGGTTGTGGTAAGTCTGCCATGTATATGTTGAATAGTGTTGGTGAAAGTACTCCCCCCTGTGGTACCCCCGTTTTCGTGTTTCTATGTTCTGATGTTTCCCCCCGGTATTGAGTGTATTGTCTGCGTCCCCTTATGTAGTTGAAAATGTATTTGATGATGATGTTTGGGGTGTTAGTGTTGTTGAGTTTGTTTGTGAGTGTGTGTAGGTTTACCGTGTCAAAGGCTTTGGACATGTCTAGGGCTATGGCAACTGTTCGTTGTGGTGGTTTTTGTTGATTGAAACCTGTGGCTATGATGTTGTGTATGTGGTGTAGTGCTGTGGTTGTGGAGTGTTGTTTTCGGAAGCCGTGTTGGTGAGAGGGTAGTTGAGTGTTGTTGGTAATGAAGGGTAGTATTACCTTTTCCATTGTTTTGGCTATTGGGCTGAGTAGTGCTATTGGTCTGTAAGATGGGCCGAGTGCGTGGTTTTTGTTGGGTTTTGGTATTGGGATTATTTTTGCAGTCTTCCATATTGCGGGGATGGTGTTGGTGTTGAGTGATGTGTTGTAAGTGTGTGTGAGTAGTGTTATTGCTTTGGGGCCTAGGTGTTTCAGATGTCTGATGTTTATGTTGTCTGGGCCTGTGGAGTTGTTGCTTTTGGAGCGTTGTAGTGCTTGTTTGACTTGTTGTTCTGTGATGGTTATGGGCGTGGTGTTGAGTTTTCGTATTTTGCGTTGTAGTTGTCTGTATGTTCTGTTGGTTTTGTGTTGTATTATGTTGGTGAATTGTTTGTTGAATGCTCGTGCTTTCTGTTTGTTGGATATTGCCGTGTGTTGTCCGAACTGTATTGTGGTGTTTTCTGGTGCTTTTTGTTCTTTGTTAGATAGTCTTGTTACTGTGTTCCAGAGTATGTATTGTTTGTGTCTGTGGTTCCATGCATCCGTTAAGTGTTCTTTCCATAGCTCTTGTTTGTGTTTTTGGATTTGTTTGTCTATTTCTTTGTTTAGGTCTGTGATGCGTGGGTCTTGGTGGTTTTGTTGTCTGATGTCGTTTCTTTGGCTGATGAGTGTTCTGATGTGTTGTGGTAGGAGAAGTGATTTGCTTTTTATTTTTCCGTGGGGTATGTGGTGTTTGTCTGCTGTAAGTATGAGGTTTGTGAGCATGGTGTTGGCTGTGTGGATGTTGTCAGGTATGGTTAAGTTCTCCAGTGCTGATTCTATTTCAGAGGTGTATCCTTCCCAGTCTGCTTTCCTGTAATTTGTGTAAGTTTGAAGGTGTTGTTGTAGGCGGAAAGGAGCACGCGTGTTGTGTGTGATTTTGATAGGAAGGTGGTCTGAACTGAGTGCGTGTATTGTGGTCCATGTTGTTCTGTTTGTGATGCTGTTGCTGGCTGTTGTGATGTCCGGTGATGTTGGTTGTTGGTTGATGTTTGTAGGTTTTCTGGTAGGTGTGTTTGCGTTTAGAGTGATTTGTTGGGAGTTCTGTAGTATGTCTGCAATGAGGGTGCCTCTGTGGTCGTCGTAGGGAGAGTGCCATTGTGTTGAGTGAGCGTTGATGTCTGCGGTTAGAATGGTGTTGTTCAGCGAGTTTATGTATTGGAAGGTGTTGGTGATGTCTGTGTCTTCTGTGGCGTGGTCTGGTCGGGTGGTATCTCTGGGGGGTATATACATGTTGCATATGTGTAGTCTTTTGTGGTTGGTTATGTGAATCTTTACGGTTTGAATTTCTGTAGTGTTGGTGTTAATGTTGTTGGGGATGTTCATGGGAGTGAATGTGACTGATTTGTGAATGTATGTGAGCAGTCCTCCTCCTCCCTTGTGTTCTCTGTCTTTCCTAATGCTGGTGTAGTTGGTGAGACGAGGTGTGTTGTGTTGTTTTTCTAGTTTGGTTTCTTGTATGGTGATGATGTCTGCGTGCTGTTGTGAGGCGAGTTCTTCTAGTTCTGTTTTCTTGTTTTGGATGCCGTTGATGTTTATTTGTAGTATGGTCAGTGTGTGTTTGTTGTTTTTGTTGGTGGGTGTTGTTCTTTGTGGGTTGTTCGGGGGTTGTGGTGTTGGGGTGTTTGTTGTTTGCGTGTGTGTTCTGCATGTCCACGTGTTTGTGTATTGGCGGGTGGTGATGCCGGAGCAATGTCTGTGTATCCAGTGTGGGTGTGTTGAGTTGCATCTGAGTGAGGTTTGTCTGCGTGTGATGATTCTATTGCAGCTATTGCAGGTCCAGGTTTGGGGGGGTGGTCTTGTGTTTGTTGTATCTCTGTTGGAGTTGTCTGTCCGTGTTGCCTTTGAGGGTAGTGTTGGTGAGGCGAGTGTGTTGTTTTGGTCTGTTTGTGCTCTGCTGCCTGTTGGTGTCCTACGAGGTGTTGTTGTTCGTGGTGGTGTTTTGGGATGTAGTCTGCTTTTCCATGTTATGTTGTATTGTCTAGTGTTTATGTTTGTGCAATGTTTGTGTACCCAGTGTGGTGTGTGGTGGTTGCATCTGAAGGATGTCTGTCTTCTTGTAATCTGTTGTGTGCAAATGTCGCATGTCCAGGTAGTTTGTTGTGTGTGTGTTTGTTGCGTGCGTGAGAGTGTCTGTGTGGGCCCTGGATTTGTCTCTATGTCCCCCGCCTGGAGCAAAAGGTCCGCCCGCCACCCTGCCAGGTTCAGGGGGCGGTTAGCCGAAAAAAAAAAAAAACGGCCGTAAGGGCACCCCGTTCGGGGTGCAGGGATTGGTTCCTTGATTTGTCCCCCCGTTCGGGGGGAACCCTCCAACTGCGAGTAAGCCAAGGAGTTTGGAGGTACAGCAGGTTGACAGCAGTGTGATCGAGCAGATTAGATAGAGTAGAATTAGAATGGGGCTTCACTGATTTATTTCATACAATTCATATCTAAAACACAGTTGAAAAATATTTGATTGTTAAAATATTTAAATACAAGAACTATATCAAGAAATTAACAAAACATAGTTTTTTTAGTTAGGAGAAAAGTCTAAAAACATATCACAAATGACAAACGTTGTGCCTCTCCTCCTCCTGTTCTTCAATGAAGCTGATCACCCTCCAGCTCCCGTTAGAAACATCGTGCTGCTGAAGGTGTGCCGGCAGAATGGTTGTGATACAGGAGGTGCTGTGGACTCTCCCAGAAACGAGGACCTAGTTTAGTTGTAGATCCAGTAAAACATAGTGCAAATGTGACATTATTTATAATGCACAGTTACAGTCTTGTGAATATTAAAAAAAGTACTTCATGTAATGCAGGAAGCGAATATTTCAAACGAACTAAGGCAGCAAACAGTAAGAGCAAAATCGTGTTCCAAACATTAACTCTTTTTTTAAATGTCAATTAGCTTGTGAGTAATAAGACAAAATGTGACTGTCAGACAGAGAACTGTCAGAGCAAACGGCAGATTTTAGAAAGTCCTGCCGAAATAAATCTGCACCCGACTGCGACTGTCAGCGTTGAACTGCCGCCATTGCTGTCAAAGTCAGACACATCTCCAAAATTGTTGGAGCAAATTTTTAAGCAGGCTTCATCTTGATAAATTGACCACGTATTTGACATTTACACCATAACGTTACCGCCTAAAATAATCGTAAAACAAAATTTTGTGTAACAACAAGAGTAATATGTACCCCAAAAGCTTTCAAAGCGTCTGAAAGTTTTCTCCTCCGTTTTTGTTGGGGCTTGGCTCGAAATGCATCATGATTGGCCGCCCGAAGTCCACGTGTCTGTCGGACGTGCTCTCATTGGTCTACAATACCATCACGGATGAATAAATACTCAAAGGGCTTGCCAGGCAAGCCCTTTGAACCCTTTAAATACTCAATGGGCTTGCCTGGCAAGCCCTTTGAGTATTTATTCCATATTGCCCACTAGTTCACTAGTAAGGTCAATTTGACGCTTACTAGTGAACATATAAGGCCATAAATGTGCCCACTAGTTCACTAGTAAGATAATTTTGAGGCTTCTAGTGAACATGTAAGCCACAGAACGCCCACTAGTTCACTAGTAAGATCATTTTGACGCTTACTAGTGAACATGTAAGCCACAAAACGCTCTCTAGTTCACTAGTAAGGTCATTTTGACGCTTACTAGTGAACATGTAAGCCACAAAACGCTCACTGGTTCACTAGTAAGGTAATTTTGACGCTTACTAGTGAACATGTAAGCCACAAAACGCCCACTAGTTCCCTAGTAAGATCATTTTGACGCTTATTTATGAACATGTCAGCCACAAAACGCTCACTCGTTCACTAGTAAGATCATTTTGACGCTTACTAGTGAACATGTAAGCCACAAAACGCCCACTAGTTCACTAGTAAGGTCATTTTGACGCTTACTAGTGAACATGTAAGCCACAAAACGCCCACTAGTTCACTAGTAAGATCATTTTGACGCTTACTAGTGAACATGTAAGGCCATAAATGTGCCCACTAGTTCACTAGTAAGTTCATTTTGAGGCTTACTAGTTGACATGTAAGCCACACATCGCCTACTAGTTCACTAGTAAGATCATTTTGAGGCTTACTAGTGAACATGTAAGCCACAAAACGCCCAATAGTTCACTAGTAAGATCATTTTGACGCTTACTAGTGAACATGTAAGCCACAAAACGCTCACTAGTTTACTAGTAAGGTCATTTTGACGCTTACTAGTGAACATGTAAGCCACAAAACGCTCACTAGTTCACTAGTAAGGTCATTTTGACGCTTACTAGTGAACATGTAAGCCGCAAAACGCCCACTAGTTCACTAATAAGATTATTTTGACGCTTACTACTGAACATTTAAGGCCATAAATGTGCCCACTAGTTCACTGGTAAGATGATTTTGACGCTTACTAGTGAACATGTAAGGCCATAAATATGCCCACTTGTAGTGCTAGTGACATTACACTGTACTTGCATTAAATGCAAATAAGGATGATTACGAAAACATGTAACGGTATCCTATTGGCTGTACGTTTCAAAATAGTGTCATCCCACCAGTCAGGGCTCATGATTTTGGAAATTCTGTGCCCACTTAGTTTTTTAAAACAACAATGGCGGACAGTGTCCTGAGACGTATTCGGCGAAGGTGCAGGGCAATAGAGAGTGCCTGTCATCAAGGGTCTGCCGGTGAAAGTGAAGCACGCGCGATAAACATTTCAATTGCTAATTTAAGAAGAGTTAGTGACCAGTTTAGCGCTGATACTATTCAAAGTTTGATTCAAAGTCCAATAGATCTCCGATCTGTCATCATTGCGGGACCCACTCCTAATGGTGGACGTGTTTGTTCCCATTTGGCACATCGTTTGCACACAGGTAAAATGGCTACCATTTTTTGTCATTGGTTTTTCGTATGTATTTTTATTCAAACTACACACGGGTTTTACTGACGACTTGCTGTGACTTACCTTCTATCACCCTGTCAAACGTCGTTTTATACCAGTGGTTTTCCTGCAAATCAGTAGACTATTAAGTAACGCGATGGCTGTACACTTTTAAGCAATAACTAGTGATCTTTTAGTTATTCAATTATAAGTTTGAATTATTTTTTTCTTGAGTAAAATGGTTAGAGAAAATAGCTGCTCGTGGTTTTGAAGCTGCATATACTTTTATGTACATCTGTGTCTATATGCCTGTACTGTATACAGTATATAAAAAACACGTAGTGATTCGTTTGCTTGAATTCCTTAATCCTTTTATTTCCATACTTTAGGTAGACGAGGAAGACCAGCACTTGACATTACAAGTGATCAAATTGAACTGCTCCCCACTCAGGGCTTTACAGTGAGAGCCATCACTGAGATGTTGTGTTGTTCCTCTTCATACCTGCATAAAAAAATGAAGTTTTTTCAGATTTCAGCCAGAAATAGATTTACTCCCATTCATGATGTTGACCTGGAAGAGCATGTCAGAAGATTGCACAGCCAATTTCCCAGATCAGGCTCGGAAGCAAGTGTTCTGCTACATACTCTTGTCCCTTCATGTATATATCATTATATTCATTGTGAAAGTGTACTTTCTTTATTGTGTTGTTTTATGAACCTGTTGCAGATGATGAGGGCATACCTGCGTGCTGATGGTATTGTAGTACAAAGAAAAAGAGTTCGAGAAATCCTCAACCGTATTGAGCCAGCTGCTGCAGCCCAGAGATGGAGCCAGACTGTGGCTAGAAGAACATACTATGTGCCATTCCCCAATAGTTTATGGCACATAGATGGGCATATGCGTCTCATTCGGTAATAAGGGATCATCTTATATTTGTACTCGTGGGAGCATTAGAAAGCCATATTGTATGGACAGCACAGATTAAATTGAATTTTATCATTTGTATATCCAAGTTACACAAACTCCAAATTGCCTCCATGTAGTCTTAAGTGCACAGCAATACCTTCTCTACCGAGATGATATTTCAAACAAGATATGAAACTTGATTGTTTTCTTGTATTTAATCATTATTCTTTTCATGTTTGTTTTACAGGTGGGTGTTTGTGACACATGCCGGCATTGATGGGAATTCCAGGCTAATAACGTACCTTCAACTGGAGCACAGACAACACAGCTTTGACGGTGTTGAAATATTTTGTCCAAGCCACCTGCCTGTATGGGTTACCCTCCAGAGTAAGATCCGACCATGGTGGTGAAAACACTGGTTGCTCTTTTAATGAACCTACTGCAGGGACAAGACACCAAAATTATTTCTAGCTCCAGCCAACACCCCCTCACAATTTACTCACACCTCCCATGGCCTGATTATCCACCAACAGGGGCCCTTTTTGGATTATCATTTTGGCATAGGAACTTTCCTTTCCTATCCTAACCGAGTGAGATGAGCCGGTAGCACCTGGAGCAAAGATCGTCTAAATTTTAATAATGCTTAGGAAAGGTTCTGACCATCCTTTACGAAAGGAAAGGAGATATATTATGCAGCAGGAATATTTAAAAGGGAAGTCTTTTTTTATGTTGTTGTTGTTGTTGTCGACCCCACCCGTGCCCCGACATTGGGGGACCGGGCCCTCACTCCGTCTCCCGGATCCCCAGACCCCCCTCCGCCGCCCAGCGGGCGAGCAGGGCCGCCACTCCGCTTGGGTTTCGCCAGAGGTCCTCCGGAGTCAGTGTGGTGGGTATGTTTGTGCAGGTGAACATGTGTTGTGTGTCGTGCACTTGCGTGCCGCATAGCGCACAGAGTGGTGTTGGGTGTGTGTCCGGTGTAATGTTGTGTAGGTAGGAGTGGAGGGCTGGTGATTTGTTGGTTCGGAGTTGTGCTAGGAGTTGTCTGGTTCTGTGTGGTAGGTCTTGCTCTGATGGGTCTATTTCTGGTGCTGGTGCATGTATTACTTTGTTGTGTTGTCTGGTGTCCAAGTGTGTTTGTACAAAGTGGGTGTGTATGTCTTTCATGTTCTGTTTTATGGTGTCGTTGTTGGTGTCCTGTGGTGCTGTGTCTTTGTTGTGTGTGTAGTTGTTGTTGTGGAAGATTGTTTGTTTCTTTTGTCTGGGTGGTGGTGGTTGTTGAGTGAGTGGGTGTAGTGGGTGGGTTGGGTGTTGGGCTTTTTGTCTGATTTGCGATGCGTGTAGTTTTAGATGGGTGTTCAGTGGGAGAGTTTTTGTTTCCTCATGCAAGTGTTGTATGTTTGTGTCTTGTGTGCATCCTGTTGCTATTCTGAGTGCTGTGTTCTGTGTGGTCTGGAGTTTTGTCTTGTTTGTGTCCGATAGTGTTGGTGACCATATAGTGTTTGCGTATTCGAGGCGTGTGAGTGTGGTTGCTTTGTATGTGGTGAGTATAGTTTCTTTGGATTTTCCCCAGTGAGTGGTTGTTAAGGCTTTAAGTATTTTGTTTGATTGCTTGGCGCGGGTTAGAGTGTGTTGTGTGTGTTTTGAGAAGGTGAGTTTGGGGTCCCATGTTAATCCCAGTATTTTGGGTTCGCGGACTGTGGGTAGGGTGGTGTTATCTATTTGTAAAGTGAGTCTGTTGCTGTATTCTGCCGGATCCGGTGTGAACAGAGTGGTGGTGGTTTTGTCTGCGTTGAGTGTGAGTTGGTTCTGTTTTGTCCAGTTGTATATGTCGTGGAGATATTTTTGTACTTGTTGTTGTGCCTGTTGTGGTTTGACATGTGTGGATAGAATGGTGATGTCGTCTGCATATGTAACTGTGTGTACATTTGGAGGTGGTTGTGGTAAGTCTGCCATGTATATGTTGAATAGTGTTGGTGAAAGTACTCCCCCCTGTGGTACTCCCGTTTTCGTGTTTCTGTGTTCTGATGTTTCCCCCCGGTATTGAGTGTATTGTCTGCGTCCCCTTATGTAGTTGAAGATGTATTTGATGATGATGTTTGGGGTGTTAGTGTTGTTGAGTTTGTTTGTGAGTGTGTGTAGGTTTACCGTGTCAAAGGCTTTGGACATGTCTAGGGCTATGGCAACTGTTCGTTGTGGTGGTTTTTGTTGATTGAAACCTGTGGCTATGATGTTGTGTATGTGGTGTAGTGCTGTGGTTGTGGAGTGTTGTTTTCGGAAGCCGTGTTGGTGAGAGGGTAGTTGAGTGTTGTTGGTAATGAAGGGTAGTATTACCTTTTCCATTGTTTTGGCTATTGGGCTGAGTAGTGCTATTGGTCTGTAAGATGGGCCGAGTGCGTGGTTTTTGTTGGGTTTTGATATTGGGATTATTTTTGCAGTCTTCCATATTGCGGGGATGGTGTTGGTGTTGAGTGATGTGTTGTAAGTGTGTGTGAGTAGTGTTATTGCTTTGGGGCCTAGGTGTTTCAGATGTCTGATGTTTATGTTGTCTGGGCCTGTGGAGTTGTTGTTTTTGGAGCGTTGTAGTGCTTGTTTGACTTGTTGTTCTGTGATGGTTATGGGCGTGGTGTTGAGTTTTTGTATTTTGCGTTGTAGTTGTCTGTATGTTCTGTTGGTTTTGTGTTGTATTATGTTGGTGAATTGTTTGTTGAATGCTCGTGCTTTCTGTTTGTTGGATATTGCCGTGTGTTGTCCGAACTGTATTGTGGTGTTTTCTGGTGCTTTTTGTTCTTTGTTAGATAGTCTTGTTACTGTGTTCCAGAGTATGTATTGTTTGTGTCTGTGGTTCCATGCATCCGTTAAGTGTTCTTTCCATAGGTCTTGTTTGTGTTTTTGGATTTGTTTGTCTATTTCTTTGTTTAGGTCTGTGATTCGTGGGTCTTGGTGGTTTTGTTGTCTGATGTCGTTTCTTTGGCTGATGAGTGTTCTGATGTGTTGTGGTAGGAGAAGTGATTTGCTTTTTGTTTTTCCGTGGGGTATGTGGTGTTTGTCTGCTGTAAGTATGAGGTTTGTGAGCATGGTGTTGGCTGTGTGGATGTTGTCAGGTATGGTTAAGTTCTCCAGTGCTGATTCTATTTCAGAGGTGTATCCTTCCCAGTCTGCTTTCCTGTAATTTGTGTAAGTTTGAAGGTGTTGTTGTAGGCGGAAAGGAGCACGCATGTTGTGTGTGATTTTGATAGGAAGGTGGTCTGAACTGAGTGCGTGTATTGTGGTCCATGTTGTTCTGTTTGTGATGCTGTTGCTGGCTGTTGTGATGTCCGGTGATGTTGGTTGTTGGTTGATGTTTGTAGGTTTTCTGGTAGGTGTGTTTGCATTTAGAGTGATTTGTTGGGAGTTCTGTAGTATGTCTGCAATGAGGGTGCCTCTGTGGTCGTCGTAGGGAGAGTGCCATTGTGTTGAGTGAGCGTTGATGTCTGCGGTTAGAATGGTGTTGTTCAGCGAGTTTATGTATTGGAAGGTGTTGGTGATGTCTGTGTCTTCTGTGGCGTGGTCTGGTCGGGTGGTATCTCTGGGGGGTATATACATGTTGCATATGTGTAGTCTTTTGTGGTTGGTTATGTGAATCTTTACGGTTTGAATTTCTGTAGTGTTGGTGTTAATGTTGTTGGGGATGTTCATGGGAGTGAATGTGACTGATTTGTGAATGTATGTGAGCAGTCCTCCTCCTCCCTTGTGTTCTCTGTCTTTCCTAATGCTGGTGTAGTTGGTGAGACGAGGTGTGTTGTGTTGTTTTTCTAGTTTGGTTTCTTGTATGGTGATGATGTCTGCGTGCTGTTGTGAGGCGAGTTCTTCTAGTTCTGTTTTCTTGTTTTGGATGCCGTTGATGTTTATTTGTAGTATGGTCAGTGTGTGTTTGTTGTTTTTGTTGGTGGGTGTTGTTCTTTGTGGGTTGTTCGGGGGTTGTGGTGTTGGGGTGTTTGTTGTTTGCGTGTGTGTTCTGCATGTCCACGTGTTTGTGTATTGGCGGGTGGTGATGCCGAGCAATGTCTGTGTATCCAGTGTGGGTGTGTTGAGTTGCATCTGAGTGAGGTTTGTCTGCGTGTGATGATTCTATTGCAGCTATTGCAGGTCCAGGTTTGGGGGGGTGGTCTTGTGTTTGTTGTATCTCTGTTGGAGTTGTCTGTCCGTGTTGCGTTTGAGGGTAGTGTTGGTGAGGCGAGTGTGTTGTTTTGGTCTGTTTGTGCTCTGCTGCCTGTTGGTGTCCTACGAGGTGTTGTTGTTCGTGGTGGTGTTTTGGGATGTAGTCTGCATTTCCATGTTATGTTGTATTGTCTAGTGTTTATGTTTGTGCAATGTTTGTGTACCCAGTGTGGTGTGTGGTGGTTGCATCTGAAGGATGTCTGTCTTCTTGTAATCTGTTGTGTGCAAATGTCGCATGTCCAGGTAGTTTGTTGTGTGTGTGTTTGTTGCGTGCGTGAGAGTGTCTGTGTGGGCCCCGGATTTGTCTCTATGTCCCCCGCCTGGAGCAAAAGGTCCGCCCGCCACCCTGCCAGGTTCAGGGGGCGGTTAGCCGAAAAAAAAAAAAAAACGGCCGTAAGGGCACCCCGTTCGGGGTGCAGGGATTGGTTCCTTGATTTGTCCCCCCGTTCGGGGGGAACCCTCCAACTGCGAGTAAGCCAAGGAGTTTGGAGGTACAGCAGGTTGACAGCAGTGTGATCGAGCAGATTAGATAGAGTAGAATTTGAATGGGGCTTCACTGATTTATTTCATACAATTCATATCTAAAACACAGTTGAAAAATATTTAAATACAAGAACTATATCAAGAAATTAACAAAACATAGTTTTTTTAGTTAGGAGAAAAGTCTAAAAACATATCACAAATGACAAACGTTGTGCCTCTCCTCCTCCTGTTCTTCAATGAAGCTGATCACCCTCCAGCTCCCGTTAGAAACATCGTGCTGCTGAAGGTGTGCCGGCAGAATGGTTGTGATACAGGAGGTGCTGTGGACTCTCCCAGAAACGAGGACCTAGTTTAGTTGTAGATCCAGTAAAACATAGTGCAAATGTGACATTATTTATAATGCACAGTTACAGTCTTGTGAATATTAAAAAATGTACTTCATGTAATGCAGGAAGCGAATATTTCAAACGAACTAAGGCAGCAAACAGTAAGAGCAAAATCGTGTTCCAAACATTAACTCTTTTTTTAAATGTCAATTAGCTTGTGAGTAATAAGACAAAATGTGACTGTCAGACAGAGAACTGTCAGAGCAAACGGCAGATTTTAGAAAGTCCTGCCGAAATAAATCTGCACCCGACTGCGACTGTCAGCGTTGAACTGCCGCCATTGCTGTCAAAGTCAGACACATCTCCAAAATTGTTGGAGCAAATTTTTAAGCAGGCTTCATCTTGATAAATTGACCACGTATTTGACATTTACACCATAACGTTACCGCCTAAAATAATCGTAAAACAAAATTTTGTGTAACAACAAGAGTAATATGTACCCCAAAAGCTTTCAAAGCGTCTGAAAGTTTTCTCCTCCGTTTTTGTTGGGGCTTGGCTCGAAATGCATCATGATTGGCCGCCCGAAGTCCACGTGTCTGTCGGACGTGCTCTCATTGGTCTACAATACCATCACGGATGAATAAATACTCAAAGGGCTTGCCAGGCAAGCCCTTTGAACCCTTTAAATACTCAATGGGCTTGCCTGGCAAGCCCTTTGAGTATTTATTCCATATTGCCCACTAGTTCACTAGTAAGGTCAATTTGACGCTTACTAGTGAACATATAAGGCCATAAATGTGCCCACTAGTTCACTAGTAAGATAATTTTGAGGCTTCTAGTGAACATGTAAGCCACAGAACGCCCACTAGTTCACTAGTAAGATCATTTTGACGCTTACTAGTGAACATGTAAGCCACAAAACGCTCACTAGTTCACTAGTAAGGTCATTTTGACGCTTACTAGTGAACATGTAAGCCACAAAACGCTCACTGGTTCACTAGTAAGGTAATTTTGACGCTTACTAGTGAACATGTAAGCCACAAAACGCCCACTAGTTCCCTAGTAAGATCATTTTGACGCTTATTTATGAACATGTCAGCCACAAAACGCTCACTCGTTCACTAGTAAGATCATTTTGACGCTTACTAGTGAACATGTAAGCCACAAAACGCCCACTAGTTCACTAGTAAGGTCATTTTGACGCTTACTAGTGAACATGTAAGCCACAAAACGCCCACTAGTTCACTAGTAAGATCATTTTGACGCTTACTAGTGAACATGTAAGGCCATAAATGTGCCCACTAGTTCACTAGTAAGTTCATTTTGAGGCTTACTAGTTGACATGTAAGCCACACATCGCCTACTAGTTCACTAGGAAGATCATTTTGAGGCTTACTAGTGAACATGTAAGCCACAAAACGCCCAATAGTTCACTAGTAAGATCATTTTGATGCTTACTAGTGAACATGTAAGCCACAAAACGCTCACTAGTTTACTAGTAAGGTCATTTTGACGCTTACTAGTGAACATGTAAGCCACAAAACGCTCACTAGTTCACTAGTAAGGTCATTTTGACGCTTACTAGTGAACATGTAAGCCGCAAAACGCCCACTAGTTCACTAATAAGATTATTTTGACGCTTACTACTGAACATTTAAGGCCATAAATGTGCCCACTAGTTCACTGGTAAGATGATTTTGACGCTTACTAGTGAACATGTAAGGCCATAAATATGCCCACTTGTAGTGCTAGTGACATTACACTGTACTTGCATTAAATGCAAATAAGGATGATTACGAAAACATGTAACGGTATCCTATTGGCTGTACGTTTCAAAATAGTGTCATCCCACCAGTCAGGGCTCATGATTTTGGAAATTCTGTGCCCACTTAGTTTTTTAAAACAACAATGGCGGACAGTGTCCTGAGACGTATTCGGCGAAGGTGCAGGGCAATAGAGAGTGCCTGTCATCAAGGGTCTGCCGGTGAAAGTGAAGCACGCGCGATAAACATTTCAATTGCTAATTTAAGAAGAGTTAGTGACCAGTTTAGCGCTGATACTATTCAAAGTTTGATTCAAAGTCCAATAGATCTCCGATCTGTCATCATTGCGGGACCCACTCCTAATGGTGGACGTGTTTGTTCCCATTTGGCACATCGTTTGCACACAGGTAAAATGGCTACCATTTTTTGTCATTGGTTTTTCGTATGTATTTTTATTCAAACTACACACGGGTTTTACTGACGACTTGCTGTGACTTACCTTCTATCACCCTGTCAAACGTCGTTTTATACCAGTGGTTTTCCTGCAAATCAGTAGACTATTAAGTAACGCGATGGCTGTACACTTTTAAGCAATAACTAGTGATCTTTTAGTTATTCAATTATAAGTTTGAATTATTTTTTTCTTGAGTAAAATGGTTAGAGAAAATAGCTGCTCGTGGTTTTGAAGCTGCATATACTTTTATGTACATCTGTGTCTATATGCCTGTACTGTATACAGTATATAAAAAACACGTAGTGATTCGTTTGCTTGAATTCCTTAATCCTTTTATTTCCATACTTTAGGTAGACGAGGAAGACCAGCACTTGACATTACAAGTGATCAAATTGAACTGCTCCCCACTCAGGGCTTTACAGTGAGAGCCATCACTGAGATGTTGTGTTGTTCCTCTTCATACCTGCATAAAAAAATGAAGTTTTTTCAGATTTCAGCCAGAAATAGATTTACTCCCATTCATGATGTTGACCTGGAAGAGCATGTCAGAAGATTGCACAGCCAATTTCCCAGATCAGGCTCGGAAGCAAGTGTTCTGCTACATACTCTTGTCCCTTCATGTATATATCATTATATTCATTGTGAAAGTGTACTTTCTTTATTGTGTTGTTTTATGAACCTGTTGCAGATGATGAGGGCATACCTGCGTGCTGATGGTATTGTAGTACAAAGAAAAAGAGTTCGAGAAATCCTCAACCGTATTGAGCCAGCTGCTGCAGCCCAGAGATGGAGCCAGACTGTGGCTAGAAGAACATACTATGTGCCATTCCCCAATAGTTTATAGCACATAGATGGGCATATGCGTCTCATTCGGTAATAAGGGATCATCTTATATTTGTACTCGTGGGAGCATTAGAAAGCCATATTGTATGGACAGCACAGATTAAATTGAATTTTATCATTTGTATATCCAAGTTACACAAACTCCAAATTGCCTCCATGTAGTCTTAAGTGCACAGCAATACCTTCTCTACCGAGATGATATTTCAAACAAGATATGAAACTTGATTGTTTTCTTGTATTTAATCATTATTCTTTTCATGTTTGTTTTACAGGTGGGTGTTTGTGACACATGCCGGCATTGATGGGAATTCCAGGCTAATAACGTACCTTCAACTGGAGCACAGACAACACAGCTTTGACAGTGTTGAAATATTTTGTCCAAGCCACCTGCCTGTATGGGTTACCCTCCAGAGTAAGATCCGACCATGGTGGTGAAAACACTGGTTGCTCTTTTAATGAACCTACTGCAGGGACAAGACACCAAAATTATTTCTAGCTCCAGCCAACACCCCCTCACAATTTACTCACACCTCCCATGGCCTGATTATCCACCAACAGGGGCCCTTTTTGGATTATCATTTTGGCATAGGAACTTTCCTTTCCTATCCTAACCGAGTGAGATGAGCCGGTAGCACCTGGAGCAAAGATCGTCTAAATTTTAATAATGCTTAGGAAAGGTTCTGACCATCCTTTACGAAAGGAAAGGAGATATATTATGCAGCAGGAATATTTAAAGGGGAAGTCTTTTTTTATGTTGTTGTTGTTGTTGTTGTTGTCGACCCCACCCGTGCCCCGACATTGGGGGACCGGGCCCTCACTCCGTCTCCCGGATCCCCAGACCCCCCTCCGCCGCCCAGCGGGCGAGCAGGGCCGCCACTCCGCTTGGGTTTCGCCAGAGGTCCTCCGGAGTCAGTGTGGTGGGTATGTTTGTGCAGGTGAACAGGTGTTGTGTGTCGTGCACTTGCGTGCCGCATAGCGCACAGAGTGGTGTTGGGTGTGTGTCCGGTGTAATGTTGTGTAGGTAGGAGTGGAGGGCTGGTGATTTGTTGGTTCGGAGTTGTGCTAGGAGTTGTCTGGTTCTGTGTGGTAGGTCTTGCTCTGATGGGTCTATTTCTGGTGCTGGTGCATGTATTACTTTGTTGTGTTGTCTGGTGTCCAAGTGTATTTGTACAAAGTGGGTGTGTATGTCTTTCATGTTCTGTTTTATGGTGTCGTTGTTGGTGTCCTGTGGTGCTGTGTCTTTGTTGTGTGTGTAGTTGTTGTTGTGGAAGATTGTTTGTTTCTTTTGTCTGGGTGGTGGTGGTTGTTGAGTGAGTGGGTGTAGTGGGTGGGTTGGGTGTTGGGCTTTTTGTCTGATTTGCGATGCGTGTAGTTTTAGATGGGTGTTCAGTGGGAGAGTTTTTGTTTCCTCATGCAAGTGTTGTATGTTTGTGTCTTGTGTGCATCCTGTTGCTATTCTGAGTGCTGTGTTCTGTGTGGTCTGGAGTTTTGTCTTGTTTGTGTCCGATAGTGTTGGTGACCATATAGTGTTTGCGTATTCGAGGCGTGTGAGTGTGGTTGCTTTGTATGTGGTGAGTATAGTTTCTTTGGATTTTCCCCAGTGAGTGGTTGTTAAGGCTTTAAGTATTTTGTTTGATTGCTTGGCGCGGGTTAGAGTGTGTTGTGTGTGTTTTGAGAAGGTGAGTTTGGGGTCCCATGTTAATCCCAGTATTTTGGGTTCGCGGACTGTGGGTAGGGTGGTGTTATCTATTTGTAAAGTGAGCCTGTTGCTGTATTCTGCCGGATCCGGTGTGAACAGAGTGGTGGTGGTTTTGTCTGCGTTGAGTGTGAGTTGGTTCTGTTTTGTCCAGTTGTATATGTCGTGGAGATATTTTTGTACTTGTTGTTGTGCCTGTTGTGGTTTGACATGTGTGGATAGAATGGTGATGTCGTCTGCATATGTAACTGTGTGTACATTTGGAGGTGGTTGTGGTAAGTCTGCCATGTATATGTTGAATAGTGTTGGTGAAAGTACTCCCCCCTGTGGTACCCCCGTTTTCGTGTTTCTATGTTCTGATGTTTCCCCCCGGTATTGAGTGTATTGTCTGCGTCCCCTTATGTAGTTGAAAATGTATTTGATGATGATGTTTGGGGTGTTAGTGTTGTTGAGTTTGTTTGTGAGTGTGTGTAGGTTTACCGTGTCAAAGGCTTTGGACATGTCTAGGGCTATGGCAACTGTTCGTTGTGGTGGTTTTTGTTGATTGAAACCTGTGGCTATGATGTTGTGTATGTGGTGTAGTGCTGTGGTTGTGGAGTGTTGTTTTCGGAAGCCGTGTTGGTGAGAGGGTAGTTGAGTGTTGTTGGTAATGAAGGGTAGTATTACCTTTTCCATTGTTTTGGCTATTGGGCTGAGTAGTGCTATTGGTCTGTAAGATGGGCCGAGTGCGTGGTTTTTGTTGGGTTTTGGTATTGGGATTATTTTTGCAGTCTTCCATATTGCGGGGATGGTGTTGGTGTTGAGTGATGTGTTGTAAGTGTGTGTGAGTAGTGTTATTGCTTTGGGGCCTAGGTGTTTCAGATGTCTGATGTTTATGTTGTCTGGGCCTGTGGAGTTGTTGCTTTTGGAGCGTTGTAGTGCTTGTTTGACTTGTTGTTCTGTGATGGTTATGGGCGTGGTGTTGAGTTTTCGTATTTTGCGTTGTAGTTGTCTGTATGTTCTGTTGGTTTTGTGTTGTATTATGTTGGTGAATTGTTTGTTGAATGCTCGTGCTTTCTGTTTGTTGGATATTGCCGTGTGTTGTCCGAACTGTATTGTGGTGTTTTCTGGTGCTTTTTGTTCTTTGTTAGATAGTCTTGTTACTGTGTTCCAGAGTATGTATTGTTTGTGTCTGTGGTTCCATGCATCCGTTAAGTGTTCTTTCCATAGCTCTTGTTTGTGTTTTTGGATTTGTTTGTCTATTTCTTTGTTTAGGTCTGTGATGCGTGGGTCTTGGTGGTTTTGTTGTCTGATGTCGTTTCTTTGGCTGATGAGTGTTCTGATGTGTTGTGGTAGGAGAAGTGATTTGCTTTTTATTTTTCCGTGGGGTATGTGGTGTTTGTCTGCTGTAAGTATGAGGTTTGTGAGCATGGTGTTGGCTGTGTGGATGTTGTCAGGTATGGTTAAGTTCTCCAGTGCTGATTCTATTTCAGAGGTGTATCCTTCCCAGTCTGCTTTCCTGTAATTTGTGTAAGTTTGAAGGTGTTGTTGTAGGCGGAAAGGAGCACGCGTGTTGTGTGTGATTTTGATAGGAAGGTGGTCTGAACTGAGTGCGTGTATTGTGGTCCATGTTGTTCTGTTTGTGATGCTGTTGCTGGCTGTTGTGATGTCCGGTGATGTTGGTTGTTGGTTGATGTTTGTAGGTTTTCTGGTAGGTGTGTTTGCGTTTAGAGTGATTTGTTGGGAGTTCTGTAGTATGTCTGCAATGAGGGTGCCTCTGTGGTCGTCGTAGGGAGAGTGCCATTGTGTTGAGTGAGCGTTGATGTCTGCGGTTAGAATGGTGTTGTTCAGCGAGTTTATGTATTGGAAGGTGTTGGTGATGTCTGTGTCTTCTGTGGCGTGGTCTGGTCGGGTGGTATCTCTGGGGGGTATATACATGTTGCATATGTGTAGTCTTTTGTGGTTGGTTATGTGAATCTTTACGGTTTGAATTTCTGTAGTGTTGGTGTTAATGTTGTTGGGGATGTTCATGGGAGTGAATGTGACTGATTTGTGAATGTATGTGAGCAGTCCTCCTCCTCCCTTGTGTTCTCTGTCTTTCCTAATGCTGGTGTAGTTGGTGAGACAAGGTGTGTTGTGTTGTTTTTCTAGTTTGGTTTCTTGTATGGTGATGATGTCTGCGTGCTGTTGTGAGGCGAGTTCTTCTAGTTCTGTTTTCTTGTTTTGGATGCCGTTGATGTTTATTTGTAGTATGGTCAGTGTGTGTTTGTTGATTTTGTTGGTGGGTGTTGTTCTTTGTGGGTTGTTCGGGGGTTGTGGTGTTGGGGTGTTTGTTGTTTGCGTGTGTGTTCTGCATGTCCACGTGTTTGTGTATTGGCGGGTGGTGATGCCGGAGCAATGTCTGTGTATCCAGTGTGGGTGTGTTGAGTTGCATCTGAGTGAGGTTTGTCTGCGTGTGATGATTCTATTGCAGCTATTGCAGGTCCAGGTTTGGGGGGGTGGTCTTGTGTTTGTTGTATCTCTGTTGGAGTTGTCTGTCCGTGTTGCGTTTGAGGGTAGTGTTGGTGAGGCGAGTGTGTTGTTTTGGTCTGTTTGTGCTCTGCTGCCTGTTGGTGTCCTACGAGGTGTTGTTGTTCGTGGTGGTGTTTTGGGATGTAGTCTGCATTTCCATGTTATGTTGTATTGTCTAGTGTTTATGTTTGTGCAATGTTTGTGTACCCAGTGTGGTGTGTGGTGGTTGCATCTGAAGGATGTCTGTCTTCTTGTAATCTGTTGTGTGCAAATGTCGCATGTCCAGGTAGTTTGTTGTGTGTGTGTTTGTTGCGTGCGTGAGAGTGTCTGTGTGGGCCCCGGATTTGTCTCTATGTCCCCCGCCTGGAGCAAAAGGTCCGCCCGCCACCCTGCCAGGTTCAGGGGGCGGTTAGCCGAAAAAAAAAAAAAAACGGCCGTAAGGGCACCCCGTTCGGGGTGCAGGGATTGGTTCCTTGATTTGTCCCCCCGTTCGGGGGGAACCCTCCAACTGCGAGTAAGCCAAGGAGTTTGGAGGTACAGCGGGTTGACAGCAGTGTGATCGAGCAGATTAGATAGAGTAGAATTTGAATGGGGCTTCACTGATTTATTTCATACAATTCATATCTAAAACACAGTTGAAAAATATTTGATTGTTAAAATATTTAAATACAAGAACTATATCAAGAAATTAACAAAACATAGTTTTTTTAGTTAGGAGAAAAGTCTAAAAACATATCACAAATGACAAACGTTGTGCCTCTCCTCCTCCTGTTCTTCAATGAAGCTGATCACCCTCCAGCTCCCGTTAGAAACATCGTGCTGCTGAAGGTGTGCCGGCAGAATGGTTGTGATACAGGAGGTGCTGTGGACTCTCCCAGAAACGAGGACCTAGTTTAGTTGTAGATCCAGTAAAACATAGTGCAAATGTGACATTATTTATAATGCACAGTTACAGTCTTGTGAATATTAAAAAATGTACTTCATGTAATGCAGGAAGCGAATATTTCAAACGAACTAAGGCAGCAAACAGTAAGAGCAAAATCGTGTTCCAAACATTAACTCTTTTTTTAAATGTCAATTAGCTTGTGAGTAATAAGACAAAATGTGACTGTCAGACAGAGAACTGTCAGAGCAAACGGCAGATTTTAGAAAGTCCTGCCGAAATAAATCTGCACCCGACTGCGACTGTCAGCGTTGAACTGCCGCCATTGCTGTCAAAGTCAGACACATCTCCAAAATTGTTGGAGCAAATTTTTAAGCAGGCTTCATCTTGATAAATTGACCACGTATTTGACATTTACACCATAACGTTACCGCCTAAAATAATCGTAAAACAAAATTTTGTGTAACAACAAGAGTAATATGTACCCCAAAAGCTTTCAAAGCGTCTGAAAGTTTTCTCCTCCGTTTTTGTTGGGGCTTGGCTCGAAATGCATCATGATTGGCCGCCCGAAGTCCACGTGTCTGTCGGACGTGCTCTCATTGGTCTACAATACCATCACGGATGAATAAATACTCAAAGGGCTTGCCAGGCAAGCCCTTTGAACCCTTTAAATACTCAATGGGCTTGCCTGGCAAGCCCTTTGAGTATTTATTCCATATTGCCCACTAGTTCACTAGTAAGGTCATTTTGACGCTTACTAGTGAACATGTAAGGCCATAAATGTGCCCACTAGTTCACTAGTAAGATCATTTTGAGGCTTATTGGTGCCGTTGTTAAATCCAGCTTCTTTCACCTTAGACAGCTGGCCAAAATAAAACCTTTCCTCTCACATGAACACTTTGAGACAGTAATTCATGCCTTTGTCACATCTCGGCTCGATTACTGCAACGCCCTGTACTTTGGAGTCAGCCAGTCCTCCATCAAGCGCCTTCAGCTGGTACAGAATGCCGCTGCTCGCCTCTTGACTGGTACTCGTAAGAGGGAGCATATAACTCCTACTTTGGCATCCCTTCACTGGCTCCCCATTCATTTTAGAATTATTTTTAAGATCCTCCTCTTTGTTTTCAAATCTCTGAATAATCTCGCGCCACCTTACCTCTCTGAGCTCATACGCCCCTACACCCCTGCCCGGCGCCTCAGGTCTGTGGACCAGTCTTTGCTAGACGTACCAAGAACTAAACTGAGGCTCAGAGGGGATCGAGCCTTTTCTGTTGCTGGTCCATCTCTCTGGAATGACCTCCCACTGAACATTCGGCAAGCCTCCTCGCTGCCCATCTTTAAATCCCTCCTCAAAACTCACTTGTATTCTTTGGCGTTTGACTCAGCATGACTTAGATTTGCTATTGGTTTTACTGCTTGGTGCTTTCTACCGCCTTATTACTTATTACTTATTACTGATTCGTCTTACTGTTTATTGTATATGTTAAATCGCTCCATGTACAGCACTTTGTATGCAGCGATGGCTGTTTGAAAGTGCTCTATAAATACTGTTGACTTGACTTGACTTGACTTGACATGTAAGCCACAAAACGCCCGCTAGTTCACTAGTAAGATAATTTTGAGGCTTCTAGTGAACATGTAAGCCACAGAACGCCCACTAGTTCACTAGTAAGATCATTTTGACGCTTACTAGTGAACATGTAAGCCACAAAACGCTCACTAGTTCACTAGTAAGGTCATTTTGACGCTTACTAGTGAACATGTAAGCCACAAAACGCTCACTGGTTCACTAGTAAGATCATTTTGACACTTATTTATGAACATGTCAGCCACACAACGCTCACTCGTTCACTAGTAAGATCATTTTGACGCTTACTAGTGAACATGTAAGCCACAAAACGCCCACCAGTTCACTAGTAAGGTCATTTTGACGCTTACTAGTGAACATGTAAGCCACAAAACGCCCACTAGTTCACTAGTAAGATCATTTTGACGCTTACTAGTGAACATGTAAGGCCATAAATGTGCCCACTAGTTCACTAGTAAGTTCATTTTGAGGCTTACTAGTTGACATGTAAGCCACACATCGCCTACTAGTTCACTAGTAAGATCATTTTGAGGCTTACTAGTGAACATGTAAGCCACAAAACGCCCAATAGTTCACTAGTAAGATCATTTTGACGCTTACTAGTGAACATGTAAGCCACAAAACGCTCACTAGTTTACTAGTAAGGTCATTTTGACGCTTACTAGTGAACATGTAAGCCACAAAACGCTCACTAGTTCACTAGTAAGGTCATTTTGACGCTTACTAGTGAACATGTAAGCCGCAAAACGCCCACTAGTTCACTAATAAGATTATTTTGACGCTTACTACTGAACATTTAAGGCCATAAATGTGCCCACTAGTTCACTGGTAAGATGATTTTGACGCTTACTAGTGAACATGTAAGGCCATAAATGTGCCCACTTGTAGTGCTAGTGACATTACACTGTACTTGCATTAAATGCAAATAAGGATGATTACGAAAACATGTAACGGTATCCTATTGGCTGTACGTTTCAAAATAGTGTCATCCCACCAGTCAGGGCTCATGATTTTGGAAATTCTGTGCCCACTTAGTTTTTTAAAACAACAATGGCGGACAGTGTCCTGAGACGTATTCGGCGAAGGTGCAGGGCAATAGAGAGTGCCTGTCGTCAAGGGTCTGCCGGTGAAAGTGAAGCACGCGCGATAAACATTTCAATTGCTAATTTAAGAAGAGTTAGTGACCAGTTTAGCGCTGATACTATTCAAAGTTTGATTCAAAGTCCAATAGATCTCCGATCTGTCATCATTGCGGGACCCACTCCTAATGGTGGACGTGTTTGTTCCCATGTGGCACATCGTTTGCACACAGGTAAAATGGCTACCATTTTTTGTCATTGGTTTTTCGTATGTATTTTTATTCAAACTACACACGGGTTTTACTGACGACTTGCTGTGACTTACCTTCTATCACCCTGTCAAACGTCGTTTTATACCAGTGGTTTTCCTGCAAATCAGTAGACTATTAAGTAACGCGATGGCTGTACACTTTTAAGCAATAACTAGTGATCTTTTAGTTATTCAATTATAAGTTTGAATTATTTTTTTCTTGAGTAAAATGGTTAGAGAAAATAGCTGCTCGTGGTTTTGAAGCTGCATATACTATTATGTACATCTGTGTCTATATGCCTGTACTGTATACAGTATATAAAAAACACGTAGTGATTCGTTTGCTTGAATTCCTTAATCCTTTTATTTCCATACTTTAGGTAGACGAGGAAGACCAGCACTTGACATTACAAGTGATCAAATTGAACTGCTCCCCACTCAGGGCTTTACAGTGAGAGCCATCACTGAGATGTTGTGTTGTTCCTCTTCATACCTGCATAAAAAAATGAAGTTTTTTCAGATTTCAGCCAGAAATAGATTTACTCCCATTCATGATGTTGACCTGGAAGAGCATGTCAGAAGATTGCACAGCCAATTTCCCAGATCAGGCTCGGAAGCAAGTGTTCTGCTACATACTCTTGTCCCTTCATGTATATATCATTATATTCATTGTGAAAGTGTACTTTCTTTATTGTGTTGTTTTATGAACCTGTTGCAGATGATGAGGGCATACCTGCGTGCTGATGGTATTGTAGTACAAAGAAAAAGAGTTCGAGAAATCCTCAACCGTATTGAGCCAGCTGCTGCAGCCCAGAGATGGAGACAGACTGTGGCTAGAAGAACATACTATGTGCCATTCCCCAATAGTTTATGGCACATAGATGGGCATATGCGTCTCATTCGGTAATAAGGGATCATCTTATATTTGTACTCGTGGGAGCATTAGAAAGCCATATTGTATGGACAGCACAGATTAAATTGAATTTTATCATTTGTATATCAAAGTTACACAAACTCCAAATTGCCTCCATGTAGTCTTAAGTGCACAGCAATACCTTCTCTACCGAGATGATATTTCAAACAAGATATGAAACTTGATTGTTTTCTTGTATTTAATCATTATTCTTTTCATGTTTGTTTTACAGGTGGGTGTTTGTGACACATGCCGGCATTGATGGGAATTCCAGGCTAATAACGTACCTTCAACTGGAGCACAGACAACACAGCTTTGACAGTGTTGAAATATTTTGTCCAAGCCACCTGCCTGTATGGGTTACCCTCCAGAGTAAGATCCGACCATGGTGGTGAAAACACTGGTTGCTCTTTTAATGAACCTACTGCAGGGACAAGACACCAAAATTATTTCTAGCTCCAGCCAACACCCCCTCACAATTTACTCACACCTCCCATGGCCTGATTATCCACCAACAGGGGCCCTTTTTGGATTATCATTTTGGCATAGGAACTTTCCTTTCCTATCCTAACCGAGTGAGATGAGCCGGTAGCACCTGGAGCAAAGATCGTCTAAATTTTAATAATGCTTAGGAAAGGTTCTGACCATCCTTTACGAAAGGAAAGGAGATATATTATGCAGCAGGAATATTTAAAGGGGAAGTCTTTTTTTATGTTGTTGTTGTTGTTGTTGTCGACCCCACCCGTGCCCCGACATTGGGGGACCGGGCCCTCACTCCGTCTCCCGGATCCCCAGACCCCCCTCCGCCGCCCAGCGGGCGAGCAGGGCCGCCACTCCGCTTGGGTTTCGCCAGAGGTCCTCCGGAGTCAGTGTGGTGGGTATGTTTGTGCAGGTGAACAGGTGTTGTGTGTCGTGCACTTGCGTGCCGCATAGCGCACAGAGTGGTGTTGGGTGTGTGTCCGGTGTAATGTTGTGTAGGTAGGAGTGGAGGGCTGGTGATTTGTTGGTTCGGAGTTGTGCTAGGAGTTGTCTGGTTCTGTGTGGTAGGTCTTGCTCTGATGGGTCTATTTCTGGTGCTGGTGCATGTATTACTTTGTTGTGTTGTCTGGTGTCCAAGTGTGTTTGTACAAAGTGGGTGTGTATGTCTTTCATGTTCTGTTTTATGGTGTCGTTGTTGGTGTCCTGTGGTGCTGTGTCTTTGTTGTGTGTGTAGTTGTTGTTGTGGAAGATTGTTTGTTTCTTTTGTCTGGGTGGTGGTGGTTGTTGAGTGAGTGGGTGTAGTGGGTGGGTTGGGTGTTGGGCTTTTTGTCTGATTTGCGATGCGTGTAGTTTTAGATGGGTGTTCAGTGGGAGAGTTTTTGTTTCCTCATGCAAGTGTTGTATGTTTGTGTCTTGTGTGCATCCTGTTGCTATTCTGAGTACTGTGTTCTGTGTGGTCTGGAGTTTTGTCTTGTTTGTGTCCGATAGTGTTGGTGACCATATAGTGTTTGCGTATTCGAGGCGTGTGAGTGTGGTTGCTTTGTATGTGGTGAGTATAGTTTCTTTGGATTTTCCCCAGTGAGTGGTTGTTAAGGCTTTAAGTATTTTGTTTGATTGCTTGGCGCGGGTTAGAGTGTGTTGTGTGTGTTTTGAGAAGGTGAGTTTGGGGTCCCATGTTAATCCCAGTATTTTGGGTTCGCGGACTGTGGGTAGGGTGGTGTTATCTATTTGTAAAGTGAGCCTGTTGCTGTATTCTGCCGGATCCGGTGTGAACAGAGTGGTGGTGGTTTTGTCTGCGTTGAGTGTGAGTTGGTTCTGTTTTGTCCAGTTGTATATGTCGTGGAGATATTTTTGTACTTGTTGTTGTGCCTGTTGTGGTTTGACATGTGTGGATAGAATGGTGATGTCGTCTGCATATGTAACTGTGTGTACATTTGGAGGTGGTTGTGGTAAGTCTGCCATGTATATGTTGAATAGTGTTGGTGAAAGTACTCCCCCCTGTGGTACCCCCGTTTTCGTGTTTCTGTGTTCTGATGTTTCCCCCCGGTATTGAGTGTATTGTCTGCGTCCCCTTATGTAGTTGAAGATGTATTTGATGATGATGTTTGGGGTGTTAGTGTTGTTGAGTTTGTTTGTGAGTGTGTGTAGGTTTACCGTGTCAAAGGCTTTGGACATGTCTCGGGCTATGGCAACTGTTCGTTGTGGTGGTTTTTGTTGATTGAAACCTGTGGCTATGATGTTGTGTATGTGGTGTAGTGCTGTGGTTGTGGAGTGTTGTTTTCGGAAGCCGTGTTGGTGAGAGGGTAGTTGAGTGTTGTTGGTAATGAAGGGTAGTATTACCTTTTCCATTGTTTTGGCTATTGGGCTGAGTAGTGCTATTGGTCTGTAGGATGGGCCGAGTGCGTGGTTTTTGTTGGGTTTTGGTATTGGGATTATTTTTGCAGTCTTCCATATTGCGGGGATGGTGTTGGTGTTGAGTGATGTGTTGTAAGTGTGTGTGAGTAGTGTTATTGCTTTGGGGCCTAGGTGTTTCAGATGTCTGATGTTTATGTTGTCTGGGCCTGTGGAGTTGTTGCTTTTGGAGCGTTGTAGTGCTTGTTTGACTTGTTGTTCTGTGATGGTTATGGGCGTGGTGTTGAGTTTTCGTATTTTGCGTTGTAGTTGTCTGTATGTTCTGTTGGTTTTGTGTTGTATTATGTTGGTGAATTGTTTGTTGAATGCTCGTGCTTTCTGTTTGTTGGATATTGCCGTGTGTTGTCCGAACTGTATTGTGGTGTTTTCTGGTGCTTTTTGTTCTTTGTTTGATAGTCTTGTTACTGTGTTCCAGAGTATGTGTTGTTTGTGTCTGTGGTTCCATGCATCCGTTAAGTGTTCTTTCCATAGCTCTTGTTTGTGTTTTTGGATTTGTGTTTCTATTTCTTTGTTTAGGTCTGTGATGCGTGGGTCTTGGTGGTTTTGTTGTCTGATGTCGTTTCTTTGGCTGATGAGTGTTCTGATGTGTTGTGGTAGGAGAAGTGATTTGCTTTTTATTTTTCCGTGGGGTATGTGGTGTTTGTCTGCTGTAAGTATGAGGTTTGTGAGCATGGTGTTGGCTGTGTGGATGTTGTCAGGTATGGTTATGTTCTCCAGTGCTGATTCTATTTCAGAGGTGTATCCTTCCCAGTCTGCTTTCCTGTAATTTGTGTAAGTTTGAAGGTGTTGTTGTAGGCGGAAAGGAGCACGCGTGTTGTGTGTGATTTTGATAGGAAGGTGGTCTGAACTGAGTGCGTGTATTGTGGTCCATGTTGTTCTGTTTGTGATGTTGTTGCTGGCTGTTGTGATGTCCGGTGATGTTGGTTGTTGGTTGATGTTTGTAGGTTTTCTGGTAGGTGTGTTTGCGTTTAGAGTGATTTGTTGGGAGTTCTGTAGTATGTCTGCAATGAGGGTGCCTCTGTGGTCGTCGTAGGGAGAGTGCCATTGTGTTGAGTGAGCGTTGATGTCTGCGGTTAGAATGGTGTTGTTCAGCGAGTTTATGTATTGGAAGGTGTTGGTGATGTCTGTGTCTTCTGTGGCGTGGTCTGGTCGGGTGGTATCTCTGGGGGGTATATACATGTTGCATATGTGTAGTCTTTTGTGGTTGGTTATGTGAATCTTTACGGTTTGAATTTCTGTAGTGTTGGTGTTAATGTTGTTGGGGATGTTCATGGGAGTGAATGTGTATCTACTGTATATCTATAAAAAAAATCCTCGTCTCACCCCTCAGGTGGTGTCCATCCCTCATTCAGCTGGGGTCCTCTACCAGAGGCCAGGAAGCTTGAGGGTTCTGCGCAGTATCCTTGCCGTTCCCAGCACTGCACATTTCTGGACTGAGATGTCCGATGTTGTTCCCGGGATCTGTTGCAACCACTCATCATCTAGTTTGGGGGTCACTGCCCCGAGTGCTCCGACCACCACAGGCACGACTGTCCCCTTTACCTTCCAGGCTCTCTCCAGCTCCTCTCTGAGCCCTTGGGATTTCTCGAGTTTCTCGTGTTCCTTCTTTCTGATGTTTCCAGCACTTGGGACCGCTACATCCACTACAACGGCTTTCCTCTGCCCTTTATCTATCATCAGGATATCTGGTTGGTTCGCCATTACCATCTTGTCAGTCTGGATCTGGAAGTCCCATAGGATCTTCGCTCTGTCATTCTCCACCACCTTCGGAGGTGTTTCCCATTTTGACCTTGGGGTTTCCAGTCCGTACTCCGCACAGATGTTTCGGTAGACTATGCCAGCCACCTGGTTATGGCGTTCCATATAGGCTTTCCCTGCCAGCACCTTACACCCTGCAGTTATGTGTTAGATCGTCTCAGGTGCCTCTTTGCACAACCTACACCTTGGGTCTTGTCTGGTGTGGTATATCTGGGCCTCAATGGCTCTAGTGCTCAGGGCCTGCTCCTGAGCAGCCAGGATGAGTGCCTCTGTACTGTCCTTCAGGCCAGCCCTCTCTAGCCACTGATGGGAATTCTTGAGATCGGCCACTTCAGTTATGGTCCGGTGGTACATCCCGTGTAGGGGCTTGTCCTCCGATGATGGTCCCTCTTCCAGCGCCTCATCCTCTGTTGCCCATTGTCTGAGACATTCTCTGAGTACGTCATCCGTTGGAGCCTTCTCCTTGATGTATTCATGGAGCTTGGATGTTTCATCCTGGACAGTGGCTCTCACACTCACTAGTCCCCAGCCGCTTTCCTTGTTGCCAGTTCAAGGTTGCCATTGGCTTGTGGTACACCGAGGTACTTGTAGCTGTCCTCAATGTCTGCTATTGTTCCTTCGGGGAGTGAGACCCCTTCAGTCCGGACTACCGTTCCTCTCTTAGTCACCATCCGACTATCACATCCCGATGTCGCTGCTGTAGATCCTGGTTGTGTGGATCAGGGAGTCTATGTCCCTTTCACTCTTAGCATACAGCTTTATGTCATCCATGTAGAGGAGGTGACTGATCGTAGCTTCATTTCTGAGGCTGTATCCATAGCCTGTCTTGGTGATTACTTGGCTTAGGGAGTTCAGTCCTATGCAGAACAGCAATGGGGAGAGTGCATCACCTTGGTATATGCCACATTTGATGGACACTTGGGTAAGTGGCTTGCCATTGGCTTCAAGTGTGGTTTTCCACATCCTCATCAAGTTCGCAACGAAGGCTCTTAGGGTCCTGTTCACCTTATACACATCCAAGCATTCAGTGATCCATGTATGTGGCATCGAGTCATAGGCTTTCTTTTAATCAATCCAGGCTGTGCACAGGTTGGTACATCGGGACCTGCAGTCTTGTGCGACTGTTCTGTCAACCAGGAGCTGATGTTTGGCTCCCCTGGTATCTCTACCAATGCCCTTCCGTGCTTCGCTCATGTATTGATCCATGTGTGCACTTATCTTAGCCGCAACATGAGCTTCCAAAATTGTGGAGGGACAGGTTATTGGCCGATAGTTGGATGCGACTGCACCCTTTGAGGGATCTTTCATGATAAGGATCGTTCGCCCTTCGGTTAGCCATCCTGGGTGAGTCCCATCCCTAGGCAGCTGGTTCATTTGTGCTGCTGGGCGCTCATTGAGTGCTGTGAGTCTCTTTAGCCAGTAAGTGTGGACCATGTCCGGGCCTGGTGCTGTCCAGTTCTTCATATTTGAGACTATTTCCTTTATGTCTGCCACTGTTATGGTAATTGGGTTCTGTTCAGGGAGGTGTCTGTGCTCCTCTCTTTGGGTGACCAGCCATTGTGCACTGCTGTTATGTGCAACCTCCTTCTCCCATCTGCCTCCCCAGTACCTTTCAGTTTCCAGTCTTGGTGGATCAGCTCTGTTGTTAGGACCCTGCCACTGAGCGTACACTTTCGCAGGTTGTGTTGCAAACAGCCTGTTTATTCGTCTGGCCTCATTCTCTTTCGTGTACCGCTTTAGGCGGCTGGACAAGGCTTGGAGCCTTTGTTTCGAGTGCTTCATATATGGTCATCTGGATGTACCTCTCAGGATCGGCCTTTTCATCACACCTCTCTGGACCTCAGTCAATTGACTCACATCTTTCCGAGCCGCCTTGATCTTAGCCTCCAACCGTCTTTTCCATGGTCGGTAATGTATCTCATGGCTTCCATGGTTGCTCTTATAGCCAAGCATCTCAAGGATCACTGATGCTGAAGCGTATATCAGTTCATTTCCGTGATCGTTACGGTAAGGATCGCCCTCAGTGCTGAATTCACACTTTCCAAGAGACTTTCAGGTGGTACTTCACATAGCCGTTGTAATCGGATTCTAGGTTTCCCAGCTTTCATTCTTGCCATGATCTTAGCTTTCAGGTCAGTTGCTGCCTCGCTCAGCATTTCATTCATTGGGGCTGGCCTCCCAATCTCATCATCTGCATTCACTCTGGTATGAACTCCTCCTCTGATCTGGCAGCCTGGGGCCCCTCACCATGGAACCTGCGTTGTACCTCATCAATCTCAAGTTGTGACAGCAGTTGCCGTTTGTGGATGTTGGAACACTGAGTTACGAGTTGTTTCGTGGCCACCCGTGACTGGGGGTTTTGAAGTAACCATTTAGCCCACATTCTCTCCATGTAACCTCTCTGACTAGGCTTGCTTGAGTAGTAGCATTCCAACAGAGCCATGTTATTGCATCTTGCCCATCTCTGCTCCATTTTTCATCAAGGTGCTCTGGTTCCCCAGCACCTGACGCAGACCTTGTTTGGCCGGGCGACGTCTGAGCTGGCATGTCATTCATTTTATTGTCTCTCATCATTGTATGAGGTACGCATTAGCGTGAAGGCTCTTGCCCAAGGACCCACACTGGATGGTGTTATGTGCTCATTTTTTGCCCCAAGTGGGGAGCGGAGGGACGGGCGCTGGGGGGGGGGGGGGGCATCGTGGTGGGGCGGGCCCCTACGCGGGATGTGCCACCGGACCGTGGCTGAGGTGGCTGATCTCAAGAAGTCCTATCGGTGGCTGGAGGGGACTGGCCTGGGGGACAGCGCAGGGGCGCTCATCCTGGCTGCTCAGGAGCGGGCCTTGGGCGCCGGAGCCGTCGAGGCCCGGATGTGCCGCGCCGGACAGGACCCGGGGTGTGGGTTGTGCGGGGAGGCGCCTGGGACGATCCGGCACGTGGCTGCGGGGTGTGGGATGCTGGCAGGGGGGGGCCTGCGTGGAGCGCCATGGCCAGGTGGCTGGCGTGGTCTGCCGAGGCATCTGTGCGGAGTGTGGACTGGGGGCCCCGGGGTCGGAGTGGGGGGCACCTCCGAGGGTGGTGGAGGGTGGCGGAGCGGGGATCCTGTGGGACTTCCGGATCCAGACTGGCGGGATGGTGGTGGCGAGCCAGCCAGATGTCGTGGTCGTGGATGGGGGGCGGAGGAGGGCCGTTGTGGTGGATGTGGCGGTCCCAGGTGGTGGAGGCATCGGGAGGGGGGAGCATGGGGGGCTCGGGGGGTACCAGGGGCTCGGGGAGGGGCTGGGGAGGGCCTGGGGGGTGGGGGTGGCGGTCGTGCCTGTGGTGGTCGGGGCGCTCGGGGCAGTGACCCCCGGACTGGATGGGTGGTTGCGACAGATCCCGGGACCAGCGTCGGACATCTCGGTCCGGAGGTGTGCGGTGCTGGGAGCGGCGGGGGTACTGCGCGGGGCCCTCGGGCTTCCTGGCCTCTGGTGGAGGACCCGAGCTGAATGAGGGACGGACACCACCCGAGGACACCTCCTATTGGCTCCATGATAAGAGCTCCACCCAGCAAAGAATTAACCCTTTAAAACCTGATTCTGAGCTTTCACAATTATTTACCGCCATTTGCGTAATATCTACAGTATACAGAAGGAATCAAGCAATTTTTACCAATGTATCTGTAGGTGATGTTTATTTATTATGTACACAGAGATAAAGAGTAATGGCACAGCTCTGCAGTATCTTTCCACTTTTATATATGTATGCTATACTAAATAAAATGAATAGGGCACCATATAATGCAACAGTTATGCAACTCCCTAAATAATGATGTGAATTTTCAGTTGTTGCTAAATCAGTTAGGATGTTATAATTTGTGGTGTAGATGCGAATTTAGGAGAGCAGGACAATATATCGCATTGCAATTGGAGCAGCAGCTTGGTTGATGATGTCCCCAAACCGGCTCATCTATTATATTTGTCGTGCAATACAATGAAAATGAGCACAATTGCAAAACATAGGCTTCTTATATTTTAAAATAAAATAATCACATGTTTACCGTTCTGGGGTTTCTACAATCATGAATGGAGGCATTATTTACAGCAGGTTGATGTTGTTGTTGTTGTTGTCGACCCCACCCGTGCCCCGACATTGGGGGACCGGGCCCTCACTCCGTCTCCCGGATCCCCAGACCCCCCTCCGCCGCCCAGCGGGCGAGCAGGGCCGCCACTCCGCTTGGGTTTCGCCAGAGGTCCTCCGGAGTCAGTGTGGTGGGTATGTTTGTGCAGGTGAACAGGTGTTGTGTGTCGTGCACTTGCGTGCCGCATAGCGCACAGAGTGGTGTTGGGTGTGTGTCCGGTGTAATGTTGTGTAGGTAGGAGTGGAGGGCTGGTGATTTGTTGGTTCGGAGTTGTGCTAGGAGTTGTCTGGTTCTGTGTGGTAGGTCTTGCTCTGATGGGTCTATTTCTGGTGCTGGTGCATGTATTACTTTGTTGTGTTGTCTGGTGTCCAAGTGTGTTTGTACAAAGTGGGTGTGTATGTCTTTCATGTTCTGTTTTATGGTGTCGTTGTTGGTGTCCTGTGGTGCTGTGTCTTTGTTGTGTGTGTAGTTGTTGTTGTGGAAGATTGTTTGTTTCTTTTGTCTGGGTGGTGGTGGTTGTTGAGTGAGTGGGTGTAGTGGGTGGGTTGGGTGTTGGGCTTTTTGTCTGATTTGCGATGCGTGTAGTTTTAGATGGGTGTTCAGTGGGAGAGTTTTTGTTTCCTCATGCAAGTGTTGTATGTTTGTGTCTTGTGTGCATCCTGTTGCTATTCTGAGTACTGTGTTCTGTGTGGTCTGGAGTTTTGTCTTGTTTGTGTCCGATAGTGTTGGTGACCATATAGTGTTTGCGTATTCGAGGCGTGTGAGTGTGGTTGCTTTGTATGTGGTGAGTATAGTTTCTTTGGATTTTCCCCAGTGAGTGGTTGTTAAGGCTTTAAGTATTTTGTTTGATTGCTTGGCGCGGGTTAGAGTGTGTTGTGTGTGTTTTGAGAAGGTGAGTTTGGGGTCCCATGTTAATCCCAGTATTTTGGGTTCGCGGACTGTGGGTAGGGTGGTGTTATCTATTTGTAAAGTGAGCCTGTTGCTGTATTCTGCCGGATCCGGTGTGAACAGAGTGGTGGTGGTTTTGTCTGCGTTGAGTGTGAGTTGGTTCTGTTTTGTCCAGTTGTATATGTCGTGGAGATATTTTTGTACTTGTTGTTGTGCCTGTTGTGGTTTGACATGTGTGGATAGAATGGTGATGTCGTCTGCATATGTAACTGTGTGTACATTTGGAGGTGGTTGTGGTAAGTCTGCCATGTATATGTTGAATAGTGTTGGTGAAAGTACTCCCCCCTGTGGTACCCCCGTTTTCGTGTTTCTGTGTTCTGATGTTTCCCCCCGGTATTGAGTGTATTGTCTGCGTCCCCTTATGTAGTTGAAGATGTATTTGATGATGATGTTTGGGGTGTTAGTGTTGTTGAGTTTGTTTGTGAGTGTGTGTAGGTTTACCGTGTCAAAGGCTTTGGACATGTCTCGGGCTATGGCAACTGTTCGTTGTGGTGGTTTTTGTTGATTGAAACCTGTGGCTATGATGTTGTGTATGTGGTGTAGTGCTGTGGTTGTGGAGTGTTGTTTTCGGAAGCCGTGTTGGTGAGAGGGTAGTTGAGTGTTGTTGGTAATGAAGGGTAGTATTACCTTTTCCATTGTTTTGGCTATTGGGCTGAGTAGTGCTACTGGTCTGTAGGATGGGCCGAGTGCGTGGTTTTTGTTGGGTTTTGGTATTGGGATTATTTTTGCAGTCTTCCATATTGCGGGGATGGTGTTGGTGTTGAGTGATGTGTTGTAAGTGTGTGTGAGTAGTGTTAATGCTTTGGGGCCTAGGTGTTTCAGATGCCTGATGTTTATGTTGTCTGGGCCTGTGGAGTTGTTGCTTTTGGAGCGTTGTAGTGCTTGTTTGACTTGTTGTTCTGTGATGGTTATGGGCGTGGTGTTGAGTTTTCGTATTTTGCGTTGTAGTTGTCTGTATGTTCTGTTGGTTTTGTGTTGTATTATGTTGGTGAATTGTTTGTTGAATGCTCGTGCTTTCTGTTTGTTGGATATTGCCGTGTGTTGTCCGAACTGTATTGTGGTGTTTTCTGGTGCTTTTTGTTCTTTGTTTGATAGTCTTGTTACTGTGTTCCAGAGTATGTGTTGTTTGTGTCTGTGGTTCCATGCATCCGTTAAGTGTTCTTTCCATAGCTCTTGTTTGTGTTTTTGGATTTGTTTGTCTATTTCTTTGTTTAGGTCTGTGATGCGTGGGTCTTGGTGGTTTTGTTGTCTGATGTCGTTTCTTTGGCTGATGAGTGTTCTGATGTGTTGTGGTAGGAGAAGTGATTTGCTTTTTATTTTTCCGTGGGGTATGTGGTGTTTGTCTGCTGTAAGTATGAGGTTTGTGAGCATGGTGTTGGCTGTGTGGATGTTGTCAGGTATGGTTATGTTCTCCAGTGCTGATTCTATTTCAGAGGTGTATCCTTCCCAGTCTGCTTTCCTGTAATTTGTGTAAGTTTGAAGGTGTTGTTGTAGGCGGAAAGGAGCACGCGTGTTGTGTGTGATTTTGATAGGAAGGTGGTCTGAACTGAGTGCGTGTATTGTGGTCCATGTTGTTCTGTTTGTGATGTTGTTGCTGGCTGTTGTGATGTCCAGTGATGTTGGTTGTTGGTTGATGTTTGTAGGTTTTCTGGTAGGTGTGTTTGCGTTTAGAGTGATTTGTTGGGAGTTCTGTAGTATGTCTGCAATGAGGGTGCCTCTGTGGTCGTCGTAGGGAGAGTGCCATTGTGTTGAGTGAGCGTTGATGTCTGCGGTTAGAATGGTGTTGTTCAGCGAGTTTATGTATTGGAAGGTGTTGGTGATGTCTGTGTCTTCTGTGGCGTGGTCTGGTCGGGTGGTATCTCTGGGGGGTATATACATGTTGCATATGTGTAGTCTTTTGTGGTTGGTTATGTGAATCTTTACGGTTTGAATTTCTGTAGTGTTGGTGTTAATGTTGTTGGGGATGTTCATGGGAGTGAATGTGACTGATTTGTGAATGTATGTGAGCAGTCCTCCTCCTCCCTTGTGTTCTCTGTCTTTCCTAATGCTGGTGTAGTTGGTGAGACGAGGTGTGTTGTGTTGTTTTTCTAGTTTGGTTTCTTGTATGGTGATGATGTCTGCGTGCTGTTGTGAGGCGAGTTCTTCTAGTTCTGTTTTCTTGTTTTGGATGCCGTTGATGTTTATTTGTAGTATGGTCAGTGTGTGTTTGTTGTTTTTGTTGGTGGGTGTTGTTCTTTGTGGGTTGTTCGGGGGTTGTGGTGTTGGGGTGTTTGTTGTTTGCGTGTGTGTTCTGCATGTCCACGTGTTTGTGTATTGGCGGGTGGTGATGCCGAGCAATGTCTGTGTATCCAGTGTGGGTGTGTTGAGTTGCATCTGAGTGAGGTTTGTCTGCGTGTGATGATTCTATTGCAGCTATTGCAGGTCCAGGTTTGGGGGGGTGGTCTTGTGTTTGTTGTATCTCTGTTGGAGTTGTCTGTCCGTGTTGCGTTTGAGGGTAGTGTTGGTGAGGCGAGTGTGTTGTTTTGGTCTGTTTGTGCTCTGCTGCCTGTTGGTGTCCTACGAGGTGTTGTTGTTCGTGGTGGTGTTTTGGGATGTAGTCTGCATTTCCATGTTATGTTGTATTGTCTAGTGTTTATGTTTGTGCAATGTTTGTGTACCCAGTGTGGTGTGTGGTGGTTGCATCTGAAGGATGTCTGTCTTCTTGTAATCTGTTGTGTGCAAATGTCGCATGTCCAGGTAGTTTGTTGTGTGTGTGTTTGTTGCGTGCGTGAGAGTGTCTGTGTGGGCCCCGGATTTGTCTCTATGTCCCCCGCCTGGAGCAAAAGGTCCGCCCGCCACCCTGCCAGGTTCAGGGGGCGGTTAGCCGAAAAAAAAAAAAAAACGGCCGTAAGGGCACCCCGTTCGGGGTGCAGGGATTGGTTCCTGGATTTGTCCCCCAGTTCGGGGGGAACCCTCCAACTGCGAGTAAGCCAAGGAGTTTGGAGGTACAGCGGGTTGACAGCAGTGTGATCGAGCAGATTAGATAGAGTAGAATTTGAATGGGGCTTCACTGATTTATTTCATACAATTCATATCTAAAACACAGTTGAAAAATATTTGATTGTTAAAATATTTAAATACAAGAACTATATCAAGAAATTAACAAAACATAGTTTTTTTAGTTAGGAGAAAAGTCTAAAAACATATCACAAATGACAAACGTTGTGCCTCTCCTCCTCCTGTTCTTCAATGAAGCTGATCACCCTCCAGCTCCCGTTAGAAACATCGTGCTGCTGAAGGTGTGCCGGCAGAATGGTTGTGATACAGGAGGTGCTGTGGACTCTCCCAGAAACGAGGACCTAGTTTAGTTGTAGATCCAGTAAAACATAGTGCAAATGTGACATTATTTATAATGCACAGTTACAGTCTTGTGAATATTAAAAAATGTACTTCATGTAATGCAGGAAGCGAATATTTCAAACGAACTAAGGCAGCAAACAGTAAGAGCAAAATCGTGTTCCAAACATTAACTCTATTTTTAAATGTCAATTAGCTTGTGAGTAATAAGACAAAATGTGACTGTCAGACAGAGAACTGTCAGAGCAAACGGCAGATTTTAGAAAGTCCTGCCGAAATAAATCTGCACCCGACTGCGACTGTCAGCGTTGAACTACCGCCATTGCTGTCAAAGTCAGACACATCTCCAAAATTGTTGGAGCAAATTTTTAAGCAGGCTTCATCTTGATAAATTGACCACGTATTTGACATTTACACCATAACGTTACCGCCTAAAATAATCGTAAAACAAAATTTTGTGTAACAACAAGAGTAATATGTACCCCAAAAGCTTTCAAAGCGTCTGAAAGTTTTCTCCTCCGTTTTTGTTGGGGCTTGGCTCGAAATGCATCATGATTGGCCGCCCGAAGTCCACGTGTCTGTCGGACGTGCTCTCATTGGTCTACAATACCATCACGGATGAATAAATACTCAAAGGGCTTGCCAGGCAAGCCCTTTGAACCCTTTAAATACTCAATGGGCTTGCCTGGCAAGCCCTTTGAGTATTTATTCCATATTGCCCACTAGTTCACTAGTAAGGTCATTTTGACGCTTACTAGTGAACATGTAAGGCCATAAATGTGCCCACTAGTTCACTAGTAAGATCATTTTGAGGCTTACTAGTTGACATGTAAGCCACAAAACGCCCGCTAGTTCACTAGTAAGATAATTTTGAGGCTTCTAGTGAACATGTAAGCCACAGAACGCCCACTAGTTCACTAGTAAGATCATTTTGACGCTTACTAGTGAACATGTAAGCCACAAAACGCTCACTAGTTCACTAGTAAGGTCATTTTGACGCTTACTAGTGAACATGTAAGCCACAAAACGCTCACTGGTTCACTAGTAAGGTAATTTTGACGCTTACTAGTGAACATGTAAGCCACAAAACGCCCACTAGTTCCCTAGTAAGATCATTTTGACACTTATTTATGAACATGTCAGCCACAAAACGCTCACTCGTTCACTAGTAAGATCATTTTGACGCTTACTAGTGAACATGTAAGCCACAAAACGCCCACTAGTTCACTAGTAAGGTCATTTTGACGCTTACTAGTGAACATGTAAGCCACAAAACGCCCACTAGTTCACTAGTTAGATCATTTTGACGCTTACTAGTGAACATGTAAGGCCATAAATGTGCCCACTAGTTCACTAGTAAGTTCATTTTGAGGCTTACTAGTTGACATGTAAGCCACACATCGCCTACTAGTTCACTAGTAAGATCATTTTGAGGCTTACTAGTGAACATGTAAGCCACAAAACGCCCAATAGTTCACTAGTAAGATCATTTTGACGCTTACTAGTGAACATGTAAGCCACAAAACGCTCACTAGTTTACTAGTAAGGTCATTTTGACGCTTACTAGTGAACATGTAAGCCACAAAACGCTCACTAGTAAGGTCATTTTGACGCTTACTAGTGAACATGTAAGCCGCAAAACGCCCACTAGTTCACTAATAAGATTATTTTGACGCTTACTACTGAACATTTAAGGCCATAAATGTGCCCACTAGTTCACTGGTAAGATGATTTTGACGCTTACTAGTGAACATGTAAGGCCATAAATGTGCCCACTAGTTCACTAGTAAGTTCATTTTGAGGCTTACTAGTTGACATGTAAGCCACACATCGCCTACTAGTTCACTAGTAAGATCATTTTGAGGCTTACTAGTGAACATGTAAGCCACAAAACGCCCAATAGTTCACTAGTAAGATCATTTTGACGCTTACTAGTGAACATGTAAGCCACAAAACGCTCACTAGTTTACTAGTAAGGTCATTTTGACGCTTACTAGTGAACATGTAAGCCACAAAACGCTCACTAGTAAGGTCATTTTGACGCTTACTAGTGAACATGTAAGCCGCAAAACGCCCACTAGTTCACTAATAAGATTATTTTGACGCTTACTACTGAACATTTAAGGCCATAAATGTGCCCACTAGTTCACTGGTAAGATGATTTTGACGCTTACTAGTGAACATGTAAGGCCATAAATGTGCCCACTTGTAGTGCTAGTGACATTACACTGTACTTGCATTAAATGCAAATAAGGATGATTACGAAAACATGTAACGGTATCCTATTGGCTGTACGTTTCAAAATAGTGTCATCCCACCAGTCAGGGCTCATGATTTTGGAAATTCTGTGCCCACTTAGTTTTTTAAAACAACAATGGCGGACAGTGTCCTGAGACGTATTCGGCGAAGGTGCAGGGCAATAGAGAGTGCCTGTCATCAAGGGTCTGCCGGTGAAAGTGAAGCACGCGCGATAAACATTTCAATTGCTAATTTAAGAAGAGTTAGTGACCAGTTTAGCGCTGATACTATTCAAAGTTTGATTCAAAGTCCAATAGATCTCCGATCTGTCATCATTGCGGGACCCACTCCTAATGGTGGACGTGTTTGTTCCCATGTGGCACATCGTTTGCACACAGGTAAAATGGCTACCATTTTTTGTCATTGGTTTTTCGTATGTATTTTTATTCAAACTACACACGGGTTTTACTGACGACTTGCTGTGACTTACCTTCTATCACCCTGTCAAACGTCGTTTTATACCAGTGGTTTTCCTGCAAATCAGTAGACTATTAAGTAACGCGATGGCTGTACACTTTTAAGCAATAACTAGTGATCTTTTAGTTATTCAATTATAAGTTTGAATTATTTTTTTCTTGAGTAAAATGGTTAGAGAAAATAGCTGCTCGTGGTTTTGAAGCTGCATATACTATTATGTACATCTGTGTCTATATGCCTGTACTGTATACAGTATATAAAAAACACGTAGTGATTCGTTTGCTTGAATTCCTTAATCCTTTTATTTCCATACTTTAGGTAGACGAGGAAGACCAGCACTTGACATTACAAGTGATCAAATTGAACTGCTCCCCACTCAGGGCTTTACAGTGAGAGCCATCACTGAGATGTTGTGTTGTTCCTCTTCATACCTGCATAAAAAAATGAAGTTTTTTCAGATTTCAGCCAGAAATAGATTTACTCCCATTCATGATGTTGACCTGGAAGAGCATGTCAGAAGATTGCACAGCCAATTTCCCAGATCAGGCTCGGAAGCAAGTGTTCTGCTACATACTCTTGTCCCTTCATGTATATATCATTATATTCATTGTGAAAGTGTACTTTCTTTATTGTGTTGTTTTATGAACCTGTTGCAGATGATGAGGGCATACCTGCGTGCTGATGGTATTGTAGTACAAAGAAAAAGAGTTCGAGAAATCCTCAACCGTATTGAGCCAGCTGCTGCAGCCCAGAGATGGAGACAGACTGTGGCTAGAAGAACATACTATGTGCCATTCCCCAATAGTTTATGGCACATAGATGGGCATATGCGTCTCATTCGGTAATAAGGGATCATCTTATATTTGTACTCGTGGGAGCATTAGAAAGCCATATTGTATGGACAGCACAGATTAAATTGAATTTTATCATTTGTATATCCAAGTTACACAAACTCCAAATTGCCTCCATGTAGTCTTAAGTGCACAGCAATACCTTCTCTACCGAGATGATATTTCAAACAAGATATGAAACTTGATTGTTTTCTTGTATTTAATCATTATTCTTTTCATGTTTGTTTTACAGGTGGGTGTTTGTGACACATGCCGGCATTGATGGGAATTCCAGGCTAATAACGTACCTTCAACTGGAGCACAGACAACACAGCTTTGACAGTGTTGAAATATTTTGTCCAAGCCACCTGCCTGTATGGGTTACCCTCCAGAGTAAGATCCGACCATGGTGGTGAAAACACTGGTTGCTCTTTTAATGAACCTACTGCAGGGACATTCATTCATTCATTCATCTTCCTAACCGCTTGGCCTCACTAGGGTCGCGGGGGGTGCTGGAGCCTAACCCAGCTGTCTCCGGGCAGTAGGCGGGGGACACCCTGAATCGGTTGCCAGCCAATCGCAGGGCACACAGAAACGAACAACCATTCGCAGTCACACTCACACCTAGGGACAATTTAGAGTGTTCAATCAGCCTGCAATGCATATTTTTGGAATGTGGGAGGAAACCGGAGCACCCGGAGAAAACCCACGCAGGCCCGGGGAGAACATGCAAACTCCACACAGGGAGGCCGGAGCTGGAATCGAACCCGGTACCTCTGCACTGTGAAGCCGACGTGCTAACCACTGGGCTACCGGGCCGCCGCTGCAGGGACAAGACACCAAAATTATTTCTAGCTCCAGCCAACACCCCCTCACAATTTACTCACACCTCCCATGGCCTGATTATCCACCAACAGGGGCCCTTTTTGGATTATCATTTTGGCATAGGAACTTTCCTTTCCTATCCTAACCGAGTGAGATGAGCCGGTAGCACCTGGAGCAAAGATCGTCTAAATTTTAATAATGCTTAGGAAAGGTTCTGACCATCCTTTACGAAAGGAAAGGAGATATATTATGCAGCAGGAATATTTAAAGGGGAAGTCTTTTTTTATGTTGTTGTTGTTGTTGTTGTCGACCCCACCCGTGCCCCGACATTGGGGGACCGGGCCCTCACTCCGTCTCCCGGATCCCCAGACCCCCCTCCGCCGCCCAGCGGGCGAGCAGGGCCGCCACTCCGCTTGGGTTTCGCCAGAGGTCCTCCGGAGTCAGTGTGGTGGGTATGTTTGTGCAGGTGAACAGGTGTTGTGTGTCGTGCACTTGCGTGCCGCATAGCGCACAGAGTGGTGTTGGGTGTGTGTCCGGTGTAATGTTGTGTAGGTAGGAGTGGAGGGCTGGTGATTTGTTGGTTCGGAGTTGTGCTAGGAGTTGTCTGGTTCTGTGTGGTAGGTCTTGCTCTGATGGGTCTATTTCTGGTGCTGGTGCATGTATTACTTTGTTGTGTTGTCTGGTGTCCAAGTGTGTTTGTACAAAGTGGGTGTGTATGTCTTTCATGTTCTGTTTTATGGTGTCGTTGTTGGTGTCCTGTGGTGCTGTGTCTTTGTTGTGTGTGTAGTTGTTGTTGTGGAAGATTGTTTGTTTCTTTTGTCTGGGTGGTGGTGGTTGTTGAGTGAGTGGGTGTAGTGGGTGGTTTGGGTGTTGGGCTTTTTGTCTGATTTGCGATGCGTGTAGTTTTAGATGGGTGTTCAGTGGGAGAGTTTTTGTTTCCTCATGCAAGTGTTGTATGTTTGTGTCTTGTGTGCATCCTGTTGCTATTCTGAGTGCGGTGTTCTGTGTGGTCTGGAGTTTTGTCTTGTTTGTGTCCGATAGTGTTGGTGACCATATAGTGTTTGCGTATTCGAGGCGTGTGAGTGTGGTTGCTTTGTATGTGGTGAGTATAGTTTCTTTGGATTTTCCCCAGTGAGTGGTTGATAAGGCTTTAAGTATTTTGTTTGATTGCTTGGGGCGGGTTAGAGTGTGTTGTGTGTGTTTTGAGAAGGTGAGTTTGGGGTCCCATGTTAATCCCAGTATTTTGGGTTCGCGGACTGTGGGTAGGGTGGTGTTATCTATTTGTAAAGTGAGCCTGTTGCTGTATTCTGCCGGATCCGGTGTGAACAGAGTGGTGGTGGTTTTGTCTGCGTTGAGTGTGAGTTGGTTCTGTTTTGTCCAGTTGTATATGTCGTGGAGATATTTTTGTACTTGTTGTTGTGCCTGTTGTGGTTTGACATGTGTGGATAGAATGGTGATGTCGTCTGCATATGTAACTGTGTGTACATTTGGAGGTGGTTGTGGTAAGTCTGCCATGTATATGTTGAATAGTGTTGGTGAAAGTACTCCCCCCTGTGGTACCCCCGTTTTCGTGTTTCTGTGTTCTGATGTTTCCCCCCGGTATTGAGTGTATTGTCTGCGTCCCCTTATGTAGTTGAAGATGTATTTGATGATGATGTTTGGGGTGTTAGTGTTGTTGAGTTTGTTTGTGAGTGTGTGTAGGTTTACCGTGTCAAAGGCTTTGGACATGTCTCGGGCTATGGCAACTGTTCGTTGTGGTGGTTTTTGTTGATTGAAACCTGTGGCTATGATGTTGTGTATGTGGTGTAGTGCTGTGGTTGTGGAGTGTTGTTTTCGGAAGCCGTGTTGGTGAGAGGGTAGTTGAGTGTTGTTGGTAATGAAGGGTAGTATTACCTTTTCCATTGTTTTGGCTATTGGGCTGAGTAGTGCTATTGGTCTGTAAGATGGGCCGAGTGCGTGGTTTTTGTTGGGTTTTGGTATTGGGATTATTTTTGCAGTCTTCCATATTGCGGGGATGGTGTTGGTGTTGAGTGATGTGTTGTAAGTGTGTGTGAGTAGTGTTATTGCTTTGGGGCCTAGGTGTTTCAGATGTCTGATGTTTATGTTGTCTGGGCCTGTGGAGTTGTTGCTTTTGGAGCGTTGTAGTGCTTGTTTGACTTGTTGTTCTGTGATGGTTATGGGCGTGGTGTTGAGTTTTCGTATTTTGCGTTGTAGTTGTCTGTATGTTCTGTTGGTTTTGTGTTGTATTATGTTGGTGAATTGTTTGTTGAATGCTCGTGCTTTCTGTTTGTTGGATATTGCCGTGTGTTGTCCGAACTGTATTGTGGTGTTTTCTGGTGCTTTTTGTTCTTTGTTTGATAGTCTTGTTACTGTGTTCCAGAGTATGTGTTGTTTGTGTCTGTGGTTCCATGCATCCGTTAAGTGTTCTTTCCATAGCTCTTGTTTGTGTTTTTGGATTTGTGTGTCTATTTCTTTGTTTAGGTCTGTGATGCGTGGGTCTTGGTGGTTTTGTTGTCTGATGTCGTTTCTTTGGCTGATGAGTGTTCTGATGTGTTGTGGTAGGAGAAGTGATTTGCTTTTTATTTTTCCGTGGGGTATGTGGTGTTTGTCTGCTGTAAGTATGAGGTTTGTGAGCATGGTGTTGGTTGTGTGGATGTTGTCAGGTATGGTTATGTTCTCCAGTGCTGATTCTATTTCAGAGGTGTATCCTTCCCAGTCTGCTTTCCTGTAATTTGTGTAAGTTTGAAGGTGTTGTTGTAGGCGGAAAGGAGCACGCGTGTTGTGTGTGATTTTGATAGGAAGGTGGTCTGAACTGAGTGCGTGTATTGTGGTCCATGTTGTTCTGTTTGTGATGCTGTTGCTGGCTGTTGTGATGTCCGGTGATGTTGGTTGTTGGTTGATGTTTGTAGGTTTTCTGGTGGGTGTGTTTGCGTTTAGAGTGATTTGTTGGGAGTTTTGTAGTATGTCTGCAATGTGGGTGCCTCTGTGGTCGTCGTAGGGAGAGTGCCATTGTGTTGAGTGAGCGTTGATGTCTGCGGTTAGAATGGTGTTGTTCAGCCAGTTTATGTATTGGAAGGTGTTGGTGATGTCTGTGTCTTCTGTGGCGTGGTTTGGTCGGGTGGTATCTCTGGGGGGTATATACATGTTGCATATGTGTAGTCTTTTGTGGTTGGTTATGTGAATCTTTACGGTTTGAATTTCTGTAGTGTTGGTGTTGATGTTGTTGGGGATGTTCATGGGAGTGAATGTGACTGATTTGTGAATGTATGTGAGCAGTCCTCCTCCTCCCTTGTGTTCTCTGTCTTTCCTAATGCTGGTGTAGTTGGTGAGACGAGGTGTGTTGTGTTGTTTTTCTAGTTTGGTTTCTTGTATGGTGATGATGTCTGCGTGCTGTTGTAAGGCGAGTTCTTCTAGTTCTGTTTTCTTGTTTTGGATGCCGTTGATGTTTATTTGTAGTATGGTCAGTGTGTGTTTGTTGTTTTTCTTGGTGGGTGTTGTTCTTTGTGGGTTGTTCGGGGGTTGTGGTGTTGGGGTGTTTGTTGTTTGCGTGTGTGTTCTGCATGTCCACGTGTTCGTGTATTGGCGGGTGGTGATGCCGGAGCAATGTCTGTGTATCCAGTGTGGGTGTGTTGAGTTGCATCTGAGTGAGGTTTGTCTGCGTGTGATGATTCTATTGCAGCTATTGCAGGTCCAGGTTTGGGGGGGTGGTCTTGTGTTTGTTGTGTCTCTGTTGGAGTTGTCTGTCCGTGTTGCGTTTGAGGGTAGTGTTGGTGAGGCGAGTGTGTTGTTTTGGTCTGTTTGTGCTCTGCTGCCTGTTGGTGTCCTACGAGGTGTTGTTGTTCGTGGTGGTGTTTTGGGATGTAGTCTGCATTTCCATGTTATGTTGTATTGTCTAGTGTTTATGTTTGTGCAATGTTTGTGTACCCAGTGTGGTGTGTGGTGGTTGCATCTAAAGGATGTCTGTCTTCTTGTAATCTGTTGTGTGCAAATGTCGCATGTCCAGGTAGTTTGTTGTGTGTGTGTTTGTTGCGCGCGTGAGAGTGTCTGTGTGGGCCCCGGATTTGTCTCTATGTCCCCCGCCTGGAGCAAAAGGTCCGCCCGCCACCCTGCCAGGTTCAGGGGGCGGTTAGCCGAAAAAAAACGGCCGTAAGGGCACCCCGTTCGGGGTGCAGGGATTGGTTCCTTGATTTGTCCCCCCATTCGGGGGGAACCCTCCAACTGCGAGTAAGCCAAGGAGTTTGGAGGAGTCTTTTTACAGCGCCCCCTATATGTCGGGGGACAGCAGTAAACTGGGCTTCCGGGACAGGATCCGGATGAACAACTCCCGCTCGGCGCAGGTGATCCGGAACAAGGCATCGCCCCAGGCGCCCGGCCTGGCCGTGAGGCACTCGCCCAACCAGGAGAACGTCCCTGAGGCGGCCAGCCCCGGGAAGGTGCAGAAGAGCTGGAGCTTCAATGACCGCACTCGCGTTCGGACCTCGCTGCGGCTCAAAGCCAGGCCTCCCGTTGACGTGGAGGGTCTGGGAGAGGACAGCGTGGACGACAGAGGCTACTGCAACATTGCCATGGACGAGGTCATTCCCGCCGTCAAGACGCTCATACGAGCCGTCAGGATTTTGAAGTTCCTGGTGGCCAAGAGGAAGTTCAAGGAGACGCTGCGTCCGTACGACGTGAAGGACGTCATCGAGCAGTACTCGGCGGGACACCTGGACATGCTGGGCCGTATCAAGAGCCTGCAGATGCGGGTGGACCAGATCATCGGGCGAGGCGCCATCCAGGCCGATAAGAAGGCACGACCAGAAAAGGGCGAGAAGACGCCGCCGGAACTGGAGTCTCTGGATGAGCTGAGCATGATGGGACGTGTGGTCAAAGTGGAGAAACAGATTCAGTCCATCGAGAAGTCTTTTTTTATTTTCAATGCCTTTACAATCATACATTCTATGCACATACACTGGTCTAAACATGGTATTCAGATGAATTTTACCTTTGTGGAATATGAATTATGTAGAAAATCTCACTTGTTTTTATCCAAATCAGGGGGCTAACATTTTGTACTTGCTATTGACCGAACAGTACATCACAGTTTCTGTGAGGACAAAATTTCTGGTTCTGTCACAGTCCACCGGAAGCAGAAATTGCTTTCACATCGCGCAGCTGTAACTTGGGCCGATCACAAGTGCTGCTTAACTTGTTAAACTAAATGAAGAGATGCCTCCGTGCAATACTCAGAGTAAGATGACGTTGTGTAAAGGAAGTGGCATGATTTATAGAAGCTAATGGAGTGCTGTGTCTGTCTCCTAAATACAATAAGATCTTTTTAAATGGCTTTTCAATTTTTCTTGCAGGGAAAAATGTACATCTATATATCTACTGTATATCTATAAAAAAAATCCTCGTCTCACCCCTCAGGTGGTGTCCATCCCTCATTCAGCTGGGGTCCTCTACCAGAGGCCAGGAAGCTTGAGGGTTCTGCGCAGTATCCTTGCTGTTCCCAGCACTGCACATTTCTGGACTGAGATGTCCGATGTTGTTCCCGGGATCTGTTGCAACCACTCATCATCTAGTTTGGGGGTCACTGCCCCGAGTGCTCCGACCACCACAGGCACGACTGTCCCCTTTACCTTCCAGGCTCTCTCCAGCTCCTCTCTGAGCCCTTGGGATTTCTCGAGTTTCTCGTGTTCCTTCTTTCTGATGTTTCCAGCACTTGGGACCGCTACATCCACTACAACGGCTTTCCTCTGCCCTTTATCTATCATCAGGATATCTGGTTGGTTCGCCATTACCATCTTGTCAGTCTGGATCTGGAAGTCCCATAGGATCTTCGCTCTGTCATTCTCCACCACCTTCGGAGGTGTTTCCCATTTTGACCTTGGGGTGTCCAGTCCATACTCCGCACAGATGTTTCGGTAGACTATGCCAGCCACCTGGTTATGGCGTTCCATATAGGCTTTCCCTGCCAGCACCTTACACCCTGCAGTTATGTGTTAGATCGTCTCAGGTGCCTCTTTGCACAACCTACACCTTGGGTCTTGGCTGGTGTGGTATATCTAGGCCTCGATGGCTCTGGTGCTCAGGGCCTGCTCCTGAGCAGCCAGGATGAGTGCCTCTGTGCTGTCCTTCAGGCCAGCCCTCTCTAGAACTCTGATAGGACTTCTTGAGATTGGCCACGGCAGTTATTGTCCGGTGGTACATCCCGTGTAGGGGCTTGTCCTCCCATGATGGTCCCTCTTCCAGCACCTCATCTTCTGTTCCCCATTGTCTGAGACATTCTCTGAGTACATCATCCGTTGGTGCCTTCTCCTTGATGTATTTGTGGAGCTTGGATGTTTCATCCTGGACAGTGGCTCTCACACTCACTAGTCCCCGGCCTCCTTCCTTTCGGCTTGTGTACAGTCTCAGGGTGCTGGATTTGGTATGGAACCCTCCATGCATGGTAACGAGCTTTCGGGTCTTAACATCCGTGGTCTGAATCTCTTCCTTTGGCCACCTTATTTTTCCTGCAGGGTATCTGATCACTGGAAAGGGCATAGCTGTTTATTGCCCGGGTCTTATTCTTGCCTTTGAGCTGGCTTCTTAGGACTTGCCTCACTCGCTGGAGGTATTTGGCCGTAGCCGCTTTCCTTGTTGCCAGTTTGAGGTTGCCATTGGCTTGTGGTATACCGAGGTACTTGTAGCTGTCCTCAATGTCTGCTATTGTTCCTTCAGGGAGTGAGACCCCTTCAGTGCGGACTACCCTTCCTCTCTTAGTCACCATCCGACTACATTTCTCCAGCACGAATGACATCCCAATGTCGCTGCTGTAGATCTTGATTGTGTGGATCATGGAGTCTATGTCCCTTTCGCTCTTAGCAAACAGCTACATGTCATCCTTGTAGAGGAGGTGACTGATCGTAGCTCCATTTCTGAGGCGGTATCCATGGCCTGTCTTGGTGATTACTTGGCTTAGGGGGTTCAGTCCTATGCAGGACAGCAGTGGGGAGAGTGCATCACCTTGGTATATGCCACATTTGATGGACACTTGGGTAAGTGGCTTGCCATTGGCTTCAAGTGTGGTTTTCCACATCCTCATCAAGTTCGCAACGAAGGCTCTTAGGGTCCTGTTCACCTTATACACATCCAAGCATTCAGTGATCCATGTATGTGGCATCGAGTCATAGGCTTTCTTTTAATCAATCCAGGCTGTGCACAGGTTGGTACATCGGGACCTGCAGTCTTGTGCGACTGTTCTGTCAACCAGGAGCTGATGTTTGGCTCCCCTGGTATCTCTACCAATGCCCTTCCGTGCTTCGCTCATGTATTGATCCATGTGTGCACTTATCTTAGCCGCAACATGAGCTTCCAAAATTGTGGAGGGACAGGTTATTGGCCGATAGTTGGATGCGACTGCACCCTTTGAGGGATCTTTCATGATAAGGATCGTTCGCCCTTCGGTTAGCCATCCTGGGTGAGTCCCATCCCTAGGCAGCTGGTTCATTTGTGCTGCTGGGCGCTCATGGAGTGCTGTGAGTCTCTTTAGCCAGGAAGTGTGGACCATGTCCGGGCCTGGTGCTGTCCAGTTCTTCATATTTGAGACTATTTCCTTTATGTCTGCCACTGTTATGGTAATTGGGTTCTGTTCAGGGAGGTGTCTGTGCTCCTCTCTTTGGGTGACCAGCCATTGTGCACTGCTGTTATGTGCAACCTCCTTCTCCCATCTGCCTCTCCAGTACCTTTCAGTTTCCAGTCTTGGTGGATCAGCTCTGTTGTTAGGACCCTGCCACTGAGCGTACACTTTCGCAGGTTGTGTTGCAAACAGCCTGTTTATTCGTCTGGCCTCATTCTCTTTCGTGTACCGCTTTAGGCGGCTGGACAAGGCTTGGAGCCTTTGTTTCGAGTGCTTCATATATGGTCATCTGGATGTACCTCTCAGGATCGGCCTTTTCATCACACCTCTCTGGACCTCAGTCAATTGACTCACATCTTTCCGAGCCGCCTTGATCTTAGCCTCCAACCGTCTTTTCCATGGTCGGTAATGTATCTCATGGCTTCCATGGTTGCTCTTATAGCCAAGCATCTCAAGGATCACTGATGCTGAAGCGTATATCAGTTCATTTCCGTGATCGTTACGGTAAGGATCGCCCTCAGTGCTGCATTCACACTTTCCAAGAGACTTTCAGGTGGTACTTCACATAGCCGTTGTAATCGGATTCTAGGTTTCCCAGCTTTCATTCTTGCCATGATCTTAGCTTTCAGGTCAGTTGCTGCCTCGCTCAGCATTTCATTCATTGGGGCTGGCCTCCCAATCTCATCATCTGCATTCACTCTGGTCTGAACTCCTCCTCTGATCTGGCAGCCTGGGGCCCCTCACCATGGAACCTGCGTTGTACCTCATCAATCTCAAGTTGTGACAGCAGTTGCCGTTTGTGGATGTTGGAACACTGAGTTACGAGTTGTTTCGTGGCCACCCGTGACTGTGGGTTTCGAAGTAACCATTTAGCCCACATTCTCTCCATGTAACCTCTCTGACTAGGCTTGCTTGAGTAGTAGCATTCCAACAGAGCCATGTTATTGCATCTTGCCCATCTCTGCTCCATTTTTCATCAAGGTGCTCTGGTTCCCCAGCACCTGACGCAGACCTTGTTTGGCCGGGCGACGTCTGAGCTGGCATGTCATTCATTTTATTGTCTCTCATCATTGTATGAGGTACGCATTAGCGTGAAGGCTCTTGCCCAAGGACCCACACTGGATGGTGTTATGTGCTCATTTTTTGCCCCAAGTGGGGAGCGGAGGGACGGGCGCTGGGGGGGGGACCATCGTGGTGGGGCGGGCCCCTACGCGGGATGTGCCACCGGACCGTGGCTGAGGTGGCTGATCTCAAGAAGTCCTATCGGTGGCTGGAGGGGACTGGCCTGGGGGACAGCGCAGGGGCGCTCATCCTGGCTGCTCAGGAGCGGGCCTTGGGCGCCGGAGCCGTCGAGGCCCGGATGTGCCGCGCCGGACAGGACCCGGGGTGTGGGTTGTGCGGGGAGGCGCCTGGGACGATCCGGCACGTGCCTGCGAGGTGTGGGATGCTGGCAGGGGGGGCCTGCGTGGAGCGCCATGGCCAGGTGGCTGGCGTGGTCTGCCGAGGCATCTGTGCGGAGTGTGGACTGGGGGTCCCGGGGTCGGAGTGGGGGGCACCTCCGAGGGTGGTGGAGGGTGGCGGAGCGGGGATCCTGTGGGACTTCCGGATCCAGACTGGCGGGATGGTGGTGGCGAGCCAGCCAGATGTCGTGGTCGTGGATGGGGGGCGGAGGAGGGCCGTTGTGGTGGATGTGGCGGTCCCAGGTGGTGGAGGCATCGGGAGGGGGGAGCATGGGGGGCTCGGGGGGTACCAGGGGCTCGGGGAGGGGCTGGGGAGGGCCTGGGGGGTGGGGGTGGCGGTCGTGCCTGTGGTGGTCGGGGCGCTCGGGGCAGTGACCCCCGGACTGGATGGGTGGTTGCGACAGATCCCGGGACCAGCGTCGGACATCTCGGTCCGGAGGTGTGCGGTGCTGGGAGCGGCGGGGGTACTGCGCGGGGCCCTCGGGCTTCCTTGCCTCTGGTGGAAGACCCGAGCTGAATGAGGGACGGACACCACCCGAGGACACCTCCTATTGGCTCCATGATAAGAGCTCCACCCAGCAAAGAATTAACCCTTTAAAACCTGATTCTGAGCTTTCACAATTATTTACCACCATTTGCGTAATATCTACAGTATACAGAAGGAATCAAGCAATTTTTACCAATGTATCTGTAGGTGATGTTTATTTATTATGTACACAGAGATAAAGAGTAATGGCACAGCTCTGCAGTATCTTTCCACTTTTATATATGTATGCTATACTAAATAAAATGAATAGGGCACCATATAATGCAACAGTTATGCAACTCACTAAATAATGATGTGAATTTTCAGTTGTTGCTAAATCAGTTAGGATGTTATAATTTGTGGTGTAGATGCGAATTTAGGAGAGCAGGACAATATATCGCATTGCAATTGGAGCAGCAGCTTGGTTGATGATGTCCCCAAACCGGCTCATCTATTATATTTGTCGTGCAATACAATGAAAATGAGCACAATTGCAAAACATAGGCTTCTTATATTTTAAAATAAAATAATCACATGTTTACTGTTCTGGGTTTTCTACAATCATGAATGGAGGCATTATTTACAGCAGGTTGACAGCAGTGTGATCGAGCAGATTAGATAGAGTAGAATTTGAATGGGGCTTCACTGATTTATTTCATACAATTCATATCTAAAACACAGGTGAAAAATATTTGATTGTTAAAATATTTAAATACAAGAACTATATCAAGAAATTAACAAAACATACAGTTTTTTTAATTAGGAAAAAAGTCTAAAAACATATCACAAATGACAAACGTTGTGCCTCTCCTCCTCCTGTTCTTCAATGAAGCTGATCACCCTCCAGCTCCCGTTAGAAACATCGTGCTGCTGAAGGTGTGCCGGAAGAATGGTTGTGATACAGGAGGTGCTGTGGACTCTCCCAGAAACGAGGACCTAGTTTAGTTGTAGATCCAGTAAAACATAGTGCAAATGTGACATTATTTATAATGCACAGTTACAGTCTTGTGAATATTAAAAAATGTACTTCATGTAATGCAGGAAGCGAATAATTCAAACGAACTAAGGCAGCAAACAGTAAGAGCAAAATCGTGTTCCAAACATTAACTTTAACTCTTTTTAAATGTCAATTAGCTTGTGAGTAATAAGACAAAATGTGACTGTCAGACAGAGAACTGTCAGAGCAAACGGCAGATTTTGGAAAGTCCTGCCGAAATAAATCTGCACCCGACTGCGACTGTCAGCGTTGAACTGCCGCCATTGCTGTCAAAGTCAGACACATCTCCGAAATCGTTGGAGCAAATTTTTAAGCAGGCTTCATCTTGATAAATTGACCACGTATTTGACATTTACACCATAACGTTACCGCCTAAAATAATCAGAATGGGAATCAGAATCATCTTTATTGGCCAAGTATGTAGAACACACAAGGAATTTGTCTCCGGTATAACACGCTGCACTAGTATCATCGTAAACAACAAAATCATTGAACCATTTTAGAGTATACCAGTAGTTTTGTAGTACCATTTTGTGGTGCAAGAAGAGTGACTATGTCAGTGACTGTTTAAGGAGTTAATGGCTAGAGGGACAAAATTTTGTGTAACAACAAGAGTAATATGTACCCCAAAAGCTTTCAAAGCGTCTGAAAGTTTTCTCCTCCGATTTTGTTGGGGCTTGGCTCGAAATGCATCATGATTGGCTGCCCGAAGTCCACGTGTCTGTCGGACGTGCTCTCATTGGTCTACAATACCATCACGGATGAATAAATACTCAAAGGGCTTGCAAGGCAAGCCCTTTGAACCCTTTAAATACTCAATGGGCTTGCCTGGCAAGCCCTTTGAGTATTTATTCCATATTGCCCACTAGTTCACTAGTAAGGTCATTTTGACGCTTACTAGTGAACATGTAAGCCACAAAACGCTCACTGGTTCACTAGTAAGGTCATTTTGAGGCTTACTAGTTGACATGTAAGCCAATAAACGCCCACTAGTTCACTCGTAAGATCATTTTGAGGCTTACTAGTTGACATGTAAGCCGCAAAACGCCCACTAGTTCACTAGTAAGATCATTTTGACGCTTACTAGTGAACATGTAAGGCCATAAATGTGCCCGCTAGTTCACTAGTAAGTTTATTTTGAGGCTTACCAGTTGACATGTAAGCCACACAACGCCCACTAGTTCACTAGTAAGATCATTTTGACGCTTACTAGTGAACATGTAAGCCACAAAACGCTCACTAGTTCACTAGTAAGGTCATGTTGACGCTTAATAGTGAACATGTAAGCCACAAAACGCTCACTAGTTCACTAGTAAGGTCATTTTGACGCTTACTAGTGAACATGTAAGCCGCAAAACGCCCACTAGTTCACTAGTAAGATCATTTTGAGGCTTACTAGTTGACATGTAAGCCGCAAAACGCCCACGAGTTCACTAGTAAGATCATTTTGACGCTTACTAGTGAACATGTAAGCCACAAAACGCTCACTAGTTCACTAGTAAGGTCATTTTGACGCTTAAAAAAAAGCCGGGCCGTCTTTTTTTTTAATCTCTCAATCTGCTGCTCGGCCGCCGAGCCGGCCCGCTCTCCGCCGCCCGTTAAAATTAATGGCCTTTTGCCTACTACACCGCCCTCTGGCGGACACAAGCGCTATTGCCGAGAATGAATGACGGTATTTTTCAATTTCATCTGCAAACTAAATACATGTTGAAATGTGTGCATAAGTCCTTTGGTTTAGGCGTGACACTCAATTTGAGTTTTATTGCTTTAAATGCATTTTCAGGCCGAGTTGTGCACGTTTTCTGAGCTTGAATGTATCTTTATGGGAATGAGTTGTATAGTCAAATTAGTCATCCTGAACTAAATAAATGTTGAAATGTGTGCATAAGTCCTTTGGTTTAGGCGTGACACTCATTTTGAGTATTTATTGCTTTAAATGCATTTTCAGGCCGAGCTGAGAAGGTTTTCAAAAGATGTCCTGATTCGTGTTATGGTCTGTGTCGCCCTCTATTGACCAATATCCGATATTGTCTCCGAGGCCTGAAACTATTTTCATTTATATGACTGTATAACTGTACTCTTCAGCCAATTATTCCATGACTCTTTGTTCTTGAACTAATTATAACTCAACGCGGGTACCATGACTATACTCAATTTCAGTTTTTATTGCTTTAAGTGCAGTTTGAGTCGGAGCTGAGCTCGTTTTCTGAGTTTGAATGTTTTTTAATAGGAATGAGTTGTGTGATCAAATTAATGCTCATTTAGGCTTCAGGAGGTCATCCTGAACTAAATTCATGTTGATGTGTGCGCATAAGTCATTTGGTTGAGGCGTGACACTCAATTTGAGTTTTTATTGCTTTAAATGCATTTTCAGGCCGAGTTGAGCACGTTTTCTGACTTTTAACGTATCTTCATAGGAATGAGTTGTGTGGTCAAATTAATGCTCATTTAGCCTTCAGGAGGTCATCCTGAACTAAATTCATGTTGAAATGTGTGCATAAGTCCTTTGGTTTAGGCGTGACACTCAATTTGAGATTTTATTGCTTTAAATGCATTTTCAGGCCGAGTTGAGCACGTTTTCTGCGTTTGAATGTATCTTCATAGAAATGAGTTGTGTGGTCAAATTAATGCTCATTTAGGCTTCAGGACGTCAACCTGAACTAAATACATGTTGAAATGTGGCCATAAGTCCTTTTGTTTAGGCGTGACACTCAATTTGAGTTTTTATTGCTTTAAATGCATTTTCAGGCCGAGCTGAGCGTGTTTTCTGAGTTTGTATTTATCTGCAGAGGAATGAGTTGTGTAGTCAAATTAATGCTCATTTAGGCTTCAGGAGATCATCCTGAACTAAATTCATGTTGAAATGTGTGCACAAGTCCTTTGGTTTAGGTGTGACACTCAATTTTAGTTTTTATTGTTTTAAATGCATTTTCAGGCCGAGTTGAGCACGTTTTCTGACTTTGAATGTGTCTTCATAGGAATGAGTTGTGTGTTCAAATTAATGCTCATTTAGGCTTCAGGAGGTCATCCTGAACTAAATAAATGTTGAAATGTGTGCATATGTCCTTTGGTTTAGGCGTGACACTCAATTTCAGGCCGAGCTGAGAAGGTTTTCAAAAGATGTCTTGAATCATGTTATGGTCTGTGTCGCCCTCTACTGACCAAATTCCGATATTGTCTCTGAGGCCTGAAACCATTTTCATTTATATGACTGTATAACTGTACTCTTCAGCCAATTATTCCATGACTCTTTGTTCTTGAACTAATTATAACTCAACGCGGGTACCATGACTATACTCAATTTCAGTTTTTATTGCTTTAAGTGCAGTTTGAGTCGGAGCTGAGCTCGTTTTCTGAGTTTGAATGTTTTTTAATAGGAATGAGTTGTGTGATCAAATTAATGCTCATTTAGGCTAAAGGAAGTCTCCTGAACTAAATACATGTTGAAATGTGTGCATAAGTCCTATGGTTGAGGCGTGACACTCAATTTGAGTTTTTATTGTTTTAAATGCATTTTCAGCCCGAGTTGAGCACGTTTTCTGACTTTTAATGTATCTTCATAGGAATGAGTTGTGTGGTCAAATTAATGCTCATTTAGCCTTCAGGAGGTCATCCTGAACTAAATTCATGTTGAAATGTGTGCATAAGTCCTTTGGTTTAGGCGTGACACTCAATTTGAGATTTTATTGCTTTAAATGCATTTTCAGGCCGAGTTGAGCACGTTTTCTGCGTTTGAATGTATCTTCATAGAAATGAGTTGTGTGGTCAAATTAATGCTCATTTAGGCTTCAGGACGTCAACCTGAACTTAATACATGTTGAAGTGTGTGCATGAGTTGTCTGATCAAATTAATGGTCATTTAGGCTTCAGGTGGTCATCCTGAACAAAATACATGTTGAAATGTTTACATAATGTTTTGGTTTAGCCGTGACACTCAATTTGAGTTTTTATTGCTTTAAATGCATTTTCAGGCCGAGCTGAGCACGTTTTCTGAGTTCGAATGTATCTTCATGGGACTGAGTTGTGTGATCAAATTAAAGGTGAGTTAGGCTTCAGGGAGACATCCTGAACTAAATTCATGTTGAAATGTGTGCATAAGTCCTTTGGTGTAGGCGTGACACTCAATTTGAATTTTTATTGCTTTAAATGCATTTTCAGGCCGAGCTGAGCACGTTTTTTCACTTGGAATGTTTGGTTTGGTTTGGTTTGGGTTGTTTATTGAACATAAAACATATACAGTAATAATTTGACAGAAAATAAGGTAGATAAAAAAGTAAAAGAAAGAAATCAGTCTTCATTCAACAGTTATTATGTTCAAAGGAGTAGGATGAAGTAAAAAAACTTATCTAGTCCTACCCCTTTATGTGTTTATATCTACTAAATCATTTTTATATCAATCAGAAAAGAAAAAGTAAGAAGTTGTATCTTCATAGGAATGAGTTGTGTGATCAAATTAATGGTCATTTAGGCTTCCGGTAATCATCCTGAACAAAATACATGTTGAAGTGTGTTCATAAGTCCTTTGGCTTAGGCGTGACACTCAATTTGAGTTTTTATTGCTTTAAATGCACTTTCAGGCCTAGTTGAGCACGTTTTGTGACTTTGAATGTACCTTCATAGGAATGAGTTGTGTAGTCAAATTAATGCTCATTTAGGCTTCAGGAGGTCAACCTGAACTAAATACATGTTGAAATGTGTGCATAAGGCCTTTGGTTTAGGCGTGACACTCATTTTGAGTTTTTATTGCTTTAAATGCACTTTCAGGCCTAGTTGAGCACGTTTTGTGACTTTGAATGTACCTTCATCGGAATGAGTTGTGTAGTCAAATTAATGCTCATTTAGGCTTCAGGAGGTCAACCTGAACTAAATACATGTTGAAATGTGTGCATAAGTCCTTTGGTTTAGGCGTGACACTCATTTTCAGTTTTTATTGCTTTAAATGCACTTTCAGTTCGAGTTGAGCCCGTTTTTTTACTTTGAATGTTCCTTCATAGGAATGAGTTGTGTAGTCAAATTAATGCTCATTTAGGCTTCAGTTGGTCAACCTGAACTAAATACATGTTGAAATGTGTGCATAAGGCCTTTGGTTTAGGCGTGACACTCATTTTGAGTTTTTATTGCTTTAAATGCATTTTCAGGCCGAGTAGAGCACGTATTTTTACTTTGAATGTATCTTCATAGGAAAAAGTTGTGTAGTCAAATTAATGCTCATTTAGGCTTCAGGACGTCAACCTGAACTAAATACATGTTGAAATGTGTGCATAAGTCCTTTGGTTTAGGCGTGACACTCATTTTCAGTTTTTATTGCTTTAAATGCACTTTCAGTCCGAGTTGAGCCCGTTTTTTTACTTTGAATGTATCTTCATAGGAATAAGTTGTGTAGTCAAATTAATGCTCATTTAGGCTTCAGAATGTCAACCCGAACTAAATACATGTTGAAATGTCTGCATAAGTCCTTTGGTTTAGGCGTGACACTCATTTTGAGTTTTTATTGCTTTAAATGCACTTTCAGGCCTAGTTGAGCACGTTTTGTGACTTTGAATGTACCTTCATAGGAATGAGTTGTGTAGTCAAATTAATGCTCATTTAGGCTTCAGGAGGTCAACCTGAACTAAATACATGTTGAAATGTGTGCATAAGTACTTTGGTTTAGGCGTGACACTCATTTTCAGTTTTTATTGCTTTAAATGCACTTCAGTCCGAGTTGAGCCCGTTTTTTACTTTGAATGTATCTTCATAGGAATAAGTTGTGTAGTCAAATTAATGCTCATTTAGGCTTCAGAATGTCAACCTGAACTAAATACATGTTGAAATGTCTGCATAAGTCCTTTGGTTTAGGCGTGACACTCATTTTGAGTTTTTATTGCTTTAAATGCACTTTCAGGCCGAGCTGAGCACGTTTTCAGAGGTTGAATGTATCTTCATAGAAATGAGTTCTGTGGTCAAATTAATGCTCATTTAGGCTTCAGGATGTCAACCTGAACTAAATACATGTTGAAATGTTTACATAGTGTTTTGGTTTAGGCGTGACACTCAATTTGAGTTTTTATTGCTTTAAATGCATTTTCAGGCCGAGCTGAGCACATTTTCTGAGTTTGAATGTATCTTCATAGGAATGAGTTGTGTTGTCAAATTAATGCTCATTTAGGCTTCAGGAGGTCAACCTAAACTAAATACATGTTGAGTGTGTGCATAAGTCGTTTGGTTTAGGCGTGACACTCAATTTGAATTTTATTCCTTAAAATGTATTTTCAGGCCGAGCTATGCACAATTTCTGAGTTTGAATGTATCTTCATAGGAATAAGTTGTGTAGTCAAATTAATGCTCATTTAGGCTTCAGGAGGTTAACCTGAACTAAATATGTGTTGAAATGTGTACATAAAACCTTTGGTTTACGCGTTACACTCAATTTGAGTTTTATTTATTTTAAATGCATATTCAGGCCGAGCTGAGCACATTTTCTGACTTTGAATGTATATTCATAGGAATGAGTTGTGTGGTCAAATAAAGGCTCATTTAGGCTTCAGGAGGTCAACCTGAACTAAATACATGTTGAAATGTGTGCATAAGTCCTTTGGTTTAGGCGTGACACTCAATTTGAATTTTATTGCTTAAAATGTATTTTCAGACCAAGTTGAGCACATTTTCTGAGTTTGAATGCATCTTCATAGGAATGAGTTGTTTGGTCAAATTAATGCTCATTTAGGCTTCAGGAGGTTAACCTGAACTAAATATGTGTTGAAATGTGTACATAAAACCTTTGGTTTAGGCGTGACACTCAATTTGAGTCTTATTTATTTTAAATGCATATTCAGGCCGAGCTGAGCACGTTTTTTTGACTTTGAATGTATCTTCATAGGAATAAGTTGTGAGGTCAAATTAGTGATCATTTAGGCTTCAGGAGGTCAGCCTGAACTAAATACATGTTGAAATGTTGACATAATGTTTTGGTTTAGGCGTGACACTCAATTTGAGTTTTTATTGCTTTAAATGCATTTTCAGGCCGAGCTGAGCACGTTTTCAGAGTTTGAATGTATCTTCATAGGAATGAGTTCTGTGGTCAAATTAATGCTCATTTAGGCTTCAGGGGGTCATCCTGAACAAAATACATGTTGAAGTGTGTGCATAAGTCCTTTGGTTTAGGTGTGACACTCAATTTGAGTTTTATTGCTTTAAATGCATTTTCAGGCCGAGCTGGGCACGTTTTTTGATTTTTAATGTATCTTCATAGGAATGAGTTGTGTAGTCAAATTGTCATTTAGGCTTCAGGAGGTACACCTGAACTAAATACATGTTGAAATGTGTGCATAAGTCCTTTGGTTTAGGCGTGACACTCATTTTGAGTTTTTATTGCTTTAAATGCATTTTCAGGCCGAGCTGAGCACATTTTTTGACTTTGAATGTATCTTCATAGGAATGAGTTGTGCGGTCAAATTAATGCTCATTTAGGCTTCAGTAGGTCAACCTGAACTAAATACATGTTGAGTGTGTGCATAAGTCCTTTGGTTTAGGCGTGACACTCAATTTGAGTTTTATTGCTTAAAATGTATTTTCAGGCCGAGCTGAGCACATTTTCTGAGTTTGAATGTATCTTCATAGGAATGAGTTGTGTGGTCTAATTAATGCTGAGCTGAGCACGTTTTCTGACTTTGAATGGATCTTTGTAGGAATGAGTTGTGTGGTCAAATTAATGCTCATTTAGGCTTCAGGAGGTCAACCTGAACTAAATACATGTTGAAGTGTGTGCATAAGTCATTTGGTTTAGGCGTTAAACTCAATTAGAATTTTTATTGCTTTAAATGCATTTTCAGGCCGAGCTGAGCACGTTTTTTGATTTTGAATGTATTTTCATAGGAATGAGTTGTGTAGTCAAATTAATTGTCATTTCGGCTTCAGGAGGTTAACCTGAACTAAATACATGTTGAAATGTCTGCATAAGTCCTTTGGTTTAGGCGTGACACTCAATTTGAGTTTTATTTATTTTGAATGCATTTTCAGGCCGAGCTGAGCACATTTTATGAGTTTGAATGTATCTTCATAGGAATGAGTTGTGTGGTCAAATTAATGCTCATTTAGGCTTCAGGAGGTCAACCTGAACTAAAAACATGTTGAAATGTGTGTATAAGTCCTTTGGTTTAGGCGTGACACTCAATTTGAGTTTTTATTACTTTTAATGCATTTTCAGGCCGAGCTGAGCACGTTTTATGACTTTGAATGTATCTTCATAGAAATGAGTTGTGTGATCAAATTAATTGTCATTTAGGCTTCAGGAGGTCAACCTGAACTAAATACATGTTGAAATGTCTGCATAAGTCCTTTGGTTTTGGCGTGACACTCATTTTGAGTTTTTATTGCTTAAAATGCATTTTCAGACCGAGCTGAGCACATTTTCTGAGTTTGAATGCATCTTCATAGGAATGAGTTGTGTAGTCAAATTAATTGTCATTTAGGCTTCAGGAGGTCAACCTGAACTAAATACGTGTTGAAATGTGTGCGTAAGTCCTTTGGTTTAGGCGTGACACTCAATTTGAGTTTTTATTGCTTTAAATGCATTTTCAGACCGAGCTGAGCACATTTTTTGACTTTGAATGTATCTTCATAGGAATGAGTTGTGCGGTCAAATTAATGCTCATTTAGGCTTCAGGAGGTCAACCTGAACTAAATACACGTTGAGTGTGTGCATAAGTCCTTTGGTTTAGGTGTGACACTCAATTTGAGGTTTATTGCTTTAAATGTATTTTCAGGCCGAGCTGAGCACATTTTCTGAGTTTGAATGTATCTTCATAGGAATGAGTTGTGTGGTCAAATTAATGCTCATTTAGGCTTCAGGAGGTCAACCTGAACTAAATACATGTTGAAATGTGTGCGTAAGTCCTTTGGTTTAGGCGTGACACTCAATTTGAGTTTTTATTGCTTTAAATGCATTTTCAGACCGAGCTGAGCACATTTTTTGACTTTGAATGTATCTTCATAGCTCATGAAGATACGAAGTTGTGCGGTCGAATTAATGCTCATTTAGGCTTCAGGAGGTCAACCTGAACTAAATACATGTTGAATGTGTGCATAAGTCCTTTGGTTTAGGCGTGACACTCAATTTGAGTTTTTATTGCTATAAATGCATTTTCAGGCCGAGCTGAGCACATTTTCTGAGTTTGAATGTATCTTCATAGGAATGAGTTGTGTGGTCAAATTAATGCTGAGCTGAGCACGTTTTCTGACTTTGAATGTATCTTTATAGGAATGAGTTGTGTGGTCAAATTAATGATCATTTAGTCATCAGGAGGTCAACCTGAACAAAATGCATGTTCAAATGTGTGCATAAAACCTTTGGTTTATGCGTGACACTCAATTTGAGTTGTATTTGTTTTAAATGCATTTTCAGGCCGAGCTGAGCACGTTTTTTGATATTGAATGTATCTTCATAGGAATGAGTTGTGTAGTCAAATTAATTGTCATTTAGGCTTTCGGAGGTACACCTGAACTAAATACGTGTTGAAATGTGTGCATAAAACCTTTGGTTTACGCGTGACACTCAATTTGAGTTTTATTTATTTTAAATGCATTTTCAGGCCGAGCTGAGCACATTTTCTGACTTTGAATGTATATTCATAGGAATGAGTTGTGTGGTCAAATTAATGCTCATTTAGGCTTCAGGAGGTCAACCCGAACTAAATACATGTTGAAGTGTGTGCATAAGTCATTTGGTTTAGGCGTTACACTCAATTAGAATTTTTATTGCTTTAAATGCGTTTTCAGGCCGAGCTGAGCACGTTATTTGATTTTGAATGTATCTTCATAGGAATGAGTTGTGTAGTCAAATTAATTGTCATTTCGGCTTCAGGAGGTCAACCTGAACTAAATACATGTTGAAATGTCTGCATAAGTCCTTTGCTTTAGGCGTGACACTCAATTTGAGTTTTTATTGCTTTAAATGCATTTTCAGACCGAGCTGAGCACATTTTTTGACTTTGAATGTATCTTCATAGCTCATGAAGATACGAAGTTGTGCGGTCGAATTAATGCTCATTTAGGCTTCAGGAGGTCAACCTGAACTAAATACATGTTGAGTGTGTGCATAAGTCCTTTGGTTTAGGTGTGACACTCAATTTGAGGTTTATTGCTTTAAATGCATTTTCATGCCGAGCTGAGCACATTTTCTGAGTTTGAATGTATCTTCATAGGAATGAGTTGTGTGGTCAAATTAATGCTGAGCTGAGCACGTTTTATGACTTTGAATGTATCTTCATAAAAATGAGTTGTGTGATCAAATTAATTATCATTTAGGCTTCAGGAGGTCAACCTGAACAAAATACATGTTGAAGTGTGTGCATAAGTCCTTTGCTTTAGGCGTGTCACTCAATTTGAGTTTTTATTGCTTTAAATGCATTTTCAGACCGAGCTGAGCACATTTTTTGACTTTGAATGTATCTTCATAGGAATGAGTTGTGCGGTCAAATTAATGCTCATTTAGGCTTCAGGAGGTCAACCTGAACTAAATACATGTTGAGTGTGTGCATAAGTCCTTTGGTTTTGGCGTGACACTCAATTTGAGTTTTATTGCTTAAAATGTATTTTCAGGCCGAGCTGAGCACATTTTCTGATTTTGAATGTATCTTCATAGGAATGAGTTGTGTAGTCAAATTAATGCTGAGCTGAGCACGTTTTCTGACTTTGAATGTATCTTTATAGGAACGAGTTGTGTGGTCAAATTAATGCTAATTTAGTCATCAGGAGGTCAACCTGAACAAAATGCATGTTCAAATGTGTGCATAAAACCTTTGGTTCATGCGTGACACTCAATTTGAGTTGTATTTGTTTTAAATGCATTTTCAGGCCGAGCTGAGCACGTTTTCTGACTGTGAATGTATCATCATGGGAATGAGTTGTGTGATCAAATTAATGGTCATTTAGGCTTCAGGAGGTCAACCTGAACTAAATACATGTTGAAATGTGTGCATAAGTCCTTTGGTTTAGGCGTGACACTCATTTTGAGTTTTTATTGCTTTAAATGCATTTTCAGGCCGAGCTGAGCACATTTTCTGAGTTTGAATGTATCTTATAGGAATGAGTTGTGTGGTTAAATCAATGCTCATTTAGGCTTCAGGGGATCATCCTGAACAAAATACATGTTGAAGTGTGTGCATAAAATCTTTGGTTTATGTGTGACACTCAATTTGAGTTTTATTTATTTTAAATGCATTTTCAGGCCGAGGTGAGCACATTTTCTGACTTTGAATGTATCTTCATAGAAATGAGTTGTGTGGTCAAATTAATGCTCATTTAGGCTTCAGGAGGTCAACCTGAACTAAATACGTGTTGAAATGTGTGCATAAAATCTTTGGTTTACGTGTGACACTCAATTTGAGTTTTATTTATTTTAAATGCATTTTCAGGCCGAGCTGAGCACATTTTCTTACTTTGAATGTATCTTCATAGGAATGAGTTGTGCGGTCAAATTAATGCTCATTTAGGCTTCAGGAGGTCAACCTGAACTAAATACATGTTGAGTGTGTGCATAAGTCCTTTGGTTTTGGCGTGACACTCAATTTGAGTTTTATTGCTTAAAATGTATTTTCAGGCCGAGCTGAGCACATTTTCTGAGTTTGAACGTATCTTCATAGGAATGAGTTGTGTAGTCAAATTAATGCTGAGCTGAGCACGTTTTCTGACTTTGAATGTATCTTTATAGGAATGAGTTGTGTGGTCAAATTAATGCTAATTTAGTCATCAGGAGGTCAACCTGAACAAAATGCATGTTCAAATGTGTGCATAAAACCTTTGGTTCATGCGTGACACTCAATTTGAGTTGTATTTGTTTTAAATGCATTTTCAGGCCGAGCTGAGCACGTTTTCTGACTGTGAATGCATCTTCATAGGAATGAGTTGTGTGGTCAAATTAATGCTCATTTAGGCTTCAGGAGGTCAACCTGAACTAAATACGTGTTGAAATGTGTGCATAAAATCTTTGGTTTACGTGTGACACTCAATTTGAGTTTTATTTATTTTAAATGCATTTTCAGGCCGAGCTGAGCACATTTTCTTACTTTGAATGTATACTCATAGGAATGAGTTGTGTGGTCAAATTAATGCTCATTTAGGCTTCAGGAGGTCAACCTGAACTAAATACGTGTTGAAATGTGTGCATAAAATCTTTGGTTTATGTGTGACACTCAATTTGAGTTTTATTTATTTTAAATGCATTTTCAGGCCGAGGTGAGCACATTTTCTGACGTTGAATGTATCTTCATAGAAATGAGTTGTGTGGTCAAATTAATGCTCATTTAGGCTTCAGGAGGTCAACCTGAACTAAATACGTGTTGAAATGTGTGCATAAAATCTTTGGTTTACGTGTGACACTCAATTTGAGTTTTATTTATTTTAAATGCATTTTCAGGCCGAGCTGAGCACATTTTCTTACTTTGAATGTATACTCATAGGAATGAGTTGTGTGGTCAAATTAATGCTCATTTAGGCTGCAGGAGGTCAACCTGAACTAATTACATGTTGAAGTGTGTGCATAAGTCATTTGGTTTAGGCGTTACACTCAATTAGAATTTTTATTGCTTTAAATGCATTTTCAGTCCGAGCTGAGCACGTTTTTTTATTTTGAATGTATCTTCATAGGAATGAGTTGTGTAGTCAAATTAATTGTCATTTAGGCTGCAGGAGGTCAACCTGAACTAATTACATGTTGAAGTGTGTGCATAAGTCATTTGGTTTAGGCGTTACACTCAATTAGAATTTTTATTGCTTTAAATGCATTTTCAGCCCGAGCTGAGCACATTTTCTGAGTTTGAATGTATCTTATAGGAATGAGTTGTGTGGTTAAATCAATGCTCATTTAGGCTTCAGGGGATCATCCTGAACAAAATACATGTTGAAGTGTGCGCATAAGTCCTTTGCTTTAGGCGTGACACTCACTTTGAGTTTTTATTGCTTAAAATGCATTTTCAGACCGAGTTGAGCACATTTTCTGAGTTTGAATGCATCTTCATAGGAATGAGTTGTGTGGTCAAATTAATGCTCATTTAGGCTTCAGGAGGTCAACCTGAACTAAATACGTGTTGAAATGTGTGCATAAAATCTTTGGTTTACGTGTGACACTCAATTTGAGTTTTATTTATTTTAAATGCATTTTCAGGCCGAGCTGAGCACATTTTCTTACTTTGAATGTATACTCATAGGAATGAGTTGTGTGGTCAAATTAATGCTCATTTAGGCTTCAGGAGGTCAACCTGAACTAAATACGTGTTGAAATGTGTGCATAAAATCTTTGGTTTATGTGTGACACTCAATTTGAGTTTTATTTATTTTAAATGCATTTTCAGGCCGAGGTGAGCACATTTTCTGACGTTGAATGTATCTTCATAGAAATGAGTTGTGTGGTCAAATTAATGCTCATTTAGGCTTCAGGAGGTCAACCTGAACTAAATACGTGTTGAAATGTGTGCATAAAATCTTTGGTTTACGTGTGACACTCAATTTGAGTTTTATTTATTTTAAATGCATTTTCAGGCCGAGCTGAGCACATTTTCTTACTTTGAATGTATACTCATAGGAATGAGTTGTGTGGTCAAATTAATGCTCATTTAGGCTGCAGGAGGTCAACCTGAACTAATTACATGTTGAAGTGTGTGCATAAGTCATTTGGTTTAGGCGTTACACTCAATTAGAATTTTTATTGCTTTAAATGCATTTTCAGTCCGAGCTGAGCACGTTTTTTTATTTTGAATGTATCTTCATAGGAATGAGTTGTGTAGTCAAATTAATTGTCATTTAGGCTGCAGGAGGTCAACCTGAACTAATTACATGTTGAAGTGTGTGCATAAGTCATTTGGTTTAGGCGTTACACTCAATTAGAATTTTTATTGCTTTAAATGCATTTTCAGCCCGAGCTGAGCACATTTTCTGAGTTTGAATGTATCTTATAGGAATGAGTTGTGTGGTTAAATCAATGCTCATTTAGGCTTCAGGGGATCATCCTGAACAAAATACATGTTGAAGTGTGCGCATAAGTCCTTTGCTTTAGGCGTGACACTCACTTTGAGTTTTTATTGCTTAAAATGCATTTTCAGACCGAGTTGAGCACATTTTCTGAGTTTGAATGCATCTTCATAGGAATGAGTTGTGTGGTCAAATTAATGCTCATTTAGGCTTCAGGAGGTCAACCTGAACTAAATACGTGTTGAAATGTGTGCATAAAATCTTTGGTTTACGTGTGACACTCAATTTGAGTTTTATTTATTTTAAATGCATTTTCAGGCCGAGCTGAGCACATTTTCTTACTTTGAATGTATACTCATAGGAATGAGTTGTGTGGTCAAATTAATGCTCATTTAGGCTTCAGGAGGTCAACCTGAACTAAATACGTGTTGAAATGTGTGCATAAAATCTTTGGTTTACGTGTGACACTCAATTTGAGTTTTATTTATTTTAAATGCATTTTCAGGCCGAGGTGAGCACATTTTCTGACTTTGAATGTATCTTCATAGAAATGAGTTGTGTGGTCAAATTAATGCTCATTTAGGCTTCAGGAGGTCAACCTGAACTAAATACGTGTTGAAATGTGTGCATAAAATCTTTGGTTTACGTGTGACACTCAATTTGAGTTTTATTTATTTTAAATGCATTTTCAGGCCGAGCTGAGCACATTTTCTTACTTTGAATGTATACTCATAGGAATGAGTTGTGTGGTCAAATTAATGCTCATTTAGGCTGCAGGAGGTCAACCTGAACTAATTACATGTTGAAGTGTGTGCATAAGTCATTTGGTTTAGGCGTTACACTCAATTAGAATTTTTATTGCTTTAAATGCATTTTCAGTCCGAGCTGAGCACGTTTTTTGATTTTGAATGTATCTTCATAGGAATGAGTTGTGTAGTCAAATTAATTGTCATTTAGGCTTCAGGAGGTCAACCTGAACTAAATACGTGTTGAAATGTGTGCATAAAACCTTTGGTTTACGCGTGACACTCAATTTGAGTTTTATTTATTTTAAATGCATTTTCAGGCCGAGTTGAGCATATTTTCTGAGTTTGAATGTATCTTCATAGGAATGAGTTGTGTGGTCAAATTAATGCTCATTTAGTCTTCAGGAGGTCAACCTGAACTAAATACATGTTGAAATGTGTGCATAAGTCCTTTGATTTAGGTGTGACACTCAATTTGAGTTTTTATTGCTTTAAATGCATTTTCAGGCTGAGTTGAGCACGTTTTTTTGACTTTGAATGTATCTTCATAGGAATAAGTTGTGAGGTCAAATTAATGCTCATTTAGGCTTCAAGAGGTCAACCTGAACTAAATACACGTTGAAGTGTGTGCATAAGTCATTTGGTTTAGGCGTTAAACTCAATTAGAATTTTTATTGCTTTAAATGCATTATCAGGCCGAGCTGAGCACATTTTTTGATTTTGAATGTATCTTCATAGGAATGAGTTGTGTAGTCAAATTAATTGTCATTTAGGCTTCAGGAGGTCAACCTGAACTAAATACGTGTTGAAATGTGTGCATAAAACCTTTGGTTTACGCGTGACACTCAATTTGAGTTTTATTTATTTTAAATGCATTTTCATGCCGAGCTGAGCACATTTTCTGAGTTTGAATGTATCTTCATAGGAATGAGTTGTGTGGTCAAATTAATGCTGAGCTGAGCACGTTTTATGACTTTGAATGTATCTTCATAAAAATGAGTTGTGTGATCAAATTAATGCTCATTTAGGCTTCAGGAGGTCAACCTGAACTAAATACATGTTGAAATGTGTGCATAAGTCCTTTGGTTTAGGCGTGACACTCAGTTTGAGTTTTTATTGCTTTAAATGCATTTTCAGGCCGAGCTAAGCACGTTTTATGACTTTGAATGTATCTTCATAAAAATGAGTTGTGTGATCAAATTAATTGTCATTTAGGCTTCAGGAGGTCAACCTGAACAAAATACATGTTGAAGTGTGTGCATAAGTCCTTTGCTTTAGGCGTGACACTCAATTTGAGTTTTTATTGCTTTAAATGCATTTTCAGACCGAGCTGAGCACATTTTTTTACTTTGAATGTATCTTCATAGGAATGAGTTGTGTGGTCAAATTAATGCTGAGCTGAGCACGTTTTCTGACTTTGAATGTATCTTTATAGGAATGAGTTGTGTGGTCAAATTATTGATCATTTAGTCATCAGGAGGTCAACCTGAACAAAATGCATGTTCAAATGTGTGCATAAAACCTTTGGTTTATGCGTGACACTCAATTTGAGTTGTATTTGTTTTAAATGCATTTTCAGGCCGAGCTGAGCACGTTTTTTGATATTGAATGTATCTTCATAGGAATGAGTTGTGTAGTCAAATTAATTGTCATTTAGGCTTTCGGAGGTCAACCTGAACTAAATACGTGTTGAAATGTGTGCATAAAACCTTTGGTTTACGCGTGACACTCAATTTGAGTTTTATTTATTTTAAATGCATTTTCAGGCCGAGCTGAGCACATTTTCTGACTTTGAATGTATATTCATAGGAATGAGTTGTGTGGTCAAATTAATGCTCATTTAGGCTTCAGGAGGTCAACCCGAACTAAATACATGTTGAAGTGTGTGCATAAGTCATTTGGTTTAGGCGTTACACTCAATTAGAATTTTTATTGCTTTAAATGCGTTTTCAGGCCGAGCTGAGCACGTTATTTGATTTTGAATGTATCTTCATAGGAATGAGTTGTGTAGTCAAATTAATTGTCATTTAGGGTTCAGGAGGTCAACCTGAACAAAATACATGTTGAAGTGTGTGCATAAGTCCTTTGCTTTAGGCGTGACACTCAATTTGAGTTTTTATTGCTTTAAATGCATTTTCAGACCGAGCTGAGCACATTTTTTGACTTTGAATGTATCTTCATAGCTCATGAAGATACGAAGTTGTGCGGTCGAATTAATGCTCATTTAGGCTTCAGGAGGTCAACCTGAACTAAATACATGTTGAGTGTGTGCATAAGTCCTTTGGTTTAGGTGTGACACTCAATTTGAGGTTTATTGCTTTAAATGCATTTTCATGCCGAGCTGAGCACATTTTCTGAGTTTGAATGTATCTTCATAGGAATGAGTTGTGTGGTCAAATTAATGCTGAGCTGAGCACGTTTTATGACTTTGAATGTATCTTCATAAAAATGAGTTGTGTGATCAAATTAATTGTCATTTAGGCTTCAGGAGGTCAACCTGAACAAAATACATGTTGAAGTGTGTGCCTAAGTCCTTTGCTTTAGGCGTGTCACTCAATTTGAGTTTTTATTGCTTTAAATGCATTTTCAGACCGAGCTGAGCACATTTTTTGACTTTGAATGTATCTTCATAGGAATGAGTTGTGCGGTCAAATTAATGCTCATTTAGGCTTCAGGAGGTCAACCTGAACTAAATACATGTTGAGTGTGTGCATAAGTCCTTTGGTTTTGGCGTGACACTCAATTTGAGTTTTATTGCTTAAAATGTATTTTCAGGCCGAGCTGAGCACATTTTCTGAGTTTGAATGTATCTTCATAGGAATGAGTTGTGTAGTCAAATTAATGCTGAGCTGAGCACGTTTTCTGACTTTGAATGTATCTTTATAGGAATGAGTTGTGTGGTCAAATTAATGCTAATTTAGTCATCAGGAGGTCAACCTGAACAAAATGCATGTTCAAATGTGTGCATAAAACCTTTGGTTCATGCGTGACACTCAATTTGAGTTGTATTTGTTTTAAATGCATTTTCAGGCCGAGCTGACCACGTTTTCTGACTGTGAATGTATCATCATGGGAATGAGTTGTGTGATCAAATTAATGGTCATTTAGGCTTCAGGAGGTCAACCTGAACTAAATACATGTTGAAATGTGTGCATAAGTCCTTTGGTTTAGGCGTGACACTCATTTTGAGTTTTTATTGCTTTAAATGCATTTTCAGGCCGAGCTGAGCACATTTTCTGAGTTTGAATGTATCTTATAGGAATGAGTTGTGTGGTTAAATCAATGCTCATTTAGGCTTCAGGGGATCATCCTGAACAAAATACATGTTGAAGTGTGCGCATAAGTCCTTTGCTTTAGGCGTGACACTCAATTTGAGTTTTTATTGCTTAAAATGCATTTTCAGACCGAGTTGAGCACATTTTCTGAGTTTGAATGCATCTTCATAGGAATGAGTTGTGTGGTCAAATTAATGCTCATTTAGGCTTCAGGAGGTCAACCTGAACGAAATACGTGTTGAAATGTGTGCATAAAATCTTTGGTTTACGTGTGACACTCAATTTGAGTTTTATTTATTTTAAATGCATTTTCAGGCCGAGCTGAGCACATTTTCTTACTTTGAATGTATACTCATAGGAATGAGTTGTGTGGTCAAATTAATGCTCATTTAGGCTTCAGGAGGTCAACCTGAACGAAATACGTGTTGAAATGTGTGCATAAAATCTTTGGTTTACGTGTGACACTCAATTTGAGTTTTATTTATTTTAAATGCATTTTCAGGCCGAGCTGAGCACATTTTCTTACTTTGAATGTATACTCATAGGAATGAGTTGTGTGGTCAAATTAATGCTCATTTAGGCTTCAGGAGGTCAACCTGAACTAAATACGTGTTGAAATGTGTGCATAAAATCTTTGGTTTACGTGTGACACTCAATTTGAGTTTTATTTATTTTAAATGCATTTTCAGGCCGAGGTGAGCACATTTTCTGACTTTGAATGTATCTTCATAGAAATGAGTTGTGTGGTCAAATGAATGCTCATTTAGGCTGCAGGAGGTCAACCTGAACTAAATACGTGTTGAAATGTGTGCATAAAATCTTTGGTTTACGTGTGACACTCAATTTGAGTTTTATTTATTTTAAATGCATTTTCAGGCCGAGCTGAGCACATTTTCTTACTTTGAATGTATACTCATAGGAATGAGTTGTGTGGTCAAATTAATGCTCATTTAGGCTGCAGGAGGTCAACCTGAACTAATTACATGTTGAAGTGTGTGCATAAGTCATTTGGTTTAGGCGTTACACTCAATTAGAATTTTTATTGCTTTAAATGCATTTTCAGTCCGAGCTGAGCACGTTTTTTGATTTTGAATGTATCTTCATAGGAATGAGTTGTGTAGTCAAATTAATTGTCATTTAGGCTTCAGGAGGTCAACCTGAACTAAATACGTGTTGAAATGTGTGCATAAAACCTTTGGTTTAAACGTGACACTCAATTTGAGTTTTATTTATTTTAAATGCATTTTCAGGCCGAGTTGAGCACATTTTCTGAGTTTGAATGTATCTTCATAGGAATGAGTTGTGTGGTCAAATTAATGCTCATTTAGTCTTCAGGAGGTCAACCTGAACTAAATACATGTTGAAATGTGTGCATAAGTCCTTTGGTTTAGGCGTGACACTCATTTTGAGTTTTTATTGCTTTAAATGCATTTTCAGCCCGAGCTGAGCACATTTTCTGAGTTTGAATGTATCTTATAGGAATGAGTTGTGTGGTTAAATCAATGCTCATTTAGGCTTCAGGGGATCATCCTGAACAAAATACATGTTGAAGTGTGCGCATAAGTCCTTTGCTTTAGGCGTGACACTCAATTTGAGTTTTTATTGCTTAAAATGCATTTTCAGACCGAGTTGAGCACATTTTCTGAGTTTGAATGCATCTTCATAGGAATGAGTTGTGTGGTCAAATTAATGCTCATTTAGGCTTCAGGAGGTCAACCTGAACTAAATACGTGTTGAAATGTGTGCATAAAATCTTTGGTTTACGTGTGACACTCAATTTGAGTTTTATTTATTTTAAATGCATTTTCAGGCCGAGCTGAGCACATTTTCTTACTTTGAATGTATACTCATAGGAATGAGTTGTGTGGTCAAATTAATGCTCATTTAGGCTTCAGGAGGTCAACCTGAACTAAATACGTGTTGAAATGTGTGCATAAAATCTTTGGTTTACGTGTGACACTCAATTTGAGTTTTATTTATTTTAAATGCATTTTCAGGCCGAGCTGAGCACATTTTCTTACTTTGAATGTATACTCATAGGAATGAGTTGTGTGGTCAAATTAATGCTCATTTAGGCTGCAGGAGGTCAACCTGAACTAAATACATGTTGAAGTGTGTGCATAAGTCATTTGGTTTAGGCGTTACACTCAATTAGAATTTTTATTGCTTTAAATGCATTTTCAGTCCGAGCTGAGCACGTTTTTTGATTTTGAATGTATCTTCATAGGAATGAGTTGTGTAGTCAAATTAATTGTCATTTAGGCTTCAGGAGGTCAACCTGAACTAAATACGTGTTGAAATGTGTGCATAAAACCTTTGGTTTACGCGTGACACTCAATTTGAGTTTTATTTATTTTAAATGCATTTTCAGGCCGAGTTGAGCACATTTTCTGAGTTTGAATGTATCTTCATAGGAATGAGTTGTGTGGTCAAATTAATGCTCATTTAGTCTTCAGGAGGTCAACCTGAACTAAATACATGTTGAAATGTGTGCATAAGTCCTTTGGTTTAGGCGTGACACTCATTTTGAGTTTTTATTGCTTTAAATGCATTTTCAGGCCGAGCTGAGCACATTTTCTGAGTTTGAATGTATCTTATAGGAATGAGTTGTGTGGTTAAATCAATGCTCATTTAGGCTTCAGGGGATCATCCTGAACAAAATACATGTTGAAGTGTGCGCATAAGTCCTTTGCTTTAGGCGTGACACTCAATTTGAGTTTTTATTGCTTAAAATGCATTTTCAGACCGAGTTGAGCACATTTTCTGAGTTTGAATGTATCTTCATAGAAATGAGTTGTGTGGTCAAATTAATGCTCATTTAGGCTTCAGGAGGTCAACCTGAACTAAATACGTGTTGAAATGTGTGCATAAAATATTTGGTTTACGTGTGACACTCAATTTGAGTTTTATTTATTTTAAATGCATTTTCAGGCCGAGCTGAGCACATTTTCTTACTTTGAATGTATACTCATAGGAATGAGTTGTGTGGTCAAATTAATGCTCATTTAGGCTGCAGGAGGTCAACCTGAACTAAATACATGTTGAAGTGTGTGCATAAGTCATTTGGTTTAGGCGTTACACTCAATTATAATTTTTATTGCTTTAAATGCATTTTCAGGCCGAGCTGAGCACGTTTTTTGATTTTGAATGTATCTTCATAGGAATGAGTTGTGTAGTCAAATTAATTGTCATTTAGGCTTCAGGAGGTCAACCTGAACTAAATACGTGTTGAAATGTGTGCATAAAACCTTTGGTTTACGCGTGACACTCAATTTGAGTTTTATTTATTTTAAATGCATTTTCAGGCCGAGCTGAGCACGTTTTCTGAGTTTGAATGTATCTTCATAGGAATGAGTTGTGTGGTCAAATTAATGCTCATTTAGGCTTCAGGAGGTCAACCTGAACTAAATACATGTTGAAATGTGTGCACAAGTCCTTTGGTTTAGGCGTGACACTCAGTTTGAGTTTTTATTGCTTTAAATGCATTTTCAGGCCGAGCTAAGCACGTTTTATGACTTTGAATGTATCTTCATAAAAATGAGTTGTGTGATCAAATTAATTGTCATTTAGGCTTCAGGAGGTCAACCTGAACAAAATACATGTTGAAGTGTGTGCATAAGTCCTTTGCTTTAGGCGTGACACTCAATTTGAGTTTTTATTGCTTTAAATGCATTTTCAGACCGAGCTGAGCACATTTTTTTACTTTGAATATATCTTCATAGGAATGAGTTGTGCGGTCAAATTAATGCTCATTTAGGCTTCAGGAGGTCAACCTGAACTAAATACATGTTGAGTGTGTGCATAAGTCCTTTGGTTTTGGCGTGACACTCAATTTGAGTTTTATTGCTTAAAATGTATTTTCAGGCCGAGCTGAGCACATTTTCTGAGTTTGAATGTATCTTCATAGGAATGAGTTGTGTAGTCAAATTAATGCTGAGCTGAGCACGTTTTCTGACTTTGAATGTATCTTTATAGGAATGAGTTGTGTGGTCAAATTAATGCTAATTTAGTCATCAGGAGGTCAACCTGAACAAAATGCATGTTCAAATGTGTGCATAAAACCTTTGGTTCATGCGTGACACTCAATTTGAGTTGTATTTGTTTTAAATGCATTTTCAGGCCGAGCTGAGCACGTTTTCTGACTGTGAATGTATCATCATGGGAATGAGTTGTGTGATCAAATTAATGGTCATTTAGGCTTCAGGAGGTCAACCTGAACTAAATACATGTTGAAATGTGTGCATAAGTCCTTTGGTTTAGGCGTGACACTCATTTTGAGTTTTTATTGCTTTAAATGCATTTTCAGGCCGAGCTGAGCACATTTTCTGAGTTTGAATGTATCTTATAGGAATGAGTTGTGTGGTTAAATCAATGCTCATTTAGGCTTCAGGGGATCATCCTGAACAAAATACATGTTGAAGTGTGCGCATAAGTCCTTTGCTTTAGGCGTGACACTCAATTTGAGTTTTTATTGCTTTAAATGCACTTTCAGGCCGAATTGAGCACGTTTTCTGAGTTTGAATGTATCTTCATAGGAATGAGTTGTGTGGTCAAATTAATGCTCATTTGGGCTTCAGGAGGTCAACCTGAACTAAATACATGTTGAAATGTGTGCACAAGTCCTTTGGTTTAGGCGTGACACTCAATTTGAGTTTTTGTTGCTTTAAATGCATTTTCAGACCGAGCTGAGCACATTTTTTGACTTTGAATGTATCTTCATAGGAATGAGTTGTGCGGTCGAATTAATGCTCATTTAGGCTTCAGGAGGTCAACCTGAATTAAATACATGTTGAGTGTGTATAAGTCCTTTGGTTTAGGTGTGACACTCAATTTGAGGTTTATTGCTTTAAATGCATTTTCAGGCCGAGCTGAGCACATTTTCTGATTTTGAATGTATCTTCATAGGAATGAGTTGTGTAGTCAAATTAATTGTCATTTAGGCTTCAGGAGGTCAACCTGAACTAAATGCGTGTTGAAATGTGTGCATAAAACCTTTGGTTTACGCGTGACACTCAATTTGAGTTTTATTTATTTTAAATGCATTTTCAGGCCGAGCTGAGCACATTTTCTGAGTTTGAATGTATCTTCATAGGAATGAGTTGTGTGGTCAAATTAATGCTCATTTAGGCTTCAGGAGGTCAACCTGAACTAAATACATGTGGAAATGTGTGCATAAGTCCTTTGGTTTAGGCGTGACACTCCATTTTAGTTTTTATTGCTTTAAATGCATTTTCAGGCTGAGCTGAGCACATTTTCTGAGTTTGAATGTATCTTCATAGGAATGAGTTGTGTGGTCAAATTAATGCTGAGCTGAGCACGTTTTCTGACTTTGAATGTATCTTTATAGGAATGAGTTGTGTGGTCAAATTAATGCTCATTTAGTCATCAGGAGGTCAACCTGAACAAAATGCATGTTCAAATGTGTGCATAAAACCTTTGGTTTATGCGTGACACTCAATTTGAGTTGTATTTGTTTTAAATGCATTTTCAGGCTGAGCTGAGCACGTTTTTTGATTTTGAATGTATCTTCATAGGAATGAGTTGTGTAGTCAAATTAATTGTCATTTAGGCTTCAGGAGGTCAACCTGAACTAAATGCGTGTTGAAATGTGTGCATAAAACCTTTCGTTTACGCGTGACACTCAATTTGAGTTTTATTTATTTTAAATGCATTTTCAGGCCGAGCTGAGCACATTTTCTGAGTTTGAATGTATCTTCATAGGAATGAGTTGTGTGGTCAAATTAATGCTCATTTAGGCGTCAGGAGGTCAACCTGAACTAAATACATGTTGAAATGTGTGCACAAGTCCTTTGGTTTAGGTGTGACACTCAATTTGAGTTTTTATTGCTTTAAATGCATTTTCAGGCCGAGCTGAGCACGTTTTCAGAGTTTGAATGTATCTTCATAGGAATGAGTTCTGTGGTCAAATTAATGCTCATTTAGGCTTTAGGGGGTCATCCTGAACAAAATACATGTTGAAGTGTGTGCATAAGTCCTTTGCTTTAGGCGTGACACTCAATTTGAGTTTTTATTGCTTTAAATGCATTTTCAGACCGAGCTGAGCACATTTTTTGACTTTGAATGTATCTTCATAGGAATGAGTTGTGCGGTCAAATTAATGCTCATTTAGGCTTCAGGAGGTCAAACTTAACTAAATACATGTTGAGTGTGTGCATAAGTCCTTTGGTTTTGGCGTGACACTCAATTTTTTGTTTTATTGCTTAAAATGTATTTTCAGGCCGAGCTGAGCACATTTTCTGAGTTTGAATGTATCTTCATAGGAATGAGTTGTGTGGTCAAATTAATGCTGAGCTGAGCACGTTTTCTGACTTTGAATGTATCTTTATAGGAATGAGTTGTGTGGTCAAATTAATGCTCATTTAGTCATCAGGAGGTCATCTTGAACAAAATGCATGTTCAAATGTGTGCATAAAACCTTTGGTTTATGCGTGACACTCAATTTGAGTTGTATTTGTTTTAAATGCATTTTCAGGCCGAGCTGAGCACGTTTTCTGACTGTGAATGTATCATCATGTGAATGAGTTGTGTGATCAAATTAATGGTCATTTAGGCTTCAGGAGGTCAACCTGAACTAAATACATGTTGAAATGTGTGCATAAGTCCTTTGGTTTAGGCGTGACACTCAATTTGAATTTTTATTGCTTTAAATGCATTTTCAGGCCGAGCTTAGCACGTTTTTTTGACTTTGAATGTATCTTCATAGGAATAAGTTGTGAGGTCAAATTAATGCTCATTTAGGCTTCAGGGGGTCATCCTGAACAAAATACATGTTGAAATGTGTGCATAAGTCCTTTGGTTTAGGCGTGACACTCATTTTGAGTTTTTATTGCTTTAAATGCATTTTCAGGCCGAGCTGAGCACATTTTCTGAGTTTGAATGTATCTTATAGGAATGACTTGTGTGGTCAAATTAATGCTCATTTCGGCTTCAGGAGGTTATCCTGAACTAAATACATGTTGAAGTGTGTGCATAAGTCCTTATGTTTAGGCGTGACACTCAATTTGAGTTTTTATTGCTTTAAATGCACTTTCAGGCCGAATTGAGCACGTTTTCTGAGTTTGAATGTGTCTTCATAGGAATGAGTTGTGTGGTCAAATTAATGCTCATTTAGGCTTCAGGAGGTCAACCTGAACTAAATACATGTTGAAATGTGTGCACAAGTCCTTTGGTTTAGGCGTGACACTCAATTTGAGTTTCTATTGCTTTAAATGCATTTTCAGGCCGAGCTGAGCACGTTTTATGACTTTGAATGTATCTTCATAAAAATGAGTTGTGTGATCAAATTAATTGTCATTTAGGCTTCAGGAGGTCAACCTGAACAAAATACATGTTGAAGTGTGTGCATCAGTCCTTTGCTTTAGGCGTGACACTCAATTTGAGTTTTTATTGCTTTAAATGCATTTTCAGACCAAGCTGAACACATTTTTTGACTTTGAATGTATCTTCATAGGAATGAGTTGTGTGGTCAAATTAATGCTCATTTAGGCTTCAGGAGGTCAACTTGAACTAAATACGTGTTGAAATGTGTGCATAAACCCTTTGGTTTATGCGTGACACTCAACGTGCCCGAAGACAGCTGAGATAGGCTCCAGCACCCCCCGCGACCCTCGTGAGGATCAAGCGGCTCGGAAGATGAATGAATGAATGAATGTATTTCAGTGATCGTCAAAGGGTTAATATTCCAAAAGTAGCAACATAATCCTTTATTAATCGGACACAGTTTTTTTTTCTCAACAGAATATGGTCAAATGTCATTAATACACTCATGGAATTACCGTATATACTTCAGCTCATGTGTCATGGAAATGTGTAAAATTGCTTAAGAGGCCACAGCCCATTAAAGTTCACAAAGAGACAGCTAAATGTGTCAAGTCATTTAACACCAAATTATGAAACTGTCACAGCACCATCCATTATTTATACTAATTTTGGAAAGCTTTCACTAAAGGCATTATTTCTTGCGTCAACGTATAACAGGTCAAGTACACACAACATTGACCTATTCCAAAGTCATGCAGTTTTCCATTGACTTGAAGGTTCCATGCCACAATTAATTTTATTTTTAATATCTTTGATTTAATCTTTGGAAAATTCCAGGGTGCCTCTTTTCAAGCTATTCTGGTTGGTCAAAAGCACCTGCCAGACGGTTGGATTTATCATTAATATTGGCTATGTCAATAAGCTTTGTTCTGATTGGCTCACTGTTCCCCTGAAAATAAACAGTGGGTAGAGTTTAGCTCCAATAGGTAGCATGCAATATGTTGGAATTTTGTGGCACACAAGCATTCATTAGGACATCAAGTCAATCCTTCAATGTCTTCTCTTACTATTATTGTGAAACAAAAAGTGTTGGATTGTTAACCCGCTAATCAGGACTGTGAACTAACTGTGTCTTATGAAAGTTGCTGAGATAGACCGTATACATCTAAATACAGATACCATAGTTACTTGGTAAAATTGCTATATTGACTAGTCATGCTCGTGTTTCCAAATGTGCTCGTGATGTGAAGGAGTAAAATATTACTTTCAGAATATGAGGTCTGTTGAGGGAACCTGCGTGATGATTACAAAGTGCTCCTCTTTGCAATGTGCCAAAAACACAGCACGATGGCTCCGAAAAATAATTTCTTCAAGACAATCCCACCATTCTTCAGCTCCTCTGAGTTTTGCAAGTGATGCAAAGTTTTAGCTTTGCACAAGTCACGTTGTTGTTCAGCCATTTTTGCTGAGTTGAACAAAAGGGCTTGGATCGCATGCGACGTTGAGGAACACAGTTACAAATTTACTGAAGCTGTTAAAAGCGTTGATAACAAAGAAGCACGGTCCTGTATGAAGTTTTTATTTGGCTGATCATCACCAACAATCACTAAATTATGAAATACTATCTACTACTTGATCCCAAAAAAATAACATGATCTCTCGCCAACGTACCTCAGGTATTGTGCTAGTTCAAAAGCATCAAGTTTTAGCTTTGACATCAACATTAAGAATTGTTGTACATGGTGGTTGGTGATTTTAATCACCGAGTTGGTTTTGTTTTTCCTTTTATGATTATTTGATTTTTTTTTCCACAAAAAAAATTAGCTTTGGGTTCCATCCATCAGAGTGGTACCATCCTCACTAATAATAATATTGTTGTAATGTTGAATATCGAACCATTATCTGAAATGTGGCGGCACGGTGACCAACTGATTAGAATGTCCGCCTCACAGTACAGAGGTGCATGGTTCAATTACAGCTCCGGCCTTCCTGTATGAAGTTTGCATGTTCTTCCCGTGCCTGTGCGGGTTTTCTTCGGGTACCCCGGTTATATCCCACATTCAAAAAACATGCATAGCATATCAGTGGAACACTCAAAATTGTCCCCCAAATTGTCCCTCGTCTATGTGTGTCCTGTGATTGGCTGGCAACCAGTTCAGCAGGTACCACACCTACTCTCCGAAGACAGCTGGGATAGGTTCCAGCACGCCTCGTGAGGATTAACGGATTAGAAAATGGATTGATGGATGGATATCCAAAGGGCCCACCTTCACAAGGGTTGCAGGCATGATGGAACCTATCCCAGCTGTCCTTGGGCGTTAGGCGGGTTAAACTCTGAACTGGTTGTCAGCCAATTTCATATATTGAATAGAAATACAAAAACTAAAGAATTCAATATCTAATGCTTGTCATTTTCACATTACATTACCAAGAAAGAAAGAGAGAGAGAGAGACAGACAGAAAGACAGACAGACAGACAGACAGACAGACAGACAGACAGACAGACAGACATTAATTTCTGGTAGTGCAATCTCATATTTTGTTACTTTTGTATTAGTTGTGAACAGAAAACGAATGTCATCAAACATTTCTATGTTGCAGAATGTGACACCTCCCTGCTTCCAGTCCGAGTCCAACTCCGAACAATGAAGCCCCTCTGCAATACATGAGCACTTTAATACTATACTGCACAACAACAACAAAATACATTTATACAAGCCCACCAAGGACATCGTTTTAAAACAGGACTGCCCAGCTATCAAAGAATATGATTGCATTTCCCCAGCTGTGGAGGATGTGATATTGCATCCTGCAGATGCACTGCGGCAGGGTTGAGCATTTGCGAAATGTTATTCCATGGCGTCATCTTGTGGTCGAATAGCGATTCACATAAACGTCTGCGTGGTGGCTGGCGTCCGACGTGCCTGCCTCGCTGCCACATGATACATTTTCCCCCTCTGTGGGTGTTAAGAGGTAGGTGGGTTGTCGCTATCTGCTGATTTTCATGACCTAAGCGGTTCTCTCTTTTTTTCCTCCAATAAAAGCGGGTAAGCACATCAAGTATGTTCAGTGTAAAATAGTTTTAACTCAATTTGAACAAAGAATATTCAACAAAAGAGTTCAGCCTAATGCAAGGCAAAGGCAAAACTTTTTCACGTGGATAGAGGACAGGCAGTACAATCTATCCACAATGGGAGAAGTGTTTTTATACCATCCATCCATCCTCCGATCCACTTATCCTCACTCAGCTATTACAAGCCACTGAGGAGCAGCATGCAGAGATTTGAAACTACTGGTTTCTCTCGAGTCCCAAGAAATTCTCCATGCAGGATCCTCGTGCATAAATCTGTCTTACGGCAAACCCTAACACATCTCACAAAGAAAAGGTTTTGGCTCATAATACCAAAGACGATTTTTCAAGACTTTTTCTCATTGATGAACACCTACTTGGGATGGTTGGATGGTCCATTTTCGTGTCAAACGGAAAAAAGACACATCTGCTATCATCAATGACCTCAATGGCATTTGAGAAGCTGCATCACATCCTGAAATGGAAGAACTATGAAAGTACAAGTACTGTAAATCAAAACTAGTGGCTTATACAGACATAGCCCTCCTATTATCCTCAAATATTACAAACAAATTTAACCCTTGGGGTCAAATTGACCCCAGGGATATTTGGTACCAGAAAATTATGTACATTTTTCTGCCCAGGTTTTTGTGTCAGGCACTTGGATAATATGTCTGCTGCACAAACAAATATCCCCTTGGTCATAAGTTTTTTTGTTGACCTGTCCTCTAGTGCTACCATCAGGTCAAACTTTTAAATTAAAATGACTGTCAATTCAAAATAATCTTCTGAAATTTACTGACAACATCAATATGTGTTCAAGACATGGAGAAAATTAGCTTCATGATAATTGTATCCGTAATCGGTTGCCCCCATCAAAAAAAGGAAAAGCCATGAAATATGGAACAACAAAAGTAATCTATTATTTTTCGATTGATAATCATTGAATGGAGTCAAACTGGCCCCAAGGATAAAATGATTGAATTATTTAATTACTTAATTGTATCTTGAGTTGCATTTGACATGAGCAATGACTCATCAAGAGAGGGCGCTATGGCGCCAATCTCCTGCTCAGATGAGTCACCATGAAAGGTACAAAAATTAAGTCATGAAAATTAAATTGTATAATTAAAAATATACTTGTTTCATTTGTTTCCCTCTGACATCTGAAACGATGGCACCAAAATTGTTTTGTGGAGTTGTCAGTAGTTGTGTTTTTTTTTTCCGTGAAGGTGGCCGTTTTTCAGGTGTCACTTCGATCCCTAGCTCCAGTAAATTTGCGTTTACTTACTTAAAAAATAAGAAAAAAATAAACACTGAACATTATTTATACAGCACTGCGCAACAACCACAGCTGTAAAACATACACGACGAAATACATAAATACCAAAAGAAATAGTTATACTGTGATTAAAATATCCAACAACTTTATAAAGCAACCCGTCGGTGCAGTTTTAGTTCTTCCTCCCTTGACACGTTGTACTCACAGATGATGACCACCCACACACACACACACAAAATTAGTTTCATGACTTGTGTCCAGCATCTTTTTTCAGAGCACTTTACCACTGTTCAGTAACTCGTTGATGTTGACTCAAAGTATAACTGTTGGCTAAGTGTCATTTTAAAGTCCAAAGTAAAGACCAAATCCTTTAAAAAAAGCATTCCTTCGAATAACTGCATTTCTATCATACACACATACCATTTTATTGCTCTCATCTATTTCTTTACAGTGAACATGCACATTGGTGGAATTTATTAACAAATGGTTAAGCAGAACAATATCTAGATCTTTATAGTGCGACAGTAGAAATATAGTTGACATGAAAACGTCCCAGGTTGGTCATCAACATAACCATGAGGTATTATTTGACAAGTTCTATAACATGAAAGGAAAAAGGGTTCATCCATCTCTGGGAAATGTGTCCATTTGGATCTGTGCTCCACAGCCATCTCCTGGCATTTTTGTCCTTGTCACCAAGTGGTGTCCATGATTGAGTGGCAGCTTTTGATGCCTGCCTAAAAAAAGCACTTATCTTAAATCATATGACCATCTTTACTATGACAAAGAGTTAAGAATCTTCCGTAGTTTCTCTTCTGTCACTGTGGCTCAATACATAAGCATCAATTTCCAATCCTTTTCACGCGATAACTGTCCATTTTAAGAGAGAGGTGCTCTATATATAAAACCTGACCGAGTTAAATCATTTCTGTGATCTGTGATCCGTTTCAATCTCTCACTGTTTGCCTGCTTCCACGGGACACAGTTCCGTCCAATACTGTTGCAATTCTGAGGCTGAAGATGAGAACGGATCCCGAAAGAACCCTACCTTTTGGAATGAGATACAGCGACAATCAAAGCATCGGGTTTTTGTTTTTCTCCCCCCCATATTTAACCCAAGCAAACCAAGCAAAGCATGCACGCAGGGAGAACAAAGGTTATAAATGAAATTATTTGTTAGCGTTATCATCAGAAAAGGAGGGCTGAGTCAGTCTATTTAAAACTCATTCAGTACGAGCCAATTCAGGACCAAGTCTGAAAAGACGTTTAAAAACGTCTTTGGGAGTGAATGAGTTAAAACAGAGAAACAATGCAGCCGAAATAGTTTCTGAAGGCAATGAAGTTATATACCCACTTCATTCATCTCAATGCACATCATGGAAGAAACTTGCCATCTGAATAAATCAACTCATTTCCAGTCTATGTGAGAGCATATTATAGCGGTATAGAACACAACAACAAAATTAACAGGCAGATTTGCCCCATTGTCTGACATAGGAGCTGTCACGTTAATCTGCAGACCGACAGCATGCCGCCATGGTACTTGAGAATGCACTTTTAAATCTGATTATAATCTTTGGTCGACATATTCAGCCCATGGCCATCATAAATGTTGCTTCCTCGGACAAAGGTAGCAAACAGACTGTACAACAAACCGTACCGTCTAGGTTGTGGTCTACGTATGTGTCATTCAAACACATCACCTTGTCAAATGCATTGACAGTAAGTTTGAACTGAATAGTACCGGTAGTTTGCTTAAATGAAAACATTTCCATCTTGCATCTGTTCTTTTTCTACTCCTTCTTTCTGCTTTTCTCTAACTCTAGTGTGCTTTTTCCAGACTTGTTGGCGTAAGCAGTTATTAAATGTCATGTAGTATTTCTATATTTCAGTGTAAACTTATTTTACAGCGACCTCCTGATATAGTCCAGAAGATTCCATCATTTTGGAGCTGTTAAGAAGGTAAAGAGCATTGCCAGTAATAACATCTTCCAAAAACAGATCAATGGAAATGACATTTTCGACTCAGCTCTAAATAGCTGAAAAATTGAAATGACATATCTGGCGAAGATAAGCACTTCAGTACTAACCTACACCAACATCTGATAACATCACATGACCGTATTTTAAAAGAAATATTCCAGTAAGACAGCCAGCCAGAGTTGGTTAGCTGATAAGAAAGCATAGGCTTGGTGTGCTGTCTAAGGAATGTGAATTGTGACACCGAACAAAAACGGGTGAATGAATGGTGTAATTTTCTGATTTCGTTACAATCTGAACTATTCATAGCAGCCCCATTAAATGATGTATTTATCTGCTGTAATTTAGGTAGTATTGAGAGTTTTTGTGTAAAAGACAATTACATAAACTGTTTGTGATATTTCCCGGAACTGAAGTTTCCATCATGTTATTCTTTTGCATTGGGTCTTTTTCTTTTTTTCTTTTTATTTTATTTCTGCCACTGCCTATTCATATTAGCCAATTGTACTGAAGATGTGAACATTCAGGCAGAAAAGAACAATTAATAAAATATCACTTGGAAAAAGTCAGACAACGAGTAAGCCCATTCGCCCGTGCACAGCACCCCTGGATGTTTTGGCCAGCATAAATTACAGCTCCATCTTCTGTGTGTTCGCCACTTACAAGCTGAACGAGACACAATTACAATAAATGAGCTACAGTGGGAAATATGCAAACGGAATGGTTTTCATCTTTGGAAGCAATTACTCCTCTTCATGTCGAGCTTTGTAGTCTACCAGACCTCACCAGTCAGCATTAAGTATGCTAAAAGAGTGACGTTGAATTACAATAATGACACTTTTTTTTTTCTTCCTGAAAAACAATCTTTCTCATTCTCATTATGCTGCTGCTTAGAAATAGTAAAAACCCACCTCAGAACCACACCTAAGTCACACTTATTGTACATTGAGTGAAATAAACTCCCTGTCTAAATACTAGGGATAAATGCTAAAAGTACAAATAATACGTCCAATAAAGAAGATTAACAAGGACAAATGACAAAGGGAAAGTGACTCTTGAGTAGTTGTCTATGTGGTGTGGATTTTTTATGTGACAGCAGCTTATGAAACTGAGAAGTTTGCGAAAGGTGGCCAGAGCAATGAAACACCAGTTGGTGGGTTCTGGAGGAGAAGCCTCGGGCTTGGGCTCGCTGCCTGTCTGGCTGGATGGATCGACTGCCAATTCGCTGGTGGCGGGAGCAGCGGCGGGACCTGCGTCAGGTTCCTTGCGTCTCTTGGCCCTGTCACAGGGGCTGGAGATGGTGGTGACGATGCCGTTTATTTCGTCATCAAAGTTATGCAATTGGTGGCCATACTGTAGCAAAGTAAATGAGAATGTTAGCTGCGCTTGAAACAACAATAACACATATCATTGTTGATAACATTATCTTATTGATTAAGTGACGGGCTGACTAACTAACGACTGGTGTACTTTAATGGGAAATACTCTAGATATACAGTACTACAATATATTTTATGTTGCCCCACTACAATCTCAACACAGCATTCTTATTAATATTGCATTTGTAGGATGTGAATTAAGCATTAAAATCCACCCTCTTTTATCCATCTCAGGAGCGGCCATTTTGTCATTCGACTGAAAATGACATCACCGTTGCTCAAATGACCAAACCCAGAAAAGTGTGAGCCACAGTTGGTCGTTAATTGATCCCTGATCAACTCTGATGTGATTTTAAGTCAATGCCCGCCCCCTGAGATGGATAAAAACAGGTGCATTTCATAGCTTAATTCGTATTACACAGATCCAATATTAATCAGAATGCCGTGTTTATTCGAGTGGAGGCGCATAGAACAATATTAAAATAAAGAATATTTTTGCCTCGCTTCCTTTTAGGATTTGGTTTGTGAGTAAATAGATACAGTACCTAAAAATGAAAAAAAAAACCAACGCTCAAGCACAGTATCGAAAAACATCTTAATGATCGGTGAACAAAGAGCAACGACCACAACAATGGAAACAGAATAATAACAGGAGTGTCTCACCACCAGCATATGCGGGTCGCTGTAAGTGAGGGTGCAGAAATGAGCCACAGCATACTCAATGAGGGCTCCAAAAATAAAGCTGAAGCAGATTCCTAAGTACACATCAATCGCCTTGATGAAACAGTTGGCATTCGGAAGCGACGTGCGAGCTCCCATCATCAGAGTGGTCATGGTCAGTACTGTGGTCACTCCTGCCATGGAACACATACACGGACAAATGACAAAGGGAACACATTCTTTAATAAACAAGGTAAGCTAGAAACATTGTGGAAGGACGAGCCCCGCATTCCAAGCATGTGTGCAATGTCTTGAGCCAGAAGCCTGAATTCCCGTTCCCTTGAGATCAAGATTTTTTTCGAAATACAATGGCAGTGGACCAGTACAATGGAGGTGGATTACTTGAGCCCACAGGATCTTTTATTTTAAAAATGATCAATCTAGCTTGTCTCTGTGTCACTTGAACATGTTTGCCTCTTTGCCACAATGTCTTTGCCTGGTAAATTAAATCCATGATCTAAGCTTCCTTAAAATGAAGAAAATAATGAAGAAACAAATGTTTCTGGACAACTTTGAAAAAAGGACAATGTCAGAAAAAGAGACAGTAAAACACTGTTACTCCCAACCACTGGTCGTTCTAGACAATTTTGCCTCGGGTGGTGAGGGGGGAGCAGAAGGTTCAGTTAGGAGGGCGGATATTATAACATGCACACACGCACACACGCACACACACACACACACACACACACACACACAAAAACAACAAAATCTCATATTGTTAAATTGTCCCCCGCCCACAGTCTACACACTCCGCCAACACTTCCTCACCTCGCAATTGCCAGTTCCGTGTTGATATATTTTCCACTTCATTCTTGCTTTCACTGATGAAAAATCAAATAGAACAACAATCAATCCTTCTGACTTGACATCAGTCAGATCATGTCACAGGTGACCAGTGTTGCTTGACTTGTCTTGTGCTTGAATGTTTGCACAGCTTCACATTTGACAGGTTTGCTTTGACTGATAAAATAAATAAATCTATCTATCTATCTATCTATCTATCTATCTATCTATCTATCTATCTATCTATCTATCTATCTATCTATCTATCTATCTATCTATCTATCTGTCTATCTGTCTATCTGTCTATCTATCTATATATATATATATATTATATATATATATTATATATGTATATTATATATATATACACATATGTCAAACGATTACAATATTTAATCTAATTAAAAATGCAACTGTCATAATTAACTCGAATGAACTAAAAAATTAATCGTGATTACTTACACATTTTTTATCGTTCCTGAATTTCCTTTTACATTTTTGTCCTATTTTCCCCCCCATTTTAATGCTCTCATCAACATGGAATCATGAATCAGTTTTCTACGTGCCAAATGCAAATATTTACTGAAATAACAATTTCGATTTTCAATTTTACATGAACATTTTTCACTTTGTGCAGTTATTCACACAATCTCTCACACAATATTACTGTCCATCAATAACGGTGAAAAAAATATTTTGTCACACAACAGCTGTTTTAACAGCTTTTTTAATGAAATCAAAACAGAGCAATATAATATTATAAAGTGCACATCTAAGGCACACTAGTACTCAGCCTAAAGTGTATTTAAACCATGGTTGCATACTTCATTTTTCTCAAGTTTGCTTTCAACACAGCAGTCTGTTTCTTGTTTGTTGAAGAATAACAAGACACCGGACACTAGTGTTCATTATGTGCCGCTGTATTGGAAACTGCCGGCCATACAAACAAGCACACGCACTTCCCCCGTGCTGCAAGGGCAAACCATTCTGAAAGGGGGTGGGAGATTTCACTCCCCTTAGCACAGTCAGGCTATGTTGATTGTGTTGGTCCTTCTTGCGCGGAAGTCTCTCTACGGTTTTGTGTAGACCTCATTTCGAATGACTACACTTGGTTCGATGACAACACTGGAGACATTTTACTTTCGCTAGGTCGCTACCACTGCAGCGCACTGTCACTGTGAGACGAACACAGAGAAGCTCCACCCGCTCTATTTATATGGACACAGAACACTTTAACCTTCCACACAAAATAGTTCCAAACAACTAACAATCGCGTTAGTGGCATACATCGTATACCTGTACGATACAGAGAGAGAGAGAGAAGAACAGATAACTTTGGTCTTGTCAGTGGAGCAATATGGCAACTTTTTAAAAGTAAACTTTCCATTCATAAACTCTTTAAGTATCCGTTTTCGGTGTCTCGCACTGCCGTGGCTGGCAAAACGGACATGGGCGTGGACTTCTGCAGCGCGCTTGTTGTTTTGTTTCTGGTGTATTTATAGAGCAACGTAACATCCGCTTGTGACGTGTGCCGCGTTAATCTCGCGAGAAAAATTTTAATCCCGTTAAAATTCATTTAAATTAATGCCAATAAAAACGCGCTAAACTGACAGCTCTAATATATATATATATATATATATATATATATATATATATATATATATATATATATATATATATAGCTGGATAGCTCAGTTGGTAAGGCATCGGTTTGGCATACGGGAGACGGTGGTTCGAATCCCGCTTGGGGCAAAAATGAGCACATAACACCATCCAGTGTGGGTCCTTGGGCAAGATCCTTCACGCTAAAGCCTACCTCATACAATGATGAGAGACAATAAAACGAATGACATGCCGGCTCAGACGTCGCCCGGCCAAACAAGGTCTGCGTCAGGTGCTGGGGGACCAGAGCACCTTGATGAAAAATGGGCTACTGGAACAAAGCGGAGATGGGCGAGATGCGATAACATGGCTCTGTTGGAATGCTACTACTCAAGCAACCCTAGTCAGTGGGGTTAAATGCAGAGAATGTGGGCTAAATGGTTACTTCGAAACCCACAGTCACGGTTGACCAAGAAACAACTAGTAGCTCAGTGTTCCAACATCCACAAACGGCAACTGCTGTCACAACTTGAGATTGATGAGGTACAACGCAGGTTCCATGGTGAAGGGCCCCAGGCTTTCAGATCAGAGGAGGAGGTCATACAAGAGATTGGGAGGCAAGCCCCAATGAATGCAGATGATGAGATTGGGTGGCCAGCCCCAATGAATGAAATGCTGAGCGAGGCAGCAACTGACCTGAAAGCGAAGATCATGGCGAGAATGAAAGCTGGGCAACCTAGAAACCGATTACAACGACTATGTGAAGTACCATCTGAAAGTCTCATAGAAAGTGTGAATGCAGCACTGAGGGCGATCCCTACCGTAACGATCACAGAAACCAATGAGCTGATATACGCTTCAGCATCAGTGATCCTGGAGACTCTGGGCTATAAGAGCAACCATGAGATACGTTACCCACCATGGAAAAGACGGTTGGAGGCTAAGATCAAGGCGGCCCGGAAAGATGTGAGTCAATTGACGGAGGCCCAGAGAGGTGTGATGAAAAGGCCGATTCCCGAGAAGTACATCCAGATGACCATACCTGAAGCACTCGAAACTGCCAAACAAAGGCTCCAAGCCTTGTCCAGTCGCCTAAAGCGGTACACAAAAGAGAATGAAGCCAGACGAATAAACAGGCTGTTCGCAACACAACCTGCGAAAGTGTACGCTCAGTGGCAGGGTCCTAACAACAGAGCTGACCCACCAAGACTGGAAACTGAAAGGTACTGGAAAGGCATATGGGAGAAGGAGGTTGCACATAACAGCAGTGCACAATGGCTGGTGACCCTGAGAGAGGAGCACAGCAACCTGCCTGAACAGAACCCAGTTACCATAACAGTGGCAGACATACAGGAACGAGTCTCAGATATGAAGAACTGGACAGCACCAGGCCCGGACATGGTCCACACCTACTGGCTAAAGAAACTCACAGCACTCCATGAGCGCCTAGCAGTACAAATGAACCAGCTGCTGAGTGATGGGACTCACCCAGAATGGCTAACCGAAGGGCGAAAAATCCTGATCATGAAGGATCCCTCGAAGGGTGCAGCCCCATCCAACTATCGGCCAATAACCTGTCTCTCCACAACATGGAAGCTCATGTCAGGAATCATCGCGGCTAAGATAAGTGGACACGTGGATCAATACATGAGCGAAGCGCAGAAGGGCATTGGTAGAGATACCAGAGGAGCCAAACATCAGCTCCTGGTTGACAGAACAGTCGCACAAGACTGCAGGTCCCGACGTACCAACCTGTGCACAGCCTGGATTGATTACAAGAAAGCCTATGACTCGATGCCACATACATGGATCACTGAATGCTTGGAGTTGTATAAGGTGAACAGGACCCTAAGAGCCTTCGTTGCGAACTCGATGAGAATGTGGAAAACCACACTTGAAGCCAATGGCAAGCCACTTACCCAAGTGTCCATCAAATGTGGCATATACCAAGGTGATGCACTCTCCCCACTGCTGTTCTGCATAGGACTGAACCCCCTAAGCCAAGTAATCACCAAGACAGGCTATGGATACCGCCTCAGAAATGGAGCTACAATCAGTCACCTCCTCTACATGGATGACATAAAGCTGTATGCTAAGAGCGAAAGGGACATAGATTCACTGATCCACACAACCAGGATCTACAGCAGCGACATCGGGATGTCATTCGGGCTTGAGAAATGTAGTCGGATGGTGACTAAGAGAGGAAAGGTAGTCTGCACTGATGGGGTCTCACTCCCTAAAGGAACAATAGCAGACATTGAGGACAGCTACAAGTACCTTGGTATACCACAAGCCAATGGCAACCTCGAACTGGCAACAAGGAAAGCGGCTACGGCCAAATACTTCCAGCGAGTGAGGCAAGTCCTAAGAAGCCAGCTCAATGGCAAGAATAAGACCCGGGCAATAAACAGCTATGCCCTGCCAGTGATCAGATACCATGCAGGAATAATAAGGTGGCCAAAGGAAGAGATTCAGACCACGGACGTTAAGACCCGAAAGCTCCTAACCATGCATGGAGGGTTCCATCCCAAATCCAGCACCCTGAGACTGTACGCAAGCCGAAAGGAAGGAGGCCGGGGACTAGTGAGTGTGAGAGCCACTGTCCAGGATGAAACATCCAAGCTCCATGAATACATCAAGGAGAAGGCTCCAACGGATGACGTACTCAGAGAATGTTTCAGACAATGGGGAACAGAAGATGAGGCGCTGGAAGAGGGACCATCATGGGAGGACAAGCCCCTACACGGGATGTACCACCGGACCATAACTGAAGTGGCTGATCTCAAGAAGTCCTATCAGTGGCTAGAGAGGGCTGGCCTGAAGGACAGCACAGAGGCGCTCATCCTGGCTGCTCAGGAACAGGCCTTGAGCACCAGAGCCATCGAGGCCCAGATATACCACACCAGACAAGACCCAAGGTGTAGGTTGTGCAAAGAGGCACCTGAGACGATCCAACACATAACTGCAGGGTGTAAGATGCTGGCAGGGAAAGCCTACATGGAACGCCATAACCAGGTGGCTGGCATAGTCTACCGAAACATCTGTGCGGAGTATGGACTGGAAACCCCAAGGTCAAAATGGGAAACACCTCCGAAGGTGGTGGAGAATGACAGAGCGAAGATCCTGTGGGACTTCCAGATCCAGACTGACAAGATGGTAATGGCGAACCAACCAGATATCGTGATCATAGATAAAGGGCAGAGGAAAGCCGTTGTAGTGGATGTAGCTGTCCCTAGTGATGGAAACATCAGGAAGAAGGAACATGAGAAACTCGAGAAATACCAAGGGCTCAGAGAAGAGCTGGAGAGAGCCTGGAAGGTAAAGGTGACAGTCGTGCCTGTGGTGGTCGGAGCACTCGGGGCAGTGACCCCCAAACTAGATGAGTGGTTGCAACAGATCCCAGGAACAACATCGGACATCTCAGTCCAGAAATGTGCAGTGCTGGGAACAGCAACGATACTGCGCAGAACCCTCAAGCTTCCTGGCCTCTGGTAGAGGACCCGAGCTGAATGAGGGACGGACACCACCCGAGGGGTGAGATGAGGATTTTTATATATATATATATATATATATATATATATATATATATAAATGGATTTCTCGAAATATGTGGTGCATTTGGGCAATCATGAACATCACGGTCCGAATCTTGTTGCACTTCAAACAAACAGACTGAGAGCTCTTGGCAAGGATGTGGTCTAAAAGATGTGCATGACAACGACCAGAGTGGTGTCACGATGTCCGGAAGGTTCCAGATAGAATTGGACTCTACAAATATAAACTCAGATGAAGATTGCAACAAAAAAATATTTATTTACAGAAAAATGGGGCGATGCAGAAAGGTCAAAATCATGACGTTGGTCGACAAAACAGGATAAAACACACACACACACGCACGCACACACACACACACACACACACACACACACACACACACACACACACACACACACACACACACACGCACACACACACACACACACACACACACACACACACACACACTTCTAATTCAGGTTTCATTTTCTGCTTTCCATGGCATATTTTATGCATGTCATGTGATGTTGAGCAGTAAACCAGTCTGTGTAGGCTATGCAATAACAATTTTCACAGAGGGATCTCGCAATTATTTTGCTAGTCAATTAGTCACTGATAATATCTGTAATAAGTTGACAAATCAGATGAGATGTAAACTGCAGCATATCGCACCAGCTGCCGTTACATAACCATCATTTGCTGAGAGCCCGAATTCTTTTCGGTATCCATCCCTCCATTATCTGAAATACTTATCCTCACGAGGTAGCTATCTTCGGGCAGTTGGTGGTGTACACCCTGAACTTGTTGACAGACAATCGCAAGGCTCACAGAAACAACCACCGATTTATACTCATAAACAGACAGAGTGTTCCATTAACCTACCACACATGTCTTCGGGATGTCAGGGAAAACAAGAGCAACCAGAGAAAATCCACGCTGGCACAGGAAGAACATGCAAACTCCACACTGGAAGGCCAGAGCTTGGAATCAAACCCTGGACCTCTGTGCTGGGAGGTGGACATGCTAACCGGTTGAGCACCTTAATGCCATTCTTTAAGGTACCGGTATGTACAAACTAAAAATTAAGATGATACGACATTCAACTTAAATAAAACTTTGGATCATGGACCAGGATTCCTGAAATGTTGGTGCTATTTAAAATCAAAGGTGATACTGTGGCCTGAAAACATTTTTAGGGATAACGGTTTAGTGAATTATAACATGGAGCCAAAACTACTGTATACACTATGCACATTTGTCCTTTGAATATTATGAAATTAATGATAAATACATCAATAAAATCTTGCAAACATAGTTCACTCTTCTCAGGTATCAAGCATTTTTTTTACATGTGTAAGACAGTGAAATCATGAGTAAAACGTGCAATAAGCATGTGCTAAGGAAAATTAAAATAATCATATGTACTGGTTTTTATTTTGTGTTTTACGTGACCTTAATTCATTCAAAACATTTTGCTTTGCTTCATAGGATGTATAATTTAAAGGCATCGCTAGACTCGCAAAGCATCACGGGGCCTTCTTTCCTCACCCCCAGCGCATCTGCAAATGTGTTTACCAAAAGCAGACGAGATTTTAGCTGAGCTAAAAGGAGGTTTATTGTGCAGGACAGGTCATGCGATGTGATTTTATTGATTTGATTGAGGCGCAGGCAGACAAATGCGTCTGCGACGGATTTCATTCATAAATATGAGACCAGCGTGGGACAATCTCTCTGAATCTTATAGAAATCAATTCATTGAATGAATTACAAATATTAGCATCTTCAAAATATTTCCACACTGTCAAGCACGGCGTACTCGGGTGTATGCTGACTGCCTTGATTTTAAGGAAAATGAGGAATGCCTTCACGATTGGCCGAGAACAGGCTCATTTCACAACGACATGCTACAGCACAAAAGCACTATGTTGCTCCCAATTCGAGCAAGATGCCAAAAGAAAGAAAAGTCCACCCATGTGCAGTTTGAATCTGCTTTGTGCTAGACTTGCACTGTGAATGAAAATAGGACCCTTGGTTTTATGTAATTGTTCTAAATTGTTTGCATTGTGTAAAATGAAATGTGTTGTTGTGATGCTGTACATAATTCTAAGACATGGTTACATGCTTCTCTGCTTATAATTGAAAAATGGTGTACTTTCCTCATGTGTTGTATTGTTATGCATAATATATAATATGCTTGGCATATTGTGTTTTTACACATTCATTACTTCTGACTGGTACATACCTATACAAATTCGTGCTGGAACAGAGGACAGCGAAATCCAGAAGGAGACCCAAGAAAGAACCACCAATAGGCTTGATGGGACATATGTCTCCAGGATGAAGTACAGAATGCTCCTCTTCAGCTCAAAGTGGAAGACCAGCTTGGGGTAGTGACCTTTTAGACAAAAGGCAGCAAGCATGCCAATCTCCTTAGCAAATACATTGAATATAACAATTGAGTACCTCTGGGCGAGCAGCAGCTTCATCTTTATGAAGGGCTTATGTGTTTGTTATTTATTAGGGTGTTTACATGGAAAACACATCTCTACTTACAACATTTTCTAGTTAAAACATTTCTTCCAGAACCAATTTTGTAAGAGGTACCATATATATACATATATACTAGCTGGTTCGCCACCCTCCGGGCGGCTCATCAGCTAGTTCCTTCGGAGGGCTGGTAAGGTGGGCCTTCGGCCCACAAAAGTGTTGTTGCTTGGTTCAACTTTTTGTTCATCTCGCGCAGCGGTGCGGTGAAGTAGGTACGTTTTGAAAAGGGACAGACGGAAGGACAGACCGCGTGCGGGACGACGCGCAATATATATATATATATATATATTTATATATATAATGATAATTAAGTAGTCCCAGGGACTTGCTGATCAGAAAAGTATGAGTCCCGTTATGCATTTAGAGAGTCCCAAATTTCGAATTCTGAAATGGTCTACTTATTCAATTGCATATGATAATAACAGAAGCAACAACAATATACATCGATAATAGGTTTATTCCTTATAAACAAACAAGCTGGTGTGCCGCCCTCTGGGCGGCGCATCAGCTAGTTCCTGCGGAAGGCTGGTAAGGTGGGCCTTCGGCCCACAAAAGTGTTGTTGCTTGGTTCAACTTTTTGTTCATCTTCATTGCTTATCGCGAAAATAAAGAGATGTTTAGCTCTACTAAATAACTAACAATTTTATTGCAATGCTTGTGGGTAGACAACATTTTTTCGCTAAGATGCCCGCGCGATCGTAGTGAGCCACTGCCTTCGCTCGTAAGCCTCAAAATGATCTTACTAGTGAACTAGTGGGCGTTTTGTGGCTTACATCTTCACTAGTAAGCCTCAAAATGATCTTACCAGTGAACTAGTGGGCATTTTGCGGCTTACATGTCAACTAGTAAGCCTCAAAATGATCTTACTAGTGAACGAGTGGGCGTCACAATGACCTTACTTGTGAACTAGTGAGCGTTTTGTGGCTTACATGTTCACTAGTAAGCATCAAAATGATCTTACTAGTGAACTAGTGGGCGTTTTGTGGCTTACATGTTCACGAGTAAGCGTCAAAATGATCTTACTAGTGAACTAGTGGGCGTTTTGCGGCTTGCATGTCAACTAGTAAGCGTCAAAATGATCTTACTAGTGAACTAGTGGGCGTTTTGTGGCTTACATCTTCACTAGTAAGCCTCAAAATGATCTTACTAGAGAACTAGTGGGCATTTTGTGGCTTACATGTCAACTAGTAAACCTCAAAATGATCTTACTAGTGAACTCGTGGGCACATTTATGGCCTTACATGTTCACTAGTAAGCCTCAAAATGATCTTACCAGTGAACTAGTGGGCATTTTGCGGCTTACATGTCAACTAGTAAGCCTCAAAATGATCTTACTAGTGAACTAATGGGGGTTTTCCGGCTTACATGTCAACTAGTAAGCCTCAGAATGATCTTACGAGTGAGCTAGTGGGCGTTTTGCAGCTTACATGTTCACTAGTAAGCGTCACAATGACCTTACTTGTGAACTAGTGAGCGTTTTGTGGCTTACATGTTCACTAGTAAGCGTCAAAATGATCTTAATAGTGAACTAGTGGGCGTTTTGTGGCTTACATCTTCACTAGTAAGCCTCAAAATGATCTTACTAGAGAACTAGTGGGCATTTTGTGGCTTACATGTCAACTAGTAAGCCTCAAAATGATCTTACTAGTGAACTAGTGGGCACATTTATGGCCTTACATGTTCACTAGTAAGCGTCAAAATGATCTTACTAGTGAACTAGTGGGCACGTTTATGGCCTTAGATGTTCACTAGTAAGCGTGAAAATGATCTTACTAGTGAACTAGTGGGCGTTTTGCGGCTTACATGTCAACTAGTAAGCCTCAAAATGATCTTACGAGTGAGCTAGTGGGCGTTTTGCGGCTTACATGTTCACTAGTAAGCGTCACAATGACCTTACTTGTGAACTAGTGAGCGTTTTGTGGCTTACATGTTCACTAGTAAGCATCAAAATGATCTTACTAGTGAACTAGTGGGCGTTTTGTGGCTTACATGTTCACTAGTAAGCCTCAAAATGATCTTACTAGTGAACTAGTGGGCGTTTTGTGGCTTACATGTCAAATAGCAAGCCTCAAAATGATCTTACTAGTGAACTAATGGGCACATTTATGGCCTTACATGTTCACTAGTAAGCCTCAAAATGATCTTACCAGTGAACTAGTGGGCATTTTGCGGCTTACGTGTCAACTAGTAAGCCTGAAAACGATCTTACTAGTGAACTAGTGGCTTCTTTTGTGGCTTACATGTTCACTAGTAAGCGTCACAATGACCTTACTTGTGAACTAGTGAGTGTTTTGTGGCTTACATGTTCACTAGTAGGCGTCAAAATGATCTTACCAGTGAACTAGTGGGCGTTTTGTGGCTTACATCTTCACTAGTAAGCCTCAAAATGATCTTACTAGAGAACTAGTGGGCATTTTGTGGCTTACATGTCAACTAGTAAGCCTCAAAATGATCTTACTAGTGAATTAGTGGGCACATTTATGGCCTTACATGTTCACTAGTAAGCGTCAAAATGATCTTACTAGTGAACTAGTGGGCACATTTATGGCCTTACATGTTCACTAGTAAGCCTCAAAATGATCTTACTAGTGAACTAGTGGGCGTTTTGTGGCTTACATGTTCACGAGTAAGCGTCAAAATGATCTTACTAGTGAACTAGTGGGCGTTTTGCGGCTTGCATGTCACCTAGTAACCGTCAAAATGATCTTACTAGTGAACTAGTGGGCGTTTTGTGGCTTACATCTTCACTAGTAAGCCTCAAAATGATCGTACTAGAGAACTAGTGGGCATTTTGTGGCTTACATGTCAACTAGTAAACCTCAAAATGATCTTACTAGTGAACTCGTGGGCACATTTATGGCCTTACATGTTCACTAGTAAGCGTCAAAATGATCTTACTAGTGAACTACTGGGCACGTTTATGGCCTTAGATGTTCACTAGTAAGCGTGAAAATGATCTTACTAGTGAACTAGTGGGCGTTTTGCGGCTTACATGTCAACTAGTAAGCCTCAGAATGATCTTACGAGTGAGCTAGTGGGCGTTTTGCGGCTTACATGTTCACTAGTAAGCGTCACAATGACCTTACTTGTGAACTAGTGAGCGTTTTGTGGCTTACATGTTCACTAGTAAGCATCAAAATGATATTACTAGTGAACTAGTGGGCGTTTTGTGGCTTACATGTTCACTAGTAAGCCTCAAAATGATCTTACTAGTGAACTAGTGGGCGTTTTGTGGCTTACATGTCAAATAGCAAGCCTCAAAATGATCTTACTAGTGAACTAATGGGCACATTTATTGCCTTACGTGTTCACTAGTAAGCGTCAAAATGATCTTACTAGTAAACTAGTGGGCGTTTTGTGGCTTACATCTTCACTCGTAAGCCTCAAAATGATCTTACTAGTGAACTAGTGGGCGTTTTGTGGCTTACATGTCAACTAGTAAGCCTCAAAATGATCTTACTAGTGAACTAGTGGGCACATTTATGGCCTTACATGTTCACTAGTAAGCCTCAAAATGATCTTACCAGTGAACTAGTGGGCATTTTGCGGCTTACATGTCAACTAGTAAGCCTCAAAATGATCTTACTAGTGAACTAGTGGGCACATTTATGGCCTTACATGTTCACTAGTAAGCGTCAAAATGATCTTACTAGTGAACTAGTGGGCGTTTTGTGGCTTACATGTCAAATAGCAAGCCTCAAAATGATCTTACTAGTGAACTAGTGGGCACATTTATCGCCTTACATGTTCACTAGTAAGCGTCAAAATGATCTTACTAGTGAACTAGTGGGCACGTTTATGGCCTTAGATGTTCACTAGTAAGCGTGAAAATGATCTTACTAGTGAACTAGTGGGCGTTTTGCGGCTTACATGTCAACTAGTAAGCCTAAAATGATCTTACGAGTGAGCTAGTGGGCGTTTTGCGGCTTACATGTCAACTAGTAAGCCTAAAATGATCTTACTAGTGAACTACTGGCTTCTTTTGTGGCTTACATGTTCACTAGTAAGCGTCACAATGACCTTACTTGTGAACTAGTGAGCGTTTTGTGGCTTACATGTTCACTAGTAAGCCTCAAAATGATCTTACGAGTGAGCTAGTGGGCGTTTTGCGGCTTACATGTTCACTACTAAGCGTCACAATGACCTTACTTGTGAACTACTGTGCGTTTTGTGGCTTACATGTTCACTAGTAAGCGTCAAAATAATCTTACTAGTGAACTAGTGGGCGTTTTGTGGCTTACATGTTCACTAGTAAGCCTCAAAACGATCTTACTAGTGAACTAGTGGGCGTTTTGTGGCTTACATGTTCACGAGTAAGCGTCAAGATGATCTTACTAGTGAACTAGTGGGCGTTTTGCGGCTTGCATGTCAACTAGTAAGCCTCAAAATGATCTAACGAGTGAACTAGTGGGCGTTTTGAGGCTTACATGTCAACAAGTAAGCCTCAAAATGATCTTACTAATGAACTAGTGGGCGTTTTGTGGCTTACATGTTCACTAGTAAGCCTCAAAATGATCTTACCAGTGAACTAGTGGGCATTATGCGGCTTACATGTCAACTAGTAAGCCTAAAATGATCTTACGAGTGAGCTAGTGGGCGTTTTGCGGCTTACATGTCAACTAGTAAGCCTAAAATGATCTTACTAGTGAACTAGTGGCTTCTTTTGTGGCTTACATGTTCACTAGTAAGCGTCACAATGACCTTACTTGTGAACTAGTGAGCGTTTTGTGGCTTACATGTTCACTAGTAAGCCTCAAAATGATCTTACGAGTGAGCTAGTGGGCGTTTTGCGGCTTACATGTTCACTACTAAGCGTCACAATGACCTTACTTGTGAACTACTGTGCGTTTTGTGGCTTAAATGTTCACTAGTAAGCGTCAAAATAATCTTACTAGTGAACTAGTGGGCGTTTTGTGGCTTACATGTTCACTAGTAAGCCTCAAAACGATCTTACTAGTGAACTAGTGGGCGTTTTGTGGCTTACATGTTCACGAGTAAGCGTCAAGATGATCTTACTAGTGAACTCGTGGGCGTTTTGCGGCTTGCATGTCAACTAGTAAGCCTCAAAATGATCTAACGAGTGAACTAGTGGGCGTTTTGCGGCTTACATGTCAACAAGTAAGCCTCAAAATGATCTTACTAATGAACTAGTGGGCGTTTTGTGGCTTACATGTTCACTAGTAAGCCTCAAAATGATCTTACCAGTGAACTAGTGGGCATTATGCGGCTTACATGTCAACTAGTAAGCCTCAAAATGATCTTACTAGTGAACTAGTGGGCACATTTATGGCCTTACATGTTCACAAGTAAGCCTCAAAATGATCTTACCAGTGAACTAGTGGGCATTTTGCGGCTTACATGTCAACTAGTAAGCCTCAAAATGATCTTACTAGTGAACTAGTGGGCACATTTATGGCCTTACATGTTCACTAGTAAGCCTCAAAATGATCTTACTAGTGAACTAGTGGCTTCTTTTGTGGCTTACATGTTCACTAGTAAGCGTCACAATGACCTTACTTGTGAACTAGTGAGTGTTTTGTGGCTTACATGTTCACTAGTAGGCGTCAAAATGATCTTACTAGTGAACTAGTGGGCGTTTTGTGGCTTACATCTTCACTAGTAAGCCTCAAAATGATCTTACTAGAGAACTAGTGGGCATTTTGTGGCTTACATGTCAACTAGTAAGCCTCAAAATGATCTTACTAGTGGGCACATTTATGGCCTTACATGTTCACTAGTAAGCCTCAAAATGATCTTACTAGTGAACTAGTGGGCGTTTTGTGGCTTACATGTTCACGAGTAAGCGTCAAAATGATCTTACTCGTGAACTAGTGGGCGTTTTGCGGCTTGCATGTCAACTACTAACCGTCAAAATGATCTTACTAGTGAACTAGTGGGCGTTTTGTGGCTTACATCTTCACTAGTAAGCCTCAAAATGATCTTACTAGAGAACTAGTGGGCATTTTGTGGCTTACATGTCAACTAGTAAGCCTCAAAATGATCTTACTAGTGAATTAGTGGGCACATTTATGGCCTTACATGTTCACTAGTAAGCGTCAAAATGATCTTACTAGTGAACTAGTGGGCGTTTTGTGGCTTACATGTTCACGAGTAAGCGTCAAAATGATCTTACTCGTGAACTAGTGGGCGTTTTGCGGCTTGCATGTCAACTACTAACCGTCAAAATGATCTTACTAGTGAACTAGTGGGCGTTTTGTGGCTTACATCTTCACTAGTAAGCCTCAAAATGATCTTACTAGAGAACTAGTGGGCATTTTGTGGCTTACATGTCAACTAGTAAGCCTCAAAATGATCTTACTAGTGAATTAGTGGGCACATTTATGGCCTTACATGTTCACTAGTAAGCGTCAAAATGATCTTACTAGTGAACTAGTGGGCACATTTATGGCCTTACATGTTCACTAGTAAGCCTCAAAATGATCTTACTAGTGAACTAGTGGGCGTTTTGTGGCTTACATGTTCACGAGTAAGCGTCAAAATGATCTTACTCGTGAACTAGTGGGCGTTTTGCGGCTTGCATGTCAACTACTAACCGTCAAAATGATCTTACTAGTGAACTAGTGGGCGTTTTGTGGCTTACATCTTCACTAGTAAGCCTCAAAATGATCTTACTAGAGAACTAGTGGGCATTTTGTGGCTTACATGTCAACTAGTAAACCTCAAAATGATCTTACTAGTGAACTCGTGGGCACATTTATGGCCTTACATGTTCACTAGTAAGCGTCAGAATGATCTTACTAGTGAACTACTGGGCACGTTTATGGCCTTAGATGTTCACTAGTAAGCGTGAAAATGATCTTACTAGTGAACTAGTGGGCGTTTTGCGGCTTACATGTCAACTAGTAAGCCTCAGAATGATCTTACGAGTGAGCTCGTGGGCGTTTTGCGGCTTACATGTTCACTAGTAAGCGTCACAATGACCTTACTTGTGAACTAGTGAGCGTTTTGTGGTTTACATGTTCACTAGTAAGCATCAAAATGATATTACTAGTGAACTAGTGGGCGTTTTGTGGCTTACATGTTCACTAGTAAGCCTCAAAATGATCTTACTAGTGAACTAGTGGGCGTTTTGTGGCTTACATGTCAAATAGCAAGCCTCAAAATGATCTTACTAGTGAACTAATGGGCACATTTATTGCCTTACGTGTTCACTAGTAAGCGTCAAAATGATCTTACTAGTAAACTAGTGGGCGATTTGTGGCTTACATCTTCACTCGTAAGCCTCAAAATGATCTTACTAGTGAACTAGTGGGCGTTTTGTGGCTTACATGTCAACTAGTAAGCCTCAAAATGATCTTACTAGTGAACTAGTGGGCACATTTATGGGCTTACATGTTCACTAGTAAGCCTCAAAATGATCTTACCAGTGAACTAGTGGGCATTTTGCGGCTTACATGTCAACTAGTAAGCCTCAAAATGATCTTACTAGTGAACTAGTGGGCGTTTTGTGGCTTACATGTTCACTAGTAAGCCTCAAAATGATCTTACTAGTGAACTAGTGGGCGTTTTGTGTCTTACATGTCAAATAGCAAGCCTCAAAATGATCTTATTAGTGAACTAGTGGGCGTTTTGCGGCTTGCATGTCAACTAGTAAGCGTCAAAATGATCTTAATAGTGAACTAGTGGGCGTTTTGTGGCTTACATGTTCACTAGTAAGCCTCAAAATGATCTTACTAGAGAACTAGTGGGCGTTTTGTGTCTTACATGTCAAATAGCAAGCCTCAAAATGATCTTACTAGTGAACTAGTGGGCGTTTTGCGGCTTGCATGTCAACTAGTAAGCGTCAAAATGATCTTAATAGTGAACTAGTGGGCGTTTTGTGGCTTACATCTTCACTAGTAAGCCTCAAAATGATCTTACTTGAGAACTAGTGGGCATTTTGTGGCTTACATGTCAACTAGTAAGCCTCAAAATGATCTTACTAGTGAACTAGTGGGCACATTTATGGCCTTACATGTTCACTAGTAAGCGTCAAAATGATCTTACTAGTGAACTAGTGTGCACGTTTATGGCCTTAGATGTTCACTAGTAAGCGTGAAAATGATCTTACTAGTGAACTAGTGGGCGTTTTGCGGCTTACATGTCAACTAGTAAGCCTCAAAATGATCTTACGAGTCAGCTAGTGGGCGTTTTGCGGCTTACATGTTCACTACTAAGCGTCACAATGACCTTACTTGTGAACTACTGTGCGTTTTGTGGCTTACATGTTCACTAGTAAGCGTCAAAATAATCTTACTAGTGAACTAGTGGGCGTTTTGTGGCTTACATGTCAAATAGCAAGCCTCAAAATGATCTTACTAGTGAACTAATGGGCACATTTATTGCCTTACGTGTTCACTAGTAAGCGTCAAAATGATCTTACTAGTAAACTAGTGGGCATTTTGCGGCTTACATGTCAACTAGTAAGCCTCAAAATGATCTTACTAGTGAACTAGTGGGCGTTTTGTGGCTTACATGTTCACTAGTAAGCCTCAAAATGATCTTACTAGTGAACTAGTGGGCGTTTTGTGTCTTACATGTCAAATAGCAAGCCTCAAAATGATCTTACTAGTGAACTAATGGGCACATTTATGGCCTTACGTGTTCACTAGTAAGAGTCAAAATGATCTTACTAGTAAACTAGTGGGCACATTTAGGGCCTTACATGTTCACTAGTAAGCCTCAAAATGATCTTACTAGTGAACTAGTGGGCGTTTTGTGGCTTACATGTTCACGGGTAAGCGTCAAAATGATCTTACTAGTGAACTAGTGGGCGTTTTGTGGCTTACATGTTCACTAGTAAGCGTCACAATGACCTTACTTGTGAACTAGTGAGCGTTTTGTGGCTTACATGTTCACTAGTAAGCATCAAAATGATCTTACTAGTGAACTAGTGGGCGTTTTGTGGCTTACATGTTCACTAGTAAGCCTCAAAATGATCTTACTAGTGAACTAGTGGGCGTTTTGTGGCTTACATGTTCACGAGTAAGCATCAAAATGATCTTACTAGTGAACTAGTGGGCGTTTTGCGGCTTGCATGTCAACTAGTAAGCGTCAAAATGATCTTAATAGTGAACTAGTGGGCGTTTTGTGGCTTACATCTTCACTAGTAAGCCTCAAAATGATCTTACTAGAGAACTAGTGGGCATTTTGTGGCTTACATGTCAACTAGTAAGCCTCAAAATGATCTTACTAGTGAACTAGTGGGCACATTTATGGCCTTACATGTTCACTAGTAAGCGTCAAAATGATCTTACTAGTTAAATAGTGGGCACGTTTATGGCCTTAGATGTTCACTAGTAAGCGTGAAAATGATCTTACTAGTGAACTAGTGGGCGTTTTGCGGCTTACATGTCAACTAGTAAGCCTCAAAATGATCTTACGAGTGAGCTAGTGGGCGTTTTGCGGCTTACATGTTCACTAGTAAGCGTCACAATGACCTTACTTGTGAACTAGTGAGCGTTTTGTGGCTTACATGTTCACTAGTAAGCATCAAAATGATCTTACTAGTGAACTAGTGGGCGTTTTGTGGCTTACATGTTCACTAGTAAGCCTCAAAATGATCTTACTAGTGAACTCGTGGGCGTTTTGTGGCTTACATGTCAAATAGCAAGCCTCAAAATGATCTTACTAGTGAACTAATGGGCACATTTATGGCCTTACATGTTCACTAGTAAGCCTCAAAATGATCTTACCAGTGAACTAGTGGGCATTTTGCGGCTTACGTGTCAACTAGTAAGCCTGAAAACGATCTTACTAGTGAACTAGTGGCTTCTTTTGTGGCTTACATGTTCACTAGTAAGCGTCACAATGACCTTACTTGTGAACTAGTGAGTGTTTTGTGGCTTACATGTTCACTAGTAGGCGTCAAAATGATCTTACCAGTGAACTAGTGGGCGTTTTGTGGCTTACATCTTCACTAGTAAGCCTCAAAATGATCTTACTAGAGAACTAGTGGGCATTTTGTGGCTTACATGTCAACTAGTAAGCCTCAAAATGATCTTACTAGTGAATTAGTGGGCACATTTATGGCCTTACATGTTCACTAGTAAGCGTCAAAATGATCTTACTAGTGAACTAGTGGGCACATTTATGGCCTTACATGTTCACTAGTAAGCCTCAAAATGATCTTACTAGTGAACTAGTGGGCGTTTTGTGGCTTACATGTTCACGAGTAAGCGTCAAAATGATCTTACTAGTGAACTAGTGGGCGTTTTGCGGCTTGCATGTCAACTAGTAACCGTCAAAATGATCTTACTAGTGAACTAGTGGGCGTTTTGTGGCTTACATCTTCACTAGTAAGCCTCAAAATGATCTTACTAGAGAACTAGTGGGCATTTTGTGGCTTACATGTCAACTAGTAAACCTCAAAATGATCTTACTATTGAACTCGTGGGCACATTTATGGCCTTACATGTTCACTAGTAAGCGTCAAAATGATCTTACTAGTGAACTACTGGGCACGTTTATGGCCTTAGATGTTCACTAGTAAGCGTGAAAATGATCTTACTAGTGAACTAGTGGGCGTTTTGCGGCTTACATGTCAACTAGTAAGCCTCAGAATGATCTTACGAGTGAGCTAGTGGGCGTTTTGCGGCTTACATGTTCACTAGTAAGCGTCACAATGACCTTACTTGTGAACTAGTGAGCGTTTTGTGGCTTACATGTTCACTAGTAAGCATCAAAATGATATTACTAGTGAACTAGTGGGCGTTTTGTGGCTTACATGTTCACTAGTAAGCCTCAAAATGATCTTACTAGTGAACTAGTGGGCGTTTTGTGGCTTACATGTCAAATAGCAAGCCTCAAAATGATCTTACTAGTGAACTAATGGGCACATTTATTGCCTTACGTGTTCACTAGTAAGCGTCAAAATGATCTTACTAGTAAACCAGTGGGCGTTTTGTGGCTTACATCTTCACTCGTAAGCCTCAAAATGATCTTACTAGTGAACTAGTGGGCGTTTTGTGGCTTACATGTCAACGAGTAAGCCTCAAAATGATCTTACTAGTGAACTAGTGGGCACATTTATGGCCTTACATGTTCACTAGTAAGCCTCAAAATGATCTTACCAGTGAACTAGTGGGCATTTTGCGGCTTACATGTCAACTAGTAAGCCTCAAAATGATCTTACTAGTGAACTAGTGGGCGTTTTGTGGCTTACATGTTCACTAGTAAGCCTCAAAATGATCTTACTAGTGAACTAGTGGGCGTTTTGTGTCTTACATGTCAAATAGCAAGCCTCAAAATGATCTTACTAGTGAACTAGTGGGCGTTTTGCGGCTTGCATGTCAACTAGTAAGCGTCAAAATGATCTTAATAGTGAACTAGTGGGCGTTTTGTGGCTTACATCTTCACTAGTAAGCCTCAAAATGATCTTACTAGAGAACTAGTGGGCATTTTGTGGCTTACATGTCAACTAGTAAGCCTCAAAATGATCTTACTAGTGAACTAGTGGGCACATTTATGGCCTTACATGTTCACTAGTAAGCGTCAAAATGATCTTACTAGTGAACTAGTGGGCACGTTTATGGCCTTAGATGTTCACTAGTAAGCGTGAAAATGATCTTACTAGTGAACTAGTGGGCGTTTTGCGGCTTACATGTCAACTAGTAAGCCTCAAAATGATCTTACGAGTGAGCTAGTGGGCGTTTTGCGGCTTACATGTTCACTAGTAAGCGTCACAATGACCTTACTTGTGAACTAGTGAGCGTTTTGTGGCTTACATGTTCACTAGTAAGCATCAAAATGATCTTACTAGTGAACTAGTGGGCGTTTTGTGGCTTACATGTTCAATAGTAAGCCTCAAAATGATCTTACTAGTGAACTAGTGGGCGTTTTGTGGCTTACATGTCAAATAGCAAGCCTCAAAATGATCTTACTAGTGAACTAATGGGCACATTTATGGCCTTACATGTTCACTAGTAAGCCTCAAAATGATCTTACCAGTGAACTAGTGGGCATTTTGCGGCTTACGTGTCAACTAGTAAGCCTGAAAACGATCTTACTAGTGAACTAATGGCTTCTTTTGTGGCTTACATGTTCACTAGTAAGCGTCACAATGACCTTACTTGTGAACTAGTGAGTGTTTTGTGGCTTACATGTTCACTAGTAGGCGTCAAAATGATCTTACCAGTGAACTAGTGGGCGTTTTGTGGCTTACATCTTCACTAGTAAGCCTCAAAATGATCTTACTAGAGAACTAGTGGGCATTTTGTGGCTTACATGTCAACTAGTAAGCCTCAAAATGATCTTACTAGTGAATTAGTGGGCACATTTATGGCCTTACATGTTCACTAGTAAGCGTCAAAATGATCTTACTAGTGAACTAGTGGGCACATTTATGGCCTTACATGTTCACTAGTAAGCCTCAAAATGATCTTACTCGTGAACTAGTGGGCGTTTTGTGGCTTACATGTTCACGAGTAAGCGTCAAAATGATCTTACTCGTGAACTAGTGGGCGTTTTGTGGCTTACATCTTCACTAGTAAGCCTCAAAATGATCTTACTAGAGAACTAGTGGACATTTTGTGGCTTACATGTCAACTAGTAAACCTCAAAATGATCTTACTAGTGAACTCGTGGGCACATTTATGGCCTTACATGTTCACTAGTAAGCGTCAAAATGATCTTACTAGTGAACTACTGGGCACGTTTATGGCCTTAGATGTTCACTAGTAAGCGTGAAAATGATCTTACTAGTGAACTAGTGGGCGTTTTGCGGCTTACATGTCAACTAGTAAGCCTCAGAATGATCTTACGAGTGAGCTAGTGGGCGTTTTGCGGCTTACATGTTCACTAGTAAGCGTCACAATGACCTTACTTGTGAACTAGTGAGCGTTTTGTGGCTTACATGTTCACTAGTAAGCATCAAAATGATATTACTAGTGAACTAGTGGGCGTTTTGTGGCTTACATGTTCACTAGTAAGCCTCAAAATGATCTTACTAGTGAACTAGTGGGCGTTTTGTGGCTTACATGTCAAATAGCAAGCCTCAAAATGATCTTACTAGTGAACTAATGGGCACATTTATTGCCTTACGTGTTCACTAGTAAGCGTCAAAATGATCTTACTAGTAAACTAGTGGGCGTTTTGTGGCTTACATCTTCACTCGTAAGCCTCAAAATGATCTTACTAGTGAACTAGTGGGCGTTTTGTGGCTTACATGTCAACTAGTAAGCCTCAAAATGATCTTACTAGTGAACTAGTGGGCACATTTATGGCCTTACATGTTCACTAGTAAGCCTCAAAATGATCTTACCAGTGAACTAGTGGGCGTTTTGTGGCTTACATGTTCACTAGTAAGCCTCAAAATGATCTTACTAGTGAACTAGTGGGCGTTTTGTGGCTTACATGTCAAATAGCAAGCCTCAAAATGATCTTACTAGTGAACTAATGGGCACATTTATGGCCTTACGTGTTCACTAGTAAGCGTCAAAATGATCTTACTAGTAAACTAGTGGGCACATTTAGGGCCTTACATGTTCACTAGTAAGCCTCAAAATGATCTTACCAGTGAACTAGTGGGCGTTTTGTGGCTTACATGTTCACTAGTAAGCCTCAAAATGATCTTACTAGTGAACTAGTGGGCATTTTGCGGCTTACATGTCAACTAGTAAGCCTCAAAATGATCTTACTAGTGAACTAGTGGGCGTTTTGTGGCTTACATGTTCACTAGTAAGCCTCAAAATGATCTTACTAGTGAACTAGTGGGCGTTTTGTGGCTTACATGTCAAATAGCAAGCCTCAAAATGATCTTACTAGTGAACTAATGGGCACATTTATGGCCTTACGTGTTCACTAGTAAGCGTCAAAATGATCTTACTAGTAAACTAGTGGGCACATTTAGGGCCTTACATGTTCACTAGTAAGCCTCAAAATGATCTTACTAGTGAACTAGTGGGCGTTTTGTGGCTTACATGTTCACGGGTAAGCGTCAAAATGATCTTACTAGTGAACTAGTGGGCGTTTTGTGGCTTACATCTTCACTAGTAAGCCTCAAAATGATCTTACTAGAGAACTAGTGGGCATTTTGTGGCTTACATGTCAACTAGTAAACCTCAAAATGATCTTACTAGTGAACTCGTGGGCACATTTATGGCCTTACATGTTCACTAGTAAGCGTCAAAATGATCTTACTAGTGAACTACTGGGCACGTTTATGGCCTTAGATGTTCACTAGTAAGCGTGAAAATGATCTTACTAGTGAACTAGTGGGCGTTTTGCGGCTTACATGTCAACTAGTAAGCCTCAGAATGATCTTACGAGTGAGCTAGTGGGCGTTTTGCGGCTTACATGTTCACTAGTAAGCGTCACAATGACCTTACTTGTGAACTAGTGAGCGTTTTGTGGCTTACATGTTCACTAGTAAGCATCAAAATGATATTACTAGTGAACTAGTGGGCGTTTTGTGGCTTACATGTTCACTAGTAAGCGTCAAAATGATCTTACTAGTAAACTAGTGGGCGTTTTGTGGCTTACATCTTCACTTGTAAGCCTCAAAATGATCTTACTAGTGAACTCGTGGGCGTTTTGTGGCTTACATGTCAACTAGTAAGCCTCAAAAAAATCTTACTAGTGAACTAGTGGGCACATTTATGGCCTTACATGTTCACTAGTAAGCCTCAAAATGATCTTACCAGTGAACTAGTGGGCATTTTGCGGCTTACATGTCAACTAGTAAGCCTCAAAATGATCTTACTAGTGAACTAGTGGGCGTTTTGTGGCTTACATGTTCACTAGTAAGCCTCAAAATGATCTTACTAGTGAACTAGTGGGCGTTTTGTGGCTTACATGTTCACGAGTAAGCATCAAAATGATCTTACTAGTGAACTAGTGGGCGTTTTGCGGCTTGCATGTCAACTAGTAAGCGTCAAAATGATCTTAATAGTGAACTAGTGGGCGTTTTGTGGCTTACATCTTCACTAGTAAGCCTCAAAATGATCTTACTAGAGAACTAGTGGGCATTTTGTGGCTTACATGTCAACTAGTAAGCCTCAAAATGATCTTACTAGTGAACTAGTGGGCACATTTATGGCCTTACATGTTCACTAGTAAGCGTCAAAATGATCTTACTAGTGAAATAGTGGGCACGTTTATGGCCTTAGATGTTCACTAGTAAGCGTGAAAATGATCTTACTAGTGAACTAGTGGGCGTTTTGCGGCTTACATGTCAACTAGTAAGCCTCAAAATGATCTTACAAGTGAGCTAGTGGGCGTTTTGCGGCTTACATGTTCACTAGTAAGCGTCACAATGACCTTACTTGTGAACTAGTGAGTGTTTTGTGGCTTACATGTTCACTAGTAGGCGTCAAAATGATCTTACCAGTGAACTAGGGGGCGTTTTGTGGCTTACATCTTCACTAGTAAGCCTCAAAATGATCTTACTAGAGAACTAGTGGGCATTTTGTGGCTTACATGTCAACTAGTAAGCCTCAAAATGATCTTACTAGTGAACTAGTGGGCACATTTATGGCCTTACATGTTCACTAGTAAGCGTCAAAATGATCTTACTAGTGAACTAGTGGGCACATTTATGGCCTTACATGTTCACTAGTAAGCCTCAAAATGATCTTACTAGTGAACTAGTGGGCGTTTTGTGGCTACATGTTCACGAGTAAGCGTCAAAATGATCTTACTAGTGAACTAGTGGGCGTTTTGCGGCTTGCATGTCAACTAGTAACCGTCAAAATGATCTTACTAGTGAACTAGTGGGCGTTTTGTGGCTTACATCTTCACTAGTAAGCCTCAAAATGATCTTACTAGAGAACTAGTGGGCATTTTGTGGCTTACATGTCAACTAGTAAACCTCAAAATGATCATACTATTGAACTTTTGGGCACATTTATGGCCTTACATGTTCACTAGTAAGCGTCAAAATGATCTTACTAGTGAACTACTGGGCACGTTTATGGCCTTAGATGTTCACTAGTAAGCGTGAAAATGATCTTACTAGTGAACTAGTGGGCGTTTTGCGGCTTACATGTCAACTAGTAAGCCTCAGAATGATCTTACGAGTGAGCTAGTGGGCGTTTTGCGGCTTACATGTTCACTAGTAAGCGTCACAATGACCTTACTTGTGAACTAGTGAGCGTTTTGTGGCTTACATGTTCACTAGTAAGCATCAAAATGATATTACTAGTGAACTAGTGGGCGTTTTGTGGCTTACATGTTCACTAGTAAGCCTCAAAATGATCTTACTAGTGAACTAGTGGGCGTTTTGTGGCTTACATGTCAAATAGCAAGCCTCAAAATGATCTTACTAGTGAACTAATGGGCACATTTATTGCCTTACGTGTTCACTAGTAAGCGTCAAAATGATCTTACTAGTAAACCAGTGGGCGTTTTGTGGCTTACATCTTCACTCGTAAGCCTCAAAATGATCTTACTAGTGAACTAGTGGGCGTTTTGTGGCTTACATGTCAACTAGTAAGCCTCAAAATGATCTTACTTTTGAACTAGTGGGCACATTTATGGCCTTACATGTTCACTAGTAAGCCTCAAAATGATCTTACCAGTGAACTAGTGGGCATTTTGCGGCTTACATGTCAACTAGTAAGCCTCAAAATGATCTTACTAGTGAACTAGTGGGCGTTTTGTGGCTTACATGTTCACTAGTAAGCCTCAAAATGATCTTACTAGTGAACTAGTGGGCGTTTTGTGTCTTACATGTCAAATAGCAAGCCTCAAAATGATCTTACTAGTGAACTAGTGGGCGTTTTGCGGCTTGCATGTCAACTAGTAAGCGTCAAAATGATCTTAATAGTGAACTAGTGGGCGTTTTGTGGCTTACATCTTCACTAGTAAGCCTCAAAATGATCTTACTAGAGAACTAGTGGGCATTTTGTGGCTTACATGTCAACTAGTAAGCCTCAAAATGATCTTACTAGTGAACTAGTGGGCACATTTATGGCCTTACATGTTCACTAGTAAGCGTCAAAATGATCTTACTAGTGAACTAGTGGGCACGTTTATGGCCTTAGATGTTCACTAGTGAGCGTGAAAATGATCTTACTAGTGAACTAGTGGGCGTTTTGCGGCTTACATGTCAACTAGTAAGCCTCAAAATGATCTTACGAGTGAGCTAGTGGGCGTTTTGCGGCTTACATGTTCACTAGTAAGCGTCACAATGACCTTACTTGTGAACTAGTGAGCGTTTTGTGGCTTACATGTTCACTAGTAAGCATCAAAATGATCTTACTAGTGAACTAGTGGGCGTTTTGTGGCTTACATGTTCACTAGTAAGCCTCAAAATGATCTTACTAGTGAACTAGTGGGCGTTTTGTGGCTTACATGTCAAATAGCAAGCCTCAAAATGATCTTACTAGTGAACTAATGGGCACATTTATGGCCTTACATGTTCACTAGTAAGCCTCAAAATGATCTTACCAGTGAACTAGTGGGCATTTTGCGGCTTACGTGTCAACTAGTAAGCCTGAAAACGATCTTACTAGTGAACTAGTGGCTTCTTTTGTGGCTTACATGTTCACTAGTAGGCGTCAAAATGATCTTACCAGTGAACTAGTGGGCGTTTTGTGGCTTACATGTTCACTAGTAAGCATCAAAATGATATTACTAGTGAACTAGTGGGCGTTTTGTGGCTTACATGTTCACTAGTAAGCCTCAAAATGATCTTACTAGTGAACTAGTGGGCGTTTTGTGGCTTACATGTCAAATAGCAAGCCTCAAAATGATCTTACTAGTGAACTAATGGGCACATTTATTGCCTTACGTGTTCACTAGTAAGCGTCAAAATGATCTTACTAGTAAACTAGTGGGCGATTTGTGGCTTACATCTTCACTCGTAAGCCTCAAAATGATCTTACTAGTGAACTAGTGGGCGTTTTGTGGCTTACATGTCAACTAGTAAGCCTCAAAATGATCTTACTAGTGAACTAGTGGGCACATTTATGGGCTTACATGTTCACTAGTAAGCCTCAAAATGATCTTACCAGTGAACTAGTGGGCATTTTGCGGCTTACATGTCAACTAGTAAGCCTCAAAATGATCTTACTAGTGAACTAGTGGGCGTTTTGTGGCTTACATGTTCACTAGTAAGCCTCAAAATGATCTTACTAGTGAACTAGTGGGCGTTTTGTGTCTTACATGTCAAATAGCAAGCCTCAAAATGATCTTATTAGTGAACTAGTGGGCGTTTTGCGGCTTGCATGTCAACTAGTAAGCGTCAAAATGATCTTAATAGTGAACTAGTGGGCGTTTTGTGGCTTACATGTTCACTAGTAAGCCTCAAAATGATCTTACTAGAGAACTAGTGGGCGTTTTGTGTCTTACATGTCAAATAGCAAGCCTCAAAATGATCTTACTAGTGAACTAGTGGGCGTTTTGCGGCTTGCATGTCAACTAGTAAGCGTCAAAATGATCTTAATAGTGAACTAGTGGGCGTTTTGTGGCTTACATCTTCACTAGTAAGCCTCAAAATGATCTTACTAGAGAACTAGTGGGCATTTTGTGGCTTACATGTCAACTAGTAAGCCTCAAAATGATCTTACTAGTGAACTAGTGGGCACATTTATGGCCTTACATGTTCACTAGTAAGCGTCAAAATGATCTTACTAGTGAACTAGTGGGCACGTTTATGGCCTTAGATGTTCACTAGTAAGCGTGAAAATGATCTTACTAGTGAACTAGTGGGCGTTTTGCGGCTTACATGTCAACTAGTAAGCCTCAAAATGATCTTACGAGTCAGCTAGTGGGCGTTTTGCGGCTTACATGTTCACTACTAAGCGTCACAATGACCTTACTTGTGAACTACTGTGCGTTTTGTGGCTTACATGTTCACTAGTAAGCGTCAAAATAATCTTACTAGTGAACTAGTGGGCGTTTTGTGGCTTACATGTCAAATAGCAAGCCTCAAAATGATCTTACTAGTGAACTAATGGGCACATTTATTGCCTTACGTGTTCACTAGTAAGCGTCAAAATGATCTTACTAGTAAACTAGTGGGCATTTTGCGGCTTACATGTCAACTAGTAAGCCTCAAAATGATCTTACTGGTGAACTAGTGGGCGTTTTGTGGCTTACATGTTCACTAGTAAGCCTCAAAATGATCTTACTAGTGAACTAGTGGGCGTTTTGTGTCTTACATGTCAAATAGCAAGCCTCAAAATGATCTTACTAGTGAACTAATGGGCACATTTATGGCCTTACGTGTTCACTAGTAAGAGTCAAAATGATCTTACTAGTGAACTAGTGGGCGTTTTGTGGCTTACATGTTCACTAGTAAGCGTCACAATGACCTTACTTGTGAACTAGTGAGCGTTTTGTGGCTTACATGTTCACTAGTAAGCATCAAAATGATCTTACTAGTGAACTAGTGGGCGTTTTGTGGCTTACATGTTCACTAGTAAGCCTCAAAATGATCTTACTAGTGAACTAGTGGGCGTTTTGTGGCTTACATGTTCACGAGTAAGCATCAAAATGATCTTACTAGTGAACTAGTGGGCGTTTTGCGGCTTGCATGTCAACTAGTAAGCGTCAAAATGATCTTAATAGTGAACTAGTGGGCGTTTTGTGGCTTACATCTTCACTAGTAAGCCTCAAAATGATCTTACTAGAGAACTAGTGGGCATTTTGTGGCTTACATGTCAACTAGTAAGCCTCAAAATGATCTTACTAGTGAACTAGTGGGCACATTTATGGCCTTACATGTTCACTAGTAAGCGTCAAAATGATCTTACTAGTTAAATAGTGGGCACGTTTATGGCCTTAGATGTTCACTAGTAAGCGTGAAAATGATCTTACTAGTGAACTAGTGGGCGTTTTGCGGCTTACATGTCAACTAGTAAGCCTCAAAATGATCTTACGAGTGAGCTAGTGGGCGTTTTGCGGCTTACATGTTCACTAGTAAGCGTCACAATGACATTACTTGTGAACTAGTGAGCGTTTTGTGGCTTACATGTTCACTAGTAAGCATCAAAATGATCTTACTAGTGAACTAGTGGGCGTTTTGTGGCTTACATGTTCACTAGTAAGCCTCAAAATGATCTTACTAGTGAACTCGTGGGCGTTTTGTGGCTTACATGTCAAATAGCAAGCCTCAAAATGATCTTACTAGTGAACTAATGGGCACATTTATGGCCTTACATGTTCACTAGTAAGCCTCAAAATGATCTTACCAGTGAACTAGTGGGCATTTTGCGGCTTACGTGTCAACTAGTAAGCCTGAAAACGATCTTACTAGTGAACTAGTGGCTTCTTTTGTGGCTTACATGTTCACTAGTAAGCGTCACAATGACCTTACTTGTGAACTAGTGAGTGTTTTGTGGCTTACATGTTCACTAGTAGGCGTCAAAATGATCTTACCAGTGAACTAGTGGGCGTTTTGTGGCTTACATCTTCACTAGTAAGCCTCAAAATGATCTTACTAGAGAACTAGTGGGCATTTTGTGGCTTACATGTCAACTAGTAAGCCTCAAAATGATCTTACTAGTGAATTAGTGGGCACATTTATGGCCTTACATGTTCACTAGTAAGCGTCAAAATGATCTTACTAGTGAACTAGTGGGCACATTTATGGCCTTACATGTTCACTAGTAAGCCTCAAAATGATCTTACTAGTGAACTAGTGGGCGTTTTGTGGCTTACATGTTCACGAGTAAGCGTCAAAATGATCTTACTAGTGAACTAGTGTGCGTTTTGCGGCTTGCATGTCAACTAGTAACCGTCAAAATGATCTTACTAGTGAACTAGTGGGCGTTTTGTGGCTTACATCTTCACTAGTAAGCCTCAAAATGATCTTACTAGACTACTAGTGGGCATTTTGTGGCTTACATGTCAACTAGTAAACCTCAAAATGATCTTACTATTGAACTCGTGGGCACATTTATGGCCTTACATGTTCACTAGTAAGCGTCAAAATGATCTTACTAGTGAACTACTGGGCACGTTTATGGCCTTAGATGTTCACTAGTAAGCGTGAAAATGATCTTACTAGTGAACTAGTGGGCGTTTTGCGGCTTACATGTCAACTAGTAAGCCTCAGAATGATCTTACGAGTGAGCTAGTGGGCGTTTTGCGGCTTACATGTTCACTAGTAAGCGTCACAATGACCTTACTTGTGAACTAGTGAGCGTTTTGTGGCTTACATGTTCACTAGTAAGCATCAAAATGATATTACTAGTGAACTAGTGGGCGTTTTGTGGCTTACATGTTCACTAGTAAGCCTCAAAATGATCTTACTAGTGAACTAGTGGGCGTTTTGTGGCTTACATGTCAAATAGCAAGCCTCAAAATGATCTTACTAGTGAACTAATGGGCACATTTATGGCCTTACGTGTTCACTAGTAAGAGTCAAAATGATCTTACTAGTGAACTAGTGGGCGTTTTGTGGCTTACATGTTCACTAGTAAGCGTCACAATGACCTTACTTGTGAACTAGTGAGCGTTTTGTGGCTTACATGTTCACTAGTAAGCATCAAAATGATCTTACTAGTGAACTAGTGGGCGTTTTGTGGCTTACATGTTCACTAGTAAGCCTCAAAATGATCTTACTAGTGAACTAGTGGGCGTTTTGTGGCTTACATGTTCACGAGTAAGCATCAAAATGATCTTACTAGTGAACTAGTGGGCGTTTTGCGGCTTGCATGTCAACTAGTAAGCGTCAAAATGATCTTAATAGTGAACTAGTGGGCGTTTTGTGGCTTACATCTTCACTAGTAAGCCTCAAAATGATCTTACTAGAGAACTAGTGGGCATTTTGTGGCTTACATGTCAACTAGTAAGCCTCAAAATCATCTTACTAGTGAACTAGTGGGCACATTTATGGCCTTACATGTTCACTAGTAAGCGTCAAAATGATCTTACTAGTTAAATAGTGGGCACGTTTATGGCCTTAGATGTTCACTAGTAAGCGTGAAAATGATCTTACTAGTGAACTAGTGGGCGTTTTGCGGCTTACATGTCAACTAGTAAGCCTCAAAATGATCTTACGAGTGAGCTAGTGGGCGTTTTGCGGCTTACATGTTCACTAGTAAGCGTCACAATGACATTACTTGTGAACTAGTGAGCGTTTTGTGGCTTACATGTTCACTAGTAAGCATCAAAATGATCTTACTAGTGAACTAGTGGGCGTTTTGTGGCTTACATGTTCACTAGTAAGCCTCAAAATGATCTTACTAGTGAACTCGTGGGCGTTTTGTGGCTTACATGTCAAATAGCAAGCCTCAAAATGATCTTACTAGTGAACTAATGGGCACATTTATGGCCTTACATGTTCACTAGTAAGCCTCAAAATGATCTTACCAGTGAACTAGTGGGCATTTTGCGGCTTACGTGTCAACTAGTAAGCCTGAAAACGATCTTACTAGTGAACTAGTGGCTTCTTTTGTGGCTTACATGTTCACTAGTAAGCGTCACAATGACCTTACTTGTGAACTAGTGAGTGTTTTGTGGCTTACATGTTCACTAGTAGGCGTCAAAATGATCTTACCAGTGAACTAGTGGGCGTTTTGTGGCTTACATCTTCACTAGTAAGCCTCAAAATGATCTTACTAGAGAACTAGTGGGCATTTTGTGGCTTACATGTCAACTAGTAAGCCTCAAAATGATCTTACTAGTGAATTAGTGGGCACATTTATGGCCTTACATGTTCACTAGTAAGCGTCAAAATGATCTTACTAGTGAACTAGTGGGCACATTTATGGCCTTACATGTTCACTAGTAAGCCTCAAAATGATCTTACTAGTGAACTAGTGGGCGTTTTGTGGCTTACATGTTCACGAGTAAGCGTCAAAATGATCTTACTAGTGAACTAGTGTGCGTTTTGCGGCTTGCATGTCAACTAGTAACCGTCAAAATGATCTTACTAGTGAACTAGTGGGCGTTTTGTGGCTTACATCTTCACTAGTAAGCCTCAAAATGATCTTACTAGACTACTAGTGGGCATTTTGTGGCTTACATGTCAACTAGTAAACCTCAAAATGATCTTACTATTGAACTCGTGGGCACATTTATGGCCTTACATGTTCACTAGTAAGCGTCAAAATGATCTTACTAGTGAACTACTGGGCACGTTTATGGCCTTAGATGTTCACTAGTAAGCGTGAAAATGATCTTACTAGTGAACTAGTGGGCGTTTTGCGGCTTACATGTCAACTAGTAAGCCTCAGAATGATCTTACGAGTGAGCTAGTGGGCGTTTTGCGGCTTACATGTTCACTAGTAAGCGTCACAATGACCTTACTTGTGAACTAGTGAGCGTTTTGTGGCTTACATGTTCACTAGTAAGCATCAAAATGATATTACTAGTGAACTAGTGGGCGTTTTGTGGCTTACATGTTCACTAGTAAGCCTCAAAATGATCTTACTAGTGAACTAGTGGGCGTTTTGTGGCTTACATGTCAAATAGCAAGCCTCAAAATGATCTTACTAGTGAACTAATGGGCACATTTATTGCCTTACGTGTTCACTAGTAAGCGTCAAAATGATCTTACTAGTAAACCAGTGGGCGTTTTGTGGCTTACATCTTCACTCGTAAGCCTCAAAATGATCTTACTAGTGAACTAGTGGGCGTTTTGTGGCTTACATGTCAACGAGTAAGCCTCAAAATGATCTTACTAGTGAACTAGTGGGCACATTTATGGCCTTACATGTTCACTAGTAAGCCTCAAAATGATCTTACCAGTGAACTAGTGGGCATTTTGCGGCTTACATGTCAACTAGTAAGCCTCAAAATGATCTTACTAGTGAACTAGTGGGCGTTTTGTGGCTTACATGTTCACTAGTAAGCCTCAAAATGATCTTACTAGTGAACTAGTGGGCGTTTTGTGTCTTACATGTCAAATAGCAAGCCTCAAAATGATCTTACTAGTGAACTAGTGGGCGTTTTGCGGCTTGCATGTCAACTAGTAAGCGTCAAAATGATCTTAATAGTGAACTAGTGGGCGTTTTGTGGCTTACATCTTCACTAGTAAGCCTCAAAATGATCTTACTAGAGAACTAGTGGGCATTTTGTGGCTTACATGTCAACTAGTAAGCCTCAAAATGATCTTACTAGTGAACTAGTGGGCACATTTATGGCCTTACATGTTCACTAGTAAGCGTCAAAATGATCTTACTAGTGAACTAGTGGGCACGTTTATGGCCTTAGATGTTCACTAGTAAGCGTGAAAATGATCTTACTAGTGAACTAGTGGGCGTTTTGCGGCTTACATGTCAACTAGTAAGCCTCAAAATGATCTTACGAGTGAGCTAGTGGGCGTTTTGCGGCTTACATGTTCACTAGTAAGCGTCACAATGACCTTACTTGTGAACTAGTGAGCGTTTTGTGGCTTACATGTTCACTAGTAAGCATCAAAATGATCTTACTAGTGAACTAGTGGGCGTTTTGTGGCTTACATGTTCAATAGTAAGCCTCAAAATGATCTTACTAGTGAACTAGTGGGCGTTTTGTGGCTTACATGTCAAATAGCAAGCCTCAAAATGATCTTACTAGTGAACTAATGGGCACATTTATGGCCTTACATGTTCACTAGTAAGCCTCAAAATGATCTTACCAGTGAACTAGTGGGCATTTTGCGGCTTACGTGTCAACTAGTAAGCCTGAAAACGATCTTACTAGTGAACTAATGGCTTCTTTTGTGGCTTACATGTTCACTAGTAAGCGTCACAATGACCTTACTTGTGAACTAGTGAGTGTTTTGTGGCTTACATGTTCACTAGTAGGCGTCAAAATGATCTTACCAGTGAACTAGTGGGCGTTTTGTGGCTTACATCTTCACTAGTAAGCCTCAAAATGATCTTACTAGAGAACTAGTGGGCATTTTGTGGCTTACATGTCAAATAGTAAGCCTCAAAATGATCTTACTAGTGAATTAGTGGGCACATTTATGGCCTTACATGTTCACTAGTAAGCGTCAAAATGATCTTACTAGTGAACTAGTGGGCACATTTATGGCCTTACATGTTCACTAGTAAGCCTCAAAATGATCTTACTCGTGAACTAGTGGGCGTTTTGTGGCTTACATGTTCACGAGTAAGCATCAAAATGATCTTACTAGTGAACTAGTGGGCGTTTTGCGGCTTGCATGACAACTAGTAACCGTCAAAATGATCTTACTCGTGAACTAGTGGGCGTTTTGTGGCTTACATCTTCACTAGTAAGCCTCAAAATGATCTTACTAGAGAACTAGTGGACATTTTGTGGCTTACATGTCAACTAGTAAACCTCAAAATGATCTTACTAGTGAACTCGTGGGCACATTTATGGCCTTACATGTTCACTAGTAAGCGTCAAAATGATCTTACTAGTGAACTACTGGGCACGTTTATGGCCTTAGATGTTCACTAGTAAGCGTGAAAATGATCTTACTAGTGAACTAGTGGGCGTTTTGCGGCTTACATGTCAACTAGTAAGCCTCAGAATGATCTTACGAGTGAGCTAGTGGGCGTTTTGCGGCTTACATGTTCACTAGTAAGCGTCACAATGACCTTACTTGTGAACTAGTGAGCGTTTTGTGGCTTACATGTTCACTAGTAAGCATCAAAATGATATTACTAGTGAACTAGTGGGCGTTTTGTGGCTTACATGTTCACTAGTAAGCCTCAAAATGATCTTACTAGTGAACTAGTGGGCGTCTTGTGGCTTACATGTCAAATAGCAAGCCTCAAAATGATCTTACTAGTGAACTAATGGGCACATTTATTGCCTTACGTGTTCACTAGTAAGCGTCAAAATGATCTTACTAGTAAACTAGTGGGTGTTTTGTGGCTTACATCTTCACTCGTAAGCCTCAAAATGATCTTACTAGTGAACTAGTGGGCGTTTTGTGGCTTACATGTCAACTAGTAAGCCTCAAAATGATCTTACTAGTGAACTAGTGGGCACATTTATGGCCTTACATGTTCACTAGTAAGCCTCAAAATGATCTTACCAGTGAACTAGTGGGCGTTTTGTGGCTTACATGTTCACTAGTAAGCCTCAAAATGATCTTACTAGTGAACTAGTGGGCGTTTTGTGGCTTACATGTCAAATAGCAAGCCTCAAAATGATCTTACTAGTGAACTAATGGGCACATTTATGGCCTTACGTGTTCACTAGTAAGCGTCAAAATGATCTTACTAGTAAACTAGTGGGCACATTTAGGGCCTTACATGTTCACTAGTAAGCCTCAAAATGATCTTACCAGTGAACTAGTGGGCGTTTTGTGGCTTACATGTTCACTAGTAAGCCTCAAAATGATCTTACTAGTGAACTAGTGGGCATTTTGCGGCTTACATGTCAACTAGTAAGCCTCAAAATGATCTTACTAGTGAACTAGTGGGCGTTTTGTGGCTTACATGTTCACTAGTAAGTCTCAAAATGATCTTACTAGTGAACTAGTGGGCGTTTTGTGGCTTACATGTCAAATAGCAAGCCTCAAAATGATCTTACTAGTGAACTAATGGGCACATTTATGGCCTTACGTGTTCACTAGTAAGCGTAAAAATGATCTTACTAGTAAACTAGTGGGCACATTTAGGGCCTTACATGTTCACTAGTAAGCCTCAAAATGATCTTACTAGTGAACTAGTGGGCGTTTTGTGGCTTACATGTTCACGGGTAAGCGTCAAAATGATCTTACTAGTGAACTAGTGGGCGTTTTGTGGCTTACATCTTCACTAGTAAGCCTCAAAATGATCTTACTAGAGAACTAGTGGGCATTTTGTGGCTTACATGTCAACTAGTAAACCTCAAAATGATCTTACTAGTGAACTCGTGGGCACATTTATGGCCTTACATGTTCACTAGTAAGCGTCAAAATGATCTTACTAGTGAACTACTGGGCACGTTTATGGCCTTAGATGTTCACTAGTAAGCGTGAAAATGATCTTACTAGTGAACTAGTGGGCGTTTTGCGGCTTACATGTCAACTAGTAAGCCTCAGAATGATCTTACGAGTGAGCTAGTGGGCGTTTTGCGGCTTACATGTTCACTAGTAAGCGTCACAATGACCTTACTTGTGAACTAGTGAGCGTTTTGTGGCTTACATGTTCACTAGTAAGCATCAAAATGATATTACTAGTGAACTAGTGGGCGTTTTGTGGCTTACATGTTCACTAGTAAGCCTCAAAATGTTCTTACTAGTGAACTATTGGGCGTTTTGTGGCTTACATGTCAAATAGCAAGCCTCAAAATGATCTTACTAGTGAACTAATGGGCACATTTATTGCCTTACGTGTTCACTAGTAAGCGTCAAAATGATCTTACTAGTAAACTAGTGGGCGTTTTGTGGCTTACATCTTCACTCGTAAGCCTCAAAATGATCTTACTAGTGAACTCGTGGGCGTTTTGTGGCTTACATGTCAACTAGTAAGCCTCAAAAAAATCTTACTAGTGAACTAGTGGGCACATTTATGGCCTTACATGTTCACTAGTAAGCCTCAAAATGATCTTACCAGTGAACTAGTGGGCATTTTGCGGCTTACATGTCAACTAGTAAGCCTCAAAATGATCTTACTAGTGAACTAGTGGGCGTTTTGTGGCTTACATGTTCACTAGTAAGCCTCAAAATGATCTTACTAGTGAACTAGTGGGCGTTTTGTGGCTTACATGTTCACGAGTAAGCATCAAAATGATCTTACTAGTGAACTAGTGGGCGTTTTGCGGCTTGCATGTCAACTAGTAAGCGTCAAAATGATCTTAATAGTGAACTAGTGGGCGTTTTGTGGCTTACATCTTCACTAGTAAGCCTCAAAATGATCTTACTAGAGAACTAGTGGGCATTTTGTGGCTTACATGTCAACTAGTAAGCCTCAAAATGATCTTACTAGTGAACTAGTGGGCACATTTATGGCCTTACATGTTCACTAGTAAGCGTCAAAATGATCTTACTAGTGAAATAGTGGGCACGTTTATGGCCTTAGATGTTCACTAGTAAGCGTGAAAATGATCTTACTAGTGAACTAGTGGGCGTTTTGCGGCTTACATGTCAACTAGTAAGCCTCAAAATGATCTTACAAGTGAGCTAGTGGGCGTTTTGCGGCTTACATGTTCACTAGTAAGCGTCACAATGACCTTACTTGTGAACTAGTGAGTGTTTTGTGGCTTACATGTTCACTAGTAGGCGTCAAAATGATCTTACCAGTGAACTAGGGGGCGTTTTGTGGCTTACATCTTCACTAGTAAGCCTCAAAATGATCTTACTAGAGAACTAGTGGGCATTTTGTGGCTTACATGTCAACTAGTAAGCCTCAAAATGATCTTACTAGTGAACTAGTGGGCACATTTATGGCCTTACATGTTCACTAGTAAGCGTCAAAATGATCTTACTAGTGAACTAGTGGGCACATTTATGGCCTTACATGTTCACTAGTAAGCCTCAAAATGATCTTACTAGTGAACTAGTGGGCGTTTTGTGGCTACATGTTCACGAGTAAGCGTCAAAATGATCTTACTAGTGAACTAGTGGGCGTTTTGCGGCTTGCATGTCAACTAGTAACCGTCAAAATGATCTTACTAGTGAACTAGTGGGCGTTTTGTGGCTTACATCTTCACTAGTAAGCCTCAAAATGATCTTACTAGAGAACTAGTGGGCATTTTGTGGCTTACATGTCAACTAGTAAACCTCAAAATGATCATACTATTGAACTTTTGGGCACATTTATGGCCTTACATGTTCACTAGTAAGCGTCAAAATGATCTTACTAGTGAACTACTGGGCACGTTTATGGCCTTAGATGTTCACTAGTAAGCGTGAAAATGATCTTACTAGTGAACTAGTGGGCGTTTTGCGGCTTACATGTCAACTAGTAAGCCTCAGAATGATCTTACGAGTGAGCTAGTGGGCGTTTTGCGGCTTACATGTTCACTAGTAAGCGTCACAATGACCTTACTTGTGAACTAGTGAGCGTTTTGTGGCTTACATGTTCACTAGTAAGCATCAAAATGATATTACTAGTGAACTAGTGGGCGTTTTGTGGCTTACATGTTCACTAGTAAGCCTCAAAATGATCTTACTAGTGAACTAGTGGGCGTTTTGTGGCTTACATGTCAAATAGCAAGCCTCAAAATGATCTTACTAGTGAACTAATGGGCACATTTATTGCCTTACGTGTTCACTAGTAAGCGTCAAAATGATCTTACTAGTAAACCAGTGGGCGTTTTGTGGCTTACATCTTCACTCGTAAGCCTCAAAATGATCTTACTAGTGAACTAGTGGGCGTTTTGTGGCTTACATGTCAACTAGTAAGCCTCAAAATGATCTTACTAGTGAACTAGTGGGCACATTTATGGCCTTACATGTTCACTAGTAAGCCTCAAAATGATCTTACCAGTGAACTAGTGGGCATTTTGCGGCTTACATGTCAACTAGTAAGCCTCAAAATGATCTTACTAGTGAACTAGTGGGCGTTTTGTGGCTTACATGTTCACTAGTAAGCCTCAAAATGATCTTACTAGTGAACTAGTGGGCGTTTTGTGTCTTACATGTCAAATAGCAAGCCTCAAAATGATCTTACTAGTGAACTAGTGGGCGTTTTGCGGCTTGCATGTCAACTAGTAAGCGTCAAAATGATCTTAATAGTGAACTAGTGGGCGTTTTGTGGCTTACATCTTCACTAGTAAGCCTCAAAATGATCTTACTAGAGAACTAGTGGGCATTTTGTGGCTTACATGTCAACTAGTAAGCCTCAAAATGATCTTACTAGTGAACTAGTGGGCACATTTATGGCCTTACATGTTCACTAGTAAGCGTCAAAATGATCTTACTAGTGAACTAGTGGGCACGTTTATGGCCTTAGATGTTCACTAGTGAGCGTGAAAATGATCTTACTAGTGAACTAGTGGGCGTTTTGCGGCTTACATGTCAACTAGTAAGCCTCAAAATGATCTTACGAGTGAGCTAGTGGGCGTTTTGCGGCTTACATGTTCACTAGTAAGCGTCACAATGACCTTACTTGTGAACTAGTGAGCGTTTTGTGGCTTACATGTTCACTAGTAAGCATCAAAATGATCTTACTAGTGAACTAGTGGGCGTTTTGTGGCTTACATGTTCACTAGTAAGCCTCAAAATGATCTTACTAGTGAACTAGTGGGCGTTTTGTGGCTTACATGTCAAATAGCAAGCCTCAAAATGATCTTACTAGTGAACTAATGGGCACATTTATGGCCTTACATGTTCACTAGTAAGCCTCAAAATGATCTTACCAGTGAACTAGTGGGCATTTTGCGGCTTACGTGTCAACTAGTAAGCCTGAAAACGATCTTACTAGTGAACTAGTGGCTTCTTTTGTGGCTTACATGTTCACTAGTAGGCGTCAAAATGATCTTACCAGTGAACTAGTGGGCGTTTTGTGGCTTACATCTTCACTAGTAAGCCTCCAAATGATCTTACTAGAGAACTAGTGGGCATTTTGTGGCTTACATGTCAACTAGTAAGCCTCAAAATGATCTTACTAGTGAATTAGTGGGCACATTTATGGCCTTACATGTTCACTAGTAAGCGTCAAAATGATCTTACTAGTGAACTAGTGGGCACATTAATGGCCTTACATGTTCACTAGTAAGCCTCAAAATGATCTTACTAGTGAACTAGTGGGCGTTTTGTGGCTTACATGTTCACGAGTAAGCGTCAAAATGATCTTACTAGTGAACTAGTGGGCGTTTTGCGGCTTGCATGTCAACTAGTAACCGTCAAAATGATCTTACTAGTGAACTAGTGGGCGTTTTGTGGCTTACATCTTCACTAGTAAGCCTCAAAATGATCTTACTAGAGAACTAGTGGGCATTTTGTGGCTTACATGTCAACTAGTAAACCTCAAAATGATCTTACTAGTGAACTCGTGGACACATTTATGGCCTTACATGTTCACTAGTAAGCGTCAAAATGATCTTACTAGTGAACTACTGGGCACGTTTATGGCCTTAGATGTTCACTAGTAAGCGTGAAAATGATCTTACTAGTGAACTAGTGGGCGTTTTGCGGCTTACATGTCAACTAGTAAGCCTCAGAATGATCTTACGAGTGAGCTAGTGGGCGTTTTGCGGCTTACATGTTCACTAGTAAGCGTCACAATGACCTTACTTGTGAACTAGTGAGCGTTTTGTGGCTTACATGTTCACTAATAAGCATCAAAATGATATTACTAGTGAACTAGTGGGCGTTTTGTGGCTTACATGTTCACTAGTAAGCCTCAAAATGATCTTACTAGTGAACTAGTGGGCGTTTTGTGGCTTACATGTCAAATAGCAAGCCTCAAAATGATCTTACTAGTGAACTAATGGGCACATTTATTGCCTTACGTGTTCACTAGTAAGCGTCAAAATGATCTTACTAGTAAATCAGTGGGCGTTTTGTGGCTTACATCTTCACTCGTAAGCCTCAAAATGATCTTACTAGTGAACTAGTGGGCGTTTTGTGGCTTACATGTCAACTAGTAAGCCTCAAAATGATCTTACTAGTGAACTAGTGGGCACATTTATGGCCTTACATGTTCACTAGTAAGCCTCAAAATGATCTTACCAGTGAACTAGTGGGCATTTTGCGGCTTACATGTCAACTATTAAGCCTCAAAATGATCTTACTAGTGAACTAGTGGGCGTTTTGTGGCTTACATGTTCACGAGTAAGCCTCAAAATGATCTTACTAGTGAACTAGTGGGCGTTTTGTGTCTTACATGTCAAATAGCAAGCCTCAAAATGATCTTACTAGTGAACTAGTGGGCGTTTTGCGGCTTGCATGTCAACTAGTAAGCGTCAAAATGATCTTAATAGTGAACTAGTGGGCGTTTTGTGGCTTACATCTTCACTAGTAAGCCTCAAAATGATCTTACTAGAGAACTAGTGGGCATTTTGTGGCTTACATGTCAACTAGTAAGCCTCAAAATGATCTTACTAGTGAACTAGTGGGCACATTTATGGCCTTACATGTTCACTAGTAAGCGTCAAAATGATCTTACTAGTGAACTAGTGGGCACGTTTATGGCCTTAGATGTTCACTAGTAAGCGTGAAAATGATCTTACTAGTGAACTAGTGGGCGTTTTGCGGCTTACATGTCAACTAGTAAGCCTCAAAATGATCTTACGAGTGAGCTAGTGGGCGTTTTGCGGCTTACATGTTCACTAGTAAGCGTCACAATGACCTTACTTGTGAACTAGTGAGCGTTTTGTGGCTTACATGTTCACTAGTAAGCATCAAAATAATCTTACTAGTGAACTAGTGGGCGTTTTGTGGCTTACATGTTCAATAGTAAGCCTCAAAATGATCTTACTAGTGAACTAGTGGGCGTTTTGTGGCTTACATGTCAAATAGCAAGCCTCAAAATGATCTTACTAGTGAACTAATGGGCACATTTATGGCCTTACATGTTCACTAGTAAGCCTCAAAATGATCTTACCAGTGAACTAGTGGGCATTTTGCGGCTTACGTGTCAACTAGTAAGCCTGAAAACGATCTTACTAGTGAACTAATGGCTTCTTTTGTGGCTTACATGTTCACTAGTAAGCGTCACAATGACCTTACTTGTGAACTAGTGAGTGTTTTGTGGCTTACATGTTCACTAGTAGGCGTCAAAATGATCTTACCAGTGAACTAGTGGGCGTTTTGTGGCTTACATCTTCACTAGTAAGCCTCAAAATGATCTTACTAGAGAACTAGTGGGCATTTTGTGGCTTACATGTCAACTAGTAAGCCTCAAAATGATCTTACTAGTGAATTAGTGGGCACATTTATGGCCTTACATGTTCACTAGTAAGCGTCAAAATGATCTTACTAGTGAACTAGTGGGCACATTTATGGCCTTACATGTTCACTAGTAAGCCTCAAAATGATCTTACTAGTGAACTAGTGGGCGTTTGTGGCTTACATGTTCACGAGTAAGCGTCAAAATGATCTTACTAGTGAACTAGTGGGCGTTTTGCGGCTTGCATGACAACTAGTAACCGTCAAAATGATCTTACTCGTGAACTAGTGGGCGTTTTGTGGCTTACATCTTCACTAGTAAGCCTCAAAATGATCTTACTAGAGAACTAGTGGACATTTTGTGGCTTACATGTCAACTAGTAAACCTCAAAATGATCTTACTAGTGAACTCGTGGGCACATTTATGGCCTTACATGTTCACTAGTAAGCGTCAAAATGATCTTACTAGTGAACTACTGGGCACGTTTATGGCCTTAGATGTTCACTAGTAAGCGTGAAAATGATCTTACTAGTGAACTAGTGGGCGTTTTGCGGCTTACATGTCAACTAGTAAGCCTCAAAATGATCTTACGAGTGAGCTAGTGGGCGTTTTGCGGCTTACATGTTCACTAGTAAGCGTCACAATGACCTTACTTGTGAACTAGTGAGCGTTTTGTGGCTTACATGTTCACTAGTAAGCATCAAAATGATATTACTAGTGAACTAGTGGGCGTTTTGTGGCTTACATGTTCACTAGTAAGCCTCAAAATGATCTTACTAGTGAACTAGTGGGCGTTTTGTGGCTTACATGTCAAATAGCAAGCCTCAAAATGATCTTACTAGTGAACTAATGGGCACATTTATTGCCTCACGTGTTCACTAGTAAGCGTCAAAATGATCTTACTAGTAAACTAGTGGGCGTTTTGTGGCTTACATGTCAACTAGTAAGCCTCAAAATGATCTTACTAGTGAACTAGTGGGCACATTTATGGCCTTACATGTTCACTAGTAAGCCTCAAAATGATCTTACCAGTGAACTAGTGGGCATTTTGCGGCTTACATGTCAACTAGTAAGCCTCAAAATGATCTTACTAGTGAACTAGTGGGCGTTTTGTGGCTTACATGTTCACTAGTAAGCCTCAAAATGATCTTACTAGTGAACTAGTGGGCGTTTTGTGGCTTACATGTTCACGAGTAAGCATCAAAATGATCTTACTAGTGAACTAGTGGGCGTTTTGCGGCTTGCATGTCAACTAGTAAGCGTCAAAATGATCTTAATAGTGAACTAGTGGGCGTTTTGTGGCTTACATCTTCACTAGTAAGCCTCAAAATGATCTTACTAGAGAACTAGTGGGCATTTTGTGGCTTACATGTCAACTAGTAAGCCTCAAAATGATCTTACTAGTGAACTAGTGGGCACATTTATGGCCTTACATGTTCACTAGTAAGCGTCAAAATGATCTTACTAGTGAAATAGTGGGCACGTTTATGGCCTTAGATGTTCACTAGTAAGCGTGAAAATGATCTTACTAGTGAACTAGTGGGCGTTTTGCGGCTTACATGTCAACTAGTAAGCCTCAAAATGATCTTACGAGTGAGCTAGTGGGCGTTTTGCGGCTTACATGTTCACTAGTAAGCGTCACAATGACCTTACTTGTGAACTAGTGAGCGTTTTGTGGCTTACATGTTCACTAGTAAGCATCAAAATGATCTTACTAGTGAACTAGTGGGCGTTTTGTGGCTTACATGTTCACTAGTAAGCCTCAAAATGATCTTACTAGTGAACTCGTGGGCGTTTTGTGGCTTACATGTCAAATAGCAAGCCTCAAAATGATCTTACTAGTGAACTAATGGGCACATTTATGGCCTTACATGTTCACTAGTAAGCCTCAAAATGATCTTACCAGTGAACTAGTGGGCATTTTGCGGCTTACGTGTCAACTAGTAAGCCTGAAAACGATCTTACTAGTGAACTAGTGGCTTCTTTTGTGGCTTACATGTTCACTAGTAAGCGTCACAATGACCTTACTTGTGAACTAGTGAGTGTTTTGTGGCTTACATGTTCACTAGTAGGCGTCAAAATGATCTTACCAGTGAACTAGGGGGCGTTTTGTGGCTTACATCTTCACTAGTAAGCCTCAAAATGATCTTACTAGAGAACTAGTGGGCATTTTGTGGCTTACATGTCAACTAGTAAGCCTCAAAATGATCTTACTAGTGAATTAGTGGGCACATTTATGGCCTTACATGTTCACTAGTAAGCGTCAAAATGATCTTACTAGTGAACTAGTGGGCACATTTATGGCCTTACATGTTCACTAGTAAGCCTCAAAATGATCTTACTAGTGAACTAGTGGGCGTTTTGTGGCTTAAATGTTCACGAGTAAGCGTCAAAATGATCTTACTAGTGAACTAGTGGGCGTTTTGCGGCTTGCATGTCAACTAGTAACCGTCAAAATGATCTTACTAGTGAACTAGTGGGCGTTTTGTGGCTTACATCTTCACTAGTAAGCCTCAAAATGATCTTACTAGAGAACTAGTGGGCATTTTGTGGCTTACATGTCAACTAGTAAACCTCAAAATGATCTTACTATTGAACTCGTGGGCACATTTATGGCCTTACATGTTCACTAGTAAGCGTCAAAATGATCTTACTAGTGAACTACTGGGCACGTTTATGGCCTTAGATGTTCACTAGTAAGCGTTACTAGTGAACTAGTGGGCGTTTTGTGGCTTACATGTTCACGAGTAAGCCTCAAAATGATCTTACTAGTGAACTAGTGGGCACATTTATGGCCTTACATGTTCACTAGTAAGCCTCAAAATGATCTTACCAGTGAACTAGTGGGCATTTTGCGGCTTACATGTCAACTAGTAAGCCTCAAAATGATCTTACTAGTGAACTAGTGGGCGTTTTGTGGCTTACATGTTCACTAGTAAGCCTCAAAATGATCTTACTAGTGAACTAGTGGGCGTTTTGTGTCTTACATGTCAAATAGCAAGCCTCAAAATGATCTTACTAGTGAACTAGTGGGCGTTTTGCGGCTTGCATGTCAACTAGTAAGCGTCAAAATGATCTTAATAGTGAACTAGTGGGCGTTTTGTGGCTTACATCTTCACTAGTAAGCCTCAAAATGATCTTACTAGAGAACTAGTGGGCATTTTGTGGCTTACATGTCAACTAGTAAGCCTCAAAATGATCTTACTAGTGAACTAGTGGGCACATTTATGGCCTTACATGTTCACTAGTAAGCGTCAAAATGATCTTACTAGTGAACTAGTGGGCACGTTTATGGCCTTAGATGTTCACTAGTAAGCGTGAAAATGATCTTACTAGTGAACTAGTGGGCGTTTTGCGGCTTACATGTCAACTAGTAAGACTCAAAATGATCTTACGAGTGAGCTAGTGGGCGTTTTGCGGCTTACATATTCACTATTAAGCGTCACAATGACCTTACTTGTGAACTAGTGAGCGTTTTGTGGCTTACATGTTCACTAGTAAGCATCAAAATGATCTTACTAGTGAACTAGTGGGCGTTTTGTGGCTTACATGTTCAATAGTAAGCCTCAAAATGATCTTACTAGTGAACTAGTGGGCGTTTTGTGGCTTACATGTCAAATAGCAAGCCTCAAAATGATCTTACTAGTGAACTAATGGGCACATTTATGGCCTTACATGTTCACTAGTAAGCCTCAAAACGATCTTACCAGTGAACTAGTGGGCATTTTGCGGCTTACGTGTCAACTAGTAAGCCTGAAAACGATCTTACTAGTGAACTAATGGCTTCTTTTGTGGCTTACATGTTCACTAGTAAGCGTCACAATGACCTTACTTGTGAACTAGTGAGTGTTTTGTGGCTTACATGTTCACTAGTAGGCGTCAAAATGATCTTACCAGTGAACTAGTGGGCGTTTTGTGGCTTACATCTTCACTAGTAAGCCTCAAAATGATCTTACTAGAGAACTAGTGGGCATTTTGTGGCTTACATGTCAACTAGTAAGCCTCAAAATGATCTTACTAGTGAATTAGTGGGCACATTTATGGCCTTTCATGTTCACTAGTAAGCGTCAAAATGATCTTACTAGTGAACTAGTGGGCACATTTATGGCCTTACATGTTCACTAGTAAGCCTCAAAATGATCTTACTAGTGAACTAGTGGGCGTTTTGTGGCTTACATGTTCACGAGTAAGCGTCAAAATGATCTTACTAGTGAACTAGTGGGCGTTTTGCGGCTTGCATGACAACTCGTAACCGTCAAAATGATCTTACTCGTGAACTAGTGGGCGTTTTGTGGCTTACATCTTCACTAGTAAGCCTCAAAATGATCTTACTAGAGAACTAGTGGACATTTTGTGGCTTACATGTCAACTAGTAAACCTCAAAATGATCTTACTAGTGAACTCGTGGGCACATTTATGGCCTTACATGTTCACTAGTAAGCGTCAAAATGATCTTACTAGTGAACTACTGGGCACGTTTATGGCCTTAGATGTTCACTAGTAAGCGTGAAAATGATCTTACTAGTGAACTAGTGGGCGTTTTGCGGCTTACATGTCAACTAGTAAGCCTCAGAATGATCTTACGAGTGAGCTAGTGGGCGTTTTGCGGCTTACATGTTCACTAGTAAGCGTCACAATGACCTTACTTGTGAACTAGTGAGCGTTTTGTGGCTTACATGTTCACTAGTAAGCATCAAAATGATATTACTAGTGAACTAGTGGGCGTTTTGTGGCTTACATGTTCACTAGTAAGCCTCAAAATGATCTTACTAGTGAACTAGTGGGCGTTTTGTGGCTTACATGTCAAATAGCAAGCCTCAAAATGATCTTACTAGTGAACTAATGGGCACATTTATTGCCTTACGTGTTCACTAGTAAGCGTCAAAATGATCTTACTAGTAAACTAGTGGGCGTTTTGTGGCTTACATCTTCACTCGTAAGCCTCAAAATGATCTTACTAGTGAACTAGTGGGCGTTTTGTGGCTTACATGTCAACTAGTAAGCCTCAAAATGATCTTACTAGTGAACTAGTGGGCACATTTATGGCCTTACATGTTCACTAGTAAGCCTCAAAATGATCTTACCAGTGAACTAGTGGGCGTTTTGTGGCTTACATGTTCACTAGTAAGCCTCAAAATGATCTTACTAGTGAACTAGTGGGCGTTTTGTGGCTTACATGTCAAATAGCAAGCCTCAAAATGATCTTACTAGTGAACTAATGGGCACATTTATGGCCTTACGTGTTCACTAGTAAGCGTCAAAATGATCTTACTAGTAAACTAGTGGGCACATTTAGGGCCTTACATGTTCACTAGTAAGCCTCAAAATGATCTTACCAGTGAACTAGTGGGCGTTTTGTGGCTTACATGTTCACTAGTAAGCCTCAAAATGATCTTACTAGTGAACTAGTGGGCATTTTGTGGCTTACATGTTCACTAGTAAGCCTCAAAATGATCTTACTAGTGAACTAGTGGGCGTTTTGTGGCTTACATGTCAAATAGCAAGCCTCAAAATGATCTTACTAGTGAACTAATGGGCACATTTATGGCCTTACGTGTTCACTAGTAAGCGTCAAAATGATCTTACTAGTAAACTAGTGGGCACATTTAGGGCCTTACATGTTCACTAGTAAGCCTCAAAATGATCTTACTAGTGAACTAGTGGGCGTTTTGTGGCTTACATGTTCACGGGTAAGCGTCAAAATGATCTTACTAGTGAACTAGTGGGCGTTTTGTGGCTTACATCTTCACTAGTAAGCCTCAAAATGATCTTACTAGAGAACTAGTGGGCATTTTGTGGCTTACATGTCAACTAGTAAACCTCAAAATGATCTTACTAGTGAACTCGTGGGCACATTTATGGCCTTACATGTTCACTAGTAAGCGTCAAAATGATCTTACTAGTGAACTACTGGGCACGTTTATGGCCTTAGATGTTCACTAGTAAGCGTGAAAATGATCTTACTAGTGAACTAGTGGGCGTTTTGCGGCTTACATGTCAACTAGTAAGCCTCAGAATGATCTTACGAGTGAGCTAGTGGGCGTTTTGCGGCTTACATGTTCACTAGTAAGCGTCACAATGACCTTACTTGTGAACTAGTGAGCGTTTTGTGGCTTACATGTTCACTAGTAAGCATCAAAATGATATTACTAGTGAACTAGTGGGCGTTTTGTGGCTTACATGTTCACTAGTAAGCCTCAAAATGATCTTACTAGTGAACTAGTGGGCGTTTTGTGGCTTACATGTCAAATAGCAAGCCTCAAAATGATCTTACTAGTGAACTAATGGGCACATTTATTGCCTTACGTGTTCACTAGTAAGCGTCAAAATGATCTTACTAGTAAATCAGTGGGCGTTTTGTGGCTTACATCTTCACTCGTAAGCCTCAAAATGATCTTACTAGTGAACTAGTGGGCGTTTTGTGGCTTACATGTCAACTAGTAAGCCTCAAAATGATCTTACTAGTGAACTAGTGGGCACATTTATGGCCTTACATGTTCACTAGTAAGCCTCAAAATGATCTTACCAGTGAACTAGTGGGCATTTTGCGGCTTACATGTCAACTAGTAAGCCTCAAAATGATCTTACTAGTGAACTAGTGGGCGTTTTGTGGCTTACATGTTCACGAGTAAGCCTCAAAATGATCTTACTAGTGAACTAGTGGGCGTTTTGTGTCTTACATGTCAAATAGCAAGCCTCAAAATGATCTTACTAGTGAACTAGTGGGCGTTTTGCGGCTTGCATGTCAACTAGTAAGCGTCAAAATGATCTTAATAGTGAACTAGTGGGCGTTTTGTGGCTTACATCTTCACTAGTAAGCCTCAAAATGATCTTACTAGAGAACTAGTGGGCATTTTGTGGCTTACATGTCAACTAGTAAGCCTCAAAATGATCTTACTAGTGAACTAGTGGGCACATTTATGGCCTTACATGTTCACTAGTAAGCGTCAAAATGATCTTACTAGTGAACTAGTGGGCACGTTTATGGCCTTAGATGTTCACTAGTAAGCGTGAAAATGATCTTACTAGTGAACTAGTGGGCGTTTTGCGGCTTACATGTCAACTAGTAAGCCTCAAAATGATCTTACGAGTGAGCTAGTGGGCGTTTTGCGGCTTACATGTTCACTAGTAAGCGTCACAATGACCTTACTTGTGAACTAGTGAGCGTTTTGTGGCTTACATGTTCACTAGTAAGCATCAAAATGATCTTACTAGTGAACTAGTGGGCGTTTTGTGGCTTACATGTTCAATAGTAAGCCTCAAAATGATCTTACTAGTGAACTAGTGGGCGTTTTGTGGCTTACATGTCAAATAGCAAGCCTCAAAATGATCTTACTAGTGAACTAATGGGCACATTTATGGCCTTACATGTTCACTAGTAAGCCTCAAAATGATCTTACCAGTGAACTAGTGGGCATTTTGCGGCTTACGTGTCAACTAGTAAGCCTGAAAACGATCTTACTAGTGAACTAATGGCTTCTTTTGTGGCTTACATGTTCACTAGTAAGCGTCACAATGACCTTACTTGTGAACTAGTGAGTGTTTTGTGGCTTACATGTTCACTAGTAGGCGTCAAAATGATCTTAGCAGTGAACTAGTGGGCGTTTTGTGGCTTACATCTTCACTAGTAAGCCTCAAAATGATCTTACTAGAGAACTAGTGGGCATTTTGTGGCTTACATGTCAACTAGTAAGCCTCAAAATGATCTTACTAGTGAATTAGTGGGCACATTTATGGCCTTACATGTTCACTAGTAAGCGTCAAAATGATCTTACTAGTGAACTAGTGGGCACATTTATGGCCTTACATGTTCACTAGTAAGCCTCAAAATGATCTTACTAGTGAACTAGTGGGCGTTTTGTGGCTTACATGTTCACGAGTAAGCGTCAAAATGATCTTACTAGTGAACTAGTGGGCGTTTTGCGGCTTGCATGACAACTAGTAACCGTCAAAATGATCTTACTCGTGAACTAGTGGGCGTTTTGTGGCTTACATCTTCACTAGTAAGCCTCAAAATGATCTTACTAGAGAACTAGTGGACATTTTGTGGCTTACATGTCAACTAGTAAACCTCAAAATGATCTTACTAGTGAACTCGTGGGCACATTTATGGCCTTACATGTTCACTAGTAAGCGTCAAAATGATCTTACTAGTGAACTACTGGGCACGTTTATGGCCTTAGATGTTCACTAGTAAGCGTGAAAATGATCTTACTAGTGAACTAGTGGGCGTTTTGCGGCTTACATGTCAACTAGTAAGCCTCAGAATGATCTTACGAGTGAGCTAGTGGGCGTTTTGCGGCTTACATGTTCACTAGTAAGCGTCACAATGACCTTACTTGTGAACTAGTGAGCGTTTTGTGGCTTACATGTTCACTAGTAAGCATCAAAATGATATTACTAGTGAACTAGTGGGCGTATTGTGGCTTACATGTTCACTAGTAAGCCTCAAAATGATCTTACTAGTGAACTAGTGGGCGTTTTGTGGCTTACATGTCAAATAGCAAGCCTCAAAATGATCTTACTAGTGAACTAATGGGCACATTTATTGCCTCACGTGTTCACTAGTAAGCGTCAAAATGATCTTACTAGTAAACTAGTGGGCGTTTTGTGGCTTACATCTTCACTCGTAAGCCTCAAAATGATCTTACTAGTGAACTAGTGGGCGTTTTGTGGCTTACATGTCAACTAGTAAGCCTCAAAATGATCTTACTAGTGAACTAGTGGGCACATTTATGGCCTTACATGTTCACTAGTAAGCCTCAAAATGAGTGGGCATTTTGCGGCTTACATGTCAACTAGTAAGCCTCAAAATGATCTTACTAGTGAACTAGTGGGCGTTTTGTGGCTTACATGTTCACTAGTAAGCCTCAAAATGATCTTACTAGTGAACTAGTGGGCGTTTTGTGGCTTACATGTTCACGAGTAAGCATCAAAATGATCTTACTAGTGAACTAGTGGGCGTTTTGCGGCTTGCATGTCAACTAGTAAGCGTCAAAATGATCTTAATAGTGAACTAGTGGGCGTTTTGTGGCTTACATCTTCACTAGTAAGCCTCAAAATGATCTTACTAGAGAACTAGTGGGCATTTTGTGGCTTACATGTCAACTAGTAAGCCTCAAAATGATCTTACTAGTGAACTAGTGGGCACATTTATGGCCTTACATGTTCACTAGTAAGCGTCAAAATGATCTTACTAGTGAAATAGTGGGCACGTTTATGGCCTTAGATGTTCACTAGTAAGCGTGAAAATGATCTTACTAGTGAACTAGTGGGCGTTTTGCGGCTTACATGTCAACTAGTAAGCCTCAAAATGATCTTACGAGTGAGCTAGTGGGCGTTTTGCGGCTTACATGTTCACTAGTAAGCGTCACAATGACCTTACTTGTGAACTAGTGAGCGTTTTGTGGCTTACATGTTCACTAGTAAGCATCAAAATGATCTTACTAGTGAACTAGTGGGCGTTTTGTGGCTTACATGTTCACTAGTAAGCCTCAAAATGATCTTACTAGTGAACTCGTGGGCGTTTTGTGGCTTACATGTCAAATAGCAAGCCTCAAAATGATCTTACTAGTGAACTAATGGGCACATTTATGGCCTTACATGTTCACTAGTAAGCCTCAAAATGATCTTACCAGTGAACTAGTGGGCATTTTGCGGCTTACGTGTCAACTAGTAAGCCTGAAAACGATCTTACTAGTGAACTAGTGGCTTCTTTTGTGGCTTACATGTTCACTAGTAAGCGTCACAATGACCTTACTTGTGAACTAGTGAGTGTTTTGTGGCTTACATGTTCACTAGTAGGCGTCAAAATGATCTTACCAGTGAACTAGGGGGCGTTTTGTGGCTTACATCTTCACTAGTAAGCCTCAAAATGATCTTACTAGAGAACTAGTGGGCATTTTGTGGCTTACATGTCAACTAGTAAGCCTCAAAATGATCTTACTAGTGAATTAGTGGGCACATTTATGGCCTTACATGTTCACTAGTAAGCGTCAAAATGATCTTACTAGTGAACTAGTGGGCACATTTATGGCCTTACATGTTCACTAGTAAGCCTCAAAATGATCTTACTAGTGAACTAATGGGCGTTTTGTGGCTTAAATGTTCACGAGTAAGCGTCAAAATGATCTTACTAGTGAACTAGTGGGCGTTTTGCGGCTTGCATGTCAACTAGTAACCGTCAAAATGATCTTACTAGTGAACTAGTGGGCGTTTTGTGGCTTACATCTTCACTAGTAAGCCTCAAAATGATCTTACTAGAGAACTAGTGGGCATTTTGTGGCTTACATGTCAACTAGTAAACCTCAAAATGATCTTACTATTGAACTCGTGGGCACATTTATGGCCTTACATGTTCACTAGTAAGCGTCAAAATGATCTTACTAGTGAACTACTGGGCACGTTTATGGCCTTAGATGTTCACTAGTAAGCGTGAAAATGATCTTACTAGTGAACTAGTGGGCGTTTTGCGGCTTACATGTCAACTAGTAAGCCTCAGAATGATCTTACGAGTGAGCTAGTGGGCGTTTTGCGGCTTACATGTTCACTAGTAAGCGTCACAATGACCTTACTTGTGAACTAGTGAGCGTTTTGTGGCTTACATGTTCACTAGTAAGCATCAAAATGATATTACTAGTGAACTAGTGGGCGTTTTGTGGCTTACATGTTCACTAGTAAGCCTCAAAATGATCTTACTAGTGAACTAGTGGGCGTTTTGTGGCTTACATGTCAAATAGCAAGCCTCAAAATGATCTTACTAGTGAACTAATGGGCACATTTATTGCCTTACGTGTTCACTAGTAAGCGTCAAAATGATCTTACTAGTAAACCAGTGGGCGTTTTGTGGCTTACATGTCAAATAGCAAGCCTCAAAATGATCTTACTAGTGAACTAATGGGCACATTTATGGCCTTACATGTTCACTAGTAAGCCTCGAAATGATCTTACCAGTGAACTAGTGGGCATTTTGCGGCTTACGTGTCAACTAGTAAGCCTGAAAACGATCTTACTAGTGAACTAGTGGCTTCTTTTGTGGCTTACATGTTCACTAGTAAGCGTCACAATGACCTTACTTGTGAACTAGTGAGTGTTTTGTGGCTTACATGTTCACTAGTAGGCGTCAAAATGATCTTACCAGTGAACTAGTGGGCGTTTTGTGGCTTACATCTTCACTAGTAAGCCTCAAAATGATCTTACTAGAGAACTAGTGGGCATTTTGTGGCTTACATGTCAACTAGTAAGCCTCAAAATGATCTTACTAGTGAATTAGTGGGCACATTTATGGCCTTACATGTTCACTAGTAAGCGTCAAAATGATCTTACTAGTGAACTAGTGGGCACATTTATGGCCTTACATGTTCACTAGTAAGCCTCAAAATGATCTTACTAGTGAACTAGTGGGCGTTTTGTGGCTTACATGTTCACGAGTAAGCGTCAAAATGATCTTACTAGTGAACTAGTGGGCGTTTTGCGGCTTGCATGTCAACTAGTAACCGTCAAAATGATCTTACTAGTGAACTAGTGGGCGTTTTGTGGCTTACATCTTCACTAGTAAGCCTCAAAATGATCTTACTAGAGAACTAGTGGGCATTTTGTGGCTTACATGTCAACTAGTAAACCTCAAAATGATCTTACTAGTGAACTCGTGGGCACATTTATGGCCTTACATGTTCACTAGTAAGCGTCAAAATTATCTTACTAGTGAACTACTGGGCACGTTTATGGCCTTAGATGTTCACTAGTAAGCGTGAAAATGATCTTACTAGTGAACTAGTGGGCGTTTTGCGGCTTACATGTCAACTAGTAAGCCTCAGAATGATCTTACGAGTGAGCTAGTGGGCGTTTTGCGGCTTACATGTTCACTAGTAAGCGTCACAATGACCTTACATGTGAACTAGTGAGCGTTTTGTGGCTTACATGTTCACTAGTAAGCATCAAAATGATATTACTAGTGAACTAGTGGGCGTTTTGTGGCTTACATGTTCACTAGTAAGCCTCAAAATGATCTTACTAGTGAACTAGTGGGCGTTTTGTGGCTTACATGTCAAATAGCAAGCCTCAAAATGATCTTACTAGTGAACTAATGGGCACATTTATTGCCTTACGTGTTCACTAGTAAGCGTCAAAATGATCTTACTAGTAAATCAGTGGGCGTTTTGTGGCTTACATCTTCACTCGTAAGCCTCAAAATGATCTTACTAGTGAACTAGTGGGCGTTTTGTGGCTTACATGTCAACTAGTAAGCCTCAAAATGATCTTACTAGTGAACTAGTGGGCACATTTATGGCCTTACATGTTCACTAGTAAGCCTCAAAATGATCTTACCAGTGAACTAGTGGGCATTTTGCGGCTTACATGTCAACTAGTAAGCCTCAAAATGATCTTACTAGTGAACTAGTGGGCGTTTTGTGGCTTACATGTTCACTAGTAAGCCTCAAAATGATCTTACTAGTGAACTAGTGGGCGTTTTGTGTCTTACATGTCAAATAGCAAGCCTCAAAATGATCTTACTAGTGAACTAGTGGGCGTTTTGCGGCTTGCATGTCAACTAGTAAGCGTCAAAATGATCTTAATAGTGAACTAGTGGGCGTTTTGTGGCTTACATCTTCACTAGTAAGCCTCAAAATGATCTTACTAGAGAACTAGTGGGCATTTTGTGGCTTACATGTCAACTAGTAAGCCTCAAAATGATCTTACTAGTGAACTAGTGGGCACATTTATGGCCTTACATGTTCACTAGTAAGCGTCAAAATGATCTTACTAGTGAACTAGTGGGCACGTTTATGGCCTTAGATGTTCACTAGTAAGCGTGAAAATGATCTTACTAGTGAACTAGTGGGCGTTTTGCGGCTTACATGTCAACTAGTAAGCCTCAAAATGATCTTACGAGTGAGCTAGTGGGCGTTTTGCGGCTTACATGTTCACTAGTAAGCGTCACAATGACCTTACTTGTGAACTAGTGAGCGTTTTGTGGCTTACATGTTCACTAGTAAGCATCAAAATGATCTTACTAGTGAACTAGTGGGCGTTTTGTGGCTTACATGTTCAATAGTAAGCCTCAAAATGATCTTACTAGTGAACTAGTGGGCGTTTTGTGGCTTACATGTCAAATAGCAAGCCTCAAAATGATCTTACTAGTGAACTAATGGGCACATTTATGGCCTTACATGTTCACTAGTAAGCCTCAAAATGATCTTACCAGTGAATTAGTGGGCATTTTGCGGCTTACGTGTCAACTAGTAAGCCTGAAAACGATCTTACTAGTGAACTAATGGCTTCTTTTGTGGCTTACATGTTCACTAGTAAGCGTCACAATGACCTTACTTGTGAACTAGTGAGTGTTTTGTGGCTTACATGTTCACTAGTAGGCGTCAAAATGATCTTACCAGTGAACTAGTGGGCGTTTTGTGGCTTACATCTTCACTAGTAAGCCTCAAAATGATCTTACTAGAGAACTAGTGGGCATTTTGTGGCTTACATGTCAACTAGTAAGCCTCAAAATGATCTTACTAGTGAATTAGTGGGCACATTTATGGCCTTACATGTTCACTAGTAAGCGTCAAAATGATCTTACTAGTGAACTAGTGGGCACATTTATGGCCTTACATGTTCACTAGTAAGCCTCAAAATGATCTTACTAGTGAACTAGTGGGCGTTTTGTGGCTTACATGTTCACGAGTAAGCGTCAAAATGATCTTACTAGTGAACTAGTGGGCGTTTTGCGGCTTGCATGACAACTAGTAACCGTCAAAATGATCTTACTCGTGAACTAGTGGGCGTTTTGTGGCTTACATCTTCACTAGTAAGCCTCAAAATGATCTTACTAGAGAACTAGTGGACATTTTGTGGCTTACATGTCAACTAGTAAACCTCAAAATGATCTTACTAGTGAACTCGTGGGCACATTTATGGCCTTACATGTTCACTAGTAAGCGTCAAAATGATCTTACTAGTGAACTACTGGGCACGTTTATGGCCTTAGATGTTCACTAGTAAGCGTGAAAATGATCTTACTAGTGAACTAGTGGGCGTTTTGCGGCTTACATGTCAACTAGTAAGCCTCAGAATGATCTTACGAGTGAGCTAGTGGGCGTTTTGCGGCTTACATGTTCACTAGTAAGCGTCACAATGACCTTACTTGTGAACTAGTGAGCGTTTTGTGGCTTACATGTTCACTAGTAAGCATCAAAATGATATTACTAGTGAACTAGTGGGCGTTTTGTGGCTTACATGTTCACTAGTAAGCCTCAAAATGATCTTACTAGTGAACTAGTGGGCGTTTTGTGGCTTACATGTCAAATAGCAAGCCTCAAAATGATCTTACTAGTGAACTAATGGGCACATTTATTGCCTTACGTGTTCACTAGTAAGCGTCAAAATGATCTTACTAGTAAACTAGTGGGCGTTTTGTGGCTTACATCTTCACTCGTAAGCCTCAAAATGATCTTACTAGTGAACTAGTGGGCGTTTTGTGGCTTACATGTCAACTAGTAAGCCTCAAAATGATCTTACTAGTGAACTAGTGGGCACATTTATGGCCTTACATGTTCACTAGTAAGCCTCAAAATGATCTTACCAGTGAACTAGTGGGCGTTTTGTGGCTTACATGTTCACTAGTAAGCCTCAAAATGATCTTACTAGTGAACTAGTGGGCGTTTTGTGGCTTACATGTCAAATAGCAAGCCTCAAAATGATCTTACTAGTGAACTAATGGGCACATTTATGGCCTTACGTGTTCACTAGTAAGCGTCAAAATGATCTTACTAGTAAACTAGTGGGCACATTTAGGGCCTTACATGTTCACTAGTAAGCCTCAAAATGATCTTACCAGTGAACTAGTGGGCGTTTTGTGGCTTACATGTTCACTAGTAAGCCTCAAAATGATCTTACTAGTGAACTAGTGGGCATTTTGCGGCTTACATGTCAACTAGTAAGCCTCAAAATGATCTTACTAGTGAACTAGTGGGCGTTTTGTGGCTTACATGTTCACTAGTAAGCCTCAAAATGATCTTACTAGTGAACTAGTGGGCGTTTTGTGGCTTACATGTCAAATAGCAAGCCTCAAAATGATCTTACTAGTGAACTAATGGGCACATTTATGGCCTTACGTGTTCACTAGTAAGCGTCAAAATGATCTTACTAGTAAACTAGTGGGCACATTTAGGGCCTTACATGTTCACTAGTAAGCCTCAAAATGATCTTACTAGTGAACTAGTGGGCGTTTTGTGGCTTACATGTTCACGGGTAAGCGTCAAAATGATCTTACTAGTGAACTAGTGGGCGTTTTGTGGCTTACATCTTCACTTGTAAGCCTCAAAATGATCTTACTAGAGAACTAGTGGGCATTTTGTGGCTTACATGTCAACTAGTAAACCTCAAAATGATCTTACTAGTGAACTCGTGGGCACATTTATGGCCTTACATGTTCACTAGTAAGCGTCAAAATGATCTTACTAGTGAACTACTGGGCAGGTTTATGGCCTTAGATGTTCACTAGTAAGCGTGAAAATGATCTTACTAGTGAACTAGTGGGCGTTTTGCGGCTTACATGTCAACTAGTAAGCCTCAGAATGATCTTACGAGTGAGCTAGTGGGCGTTTTGCGGCTTACATGTTCACTAGTAAGCGTCACAATGACCTTACTTGTGAACAGTGAGCGTTTTGTGGCTTACATGTTCACTAGTAAGCATCAAAATGATATTACTAGTGAACTAGTGGGCGTTTTGTGGCTTACATGTTCACTAGTAAGCCTCAAAATGATCTTACTAGTGAACTAGTGGGCGTTTTGTGGCTTACATGTCAAATAGCAAGCCTCAAAATGATCTTACTAGTGAACTAATGGGCACATTTATTGCCTTACGTGTTCACTAGTAAGCGTCAAAATGATCTTACTAGTAAACTAGTGGGCGTTTTGTGGCTTACATCTTCACTCGTAAGCCTCAAAATGATCTTACTAGTGAACTCGTGGGCGTTTTGTGGCTTACATGTCAACTAGTAAGCCTCAAAATGATCTTACTAGTGAACTAGTGGGCACATTTATGGCCTTACATGTTCACTAGTAAGCCTCAAAATGATCTTACCAGTGAACTAGTGGGCATTTTGCGGCTTACATGTCAACTAGTAAGCCTCAAAATGATCTTACTAGTGAACTAGTGGGCGTTTTGTGGCTTACATGTTCACTAGTAAGCCTCAAAATGATCTTACTAGTGAACTAGTGGGCGTTTTGTGGCTTACATGTCAAATAGCAAGCCTCAAAATGATCTTACTAGTGAACTAATGGGCACATTTATGGCCTTACGTGTTCACTAGTAAGCGTCAAAATGATCTTACTAGTAAACTAGTGGGCACATTTAGGGCCTTACATGTTCACTAGTAAGCCTCAAAATGATCTTACTAGTGAACTAGTGGGCGTTTTGTGGCTTACATGTTCACGGGTAAGCGTCAAAATGATCTTACTAGTGAACTAGTGGGCGTTTTGTGGCTTACATGTTCACTAGTAAGCGTCACAATGACCTTACTTGTGAACTAGTGAGCGTTTTGTGGCTTGCATGTTCACTAGTAAGCATCAAAATGATCTTACTAGTGAACTAGTGGGCGTTTTGTGGCTTACATGTTCACTAGTAAGCCTCAAAATGATCTTACTAGTGAACTAGTGGGCGTTTTGTGGCTTACATGTCAAATAGCAAGCCTCAAAATGATCTTACTAGTGAACTAATGGGCACATTTATGGCCTTACGTGTTCACTAGTAAGCGTCAAAATGATCTTACTAGTGAACTAGTGGGCGTTTTGTGGCTTACATGTTCACTAGTCAGCCTCAAAATGATCTTACTAGTGAACTAGTGGGCGTTTTGTGGCTTACATGTCAAATAGCAAGCCTCAAAATGATCTTACTAGTGAACTAGTGGGCACATTTATGGCCTTACATGTTCACTAGTAAGCCTCAAAATGATCTTACCAGTGAACTAGTGGGCATTTTGCGGCTTACATGTCAACTAGTAAGCCTCAAAATGATCTTACTAGTGAACTAGTGGGCATTTTGTGGCTTACATGTCAACTAGTAAGCCTCAAAATGATCTTACTAGTGAACTGGTGGGCACATTTATGGCCTTACGTGTTCACTAGTAAGCGTCAAAATTATCTTACTAGTAAACTAGTGGGCGTTTTGTGGCTTACATCTTCACTCGTAAGCCTCAAAATGATCTTACTAGTGAACTAGTGGGCCTTTTGTGGCTTACGTGTCAACTAGTAAGCCTCAAAATGATCTTACTAGTGAACTAGTGGGCACATTTATGGCCTTACATGTTCACTAGTAAGCCTCAAAATGATCTTACCAGTGAACTAGTGGGCATTTTGCGGCTTACATGTCAACTAGTAAGCCTCAAAATGATCTTACTAGTGTACTAGTGGGCATTTTGTGGCTTACATGTTCACTAGTAAGCGTCACAATGACCTTACTTGTGAACTAGTGAGCGATTTGTGGCTTACATATTCACTAGTAAGCATCAAAATGATCTTACTAGTGAACTAGTGGGCGTTTTGTGGCTTACATGTTCACTAGTAAGCCTCAAAATGATCTTACTAGTGAACTAGTGGGCGTTTTGTGGCTTACATGTCAAATAGCAAGCCTCAAAATGATCTTACTAGTGAACTAATGGGCACATTTATGGCCTTACATGTTCACTAGTAAGCCTCAAAATGATCTTACCAGTGAACTAGTGGGCATTTTGCGGCTTACATGTCAACTAGTAAGCCTCAAAATGATCTTACTAGTGAACTAGTGGGCATTTTGTGGCTTACATGTTCACCAGTAAGCGTCACAATGACCTTACTTGTGAACTAGTGAGCGATTTGTGGCTTACATATTCACTAGTAAGCCTCAAAATGATCTTACCAGTGAACTAGTGGGCATTTTGCGGCTTACATGTCAACTAGTAAGCCTCAAAATGATCTTACTAGTGAACTAGTGGGCACATTTATGGCCTTACATGTTTACTAGTAAGCCTCAAAATGATCTTACCAGTGAACTAGTGGGCATTTTGCGGCTTACATGTCAACTAGTAAGCCTCAAAACGATCTTACTAGTGAACTAGTGGCTTCTTTTGTGGCTTACATGTTCACTAGTAAGCGTCACAATGACCTTACTTGTGAACTAGTGAGTGTTTTGTGGCTTACATGTTCACTAGTAGGCGTCAAAATGATCTTACTAGTGAACTAGTGGGCGTTTTGTGGCTTACATCTTCACTAGTAAGTCTCAAAATGATCTTACTAGAGAACTAGTGGGCATTTTGTGGCTTACATGTCAACTAGTAAGCCTCAAAATGATCTTACTAGTGAATTAGTGGGCACATTTATGGCCTTACATGTTCACTAGTAAGCCTCAAAATGATCTTACTAGTGAACTAGTGGGCGTTTTGTGGCTTACATGTTCACGAGTAAGCGTCAAAATGATCTTACTAGTGAACTAGTGGGCGTTTTGCGGCTTGCATGTCAACTAGTAAGCGTCAAAATGATCTTACTAGTGAACTAGTGGGCGTTTTGTGGCTTACATCTTCACTAGTAAGCCTCAAAATGATCTTACTAGAGAACTAGTGGGCATTTTGTGGCTTACATGTCAACTAGTAAGCCTCAAAATGATCTTACTAGTGAACTAGTGGGCACATTTATGGCCTTACATGTTCACTAGTAAGCGTCAAAATGATCTTACTAGTGAACTAGTGGGCACGTTTATGGCCTTAGATGTTCACTAGTAAGCATGAAAATGATCTTACTAGTGAACTAGTGGGCGTTTTGCGGCTTACATGTCAACTAGTAAGCCTAAAATGATCTTACGAGTGAGCTAGTGGGCGTTTTGCGGCTTACATGTTCACTAGTAAGCGTCACAATGACCTTACTTGTGAACTAGTGAGCGTTTTGTGGCTTACATGTTCACGAGTAAGCCTCAAAATGATCTTACTAGTGAACTAGTGGGCACATTTATGGCCTTACATGTTCACTAGTAAGCCTCAAAATGATCTTACTAGTGAACTAGTGGGCATTTTGCGGCTTACATGTCAACTAGTAAGCCTCAAAATGATCTTACTAGTGAACTAGTGGGCACATTTATGGCCTTACATGTTCACGAGTAAGCGTCAAAATGATCTTACTAGTGAACTAGTGGGCGTTTTGCGGCTTGCATGTCAACTAGTAAGCGTCAAAATGATCTTACTAGTGAACTAGTGGGCGTTTTGTGGCTTACATCTTCACTAGTAAGCCTCAGAATGATCTTACTAGAGAACTAGTGGGCATTTTGTGTCTTACATGTCAACTAGTAAGCCTCAAAATGATCTTACTAGTGAACTAGTGGGCACATTTATGGCCTTACATGTTCACTAGTAAGCGTCAAAATGATCTTACTAGTGAACTAGTGGGCACGTTTATGGCCTTAGATGTTCACTAGTAAGCGTGAAAATGATCTTACTAGTGACCTAGTGGGCGTTTTGCGGCTTACATGTCAACTAGTAAGCCTCAAAATGATCTTACGAGTGAGCTAGTGGGCGTTTTGCGGCTTACATGTTCACTACTCAGCGTCACAATGACCTTACTTGTGAACTACTGTGCGTTTTGTGGCTTACATGTTCACTAGTAAGCGTCAAAATAATCTTACTAGTGAACTAGTGGGCGTTTTGTGGCTTACATGTCAAATAGCAAGCCTCAAAATGATCTTACTAGTGAACTAATGGGCACATTTATGGCCTTACGTGTTCACTAGTAAGCGTCAAAATGATCTTACTAGTAAACTAGTGGGCGTTTTGTGGCTTACATCTTCACTCGTAAGCCTCAAAATGATCTTACTAGTGAACTAGTGGGCGTTTTGTGGCTTACATGTCAACTAGTAAGCCTCAAAATGATCTTACTAGTGAACTAGTGGGCACATTTATGGCCTTACATGTTCACTAGTAAGCCTCAAAATGATCTTACCAGTGAACTAGTGGGCATTTTGCGGCTTACATGTCAACTAGTAAGCCTCAAAATGATCTTACTAGTGAACTAGTGGGCATTTTGTGGCTTACATGTCAACTAGTAAGCCTCAAAATGATCTTACTAGTGAACTAGTGGGCACATTTATGGCCTTACATGTTCACTAGTAAGCCTCAAAACGATCTTACTAGTGAACTAGTGGGCGTTTTGTGGCTTACATGTTCACGAGTAAGCGTCAAGATGATCTTACTAGTGAACTAGTGGGCGTTTTGCGGCTTGCATGTCAACTAGTAAGCCTCAAAATGATCTAACGAGTGAACTAGTGGGCGTTTTGCGGCTTACATGTCAACAAGTAAGCCTCAAAATGATCTTACTAATGAACTAGTGGGCGTTTTGTGGCTTACATGTTCACTAGTAAGCGTCAAAATGACCTTACTAGTGAATTGGTGAGCGTTTTGTGGCTTAAATGTCAACTACTAAGCCTCAAAATGATCTTACTAGTGAACTAGTGGGCGTTTTGTGGCTTACATGTTCACTAGTAAGCCTAAAAATGATCTTACTAGTGAACTAGTGGGCACATTTATGGCCTTACGTGTTCACTAGTACGCGTCAAAATGATCTTACTTGTGAACTAGTGGGCGTTTTGCGGCTTGCATGTCAACTAGTAAGCCTCAAAATGATCTTACGAGTAAACTAGTGGGCGTTTTGCGGCTTACATGTCAACAAGTAAGCCTCAAAATGACCTTACTAGTTAACTAGTGAGTGTTTTGTGGCTTACATGTTCACTAGTAGGCGTCAAAATGATCTTACTAGTGAACTAGTGAGCGTTTTGTGGCTTACATGTTCACTAGTAAGCCTCAAAATGATCTTACTAGAGAACTAGTGGGCGTTTTGTGGCTTACATGTCAAATAGCAAGCCTCAAAATGATCTCACTAGTGAATTAGTGGGCACATTTATGGCCTTACGTGTTTACTAGTAAGCGTCAAAATGATCTTACTAGTAAACTAGTGGGCACATTTATGGCCTTACATGTTCACTAGTAAGCCTCAAAATGATGTTACCAGTGAACTAGTGGGCATTTTGCGGCTTACATGTCAACTAGTAAGCCTCAAAATGATCTTACTATAGAACTAGTGGGCATTTTGTGGCTTACATGTCAACTAGTTAGCCTCAAAATGATCTTACTAGTGAACTAGTGGGCACATTTATGGCCTTACATGTTCACTTGTAAGCCTCAAAATGATCTTACTAGTGAACTAGTGGGCGTTTTGTGGCTTACATGTTCACGAGTAAGGGTCAAAATGATCTAACTAGTGAACTCGTGGGCGTTTTGCGGCTTGCATGTCAACTAGTAAGCCTCAAAATTATCTTACGAGTGAACTAGTGGGCGTTTTGCGGCTTACATGTCAACAAGTAAGCCTCAAAATGATCTTACTAATGAACTAGTGGGCGTTTTGTGGCTTACATGTTCACTAGTAAGCGTCAAAATGACCTTACTAGTGAACTAGTGGGCGTTTTGTGGCTTACATGTCAACTAGGAAGCCTCAAAATGATCTTACTAGTGAACTAGTGGGCGTTTTGTGGCTTACATGTTCACGAGTAAGCGTCAAAATGATCTTACTAGTGAACTAGTGGGCGTTTTGCGGCTTGCATGTCAACTAGTAAGCGTCAAAATGATCTTACTAGTGAACTAGTGGGCGTTTTGTGGCTTACATCCTCACTAGTAAGCCTCAAAATGATCTTACTAGAGAACTAGTGGGCATTTTGTGGCTTACATGTCAACTAGTAAGCCTCAAAATGATCTTACTAGTGAACTAGTGGGCACATTTATGGCCTTACATGTTCACTAGTAAGCGTCAAAATGATCTTACTAGTGAACTAGTGGGCACGTTTATGGCCTTAGATGTTCACTAGTAAGCGTGAAAATGATCTTACTAGTGAACTAGTGGGCGTTTTGCGGCTTACATGTCAACTAGTAAGCCTAAAATGATCTTACGAGTGAGCTAGTGGGCGTTTTGCGGCTTACATGTTCACTAGTAAGCGTCACAATGACCTTACTTGTGAACTAGTGAGCGTTTTGTGGCTTACATGTTCACTAGTAAGCATCAAAATGATCTTACTAGTGAACTACTGGGCGTTTTGTGGCTTACATGTTCACTAGTAAGCCTCAAAATGATCTTACTAGTGAACTAGTGGGCGTTTTGTGGCTTACATGTCAAATAGCAAGCCTCAAAATGATCTTACTAGTGAACTAATGGGCACATTTATGGCCTTACGTGTTCACTAGTAAGCGTCAAAATGATCTTACTAGTAAACTAGTGGGCGTTTTGTGGCTTACATCTTCACTCGTAAGCCTCAAAATGATCTTACTAGTGAACTAGTGGGCGTTTTGTGGCTTACATGTTCACGAGTAAGCGTCAAAATGATCTTACTAGTGAACTAGTGGGCGTTTTGCGGCTTGCATGTCAACTAGTAAGCGTCAAAATGATCTTACTAGTGAACTAGTGGGCGTTTTGTGGCTTACATCTTCACTAGTAAGCCTCAAAATGATCTTACTAGAGAACTAGTGGGCATTTTGTGGCTTACATGTCAACTAGTAAACCTCAAAATGATCTTACTAGTGAACTCGTGGGCACATTTATGGCCTTACATGTTCACTAGTAAGCGTCAAAATGATCTTACTAGTGAACTACTGGGCACGTTTATGGCCTTAGATGTTCACTAGTAAGCGTGAAAATGATCTTACTAGTGAACTAGTGGGCGTTTTGCGGCTTACATGTCAACTAGTAAGCCTCAGAATGATCTTACGAGTGAGCTAGTGGGCGTTTTGCGGCTTACATGTTCACTAGTAAGCGTCACAATGACCTTACTTGTGAACTAGTGAGCGTTTTGTGGCTTACATGTTCACTAGTAAGCATCAAAATGATCTTAGTAGTGAACTAGTGGGCGTTTTGTGGCTTACATGTTCACTAGTAAGCCTCAAAATGATCTTACTAGTGAACTAGTGGGCGTTTTGTGGCTTACATGTCAAATAGCAAGCCTCAAAATGATCTTACTCGTGAACTAATGGGCACATTTATTGCCTTACGTGTTCACTAGTAAGCCTCAAAATGATCTTACCAGTGAACTAGTGGGCATTTTGCGGCTTACATGTCAACTAGTAAGCCTCAAAACGATCTTACTAGTGAACTAGTGGCTTCTTTTGTGGCTTACATGTTCACTAGTAAGCGTCACAATGACCTTACTTGTGAACTAGTGAGCGTTTTGTGGCTTACATGTTCACTAGTAAGCGTCAAAATGATCTTACTAGTGAACTCGTGGGCGTTTTGTGGCTTACATGTTCACTAGTAAGCCTCAAAATGATCTTACTAGTGAACTAGTGGGCGTTTTGTGGCTTACATGTCAAATAGCAAGCCTCAAAATGATCTTACCAGTGAACTAGTGGGCATTTTGCGGCTTACATGTCAACTAGTAAGCCTCAAAACGATCTTACTAGTGAACTAGTGGCTTCTTTTGTGGCTTACATGTTCACTAGTAAGCGTCACAATGACCTTACTTGTGAACTAGTGAGCGTTTTGTGGCTTACATGTTCACTAGTAAGCGTCAAAATGATCTTACTAGTGAACTCGTGGGCGTTTTGTGGCTTACATGTTCACTAGTAAGCCTCAAAATGATCTTACTAGTAAACTAGTGGGCGTTTTGTGGCTTACATCTTCACTCGTAAGCCTCAAAATGATCTTACTAGTGAACTAGTGGGCGTTTTGTGGCTTACATGTTCACGAGTAAGCGTCAAGATGATCTTACTAGTGAACTAGTGGGCGTTTTGCGTCTTGCATGTCAACTAGTAAGCCTCAAAATGATCTAACGAGTGAACTAGTGGGCGTTTTGCGGCTTACATGTCAACAAGTAAGCCTCAAAATGATCTTAGTAGTGAACTAGTGGGCGTTTTGTGGCTTACATGTTCACGAGTAAGCGTCAAGATGATCTTACTAGTGAACTAGTGGGCGTTTTGCGGCTTGCATGTCAACTAGTAAGCCTCAAAATGATCTAACGAGTGAACTAGTGGGCGTTTTGCGGCTTACATGTCAACAAGTAAGCCTCAAAATGATCTTACTAATGAACTAGTGGGCGTTTTGTGGCTTACATGTTCACTAGTAAGCGTCAAAATGACCTTACTAGTGAATTGGTGAGCGTTTTGTGGCTTAAATGTCAACTACTAAGCCTCAAAATGATCTTACTAGTGAACTAGTGGGCGTTTTGTGGCTTACATGTTCACTAGTAAGCCTCAAAATGATCTTACTAGTGAACTAGTGGGCACATTTATGGCCTTACGTGTTCACTAGTACGCGTCAAAATGATCTTACTTGTGAACTAGTGGGCGTTTTGCGGCTTGCATGTCAACTAGTAAGCCTCAAAATGATCTTAGTAGTGAACTAGTGGGCGTTTTGTGGCTTAAATGTTCACTAGTAAGTGTCAAAATGACCTTACTAGTTAACTAGTGAGTGTTTTGTGGCTTACATGTTCACTAGTAGGCGTCAAAATGATCTTACTAGTGAACTAGTGAGCGTTTTGTGGCTTACATGTTCACTAGTAAGCCTCAAAATGATCTTACTAGAGAACTAGTGGGCGTTTTGTGGCTTACATGTCAACTAGTTAGCCTCAAAATGATCTTACTAGTGAACTAGTGGGCACATTTATGGCCTTACATGTTCACTTGTAAGCCTCAAAATGATCTTACTAGTGATCTAGTGGGCGTTTTGTGGCTTACATGTTCACGAGTAAGGGTCAAAATGATCTAACTAGTGAACTCGTGGGCGTTTTGCGGCTTGCATGTCAACTAGTAAGCCTCAAAATTATCTTACGAGTGAACTAGTGGGCGTTTTGCGGCTTACATGTCAACAAGTAAGCCTCAAAATGATCTTACTAATGAACTAGTGGGCGTTTTGTGGCTTACATGTTCATTAGTAAGCGTCAAAATGACCTTACTAGTGAACTAGTGGGCGTTTTGTGGCTTACATGTCAACTAGGAAGCCTCAAAATGATCTTACTAGTGAACTAGTGGGCGTTTTGTGGCTTACATGTTCACTAGTAAGTGTCAAAATGACCTTACTAGTTAACTAGTGAGTGTTTTGTGGCTTACATGTTCACTAGTAGGCGTCAAAATGATCTTACTAGTGAACTAGTGGGCGTTTTGTGGCTTACATCTTCACTAGTAAGCCTCAAAATGATCTTACTAGAGAACTAGTGGGCATTTTGTGGCTTACATGTCAACTAGTAAGCCTCAAAATGATCTTACTAGTGAACTAGTGGGCACATTTATGGCCTTACATGTTCACTAGTAAGCGTCAAAATGATCTTACTAGTGAACTAGTGGGCACGTTTATGGCCTTAGATGTTCACTAGTAAGCGTGAAAATGATCTTACTAGTGAACTAGTGGGCGTTTTGCGGCTTACATGTCAACTAGTAAGCCTCAAAATGATCTTACGAGTGAGCTAGTGGGCGTTTTGCGGCTTACATGTTCACTAGTAAGCGTCACAATGACCTTACTTGTGAACTAGTGAGCGTTTTGTGGCTTACATGTTCACTAGTAAGCATCAAAATGATCTTACTAGTGAACTACTGGGCGTTTTGTGGCTTACATGTTCACTAGTAAGCCTCAAAATGATGTTACTAGTGAACTAGTGGGCGTTTTGTGGCTTACATGTCAAATAGCAAGCCTCAAAATGATCTTACTAGTGAACTAATGGGCACATTTATGGCCTTACGTGTTCACTAGTAAGCGTCAAAATGATCTTACTAGTAAACTAGTGGGCACATTTAGGGCCTTACATGTTCACTAGTAAGCCTCAAAATGATCTTACTAGTGAACTAGTGGGCTTTTTGTGGCTTACATGTTCACGGGTAAGCGTCAAAATGATCTTACTAGTGAACTAGTGGGCGTTTTGTGGCTTACATGTCAACAAGTAAGCCTCAAAATGATCTTACGAGTGAGCTAAGGGGCGTTTTCTGGCTTACATGTCAACTAGTAAGCCTCAAAATGATCTTACTAGTGAACTAGTGGGCACATTTATGGCCTTACATGTTCACGAGTAAGCGTCAAAATGATCTTACTAGTGAACTAGTGGGTGTTTTGCGGCTTGCATGTCAACTAGTAAGCGTCAAAATGATCTTACTAGTGAACTAGTGGGCGTTTTGTGGCTTACATCTTCACTAGTAAGCCTCAGAATGATCTTACTAGTGAACTAGTGGGCACGTTTATGGCCTTAGATGTTCACTAGTAAGCGTGAAAATGATCTTACTAGTGAACTAGTGGGCGTTTTGCGGCTTAAATGTCAACTAGTAAGCCTCAAAATGATCTTACGAGTGAGCTAGTGGGCGTTTTCCGGCTTACATGTTCACTAGTAAGCGTCACAATGACCTTACTTGTGAACTACTGAGCGTTTTGTGGCTTACATGTTCACTAGTAAGCGTCAAAATAATCTTACTAGTGAACTAGTGGGCGTTTTGTGGCTTACATGTCAAATAGCAAGCCTCAAAATGATCTTACTAGTGAACTAATGGGCACATTTATGGCCTTACGTGTTCACTAGTAAGCTTCAAAATGATCTTACTAGTAAACTAGTGGGCGTTTTGTGGCTTACATCTTCACTAGTAAGCCTCAAAATGATCTTACTAGAGAACTAGTGGGCATTTTGTGGCTTACATGTCAACTAGTAAGCCTCAAAATGATCTTACTAGTGAATTAGTGGGCACATTTATGGCCTTACATGTTCACTAGTAAGCGTCAAAATGATCTTACTAGTGAACTAGTGGGCACATTTATGGCCTTACATGTTCACTAGTAAGCCTCAAAATGATCTTACTAGTGAACTAGTGGGCGTTTTGTGGCTTACATGTTCACGAGTAAGCGTCAAAATGATCTTACTAGTGAACTAGTGGGCGTTTTGCGGCTTGCATGTCAACTAGTAAGCGTCAAAATGATCTTACTAGTGAACTAGTGGGCGTTTTGTGGCTTACATCTTCACTAGTAAGCCTCAAAATGATCTTACTAGAGAACTAGTGGGCATTTTGTGGCTTACATGTCAACTAGTAAACCTCAAAATGATCTTACTAGTGAACTCGTGGGCACATTTATGGCCTTACATGTTCACTAGTAAGCGTCAAAATGATCTTACTAGTGAACTACTGGGCACGTTTATGGCCTTAGATGTTCACTAGTAAGCGTGAAAATGATCTTACTAGTGAACTAGTGGGCGTTTTGCGGCTTACATGTCAACTAGTAAGCCTCAGAATGATCTTACGAGTGAGCTAGTGGGCGTTTTGCGGCTTACATGTTCACTAGTAAGCGTCACAATGACCTTACTTGTGAACTAGTGAGCGTTTTGTGGCTTACATGTTCACTAGTAAGCATCAAAATGATCTTAGTAGTGAACTAGTGGGCGTTTTGTGGCTTACATGTTCACTAGTAAGCCTCAAAATGATCTTACTAGTGAACTAGTGGGCGTTTTGTGGCTTACATGTCAAATAGCAAGCCTCAAAATGATCTTACTCGTGAACTAATGGGCACATTTATTGCCTTACGTGTTCACTAGTAAGCGTCAAAATGATCTTACTAGTAAACTAGTGGGCGTTTTGTGGCTTACATCTTCACTCGTAAGCCTCAAAATGATCTTACTAGTGAACTAGTGGGCGTTTTGTGGCTTACATGTCAACTAGTAAGCCTCAAAATGATCTTACTAGTGAACTAGTGGGCACATTTATGGCCTTACATGTTCACTAGTAAGCCTCAAAATGATCTTACCAGTGAACTAGTGGGCATTTTGCGGCTTACATGTCAACTAGTAAGCCTCAAAATGATCTTACTAGTGAACTAGTGGGCACATTTATGGCCTTACATGTTCACTAGTAAGCCTCAAAATGATCTTACCAGTGAACTAGTGGGCATTTTGCGGCTTACATGTCAACTAGTAAGCCTCAAAACGATCTTACTAGTGAACTAGTGGCTTCTTTTGTGGCTTACATGTTCACTAGTAAGCGTCACAATGACCTTACTTGTGAACTAGTGAGCGTTTTGTGGCTTACATGTTCACTAGTAAGCGTCAAAATGATCTTACTAGTGAACTAGTGGGCGTTTTGTGGCTTACATGTTCACTAGTAAGCCTCAAAATGATCTTACTAGTGAACTAGTGGGCGTTTTGTGTCTTACATGTCAAATAGCAAGCCTCAAAATGATCTTACTAGTGAACTAATGGGCACATTTATGGCCTTACGTGTTCACTAGTAAGCGTCAAAATGATCTTACTAGTAAACTAGTGGGCACATTTAGGGCCTTACATGTTCACTAGTAAGCCTCAAAATGATCTTACTAGTGAACTAGTGGGCTTTTTGTGGCTTACATGTTCACGGGTAAGCGTCAAAATGATCTTACTAGTGAACTAGTGGGCGTTTTGTGGCTTACATGTCAACAAGTAAGCCTCAAAATGATCTTACGAGTGAGCTAAGGGGCGTTTTCTGGCTTACATGTCAACTAGTAAGCCTCAAAATGATCTTACTAGTGAACTAGTGGGCACATTTATGGCCTTACATGTTCACGAGTAAGCGTCAAAATGATCTTACTAGTGAACTAGTGGGTGTTTTGCGGCTTGCATGTCAACTAGTAAGCGTCAAAATGATCTTACTAGTGAACTAGTGGGCGTTTTGTGGCTTACATCTTCACTAGTAAGCCTCAGAATGATCTTACTAGAGAACTAGTGGGCATTTTGTGGCTTACATGTCAACTAGTAAGCCTCAAAATGATCTTACTAGTGAACTAGTGGGCACATTTATGGCCTTACATGTTCACTAGTAAGCGTCAAAATGATCTTACTAGTGAACTAGTGGGCACGTTTATGGCCTTAGATGTTCACTAGTAAGCGTGAAAATGATCTTACTAGTGAACTAGTGGGCGTTTTGCGGCTTACATGTCAACTAGTAAGCCTCAAAATGATCTTACGAGTGAGCTAGTGGGCGTTTTGCGGCTTACATGTTCACTAGTAAGCGTCACAATGACCTTACTTGTGAACTACTGAGCGTTTTGTGGCTTACATGTTCACTAGTAAGCGTCAAAATAATCTTACTAGTGAACTAGTGGGCGTTTTGTGGCTTACATGTCAAATAGCAAGCCTCAAAATGATCTTACTAGTGAACTAATGGGCACATTTATGGCCTTACGTGTTCACTAGTAAGCTTCAAAATGATCTTACTAGTAAACTAGTGGGCGTTTTGTGGCTTACATCTTCACTCGTAAGCCTCAAAATGATCTTACTAGTGAACTAGTGGGCGTTTTGTGGCTTACATGTCAACTAGTAAGCCTCAAAATGATCTTACTAGTGAATTAGTGGGCACATTTATGGCCTTACATGTTCACTAGTAAGCGTCAAAATGATCTTACTAGTGAACTAGTGGGCACATTTATTGCCTTACATGTTCACTAGTAAGCCTCAAAATGATCTTACTAGTGAACTAGTGGGCGTTTTGTGGCTTACATGTTCACGAGTAAGCGTCAAAATGATCTTACTAGTGAACTAGTGGGCGTTTTGCGGCTTGCATGTCAACTAGTAAGCGTCAAAATGATCTTACTAGTGAACTAGTGGGCGTTTTGTGGCTTACATCTTCACTAGTAAGCCTCAAAATGATCTTACTATAGAACTAGTGGGCATTTTGTGGCTTACATGTCAACTAGTAAACCTCAAAATGATCTTACTAGTGAACTCGTGGGCACATTTATGGCCTTACATGTTCACTAGTAAGCGTCAAAATGATCTTACTAGTGAACTACTGGGCACGTTTATGGCCTTAGATGTTCACTAGTAAGCGTGAAAATGATCTTACTAGTGAACTAGTGGGCGTTTTGCGGCTTACATGTCAACTAGTAAGCCTCAGAATGATCTTACGAGTGAGCTAGTGGGCGTTTTGCGGCTTACATGTTCACTAGTAAGCGTCACAATGACCTTACTTGTGAACTAGTGAGCGTTTTGTGGCTTACATGTTCACTAGTAAGCATCAAAATGATCTTAGTAGTGAACTAGTGGGCGTTTTGTGGCTTACATGTCAAATAGCAAGCCTCAAAATGATCTTACTCGTGAACTAATGGGCACATTTATTGCCTTACGTGTTCACTAGTAAGCGTCAAAATGATCTTACTAGTAAACTAGTGGGCGTTTTGTGGCTTACATCTTCACTCGTAAGCCTCAAAATGATCTTACTAGTGAACTAGTGGGCGTTTTGTGGCTTACATGTCAACTAGTAAGCCTCAAAATGATCTTACTAGTGAACTAGTGGGCACATTTATGGCCTTACATGTTCACTAGTAAGCCTCAAAATGATCTTACCAGTGAACTAGTGGGCATTTTGCGGCTTACATGTCAACTAGTAAGCCTCAAAATGATCTTACTAGTGAACTAGTGGGCACATTTATGGCCTTACATGTTCACTAGTAAGCCTCAAAATGATCTTACCAGTGAACTAGTGGGCATTTTGCGGCTTACATGTCAACTAGTAAGCCTCAAAACGATCTTACTAGTGAACTAGTGGCTTCTTTTGTGGCTTACATGTTCACTAGTAAGCGTCACAATGACCTTACTTGTGAACTAGTGAGCGTTTTGTGGCTTACATGTTCACTAGTAAGCGTCAAAATGATCTTACTAGTGAACTAGTGGGCGTTTTGTGGCTTACATGTTCACTAGTAAGCCTCAAAATGATCTTACTAGTGAACTAGTGGGCGTTTTGTGGCTTACATGTCAAATAGCAAGCCTCAAAATGATCTTACTAGTGAACTAATGGGCACATTTATGGCCTTACGTGTTCACTAGTAAGCGTCAAAATGATCTTACTAGTAAACTAGTGGGCGTTTTGTGGCTTACATGTTCACGGGTAAGCGTCAAAATGATCTTACTAGTGAACTAGTGGGCGTTTTGTGGCTTACATGTCAACAAGTAAGCCTCAAAATGATCTTACGAGTGAGCTAAGGGGCGTTTTCTGGCTTACATGTCAACTAGTAAGCCTCAAAATGATCTTACTAGTGAACTAGTGGGCACATTTATGGCCTTACATGTTCACGAGTAAGCGTCAAAATGATCTTACTAGTGAACTAGTGGGCGTTTTGCGGCTTGCATGTCAACTAGTAAGCGTCAAAATGATCTTACTAGTGAACTAGTGGGCGTTTTGTGGCTTACATCTTCACCGGTAAGCCTCAGAATGATCTTACTAGAGAACTAGTGGGCATTTTGTGGCTTACATGTCAACTAGTAAGCCTCAAAATGATCTTACTAGTGAACTAGTGGGCACATTTATGGCCTTACATGTTCACTTGTAAGCCTCAAAATGATCTTACTAGTGAACTAGTGGGCGTTTTGTGGCTTACATGTTCACGAGTAAGGGTCAAAATGATCTAACTAGTGAACTCGTGGGCGTTTTGCGGCTTGCATGTCAACTAGGAAGCCTCAAAATGATCTTACTAGTGAACTAGTGGGCGTTTTGTGGCTTACATGTCAAATAGCAAGCCTCAAAATGATCTTACTAGTGAACTAGTGGGCACATTTATGGCCTTACATGTTCACTAGTAAGCCTCAAAATTATCTTACGAGTGAACTAGTGGGCGTTTTGCGGCTTACATGTCAACAAGTAAGCCTCAAAATGATCTTACTAATGAACTAGTGGGCGTTTTGTGGCTTACATGTTCACTAGTAAGCGTCAAAATGACCTTACTAGTGAACTAGTGGGCGTTTTGTGGCTTACATGTCAACTAGGAAGCCTCAAAATGATCTTACTAGTGAACTAGTGGGCGTTTTGTGGCTTACATGTCAAATAGCAAGCCTCAAAATGATCTTACTAGTGAACTAATGGGCACATTTATGGCCTTACGTGTTCACTAGTAAGCGTCAAAATGATCTTACTAGTAAACTAGTGGGCACATTTATGGCCTTACATGTTCACTAGTAAGCCTCAAAATGATCTTACTAGTGAACTAGTGAGCGTTTTGCGGCTTGCATGTCAACTAGTAAGCCTCAAAATGATCTTACGAGTGAACTAGTGGGCACATTTATGGCCTTACATGTTCACTAGTAAGCCTCAAAATGATCTTACCAGTGAACTAGTGGGCATTTTGCGGCTTACATGTCAACTAGTAAGCCTCAAAATGATCATACTAGTGAACTAGTGGGCACATTTATGGCCTTACATGTTCACTAGTAAGCCTCAAAATGATCTTACCAGTGAACTAGTGGGCATTTTGCGGCTTACATGTCAACTAGTAAGCCTCAAAACGATCTTACTAGTGAACTAGTGGCTTCTTTTGTGGCTTACATGTTCACTGGTAAGCGTCACAATGACCTTACTTGTGAACTAGTGAGCGTTTTGTGGCTTACATGTTCACTAGTAAGCATCAAAATGATCTTACTAGTGAACTAGTGGGCGTTTTGTGGCTTACATGTTCACTAGTAAGCCTCAAAATGATCTTACTAGTGAACTAGTGGGCGTTTTGTGGCTTACATGTCAAATAGCAAGCCTCAAAATGATCTTACTAGTGAACTAATGGGCACATTTATGGCCTTACGTGTTCACTAGTAAGCGTCAAAATGATCTTACTAGTAAACTAGTGGGCGTTTTGTGGCTTACATGTTCACGGGTAAGCGTCAAAATGATCTTACTAGTGAACTAGTGGGCGTTTTGTGGCTTACATGTCAACAAGTAAGCCTCAAAATGATCTTACGAGTGAGCTAAGGGGCGTTTTCTGGCTTACATGTCAACTAGTAAGCCTCAAAATGATCTTACTAGTGAACTAGTGGGCACATTTATGGCCTTACATGTTCACGAGTAAGCGTCAAAATGATCTTACTAGTGAACTAGTGGGCGTTTTGCGGCTTGCATGTCAACTAGTAAGCGTCAAAATGATCTTACTAGTGAACTAGTGGGCGTTTTGTGGCTTACATCTTCACCGGTAAGCCTCAGAATGATCTTACTAGAGAACGAGTGGGCATTTTGTGGCTTACATGTCAACTAGTAAGCCTCAAAATGATCTTACTAGTGAACTAGTGGGCACATTTATGGCCTTACATGTTCACTTGTAAGCCTCAAAATGATCTTACTAGTGAACTAGTGGGCGTTTTGTGGCTTACATTTTCACGAGTAAGGGTCAAAATGATCTAACTAGTGAACTCGTGGGCGTTTTGCGGCTTGCATGTCTTCACTTGTAAGCCTCAAAATGATCTTACTAGTGAACTAGTGGGCGTTTTGTGGCTTACATGTCAAATAGCAAGCCTCAAAATGATCTTACTAGTGAACTAGTGGGCACATTTATGGCCTTACATGTTCACTAGTAAGCCTCAAAATTATCTTACGAGTGAACTAGTGGGCGTTTTGCGGCTTACATGTCAACAAGTAAGCCTCAAAATGATCTTACTAATGAACTAGTGGGCGTTTTGTGGCTTACATGTTCACTAGTAAGCGTCAAAATGACCTTACTAGTGAACTAGTGGGCGTTTTGTGGCTTACATGTCAACTAGGAAGCCTCAAAATGATCTTACTAGTGAACTAGTGGGCGTTTTGTGGCTTACATGTCAAATAGCAAGCCTCAAAATGATCTTACTAGTGAACTAATGGGCACATTTATGGCCTTACGTGTTCACTAGTAAGCGTCAAAATGATCTTACTAGTAAACTAGTGGGCACATTTATGGCCTTACATGTTCACTAGTAAGCCTCAAAATGATCTTACTAGTGAACTAGTGAGCGTTTTGCGGCTTGCATGTCAACTAGTAAGCCTCAAAATGATCTTACGAGTGAACTAGTGGGCGTTTTGTGGCTTACATGTTCACGGGTAAGCGTCAAAATGATCTTACTAGTGAACTAGTGGGCGTTTTGTGGCTTACATGTCAACAAGTAAGCCTCAAAATGATCTTACGAGTGAGCTAAGGGGCGTTTTCTGGCTTACATGTCAACTAGTAAGCCTCAAAATGATCTTACTAGTGAACTAGTGGGCACATTTATGGCCTTACATGTTCACGAGTAAGCGTCAAAATGATCTTACTAGTGAACTAGTGGGCGTTTTGTGGCTTACATCTTCACTAGTAAGCCTCAGAATGATCTTACTAGAGAACTAGTGGGCATTTTGTGGCTTACATGTCAACTAGTAAGCCTCAAAATGATCTTACTAGTGAACTAGTGGGCACATTTATGGCCTTACATGTTCACTAGTAAGCGTCAAAATGATCTTACTAGTGAAATAGTGGGCACGTTTATGGCCTTAGATGTTCACTAGTAAGCGTGAAAATGATCTTACTAGTGAACTAGTGGGCGTTTTGCGGCTTACATGTCAACTAGTAAGCCTCAAAATGATCTTACGAGTGAGCTAGTGGGCGTTTTGCGGCTTACATGTTCACTAGTAAGCGTCACAATGACCTTACTTGTGAACTACTGAGAGTTTTGTGGCTTACATGTTCACTAGTAAGCGTCAAAATCTTACTAGTGAACTAGTGGGCGTTGTGTGGCTTACATGTCAAATAGCAAGCCTCAAAATGATCTTACTAGTGAACTAGTGGGCACATTTATGGCCTTACATGTTCACTAGTAAGCGTCAAAATGATCTTAAAAGTAAACTAGTGGGCTTTTTTTTGCTTACATCTTCACTCGTAAGCCTCAAAATGATCTTACTAGTGAACTAGTGGGCGTTTTGTGGCTTACATGTCAACTAGTAAGCCTCAAAATGATCTTACTAGTGAACTAGTGGGCACATTTATGGCCTTACATGTTCACTAGTAAGCCTCAAAATGATCTTACCAGTGAACTAGTGGGCATTTTGCGGCTTACATGTCAACTATTAAGCCTCAAAATGATCTTACTAGTGAACTAGTGGGCATTTTGTGGCTTACATGTCAACTAGTAAGCCTCAAAATGATCTTACTAGTGAACTAGTGGGCACATTTATGGCCTTACATGTTCACTAGTAAGCCTCAAAACGATCTTACTAGTGAACTAGTGGGCGTTTTGTGGCTTACATGTTCACGAGGAAGCGTCAAAATGATCTTACTAGTGAACTAGTGGGCGTTTTGCGGCTTGCATGTGAACTAGTAAGCCTCAAAATGATCTAACGAGTGAACTAGTGGGCGTTTTGCTGCTTACATGTCAACAAGTAAGCCTCAAAATGATCTTACTAATGAACTAGTGGGCGTTTTGTGGCTTACATGTTCACTAGTAAGCGTCAAAATGACCTTACTAGTGAATTAGTGAGCGTTTTGTGGCTTACATGTCAACTACTAAGCCTCAAAATGATCTTACTAGTAAACTAGTGGGCGTTTTGTGGCTTACATGTCAACTAGTAAGCCTCAAAATGATCTTACTAGTGAATTAGTGGGCACATTTATGGCCTTACATGTTCACTAGTAAGCCTCAAAATGATCTTACTAGTGAACTAGTGGGCACATTTATGGCCTTACATGTTCACTAGTAAGCCTCAAAATGATCTTACTAGTGAACTAGTGGGCGTTTTGTGGCTTACATGTTCACGAGTAAGCGTCAAAATGATCTTACTAGTGAACTAGTGGGCGTTTTGCGGCTTGCATGTCAACTAGTAAGCGTCAAAATGATCTTACTAGTGAACTAGTGGGCGTTTTGTGGCTTACATCTTCACTAGTAAGCCTCAAAATGATCTTACTAGAGAACTAGTGGGCATTTTGTGGCTTACATGTCAACTAGTAAACCTCAAAATGATCTTACTAGTGAACTCGTGGGCACATTTATGGCCTTACATGTTCACTAGTAAGCGTCAAAATGATCTTACTAGTGAACTACTGGGCACGTTTATGGCCTTAGATGTTCACTAGTAAGCGTGAAAATGATCTTACTAGTGAACTAGTGGGCGTTTTGCGGCTTACATGTCAACTAGTAAGCCTCAGAATGATCTTACGAGTGAGCTAGTGGGCGTTTTGCGGCTTACATGTTCACTAGTAAGCGTCACAATGACCTTACTTGTGAACTAGTGAGCGTTTTGTGGCTTACATGTTCACTAGTAAGCATCAAAATGATCTTAGTAGTGAACTAGTGGGCGTTTTGTGGCTTACATGTTCACTAGTAAGCCTCAAAATGATCTTACTAGTGAACTAGTGGGCGTTTTGTGGCTTACATGTCAAATAGCAAGCCTCAAAATGATCTTACTCGTGAACTAATGGGCACATTTATTGCCTTACGTGTTCACTAGTAAGCGTCAAAATGATCTTACTAGTAAACTAGTGGGCGTTTTGTGGCTTACATCTTCACTCGTAAGCCTCAAAATGATCTTACTAGTGAACTAGTGGGCGTTTTGTGGCTTACATGTCAACTAGTAAGCCTCAAAATGATCTTACTAGTGAACTAGTGGGCACATTTATGGCCTTACATGTTCACTAGTAAGCCTCAAAATGATCTTACCAGTGAACTAGTGGGCATTTTGCGGCTTACATGTCAACTAGTAAGCCTCAAAATGATCTTACTAGTGAACTAGTGGGCACATTTATGGCCTTACATGTTCACTAGTAAGCCTCAAAATGATCTTACCAGTGAACTAGTGGGCATTTTGCGGCTTACATGTCAACTAGTAAGCCTCAAAACGATCTTACTAGTGAACTAGTGGCTTCTTTTGTGGCTTACATGTTCACTAGTAAGCGTCACAATGACCTTACTTGTGAACTAGTGAGCGTTTTGTGGCTTACATGTTCACTAGTAAGCGTCAAAATGATCTTACTAGTGAACTAGTGGGCGTTTTGTGGCTTACATGTTCACTAGTAAGCCTCAAAATGATCTTACTAGTGAACTAGTGGGCGTTTTGTGGCTTACATGTCAAATAGCAAGCCTCAAAATGATCTTACTAGTGAACTAATGGGCACATTTATGGCCTTACGTGTTCACTAGTAAGCGTCAAAATGATCTTACTAGTAAACTAGTGGGCGTTTTGTGGCTTACATGTTCACGGGTAAGCGTCAAAATGATCTTACTAGTGAACTAGTGGGCGTTTTGTGGCTTACATGTCAACAAGTAAGCCTCAAAATGATCTTACGAGTGAGCTAAGGGGCGTTTTCTGGCTTACATGTCAACTAGTAAGCCTCAAAATGATCTTACTAGTGAACTAGTGGGCACATTTATGGCCTTACATGTTCACGAGTAAGCGTCAAAATGATCTTACTAGTGAACTAGTGGGCGTTTTGCGGCTTGCATGTCAACTAGTAAGCGTCAAAATGATCTTACTAGTGAACTAGTGGGCGTTTTGTGGCTTACATCTTCACCGGTAAGCCTCAGAATGATCTTACTAGAGAACTAGTGGGCATTTTGTGGCTTACATGTCAACTAGTAAGCCTCAAAATGATCTTACTAGTGAACTAGTGGGCACATTTATGGCCTTACATGTTCACTTGTATGCCTCAAAATTATCTTACTAGTGAACTAGTGGGCGTTTTGTGGCTTACATGTCAAATAGCAAGCCTCAAAATGATCTTACTAATGAACTAGTGGGCGTTTTGTGGCTTACATGTCAACTAGGAAGCCTCAAAATGATCTTACTAGTGAACTAGTGGGCGTTTTGTGGCTTACATGTCAAATAGCAAGCCTCAAAATGATCTTACTAGTGAACTAATGGGCACATTTATGGCCTTACGTGTTCACTAGTAAGCGTCAAAATGATCTTACTAGTAAACTAGTGGGCACATTTATGGCCTTACATGTTCACTAGTAAGCCTCAAAATGATCTTACTAGTGAACTAGTGAGCGTTTTGCGGCTTGCATGTCAACTAGTAAGCCTCAAAATGATCTTACGAGTGAACTAGTGGGCGTTTTGTGGCTTACATGTTCACGGGTAAGCGTCAAAATGATCTTACTAGTGAACTAGTGGGCGTTTTGTGGCTTACATGTCAACAAGTAAGCCTCAAAATGATCTTACTAGTGAACTAGTGGGCACATTTATGGCCTTACATGTTCACGAGTAAGCGTCAAAATGATCTTACTAGTGAACTAGTGGGCGTTTTGTGGCTTACATCTTCACTAGTAAGCCTCAGAATGATCTTACTAGAGAACTAGTGGGCATTTTGTGGCTTACATGTCAACTAGTAAGCCTCAAAATGATCTTACTAGTGAACTAGTGGGCACATTTATGGCCTTACATGTTCACTAGTAAGCGTCAAAATGATCTTACTAGTGAAATAGTGGGCACGTTTATGGCCTTAGATGTTCACTAGTAAGCGTGAAAATGATCTTACTAGTGAACTAGTGGGCGTTTTGCGGCTTACATGTCAACTAGTAAGCCTCAAAATGATCTTACGAGTGAGCTAGTGGGCGTTTTGCGGCTTACATGTTCACTAGTAAGCGTCACAATGACCTTACTTGTGAACTACTGAGAGTTTTGTGGCTTACATGTTCACTAGTAAGCGTCAAAATAATCTTACTAGTGAACTAGTGGGCGTTGTTTGGCTTACATGTCAAATAGCAAGCCTCAAAATGATCTTACTAGTGAACTAGTGGGCACATTTATGGCCTTACATGTTCACTAGTAAGCGTCAAAATGATCTTAAAAGTAAACTAGTGGGCTTTTTTTGCTTACATCTTCACTCGTAAGCCTCAAAATGATCTTACTAGTGAACTAGTGGGCGTTTTGTGGCTTACATGTCAACTAGTAAGCCTCAAAATGATCTTACTAGTGAACTAGTGGGCACATTTATGGCCTTACATGTTCACTAGTAAGCCTCAAAATGATCTTACCAGTGAACTAGTAGGAATTTTGCGGCTTACATGTCAACTATTAAGCCTCAAAATGATCTTACTAGTGAACTAGTGGGCATTTTGTGGCTTACATGTCAACTAGTAAGCCTCAAAATGATCTTACTAGTGAACTAGTGGGCACATTTATGGCCTTACATGTTCACTAGTAAGCCTCAAAACGATCTTACTAGTGAACTAGTGGGCGTTTTGTGGCTTCCATGTTCACGAGGAAGCGTCAAAATGATCTTACTAGTGAACTAGTGGGCGTTTTGCGGCTTGCATGTGAACTAGTAAGCCTCAAAATGATCTAACGAGTGAACTAGTGGGCGTTTTGCGGCTTACATGTCAACAAGTAAGCCTCAAAATGATCTTACTAATGAACTAGTGGGCGTTTTGTGGCTTACATGTTCACTAGTAAGCGTCAAAATGACCTTACTAGTGAATTAGTGAGCGTTTTGTGGCTTACATGTCAACTAGTAAGCCTCAAAATGATCTTACTAGTGAACTAGTGGGCACATTTATGGCCTTACATGTTCACTAGTAAGCCTCAAAATTATCTTACCAGTGAACTAGTGGGCATTTTGCGGCTTACATGTCAACTAGTAAGCCTCAAAATGATCTTACTAGTGAACTACTGGGCGTTGTGTGGCTTACATGTCAAATAGCAAGCCTCAAAATGATCTTACTAGTGAACTAGTGGGCACATTTATGGCCTTACATGTTCACTAGTAAGCGTCAAAATGATCTTAAAAGTAAACTAGTGGGCTTTTTTTGGCTTACATCTTCACTCGTAAGCCTCAAAATGATCTTACTAGTGAACTAGTGGGCGTTTTGTGGCTTACATGTCAACTAGTAAGCCTCAAAATGATCTTACTAGTGAACTAGTGGGCACATTTATGGCCTTACATGTTCACTAGTAAGCCTCAAAATTATCTTACCTGAGAACTAGTGGGCATTTTGCGGCTTACATGTCAACTAGTAAGCCTCAAAATGATCTTACTAGTGAACTAGTGGGCATTTTGTGGCTTACATGTCAACTAGTAAGCCTCAAAATGATCTTACTAGTGAACTAGTGGGCACATTTATGGCCTTACATGTTCACTAGTAAGCCTCAAAACGATCTTACTAGTGAACTAGTGGGCGTTTTGTGGCTTACATGTTCACGAGGAAGCGTCAAAATGACCTTACTAGTGAACTAGTGGGCGTTTTGCGGCTTGCATGTCAACTAGTAAGCCTCAAAATGATCTAACGAGTGAACTAGTGGGCGTTTTGCGGCTTACATGTCAACAAGTAAGCCTCAAAATGATCTTACTAATGAACTAGTGGGCTTTTTTTGGCTTACATCTTCACTCGTAAGCCTCAAAATGATCTTACTAGTGAACTAGTGGGCGTTTTGTGGCTTACATGTCAACTAGTAAGCCTAAAAATGATCTTACTAGTGAACTAGTGGGCACATTTATGGCCTTACGTGTTCACTAGTACGCGTCAAAATGATCTTACTTGTGAACGAGTGGGCGTTTTGCGGCTTGCATGTCAACTAGTAAGCCTCAAAATGATCTTACGAGTGAACTAGTGGGCGTTTTGCGGCTTACATGTCAACAAGTAAGCCTCAAAATGATCTTAGTAGTGAACTAGTGCGCGTTTTGTGGCTTACATGTTCACTAGTAAGTGTCAAAATGACCTTACTAGTTAACTAGTGAGTGTTTTGTGGCTTACATGTTCACTAGTAGGCGTCAAAATGATCTTACTAGTGAACTAGTGGGCGTTTTGCGGCTTACATGTCAACTAGTAAGCCTCAAAATGATCTTACGAGTGAGCTAGTGGGCGTTTTGCGGCTTACATGTTCACTAGTAAGCGTCACAATGACCTTACTTGTGAACTAGTGAGCGTTTTGTGGCTTACATGTTCACTAGTAAGCATCAAAATGATCTTACTAGTGAACTAGTGGGCGTTTTGTGGCTTACATGTTCACTAGTAAGCCTCAAAATGATCTTACTCGTGAACTAGTGGGCGTTTTGTGGCTTACATGTCAAATAGCAAGCCTCAAAATGATCTTACTAGTGAACTAGTGGGCGTTTTGTGGCTTACATGTCAGCTAGTAAGCCTCAAAATGATCTTACTAGTGAACTAGTGGGCACATTTATGGCCTTACATGTTCACTAGTAAGCCTCAAAATGATCTTACCAGTGAACTAGTGGGCATTTTGCGGCTTACATGTCAACTAGTAAGCCTCAAAATGATCTTACTAGTGAACTAGTGGGCACATTTATGGCCTTACATGTTCACTAGTAAGCCTCAAAATAAACTTACCAGTGAACTAGTGGGCATTTTGCGGCTTACATGTCAACTAGTAAGCCTCAAAATGATCTTACCAGTGAACTAGTGGGCATTTTGCGGCTTACATGTCAACTAGTAAGCCTCAAAACGATCTTACTAGTGAACTAGTGGCTTCTTTTGTGGCTTACATGTTCACTAGTAAGCGTCACAATGACCTTACTTGTGAACTAGTGAGTGTTTTGTGGCTTACATGTTCACTAGTAGGCGTCAAAATGATCTTACTAGAGAACTAGTGGGCATTTTGTGGCTTACATGTCAACTAGTAAGCCTCAAAATGATCTTACTAGTGAATTAGTGGGCACATTTATGGCCTTACATGTTCACTAGTAAGCGTCAAAATGATCTTACTAGTGAACTAGTGGGCACATTTATGGCCTTACATGTTCACTAGTAAGCCTCAAAATGATCTTACTAGTGAACTAGTGGGCGTTTTGTGGCTTACATGTTCATGAGTAAGCGTCAAAATGATCTTACTAGTGAACTAGTGGGCGTTTTGCGGCTTGCATGTCAACTAGTAAGCGTCAAAATGATCTTACTAGTGAACTAGTGGGCGTTTTGTGGCTTACATCTTCACTAGTAAGCCTCAAAATTATCTTACTAGAGAACAAGTGGGCATTTTGTGGCTTACATGTTCACGAGTAAGCGTCAAAATGATCTTACTAGTGAACTAGTGGGCGTTTTGCGGCTTGCATGTCAACTAGTAAGCGTCAAAATGATCTTACTAGTGAACTAGTGGGCGTTTTGTGGCTTACATCTTCACTAGTAAGCCTCAAAATGATCTTACGAGTGAGCTAGTGGGCGTTTTGTGGCTTACATGTTCACTAGTAAGCCTCAAAATGATCATACTAGTGAACTAGTGGGCGTTTTGTGGCTTACATGTCAAATAGCAAGCCTCAAAATGATCTTACTAGTGAACTAATGGGCACATTTATGGCCTTACGTGTTCACTAGTAAGCCTCAAAATGATCTTACTAGTAAACTATGTGGGCGTTTTGTGGCTTACATCTTCACTCGTAAGCCTCAAAATGATCTTACTAGTGAACTAGTGGGCACATTTATGGCCTTACATGTTCACTAGTGTTGGATTTATTATTGTTTAGTAATAATACATTCACGTATTATTCGGTTGATTCTCGTGTCGTCATTTTATGCTCGCAATGAAGAATGCTTCTGCCTGTCAGTATAGTTTGATTTTGCTTGCAAAGAAGAACGCTTATGCTTGCAATCATTAGTTGGCTTTGCCTGCAATGAAGAACGCTTATGCTTTCAATAAAGATTTATCCTTTATTATTTACTCACATCTATAATTATTATATGTTCTTCATTATGTGCTCACTTTTGCTTGCTGTACTGTGTGAGAAGTTAGGGTCGCAACCACCTTTCCGAGGACGTGGCTGGGAAGAGATAACTGTTAAGACTAAACAGCGAGCAAGGCTGAACCGTGAATGGAGACATCAACACCAGCTGCAACGGGATGTTTATGTCTATTTGCACACATGTACGTAAATTGCACTCACATACACACACATAGTCAAACAAGTTCAGTGTGTGTTCAACAGCCCCCACCCTTTAGGTTGGACACACCTATGTAGTAGCTTTTCCCAATAAATGAGGAGGTGAAGGGGGAGATCGTTAGGGTTACGTGTGGAGAACTGAAACCGAACGCTTCTCCTCTTTCCCTCCTGGTACCAGAATCGAGTCTCCTGTCTCCTCCTTTTGGTTATTCTTGAGTGTCAATTTGGACCAACCTGACATTTTTGGGGGCTCGTCCGGGATCGCAACATACCTGACGCCTCCAGACGCTGAGTCGACGGCCAGGAAGACCGTGGCCACGGCAAAGACACCCTTTCTGGGACTGGTTTTCGGCTCCTCGTCTGGGGGCTGAGGGTTGAAGCGAATCCCAGAGGAGAGAGGACTACTCTTGGTAAGTAGGGCGGCGGTGTCCTGTACGTACTTAAACTCCGCATCGACACTCGAGGAGTGTTTGCGCGCCGGGTTTGTAAAGACGGAGGTCGGGGTCTTTAAACCTGTTTTCAATTGAAACACTCTCAGGGCAGGTGTTGTAGTTTGGTTCGAACGCCTGGTTCGAGACCCTGTGTGAGCCTGAGAGGGGTTTGTTGAGAAGGAACTCTTTCAACGGTGATTGAGTGTTTGCGCGCCGGCAAAAAGACGAGGTCTTTTTAAGCCGCAAAGCCCTGAGCCATACTAGTCCCTATCAGGCATACAGACCGTGCAAGTCTCTAAACCAGTGGTCACCAACATGGTGCCCGCGGGCACCAGGTAGCCCGTGAAGACCACTTGAGTAGCCCGCCAGTGCCTGGACATTGTGATTGGCTAGTAGAAATTATGATTTAAAAATGCAAACATTGGCAGTACTGTGAGACATTTCGAAACACGATCAAAGTCTGACAATTTAAATCATCAAGTATTAAAAATAACATCCTCATATTATTGAAGGTATTTTGGACAAATATGTTATTTCAGACGTGTATCAATTTGGTAGCCCTTCACACAATCGGTACACATGAAGTTGCTCTCACCCTCAAAAATGTTGGTGACACCTGCTCTAAACTGATGAGGGCGACGGTGTCCTGCACGTGCTTAAACTCCGTGTGTGTTAAACCCCGGGTATAAATAAGATAAGATATCCTTTATTCGTCCCACAGTGGGGACATTTATAATAATAATGTCTATATAGTGCGTTACCTCTGGTCAAGGTAATAGGATAAAACCAAATTAAATGCGCATAAATGTATGACTGTGTAACTGTGTGAGTGGAGGTTCGCTACCTCATCTGAACAGGACATTTGTTGTGGCAACTGTCTGAGGAAGCAGAGGCAAGAATTTCCCGCCACCTTGGTGGTAGAAGGTTGGAAATTACCTCAGTCGGAGAAATTGCCACCCTGTTCAAGGGAATAGTCAGCCTAGTTACCCTAGGTAAATCGCTGACTCTAAACAAAAAATTCTCAAATTCTCAAGTTCCACCCCCTAATTCGCAAATGGGGGTTCATAATAGTAAGACCGTGGAGAGAGGTGATCCCAAAAAGAAGTTAACATGTAAGGACTGGAGATTCGTAGAGAGCCAATGTCCTTCGAAGATAAAACATTTAGATACGTGGATAGAAAAATACACCACCGTTAGATCCGACTCTTCCGACATCTCCTCCTTTTCCACCATCCTCTCCACCCTCTTACAGAGGGGGCCATCCGATGGCCACCAGGGGAAAAGGAGATTTGGGAGTGGAATTTTCAAAAAATTGGAGTAGTGTTTTTTCCCCTGCTGCGACGAAGGTTGACTCATCCGGGAGTGAGGTACGAGACGCTTTTCCCATGATTGAAGTTGCAAATCCAGACATAAAAGATGAGTCGCCTGTCATTCTTGTTTATAGAACATGGACACAAGAAGATGTAAAAAAAGCCGTAGACGGCATTACATCACATAAAATTGACGTGGTACAATTTGTCCAGGAAATGGAGGATCTGCGAAAATCATATCATCTAAATGGAGCTGAGGAGCAACAAGTTTGGATGGCGGCTTGTTTGACAGTAAATTGATGGTGTATACTGTATCGATATTTGGATGGAGTGAAGTCTTCTCGCGGATGACAAAATTAAAAGTTTGGATGTGCTTAACTTGGTTGTGAGCGGTAGTAAGGTGAATATTTTGGTTTGTCTGTAGGGTTGTGTCTGCGAATATGTGTTGGATTAGTCTTTGCGTGTGGGTGTGTATATATGCGTGACTCTTGGCGCGACTCATGGAGTCTTGTTTGTTTTGTTTTCTGGCTTTTGCAGTGTAGAAGGTTTGTATGGCATCTATTATAATTACCGGTACTTGTAATTGAAACTGTTTTTATTATAATTCCTAACACCACTTCAGCTTCATAATTTCAACCGGCGCTACATGAAGTATGTGTAAATCAGGTAAAGAAATAAAATGGTTGAGTATGGGTGTGGTGACACAGAGAGTTTTGGATACTTATAGTGGGTGACAGGCAAGTGAAAATATTGATGGTGAGACGTAAGGTGATGATGGAAGTTGAGTATGTTGAGAATAAAGAAAGGCACGGGCAGGTGAGGTTTGACACAGTGATGCTACGAATGAGGAGGTCACCGTGTGTTTAGGTTGAAAAGGGCCGGAAGGTCACGAGATGCTTAGATGGTTGTTTGTAAGTCGTAAACAGTGGACGTGTGTGGGACGTTGTTAACTTTCTGGGAGGAGTTAGAATGTGTAAGTATACAGTGAAGGCCTTGATCTGGATGATTTGTGAATGTTAATGTCTGTGGGTTTCAGTTATCTTATTTGTTTTATAAATGCTTCTGTTATGCTGCTAATTGCCAGGATGTTCCGATTATGTTCCAATGTTTTTTTAGATTACGTTCATAAGATGCACATTTCTCTTGAAACCTGAGAAGAGCCATCACGGCTCCTGATGTGGGAGGAATGATGGTCTTGTCTCATGAATTTAGAAAATTCTGTTACAACTTTGCTATCCGTGGATTGTGTTGTGCCTTCCGTCATTATGAAATTTAATGACTAGAGTTGAAGCTATCGTCGAACATACAAATTCTTGTTGGTTTGAGTCATAAAAAAACCCGTCAGATTTTACGACACATCTCATTTGTGCATACACAGGCTGGATTTCTAATTTCGTTTGTCACAAGAGCAAAATCTTCCAGCTTTAATCAGCACGTTTCAGGGTCACGTGTGAATAATTTACAATTGGCTTCGTTAACTTAGTATGACTGCACGTTTTAAGGTCAGTGGCATTTTTGAGTATCACGCACCCTAGGTGGTGTTTACCAAAGACAGTTGTGGCATAGATAAGCCTTTTGGCAGCAGTGTATGGTGTGAACTCTGCATGCTGGAAGAGTGCTAGAAAAAAAAAAAGATAAAGGGATGAGCTGTTGCACACTAACATGACGTTTTTTTGTCGCATGGTTGGCATTTATTTTGTGTGTCTATGTTGTTATGTCGATCCCCTTTAACGCTGGAAAAATGCACAGTGCTTAACCGTGCTACTTTGTTGTGGCTTCCTGGTGTTTGTTTGTTTGTTTGTTGGAATGTGAACAGGTAATAGTGATTTGAGAGGTTGTAGGAGGAAGTACAACAAACTCATCTCATCTTATCTCCCGTTTTGTGTGTGTGTTGATTTGTTTCATATTAATATTGCGATGACCTGCATGACTGCCTGATTGGAAACTCTAAATTGTCCCTAGGTGTGAGCATGGGCTTGGGTGGTTGTGCTTGTGTCTGTGTGCCCTGTAATTGGTTGGCGACCGGTTCGGGTTGTCCCCATCCTGCTGCCCGGAGTTGGATGAGCTCCACTCACCCCCGCGAACCTCGTGAGGATAAAAGCGGATCGGACATTGAATGACTGAATGTATTGCTTCATATAGTGATGGGTCGTTTTTTTGGGTACATCTCGGTTTAACGGGCGAAGGGAGGAATCTAGATATAAACAAGCGCGTTTTGCGGGCTATATTTAGGTAGGTTTGTGTGACTTTCAGTTTGTGCACAAACTGAGCATATACGGGAGCATATTTATGCGTCGCTTTTCAAAATTGGTGCCCCGTTACATTACGGCATCTCATCAGTTTATTGGCTTAAAACTGATTTGTATAGTTATTTTACGGTTTGCTTTTGGACCTCTTTTTGGGCACAGCGGGTGGGTCGCACATTTTCTGGTCAGCATGGTGGCCAACGGCCATCTTGATGTCCAAGTCGTCAGGGTCCATACTGTTGAACGACTCGAGATTTGACGTGCGATGCCTGCAGCAGGAGCTCATTTGGCTTTTCTTTCTAATGCTTGACGGTCTTTTTGACGAGGCAGTGAACCCAAACTTCTTTTTTGTGTCATGGATTATTTCACGCATTGGCAGGGGGAATGGTGTCTCTGGTTCGGAAACATGATACAACCTATGGTTTTAACCAATGTTGGAATACGGTACATTTTGAACTACATCTCCATTTCAGATAATGTAGATGGTTTTCGTTGAATTAATGAGGGGGTTTGGTTGAGGCTTTTCCAAAATGGGTCGAAAATTGATAAAATGGAATGCATGTTTCACATTTTATTTGAGACACTATTGCTCCTGCCATCCACAATCTGCAGGATTGGTAGCAAGTCTGAAAGTATATGGTTAAAATTCGATTAAAGAAATTGAATTGAAATTGAATTGACTTATATGTTAATATTACGAGAATGGTGTTTTCTTCTTTGTTCGAAATATTGTTTGGGAGACTAAATATATTATTGATAATTTCTACAAAATTGTGAACTAGGAAATTAAGCTGATTCGGTTGAAAATATGTGAGAATGTTTAGAAAAAAATGAATTGAGATTGCTGTAGGACGATTGTGCTTTTCCACAGCAGGTTCCAGCGGACATGGCTCTGATTCGAAACATGAAAAACAAACATTGTGTTTCTTTGAAGTGTTGATGACCACACCGTTTGATGGACATTGTAAAAGGTCATCTCGACAGAAACATCCACTGAGGAAGGTGAGCGAAGTCCGGTGACGCGATGGGCACAGTATTTTAGTTACTGGGAACATCAAACGACCGGCGGAAGAAGTTTCAAGACACCTTTGCACTCATTTAGGGTGTGTTTCTGTCGACATGCTAGAATATCAGTGGTGGCATGTCATTTCCTGTTATATGATCACATTAACACATGATTGACTGTTCTCCTTTTTTATATGGTATTTGTGCTCTCCTTTAGCACATGTGAATGGGGGTGTATTTTTTTTAATAAACTACATTTTGCGAATAGATCTAGACCAGGGGTGTCAAACTCATCTTTGAGGCCGCTTTGGGGTTACACCTTCCTTCGGTGGGCCGGTACGACGGTGAAATTTGATTAAATAGTTATATTTTATTAATTGTATATGGATGAATTGTGCCAATTCTGAAGCCGTTCAGATTTTGTTCGATTATTGTTTGGTTGAGCGTTTTAACAGGTAACAAAATTATCACAAAATCTCGACATTATTCATATAGAATTTGGGCATTTCGGTACAGATTTTAGCAGGGTTTATGGCAGTTGATGCGCATCAATTGCTTTCACGGGCCACATAAGTACATGGGGTTTCGACTTTGACACCTGTGATCTAGATGATCTGGGGAAGGGAAATGAAGAAACACATTGCGGCACAAATTGTTGTATACTTTTTTGTTTTGGTGGCAAAAGTATTTTATTTATAATCGGTCTAGTCGATCTCATTATGAAAATAAAAAATAAAAATTGAGAAGTGAACACACCATGAGTGGTAGAAAAGAGCACAACTTTTTTATTTGGGTTTGTTTTGGAGATTGAAGTGATTTGTGTACTGTGCTCCTCTGGTGATGTTGCTCGGCTGAAATTGAATTTATAACCGTTTTTTGATTTATTTCTAGTTCAAATGGTGCATTGATTTGGTCGTAATGGTTCAGACATGGATTTTAAATACATTTCTTAGGTGATTTTATGCGTTTACGATCTTTTCTTTGGTGGTAAAAGGAAAAAGGAAAACGACCCAACGGTGATGTAGTTATTCTCTGCAGAAAGTTGAGCTATTTTTCATTCTTTTGTTATTTTATTTTTATTTTATGTTACTGCGGATACGGTGTGATGAAGTAGTGTACTTCTAATGATTTTGAAGGCAAATTATGGTTATCACAGGCGAGTGTTTTTCATTTTCTGGTGTCTGCGCATTGGTATCACTGCTTTTGCCAGTAACTGTGTTTCCATCAACAGCGGAGGATATACAGGGGGCTGCGTTATCGTCGATGACGGAGAGTAGCCTTCTCCGGTTCCGGCGTGACGCCTCCTGGAGGGATGGCGATCCCACATATATAGACGCAATTGGGGTTCCTCGTGGCGTGCCAGATGAGTATAAGTTGGTTAACCAGATTGCTGCCGGTTGGGAATCCATTTTCATTTGGGTTACCCCTAATAAGAATGTTGACAGGATCAACTACCTCCACTACAACGTCCAGAGGCTCGGAAATTTTACTGAAGAAGCCGTCTTGGCTATAAAAGAGCAATTGGCGGCCACCTCCCTGATGGCGTTTCAGAACCGCATCGCGGTTGATATGCTCTTGGCAGAGACCAATGGAGTATGTGCGATGTTTGGTGACCAGTGTTGTACGTTCATACCTAACAACACCGCGCCTGATGGCGCCCTCGCCAAGGCCTTTGGAGGCCTCCGCACCCTGACTCGCCAAATAAGGGCCCATTCCGGCATGAATACGTCCTTCTGGGCGGAGTGGTGGCATAAGGCCTTCGGAGAGTACAAGGATTTGGTGTTTTATGTACTAATCTCTTTTGCTCTTTTTGCAGCTGTCTTGACGTTGTGTGGATGCTGTTGCATTCCCTGTATCAGATTGCTGCTTATCCGGCTTATTACTACGGCTGTCTCGCCCACGACGTCTAAAGTGAATGGGATGTATCCTCTGTTGTTGTTTGATGGCAGTGATTCTGGTGTTGATTATGCCTCTTCGGATGATGACGTGATTTCGCTTCGGCATCAGGGGGTCATAGATGGTTTTTAGTCGTTTTGCTCCCTGCCCCTGGGTGTAACTATGTTTGCGTGTGCGGCATTGACTCCACTGAATAAAGACCGTCGGGAAGGTTCTGTGTGATGATACGTGCAAATGTAGGATGAACAGGGGGGAATGTTGGATTTATTATTGTTTAGTAATCATACATTCACGTATTATTCGGTTGATTCTCGTGTCGTCATTTTATGCTCGCAATGAAGAATGCTTCTGCCTGTCAGTATAGTTTGATTTTGCTTGCAAAGAAGAACGCTTATGCTTGCAATCATTAGTTGGCTTTGCCTGCAATGAAGAACGCTTATGCTTTCAATAAAGATTTATCCTTTATTATTTACTCACATCTATAATCATTATATGTTCTTCATTATGTGCTCACTTTTGCTTGCTGTACTGTGTGAGAAGTTAGGGTCGCAACCACCTTTCCGAGGACGTGGCTGGGAAGAGATAACTGTTAAGACTAAACAGCGAGCAAGGCTGAACCGTGAATGGAGACATCAACACCAGCTGCAACGGGATGTTTATGTCTATTTGCACACATGTACGTAAATTGCACTCACATACACACACATAGTCAAACAAGTTCAGTGTGTGTTCAACAGCCCCCACCCTTTAGGTTGGACACACCTATGTAGTAGCTTTTCCCAATAAATGAGGAGGTGAAGGGGGAGATCGTTAGGGTTCCGTGTGGAGAACTGAAACCGAACGCTTCTCCTCGTTCCCTCCTGGTACCAGAATCGAGTCTCCTGTCTCCTCCTTTTGGTTATTCTTGAGTGTCAATTTGGACCAACCTGACAGTATGTGAGCAGTCCTCCTCCTCCCTTGTGTTCTCTGTCTTTCCTAATGCTGGTGTAGTTGGTGAGACGAGGTGTGTTGTGTTGTTTTTCTAGTTTGGTTTCTTGTATGGTGATGATGTCTGCGTGCTGTTGTGAGGCGAGTTCTTCTAGTTCTGTTTTCTTGTTTTGGATGCCGTTGATGTTTATTTGTAGTATGGTCAGTGTGTGTTTGTTGTTTTTGTTGGTGGGTGTTGTTCTTTGTGGGTTGTTCGGGGGTTGTGGTGTTGGGGTGTTTGTTGTTTGCGTGTGTGTTCTGCATGTCCACGTGTTTGTGTATTGGCGGGTGGTGATGCCGGAGCAATGTCTGTGTATCCAGTGTGGGTGTGTTGAGTTGCATCTGAGTGAGGTTTGTCTGCGTGTGATGATTCTATTGCAGCTATTGCAGGTCCAGGTTTGGGGGGGTGGTCTTGTGTTTGTTGTATCTCTGTTGGAGTTGTCTGTCCGTGTTGCCTTTGAGGGTAGTGTTGGTGAGGCGAGTTTGTTGTTTTGGTCTGTTTGTGCTCTGCTGCCTGTTGGTGTCCTACGAGGTGTTGTTGTTCGTGGTGGTGTTTTGGGATGTAGTCTGCATTTCCATGTTATGTTGTATTGTCTAGTGTTTATGTTTGTGCAATGTTTGTGTACCCAGTGTGGTGTGTGGTGGTTGCATCTGAAGGATGTCTGTCTTCTTGTAATCTGTTGTGTGCAAATGTCGCATGTCCAGGTAGTTTGTTGTGTGTGTGTTTGTTGCGTGCGTGAGAGTGTCTGTGTGGGCCCCGGATTTGTCTCTATGTCCCCCGCCTGGAGCAAAAGGTCCGCCCGCCACCCTGCCAGGTTCAGGGGGCGGTTAGCCGAAAAAAAAAAAACGGCCGTAAGGGCACCCCGTTCGGGGTGCAGGGATTGGTTCCTTGATTTGTCCCCCCGTTCGGGGGGAACCCTCCAACTGCGAGTAAGCCAAGGAGTTTGGAGGTACAGCAGGTTGACAGCAGTGTGATCGAGCAGATTAGATAGAGTAGAATTTGAATGGGGCTTCACTGATTTATTTCATACAATTCATATCTAAAACACAGTTGAAAAATATTTGATTCATCCATCCATCCATCCATCATCTACCGCTTATCTGGGGCCGGGTCGCGGGGGCAACAGCTTTAGCAGGGAAGCCCAGACTTCCCTCTCCCTAGCTACTTCTTCCAGCTCTCCCCGGGGGATTCCGAGGCGTTCCCAGGCCAGCTGGGTGACGTAGTCTCTCCAGCGTGTCCTGGGTCTTCCTCGGGGTCTCCTCCCGGTGGGACATGCCCGGAACACCTCACCAGGGAGGCGCTCAGGAGGCATCCGAATCAGATGCCCAAGCCACCTCATCTGGCTCCTCTCGATGTGGTGGAGAAGCGGCTCGACTCTGAGCCCCTCCCGGATGACCGAGCTCCTCACCTTATCTCTAAGGGAGAGCCCGGACACCCTGCGGAGAAAACTCATTTCGGCCGCTTGTATCCGGGATCTCGTTCTTTCGGTCACGACCCATAGCTCGTGGCCATAGATGAGGGTTGGGACGTAGATCGACCGGTAAATTGAGAGCTTCGCCCTTTGGCTCAGCTCCTTCTTCACCACGACAGACCGATACAACGTCCGCATCACAGCAGACGCTGCACCGATCCGCCTGTCGATCTCTCGCTCCCTCCTGCCCTCACTCGTGAACAAGACCCCAAGATACTTAAACTCCTCCACTTGGGGTAATATCTCCTCCCCGACCCGGAGGGGGCAATCCACCCTTTTCCGACTGAGGACCATGGTTTCAGATTTGGAGGTGCTGATTTTCATCCCAACCGCTTCACACTCGGCTGCGAAACGCTCCAGTGAGAGTTGTAGAGCCCCGTTTGAAGGAGCCAACAGCACCACATCATCTGCAAAAAGCAGGGATGTAATACTGAGGCCCCCAAAACAGACTCCCTCAACGCTTCGGCTGCGCCTAGAAATTCTGTCCATAAAGGTTATGAACAGAATCGGCGACAAAGGGCAGCCTTGGCGGAGTCCTACCCCCAGTGGAAACGGTTCCGACTTACTGCCGGCAATGCGAACCAAACTCTGACATCGATGGTATAGTGACCGAACAGCCCGTATCAGGGGGTTCGGTACCCCATACCCACGAAGCACCCCCCACAGAACTCCCCGAGGGACACGGTCAAACGCCTTCTCCAAGTCCACAAAACACATGTAGACTGGTTGGGCGAATTCCCACATACCCTCAAGGACCCTGCTAAGGGTGTAGAGCTGGTCCACTGTTCCACGGCCGGGACGAAAACCACACTGCTCCTCCTCAATCTGAGGCTCGACTTCCTGACGGACCCTCCTCTCCAGCACCCCTGAATAGACCTTACCAGGGAGGCTGAGGAGTGTGATCCCTCTGTAGTTGGAACACACCCTCCGGTCCCCCTTTTTAAAAAGAGGGACTACCACCCCGGTCTGCCAATCCAGAGGCACTCTCCCTGTTGACCACGCGATGTTGTAGAGGCGTGTCAACCAGGACAGCCCCACAACATCCAGAGCCTTGAGGAACTCCGGGCGGATCTCATCCACCCCTGGGGCCTTGCCACCGAGGAGCTTTTTAACCACATCGGTGACTTCAACCACAGAGATAGGAGAGCCCACCTCAGAGTCCCCAGGCTCTTCTTCCTCAAAGGAAGGCGTGTTGGTGGAGTTGAGGAGGTCTTCGAAGTACTCTGCCCACCGGTTCACAACAGTCGAAGTCAGCAGCGCCCCATCTCCACTGTACACAGTGTTAGTGGTGCACTGCTTCCCCCTCCTGAGACGTCGGATGGTGGACCAGAATTTCCTCGAAGCCGTCCGGAAGTCGGCTTCCATGGCCTCACCGAACTCTTCCCACGCTCGGGTTTTTGCCTCGGCGACCACCGAAGCCGCGGTCCGCTTGGCCAGTCGATACCCGTCAGCTGCCTCTGGGGTCCCACAGGCCATAAAGGCTCGATAGGACTCCTTCTTCAGCTTGACGGCATCCCTTACTGCTGGTGTCCACCAGCGAGTACGAGGATTGCCGCCACGACAGGCACCAACCACCTTACGGCCACAACTCAGATTGGCCGCCTCAACAATAGAGGCACGGAACATGGTCCACTCGGACTCAATGTCCCCCGTCTCCCCCGGAATGAATGAATGAATATTTGATTGTTAAAATATTTAAATACAAGAACTATATCAAGAAATTAACAAAACATAGTTTTTTTAGTTAGGAGAAAAGTCTAAAAACATATCACAAATGACAAACGTTGTGCCTCTCCTCCTCCTGTTCTTCAATGAAGCTGATCACCCTCCAGCTCCCGTTAGAAACATCGTGCTGCTGAAGGTGTGCCGGCAGAATGGTTGTGATACAGGAGGTGCTGTGGACTCTCCCAGAAACGAGGACCTAGTTTAGTTGTAGATCCAGTAAAACATAGTGCAAATGTGACATTATTTATAATGCACAGTTACAGTCTTGTGAATATTAAAAAATGTACTTCATGTAATGCAGGAAGCGAATATTTCAAACGAACTAAGGCAGCAAACAGTAAGAGCAAAATCGTGTTCCAAACATTAACTCTTTTTTTAAATGTCAATTAGCTTGTGAGTAATAAGACAAAATGTGACTGTCAGACAGAGAACTGTCAGAGCAAACGGCAGATTTTAGAAAGTCCTGCCGAAATAAATCTGCACCCGACTGCGACTGTCAGCGTTGAACTGCCGCCATTACTGTCAAAGTCAGACACATCTCCAAAATTGTTGGAGCAAATTTTTAAGCAGGCTTCATCTTGATAAATTGACCACGTATTTGACATTTACACCATAACGTTACCGCCTAAAATAATCGTAAAACAAAATTTTGTGTAACAACAAGAGTAATATGTACCCCAAAAGCTTTCAAAGCGTCTGAAAGTTTTCTCCTCCGTTTTTGTTGGGGCTTGGCTCGAAATGCATCATGATTGGCCGCCCGAAGTCCACGTGTCTGTCGGACGTGCTCTCATTGGTCTACAATACCATCACGGATGAATAAATACTCAAAGGGCTTGTCAGGCAAGCCCTTTGAACCCTTTAAATACTCAATGGGCTTGCCTGGCAAGCCCTTTGAGTATTTATTCCATATTGCCCACTAGTTCACTAGTAAGGTCATTTTGACGCTTACTAGTGAACATGTAAGGCCATAAATGTGCCCACTAGTTCACTAGTAAGATCATTTTGAGGCTTACTAGTTGACATGTAAGCCACAAAACGCCCGCTAGTTCACTAGTAAGATAATTTTGAGGCTTCTAGTGAACATGTAAGCCACAGAACGCCCACGAGTTCACTAGTAAGATCATTTTGACGCTTACTAGTGAACATGTAAGCCACAAAACGCTCACTAGTTCACTAGTAAGGTCATTTTGACGCTTACTAGTGAACATGTAAGCCACAAAACGCTCACTGGTTCACTAGTAAGGTAATTTTGACGCTTACTAGTGAACATGTAAGCCACAAAACGCCCACTAGTTCCCTAGTAAGATCATTTTGACGCTTATTTATGAACATGTCAGCCACAAAACGCTCACTCGTTCACTAGTAAGATCATTTTGACGCTTACTAGTGAACATGTAAGCCACAAAACGCCCACTAGTTCACTAGTAAGGTCATTTTGACGCTTACTAGTGAACATGTAAGCCACAAAACGCCCACTAGTTCACTAGTAAGATCATTTTGACGCTTACTAGTGAACATGTAAGGCCATAAATGTGCCCACTAGTTCACTAGTAAGTTCATTTTGAGGCTTACTAGTTGACATGTAAGCCACACATCGCCTACTAGTTCACTAGTAAGATCATTTTGAGGCTTACTAGTGAACATGTAAGTCACAAAACGCCCAATAGTTCACTAGTAAGATCATTTTGACGCTTACTAGTGAACATGTAAGCCACAAAACGCTCACTAGTTTACTAGTAAGGTCATTTTGACGCTTACTAGTGAACATGTAAGCCACAAAACGCTCACTAGTTTACTAGTAAGGTCATTTTGACGCTTACTAGTGAACATGTAAGCCACAAAACGCTCACTAGTTCACTATCCATCCATAATAAGATAATTTTGACGCTTACTACTGAACATTTAAGGCCATAAATGTGCCCACTAGTTCACTGGTAAGATGATTTTGACGCTTACTAGTGAACATGTAAGGCCATAAATGTGCCCACTTGTAGTGCTAGTGACATTACACTGTACTTGCATTAAATGCAAATAAGGATGATTACGAAAACATGTAACGGTATCCTATTGGCTGTACGTTTCAAAATAGTGTCATCCCACCAGTCAGGGCTCATGATTTTGGAAATTCTGTGCCCACTTAGTTTTTTAAAACAACAATGGCGGACAGTGTCCTGAGACGTATTCTGCGAAGGTGCAGGGCAATAGAGAGTGCCTGTCATCAAGGGTCTGCCGGTGAAAGTGAAGCACGCGCGATAAACATTTCAATTGCTAATTTAAGAAGAGTTAGTGACCAGTTTAGCGCTGATACTATTCAAAGTTTGATTCAAAGTCCAATAGATCTCCGATCTGTCATCATTGCGGGACCCACTCCTAATGGTGGACGTGTTTGTTCCCATGTGGCACATCGTTTGCACACAGGTAAAATGGCTACCATTTTTTGTCATTGGTTTTTCGTATGTATTTTTATTCGAACTACACACGGGTTTTACTGACGACTTGCTGTGACTTACCTTCTATCACCCTGTCAAACGTCGTTTTATACCAGTGGTTTTCCTGCAAATCAGTAGACTATTAAGTAACGCGATGGCTGTACACTTTTAAGCAATAACTAGTGATCTTTTAGTTATTCAATTATAAGTTTGAATTATTTTTTTCTTGAGTAAAATGGTTAGAGAAAATAGCTGCTCGTGGTTTTGAAGCTGCATATACTTTTATGTACATCTGTGTCTATATGCCTGTACTGTATACAGTATATAAAAAACACGTAGTGATTCGTTTGCTTGAATTCCTTAATCCTTTTATTTCCATACTTTAGGTAGACGAGGAAGACCAGCACTTGACATTACAAGTGATCAAATTGGACTGCTCCCCACTCAGGGCTTTACAGTGAGAGCCATCACTGAGATGTTGTGTTGTTCCTCTTCATACCTGCATAAAAAAATGAAGTTTTTTCAGATTTCAGCCAGAAATAGATTTACTCCCATTCATGATGTTGACCTGGAAGAGCATGTCAGAAGATTGCACAGCCAATTTCCCAGATCAGGCTCGGAAGCAAGTGTTCTGCTACATACTCTTGTCCCTTCATGTATATATCATTATATTCATTGTGAAAGTGTACTTTCTTTATTGTGTTGTTTTATGAACCTGTTGCAGATGATGAGGGCATACCTGTGTGCTGATGGTATTGTAGTACAAAGAAAAAGAGTTCGAGAAATCCTCAACCGTATTGAGCCAGCTGCTGCAGCCCAGAGATGGAGCCAGACTGTGGCTAGAAGAACATACTATGTGCCATTCCCCAATAGTTTATGGCACATAGATGGGCATATGCGTCTCATTCGGTAATAAGGGATCATCTTATATTTGTACTCGTGGGAGCATTAGAAAGCCATATTGTATGGACAGCACAGATTAAATTGAATTTTATCATTTGTATATCCAAGTTACACAAACTCCAAATTGCCTCCATGTAGTCTTAAGTGCACAGCAATACCTTCTCTACCGAGATGATATTTCAAACAAGATATGAAACTTGATTGTTTTCTTGTATTTAATCATTATTCTTTTCATGTTTGTTTTACAGGTGGGTGTTTGTGACACATGCCGGCATTGATGGGAATTCCAGGCTAATAACGTACCTTCAACTGGAGCACAGACAACACAGCTTTGACAATGTTGAAATATTTTGTCCAACCCACCTGCCTGTATGGGTTACCCTCCAGAGTAAGATCCGACCATGGTGGTGAAAACACTGGTTGCTCTTTTAATGAACCTACTGCAGGGACAAGACACCAAAATTATTTCTAGCTCCAGCCAACACCCCCTCACAATTTACTCACACCTCCCATGGCCTGATTATCCACCAACAGGGGCCCTTTTTGGATTATCATTTTGGCATAGGAACTTTCCTTTCCTATCCTAACCGAGTGAGATGAGCCGGTAGCACCTGGAGCAAAGATCGTCTAAATTTTAATAATGCTTAGGAAAGGTTCTGACCATCCTTTACGAAAGGAAAGGAGATATATTATGCAGCAGGAATATTTAAAGGGGAAGTCTTTTTTTATGTTGTTGTTGTTGTTGTTGTCGACCCCACCCGTGCCCCGACATTGGGGGACCGGGCCCTCACTCCGTCTCCCGGATCCCCAGACCCCCCTCCTCCGCCCAGCGCGTTAGCAGGGCCGCCACTCCGCTTGGGTTTCGCCAGAGGTCCTCCGGAGTCAGTGTGGTGGGTATGTTTGTGCAGGTGAACAGGTGTTGTGTGTCGTGCACTTGCGTGCCGCATAGCGCACAGAGTGGTGTTGGGTGTGTGTCCGGTGTAATGTTGTGTAGGTAGGAGTGGAGGGCTGGTGATTTGTTGGTTCGGAGTTGTGCTAGGAGTTGTCTGGTTCTGTGTGGTAGGTCTTGCTCTGATGGGTCTATTTCTGGTGCTGGTGCATGTATTACTTTGTTGTGTTGTCTGGTGTCCAAGTGTGTTTGTACAAAGTGGGTGTGTATGTCTTTCATGTTCTGTTTTATGGTGTCGTTGTTGGTGTCCTGTGGTGCTGTGTCTTTGTTGTGTGTGTAGTTGTTGTTGTGGAAGATTGTTTGTTTCTTTTGTCTGGGTGGTGGTGGTTGTTGAGTGAGTGGGTGTAGTGGGTGGGTTGGGTGTTGGGCTTTTTGTCTGATTTGCGATGCGTGTAGTTTTAGATGGGTGTTCAGTGGGAGAGTTTTTGTTTCCTCATGCAAGTGTTGTATGTTTGTGTCTTGTGTGCATCCTGTTGCTATTCTGAGTGCTGTGTTCTGTGTGGTCTGGAGTTTTGTCTTGTTTGTGTCCGATAGTGTTGGTGACCATATAGTGTTTGCGTATTCGAGGCGTGTGAGTGTGGTTGCTTTGTATGTGGTGAGTATAGTTTCTTTGGATTTTCCCCAGTGAGTGGTTGTTAAGGCTTTAAGTATTTTGTTTGATTGCTTGGCGCGGGTTAGAGTGTGTTGTGTGTGTTTTGAGAAGGTGAGTTTGGGGTCCCATGTTAATCCCAGTATTTTGGGTTCGCGGACTGTGGGTAGGGTGGTGTTATCTATTTGTAAAGTGAGTCTGTTGCTGTATTCTGCCGGATCCGGTGTGAACAGAGTGGTGGTGGTTTTGTCTGCGTTGAGTGTGACTTGGTTCTGTTTTGTCCAGTTGTATATGTCGTGGAGATATTTTTGTACTTGTTGTTGTGCCTGTTGTGGTTTGACATGTGTGGATAGAATGGTGATGTCGTCTGCATATGTAACTGTGTGTACATTTGGAGGTGGTTCTGATGTTTCCCCCCGGTATTGAGTGTATTGTCTGCGTCCCCTTATGTAGTTGAAGATGTATTTGATGATGATGTTTGGGGTGTTAGTGTTGTTGAGTTTGTTTGTGAGTGTGTGTAGGTTTACCGTGTCATAGGCTTTGGACATGTCTAGGGCTATGGCAACTGTTCGTTGTGGTGGTTTTTGTTGATTGAAACCTGTGGCTATGATGTTGTGTATGTGGTGTAGTGCTGTGGTTGTGGAGTGTTGTTTTCGGAAGCCGTGTTGGTGAGAGGGTAGTTGAGTGTTGTTGGTAATGAAGGGTAGTATTACCTTTTCCATTGTTTTGGCTATTGGGCTGAGTAGTGCTATTGGTCTGTAAGATGGGCCGAGTGCATGGTTTTTGTTGGGTTTTGGTATTGGGATTATTTTTGCAGTCTTCCATATTGCGGGGATGGTGTTGGTGTTGAGTGATGTGTTGTAAGTGTGTGTGAGTAGTGTTATTGCTTTGGGGCCTAGGTGTTTCAGATGTCTGATGTTTATGTTGTCTGGGCCTGTGGAGTTGTTGCTTTTGGAGCGTTGTAGTGCTTGTTTGACTTGTTGTTCTGTGATGGTTATGGGCGTGGTGTTGAGTTTTCGTATTTTGCGTTGTAGTTGTCTGTATGTTCTGTTGGTTTTGTGTTGTATTATGTTGGTGAATTGTTTGTTGAATGCTCGTGCTTTCTGTTTGTTGGATATTGCCGTGTGTTGTCCGAACTGTATTGTGGTGTTTTCTGGTGCTTTTTGTTCTTTGTTTGATAGTCTTGTTACTGTGTTCCAGAGTATGTGTTGTTTGTGTCTGTGGTTCCATGCATCCGTTAAGTGTTCTTTCCATAGCTCTTGTTTGTGTTTTTGGATTTGTGTGTCTATTTCTTTGTTTAGGTCTGTGATGCGTGGGTCTTGGTGGTTTTGTTGTCTGATGTCGTTTCTTTGGCTGATGAGTGTTCTGATGTGTTGTGGTAGGAGAAGTGATTTGCTTTTTATTTTTCCGTGGGGTATGTGGTGTTTGTCTGCTGTAAGTATGAGGTTTGTGAGCATGGTGTTGGCTGTGTGGATGTTGTCAGGTATGGTTAAGTTCTCCAGTGCTGATTCTATTTCAGAGGTGTATCCTTCCCAGTCTGCTTTCCTGTAATTTGTGTAAGTTTGAAGGTGTTGTTGTAGGCGGAAAGGAGCACGCGTGTTGTGTGTGATTTTGATAGGAAGGTGGTCCGAACTGAGTGCGTGTATTGTGGTCCATGTTGTTCTGTTTGTGATGCTGTTGCTGGCTGTTGTGATGTCCGGTGATGTTGGTTGTTGGTTGATGTTGGTTGTTGGTTGATGTTTGTAGGTTTTCTGGTGGGTGTGTTTGTGTTTAGAGTGATTTGTTGGGAGTTCTGTAGTATGTCTGCAATGTGGGTGCCTCTGTGGTCGTCGTAGGGAGAGTGCCATTGTGTTGAGTGAGCGTTGATGTCTGCGGTTAGAATGGTGTTGTTCAGCGAGTTTATGTATTGGAAGGTGTTGGTGATGTCTGTGTCTTCTGTGGCGTGGTCTGGTCGGGTGGTATCTCTGGGGGGTATATACATGTTGCATATGTGTAGTCTTTTGTGGTTGGTTGTGTGAATCTTTACGGTTTGAATTTCTGTAGTGTTGGTGTTAATGTTGTTGGGGATGTTCATGGGAGTGAATGTGACTGATTTGTGAATGTATGTGAGCAGTCCTCCTCCTCCCTTGTGTTCTCTGTCTTTCCTAATGCTGGTGTAGTTGGTGAGACGAGGTGTGTTGTGTTGTTTTTCTAGTTTGGTTTCTTGTATGGTGATGATGTCTGCGTGCTGTTGTAAGGCGAGTTCTTCTAGTTCTGTTTTCTTGTTTTGGATGCCGTTGATGTTTATTTGTAGTATGGTCAGTGTGTGTTTGTTGTTTTTGTTGGTGGGTGTTGTTCTTTGTGGGTTGTTCGGGGGTTGTGGTGTTGGGGTGTTTGTTGTTTGCGTGTGTGTTCTGCATGTCCACGTGCTCGTGTATTGGCGGGTGGTGATGCCGGAGCAGTGTCTGTGTATCCAGTGTGGGTGTGTTGAGTTGCATCTGAGTGAGGTTTGTCTGCGTGTGAAGATTCTATTGCAGCTATTGCAGGTCCAGGTTTGGGGGGGTGGTCTTGTGTTTGTTGTATCTCTGTTGGAGTTGTCTGTCCGTGTTGCGTTTGAGGGTAGTGTTGGTGAGGCGAGTGTGTTGTTTTGGTCTGTTTGTGCTCTGCTGCCTGTTGGTGTCCTACGAGGTGTTGTTGTTCGTGGTGGTGTTTTGGGATGTAGTCTGCATTTCCATGTTATGTTGTATTGTCTAGTGTTTATGTTTGTGCAATGTTTGTGTACCCAGTGTGGTGTGTGGTGGTTGCATCTGAAGGATGTCTGTCTTCTTGTAATCTGTTGTGTGCAGATGTCGCATGTCCAGGTAGTTTGTTGTGTGTGTGTTTGTTGCGCGCGTGAGAGTGTCTGTGTGGGCCCCGGATTTGTCTCTATGTCCCCCGCCTGGAGCAAAAGGTCCGCCCGCCACCCTGCCAGGTTCAGGGGGCGGTTAGCCGAAAAAAAAAAAACGGCCGTAAGGGCACCCCGTTCGGGGTGCAGGGATTGGTTCCTTGATTTGTCCCCCCATTCGGGGGGAACCCTCCAACTGCGAGTAAGCCAAGGAGTTTGGAGGCAGTCCAGGGTTTATCATGCCTATCATCGGGATTGAGCTGGGATAGGATCCAGGTCACCTGTGACTCTCTTCAGCAATATAGAGAATAGATGAACGAATGTTACAGTTGTGTTTCCTTCAATTACACACCTTAGGCAAGTTAAAAAATCATTTCCAGAACATTTTTTAAAAAATGTTTTTACGGTGTTTTAACACATTTTTTAAATGATCAAACACAGTTAAAATGTATCATACAGTATATTAAGAGAGACATATCAACAAATAAAAATATTTGTACTCATAACGACTCACGACGGCGATGATGAAGCAGCCATAACACAGTACAGTCCAGTTACAAGGCTGAAATAAAGGTGTTTTCTTTGTAAAAAAAATATGACCAACCTGGTGTTGAAATTGACCATTGAAAATGTCAAGTATGCATGAGCATATAGTACGTCTGCATATAAACATAGTCTCTGTGCTTTTGCATCAGTGACTTTTTTGTTGTTATATTTCTCACAAACATCTTTTTGGGCAGGTGTTGGCTGCTTGTGGTTTTTTTTTTTTTCTGTTGCAAACCCGGGTGGCTCTGCCATTGTTGTTTTGGAACTGCAGTGCATCACCATGTCAGCAAGCCACCACTCCGTTAACAATGCATTCCATAGGGAAAGGATGAACGCTGAAGTAATCAGCAATGTTTGTGCTGTATCTCAAGAACACAATAGTCAATCAGGGACTGTATATATTAAAAAAAAAAAAATCCTCGTCTCACCCACCCTCGGGTGCTGTCTGTCCCTCATTCAGCTGGGGTCCTCTACCAGAGGCCAGGAAGCTTGAGGGTTCTGCGCAGTATCCTTGCTGTTCCCAGCACTGCACATTTCTGGACTGAGATGTCCGATGTTGTTCCCGGGATCTGTTGCAACCACTCATCATCTAGTTTGGGGGTCACTGCCCCGAGTGCTCCGACCACCACAGGCACGACTGGCACCTTTACCTTCCAGGCTCTCTCCAGCTCCTCTCTGAGCCCTTGGGATTTCTCGAGTTTCTCGTGTTCCTTCTTTCTGATGTTTGCATCACTTGGGACCGCTACATCCACTACAACGGCTTTCCTCTGCCCTTTATCTATGATCAGGATATCTGGTTGGTTCGCCATTACCATCTTGTCAGTCTGGATCTGGAAGTCCCACAGGATCTTCGCTCTGTCATTCTCCACCACCTTTGGAGGTGTTTCCCATTTTGACCTTGGGGTGTCCAGTCCATACTCCGCACAGATGTTTCGGTAGACTATGCCAGCCACCTGGTTATGGCGTTCCATATAGGCTTTCCCTGCCAGCACCTTACACCCTGCAGTTATGTGTTAGATCGTCTCAGGTGCCTCTTTGCACAACCTACACCTTGGGTCTTGGCTGGTGTGGTATATCTAGGCCTCGATGGCTCTGGTGCTCAGGGCCTGCTCCTGAGCAGCCAGGATGAGTGCCTCTGTGCTGTCCTTCAGGCCAGCCCTCTCTAGAACTCTGATAGGACTTCTTGAGATTGGCCACGGCAGTTATTGTCCGGTGGTACATCCCGTGTAGGGGCTTGTCCTCCCATGATGGTCCCTCTTCCAGCACCTCATCTTCTGTTCCCCATTGTCTGAGACATTTTCTGAGTACATCATCCGTTGGTGCCTTCTCCTTGATGTATTTGTGGAGCTTGGATGTTTCATCCTGGACAGTGGCTCTCACACTCACTAGTCCCCGGCCTCCTTCCTTTCGGCTTGTGTACAGTCTCAGGGTGCTGGATTTGGGATGGAACCCTCCATGCATGCTAACGAGCTTTCGGGTCTTAACATCCGTGGTCTGAATCTCTTCCTTTGGCCACCTTATTTTTCCTGCAGGGTATCTGATCACTGGAAAGGGCATAGCTGTTTATTGCCCGGGTCTTATTCTTGCCATTGAGCTGGCTTCTTAGGACTTGCCTCACTCGCTGGAGGTATTCGGCCGTAGCCGCTTTCCTTGTTGCCAGTTTGAGGTTGCCATTGGCTTGTGGTATACCGAGGTACTTGTAGCTGTCCTCAATGTCTGCTATTGTTCCTTCAGGGAGTGAGACCCCTTCAGTGCGGACTACCCTTCCTCTCTTAGTCACCATCCGACTACATTTCTCCAGCCCGAATGACATCCCGATGTCGCTGCTGTAGATCCTGATTGTGTGGATCAGGGAGTCTATGTCCCTTTCGCTCTTAGCAAACAGCTACATGTCATCCTTGTAGAGGAGGTGACTGATCGTAGCTCCATTTCTGAGGCGGTATCCATGGCCTGTCTTGGTGATTACTTGGCTTAGGGGGTTCAGTCCTATGCAGAACAGCAGTGGGGAGAGTGCATCACCTTGGTATATGCCACATTTGATGGACACTTGGGTAAGTGGCTTGCCATTGGCTTCAAGTGTGGTTTTCCACATCCTCATCAAGTTCGCAACGAAGGCTCTTAGGGTCCTGTTCACCTTATACACATCCAAGCATTCAGTGATCCATGTATGTGGCATCGAGTCATAGGCTTTCTTGTAATCAATCCAGCCTTGCACAGGTTGGTACATCGGGACCTGCAGTCTTGTGCGACTGTTCTGTCAACCAGGAGCTGATGTTTGGCCCCCCTGGTATCTCTACCAATGCCCTTCCGTGCTTCGCTCATGTATTGATCCATGTGTGCACTTATCTTAGCCGCAACATGAGCTTCCATGTTGTGGAGAGACAGGTTAATGGCCGATAGTTGGATGCGACTGCACCCTTTGAGGGATCCTTCATGATCAGTATCGTTCGCCCTTCGGTTAGCCATCCCGGGTGAGTCCCATCCCTCAGCAGCTGGTTCGTTTATGCTGCTCGACGCTCATGGAGTGCTGTGAGTTTCTTTAGCCAGTAGGTGTGGAGCATGTCCGGGCCTGGTGCTGTCCATTTCTTCATATCTGAGACTCTTTCCTGTATGTCTGCCACTGTTATGGTAACTGGATTCTGTTCAGGGAGGTGTCTGTGCTCCTCTCTCAGGGAGACCAGCCATTGTGCACTGCTGTTATGTGGAACCTCCTTCTCCCATATGCCTTTCCACTACCTTTTAGGACCCTGCCATTGAGCGTACACTTTCGCAGGTTGTGTTGTGAACAGCCTGTTTATTCGTCTGGCCTCATTCTCTTTCGTGTACCGCTTTAGGCGGCTGGACAAGGCTTGGAGCCTTTGTTTGGCAGTTTCGAGTGCTTCAGGTATGGTCATCTGGATGTACCTCTCAGGTATCGGCCTTTTCATCACACCTCTCTGGGCCTCCGTCAATTGACTCACATCTTTCTGAGCCGCCTTGATCTTAGCCTCCAACCGTCTTTTCCATGGTCGGTAATGTATCTCATGGCTTCCATGGTTGCTCTTATTGCCAAGCATCTCAAGGATCACTGATGCTGAAGCGTATATCAGTTCATTTCCGTGATCGTTACGGTAGGGTTCGCCCTCAGAGCTGCATTCACACTTTCCATGAGACTTTCACGTGGTACTTCACATAGCCGTTGTAATCGGTTTCTAGGTTTCCCAGCTTTCAGTCTTGCCATGATCTTAGCTTTCAGGTCAGTTGCTGCCTCGCTCAGCATTTCATTCATTCACAGCACTCCCAATCTCATCATCTGCATTCACTCTGGTATGAACTCCTCCTCTGATCTGGCAGCCTGGGGCCCCTCACCATGGAACCTACATTGTACCTCATCAATCTCAAGTTGTGACAGCAGTTGCCGTTTGTGGATGTTGGAACACTGAGTTACTAGTTGTTTCGTGGTCACCCGTGACTGTGGGTTTTGAAGTAACCATTTAGCCCAGATTCTGTGCATGTAACCTCTCTGACTAGGCTTGCTTGAGTAGTAGCATTCCAACAGAGCCATGTTATTGCATCTTGCCCATCTCCGCTCCATTTTTCATCAAGGTGCTCTGGTTCCCCAGCACCTGACGCAGACCTTGTTTGGCCGGGCGACGTCTGAGCTGGCATGTCATTCATTTTATTGTCTCTCATCATTGTATGAGGTACGCATTAGCGTGAAGGCTCTTGCCCAAGGACCCACACTGGATGATGTTATGTGCTCATTTTTTGCCCCAAGCGGGACCCAAGCGAACCACCGTCTCCCGTACGCCAAACCTTACCAACCGAGCTATCCAGCTATATATATATATATATACATATAGACTGTGTGCGCGGGCTGAGGGGAGGGAGGCCGGGGACTGGTGGGTGTGGGCGCCGCTGTCTGGGATGGGACATCCGGGCTCAATGAATGCATCGGGGGGGGGGGGGGGGACCATCGTGGGGGGGCGGGCCCCTACGCGGGATGTGCCACCGGACCATGGCTGAGGTGGCTGATCTCAAGAAGTCCTATCGGTGGCTGGAGGGGGCTGGCCTGGGGGACACCGCAGGGGCGCTCATCCTGGCTGCTCAGGAGCGGGCCTTGGGCGCCGGCGCCGTCGAGGCCCTGATGTGCCGCGCCGGACAGGACCCGGGGTGTGGGTTGTGCGGGGTGGCGCCTGGGACGATCCGGCACGTGACTGCGGGGTGTGGGATGCTGGCAGGGGGGCCTGTGTGGAGCGCCATGGCCAGGTGGCTGGCGTGGTCTGCCGAGGCATCTGTGCGGAGTGTGGACTGGGGGCCCCGGGGTCGGAGTGGGGGGCACCTCCGAGGGTGGTGCAGGGTGGCGGAGCGGGGATCCTGTGGGACTTCCGGATCCAGACTGGCGGGATGGTGGTGGCGAGCCAACCAGACGTCGTGGTCGCGGATGGGGGGCGGAGGAGGGCCGTTGTGGTGGATGTGGCGGTCCCAGGTGGTGGAGGCATCGGGAGGGGGGAGCATGGGGGGCCCGGGGGGTACCAGGGGCTCGGGGAGGGGCTGGGGAGGGCCTGGGGGGTGGGGGTGGCGGTCGTGACTGTGGTAGTCGGGGCGCTCGGGGCAGTGACCCCCGGACTGGATGGGTGGTTGCGATGGATCCCGGGAGCAGCGTCGGACATCTCGGTCCGGAGGTGTGCGGTGCTGGGAGCGGCGGGGGTACTGCGCGGGGCCCTCGGGCTTCCTGGCCTCTCGTGGAGGACCCGAGCTGAATGAGGGACGGACACCACCCGAGGACACCTCCTATTGGCTCCATGATAAGAGCTCCACCCAGCAAAGAATTAACCCTTTAAAACCTGATTCTGAGCTTTCACAATTATTTACCACCATTTGCGTAATATCTACAGTATACAGAAGGAATCAAGCAATTTTTACCAATGTATCTGTAGGTGATGTTTATTTATTATCTACACAGAGATAAAGAGTAATGGCAAAGCTCTGCAGTATCTTTCCACTTTTATATATGTATGCTATACTGAATAAAATGAATAGGGCACCATATAATGCAACAGTTATGCAACTCCCTAAATAATGATGTGAATTTTCAGTTGTTGCTAAATCAGTTAGGATGTTATAATTTGTGGTGTAGATGCGAATTTAGGAGAGCAGGACAATATATCGCATTGCAATTGGAGCAGCAGCTTGGTTGATGATGTCCCCAAACCGGCTCATCTATTATATTTGTCGTGCAATACAATGAAAATGAGCACAATTGCAAAACATAGGCTTCTTATATTTTAAAATAAAATAATCACATGTTTACCGTTCTGGGGTTTCTACAATCATGAATGGAGGCATTATTTACAGCAGGTTGACAGCAGTGTGATCGAGCAGATTAGATGGAGTAGAATTTGAATGGGGCTTCACTGATTCATTTCATACAATTCACATCTAAAACACAGTTGAAAAATATTCGATTGTTAACATATTTAAATACAAGAACTATATCAAGAAATTAACAAAACATACAGTTTTTTTAATTAGGAGAAAAGTCTAAAAACATATCACAAATGACAAACGTTGTGCCTCTCCTCCTCCTGTTCTTCAATGAAGCTGATCACCCTCCAGCTCCCGTTAGAAACATCGTGCTGCTGAAGGTGTGCCGGCAGAATGGTTGTGATACAGGAGGTGCTGTGGACTCTCCCAGAAACGAGGACCTAGTTTAGTTGTAGATCCAGTAAAACATAGTGCAAATGTGACATTATTTATAATGCACAGTTACAGTCTTGTGAATATTAAATAATGTACTTCATGTAATGCAGGAAGCGAATAATTCAAACGAACTAAGGCAGCAAACAGTAAGAGCAAAATCGTGTTCCAAACATTAACTTTATCTCTTTTTTAAATGTCAATTAGCTTGTGAGTAATAAGACAAAATGTGACTGTCAGACAGAGAACTGTCAGAGCAAACGGCAGATTTTAGAAAGTCCTGCCGAAATAAATCTGCACCCGACTGCGACTGTCAGCGTTGAACTGCCGCCATTGCTGTCAAAGTCAGACACATCTCCGAAATCGTTGGAGCAAATTTTTAAGCAGGCTTCATCTTGATAAATTGACCACGTATTTGACATTTACACCATAACGTTACCGCCTAAAATAATCGTAAAACAAAATTTTGTGTAACAACAAGAGTAATATGTACCCCAAAAGCTTTCAAAGCGTCTGAAAGTTTTCTCCTCCGTTTTTGTTGGGGCTTGGCTCGAAATGCATCATGATTGGCTGCCCGAAGTCCACGTGTCTGTCGGACGTGCTCTCATTGGCTCAAAGGGCTTGCCTGGCAAGCCCTTTGAGTATTTATTCCATATTGCCCACTAGTTCACTAGTAAGGTCATTTTGACGCTTACTAGTGAACATGTAAGGCCATAAATGTGCCCACTAGTTCACTAGTAAGATCATTTTGAGGCTTACTAGTTGACATGTAAGCCACAAAACGCCCGCTAGTTCACTAGTAAGATAATTTTGAGGCTTCTAGTGAACATGTAAACCACAAAACGCCCACTAGTTCACTAGTAAGATCATTTTGACGCTTACTAGTGAACATGTAAGCCACAAAACGCTCACTAGTTCACTAGTAAGGTCATTTTGACACTTACTAGTGAACATGTAAGCCACAAAACGCTCACTGGTTCACTAGTAAGGTAATTTTGAGGCTTACTAGTTGACATGTAAGCCAATAAACGCCCACTAGTTCACTCGTAAGATCATTTTGAGGCTTACTCGTTGACATGTAAGCCGCAAAACGCCCACTAGTTCACTAGTAAGATCATTTTGAGGCTTACTAGTTGACATGTAAGCCGCAAAACGCCCACTAGTTCACTAGTAAGATCATTTTCCACGCTTACTAGTGAACATGTGAGGCCATAAATGTGCCCGCTAGTTCACTAGTAAGTTCATTTTGAGGCTTACTAGTTGACATGTAAGCCACAAATCGCCTACTAGTTCACTAGTAAGATAATTTTGAGGCTTACTAGTGAACATGTAAGCCACAAAACGCCCACTAGTTCACTAGTAAGATCATTTTGACGCTTACTAGTGAACATGTAAGCCACAAAACGCTCACTAGTTCACTAGTAAGGTCATTTTGACGCTTACTAGTGAACATGTAAGCCACAAAACGCTCACTAGTTCACTAGTAAGGTCATTTTGACGCTTACTAGTGAACATGTAAGCCACAAAACGCCCACTGTTCACTAGTAAGATCATTTTGAGGCTTACTAGTTGACATGTAAGCCACAAAACGCTCACTAGTTCACTAGTAAGGTCATTTTGACGCTTACTAGTGAACATGTAAGCCACAAAACGCCCACTGTTCACTAGTAAGATAATTTTGAGGCTTACTAGTGAACATGTAAGCCACAAAACGCCCACTAGTTCACTAGTAAGATCATTTTGACGCTTACTAGTGAACATGTAAGCCACAAAACGCTCACTAGTTCACTAGTAAGGTCATTTTGACGCTTACTAGTGAACATGTAAGCCACAAAACGCTCACTAGTTCACTAGTAAGGTCATTTTGACGCTTACTAGTGAACATGTAAGGCCATAAATGTGACCACTAGTTCACTAGTAAGATCATTTTGAGGCTTACTAGTTGACATGTAAGCCACAAAATGCCCACTAGTTCACTAGTAAGATCATTTTGAGGCTTACTAGTGAAGATGTAAGCCACAAAACGCCCACTGGTTCACTGGTAAGATCATTTTGAGGCTTACTAGTGAACACGTAAGGCCATAAATGTGCCCACTAGTTCACTAGTAAGATCATTTTGAGGCTTACTATTTGACATGTAAGCCACAAAACGCCCACTAGTTCACTAGTAAGATCATTTTGAGGCTTACTAGTGAAGATGTAAGCCACAAAACGCCCACTGGTTCACTGGTAAGATCATTTTGAGGCTTACTAGTGAACACGTAAGGCCATAAATGTGCCCACTAGTTCACTAGTAAGATCATTTTGAGGCTTACTATTTGACATGTAAGCCACAAAACGCCCACTAGTTCACTAGTAAGATCATTTTGAGGCTTACTAGTGAACATGTAAGCCACAAAATGCTCACTAGTTCACAAGTAAGGTAATTGTGACGCTTACTAGTGAACATGTAAGCCACAAAAGAACCCACTAGTTCACTAGTAAGTTCATTTTGAGGCTTACTAGTTGACATGTAAGCCGCAAAACGCCCCACTAGCTCACTCGTAAGATCATTTTGAGGCTTACTAGTTGACATGTAAGCCGCAAAACGCCCACGAGTACACTAGTAAGATCATTTTCACGCTTACTAGTGAACATGTAAGGCCATAAACGTGCTCACTAGCAAGATCATTTTGGCGCTTACTAGTGAACATGTAAGGCCAAAAATGTGCCCACTAGTTCACTAGTAAGATCATTTCGATGCTTACTAGTGAACATGTAAGGCCATAAATGTGCGCACTAGTTCACTAGTAAGATCATTTTGAGGCTTACAAGTTGACATGTAAGCCACAATATGCCCACTAGTTCTCTAGTAAGATCATTTTGAGGCTTACTAGTGAAGATGTAAGCCACAAAACGCCCACTAGTTCACTAGTAAGATCATTTTGACGCTTACCAGTGAATATGTAAGGCCATAAATGTGCCCACTAGTTCACGAGTAAGATCATTTTGACACTTAATAGTGAACATGTAAGGCCATAAATGTGCCCACTAGTTCACTAGTAAGATCATTTTGAGGGTTACTAGTTGAAATGTAAGTCACAAAATGCCCCTTTGCTCACTCGTAAGATCATTTTGAGGCTTATTAGTGAACATGTAAGCCACAAAACGCCCACTAGTTCACTAGTAAGATCATTTTGAGGCTTACTAGTTGACATGTAAGCCACAAAACGCCCCTTAGCTCACTCGTAAGATCATTTTGAGGCTTACTAGTTGACATGTAAGCCACAAAACGCCCACTAGTTCACGAGTAAGATCATTTTGACGCTTACTCGTGAACATGTAAGGCCATAAATGTGCCCAGTAGTTCACTAGTAAGATGATTTTGAGGCTTACTAGTTGACATGTAAGCCGCAAAACGCCCACTAGTTCACTGGTAAGATCATTTTGAGGCTTACTAGTTGACATGTAAGCCACAAAACGCCCCTTAGCTCACTCGTAAGATCATTTTGAGGCTTACTAGTTGACATGTAAGCCACAAAACGCCCACTAGTTCACGAGTAAGATCATTTTGACGCTTACTCGTGAACATGTAAGGCCATAAATGTGCCCAGTAGTTCACTAGTAAGATCATTTTGACGCTTACTAGTGAACATGTAAGGCCATAAATGTGCCCACTAGCTCACTCGTAAGATCATTTTGAGGCTTACTAGTTGATATGTAAGCCACAAAACGCCCACTAGTTCAATAGTAAGATCATTTTGAGGCTTACTAGTGAACATGTAAGCCACAAAACGCCCACTAGTTCACTAGTAAGATCATTTTGACGCTTACCCGTGAACATGTAAGCCACAAAACGCCCATTGGTTCACTAGTAAGATCATTTTGAGGCTTACTAGTGAACATGTAAGGCCATAAATGTGCCCGCTAGTTCTCTAGTAAGATCATTTTGAGGCTTACTAGTGAACATGTAAGGCCATAAATGTGCCCACTAGTTCACTAGTAAGATCATTTTGAGGCTTACTAGTTGACATGTAAGCCGCAAAACGCCCACTAGTTCACTGGTAAGATCATTTTGAGGCTTACTAGTTGACATGTAAGCCACAAAACGCCCACTAGTTCACGAGTAAGATCATTTTGACGCTTACTCGTGAACATGTAAGGCCATAAATGTGCCCAGTAGTTCACTCGTAAGATCATTTTGACGCTTACTAGTGAACATGAAAGGCCATAAATGTGCCCAGTAGTTCACTAGTAAGATCATTTTGACGCTTACTAGTGAACATGTAAGGCCATAAATGTGCCCACTAGCTCACTCGTAAGATCATTTTGAGGCTTACTAGTTGACATGTAAGCCACAAAACGCCCCTTAGCTCACTCGTAAGATCATTTTGAGGCTTATTAGTGAACATGTAAGCCACAAAACCCCCACTAGTTCACTAGTAATATCATTTTGAGGCTTACTAGTTGACATGTAAGCCACAAAACGCCCCTTAGCTCACTCGTAAGATCATTTTGAGGCTTACTAGTTGACATGTAAGCCACAAAACGCCCACTAGTTCACGAGTAAGATCATTTTGACGCTTACTCGTGAACATGTAAGGCCATAAATGTGCCCAGTAGTTCACTAGTAAGATCATTTTGAGGCTTACTAGTGAACATGTAAGGTCATAAATGTGCCCACTAGTTCACTAGTAAGATCATTTTGAGGCTTACTAGTTGACATGTAAGCCGCAAAACGCCCACTAGTTCACTGGTAAGATCATTTTGAGGCTTACTAGTGAACATGTAAGGTCATAAATGTGCCCACTAGTTCACTAGTAAGATCATTTTGAGGCTTACTCGTGAACATGTAAGCCACAAAACGCCCACTAGTTCACTAGTAAGATCATTTTGAGGCTTACTAGTTGACATGTAAGCCACAAAACGCCCCTTAGCTCACTCGTAAGATCATTTTGAGGCTTATTAGTGAACATGTAAGCCACAAAACCCCCACTAGTTCACTAGTAATATCATTTTGAGGCTTACTAGTTGACATGTAAGCCACAAAACGCCCCTTAGCTCACTCGTAAGATCATTTTGAGGCTTACTAGTTGACATGTAAGCCACAAAACGCCCACTAGTTCACGAGTAAGATCATTTTGACGCTTACTCGTGAACATGTAAGGCCATAAATGTGCCCAGTAGTTCACTAGTAAGATCATTTTGAGGCTTACTAGTGAACATGTAAGGTCATAAATGTGCCCACTAGTTCACTAGTAAGATCATTTTGAGGCTTACTAGTTGACATGTAAGCCGCAAAACGCCCACTAGTTCACTGGTAAGATCATTTTGAGGCTTACTAGTGAACATGTAAGGTCATAAATGTGCCCACTAGTTCACTAGTAAGATCATTTTGAGGCTTACTCGTGAACATGTAAGCCACAAAACGCCCACTAGTTCACTAGTAAGATCATTTTGAGGCTTACTAGTGAACATGTAAGCCACAAAATGCCCACTAGTTCACTAGTAAGATCATTTTGACGCCTACTCGGGAACATGTAAGGCCATAAATGTGCCCACTAGTTCACTAGTAAGATCATTTCGATGCTGACTAGTGAACATGTAAGGCCATAAATGTGCCCACTAGTTCACTAGTAAGATCATTTTGAGGCTTACTCGTTGACATGTAAGCCGCAAAATGCCCACTAGTTCTCTAGTAAGATCATTTTGAGGCTTACTAGTGAAGATGTAAGTCAACAACAAGTCAAGTCAACAGTATTTATAAAGCACTTTCAAACAGCCATCGCTGCATACAAAGTGCTGTACATGGAGCGATTTAACATATACAATAAACAGTAAGACGAATCAGTAATAAGTAATAAGGCGGTAGAAAGCACCAAGCAGTAAAACCAATAGCAAATCTAAGTCATGCTGAGTCAAACGCCAAAGAATACAAGTGAGTTTTGAGGATCATTTTGAGGCTTAATTGTTGACATGTAAGCCGCAAAACGCCCACTAGTTCACCAGTAAGGTCATTGTGACGCTTAATAGTTGACATGTAAGCCACAAAACGCCCACGAGTTCACTAGTAAGATCATTTTGACGCTTACTAGTGAACATGTAAGGCCATAAATGTGCCCACTAGTAAGATCATTTTGAGGCTTACTAACATGTAAGCCACAAAACGCCCACTAGCTCACTAGTAAGATCATTTTGAGGCTTAATTGTGAACATGTAAGCCACAAAACGCTCACTAGTTCACCAGTAAGGTCATTGTGACGCTTACTAGTTGACATGTAAGCCACAAAACGCCCACTAGTTCATTCGTAAGATCATTTTGAGGCTTAATTGTTGACATGTAAGCCGCAAAACGCCCACTAGTTCACCAGTAAGGTCATTGTGACGCTTAATAGTTGACATGTAAGCCACAAAACGCCCCTTAGCTCACTCGTAAGATCATTTTGAGGCTTATTAGTGAACATGTAAGCCACAAAACCCCCACTAGTTCACTAGTAAGATCATTTTGAGGCTTACTAGTTGACATGTAAGCCACAAAACGCCCCTTAGCTCACTCGTAAGATCATTTTGAGGCTTACTAGTTGACATGTAAGCCACAAAACGCCCACTAGTTCACGAGTAAGATCATTTTGACGCTTACTCGTGAACATGTAAGGCCATAAATGTGCCCAGTAGTTCACTAGTAAGATCATTTTGAGGCTTACTAGTGAACATGTAAGGTCATAAATGTGCCCACTAGTTCACTAGTAAGATCATTTTGAGGCTTACTAGTTGACATGTAAGCCGCAAAACGCCCACTAGTTCACTGGTAAGATCATTTTGAGGCTTACTAGTGAACATGTAAGGTCATAAATGTGCCCACTAGTTCACTAGTAAGATCATTTTGAGGCTTACTCGTGAACATGTAAGCCACAAAACGCCCACTAGTTCACTAGTAAGATCATTTTGAGGCTTACTAGTGAACATGTAAGCCACAAAATGCCCACTAGTTCACTAGTAAGATCATTTTGACGCCTACTCGGGAACATGTAAGGCCATAAATGTGCCCACTAGTTCACTAGTAAGATCATTTCGATGCTTACTAGTGAACATGTAAGGCCATAAATGTGCCCACTAGTTCACTAGTAAGATCATTTTGAGGCTTACTCGTTGACATGTAAGCCGCAAAATGCCCACTAGTTCTCTAGTAAGATCATTTTGAGGCTTACTAGTGAAGATGTAAGTCAACAACAAGTCAAGTCAACAGTATTTATAAAGCACTTTCAAACAGCCATCGCTGCATACAAAGTGCTGTACATGGAGCGATTTAACATATACAATAAACAGTAAGACGAATCAGTAATAAGTAATAAGTAATAAGGCGGTAGAAAGCACCAAGCAGTAAAACCAATAGCAAATCTAAGTCATGCTGAGTCAAACGCCAAAGAATACAAGTGAGTTTTGAGGATCATTTTGAGGCTTAATTGTTGACATGTAAGCCGCAAAACGCCCACTAGTTCACAAGTAAGGTCATTGTGACGCTTAATAGTTGACATGTAAGCCACAAAACGCCCACGAGTTCACTAGTAAGATCATTTTGACGCTTACTAGTGAACATGTAAGGCCATAAATGAGCCCACTAGTAAGATCATTTTGAGGCTTACTAACATGTAAGCCGCAAAACGCCCACTAGCTCACTAGTAAGATCATTTTGAGGCTTAATTGTGAACATGTAAGCCACAAAACGCTCACTAGTTCATCAGTAAGGTCATTGTGACGCTTACTAGTTGACATGTAAGCCACAAAACGCCCACTAGTTCATTCGTAAGATCATTTTGAGGCTTAATTGTTGACATGTAAGCCGCAAAACGCCCACTAGTTCACCAGTAAGGTCATTGTGACGCTTAATAGTTGACATGTAAGCCACAAAACGCCCCTTAGCTCACTCGTAAGATCATCTTGAGGCTTATTAGTGAACATGTAAGCCACAAAACCCCCACTAGTTCACTAGTAAGATCATTTTGAGGCTTACTAGTTGACATGTAAGCCACAAAACGCCCCTTAGCTCACTCGTAAGATCATTTTGAGGCTTACTAGTTGACATGTAAGCCACAAAACGCCCACTAGTTCACGAGTAAGATCATTTTGACGCTTACTCGTGAACATGTAAGGCCATAAATGTGCCCAGTAGTTCACTAGTAAGATCATTTTGAGGCTTACTAGTGAACATGTAAGGTCATAAATGTGCCCACTAGTTCACTAGTAAGATCATTTTGAGGCTTACTAGTTGACATGTAAGCCGCAAAACGCCCACTAGTTCACTGGTAAGATCATTTTGAGGCTTACTAGTGAACATGTAAGGTCATAAATGTGCCCACTAGTTCACTAGTAAGATCATTTTGAGGCTTACTCGTGAACATGTAAGCCACAAAACGCCCCACTAGCTCACTCGTAAGATCATTTTGAGGCTTACTAGTTGACATGTAAGCCGCAAAACGCCCACGAGTACACTAGTAAGATCATTTTCACGCTTACTAGTGAACATGTAAGGCCATAAACGTGCTCACTAGCAAGATCATTTTGGCGCTTACTAGTGAACATGTAAGGCCATAAATGTGCCCACTAGTTCACTAGTAAGATCATTTCGATGCTTACTAGTGAACATGTAAGGCCATAAATGTGCGCACTAGTTCACTAGTAAGATCATTTTAAGGCTTACAAGTTGACATGTAAGCCACAATATGCCCACTAGTTCTCTAGTAAGATCATTTTGAGGCTTACTAGTGAAGATGTAAGCCACAAAACGCCCACTAGTTCACTAGTAAGATCATTTTGACGCTTACCAGTGAATATGTAAGGCCATAAATGTGCCCACTAGTTCACGAGTAAGATCATTTTGACACTTAATAGTGAACATGTAAGGCCATAAATGTGCCCACTAGTTCACTAGTAAGATCATTTTGAGGGTTACTAGTTGACATGTAAGTCACAAAATGCCCCTTTGCTCACTCGTAAGATCATTTTGAGGCTTATTAGTGAACATGTAAGCCACAAAACGCCCACTAGTTCACTAGTAAGATCATTTTGAGGCTTACTAGTTGACATGTAAGCCACAAAACGCCCCTTAGCTCACTCGTAAGATCATTTTGAGGCTTACTAGTTGACATGTAAGCCACAAAACGCCCACTAGTTCACGAGTAAGATCATTTTGACGCTTACTCGTGAACATGTAAGGCCATAAATGTGCCCAGTAGTTCACTAGTAAGATGATTTTGAGGCTTACTAGTTGACATGTAAGCCGCAAAACGCCCACTAGTTCACTGGTAAGATCATTTTGAGGCTTACTAGTTGACATGTAAGCCACAAAACGCCCCTTAGCTCACTCGTAAGATCATTTTGAGGCTTACTAGTTGACATGTAAGCCACAAAACGCCCACTAGTTCACGAGTAAGATCATTTTGACGCTTACTCGTGAACATGTAAGGCCATAAATGTGCCCAGTAGTTCACTAGTAAGATCATTTTGACGCTTACTAGTGAACATGTAAGGCCATAAATGTGCCCACTAGCTCACTCGTAAGATCATTTTGAGGCTTACTAGTTGATATGTAAGCCACAAAACGCCCACTAGTTCAATAGTAAGATCATTTTGAGGCTTACTAGTGAACATGTAAGCCACAAAACGCCCACTAGTTCACTAGTAAGATCATTTTGACGCTTACCCGTGAACATGTAAGCCACAAAACGCCCATTGGTTCACTAGTAAGATCATTTTGAGGCTTACTAGTGAACATGTAAGGCCATAAATGTGCCCGCTAGTTCTCTAGTAAGATCATTTTGAGGCTTACTAGTGAACATGTAAGGCCATAAATGTGCCCACTAGTTCACTAGTAAGATCATTTTGAGGCTTACTAGTTGACATGTAAGCCGCAAAACGCCCACTAGTTCACTGGTAAGATCATTTTGAGGCTTACTAGTTGACATGTAAGCCACAAAACGCCCACTAGTTCACTAGTAAGATCATTTTGACGCTTACTCGTGAACATGTAAGGCCATAAATGTGCCCAGTAGTTCACTCGTAAGATCATTTTGACGCTTACTAGTGAACATGAAAGGCCATAAATGTGCCCAGTAGTTCACTAGTAAGATCATTTTGACGCTTACTAGTGAACATGTAAGGCCATAAATGTGCCCACTAGCTCACTCGTAAGATCATTTTGAGGCTTACTAGTTGACATGTAAGCCACAAAACGCCCACTAGTTCACTAGTAAGATCATTTTGAGGCTTACTAGTTGACATGTAAGCCACAAAACGCCCCTTAGCTCACTCGTAAGATCATTTTGAGGCTTATTAGTGAACATGTAAGCCACAAAACCCCCACTAGTTCACTAGTAAGATCATTTTGAGGCTTACTAGTTGACATGTAAGCCACAAAACGCCCCTTAGCTCACTCGTAAGATCATTTTGAGGCTTACTAGTTGACATGTAAGCCACAAAACGCCCACTAGTTCACGAGTAAGATCATTTTGACGCTTACTCGTGAACATGTAAGGCCATAAATGTGCCCAGTAGTTCACTAGTAAGATCATTTTGAGGCTTACTAGTGAACATGTAAGGTCATAAATGTGCCCACTAGTTCACTAGTAAGATCATTTTGAGGCTTACTAGTTGACATGTAAGCCGCAAAACGCCCACTAGTTCACTGGTAAGATCATTTTGAGGCTTACTAGTGAACATGTAAGGTCATAAATGTGCCCACTAGTTCACTAGTAAGATCATTTTGAGGCTTACTCGTGAACATGTAAGCCACAAAACGCCCACTAGTTCACTAGTAAGATCATTTCGATGCTTACTAGTGAACATGTAAGGCCATAAATGTGCCCACTAGTTCACTAGTAAGATCATTTTGAGGCTTACTCGTTGACATGTAAGCCGCAAAATGCCCACTAGTTCTCTAGTAAGATCATTTTGAGGCTTACTAGTGAAGATGTAAGTCAACAACAAGTCAAGTCAACAGTATTTATAAAGCACTTTCAAACAGCCATCGCTGCATACAAAGTGCTGTACATGGAGCGATTTAACATATACAATAAACAGTAAGACGAATCAGTAATAAGTAATAAGTAATAAGGCGGTAGAAAGCACCAAGCAGTAAAACCAATAGCAAATCTAAGTCATGCTGAGTCAAACGCCAAAGAATACAAGTGAGTTTTGAGGATCATTTTGAGGCTTAATTGTTGACATGTAAGCCGCAAAACGCCCACTAGTTCACCAGTAAGGTCATTGTGACGCTTAATAGTTGACATGTAAGCCACAAAACGCCCACGAGTTCACTAGTAAGATCATTTTGACGCTTACTAGTGAACATGTAAGGCCATAAATGTCCCCACTAGTAAGATCATTTTGAGGCTTACTAACATGTAAGCCACAAAACGCCCACTAGCTCACTAGTAAGATCATTTTGAGGCTTAATTGTGAACATGTAAGCCACAAAACGCTCACTAGTTCACCAGTAAGGTCATTGTGACGCTTACTAGTTGACATGTAAGCCACAAAACGCCCACTAGTTCATTCGTAAGATCATTTTGAGGCTTAATTGTTGACATGTAAGCCGCAAAACGCCCACTAGTTCACCAGTAAGGTCATTGTGACGCTTAATAGTTGTAATGTAAGCCACAAAACGCCCCTTAGCTCACTCGTAAGATCATTTTGAGGCTTATTAGTGAACATGTAAGCCACAAAACCCCCACTAGTTCACTAGTAAGATCATTTTGAGGCTTACTAGTTGACATGTAAGCCACAAAACGCCCCTTAGCTCACTCGTAAGATCATTTTGAGGCTTACTAGTTGACATGTAAGCCGCAAAACGCCCACTAGTTCACCAGTAAGGTCATTGTGACGCTTAATAGTTGACATGTAAGCCACAAAACGCCCACGAGTTCACTAGTAAGATCATTTTGACGCTTACTAGTGAACATGTAAGGCCATAAATGTGCCCACTAGTAAGATCATTTTGAGGCTTACTAACATGTAAGCCACAAAACGCCCACTAGCTCACTAGTAAGATCATTTTGAGGCTTAATTGTGAACATGTAAGCCACAAAACGCTCACTAGTTCACCAGTAAGGTCATTGTGACGCTTACTAGTTGACATGTAAGCCACAAAACGCCCACTAGTTCATTCGTAAGATCATTTTGAGGCTTAATTGTTGACATGTAAGCCGCAAAACGCCCACTAGTTCACCAGTAAGGTCATTGTGACGCTTAATAGTTGACATGTAAGCCACAAAACGCCCCTTAGCTCACTCGTAAGATCATTTTGAGGCTTATTAGTGAACATGTAAGCCACAAAACCCCCACTAGTTCACTAGTAAGATCATTTTGAGGCTTACTAGTTGACATGTAAGCCACAAAACGCCCCTTAGCTCACTCGTAAGATCATTTTGAGGCTTACTAGTTGACATGTAAGCCACAAAACGCCCACTAGTTCACGAGTAAGATCATTTTGACGCTTACTCGTGAACATGTAAGGCCATAAATGTGCCCAGTAGTTCACTAGTAAGATCATTTTGAGGCTTACTAGTGAACATGTAAGGTCATAAATGTGCCCACTAGTTCACTAGTAAGATCATTTTGAGGCTTACTAGTTGACATGTAAGCCGCAAAACGCCCACTAGTTCACTGGTAAGATCATTTTGAGGCTTACTAGTGAACATGTAAGGTCATAAATGTGCCCACTAGTTCACTAGTAAGATCATTTTGAGGCTTACTCGTGAACATGTAAGCCACAAAACGCCCACTAGTTCACTAGTAAGATCATTTTGAGGCTTACTAGTGAACATGTAAGCCACAAAACCCCCACTAGTTCACTAGTAAGATCATTTTGAGGCCTACTCGGGAACATGTAAGGCCATAAATGTGCCCACTAGTTCACTAGTAAGATCATTTCGATGCTTACTAGTGAACATGTAAGGCCATAAATGTGCCCACTAGTTCACTAGTAAGATCATTTTGAGGCTTACTCGTTGACATGTAAGCCGCAAAATGCCCACTAGTTCTCTAGTAAGATCATTTTGAGGCTTACTAGTGAAGATGTAAGTCAACAACAAGTCAAGTCAACAGTATTTATAAAGCACTTTCAAACAGCCATCGCTGCATACAAAGTGCTGTACATGGAGCGATTTAACATATACAATAAACAGTAAGACGAATCAGTAATAAGTAATAAGTAATAAGGCGGTAGAAAGCACCAAGCAGTAAAACCAATAGCAAATCTAAGTCATGCTGAGTCAAACGCCAAAGAATACAAGTGAGTTTTGAGGATCATTTTGAGGCTTAATTGTTGACATGTAAGCCGCAAAACGCCCACTAGTTCACCAGTAAGGTCATTGTGACGCTTAATAGTTGACATGTAAGCCACAAAACGCCCACGAGTTCACTAGTAAGATCATTTTGACGCTTACTAGTGAACATGTAAGGCCATAAATGTGCCCACTAGTAAGATCATTTTGAGGCTTACTAACATGTAAGCCACAAAACGCCCACTAGCTCACTAGTAAGATCATTTTGAGGCTTAATTGTGAACATGTAAGCCACAAAACGCTCACTAGTTCACCAGTAAGGTCATTGTGACGCTTACTAGTTGACATGTAAGCCACAAAACGCCCACTAGTTCATTCGTAAGATCATTTTGAGGCTTAATTGTTGACATGTAAGCCGCAAAACGCCCACTAGTTCACCAGTAAGGTCATTGTGACGCTTAATAGTTGACATGTAAGCCACAAAACGCCCACTAGTTCATTCGTAAGATCATTTTGACGCTTACTTGTGAACATGTAAGCCAAAAAACGCCCACTAGTTCACTAGTAAGATAATTTTGAGGCTTACTAGTGAACATGTAAGGCCATAAATGTGACCACTAGTTCACTAGTAAGATCATTTTGAGGCTTACTAGTTGACATGTAAGCCACAAAACGCCCCTTAGCTCATAAGTAAGATCATTTTGAGGCTTACTAGTTGACATGTAAGCCACAAAACGCCCACTAGTTCACGAGTAAGATCATTTTGACGCTTACTCGTGAACATGTTAGGCCATAAATGTGCCCAGTAGTTCACTAGTAAGATCATTTTGACGCTTACTAGTAAACATGTAAGGCCATAAATGTGCCCACTAGCTCACTCGTAAGATCATTTTGAGGCTTACTAGTTGATATGTAAGCCACAAAACGCCCACTAGTTCACTAGTAAGATCATTTTGAGGCTTACTAGTGAACATGTAAGCCACAAAACGCCCACTAGTTCACTAGTAAGATCATTTTGAGGCTTACTAGTGAACATGTAAGGCCATAATTGTGCCCACTAGCTCACTCGTAAGATCATTTTGAGGCTTACTAGTTGACATGTAAGCCACAAAACGCCCACTAGTTCACTAGTAAGATCATTTTGAGGCTTACTAGTTGACATGTAAGCCACAAAACGCCCCTTAGCTCACTCGTAAGATCATTTTGAGGCTTATTAGTGAACATGTAAGCCACAAAACGCCCACTAGTTCACTAGTAAGATCATTTTGAGGCTTACTAGTTGACATGTAAGCCACAAAACGCCCCTTAGCTCACTCGTAAGATCATTTTGAGGCTTACTAGTTGACTTGTAAGCCACAAAACGCCCACTAGTTCACGAGTAAGTTCATTTTGACGCTTACTCGTGAACATGTAAGGCCATAAATGTGCCCAGTAGTTCACTAGTAAGATCATTTTGACGCTTACTAGTGAACATGTAAGGCCATAAATGTGCCCACTAGTTCACTGGTAAGATCATTTTGAGGCTTACTAGTTGACATGTAAGCCACAAAACGCCCACTAGTTCACGAGTAAGATCATTTTGACGCTTACTCGTGAACATGTAAGGCCATAAATGTGCCCAGTAGTTCACTAGTAAGATCATTTTGACGCTTACTAGTGAACATGTAAGGCCATAAATGTGCCCAGTAGTTCACTAGTAAGATCATTTTGACGCTTACTAGTGAACATGTAAGGCCATAAATGTGCCCACGAGCTCACTCGTAAGATAATTTTGAGGCTTACTAGTTGACATGTAAGCCACAAAACGCCCACTAGTTCACTAGTAAGATCATTTTGAGGCTTACTAGTTGACATGTAAGCCACAAAACGCCCCTTAGCTCACTCGTAAGATCATTTTGAGGCTTATTAGTGAATATGTAAGCCACAAAACGCCCACTAGTTCACTAGTAAGATCATTTTGACGCTTACTCGTGAACATGTAAGGCCATAAATGTGCCCAGTAGTTCACTAGTAAGATCATTTTGACGCTTACTAGTAAACATGTAAGGCCATAAATGTGCCCACTAGCTCACTCGTAAGATCATTTTGAGGCTTACTAGTTGATATGTAAGCCACAAAACGCCCACTAGTTCACTAGTAAGATCATTTTGAGGCTTACTAGTGAACATGTAAGCCACAAAACGCCCACTAGTTCACTAGTAAGATCATTTTGACGCTTACCCGTGAACATGTAAGCCACAAAACGCCCATTGGTTCACTAGTAAGATCATTTTGAGGCTTACTAGTGAACATGTAAGGCCATAAATGTGCCCGCTAGTTCTCTAGTAAGATCATTTTGAGGCTTACTAGTGAACATGTAAGGCCATAAATGTGCCCACTAGTTCACTAGTAAGATCATTTTGAGGCTTACTAGTTGACATGTAAGCCGCAAAACGCCCACTAGTTCACTGGTAAGATCATTTTGAGGCTTACTAGTTGACATGTAAGCCACAAAACGCCCACTAGTTCACGAGTAAGATCATTTTGACGCTTACTCGTGAACATGTAAGGCCACAAATGTGCCCAGTAGTTCACTAGTAAGATCATTTTGACGCTTACTAGTGAACATGAAAGGCCATAAATATGCCCAGTAGTTCACTAGTAAGATCATTTTGAGGCTTACTAGTGAACATGTAAGGCCATAAATGTGCCCACTAGCTCACTCGTAAGATCATTTTGAGGCTTACTAGTTGACATGTAAGCCACAAAACGCCCACTAGTTCACTAGTAAGATCATTTTGAGGCTTACTAGTTGACATGTAAGCCAGAAAACGCCCCTGACCTCACTCGTAAGATCATTTTGAGGCTTATTAGTGAACATGTCAGCCACAAAACCCCCACTAGTTCACTAGTAAGATCATTTTGAGGCTTACTAGTTGACATGTAAGCCACAAAACGCCCCTTAGCTCACTCGTAAGATCATTTTGAGGCTTACTAGTTGACATGTAAGCCACAAAACGCCCACTAGTTCACGAGTAAGATCATTTTGACGCTTACTCGTGAACATGTAAGGCCATAAATGTGCCCAGTAGTTCACTAGTAAGATCATTTTGAGGCTTACTAGTGAACATGTAAGGTCATAAATGTGCCCACTAGTTCACTCGTAAGATCATTTTGAGGCTTACTAGTTGACATGTAAGCCGCAAAACGCCCACTAGTTCACTGGTAAGATCATTTTGAGGCTTACTAGTGAACATGTAAGGTCATAAATGTGCCCACTAGTTCACTAGTAAGATCATTTTGAGGCTTACTCGTGAACATGTAAGCCACAAAACGCCCACTACTTCACTAGTAAGATCATTTTGAGGCTTACTAGTGAACATGTAAGCCACAAAACGCCCACTAGTTCACTAGTAAGATCATTTTGACGCCTACTTGGGAACATGTAAGGCCATAAATGTGCCCACTAGTTCACTAGTAAGATCATTTCGATGCTTACTAGTGAACATGTAAGGCCATAAATGTGCCCACTAGTTCAATAGTAAGATCATTTTGAGGCTTACTCGTTGACATGTAAGCCGCAAAATGCCCACTAGTTCTCTAGTAAGATCATTTTGAGGCTTACTAGTGAAGATGTAAGCCACAAAACGCCCACAAGTTCACTAGTAAGATCATTTTGACGCTTACTAGTGAACATGTAAGGCCATAAATGTGCCCACTAGTAAGATCATTTTGAGGCTTACTAACATGTAAGCCACAAAACGCCCACTAGCTCACTAGTAAGATCATTTTGAGGCTTAATTGTGAACATGTAAGCCACAAAACGCTCACTAGTTCACCAGTAAGGTCATTGTGACGCTTACTAGTTGACATGTAAGCCACAAAACGCCCACTAGTTCATTCGTAAGATCATTTTGACGCTTACTTGTGAACATGTAAGCCAAAAAACGCCCACTAGTTCACTAGTAAGATAATTTTGAGGCTTACTAGTGAACATGTAAGGCCATAAATGTGACCACTAGTTCACTAGTAAGATCATTTTGAGGCTTACTAGTTGACATGTAAGCCACAAAATGCCCACTAGTTCACTAGTAAGATCATTTTGAGGCTTACTAGTGAAGATGTAAGCCACAAAACGCCCACTGGTTCACTGGTAAGATCATTTTGAGGCTTACTAGTGAACAAGTAAGGCCATAAATGTGCCCACTAGTTCACTAGTAAGATCATTTTGAGGCTTATTATTTGACATGTAAGCCACAAAACGCCCACTAGTTCACTAGTAAGATCATTTTGAGGCTTACTAGTGAACATGTAAGCCACAAAACGCCCACTAGTTCACTAGTAAGATCATTTTGACGCTTACTAGTGAACAAGTAAGGCCATAAATGTGCCCACTAGTTCACTAGTAAGATCATTTTGAGGCTTACCAGTGAATATGTAAGGCCATAAATGTGCCCACTAGTTCACGAGTAAGATCATTTTGACACCTAATAGTGAACATGTAAGGCCATAAATGTGCCCACTAGTTCACTAGTAAGATCATTTTGAGGCTTACTAGTTGACATGTAAGCCACAAAACGCCCACTAGTTCACTAGTAAGATCATTTTGAGGCTTACGAGTGAAGATGTAAGCCACAAAACGCCCACTAGTTCACTAGTAAGATCATTTTGACGCTTACTAGTGAACAAGTAAGGCCATAAATGTGCCCACTAGTAAGATCATTTTGAGGCTTACTATTTGACATGTAAGCCACAAAACGCCCACTAGTTCACTAGTAAGATCATTTTGAGGCTTACTAGTGAACATGTAAGCCACAAAATGCTCACTAGTTCACAAGTAAGGTCATTGTGACACTTACTAGTGAACATGTAAGCCACAAAACAACCCACTAGTTCACTAGTAAGATCATTTTGAGGCTTACTAGTTGACATGTAAGCCGCAAAACGCCCACTAGCTCACTCGTAAGATCATTTTGAGGCTTACTAGTTGACATGTAAGCCGCAAAACGCCCACGAGTTCACTAGTAAGATCATTTTCACGCTTACTAGTGAACATGTAAGGCCATAAACGTGCTCACTAGCAAGATCATTTTGACGCTTATTAGTGAACATGTAAGGCCATTAATGTGCCCACTAGTTCACTAGTAAGATCATTTTGAGGCTTACTAGGGAACATGTAAGCCACAAAACGCCCACTAGTTCACTAGTAAGGTCATTTTGACGCTTACTAGTGAACACGTAAGCCACAAAACGCTCACTAGTTCACAAGTAATGTAATTGTGACGCTTACTAGTGAACATGTAAGCCACAAAAGAACCCACTAGTTCAGTAGTAAGATCATTTTGAGGCTTACGAGTTGACATGTAAGCCGCAAAACGCCCACTAGCTCACTCGTAAGATCATTTTGAGGCTTACTAGTTGACATGTAAGCCGCAAAACGCCCACGAGTTCACTAGTAAGATCATTTTCACGCTTACTAGTGAACATGTAAGGCCATAAACGTGCTCACTAGTTCACTAGTAAGATCATTTTGAGGCTTACTAGTGAACATGTAAGCCACAAAACGCCCACTAGTTCACTAGTAAGATCATTTTGACGCCTACTTGGGAACATGTAAGGCCATAAATGTGCCCACTAGTTCACTAGTAAGATCATTTCGATGCTTACTAGTGAACATGTAAGGCCATAAATGTGCCCACTAGTTCACTAGTAAGATCATTTTGAGGCTTACTCGTTGACATGTAAGCCGCAAAATGCCCACTAGTTCTCTAGTAAGATCATTTTGAGGCTTACTAGTGAAGATGTAAGCCACAAAACGCCCACAAGTTCACTAGTAAGATCATTTTGACGCTTACTAGTGAACATGTAAGGCCATAAATGTGCCCACTAGTAAGATCATTTTGAGGCTTACTAACATGTAAGCCACAAAACGCCCACTAGCTCACTAGTAAGATCATTTTGAGGCTTAATTGTGAACATGTAAGCCACAAAACGCTCACTAGTTCACCAGTAAGGTCATTGTGACGCTTACTAGTTGACATGTAAGCCACAAAACGCCCACTAGTTCATTCGTAAGATCATTTTGACGCTTACTTGTGAACATGTAAGCCAAAAAACGCCCACTAGTTCACTAGTAAGATAATTTTGAGGCTTACTAGTGAACATGTAAGGCCATAAATGTGACCACTAGTTCACTAGTAAGATCATTTTGAGGCTTACTAGTTGACATGTAAGCCACAAAATGCCCACTAGTTCACTAGTAAGATCATTTTGAGGCTTACTAGTGAAGATGTAAGCCACAAAACGCCCACTGGTTCACTGGTAAGATCATTTTGAGGCTTACTAGTGAACAAGTAAGGCCATAAATGTGCCCACTAGTTCACTAGTAAGATCATTTTGAGGCTTATTATTTGACATGTAAGCCACAAAACGCCCACTAGTTCACTAGTAAGATCATTTTGAGGCTTACTAGTGAACATGTAAGCCACAAAACGCCCACTAGTTCACTAGTAAGATCATTTTGACGCTTACTAGTGAACAAGTAAGGCCATAAATGTGCCCACTAGTTCACTAGTAAGATCATTTTGAGGCTTACCAGTGAATATGTAAGGCCATAAATGTGCCCACTAGTTCACGAGTAAGATCATTTTGACACCTAATAGTGAACATGTAAGGCCATAAATGTGCCCACTAGTTCACTAGTAAGATCATTTTGAGGCTTACTAGTTGACATGTAAGCCACAAAACGCCCACTAGTTCACTAGTAAGATCATTTTGAGGCTTACGAGTGAAGATGTAAGCCACAAAACGCCCACTAGTTCACTAGTAAGATCATTTTGACGCTTACTAGTGAACAAGTAAGGCCATAAATGTGCCCACTAGTAAGATCATTTTGAGGCTTACTATTTGACATGTAAGCCACAAAACGCCCACTAGTTCACTAGTAAGATCATTTTGAGGCTTACTAGTGAACATGTAAGCCACAAAATGCTCACTAGTTCACAAGTAAGGTCATTGTGACACTTACTAGTGAACATGTAAGCCACAAAAGAACCCACTAGTTCACTAGTAAGATCATTTTGAGGCTTACTAGTTGACATGTAAGCCGCAAAACGCCCACTAGCTCACTCGTAAGATCATTTTGAGGCTTACTAGTTGACATGTAAGCCGCAAAACGCCCACGAGTTCACTAGTAAGATCATTTTCACGCTTACTAGTGAACATGTAAGGCCATAAACGTGCTCACTAGCAAGATCATTTTGACGCTTATTAGTGAACATGTAAGGCCATTAATGTGCCCACTAGTTCACTAGTAAGATCATTTTGAGGCTTACTAGGGAACATGTAAGCCACAAAACGCCCACTAGTTCACTAGTAAGGTCATTTTGACGCTTACTAGTGAACACGTAAGCCACAAAACGCTCACTAGTTCACAAGTAATGTAATTGTGACGCTTACTAGTGAACATGTAAGCCACAAAAGAACCCACTAGTTCAGTAGTAAGATCATTTTGAGGCTTACGAGTTGACATGTAAGCCGCAAAACGCCCACTAGCTCACTCGTAAGATCATTTTGAGGCTTACTAGTTGACATGTAAGCCGCAAAACGCCCACGAGTTCACTAGTAAGATCATTTTCACGCTTACTAGTGAACATGTAAGGCCATAAACGTGCTCACTAGTTCACTAGTAAGATCATTTTGACGCTTACTAGTGAACATGTAAGGCCATAAATGTGCCCACTAGTTCACTAGTAAGATCATTTTGAGGCTTACAAGTTGACATGTAAGCCACAAAATGCCCACTAGTTCTCTAGTAAGATCATTTTGAGGCTTACTAGTGAAGATGTAAGCCACAAAACGCCCACTAGTTCACTAGTAAGATCATTTTGACGCTTACCAGTGAATATGTAAGGCCATAAATGTGCCCACTAGTTCACGAGTAAGATCATTTTGACACTTAATAGTGAACATGTAAGGCCATAAATGTGCCCACTAGTTCACTAGTAAGATCATTTTGAGGCTTACTAGTTGACATGTAAGTCACAAAATGCCCCTTAAAACACTCGTAAGATCATTTTGAGGCTTACTAGTTGACATGTAAGCCGCAAAACGCCCACTAGTTAACTAGTAAGTTCATTTGGAGGCTTACAAGTGAAGATGTAAGCCACAAAACGCCCACTAGTTCACTAGTAAGATCATTTTGAGGCTTACTAGTGAACATGTAAGCCACAAAACGCCCACTAGTTCACTAGTAAGATCATTTTGAGGCTTACTAGTGAACATGTAAGGCCATTAATGTGCCCACTAGTTCACTAGTAAGATCATTTTGAGGCTTACTATTAGACATGTAAGCCACAAAACGCCCACTAGTTCACTAGTAAGATCATTTTGAGGCTTACTAGTGAACATGTAAGGCCATAAATGTGCCCACTAGTTCACTAGTAAGATCCTTTTGGGCTTAGTAGTTGACATGTAAGCCACAAAACGCCCACTAGTTCACTAGTAAGATCATTTTGAAGCTTACTAGTGAACATGTAAGCCACAAAACGCCCACGAGTTCACTAGTAAGATCATTTTGACGCTTTCTAGTGAACATGTAAGGCCATAAATGTGCCCACTAGATCACTAGTAAGATCATTTTGAGGCTTACTAGTTGACATGTAAGCCGCAAAACGCCCCTTAGCTAACTCGTAAGATCATTTTGAGGCTTACTAGTTGACATGTAAGCCGCAAAACGCCCACTCGTTCACTAGTAAGATCATTTTGACGCTTACTAGTTGACATGTAAGCCACAAAACGGCCACTAGTTCACTGGTAAGATCATTTTGAGGCTTACTAGTGTACATGTAAGGCCAAAAATGTGCCCACTAGTTCACTAGTAAGATCGTTTTGAGGCTTACTAGTTGACATGTAAGCCGCAAAACGCCCACTCGTTCACTAGTAAGATCATTTTGACGCTTACTAGTTGACATGTAAGCCACAAAACGGCCTCTAGTTCACTGGTAAGATCATTTTGAGGCTTACTAGTGTACATGTAAGGCCATAAATGTGCCCACTCGTTCACTAGTAAGATCATTTTGACTCTTACCTAGTGAACATGTAAGGCCATAAATGTGCCCACTAGTTCACTAGTAAGATCATTTTGAGGCTTACTAGTGTACATGTAAGGCCATAAATGTGCCCACTAGTTCACTAGTAAGATCATTTTGAGGCTTACTCGTTGACATGTAAGCCACAAAACGGCCACTAGTTCACTGGTAAGATCATTTTGAGGCTTACTATAGTACATGTAAGGCCATAAATGTGCCCACTAGTTCACTAGTAAGATCATTTTGAGGCTTACTCGTTGACATGTAAGCCACAAAACGCCCCTTAGCTCACTCGTAAGATCATTTGGAGGCTTATTAGTGGACATGTAAGGCCATAAATGTGCCCACTAGTTCACTAGTAAGGTCGTTTTGATGCTTACTCGTGAACATGTAAGCAACAAATTGTCACTAGTTCACTAGTAAGGTCATTTTGACGCTTACTCGTGAACATGTAAGCCACAAAAAGCCCAATAGTTCACTAGTAAGATCATTTTGAGGCTTACTCGTGAACATGTGAGCCACAAAACGCCCACTTGTTCACGAGTAAGATCATTTTGATGCTTACTAGTGAACATGTAAGGTCATAAATGTGCCCACTAATTCACTAGTAAGATCATTTTGAGGCTTACTAGTTGACATGTAAGCCGCAAAACGCCCACTAGTTCACTGGTAAGATCATTTTGAGGCTTACTAGTGAACATGTAGGGCCATAAATGTGCCCACTAGTTCACTAGCAAGATTATTTTGACGCTTACTAGTGAACATGTAAGGCCATAAATGTGCCCACTAGTTCACTAGTAAGATCATTTTGAGGCTTGCTAGTTGACATGTAAGCCACAAAACGCCCACTACTTCACTAGTAAGATCATTTTGAGGCTTACTCGTGAAGATGTCAGCCACAAAACGCCCACTAGTTCACTAGTAAGATCATTTTGAGGCTTACTCGTGAACATGTAAGCCACAAAACGCCCACTAGTTCACTAGTAAGATCATTTTGAGGCTTCCTAGTGAACATGTAAGGTCATCAATGTGCCCACTAGTTCACTAGTAAGATCATTTTGAGGCTTACTAGTTGACATGTAAGCCACAAAACGCCCACTAGTTCACGAGTAAGATCATTTTGACGCTTACTCGTGAACATGTAAGGCCATAAATGTGCCCAGTAGTTCACTAGTAAGATCATTTTGACGCTTACTAGTGAACATGTAAGGCCATAAATGTGCCCAGTAGTTCACTAGTAAGATCATTTTGACGCTTACTAGTGAACATGTAAGGCCATAAATGTGCCCACTAGCTCACTCGTAAGATCATTTTGAGGCTTACTAGTTGACATGTAAGCCACAAAACGCCCACTAGTTCACTCGTAAGATCATTTTGAGGTTTACTAGTTGACATGTAAGCCACAAAACGCCCATTAGCTCACTCGTAAGATCATTTTGAGGCTTATTAGTGAATATGTAAGCCACAAAACGCCCATTAGTTCACTAGTAAGATCATTTTGAGGCTTACTAGTTGACATGTAAGCCACAAAATGCCCCTTAGCTCACTCGTAAAATCATTTTGAGGCTTACTAGTTGACATGTAAGCCACAAAACGCCCACTAGTTCACTCGTAAGATCATTTTGAGGCTTACTAGTTGACATGTAAGCCACAAAACGCCCACTAGTTCACGAGTAAGATCATTTTGACGCTTACTCGTGAACATGTAAGGCCATAAATGTGCCCAGTAGTTCACTAGTAAGATCATTTTGACGCTTACTAGTGAACATGTAAGGCCATAAATGTGCCCAGTAGTTCACTAGTAAGATCATTTTGACGCTTACTAGTGAACATGTAAGGCCATAAATGTGCCCACTAGCTCACTCGTAAGATCATTTTGAGGCTTACTAGTTGACATGTAAGCCACAAAACGCCCACTAGTTCACTAGTAAGATCATTTTGAGGCTTACTAGTTGACATGTAAGCCACAAAACGCCCCTTAGCTCACTCGTAAGATCATTTTGAGGCTTATTAGTGAATATGTAAGCCACAAAACGCCCACTAGTTCACTAGTAAGATCATTTTGAGGCTTACTAGTTGACATGTAAGCCACAAAATGCCCCTTAGCTCACTCGTAAGATCATTTTGAGGCTTACTAGTTGACATGTAAGCCACAAAACGCCCACTAGTTCACGAGTAAGATCATTTTGACGCTTACAAGTGAACATGTAAGGCCATAAATGTGCCCAGTAGTTCACTAGTAAGATCATTTTGACGCTTACTAGTGAACATGTAAGGCCATAAATGTGCCCACTAGCTCACTCGTAAGATCATTTTGAGGCTTACTAGTTGATATGTAAGCCACAAAACGCCCACTAGTTCACTAGTAAGATCATTTTGAGGCTTACTAGTGAACATGTAAGCCACAAAACACCCACTAGTTCACTAGTAAGATCATTTTGACGCTTACCCGTGAACATGTAAGCCACAAAACGCCCATTGGTTCACTAGTAAGATCATTTTGAGGCTTACTAGTGAACATGTAAGGCCATAAATGTGCCCGCTAGTTCTCTAGTAAGATCATTTTGAGGCTTACTAGTGAACATGTAAGGCCATAAATGTGCCCACTAGTTCACTAGTAAGATCATTTTGAGGCTTACTCGTTGACATGTAAGCCGCAAAACGCCCACTAGTTCACTGGTAAGATCATTTTGAGGCTTACTAGTTGACATGTAAGCCACAAAACGCCCACTAGTTCACGAGTAAGATCATTTTGACGCTTACTCGTGAACATGTAAGGCCATAAATGTGCCCAGTAGTTCACTAGTAAGATCATTTTGACGCTTACTAGTGAACATGAAAGGCCATAAATGTGCCCAGTAGTTCACTAGTAAGATCATTTTGACGCTTACTAGTGAACATGTAAGGCCATAAATGTGCCCACTAGCTCACTCGTAAGATCATTTTGAGGCTTACTAGTTGACATGTAAGCCACAAAACGCCCACTAGTTCACTAGTAAGATCATTTTGAGGCTTACTAGTTGACATGTAAGCCACAAAACGCCCCTTAGCTCACTCGTAAGATCATTTTGAGGCTTATTAGTGAACATGTAAGCCACAACACCCCCACTAGTTCACTAGTAAGATCATTTTGAGGCTTACTAGTTGACATGTAAGCCACAAAACGCCCACTAGTTCACGAGTAAGATCATTTTGACGCTTACTCGTGAACATGTAAGGCCTTAAATGTGCCCAGTAGTTCACTAGTAAGATCATTTTGAGGCTTACTAGTGAACATGTAAGGTCATAAATGTGCCCACTAGTTCACTAGTAAGATCATTTTGAGGCTTACTAGTTGACATGTAAGCCGCAAAACGCCCACTAGTTCACTGGTAAGATCATTTTGAGGCTTACTAGTGAACATGTAAGGTCATAAATGTGCCCACTAGTTCACTAGTAAGATCATTTTGAGGCTTACTCGTGAACATGTAAGCCACAAAACGCCCACTAGTTCACTAGTAAGATCATTTTGAGGCTTACTAGTGAACATGTAAGCCACAAAATGCCCACTAGTTCACTAGTAAGATCATTTTGACGCCTACTCGGGAACATGTAAGGCCATAAATGTGCCCACTAGTTCACTAGTAAGATCATTTCGATGCTTACTAGTGAACATGTAAGGCCATAAATGTGCCCACTAGTTCACTAGTAAGATCATTTTGAGGCTTACTCGTTGACATGTAAGCCGCAAAATGCCCACTAGTTCTCTAGTAAGATCATTTTGAGGCTTACTAGTGAAGATGTAAGCCACAAAACGCCTACTAGTTCACTACTAAGATCATTTTGACGCTTACTAGTGAACATGTAAGGCCATAATTGTGCCCACTAGCTCACTCGTAAGATCATTTTGAGGCTTACTAGTTGACATGTAAGCCACAAAACGCCCACTAGTTCACTAGTAAGATCATTTTGAGGCTTACTAGTTGACATGTAAGCCACAAAATGCCCACTAGTTCTCTAGTAAGATCATTTTGAGGCTTAATTGTGAACATGTAAGCCACAAAACGCTCACTAGTTCACCAGTAAGGTCATTGTGACGCTTACTAGTTGACATGTAAGCCACAAAACGCCCACTAGTTCATTCGTAAGATCATTTTGAGGCTTAATTGTTGACATGTAAGCCGCAAAACGCCCACTAGTTCACCAGTAAGGTCATTGTGACGCTTAATAGTTGCCATGTAAGCCACAAAACGCCCACTAGTTCATTCGTAAGATCATTTTGACGCTTACTTGTGAACATGTAAGCCAAAAAACGCCCACTAGTTCACTAGTAAGATAATTTTGAGGCTTACTCGTGAACATGTAAGGCCATAAACGTGACCACTAGTTCACTAGTAAGATCATTTTGAGGCTTACTAGTTGACATGTAAGCCACAAAATGCCCACTAGTTCACTAGTAAGATCATTTTGAGGCTTACTAGTGAAGATGTAAGCCACAAAACGCCCACTGGTTCACTGGTAAGATCATTTTGAGGCTTACTAGTGAACATGTAAGGCCATAAATGTGCCCACTAGTTCACTAGTAAGATCATTTTGAGGCTTACTCGTGAACATGTAAGCCACAAAACGCCCACTAGTTCACTAGTAAGATCATTTTGAGGCTTACTAGTGAACATGTAAGCCACAAAATGCCCACTAGTTCACTAGTAAGATCATTTTGACGCCTACTCGGGAACATGTAAGGCCATAAATGTGCCCACTAGTTCACTAGTAAGATCATTTCGATGCTTACTAGTGAACATGTAAGGCCATAAATGTGCCCACTAGTTCACTAGTAAGATCATTTTGAGGCTTACTCGTTGACATGTAAGCCGCAAAATGCCCACTAGTTCTCTAGTAAGATCATTTTGAGGCTTACTAGTGAAGATGTAAGCCACAAAACGCCCACTAGTTCACTACTAAGATCATTTTGACGCTTACTAGTGAACATGTAAGGCCATAAATGTGCCCACTAGTAAGATCATTTTGAGGCTTACTAACATGTAAGCCACAAAACGCCCACTAGTTCACCAGTAAGGTCATTGTGACGCTTACTAGTTGACATGTAAGCCACAAAACGCCCACTAGTTCATTCGTAAGATCATTTTGAGGCTTAATTGTTGACATGTAAGCCGCAAAACGCCCACTAGTTCACCAGTAAGGTCATTGTGACGCTTAATAGTTGCCATGTAAGCCACAAAACGCCCACTAGTTCATTCGTAAGATCATTTTGACGCTTACTTGTGAACATGTAAGCCACAAAACGCTCACTAGTTCACCAGTAAGGTCATTGTGACGCTTACTAGTTGACATGTAAGCCACAAAACGCCCACTAGTTCATTCGTAAGATCATTTTGAGGCTTAATTGTTGACATGTAAGCCGCAAAACGCCCACTAGTTCACCAGTAAGGTCATTGTGACGCTTAATAGTTGCCATGTAAGCCACAAAACGCCCACTAGTTCATTCGTAAGATCATTTTGACGCTTACTTGTGAACATGTAAGCCAAAAAACGCCCACTAGTTCACTAGTAAGATAATTTTGAGGCTTACTAGTGAACATGTAAGGCCATAAACGTGACCACTAGTTCACTAGTAAGATCATTTTGAGGCTTACTAGTTGACATGTAAGCCACTAAATGCCCACTAGTTCACTAGTAAGATCATTTTGAGGCTTACTAGTGAAGATGTAAGCCACAAAACGCCCACTGGTTCACTGGTAAGATCATTTTGAGGCTTACTAGTGAACATGTAAGGCCATAAATGTGCCCACTAGTTCACTAGTAAGATCATTTTGAGGCTTACTAGTTGACATGTAAGCCACAAAACGCCCACTAGTTCACGAGTAAGATCATTTTGAGGCTTACGAGTGAAGATGTAAGCCACAAAACGCCCACTAGTTCACTAGTAAGATCATTTTGACGCTTACTAGTGAACACGTAAGGCCATAAATGTGCCCACTAGTTCACTAGTAAGATCATTTTGAGGCTTACTATTTGACATGTAAGCCACAAAACGCCCACTAGTTCACTAGTAAGATCATTTTGAGGCTTACTAGTGAACATGTAAGCCACTCAATGCTCACTAGTTCACAAGTAAGGTAATTGTGACACTTACTAGTGAACATGTAAGCCACAAAAGAACCCACTAGTTCACTAGTAAGATCATTTTGAGGCTTACTAGTTGACATGTAAGCCGCAAAACGCCCACTAGCTCACTCGTAAGATCATTTTGAGGCTTACTAGTTGACATGTAAGCCGCAAAACGCCCACGAGTTCACTAGTAAGATCATTTTCACGCTTACTACTGAACATGTAAGGCCATAAACGTGCTCACTAGCAAGATCATTTTGACGCTTATTAGTGAACATGTAAGGCCATTAATGTGCCCACTAGTTCACTAGTAAGATCATTTTGAGGCTTACTAGGGAACATGTAAGCCACAAAACGCCCACTAGTTCACTAGTAAGGTCATTTTGACGCTTACTAGTGAACATGTAAGCCACAAAACGCTCACTAGTTCACAAGTAATGTAATTGTGACGCTTACTAGTGAACATGTAAGCCACAAAAGAACCCACTAGTTCAGTAGTAAGATCATTTTGAGGCTTACTAGTTGACATGTAAGCCGCAAAACGCCCACGAGTTCACTAGTAAGATCATTTTCACGCTTACTAGTGAACATGTAAGGCCATAAACGTGCTCACTAGTTCACTAGTAAGATGATTTTGAGGCTTACTAGTGAACATGTAAGCCACAAAACGCCCACTAGTTCACTCGTTAGGTCATTTTGAGGCTTACAAGTTGACATGTAAGCCGCAAAACGCCCACGAGTTCACTAGTAAGATCATTTTCACGCTTACTAGTGAACATGTAAGGCCAGAAACGTGCTCACTATTTCACTAGTAAGATCATTTTGACGCTTACTAGTGAACATGTAAGGCCATAAATGTGCCCACCAGTTCACTAGTAAGATCATTTTGAGGCTTACAAGTTGACATGTAAGCCACAAAATGCCCACTAGTTCTCTAGTATGATCATTTTGAGGCTTACTAGTGAAGATGTAAGCCACAAAACGCCCACTAGTTCACTAGTAAGATCATTTTGACGCTTACCAGTGAATATGTAAGGCCATAAATGTGCCCACTAGTTCACGAGTAAGATCATTTTGACACTTAATAGTGAACATGTAAGGCCATAAATGTGCCCACTAGTTCACTAGTAAAATCATTTTGAGGCTTACTAGTTGACATGTAAGTCACAAAATGCCCCTTAGCTCACTCGTAAGATCATTTTTAGGCTTACTAGTTTACATGTAAGCCGCAAAACGCCCACTAGTTAACTAGTAACTTCATTTGGAGGCTTACAAGTGAAGATGTAAGCCACAAAACGCCCACTAGTTCACTAGTAAGATCATTTTGAGGCTTACTAGTGAACATGTAAGCCACAAAACGCCCACTAGTTCACTAGTAAGATCATTTTGAGGCTTACTAGTGAACATGTAAGGCCATTAATGTGCCCACTAGTTCACTAGTAAGATCATTTTGAGGCTTACTATTTGACATGTAAGCCACAAAACGCCCACTAGTTCACTAGTAAGATCATTTTGAGGCTTACTAGTGAACATGTAAGGCCATAAATGTGCCCACTAGTTCACTAGTAAGATCATTTTGGGCTTAGTAGTTGACATGTAAGCCACAAAACGCCCACTAGTTCACTAGTAAGATCATTTTGAGGCTTACTAGTGAAGATGTAAGCCACAAAACGCCCACTAGTTCACTAGTAAGATCATTATTTTACGCATACTAGTGAACATGTAAGGCCATAAATGTGCCCACTAGTTAGATCATTTTGAGGCTTACTAACATGTAAGCCACAAAACGCCCACTAGTTCACTAGTAAGATCATTTTGAGGCTTACTAGTTGACATGTAAGCCACAAAACGCCCCTTAGCTCACTCGTAAGATCATTTTGAGGCTTACTAGTGAACATGTAAGCCCCAAAACGCTCACTCGTTCACTAGTAAGGTAATTTTGACGCTTACTCATGAACATGTAATCCACAAATTGTCACTAGTTCACTAGTAAGGTCATTTTGACGCTTACTAGTTAACATGTAAGCCACAAAACGCCCACTAGTTCACTAGTAAGATCATTTTGAGGCTTACTAGTGAACATGTAAGCCACAAAACGCCCATTAGTTCACTAGTAAGATAATTTTGAGGCTTACTAGTGAACATGTAAGGCCATAAATGTGCCCACTAGTTCTCTAGTAAGATCATTTTGAGGCTTACTAGTGAACATGTAAGGCCATAAATGTGCCCAGTAGTTCACTAGTAAGATCATTTTGACGCTTACTTGTGAACATGTAAGGCCATAAATGTGCCCACTAGTTCACTAGTAAGATCATTTTGAGGCTTACTAGTTGACATGTAAGCCGCAAAACGCCCACTAGTTCACTGGTAAGATCATTTTGAGGCTTACTAGTTGACATGTAAGCCACAAAACGCCCACTAGTTCACGAGTAAGATCATTTTGACGCTTACTCGTGAACATGTAAGGCCATAAATGTGCCCAGTAGTTCACTAGTAAGATCATTTTGACGCATACTAGTGAACATGTAAGGCCATAAATGTGCCCACTAGTTAGATCATTTTGAGGCTTACTAACATGTAAGCCACAAAACGCCCACTAGCTCACTAGTAAGATCATTTTGACGCTTACTAGTGAACATGTAAGGCCATAAATGTGCCCACTAGTTCACTAGTAAGATCATTTTGAGGCTTACTAGTTGACATGTAAGCCGCAAAACGCCCCTTAGCTCACTCGTAAGATCATTTTGAGGCTTACTTGTTGACATCTCATTTTGAGGCTTACTAGTTGACATCTCACTAGTTCACTAGTAAGATCATTTTGAGGCTTACTAGTTGACATGTAAGCCACAAAACGCCCCTTAGCTCACTCGTAAGATCATTTTGAGGCTTACTAGTGAACATGTAAGCCCCAAAACGCTCACTCGTTCACTAGTAAGGTAATTTTGACGCTTACTCATGAACATGTAATCAACAAATTGTCACTAGTTCACTAGTAAGGTCATTTTGACGCTTACTAGTTAACATGTAAGCCACAAAACGCCCACTAGTTCAGTAGTAAGATCATTTTGAGGCTTACTAATGAACATGTAAGCCACAAAACGCCCATTAGTTCACTAGTAAGATAATTTTGAGGCTCACTAGTGAACATGTAAGGCCATAAATGTGCCCACTAGTTCTCTAGTAAGATCATTTTGAGGCTTACTAATGAACATGTAAGGCCATAAATGTGCCCACTAGTTCACTAGTAAGATCATTTTGAGGCTTACTAGTTGACATGTAAGCCGCAAAACGCCCACTAGTTCACTGGTAAGATCATTTTGAGGCTTACTAGTTGACATGTAAGCCACAAAACGCCCACTAGTTCACGAGTAAGATCATTTTGAGGCTTACTAGTTGACATGTAAGCCACAAAACGCCCCTTAGCTCACTCGTAAGATCATTTTGAGGCTTACTAGTGAACATGTAAGCCCCAAAACGCTCACTCGTTCACTAGTAAGGTAATTTTGACGCTTACTCATGAACATGTAATCCACAAATTGTCACTAGTTCACTAGTAAGGTCATTTTGACGCTTACTAGTTAACATGTAAGCCACAAAACGCCCACTAGTTCACTAGTAAGATCATTTTGAGGCTTACTAGTGAACATGTAAGCCACAAAACGCCCATTAGTTCACTAGTAAGATAATTTTGAGGCTTACTAGTGAACATGTAAGGCCATAAATGTGCCCACTAGTTCTCTAGTAAGATCATTTTGAGGCTTACTAGTGAACATGTAAGGCCATAAATGTGCCCACTAGTTCACTAGTAAGATCATTTTGAGGCTTACTAGTTGACATGTAAGCCGCAAAACGCCCACTAGTTCACGAGTAAGATCATTTTGACGCTTACTCGTGAACATGTAAGGCCATAAATGTGCCCAGTAGTTCACTAGTAAGATCATTTTGACGCTTACTAGTGAACATGTAAGGCCATAAATGTGCCCAGTAGTTCACTAGTAAGATCATTTTGACGCTTACGAGTGAACATGTAAGGCCATAAATGTGCCCACTAGCTCACTCGTAAGATCATTTTGAAGCTTACTAGTTGACATGTAAGCCACAAAACGCCCACTAGTTCACTAGTAAGATCATTTTGACGCTTACTAGTTGACATGTAAGCCACAAAACGCCCACTAGTTAACTAGTAAGATCATTTTGAGGCTTACTAGTTGACATGTAAGCCACAAAACGCCCCTTAGCTCACTCGTAAGATCATTTTGAGGCTTACTAGTTGACATGTAAGCCAAAAAACGCCCACTAGTTCACGAGTAAGATCATTTTGACGCTTACTCGTGAACATGTAAGGCCATAAATGTGCCCAGTAGTTCACTAGTAAGATCATTTTGACGCTTACTAGTGAACATGTAAGGCCATAAATGTGCCCACTAGTTCTCTAGTAAGATCATTTTGAGGCTTACTAGTGAACATGTAAGGCCATAAATGTGCCCACTAGTTCACTAGTAAGGTCATTTTGAGGCTTACTAGTTGACATGTAAGCCGCAAAACGCCCACTAGTTCACGAGTAAGATCATTTTGACGCTTACTCGTGAACATGTAAGGCCATAAATGTGCCCAGTAGTTCACTAGTAAGATCATTTTGACGCTTACTAGTGAACATGTAAGGCCATAAATGTGCCCAGTAGTTCACTAGTAAGATCATTTTGAGCCTTACTAGTGAAGATGTAAGCCACAAAACGCCCACTAGTTCACTAGTAAGATCATTTTGAGGCTTACGAGTGAACATGTAAGGTCATAAATGTGCCCACTAGTTCACTAGTAAGATCATTTTGATGCTTACTAGTTAACATGTAAGCCACAAAACGCCCACTAGTTCACTAGTAAGATCATTTTGAGGCTTACTAGTGAACATGTAAGCCACAAAACGCCCATTAGTTCACTAGTAAGATAATTTTGAGGCTTACTAGTGAACATGTAAGGCCAAAAAAGTGCCCACTAGTTCTCTAGTAAGATCATTTTGAGGCTTACTAGTGAACATGTAAGGCCATAAATGTGCCCACTAGTTCACTAGTAAGATCATTTTGAGGCTTACTAGTTGACATGTAAGCCGCAAAACGCCCACTAGTTCACTGGTAAGATCATTTTGAGGCTTACTAGTTGACATGTAAGCCACAAAACGCCCACTATTTCACTAGTAAGATCATTTTGACGCTTACTCGTGAACATGTAAGGCCATAAATGTGCCCACTAGCTCACTCGTAAGATCATTTTGAGGCTTACTAGTGAACATGTAAGGCCATAAATGTGCCCACTAGTTCACTAGTAAGATCATTTTGAGGCTTGCTAGTTGACATGTAAGCCACAAAACGCCCACTACTTCACTAGTAAGATCATTTTGAGGCTTACTAGTGAAGATGTCAGCGACAAAACGCCCACTAGTTCACTAGTAAGATCATTTTGAGGCTTACTCGTGAACATGTAAGCCACAAAACGCCCACTAGTTCACTAGTAAGATCATTTTGAGGCTTCCTAGTGAACATGTAAGGTCATCAATGTGCCCACTAGTTCACTAGTAAGATAATTTTGAGGCTTACTAGTTGCATTTTAAGCCGCAAAACGCCCACTAGTTCACTGGTAAGATCATTTTGAGGCTTACTAGTGAACATGTAAGGTCATAAATGTGCCCACTAGTTCACTAGTAAGATCATTTTGAGGCTTACTCGTGAACATGTAAGCCACAAAATGCCCACTAGTTCACTAGTAAGATCATTTTGAGGCTTACTCGTGAACATGTAAGCCACAAAACGCCCACTAGTTCACTAGTAAGATCATTTCGTTGCTTACTAGTGAACATGTAAGGCCATAAATGTGCCCACTAGTTCACTAGTAAGATCATTTTGAGGCTTAGTCTTTGACATGTAAGCCGCAAAATGCCCACTAGTTCTCTAGTAAGATCATTTTGAGGCTTACTAGTGAAGATGTAAGCCACAAAACACCCACTAGTTCACTAGTAAGATCATTTTGAGGCTTGCTAGTTGACATGTAAGGCACAAAACGCCCACTACTTCACTAGTAAGATCATTTTGAGGCTTACTAGTGAAGATGTCAGCGACAAAACGCCCACTAGTTCACTAGTAAGATCATTTTGAGGCTTACTCGTGAACATGTAAGCCACAAAACGCCCACTAGTTCACTAGTAAGATCATTTTGAGGCTTCCTAGTGAACATGTAAGGTCATCAATGTGCCCACTAGTTCACTAGTAAGATAATTCTGAGGCTTACTAGTTGCATTTTAAGCCGCAAAACGCCCACTAGTTCACTGGTAAGATCATTTTGAGGCTTACTAGTGAACATGTAAGGTCATAAATGTGCCCACTAGTTCACTAGTAAGATCATTTTGAGGCTTACTCGTGAACATGTAAGCCACAAAATGCCCACTAGTTCACTAGTAAGATCATTTAGAGGCTTACTCGTGAACATGTAAGCCACAAAACGCCCACTAGTTCACTAGTAAGATCATTTCGTTGCTTACTAGTGAACATGTAAGGCCATAAATGTGCCCACTAGTTCACTAGTAAGATCATTTTGAGGCTTAGTCTTTGACATGTAAGCCGCAAAATGCCCACTAGTTCTCTAGTAAGATCCTTTTGAGGCTTACTAGTGAAGATGTAAGCCACAAAACACCCACTAGTTCACTAGTAAGATCATTTTGACGCTTACTAGTGAACATGTAAGGCCATAAATGTGCCCACTAGTTCACTAGTAAGATCATTTTGAGGCTTACTAGTTGACATGTAAGCCCCAAAACGCCCCTTCGCTCACTCGTAAGATCATTTTGAGGCTTACTAGTTGACATCTCATTTTGAGGCTTACTAGTTGACATCTCACTAGTTCACTAGTAAGATCATTTTGAGGCTTACTAGTTGACATGTAAGCCACAAAACGCCCCTTAGCTCACTCGTAAGATCATTTTGAGGCTTACTAGTGAACATGTAAGCCCCAAAACGCTCACTCGTTCACTAGTAAGGTAATTTTGACGCTTACTGGTGAACATGTAAGGCCATAAATGTGCCCAGTAGTTCACTAGTAAGATCATTTTGACGCTTACTAGTGAACATGTAAGGCCATAAATGTGCCCACTAGCTCACTCGTAAGATCATTTTGAGGCTTACTAGTTGACATGTAAGCCACAAAACGCCCACTAGTTCACTAGTAAGATCATTTTGAGGCTTACTAGTTGACATGTAAGCCACAAAACGCCCCTTAGCTCAGTCGTAAGATCATTTTGAGGCTTGTTAGTGAACATGTAAGCCACAAAACGCCCACTAGTTCACTAGTAAGATCATTTTGAGGCTTACTAGTTGACATGTAAGCCACAAAACGCCCCTTAACTCACTCGTAAGATCATTTTGAGGCTTACTAGTTGACATGTAAGCCAAAAAACGCCCACTAGTTCACGAGTAAGATCATTTTGACGCTTACTCGTGAACATGTAAGGCCATAAATGTGCCCAGTAGTTCACTAGTAAGATCATTTTGACGCTTACTAGTGAACATGTAAGGCCATAAATGTGCCCACTAGTTCTCTAGTAAGATCATTTTGACGCTTACTAGTTGACATGTAAGCCACAAAACGCCCCTTCGCTCACTCGTAAGATCATTTTGAGGCTTACTAGTGAACATGTAAGCCCCAAAACGCCCACTAGTTCACGAGTAAGATCATTTTGACGCTTACTCGTGAACATGTAAGGCCATAAATGTGCCCAGTAGTTCACTAGTAAGATCATTTTGACGCTTACTAGTGAACATGTAAGGCCATAAATGTGCCCACTAGTTCTCTAGTAAGATCATTTTGAGGCTTACTAGTTGACATGTAAGCCACAAAACGCCCCTTCGCTCACTCGTAAGATCATTTTGAGGCTTACTAGTTGACATGTAAGCCAAAAAACGCCCACTAGTTCACGAGTAAGATCATTTTGACGCTTACTCGTGAACATGTAAGGCCATAAATGTGCCCAGTAGTTCACTAGTAAGATCATTTTGACGCTTACTAGTGAACATGTAAGGCCATAAATGTGCCCACTAGTTCTCTAGTAAGATCATTTTGAGGCTTACTAGTTGACATCTCACTAGTTCACTAGTAAGATCATTTTGAGGCTTACTAGTTGACATGTAAGCCACAAAACGCCCCTTCGCTCACTCGTAAGATCATTTTGAGGCTTACTAGTGAACATGTAAGCCTCAAAACGCTCACTCGTTCACTAGTAAGGTAATTTTGACGCTTACTCATGAACATGTAATCCACAAATTGTCACTAGTTCACTAGTAAGGTCATTTTGACGCTTACTAGTTAACATGTAAGCCACAAAACGCCCACTAGTTCACTAGTAAGATCATTTTGAGGCTTACTAGTGAACATGTAAGCACAAAACGCCCATTAGTTCACTAGTAAGATAATTTTGAGGCTTACTAGTGAACATGTAAGGCCATAAATGTGCCCACTAGTTCTCTAGTAAGATCATTTTGAGGCTTACTAGTGAACATGTAAGGCCATAAATGTGCCCACTAGTTCACTAGTAAGATCATTTTGAGGCTTACTAGTTGACATGTAAGCCGCAAAACGCCCACTAGTTCACTGGTAAGATCATTTTGAGGCTTACTAGTTGACATGTAAGCCACAAAACGACCACTAGTTCACTAGTAAGATCATTTTGAGGCTTACTAGTTGACATGTAAGCCACAAAACGCCCCTTAGCTCAGTCGTAAGATCGTTTTGAGGCTTATTAGTGAACATGTAAGCCACAAAACGCCCGCTAGTTCACTAGTAAGATTATTTTGAGGCTTACTAGTTGACATGTAAGCCACAAAACGCCCCTTAGCTCACTCGTAAGATCATTTTGAGGCTTACTAGTTGACATGTAAGCCAAAAAACGCCCACTAGTTCACGAGTAAGATCATTTTGACGCTTACTCGTGAACATGTAAGGCCATAAATGTGCCCAGTAGTTCACTAGTAAGATCATTTTGACGCTTACTAGTGAACATGTAAGGCCATAAATGTGCCCACTAGTTCTCTAGTATGATCATTTTGAGGCTTACTAGTTGACATGTAAGCCGCAAAACGCCCACTAGTTCACTGGTAAGATCATTTTGAGGCTTACTAGTTGACATGTAAGCCCCAAAACGCTCACTCGTTCACTAGTAAGGTAATTTTGACGCTTACTGGTGAACATGTAAGGCCATAAATGTGCCCAGTAGTTCACTAGTAAGATCATTTTGACGCTTACTAGTGAACATGTAAGGCCATAAATGTGCCCACTAGCTCACTCGTAAGATCATTTTGAGGCTTACTAGTTGACATGTAAGCCACAAAACGCCCACTAGTTCACTAGTAAGATCATTTTGAGGCTTACTAGTTGACATGTAAGCCACAAAACGCCCCTTAACTCACTCGTAAGATCATTTTGAGGCTTACTAGTTGACATGTAAGCCAAAAAACGCCCACTAGTTCACGAGTAAGATCATTTTGACGCTTACTCGTGAACATGTAAGGCCATAAATGTGTCCAGTAGTTCACTAGTAAGATCATTTTGACGCTTACTAGTGAACATGTAAGGCCATAAATGTGCCCACTAGTTCTCTAGTAAGATCATTTTGACGCTTACTAGTTGACATGTAAGCCACAAAACGCCCCTTCGCTCACTCGTAAGATCATTTTGAGGCTTACTAGTGAAAATGTAAGCCCCAAAACGCCCACTAGTTCACGAGTAAGATCATTTTGACGCTTACTCGTGAACATGTAAGGCCATAAATGTGCCCAGTAGTTCACTAGTAAGATCATTTTGACGCTTACTAGTGAACATGTAAGGCCATAAATGTGCCCACTAGTTCTCTAGTAAGATCATTTTGAGGCTTACTAGTTGACATGTAAGCCACAAAACGCCCCTTCGCTCACTCGTAAGATCATTTTGAGGCTTACTAGTTGACATGTAAGCCAAAAAACGCCCACTAGTTCACGAGTAAGATCATTTTGACGCTTACTCGTGAACATGTAAGGCCATAAATGTGCCCAGTAGTTCACTAGTAAGATCATTTTGACGCTTACTAGTGAACATGTAAGGCCATAAATGTGCCCACTAGTTCTCTAGTAAGATCATTTTGAGGCTTACTAGTTGACATCTCACTAGTTCACTAGTAAGATCATTTTGAGGCTTACTAGTTGACATGTAAGCCACAAAACGCCCCTTCGCTCACTCGTAAGATCATTTTGAGGCTTACTAGTGAACATGTAAGCCTCAAAACGCTCACTCGTTCACTAGTAAGGTAATTTTGACGCTTACTCATGAACATGTAATCCACAAATTGTCACTAGTTCACTAGTAAGGTCATTTTGACGCTTACTAGTTAACATGTAAGCCACAAAACGCCCACTAGTTCACTAGTAAGATCATTTTGAGGCTTACTAGTGAACATGTAAGCACAAAACGCCCATTAGTTCACTAGTAAGATAATTTTGAGGCTTACTAGTGAACATGTAAGGCCATAAATGTGCCCACTAGTTCTCTAGTAAGATCATTTTGAGGCTTACTAGTGAACATGTAAGGCCATAAATGTGCCCACTAGTTCACTAGTAAGATCATTTTGAGGCTTACTAGTTGACATGTAAGCCGCAAAACGCCCACTAGTTCACTGGTAAGATCATTTTGAGGCTTACTAGTTGACATGTAAGCCACAAAACGACCACTAGTTCACTAGTAAGATCATTTTGAGGCTTACTAGTTGACATGTAAGCCACAAAACGCCCCTTAGCTCAGTCGTAAGATCGTTTTGAGGCTTATTAGTGAACATGTAAGCCACAAAACGCCCACTAGTTCACTAGTAAGATTATTTTGAGGCTTACTAGTTGACATGTAAGCCACAAAACGCCCCTTAGCTCACTCGTAAGATCATTTTGAGGCTTACTAGTTGACATGTAAGCCAAAAAACGCCCACGAGTTCACGAGTAAGATCATTTTGACGCTTACTCGTGAACATGTAAGGCCATAAATGTGCCCAGTAGTTCACTAGTAAGATCATTTTGACGCTTACTAGTGAACATGTAAGGCCATAAATGTGCCCACTAGTTCTCTAGTATGATCATTTTGAGGCTTACTAGTTGACATGTAAGCCGCAAAACGCCCACTAGTTCACTGGTAAGATCATTTTGAGGCTTACTAGTTGACATGTAAGCCACAAAACGCCCACTAGTTCACGAGTAAGATCATTTTGAGGCTTACTAGTTGACATGTAAGCCACAAAACGCCCCTTAGCTCACTCGTAAGATCATTTTGAGGCTTACTAGTGAACATGTAAGCCCCAAAACGCTCACTCGTTCACTATTAAGGTAATTTTGACGCTTACTCATGAACATGTAATCCACAAATTGTCACTAGTTCACTAGTAAGGTCATTTTGACGCTTACTAGTTAACATGTAAGCCACAAAACGCCCACTAGTTCACTAGTAAGATCATTTTGAGGCTTACTAGTGAACATGTAAGCCACAAAACGCCCATTAGTTCACTAGTAAGATAATTTTGAGGCTTACTAGTGAACATGTAAGGCCATAAATGTTCCCACTAGTTCTCTAGTAAGATCATTTTGAGGCTTACTAGTGAACATGTAAGGCCATAAATGTGCCCACTAGTTCACTAGTAAGATCATTTTGAGGCTTACTAGTTGACATGTAAGCCACAAAACGCCCACTAGTTCACTGGTAAGATCATTTTGAGGCTTACTAGTTGACATGTAAGCCACAAAACGCCCACTAGTTCACTAGTAAGATCATTTTGACGCTTACTCGTGAACATGTAAGGCCATAAATGTGCCCACTAGTTCACTAGTAAGATCATTTTGAGGCTTAGTCTTTGACATGTAAGCCGCAAAATGCCCACTAGTTCTCTAGTAAGATCATTTTGAGGCTTACTAGTGAAGATGTAAGCCACAAAACACCCACTAGTTCACTAGTAAGATCATTTTGACGCATACTAGTGAACATGTAAGGCCATAAATGTGCCCACTAGTTAGATCATTTTGAGGCTTACTAACATGTAAGCCACAAAACGCCCACTAGCTCACTAGTAAGATCATTTTGACGCTTACTAGTGAACATGTAAGGCCATAAATGTGCCCACTAGTTCACTAGTAAGATCATTTTGAGGCTTACTAGTTGACATGTAAGCCCCAAAACGCCCCTTCGCTCACTCGTAAGATCATTTTGAGGCTTACTAGTTGACATCTCATTTTGAGGCTTACGAGTTGACATCTCACTAGTTCACTAGTAAGATCATTTTGAGGCTTACTAGTTGACATGTAAGCCACAAAACGCCCCTTAGCTCACTCGTAGGATCATTTTGAGGCTTACTAGTGAACATGTAAGCCCCAAAACGCTCACTCGTTCACTAGTAAGGTAATTTTGACGCTTACTAGTGAACATGTAAGGCCATAAATGTGCCCAGTAGTTCACTAGTAAGATCATTTTGACGCTTACTAGTGAACATGTAAGGCCATAAATGTGCCCACTAGCTCACTCGTAAGATCATTTTGAGGCTTACTAGTTGACATGTAAGCTACAAAACGCCCACTAGTTCACTAGTAAGATCATTTTGAGGCTTACTAGTTGACATGTAAGCCACAAAACGCCCCTTAGCTCAGTCGTAAGATCATTTTGAGGCTTATTAGTGAACATGTAAGCCACAAAACGCCCACTAGTTCACTAGTAAGATCATTTTGAGGCTTACTAGTTGACATGTAAGCCACAAAACGCCCCTTAGGTCACTCGTAAGATCATTTTGAGGCTTACTAGTTGACATGTAAGCCAAAAAACACCCACTAGTTCACGAGTAAGATCATTTTGACGCTAACTCGTGAACATGTAAGCCCCAAAACGCTCACTCGTTCACTAGTAAGGTAATTTTGACGCTTACTCATGAACATGTAATCCACAAATTGTCACTAGTTCACTAGTAAGGTCATTTTGACGCTTACTAGTTAACATGTAAGCCACAAAACGCCCACTAGTTCACTAGTAAGATCATTTTGAGGCTTACTAGTGAACATGTAAGCCACAAAACGCCCACTAGTTCTCTAGTAAGATCATTTTGAGGCTTACTAGTGAACATGTAAGGCCATAAATGTGCCCACTAGTTCACTAGTAAGATCATTTTGAGGCTTACTAGTTGACATGTAAGCCGCAAAACGCCCACTAGTTCACTGGTAAGATCATTTTGAGGCTTACTAGTTGACATGTAAGCCACAAAACGCCCACTAGTTCACTAGTAAGATCATTTTGACGCTTACTCGTGAACATGTAAGGCCATAAATGTTCCCACTAGTTCTCTAGTAAGATCATTTTGAGGCTTACTAGTGAACATGTAAGGCCATAAATGTGCCCACTAGTTCACTAGTAAGATCATTTTGAGGCTTACTAGTTGACATGTAAGCCACAAAACGCCCACTAGTTCACTGGTAAGATCATTTTGAGGCTTACTAGTTGACATGTAAGCCACAAAACGCCCACTAGTTCACTAGTAAGATCATTTTGACGCTTACTCGTGAACATGTAAGGCCATAAATGTGCCCACTAGTTCACTAGTAAGATCATTTTGAGGCTTAGTCTTTGACATGTAAGCCGCAAAATGCCCACTAGTTCTCTAGTAAGATCATTTTGAGGCTTACTAGTGAAGATGTAAGCCACAAAACACCCACTAGTTCACTAGTAAGATCATTTTGACGCATACTAGTGAACATGTAAGGCCATAAATGTGCCCACTAGTTAGATCATTTTGAGGCTTACTAACATGTAAGCCACAAAACGCCCACTAGCTCACTAGTAAGATCATTTTGACGCTTACTAGTGAACATGTAAGGCCATAAATGTGCCCACTAGTTCACTAGTAAGATCATTTTGAGGCTTACTAGTTGACATGTAAGCCCCAAAACGCCCCTTCGCTCACTCGTAAGATCATTTTGAGGCTTACTAGTTGACATCTCATTTTGAGGCTTACGAGTTGACATCTCACTAGTTCACTAGTAAGATCATTTTGAGGCTTACTAGTTGACATGTAAGCCGCAAAACGCCCCTTAGCTCACTCGTAGGATCATTTTGAGGCTTACTAGTGAACATGTAAGCCCCAAAACGCTCACTCGTTCACTAGTAAGGTAATTTTGACGCTTACTCGTGAACATGTAAGGCCATAAATGTGCCCAGTAGTTCACTAGTAAGATCATTTTGACGCTTACTAGTGAACATGTAAGGCCATAAATGTGCCCACTAGCTCACTCGTAAGATCATTTTGAGGCTTACTAGTTGACATGTAAGCCACAAAACGCCCACTAGTTCACTAGTAAGATCATTTTGAGGCTTACTAGTTGACATGTAAGCCACAAAACGCCCCTTAGCTCAGTCGTAAGATCATTTTGAGGCTTATTAGTGAACATGTAAGCCACAAAACGCCCACTAGTTCACTAGTAAGATCATTTTGAGGCTTACTAGTTGACATGTAAGCCACAAAACGCCCCTTAGGTCACTCGTAAGATCATTTTGAGGCTTACTAGTTGACATGTAAGCCAAAAAACACCCACTAGTTCACGAGTAAGATCATTTTGACGCTAACTCGTGAACATGTAAGCCCCAAAACGCTCACTCGTTCACTAGTAAGGTAATTTTGACGCTTACTCATGAACATGTAATCCACAAATTGTCACTAGTTCACTAGTAAGGTCATTTTGACGCTTACTAGTTAACATGTAAGCCACAAAACGCCCACTAGTTCACTAGTAAGATCATTTTGAGGCTTACTAGTGAACATGTAAGCCACAAAACGCCCACTAGTTCTCTAGTAAGATCATTTTGAGGCTTACTAGTGAACATGTAAGGCCATAAATGTGCCCACTAGTTCACTAGTAAGATCATTTTGAGGCTTACTAGTTGACATGTAAGCCGCAAAACGCCCACTAGTTCACTGGTAAGATCATTTTGAGGCTTACTAGTTGACATGTAAGCCACAAAACGCCCACTAGTTCACTAGTAAGATCATTTTGACGCTTACTCGTGAACATGTAAGGCCATAAATGTGCCCACTAGCTCACTCGTAAGATCATTTTGAGGCTTACTAGTGAACATGTAAGGCCATAAATGTGCCCACTAGTTCACTAGTAAGATCATTTTGAGGCTTGCTAGTTGACATGTAAGCCACAAAACGCCCACTACTTCACTAGTAAGATCATTTTGAGGCTTACTAGTGAAGATGTCAGCGACAAAACGCCCACTAGTTTGTTTGTTTGTTTGTTTTATTTTATTGAGCATATATAGTACACGCAATAACAGGTTGACAAAGGTCAAACAAAATTATAAAAGGAAAATTGGAAATAGTTAAAAGAGAAAAAAAAAAAAACACATCACAGTTATATGCTCAAAGGAGTAGGAGGAAGTAAGTAACTTATCTAGTCCTACCCCTTATTATGTAACTGATTGTTCATTTTTCAAAACAAAGAAATGAAAAACTACATATCATTAAATATTTTTACCCTTGTGTATACTATGCTATTCTATTTCTACACCTTGTGGTTTGTATATATATTGTTATTCTTTCTTCTTTTGTATTTCAATTTTCTGATATTCATTATAATTAGCATTCCTTGAATACAACTGTTAAGTTGATCAAAATCCAAAACAAGAACAAACAGTTATATTACTATATTTTATAAGTATATCAAATGTATCTATTTTAATTCAGATTCATGTAGTTATTTTGCACTAATCTTTTGAATTTGTTTTTGAACTCCTCCAACGATTTACTCATTTTCAGATCCGTTTCAAGCTTATTCCATAGATTGACACCAATTACTGATACACACCTTTGCTTAATGTTTGTTCTTGTTCTGGATTTTTTGTATTGATTAGTGCCCCTTAGATGATACCAGCTCTCTCTAATTTCAAAAAGCTGCTGGATATTTTGACAAAGGAGGTTGTTATGTGCTTTATACATTAATTGAGTAATTTTGTAGTCAACCAGGTCGTAGAATTTCATTGTGTTTAATTTGATGAATATTGGATTTGTGGGTTCTATATACTTCGACCTGTTGATTATTCTGATTGCTTTTTTTTGTAATTTTAAAACAGGGAGTGTGTTCGTTTTACAGGCTTTTCCCCATATTTCTACACAGTAGGTCAGATATGGTAGTAATAATGAGTAATATAATGTATACAAAGAGCTCTTATTCAACACATCCTTCGTTTTGTGGAGTATCCCGATAGTTTTGGATACTTTTCTTTTTATGTTATCTATGTGTGGCTTCCAGGATAGTTTGGTATCTATTACTAGTCCAAGAAACTTATATTCATAGACTCGTTCTATTTCAATTGAATTTATCTTTATTTTAATTTGGTCTTTAATTGGTCTTGTGCCAAAAACAACTAGCTTAGTTTTTGTTAAATTTAAAGATAATTTGTTTTTGTCAAACCATTTTTTAAATTTTGTCAATTCGTTTTCTACAATTTTCATGAGTTGTGTCATATTTTTTCCAGAGCAGTAAAAGGTTGTGTCATCGGCGAAAAGGACGCATTTGAATTGTTTTGACACACTACAGATATCATTAATATATAAAATGAACAGTTTTGGTCCAATCACTGACCCCTGGGGAATCCATGGATAATCTTCAGTAAGTAGGATTTTTTTGTTTTTGAACTGCACATACTGATATCTGTTTTCTAAATAACTTGCAATCCATTTATGTGCTGTGCCTCTGATACCATATCTCTCTAATTTTTTCAATAATATAGCATGGTCTATAGTATCAAAAGCTTTTTTTAGATCTAGAAAAATCCCGACCGTGTATTCTTTATTATCTATATTAGTGGCTATTGCTTCCACAAACTCCATTGCTGCCAATAAGGTGGTCCGTTTTTCTCTGAAGCCATATTGAGTTTCACTTAATACCATGTGTTTATCAATGAAGTTATCGAGTCTACGAGAAAATAATTTTTCTAATATTTTTGAAAATTGTGGTAACAGTGATATAGGTCTATAATTTGTTATGGAATGTCTTTCACCATTTTTAAAAATTTGAATAACTTTAGCTGTTTTCATTTTTGATGGAAAAATACCGACTTTAAATGACAGGTTGCATATATATGTAAAGGGTCGCACTACAAGTTCTATAATATGTTTTACTATTGACATATCAATATCAAAACAGTCGGTTGACTTTTTGCTTTGATATGTTTTTACAATATTTAATATTTCATTTTGATTCACAGCAGTAAGAAACATTGTGGAAGGATTTTTTTCTATGTGTTTATGTATTTCTAAAGAGTTTATTGGATCGGGAATTTGTTTTGCTAAGTTACTGCCGATATTAACAAAATATTCATTAAATTCATTTGCTATTTCTGCCGTTTCCTCAATAATGGTATTTTTGTCCTTCATAAAATACTCCGGATAATCTACTTTATTAGAGTTATTTCTAATTACATGATTTAAGATTTTCCAGATTTCTTGAGTATTGCTTTTATTTTGCTCTAATAATGCATGAAAATGGTCTCTCTTACTAGCTCTTATAATATTTACTAATTTGTTTTTATAAGTATTATATTTTGTTTCAGCTTCATTAGTTCTGGATTTTAGAAACGATTTGTATAGATTGTTTGTCTTTTTACATGCATTTTCTATGCCTTTTGTTATCCATGGCTTACTTTGTCCATTGAACTTTCTGGTGACTTTAATTACTGGGAAATGTTTATCGTATAAGGAGGTTATGGTTGACTGAAATGCTTCAAACGCAGTATTTGGATCATCATTTGTGTAGACCTCAGACCAATTTTGCTTGTCTAGGTCGAACTTGAAAGCTGCAATGGAATGTTGGGTTCTAAGTCTTATTTCTGATGTATGGGTTCTTGGTTTTGTTTTAGTGTTTTAACTAGTGTACTAGTTCACTAGTAAGATCATTTTGAGGCTTACTCGTGAACATGTAAGCCACAAAACGCCCACTAGTTCACTAGTAAGATCATTTTGAGGCTTCCTAGTGAACATGTAAGGTCATCAATGTGCCCACTAGTTCACTAGTAAGATAATTTTGAGGCTTACTAGTTGCATTTTAAGCCGCAAAACGCCCACTAGTTCACTGGTAAGATCATTTTGAGGCTTACTAGTGAACATGTAAGGTCATAAATGTGCCCACTAGTTCACTAGTAAGATCATTTTGAGGCTTACTCGTGAACATGTAAGCCACAAAATGCCCACTAGTTCACTAGTAAGATCATTTTGAGGCTTACTCGTGAACATGTAAGCCACAAAACGCCCACTAGTTCACTAGTAAGATCATTTCGTTGCTTACTAGTGAACATGTAAGGCCATAAATGTGCCCACTAGTTCACTAGTAAGATCATTTTGAGGCTTAGTCTTTGACATGTAAGCCGCAAAATGCCCACTAGTTCTCTAGTAAGATCATTTTGAGGCTTACTAGTGAAGATGTAAGCCACAAAACACCCACTAGTTCACTAGTAAGATCATTTTGACGCATACTAGTGAACATGTAAGGCCATAAATGTGCCCACTAGTTAGATCATTTTGAGGCTTACTAACATGTAAGCCACAAAACGCCCACTAGCTCACTAGTAAGATCATTTTGACGCTTACTAGTGAACATGTAAGGCCATAAATGTGCCCACTAGTTCACTAGTAAGATCATTTTGAGGCTTACTAGTTGACATGTAAGCCCCAAAACGCCCCTTCGCTCACTCGTAAGATCATTTTGAGGCTTACTAGTTGACATCTCATTTTGAGGCTTACTAGTTGACATCTCACTAGTTCACTAGTAAGATCATTTTGAGGCTTACTAGTTGACATGTAAGCCGCAAAACGCCCCTTTGCTCACTCATAAAATCATTTTGAGGCTTACTAGTTGACATGTAAGCCACAAAACGCTCACTAGTTCACCAGTAAGGTCACTGTGACGCTTACTAGTTGACATGTAAGCCACAAAATGCCCACTAGTTCTCTAGTAAGATCATTTTGAGCCTTACTAGTGAAGATGTAAGCCACAAAACGCCCACTAGTTCACTAGTAAGATCATTTTGACGCTTACTAGTGAACATGTAAGGCCATAAATGTGCCCACTAGTTCACTAGTAAGATCATTTTGAGGCTTACTAGTTGACATCTAAGCCGCAAAACGCCCTTAGCTCACTCGTAAAATCATTTTGAGGCTTACGAGTTGACATGTAAGCCGCAAAACGCCCACTAGTTCATTAGTAAGATCATTTTGACGCTTACTAGTGAACATGTAAGGCCACAAAATGCCCAGTAGTTCTCTAGTAAGATCATTTTGAGCCTTACTAGTGAAGATGTAAGCCACAAAACGCCCACTAGTTCACTAGTAAGATCATTTTGAGGCTTACTAGTGAACATGTAAGGTCATAAATGTGCCCACTAATTCACTAGTAAGATCATTTTGAGGCTTACTAGTTGACATGTAAGCCGCAAAACGGCCACTAGTTCACTGGTAAGATCATTTTGAGGCTTACTTGTGAACATGTAAGGTCATAAATGTGCCCACTAGTTCACTAGTAAGATCATTTTGAGGCGTACTCGTGAACATGTAAGCCACAAAACGCCCACTAGTTCACTAGTAAGATCATTTTGAGGCTTACTAGTGAACATGTAAGCCACAAAACTCCCACTAGTTCACTAGTAAGATCATTTTGACTCTTACTAGTGAACATATAAGGCCATAAATGTGCCCACTAGTTCACTAGTAAGATCATTTTGAGGCTTACTAGTTGACATCTAAGCCGCAAAACGCCCTTAGCTCACTCGTAAAATCATTTTGAGGCTTACTAGTTGACATGTAAGCCGCAAACCGCCCACTAGTTCACTAGTAAGATCATTTTGACGCTTACTAGTGAACATGTAAGGCCATAAATGTGCCCACTAGTTCACTAGTAAGATCATTTTGAGGCTTACTAGTTGACATGTAAGCCACAAAACGCCCACTATTTCACTGGTAAGATCATTTTGAGCCTTACTAGTGAAGATGTAAGCCACAAAACGCCCACTAGTTCACTAGTAAGATCATTTTCAGGCTTGCTAGTGAACATGTAAGGTCATAATGTGCCCACTAGTTCACTAGTAAGATCATTTTGACTCTTACTAGTGAACATGTAAGGCCATAAATGTGCCCACTAGTTCACTAGTAAGATCATTTTGAGGCTTACTAGTTGACATGTAAGCCACAAAACGCCCACTATTTCACTGGTAAGATCATTTTGAGCCTTACTAGTGAAGATGTAAGCCACAAAACGCCCACTAGTTCACTAGTAAGATCATTTTCAGGCTTGCTAGTGAACATGTAAGGTCATAATGTGCCCACTAGTTCACTAGTAAGATCATTTTGAGGCTTACTAGTTGACATGTAAGCCACAAAATGCCCACTAGTTCTCTAGTAAGATCATTTTGAGCCTTACTAGTGAAGATGTAAGCCACAAAACGCCCACTAGTTCACTAGTAAGATCATTTTGAGGCTTACTATTGAACATGTAAGGTCATAAATGTGCCCACTAGTTCACTAGTAAGATCATTTTGAGGCTTGATAGTTGACATGTAAGCCGCAAAACCCCCACTAGTTCACTGGTAAGATCATTTTGAGGCTTACTTGTGAACATGTAAGGTCATAAATGTGCCCACTAGTTCACTAGTAAGATCATTTTGAGGCGTACTCGTGAACATGTAAGCCACAAAACGCCCACTAGTTCACTAGTAAGATCATTTTGAGGCTTACTAGTGAACATGTAAGCCACAAAACGCCCACTAGTTCACTAGTAAGATCATTTTGACGCTTACTCGTGAACATGTAAGGCCATAAATGTGCCCACTAGTTCACTAGTAAGATCATTTCGACGCTTACTAGTGAACATGTAAGGCCATAAATGTGCCCACTAGTTCACTAGTAAGATCAGTTTGAGGCTTACTAGTTGACATCTAAGCCGCAAAACGCCCTTAGCTCACTCGTAAAATCATTTTGAGGCTTACTAGTTGACATGTAAGCCGCAAAACACCCACTAGTTCATTAGTAAGATCATTTTGACGCTTACTAGTGAACATGTAAGGCCACAAAATGCCCAGTAGTTCTCTAGTAAGATCATTTTGAGCCTTACTAGTGAAGATGTAAGCCACAAAACGCCCACTAGTTCACTAGTAAGATCATTTTGAGGCTTACTAGTGAACATGTAAGGTCATAAATGTGCCCACTAATTCACTAGTAAGATCATTTTGAGGCTTACTAGTTGACATGTAAGCCGCAAAACGGCCACTAGTTCACTGGTAAGATCATTTTGAGGCTTACTTGTGAACATGTAAGGTCATAAATGTGCCCACTAGTTCACTAGTAAGATCATTTTGAGGCGTACTCGTGAACATGTAAGCCACAAAACGCCCACTAGTTCACTAGTAAGATCATTTTGAGGCTTACTAGTGAACATGTAAGCCACAAAACTCCCACTAGTTCACTAGTAAGATCATTTTGACTCTTACTAGTGAACATATAAGGCCATAAATGTGCCCACTAGTTCACTAGTAAGATCATTTTGAGGCTTACTAGTTGACATCTAAGCCGCAAAACGCCCTTAGCTCACTCGTAAAATCATTTTGAGGCTTACTAGTTGACATGTAAGCCGCAAACCGCCCACTAGTTCACTAGTAAGATCATTTTGACGCTTACTAGTGAACATGTAAGGCCATAAATGTGCCCTCTAGTTCACTAGTAAGATCATTTTGACTCTTACTAGTGAACATGTAAGGCCATAAATGTGCCCACTAGTTCACTAGTAAGATCATTTTGAGGCTTACTAGTTGACATGTAAGCCACAAAACGCCCACTATTTCACTGGTAAGATCATTTTGAGCCTTACTAGTGAAGATGTAAGCCACAAAACGCCCACTAGTTCACTAGTAAGATCATTTTCAGGCTTGCTAGTGAACATGTAAGGTCATAATGTGCCCACTAGTTCACTAGTAAGATCATTTTGAGGCTTACTAGTTGACATGTAAGCCACAAAATGCCCACTAGTTCTCTAGTAAGATCATTTTGAGCCTTACTAGTGAAGATGTAAGCCACAAAACGCCCACTAGTTCACTAGTAAGATCATTTTGAGGCTTACTAGTGAACATGTAAGGTCATAAATGTGCCCACTAGTTCACTAGTAAGATCATTTTGAGGCTTGATAGTTGACATGTAAGCCGCAAAACCCCCACTAGTTCACTGGTAAGATCATTTTGAGGCTTACTTGTGAACATGTAAGGTCATAAATGTGCCCACTAGTTCACTAGTAAGATCATTTTGAGGCGTACTCGTGAACATGTAAGCCACAAAACGCCCACTAGTTCACTAGTAAGATCATTTTGAGGCTTACTAGTGAACATGTAGGCCACAAAACGCCCACTAGTTCACTAGTAAGATCATTTTGACGCTTACTCGTGAACATGTAAGGCCATAAATGTGCCCACTAGTTCACTAGTAAGATCATTTCGACGCTTACTAGTGAACATGTAAGGCCATAAATGTGCCCACTACTTCACTAGTAAGATCATTTTGAGGCTTACTAGTTGACATGTAAGCCACAAAATGCCCACTGGTTCTCTAGCAAGATCATTTTGAGCCTTACTAGTGAAAATGTAAGCCACAAAACGCCCACTAGTTCACTAGTAAGATCATTTTGACGCTTACTAGTGAACATGTAAGGCCATAAATGTGCCCACTAGTTCACTAGTAAGATCATTTTGAGGCTTACTAGTTGACATCTAAGCCGCAAAACGCCCTTAGCTCACTCGTAAAATCATTTTGAGGCTTACTAGTTGACATGTAAGCCGCAAAACGCCCACTAGTTCACTAGTAAGATCATTTTGACGCTTACTAGTGAACATGTAAGGCCATAAATGTGCCCACTAGTTCACTAGTAAGATCATTTTGACTCTTACTAGTGAACATGTAAGGCCATAAATGTGCCCACTAGTTCACTAGTAAGATCATTTTGAGGCTTACTAGTTGACATGTAAGCAACAAAACGCCCACTATTTCACTGGTAAGATCATTTTGAGCCTTACTAGTGAAGATGTAAGCCACAAAACGCCCACTAGTTCAATAGTAAGATCATTTTGAGGCTTACTAGTGAACATGTAAGGTCATAAATGTGCCCACTAGTTCACTAGTAAGATCATTTTGAGGCTTACTAGTGAACATGTAAGGTCATAAATGTGCCCACTAGTTCACTAGTAAGATCATTTTGAGGCGTACTAGTTGACATGTAAGCCACAAAATGAGCACTAGTTCTCTAGTAAGATCATTTTGAGCCTTACTAGTGAAGATGTAAGCCACAAAACGCCCACTAGTTCACTAGTAAGATCATTTTGAGGCTTACTAGTTGACATGTAAGCCGCAAAACGCCCACTAGTTCACTGGTAAGATCATTTTGAGGCTTACTTGTGAACATGTAAGGTCATAAATGTGCCCACTAGTTCACTAGTAAGATCATTTTGAGGCGTACTCGTGAACATGTAAGCCACAAAACGCCCACTAGTTCACTAGTAAGATCATTTTGAGGCTTACTAGTGAGCATGTAAGCCACAAAACGCCCACTAGTTCACTAGTAAGATCATTTTGAGCCTTACTAGTGAAGATGTAAGCCACAAAACGCCCACTAGTTCACTAGTAAGATCATTTTGACGCTTACTAGTCAACATGTAAGGCCATAAATGTGCCCACTAGTTCACTAGTAAGATCATTTTGAGGCTTACTAGTTGACATCTAAGCCGCAAAACGCCCTTAGCTCACTCGTAAAATCATTTTGAGGCTTACTAGTTGACATGTAAGCCGCAAAACGCCCACTAGTTCACTAGTAAGATCATTTTGACGCTTACTAGTGAACATGTAAGGCCATAAATGTGCCCACTAGTTCACTAGTAAGATCATTTTGACTCTTACTAGTGAACATGTAAGGCCATAAATGTGCCCACTAGTTCACTAGTAAGATCATTTTGAGGCTTACTAGTTGACATGTAAGCAACAAAACGCCCACTATTTCACTGGTAAGATCATTTTGAGCCTTACTAGTGAAGATGTAAGCCACAAAACGCCCACTAGTTCACTAGTAAGATCATTTTGAGGCTTACTAGTGAACATGTAAGGTCATAAATGTGCCCACTAGTTCACTAGTAAGATCATTTTGAGGCTTACTAGTTGACATGTAAGCCACAAAATGAGCACTAGTTCTCTAGTAAGATCATTTTGAGCCTTACTAGTGAAGATGTAAGCCACAAAACGCCCACTAGTTCACTAATAAGATCATTTTGAGGCTTACTAGTTGACATGTAAGCCGCAAAACGCCCACTAGTTCACTGGTAAGATCATTTTGAGGCTTACTTGTGAACATGTAAGGTCATAAATGTGCCCACTAGTTCACTAGTAAGATCATTTTGACTCTTACTAGTGAACATGTAAGGCCATAAATGTGCCCACTAGTTCACTAGTAAGATCATTTTGACGCTTACTAGTTGACATGTAAGCCACAAAACGCCCACTATTTCACTGGTAAGATCATTTTGAGCCTTACTAGTGAAGATGTAAGCCACAAAACGCCCACTAGTTCACTAGTAAGATCATTTTGAGGCTTACTAGTGAACATGTAAGGTCATAAATGTGCCCACTAGTTCACTAGTAAGATCATTTTGAGGCTTACTAGTGAACATGTAAGGTCATAAATGTGCCCACTAGTTCACTAGTAAGATAATTTTGAGGCTTACTAGTTGACATGTAAGCCACAAAATGAGCACTAGCTCTCTAGTAAGATAATTTTGAGCCTTACTAGTGAAGATGTAAGCCACAAAACGCCCACTAGTTCACTAGTAAGATCATTTTGAGGCTTACGAGTTGACATGTAAGCCGCAAAACGCCCACTAGTTCACTGGTAAGATCATTTTGAGGCTTACTTGTGAACATGTAAGGTCATAAATGTGCCCACTAGTTCACTAGTAAGATCATTTTGAGGCGTACTCGTGAACATGTAAGCCACAAAACGCCCACTAGTTCACTAGTAAGATCATTTTGAGGCTTACTAGTGAACATGTAAGCCACAAAACGCCCACTAGTTCACTAGTAAGATCATTTTGACTCTTACTAGTGAACATGTAAGGCCATAAATGTGCCCACTACTTCACAAGTAAGATCATTTTGAGGCTTACTAGTTGACATGTAAGCCACAAAACGCACACTATTTCACTGGAAAGATCATTTTGAGCCTTACTAGTGAAGATGTAAGCCACAAAACGCCCACTAGTTCAATAGTAAGATCATTTTGAGGCTTACTAGTGAACATGTAAGGTCATAAATGTGCCCACTAGTTCACTAGTAAGATCATTTTGAGGCTTACTAGTGAACATGTAAGGTCATAAATGTGCCCACTAGTTCACTAGTAAGATCATTTTGACTCTTACTAGTGAACATGTAAGGCCATAAATGTGCCCACTAGTTCACTAGTAAGATCATTTTGACGCTTACTAGTTGACATGTAAGCCACAAAACGCCCACTATTTCACTGGTAAGATCATTTTGAGCCTTACTAGTGAAGATGTAAGCCACAAAACGCCCACTAGTTCACTAGTAAGATCATTTTGAGGCTTACTAGTGAACATGTAAGGTCATAAATGTGCCCACTAGTTCACTAGTAAGATCATTTTGAGGCTTACTAGTGAACATGTAAGGTCATAAATGTGCCCACTAGTTCACTAGTAAGATAATTTTGAGGCTTACTAGTTGACATGTAAGCCACAAAATGAGCACTAGCTCTCTAGTAAGATAATTTTGAGCCTTACTAGTGAAGATGTAAGCCACAAAACGCCCACTAGTTCACTAGTAAGATCATTTTGAGGCTTACGAGTTGACATGTAAGCCGCAAAACGCCCACTAGTTCACTGGTAAGATCATTTTGAGGCTTACTTGTGAACATGTAAGGTCATAAATGTGCCCACTAGTTCACTAGTAAGATCATTTTGAGGCGTACTCGTGAACATGTAAGCCACAAAACGCCCACTAGTTCACTAGTAAGATCATTTTGAGGCTTACTAGTGAACATGTAAGCCACAAAACGCCCACTAGTTCACTAGTAAGATCATTTTGACTCTTACTAGTGAACATGTAAGGCCATAAATGTGCCCACTACTTCACAAGTAAGATCATTTTGAGGCTTACTAGTTGACATGTAAGCCACAAAACGCACACTATTTCACTGGAAAGATCATTTTGAGCCTTACTAGTGAAGATGTAAGCCACAAAACGCCCACTAGTTCAATAGTAAGATCATTTTGAGGCTTACTAGTGAACATGTAAGGTCATAAATGTGCCCACTAGTTCACTAGTAAGATCATTTTGAGGCTTACTAGTGAACATGTAAGGTCATAAATGTGCCCACTAGTTCACTAGTAAGATCATTTTGAGGCGTACTAGTTGACATGTAAGCCACAAAATGAGCACTAGTTCTCTAGTAAGATCATTTTGAGCCTTACTAGTGAAGATGTAAGCCACAAAACGCCCACTAGTTCACTAGTAAGATCATTTTGAGGCTTACTAGTTGACATGTAAGCCGCAAAACGCCCACTAGTTCACTGGTAAGATCATTTTGAGGCTTACTTGTGAACATGTAAGGTCATAAATGTGCCCACTAGTTCACTAGTAAGATCATTTTGAGGCGTACTCGTGAACATGTAAGCCACAAAACGCCCACTAGTTCACTAGTAAGATCATTTTGAGGCTTACTAGTGAGCATGTAAGCCACAAAACGCCCACTAGTTCACTAGTAAGATCATTTTGAGCCTTACTAGTGAAGATGTAAGCCACAAAACGCCCACTAGTTCACTAGTAAGATCATTTTGACGCTTACTAGTCAACATGTAAGGCCATAAATGTGCCCACTAGTTCACTAGTAAGATCATTTTGAGGCTTACTAGTTGACATCTAAGCCGCAAAACGCCCTTAGCTCACTCGTAAAATCATTTTGAGGCTTACTAGTTGACATGTAAGCCGCAAAACGCCCACTAGTTCACTAGTAAGATCATTTTGACGCTTACTAGTGAACATGTAAGGCCATAAATGTGCCCACTAGTTCACTAGTAAGATCATTTTGACTCTTACTAGTGAACATGTAAGGTCATAAATGTGCCCACTAGTTCACTAGTAAGATAATTTTGAGGCTTACTAGTTGACATGTAAGCCACAAAATGAGCACTAGCTCTCTAGTAAGATAATTTTGAGCCTTACTAGTGAAGATGTAAGCCACAAAACGCCCACTAGTTCACTAGTAAGATCATTTTGAGGCTTACGAGTTGACATGTAAGCCGCAAAACGCCCACTAGTTCACTGGTAAGATCATTTTGAGGCTTACTTGTGAACATGTAAGGTCATAAATGTGCCCACTAGTTCACTAGTAAGATCATTTTGAGGCGTACTCGTGAACATGTAAGCCACAAAACGCCCACTAGTTCACTAGTAAGATCATTTTGAGGCTTACTAGTGAACATGTAAGCCACAAAACGCCCACTAGTTCACTAGTAAGATCATTTTGACTCTTACTAGTGAACATGTAAGGCCATAAATGTGCCCACTACTTCACAAGTAAGATCATTTTGAGGCTTACTAGTTGACATGTAAGCCACAAAACGCACACTATTTCACTGGAAAGATCATTTTGAGCCTTACTAGTGAAGATGTAAGCCACAAAACGCCCACTAGTTCACTAGTAAGATCATTTTGAGGCTTACTAGTGAACATGTAAGGTCATAAATGTGCCCACTAGTTCACTAGTAAGATCATTTTGAGGCTTACTAGTTGACATGTAAGCCACAAAATGAGCACTAGTTCTCTAGTAAGATCATTTTGAGCCTTACTAGTGAAGATGTAAGCCACAAAACGCCCACTAGTTCACTAGTAAGATCATTTTGAGGCTTACTAGTGAACATGTAAGGTCATAAATGTGCCCACTAGTTCACTAGTAAGATCATTTTGAGGCTTGATAGTTGACATGTAAGCCGCAAAACCCCCACTAGTTCACTGGTAAGATCATTTTGAGGCTTACTTGTGAACATGTAAGGTCATAAATGTGCCCACTAGTTCACTAGTAAGATCATTTTGAGGCGTACTCGTGAACATGTAAGCCACAAAACGCCCACTAGTTCACTAGTAAGATCATTTTGAGCCTTACTAGTGAAGATGTAAGCCACAAAACGCCCACTAGTTCACTAGTAAGATCATTTTGAGGCTTACTAGTTGACATGTAAGCCACAAAATGCCCACTAGTTCTCTAGTAAGATCATTTTGAGCCTTACTAGTGAAGATGTAAGCCACAAAACGCCCACTAGTTCACTAGTAAGATCATTTTGACGCTTACCAGTGAACATGTAAGGCCATAAATGTGCCCACTAGTTCACTAGTAAGATCATTTTGACTCTTACTAGTGAACATGTAAGGCCATAAATGTGCCCACTATTTCACTAGTAAGATCATTTTGAGGCTTACTAGTTGACATGTAAGCCACAAAACGCCCACTATTTCACTGGTAAGATCATTTTGAGCCTTACTAGTGAAGATGTAAGCCACAAAACGCCCACTAGTTCACTAGTAAGATCATTTTGAGGCGTACTCGTGAACATGTAAGCCACAAAACGCCCACTAGTTCACTAGTAAGATCATTTTGAGGCTTACTAGTGAACATGTAAGCCACAAAACGCCCACTAGTTCACTAGTAAGATCATTTTGACGCTTACTCGTGAACATGTAAGGCCATAAATGTGCCCACTAGTTCACAAGTAAGATCATTTTGAGGCTTACTAGTTGACATGTAAGCCGCAAAACGCCCCTTTGCTCACTCGTAAAATCATTTTGAGGCTTACTAGTTGACATGTAAGCCACAAAACGCTCACTAGTTCACCAGTAAGGTCACTGTGACGCTTACTAGTTGACATGTAAGCCACAAAATGCCCACTAGTTCTCTAGTAAGATCATTTTGAGCCTTACTAGTGAAGATGTAAGCCACAAAACGCCCACTAGTTCACTAGTAAGATCATTTTGACGCTTACTAGTGAACATGTAAGGCCATAAATGTGCCCACTAGTTCACTAGTAAGATCATTTTGAGGCTTACTAGTTGACATCTAAGCCGCAAAACGCCCTTAGCTCACTCGTAAAATCATTTTGAGGCTTACGAGTTGACATGTAAGCCGCAAAACGCCCACTAGTTCACTAGTAAGATCATTTTGACGCTTACTAGTGAACATGTAAGGCCATAAATGTGCCCACTAGTTCACTAGTAAGATCAATTTGACTCTTACTAGTGAACATGTAAGGCCATAAATGTGCCCACTAGTTCACTAGTAAGATCATTTTGAGGCTTACTAGTTGACATGTAAGCAACAAAACGCCCACTATTTCACTGGTAAGATCATTTTGAGGCTTACTAGTTGACATGTAAGCCGCAAAACGCCCACTAGTTCACTAGTAAGATCATTTTGACGCTTACTAGTGAACATGTAAGGCCACAAAATGCCCAGTAGTTCTCTAGTAAGATCATTTTGAACCTTACTAGTGAAGATGTAAGCCACAAAACGCCCACTAGTTCACTAGTAAGATCATTTTGAGGCTTACTAGTGAACATGTAAGGTCATAAATGTGCCCACTAATTCACTAGTAAGATCATTTTGAGGCTTACTAGTTGACATGTAAGCCGCAAAACGGCCACTAGTTCACTGGTAAGATCATTTTGAGGCTTACTTGTGAACATGTAAGGTCATAAATGTGCCCACTAGTTCACTAGTAAGATCATTTTGAGGCGTACTCGTGAACATGTAAGCCACAAAACGCCCACTAGTTCACTAGTAAGATCATTTTGAGGCTTACTAGTGAACATGTAAGCCACAAAACGCCCACTAGTTCACTAGTAAGATCATTTTGACGCTTACTCGTGAACATGTAAGGCCATAAATGTGCCCACTAGTTCACAAGTCAGATCATTTTGAGGCTTACTAGTTGACATGTAAGCCGCAAAACGCCCCTTTGCTCACTCGTAAAATCATTTTGAGGCTTACTAGTTGACATGTAAGCCACAAAATGCCCACTAGTTCTCTAGTAAGATCATTTTGAGCCTTACTAGTGAAGATGTAAGCCACAAAACGCCCACTAGTTCACTAGTAAGATCATTTTGACGCTTACTAGTGAACATGTAAGGCCATAAATGTGCCCACTAGTTCACTAGTAAGATCATTTTGAGGCTTACTAGTTCACATCTAAGCCGCAAAACGCCCTTAGCTCACTCGTAAAATCATTTTGAGGCTTACTAGTTGACATGTAAGCCGCAAAACGCCCACTAGTTCACTAGTAAGATCATTTTGACGCTTACTAGTGAACATGTAAGGCCATAAATGTGCCCACTAGTTCACTAGTAAGATCATTTTGACTCTTACTAGTGAACATGTAAGGCCATAAATGTGCCCACTAGTTCACTAGTAAGATCATTTTGAGGCTTACTAGTTGACATGTAAGCAACAAAACGCCCACTATTTCACTGGTAAGATCATTTTGAGCCTTACTAGTGAAGATGTAAGCCACAAAACGCCCACTAGTTCACTAGTAAGATCATTTTGAGGCTTACTAGTGAACATGTAAGGTCATAAATGTGCCACTAGTTCACTAGTAAGATCATTTTGAGGCTTACTAGTTGACATGTAAGCCACAAAATGAGCACTAGTTCTCTAGTAAGATCATTTTGAGCCTTACTAGTGAAGATGTAAGCCGCAAAACGCCCTTAGCTCACTCGTAAAATCATTTTGAGGCTTACTAGTTGACATGTAAGCCGCAAAACGCCCACTAGTTCACTAGTAAGATCATTTTGACGCTTACTTGTGAACATGTAAGGTCATAAATGTGCCCACTAGTTCACTAGTAAGATCATTTTGAGGCGTACTCGTGAACATGTAAGCCACAAAACGCCCACTAGTTCACTAGTAAGATCATTTTGAGGCTTACTAGTGAGCATGTAAGCCATAAATGTGCCCACTAGTTCACAAGTAAGATCATTTTGAGGCTTACTAGTTGACATGTAAGCCGCAAAACGCCCCTTTGCTCACTCGTAAAATCATTTTGAGGCTTACTAGTTGACATGTAAGCCACAAAACGCTCACTAGTTCACCAGTAAGGTCACTGTGACGCTTACTAGTTGACATGTAAGCCACAAAATGCCCACTAGTTCTCTAGTAAGATCATTTTGAGCCTTACTAGTGAAGATGTAAGCCACAAAACGCCCACTAGTTCACTAGTAAGATCATTTTGACGCTTACTAGTGAACATGTAAGGCCATAAATGTGCCCACTAGTTCACTAGTAAGATCATTTTGAGGCTTACTAGTTGACATCTAAGCCGCAAAACGCCCTTAGCTCACTCGTAAAATCATTTTGAGGCTTACGAGTTGACATGTAAGCCGCAAAACGCCCACTAGTTCACTAGTAAGATCATTTTGACGCTTACTAGTGAACATGTAAGGCCATAAATGTGCCCACTAGTTCACTAGTAAGATCAATTTGACTCTTACTAGTGAACATGTAAGGCCATAAATGTGCCCACTAGTTCACTAGTAAGATCATTTTGAGGCTTACTAGTTGACATGTAAGCAACAAAACGCCCACTATTTCACTGGTAAGATCATTTTGAGGCTTACTAGTTGACATGTAAGCCGCAAAACGCCCACTAGTTCACTAGTAAGATCATTTTGACGCTTACTAGTGAACATGTAAGGCCACAAAATGCCCAGTAGTTCTCTAGTAAGATCATTTTGAACCTTACTAGTGAAGATGTAAGCCACAAAACGCCCACTAGTTCACTAGTAAGATCATTTTGAGGCTTACTAGTGAACATGTAAGGTCATAAATGTGCCCACTAATTCACTAGTAAGATCATTTTGAGGCTTACTAGTTGACATGTAAGCCGCAAAACGGCCACTAGTTCACTGGTAAGATCATTTTGAGGCTTACTTGTGAACATGTAAGGTCATAAATGTGCCCACTAGTTCACTAGTAAGATCATTTTGAGGCGTACTCGTGAACATGTAAGCCACAAAACGCCCACTAGTTCACTAGTAAGATCATTTTGAGGCTTACTAGTGAACATGTAAGCCACAAAACGCCCACTAGTTCACTAGTAAGATCATTTTGACGCTTACTCGTGAACATGTAAGGCCATAAATGTGCCCACTAGTTCACAAGTCAGATCATTTTGAGGCTTACTAGTTGACATGTAAGCCGCAAAACGCCCCTTTGCTCACTCGTAAAATCATTTTGAGGCTTACTAGTTGACATGTAAGCCACAAAATGCCCACTAGTTCTCTAGTAAGATCATTTTGAGCCTTACTAGTGAAGATGTAAGCCACAAAACGCCCACTAGTTCACTAGTAAGATCATTTTGACGCTTACTAGTGAACATGTAAGGCCATAAATGTGCCCACTAGTTCACTAGTAAGATCATTTTGAGGCTTACTAGTTCACATCTAAGCCGCAAAACGCCCTTAGCTCACTCGTAAAATCATTTTGAGGCTTACTAGTTGACATGTAAGCCGCAAAACGCCCACTAGTTCACTAGTAAGATCATTTTGACGCTTACTAGTGAACATGTAAGGCCATAAATGTGCCCACTAGTTCACTAGTAAGATCATTTTGACTCTTACTAGTGAACATGTAAGGCCATAAATGTGCCCACTAGTTCACTAGTAAGATCATTTTGAGGCTTACTAGTTGACATGTAAGCAACAAAACGCCCACTATTTCACTGGTAAGATCATTTTGAGCCTTACTAGTGAAGATGTAAGCCACAAAACGCCCACTAGTTCACTAGTAAGATCATTTTGAGGCTTACTAGTGAACATGTAAGGTCATAAATGTGCCACTAGTTCACTAGTAAGATCATTTTGAGGCTTACTAGTTGACATGTAAGCCACAAAATGAGCACTAGTTCTCTAGTAAGATCATTTTGAGCCTTACTAGTGAAGATGTAAGCCGCAAAACGCCCTTAGCTCACTCGTAAAATCATTTTGAGGCTTACTAGTTGACATGTAAGCCGCAAAACGCCCACTAGTTCACTAGTAAGATCATTTTGACGCTTACTTGTGAACATGTAAGGTCATAAATGTGCCCACTAGTTCACTAGTAAGATCATTTTGAGGCGTACTCGTGAACATGTAAGCCACAAAACGCCCACTAGTTCACTAGTAAGATCATTTTGAGGCTTACTAGTGAGCATGTAAGCCACAAAACGCCCACTAGTTCACTAGTAAGATCATTTTGAGCCTTACTAGTGAAGATGTAAGCCACAAAACGCCCACTAGTTCACTAGTAAGATCATTTTGACGCTTACTAGTCAACATGTAAGGCCATAAATGTGCCCACTAGTTCACTAGTAAGATCATTTTGAGGCTTACTAGTTGACATGTAAGCCACAAAATGAGCACTAGTTCTCTAGTAAGATCATTTTGAGCCTTACTAGTGAAGATGTAAGCCACAAAACGCCCACTAGTTCACTAGTAAGATCATTTTGAGGCTTACTAGTTGACATGTAAGCCGCAAAACGCCCACTAGTTCACTGGTAAGATCATTTTGAGGCTTACTTGTGAACATGTAAGGTCATAAATGTGCCCACTAGTTCACTAGTAAGATCATTTTGACTCTTACTAGTGAACATGTAAGGCCATAAATGTGCCCACTAGTTCACTAGTAAGATCATTTTGACGCTTACTAGTTGACATGTAAGCCACAAAACGCCCACTATTTCACTGGTAAGATCATTTTGAGCCTTACTAGTGAAGATGTAAGCCACAAAACGCCCACTAGTTCACTAGTAAGATCATTTTGACTCTTACTAGTGAACATGTAAGGCCATAAATGTGCCCACTACTTCACTAGTAAGATCATTTTGAGGCTTACTAGTGAACATGTAAGGTCATAAATGTGCCCACTAGTTCACTAGTAAGATCATTTTGAGGCTTACGAGTTGACATGTAAGCCACAAAATGAGCACTAGTTCTCTTGTAAGATCATTTTGAGCCTTACTAGTGAAGATGTAAGCCACAAAACGCCCACTAGTTCACTAGTAAGATCATTTTGAGGCTTACTAGTGAACATGTAAGGTCATAAATGTGCCCACTAGTTCACTAGTAAAATCATTTTGAGGCTTGATAGTTGAGCCTTACCAGTGAAGATGTAAGCCACAAAACGCCCACTAGTTCACTAGTAAGATCATTTTGAGGCTTACTAGTGAACATGTAAGGTCATAAATGTGCCCACTAGTTCACGAGTAAGATCATTTTGAGGCTTACTAGTTGACATGTAAGCCACAAAATGCCCACTAGTTCTCTAGTAAGATCATTTTGAGCCTTACTAGTGAAGATGTAAGCCACAAAACGCCCACTAGTTCACTAGTAAGATCATTTTGAGGCTTACTAGTGAACATGTAAGGTCATAAATGTGCCCACTAGTTCACTAGTAAGATCATTTTGAGGCTTGATAGTTGACATGTAAGCCGCAAAACCCCCACTAGTTCACTGGTAAGATCATTTTGAGGCTTACTTGTGAACATGTAAGGTTATAAATGTGCCCACTAGTTCACTAGTAAGATCATTTTGAGGCGTACTCGTGAACAAGTAAGCCACAAAACGCCCACTAGTTCACTAGCAAGATCATTTTGACTTACTAGTGAACATGTAAGGCCATAAATGTGCCCACTAGATCACTAGTAAGATCATTTTGAGGCTTACTAGTTGACATCTAAGCCGCAAAACGCCCTTAGCTCACTCGTAAAATCATTTTGAGGCTTACTAGTTGACATGTAAGCCGCAAAACGCCCACTAGTTCACTGGTAAGATCATTTTGAGCCTTACTAGTGAAGATGTAAGCCACAAAACGCCCACTAGTTCACTAGTAAGATCATTTTCAGGCTTGCTAGTGAACATGTAAGGTCATAAATGTGCCCACTAGTTCACTAGTAAGATCATTTTGAGGCTTACTAGTTGACATGTAAGCCACAAAATGCCCACTAGTTCTCTAGTAAGATCATTTTGAGCCTTACTAGTGAAGATGTAAGCCACAAAACGCCCACTAGTTCACTAGTAAGATCATTTTGAGGCTTACTAGTGAACATGTAAGGTCATAAATGTGCCCACTAGTTCACTAGTAAGATCATTTTGAGGCTTGATAGTTGACATGTAAGCCGCAAAACCCCCACTAGTTCACTGGTAAGATCATTTTGAGGCTTACTTGTGAACATGTAAGGTCATAAATGTGCCCACTAGTTCACTAGTAAGATCATTTTGAGGCGTACTCGTGAACATGTAAGCCACAAAACGCCCACTAGTTCACGAGTAAGATCATTTTGACGCTTACTCGTGAACATGTGAGGCCATAAATGTGCCCACTAGTTCACTAGTAAGATCATTTCGACACTTACTAGTGAACATGTAAGGCCATAAATGTGCCCACTAGTTCACTAGTAAGATCATTTTGAGGCTTACTCGTTGACATGTAAGCCACAAAATGCCCACTAGTTCTCTAGTAAGATCATTTTGAGGCTTACTAGTTGACATGTAAGCCGCAAAACGCCCCTTAGCTCACTTGTAAAATCATTTTGAGGCTTACTAGTTGACATGTAAGCCGCAAAACGCCCACGAGTTCACTAGTAAGATCATTTTGACGCTTACTAGTGAACATGTAATGCCATAAATGTGCCCAATAGTTCACAAGTAAGATCATTTTGAGGCTTACTAGTTGACATGTAAGCCGCAAAACGCCCCTTTGCTCACTCGTAAAATCATTTTGAGGCTTACTAGTTGACATGTAAGCCACAAAACGCTCACTAGTTCACCAGTAAGGTCACTGTGACGCTTACTAGTTGACATGTAAGCCACAAAATGCCCACTAGTTCTCTAGTAAGATCATTTTGAGCCTTACTAGTGAAGATGTAAGCCACAAAACGCCCACTAGTTCACTAGTAAGATCATTTTGAGGCTTACTAGTGAACATGTAAGGTCATAAATGTGCCCACTAGTTCACTAGTAAGATCATTTTGAGGCTTACTAGTTGACATGTAAGCCGCAAAACGCCCACTAGTTCACTGGTAAGATCATTTTGAGGCTTACTTGTGAACATGTAAGGTCGTAAATGTGCCCACTAGTTCACTAGTAAGATCATTTTGAGGCGTACTCGTGAACATGTAAGCCACAAAACGCCCACTAGTTCACTGGTAAGATCATTTTGAGGCTTACTAGTGAACATGTAAGCCACAAAACGCCCACTAGTTCACTACTAAGATCATTGTGACTCTTACTAGTGAACATGTAAGGCCATAAATGTGCCCACTAGTTCACTAGTAAGATCATTTTGAGGCTTACTAGTTGACATGTAAGCCACAAAACGGCCACTATTTCACTGGTAAAATCATTTTGAGCCTTACCAGTGAAGATGTAAGCCACAAAACGCCCACTAGTTCACTAGTAAGATCATTTTGAGGCTTACTAGTGAACATGTAAGGTCATAAATGTGCCCACTAGTTCACTAGTAAGATCATTTTGAGGCTTACTAGTTGACATGTAAGCCACAAAATGCCCACTAGTTCTCTAGTAAGATCATTTTGAGCCTTACTAGTGAAGATGTGAGCCACAAAACGCCCACTAGTTCACTAGTAAGATCATTTTGAGGCTTACTAGTGAACATGTAAGGTCATAAATGTGCCCACTAGTTCACTAGTAAGATCATTTTGAGGCTTGATAGTTGACATGTAAGCCGCAAAACCCCCACTAGTTCACTGGTAAGATCATTTTGAGGCTTACTTGTGAACATGTAAGGTCATAAATGTGCCCACTAGTTCACTAGTAAGATCATTTTGAGGCGTACTCGTGAACATGTAAGCCACAAAACGCCCACTAGTTCACTAGTAAGATCATTTTGAGGCTTACTAGTGAACATGTAAGCCACAAAACGCCCACTAGTTCACTAGTAAGATCATTTTGACTCTTACTAGTGAACATGTAAGGCCATAAATGTGCCCACTAGTTCACTAGTAAGATCATTTTGAGACTTACTAGTTGACATCTAAGCCGCAAAACGCCCTTAGCTCACTCGTAAAATCATTTTGAGGCTTACTAGTTGACATGTAAGCCGCAAAACGCCCACTAGTTCACTCGTAAGATCATTTTGACGCTTACTAGTGAACATGTAAGGCCATAAATGTGCCCACTAGTTCACTAGTAAGATCATTTTGACTCTTACTCGTGAACATGTAAGTCCATAAATGTGCCCACTAGTTCACTAGTAAGATCATTTTGAGGCTTACTAGTTGACATGTAAACCACAAAACGCCCACTATTTCACTGGTAAGATCATTTTGAGCCTTACTAGTGAAGATGTAAGCCACAAAACGCCCACTAGTTCACTAGTAAGATCATTTTGAGGCTTACTTGTGAACATGTAAGGCCATAAATGTGCCCACTAGTTCACTAGTAAGATCATTTTGAGGCTTACTAGTTGACATGTAAGCCACAAAATGCCTACTAGTTCTCTAGTAAGATCATTTAGAGCCTTACTAGTGAAGATGTAAGCCACAAAACGCCCACTAGTTCACTAGTAAGATAATTTTGAGGCTTACTAGTGAACATGTAAGGTCATAAATGTGCTCACTAGTTCACTAGTAAGATCATTTTGAGGCTTGATAGTTGAAATGTAAGGCCATAAATGTGCCCACTAGTTCACTAGTAAGATCATTTTGAGGCTTACTAGTTGACATGTAAGCCACAAAACGCCCACTAGTTCACTAGTAAGATCATTTTGAGGCTTACTAGTGAACATGTAAGGTCATAAATGTGCCCACTAGTTCACTAGTAAGATCATTTTGAGGCTTACTAGTTGACATGTAAGCCACAAAATGCCCACTAGTTCTCTAGTAAGATCATTTTGAGCCTTACTAGTAAAGATGTAAGCCACAAAACGCCCACTAGTTCACTAGTAAGATAATTTTGAGGCTTACTAGTGAACATGTAAGGTCATAAATGTGCCCACTAGTTCACTAGTAAGATCATTTTGAGGCTTGATAGTTGACATGTAAGCCGCAAAACCCCCACTAGTTCACTGGTAAGATCATTTTGAGGCTTACTTGTGAACATGTAAGGTCATAAATGTGCCCACTAGTTCACTAGTAAGATCATTTTGAGGCGTACTCGTGAACATGTAAGCCACAAAACGCCCACTAGTTCACTAGTAAGATCATTTTGAGGCTTACTAGTGAACATGTAAGCCACAAAACGCCCACTAGTTCACTAGTAAGATCATTTTGAGGCTTACTAGTGAACATGTAAGGTCATAAATGTGCCCACTAGTTCACTAGTAAGATCATTTTGAGGCTTGATAGTTGACATGTAAGCCGCAAAACCCCCACTAGTTCACTGGTAAGATCATTTTGAGGCTTACTTGTGAACATGTAAGGTCATAAATGTGCCCACTAGTTCACTAGTAAGATCATTTTGAGGCGTACTCGTGAACATGTAAGCCACAAAACGCCCACTAGTTCACTAGTAAGATCATTTTGAGGCTTACTAGTGAACATGTAAGCCACAAAACGCCCACTAGTTCACTAGTAAGATCATTTTGACTCTTACTAGTGAACATGTAAGGCCATAAATGTGCCCACTAGTTCACTAGTAAGATCATTTTGAGGCTTACTAGTTGACATCTAAGCCGCAAAACGCCCTTAGCTCACTCGTAAAATCATTTTGAGGCTTACTAGTTGACATGTAAGCCGCAAAACGCCCACTAGTTCACTCGTAAGATCATTTTGACGCTTACTAGTGAACATGTAAGGCCATAAATGTGCCCACTAGTTCACTAGTAAGATCATTTTGACTCTTACTCGTGAACATGTAAGGCCATAAATGTGCCCACTAGTTCACTAGTAAGATCATTTTGAGGCTTACTAGTTGACATGTAAGCCACAAAACGCCCACTATTTCACTGGTAAGATCATTTTGAGCCTTACTAGTGAAGATGTAAGCCACAAAACGCCCACTAGTTCACTAGTAAGATCATTTTGAGGCTTACTTGTGAACATGTAAGGTCATAAATGTGCCCACTAGTTCACTAGTAAGATCATTTTGAGGCTTACTAGTTGACATGTAAGCCACAAAATGCCCACTAGTTCTCTAGTAAGATCATTTTGAGCCTTACTAGTGAAGATGTAAGCCACAAAACGCCCACTAGTTCACTAGTAAGATAATTTTGAGGCTTACTAGTGAACATGTAAGGTCATAAATGTGCTCACTAGTTCACTAGTAAGATCATTTTGAGGCTTGATACTTGAAATGTAAGCCGCAAAACCCCCACTAGTTCACTGGTAAGATCATTTTGAGGCTTACTTGTGAACATGTAAGGTCATAAATGTGCCCACTAGTTCACTAGTAAGATCATTTTGAGGCGTACTCGTGAACATGTAAGCCACAAAACGCCCACTAGTAAGATCATTTTGAGGCTTACTAGTGAACATGTAAGCCACAAAACGCCCACTAGTTCACTAGTAAGATCATTTTGACGCTTACTCGTGAACATGTAAGGCCATAAATGTGCCCACTAGTTCACTAGTAAGATCATTTCGACGCTTACTAGTGAACATGTAAGGCCATAAATGTGCCCACTAGTTCACTAGTAAGATCATTTTGAGGCTTACTCGTTGACATGTAAGCCACAAAATGCCCACTAGTTCTCTAGTAAGATCATTTTGAGGCTTACTAGTTGACATGTAAGCCGCAAAACGCCCCTTAGCTCACTCGTAAAATCATTTTGAGGCTTACTAGTTGACATGAAAGCCGCAAAACGCCCACTAGTTCACTAGTAAGATCATTTTGACGCTTACTAGTGAACATGTAAGGCCATAAATGTGCCCACTAGTTCACAAGTAAGATCATTTTGAGGCTTACTAGTTGACATGTAAGCCACAAAACGCCCCTTTGCTCACTCGTAAAATCATTTTGAGGCTTACTAGTTGACATGTAAGCCACAAAACGCTCACTAGTTCACCAGTAAGGTCATTGTGACGCTTACTAGTTGACATGTAAGCCACAAAACGCCCACTAGTTCACTAGTAAGATCATTTTGACGCTTACTCGTGAACATGTAAGGCCATAAATGTGCCCACTAGTTCACAAGTAAGATCATTTTGAGGCTTACTAGTTGACATGTAAGCCGCAAAACGCCCCTTTGCTCACTCGTAAAATCATTTTGAGGTTTACTAGTTGACATGTAAGCCACAAAATGCCCACTAGTTCTCTAGTAAGATCATTTTGAGCCTTACTAGTGAAGATGTAAGCCACAAAACGCCCACTAGTTCACTAGTAAGATCATTTTGACGCTTACTAGTGAACATGTAAGGCCATAAATGTGCCCACTAGTTCACTAGTAAGATCATTTTGAGGCTTACTAGTTGACATCTAAGCCGCAAAACGCCCTTAGCTCAATCGTAAAATCATTTTGAGGCTTACTAGTGAACATGTAAGGCCTTAAATGTGCCCACTAGTTCACTAGTAAGATCATTTTGACTCTTACTAGTGAACATGTAAGGCCATAAATGTGCCCACTAGTTCACTAGTAAGATCATTTTGAGGCTTACTAGTTGACATGTAAGCAACAAAACGCCCACTATTTCACTGGTAAGATCATTTTGAGCCTTACTGGTGAAGATGTAAGCCACAAAACGCCCACTAGTTCACTAGTAAGATCATTTTGAGGCTTACTAGTGAACATGTAAGGTCATAAATGTGCCACTAGTTCACTAGTAAGATCATTTTGAGGCTTACTAGTGAACATGTAAGGTCATAAATGTGCCCACTAGTTCACTAGTAAGATCATTTTGAGGCTTACTAGTTGACATGTAAGCCACAAAATGAGCACTAGTTCTCTAGTAAGATCATTTTGAGCCTTACTAGTGAAGATGTAAGCCACAAAACGCCCACTAGTTCACTAGTAAGATCATTTTGAGGCTTACTAGTTGACATGTAAGCCGCAAAACGCCCACTAGTTCACTGGTAAGATCATTTTGAGGCTTACTTGTGAACATGTAAGGTCATAAATGTGCCCACTAGTTCACTAGTAAGATCATTTTGAGGCGTACTCGTGAACATGTAAGCCACAAAACGCCCACTAGTTCACTAGTAAGATCATTTTGAGGCTTACTAGTGAGCATGTAAGCCACAAAACGCCCACTAGTTCACTAGTAAGATCATTTTGAGCCTTACTAGTGAAGATGTAAGCCACAAAACGCCCACTAGTTCACTAGTAAGATCATTTTGACGCTTACTAGTCAACATGTAAGGCCATAAATGTGCCCACTAGTTCACTAGTAAGATCATTTTGAGTCTTACTAGTTGACATGTAAGCCACAAAATGAGCACTAGTTCTCTAGTAAGATCATTTTGAGCCTTACTAGTGAAGATGTAAGCCACAAAACGCCCACTAGTTCACTAGTAAGATCATTTTGAGGCTTACTAGTTGACATGTAAGCCGCAAAACGCCCACTAGTTCACTGGTAAGATCATTTTGAGGCTTACTTTTGAACATGTAAGGTCATAAATGTGCCCACTAGTTCACTAGTAAGATCATTTTGACTCTTACTAGTGAACATGTAAGGCCATAAATGTGCCCACTAGTTCACTAGTAAGATCATTTTGACGCTTACTAGTTGACATGTAAGCCACAAAACGCCCACTATTTCACTGGTAAGATCATTTTGAGCCTTACTAGTGAAGATGTAAGCCACAAAACGCCCACTAGTTCACTAGTAAGATCATTTTGACTCTTACTAGTGAACATGTAAGGCCATAAATGTGCCCACTACTTCACTAGTAAGATCATTTTGAGGCTTACTAGTGAACATGTAAGGTCATAAATGTGCCCACTAGTTCACTAGTAAGATCATTTTGAGGCTTACGAGTTGACATGTAAGCCACAAAATGAGCACTAGTTCTCTTGTAAGATCATTTTGAGCCTTACTAGTGAAGATGTAAGCCACAAAACGCCCACTAGTTCACTAGTAAGATCATTTTGAGGCTTACTAGGGAACATGTAAGGTCATAAATGTGCCCACTAGTTCACTAGTAAGATCATTTTGAGGCTTGATAGTTGACATGTAAGCCGCAAAACCCCCACTAGTTCACTGGTAAGATCATTTTGAGGCTTACTTGTGAACATGTAAGGTCATAAATGTGCCCACTAGTTCACTAGTAAGATCATTTTGAGGCGTACTCGTGAACATGTAAGCCACAAAACGCCCACTAGTTCACTAGTAAGATCATTTTGAGGCTTACTAGTTGACATCTAAGCCGCAAAACGCCCTTAGCTCACTCGTAAAATCATTTTGAGGCTTACTAGTTGACATATAAGCCACAAAACGCCCCTTTGCTCACTCGTAAAATCATTTTGAGGCTTACTAGTTGACATGTAAGCCACAAAACGCTCACTAGTTCACCAGTAAGGTCATTGTGACGCTTACTAGTTGACATGTAAGCCACAAAATGCCCACTAGTTCTCTAGTAAGATCATTTTGAGCCTTACTAGTGAAGATGTAAGCCACAAAACGCCCACTAGTTCACTAGTAAGATCATTTTGACGCTTACTAGTGAACATGTAAGGCCATAAATGTGCCCACTAGTTCACTAGTAAGATCATTTTGAGGCTTACTAGTTGACATCGAAGCCGCAAAACGCCCTTAGTTCACTCGTAAAATCATTTTGAGGCTTACTAGTTGACATGTAAGCCGCAAAACGGCCACTAGTTCACTCGTAAGATCATTTTGACGCTTACTAGTTGACATGTAAGCCACAAAATGCCCACTAGTTCTCTAGTAAGATCATTTTGAGCCTTACTAGTGAAGATGTAACCCACAAAACCCCCACTAGTTCACTAGAAAGATCATTTTGACGCTTACGAGTGAACATGTAAGGCCATAAATGTGCCCACTCGTTCACTAGTAAGATCATTTTGAGGCTTACTAGTTGACATCTAAGCCGCAAAACGCCCTTAGCTCACTCGTAAAATCATTTTGAGGCTTACGAGTTGACATGTAAGCCGCAAAACGCCCACTAGTTCACTAGTAAGATCATTTTGACTCTTACTAGTGAACATGTAAGGCCATAAATGTGCCCACTAGTTCACTAGTAAGATCATTTTGAGCCTTACTAGTGAAGATGTAAGCCACAAAACGCCCACTAGTTCACTAGTAAGATCATTTTGAGGCTTACTAGTTGACATGTAAGCCGCAAAACGCCCACTAGTTCACTACTAAGATCATTGTGACTCTTACTAGTGAACATGTAAGGCCATAAATGTGCCCACTAGTTCACTAGTAAGATCATTTTGAGGCTTACTTGTGAACATGTAAGGTCGTAAATGTGCCCACTAGTTCACTAGTAAGATCATTTTGAGGTGTACTCGTGAACATGTAAGCCACAAAACGCCCACTAGTTCACTAGTAAGATCATTTTGAGGCTTACTAGTGAACATGTAAGCCACAAAACGCCCACTAGTTCACTACTAAGATCATTGTGACTCTTACTAGTGAACATGTAAGGCCATAAATGTGCCCACTAGTTCACTAGTAAGATCATTTTGAGGCTTACTAGTTGACATGTAAGCCAAAAAACGCCCACTATTTCACTGGTAAGATCATTTTGAGCCTTACCAGTGAAGATGTAAGCCACAAAACGCCCACTAGTTCACTAGTAAGATCATTTTGAGGCTTACTAGTGAACATGTAAGGTCATAAATGTGCCCACTAGTTCACGAGTAAGATCATTTTGAGGCTTACTAGTTGACATGTAAGCCACAAAATGCCCACTAGTTCTCTAGTAAGATCATTTTGAGCCTTACTAGTGAAGATGTAAGCCACAAAACGCCCACTAGTTCACTAGTAAGATCATTTTGAGGCTTACTAGTGAATATGTAAGGTCATAAATGTGCCCACTAGTTCACTAGTAAGATCATTTTGAGGCTTGATAGTTGACATGTAAGCCGCAAAACCCCCACTAGTTCACTGGTAAGATCATTTTGAGGCTTACTTGTGAACATGTAAGGTCATAAATGTGCCCACTAGTTCACTAGTAAGATCATTTTGAGGCGTACTCGTGAACATGTAAGCCACAAAACGCCCACTAGTTCACTAGCAAGATCATTTTGACTTACTAGTGAACATGTAAGGCCATAAATGTGCCCACTAGATCACTAGTAAGATCATTTTGAGGCTTACTAGTTGACATCTAAGCCGCAAAACGCCCTTAGCTCACTCGTAAAATCATTTTGAGGCTTACTAGTTGACATGTAAGCCGCAAAACGCCCACTAGTTCACTAGTAAGATCATTTTGACGCTTACTAGTGAACATGTAAGGCCATAAATGTGCCCACTAGTTCACTAGTAAGATCATTTTGAGGCTTACTAGTTGACATGTAAGCCACAAAACGCCCACTATTTCACTGGTAAGATCATTTTGAGCCTTACTAGTGAAGATGTAAGCCACAAAACGCCCACTAGTTCACTAGTAAGATCATTTTCAGGCTTGCTAGTGAACATGTAAAGTCATAAATGTGCCCACTAGTTCACTAGTAAGATCATTTTGAGGCTTACTAGTTGACATGTAAGCCACAAAATGCCCACTAGTTCTCTAGTAAGATCATTTTGAGCCTTACTAGTGAAGATGTAAGCCACAAAACGCCCACTAGTTCACTAGTAAGATCATTTTGAGGCTTACTAGTGAACATGTAAGGTCATAAATGTGCCCACTAGTTCACTAGTAAGATCATTTTGAGGCTTGATAGTTGACATGTAAGCCGCAAAACCCCCACTAGTTCACTGGTAAGATCATTTTGAGGCTTACTTGTGAACATGTAAGGTCATAAATGTGCCCACTAGTTCACTAGTAAGATCATTTTGAGGCGTACTTGTGAACATGTAAGCCACAAAACGCCCACTAGTTCACTAGTAAGATCATTTTGAGGCTTACTAGTGAACATGTAAGCCAGAAAACGCCCACTAGTTCACGAGTAAGATCATTTTGACGCTTACTCGTGAACATGTGAGGCCATAAATGTGCCCACTAGTTCACTAGTAAGATCATTTCGACACTTACTAGTGAACATGTAAGGCCATAAATGTGCCCACTAGTTCACTAGTAAGATCATTTTGAGGCTTACTCGTTGACATGTAAGCCACAAAATGCCCACTAGTTCTCTAGTAAGATCATTTTGAGGCTTACTAGTTGACATGTAAGCCGCAAAACGCCCCTTAGCTCACTCGTAAAATCATTTTGAGGCTTACTAGTTGACATGTAAGCCGCAAAACGCCCACGAGTTCACTAGTAAAATCATTTTGACGCTTACTAGTGAACATGTAATGCCATAAATGTGCCCACTAGTTCACAAGTAAGATCATTTTGAGGCTTACTAGTTGACATGTAAGCCGCAAAACGCCCCTTTGCTCACTCGTAAAATCATTTTGAGGCTTACTAGTTGACATGTAAGCCACAAAACGCTCACTAGTTCACCAGTAAGGTCACTGTGACGCTTACTAGTTGACATGTAAGCCACAAAATGCCCACTAGTTCTCTAGTAAGATCATTTTGAGCCTTACTAGTGAAGATGTAAGCCACAAAACGCCAACTAGTTCACTAGTAAGATCATTTTGAGGCTTACTAGTGAACATGTAAGGTCATAAATGTGCCCACTAGTTCACTAGTAAGATCATTTTGAGGCTTACTAGTTGACATGTAAGCCGCAAAACGCCCACTAGTTCACTGGTAAGATCATTTTGAGGCTTACTTGTGAACATGTAAGGTCGTAAATGTGCCCACTAGTTCACTAGTAAGATCATTTTGAGGCGTACTCGTGAACATGTAAGCCACAAAACGCCCACTAGTTCACTGGTAAGATCATTTTGAGGCTTACTAGTGAACATGTAAGCCACAAAACGCCCACTAGTTCACTACTAAGATCATTGTGACTCTTACTAGTGAACATGTAAGGCCATAAATGTGCCCACTAGTTCACTAGTAAGATCATTTTGAGGCTTACTAGTTGACATGTAAGCCACAAAACGCCCACTATTTCACTGGTAAAATCATTTTGAGCCTTACCAGTGAAGATGTAAGCCACAAAACGCCCACTAGTTCACTAGTAAGATCATTTTGAGGCTTACTAGTGAACATGTAAGGTCATAAATGTGCCCACTAGTTCACTAGTAAGATCATTTTGAGGCTTACTAGTTGACATGTAAGCCACAAAATGCCCACTAGTTCTCTAGTAAGATCATTTTGAGCCTTACTAGTGAAGATGTAAGCCACAAAACGCCCACTAGTTCACTAGTAAGAACATTTTGAGGCTTACTAGTGAACATGTAAGGTCATAAATGTGCCCACTAGTTCACTAGTAAGATCATTTTGAGGCTTGATAGTTGACATGTAAGCCGCAAAACCCCCACTAGTTCACTGGTAAGATCATTTTGAGGCTTACTTGTGAACATGTAAGGTAGTAAATGTGCCCACTAGTTCACTAGTAAGATCATTTTGAGGCGTACTCGTGAACATGTAAGCCACAAAACGCCCACTAGTTCACTAGTAAGATCATTTTGACTTACTAGTGAACATGTAAGGCCATAAATGTGCCCACTAGATCACTAGTAAGATCATTTTGAGGCTTACTAGTTGACATCTAAGCCGCAAAACGCCCTTAGCTCACTCGTAAAATCATTTTGAGGCTTACTAGTTGACATGTAAGCCGCAAAACGCCCACTAGTTCACTAGTAAGATCATTTTGACGCTTACTAGTGAACATGTAAGGCCATAAATGTGCCCACTAGTTCACTAGTAAGATCATTTTGAGGCTTACTAGTTGACATGTAAGCCACAAAACGCCCACTATTTCACTGGTAAGATCATTTTGAGCCTTACTAGTGAAGATGTAAGCCACAAAACGCCCACTAGTTCACTAGTAAGATCATTTTCAGGCTTGCTAGTGAACATGTAAGGTCATAAATGTGCCCACTAGTTCACTAGTAAGATCATTTTGAGGCTTACTAGTTGACATGTAAGCCACAAAATGCCCACTAGTTCTCTAGTAAGATCATTTTGAGCCTTACTAGTGAAGATGTAAGCCACAAAACGCCCACTAGTTCACTAGTAAGATCATTTTGAGGCTTACTAGTGAACATGTAAGGTCATAAATGTGCCCACTAGTTCACTAGTAAGATCATTTTGAGGCTTGATAGTTGACATGTAAGCCGCAAAACCCCCACTAGTTCACTGGTAAGATCATTTTGAGGCTTACTTGTGAACATGTAAGGTCATAAATGTGCCCACTAGTTCACTAGTAAGATCATTTTGAGGCGTACTCGTGAACATGTAAGCCACAAAACGCCCACTAGTTCACTAGTAAGATCATTTTGAGGCTTACTAGTGAACATGTAAGCCACAAAACGCCCACTAGTTCACTAGTAAGATCATTTTGACGCTTACTCGTGAACATGTGAGGCCATAAATGTGCCCACTAGTTCACTAGTAAGATCATTTCGACGCTTACTAGTGAACATGTAAGGCCATAAATGTGCCCACTAGTTCACTAGTAAGATCATTTTGAGGCTTACTCGTTGACATGTAAGCCACAAAATGCCCACTAGTTCTCTAGTAAGATCATTTTGAGGCTTACTAGTTGACATGTAAGCCGCAAAACGCCCCTTAGCTCACTCGTAAAATCATTTTGAGCCTTACTAGTGAAGATGTAAGCCACAAAACGCCCACTAGTTCACTAGTAAGATCATTTTGAGGCTTACTAGTGAACATGTAAGGTCATAAATGTGCCCACTAGTTCACTAGTAAGATCATTTTGAGGCTTACTAGTTGACATGTAAGCCGCAAAACGCCCACTAGTTCACTGGTAAGATCATTTTGAGGCTTACTTGTGAACATGTAAGGTCGTAAATGTGCCCACTAGTTCACTAGTAAGATCATTTTGAGGCGTACTCGTGAACATGTAAGCCACAAAACGCCCACTAGTTCACTACTAAGATCATTGTGACTCTTACTAGTGAACATGTAAGGCCATAAATGTGCCCACTAGTTCACTAGTAAGATCATTTTGAGGCTTACTAGTTGACATGTAAGCCACAAAACGGCCACTATTTCACTGGTAAAATCATTTTGAGCCTTACCAGTGAAGATGTAAGCCACAAAACGCCCACTAGTTCACTAGTAAGATCATTTTGAGGCTTACTAGTGAACATGTAAGGTCATAAATGTGCCCACTAGTTCACTAGTAAGATCATTTTGAGGCTTACTAGTTGACATGTAAGCCACAAAATGCCCACTAGTTCTCTAGTAAGATCATTTTGAGCCTTACTAGTGAAGATGTGAGCCACAAAACGCCCACTAGTTCACTAGTAAGATCATTTTGAGGCTTACTAGTGAACATGTAAGGTCATAAATGTGCCCACTAGTTCACTAGTAAGATCATTTTGAGGCTTGATAGTTGACATGTAAGCCGCAAAACCCCCACTAGTTCACTGGTAAGATCATTTTGAGGCTTACTTGTGAACATGTAAGGTCATAAATGTGCCCACTAGTTCACTAGTAAGATCATTTTGAGGCGTACTCGTGAACATGTAAGCCACAAAACGCCCACTAGTTCACTAGTAAGATCATTTTGAGGCTTACTAGTGAACATGTAAGCCACAAAACGCCCACTAGTTCACTAGTAAGATCATTTTGACTCTTACTAGTGAACATGTAAGGCCATAAATGTGCCCACTAGTTCACTAGTAAGATCATTTTGAGGCTTACTAGTTGACATCTAAGCCGCAAAACGCCCTTAGCTCACTCGTAAAATCATTTTGAGGCTTACTAGTTGACATGTAAGCCGCAAAACGCCCACTAGTTCACTCGTAAGATCATTTTGACGCTTACTAGTGAACATGTAAGGCCATAAATGTGCCCACTAGTTCACTAGTAAGATCATTTTGACTCTTACTCGTGAACATGTAAGGCCATAAATGTGCCCACTAGTTCACTAGTAAGATCATTTTGAGGCTTACTAGTTGACATGTAAGCCACAAAACGCCCACTATTTCACTGGTAAGATCATTTTGAGCCTTACTAGTGAAGATGTAAGCCACAAAACGCCCACTAGTTCACTAGTAAGATCATTTTGAGGCTTACTTGTGAACATGTAAGGTCATAAATGTGCCCACTAGTTCACTAGTAAGATCATTTTGAGGCTTACTAGTTGACATGTAAGCCACAAAATGCCCACTAGTTCTCTAGTAAGATCATTTTGAGCCTTACTAGTGAAGATGTAAGCCACAAAACGCCCACTAGTTCACTAGTAAGATAATTTTGAGGCTTACTAGTGAACATGTAAGGTCATAAATGTGCTCACTAGTTCACTAGTAAGATCATTTTGAGGCTTGATAGTTGAAATGTAAGCCGCAAAACCCCCACTAGTTCACTGGTAAGATCATTTTGAGGCTTACTTGTGAACATGTAAGGTCATAAATGTGCCCACTAGTTCACTAGTAAGATCATTTTGAGGCGTACTCGTAAACATGTAAGCCACAAAACGCCCACTAGTAAGATCATTTTGAGGCTTACTAGTGAACATGTAAGCCACAAAACGCCCACTAGTTCACTAGTAAGATCATTTTGACGCTTACTCGTGAACATGTAAGGCCATAAATGTGCCCACTAGTTCACTAGTAAGATCATTTCGACGCTTACTAGTGAACATGTAAGGCCATAAATGTGCCCACTAGTTCACTAGTAAGATCATTTTGAGGCTTACTCGTTGACATGTAAGCCACAAAATGCCCACTAGTTCTCTAGTAAGATCATTTTGAGGCTTACTAGTTGACATTTAAGCCGCAAAACGCCCCTTAGCTCACTCGTAAAATCATTTTGAGGCTTACGAGGTGACATGTAAGCCGCAAAACGCCCACTAGTTCACTAGTAAGATCATTTTGACGCTTACTAGTGAACATGTAAGGCCATAAATGTGCCCACTAGTTCACAAGTAAGATCATTTTGAGGCTTACTAGTTGACATGTAAGCCACAAAACGCCCCTTTGCTCACTCGTAAAATCATTTTGAGGCTTACTAGTTGACATGTAAGCCACAAAACGCTCACTAGTTCACCAGTAAGGTCATTGTGACGCTTACTAGTTGACATGTAAGCCACAAAATGCCCACTAGTTCTCTAGTAAGATCATTTTGAGCCTTATTAGTGAAGATGTAAGCCACAAAACCCCCACTAGTTCACTAATAAGTCGTTTTGAGGCTTACTAGTGAACATATAAGCCACAAAACGCTCACTAGTTCACTAGTAAGATCATTTTGAGGCTTACTAGTGAACATGTAAGGCCATAAATGTGCCCACTAGTTCACTAGTAAGATCATTTTGAGGCTTACTAGTTGACATGTAAGCCGCAAAACGCCCACTAGTTCACTGGTAAGATCATTTTGAGGCTTACTAGTGAATATGTAAGCCACAAAACGCTCACTAGTTCACTAGTAAGATCATTTTGAGGCTTACTAGTTGACATCTAAGCCGCAAAACGCCCTTAGCTCACTCGTAAAATCATTTTGAGGCTTACTAATTGACATGTAAGCCGCAAAACGCCCACTAGTTCACTAGTAAGATCATTTTGACGCTTACTAGTGAACATGTAAGGCCACAAAATGCCCAGTAGTTCTCTAGTAAGATCATTTTGAGCCTTACTAGTGAAGATGTAAGCCACAAAACGCCCACTAGTTCACTAGTAAGATCATTTTGAGGCTTACTAGTGAACATGTAAGGTCATAAATGTTCCCACTAATTCACTATTAAGATCATTTTGAGGCTTACTAGTTGACATGTAAGCCGCAAAACGGCCACTAGTTCACTGGTAAGATCATTTTGAGGCTTACTTGTGAACATGTAAGGTCATAAATGTGCCCACTAGTTCACTAGTAAGATCATTTTGAGGCGTACTCGTGAACATGTAAGCCACAAAACGCCCACTAGTTCACTAGTAAGATCATTTTGACTCTTACTAGTGAACATGTAAGGCCATAAATGTGCCCACTAGTTCACTAGTAAGATCATTTTGAGGCTTACTAGTTGACATATAAGCCGCAAAACGCCCTTAGCTCACTCGTAAAATCATTTTGAGGCTTACTAGTTGACATGTAAGCCGCAAAACGCCCACTAGTTCACTAGTAAGATCATTTTGACGCTTACTAGTGAACATGTAAGGCCATAAATGTGCCCACTAGTTCACTAGTAAGATCATTTTGACTCTTACTAGTGAACATGTAAGGCCATAAATGTGCCCACTAGTTCACTAGTAAGATCATTTTGAGGCTTACTAGTTGACATGTAAGCCACAAAACGCCCACTAGTTCACTAGTAAGATCATTTTGAGGTTTACTAGTGAACATGTAAGGTCATAAATGTGCCCACTAGTTCACTAGTAAGATCATTTTGAGGCTTACTAGTTGACATGTAAGCCACAAAATGCCCACTAGTTCTCTAGTAAGATCATTTTGAGCCTTACTAGTGAAGATGTAAGCCACAAAACGCCCACTAGTTCACTAGTAAGATAATTTTGAGGCTTACTAGTGAACATGTAAGGTCATAAATGTGCCCACTAGTTCACTAGTAAGATCATTTTGAGGCGTACTCGTGAACATGTAAGCCACAAAACGCCCACTAGTTCACTAGTAAGATCATTTTGAGGCTTACTAGTGAACATGTAAGCCACAAAACGCCCACTAGTTCACTAGTAAGATCATTTTGACGCTTACTCGTGAACATGTAAGGCCATAAATGTGCCCACTAGTCCACTCGTAAGATCATTTCGACGCTTACTAGTGAACATGTAAGGCCATAAATGTGCCCACTAGTTCACTAGTAAGATCATTTTGAGGCTTACTCGTTGACATGTAAGCCACAAAATGCCCACTACTTCTCTAGTAAGATCATTTTGAGGCTTACTAGTTGACATGTAAGCCGCAAAACGCCCCTTAGCTCACTCGTAAAATCATTTTGAGGCTTACTAGTTGACATGTAAGCCGCAAAACGCCCACTAGTTCACTAGTAAGATCATTTTGATGCTTAGTAGTTGACATGTAAGCCGCAAAACGCCCACTAGTTCACTGGTAAGATCATTTTGAGGCTTACTAGTGAAGATGTAAGCCACAAAACCCCCACTAGTTCACTAGTAAGATCATTTTGACGCTTACGAGTGAACATGTAAGGCCATAAATGTGCCCACTAGTTCACTAGTAAGATCATTTTGAGGCTTACTAGTTGACATCTAAGCCGCAAAACGCCCTTAGCTCACTCGTAAAATCATTTTGAGGCTTACTAGTTGACATGTAAGCCGCAAAACGCCCACTAGTTCACTAGTAAGATCATTTTGACGCTTACTAGTGAACATGTAAGGCCACAAAATGCCCAGTAGTTCTCTAGTAAGATCATTTTGAGGCTTACTAGTTGACATGTAAGCCGCAAAACGCCCCTTTGCTCACTCGTAAAATCATTTTGAGGCTTACTAGTTGACATGTAAGCCACAAAACGCTCACTAGTTCACCAGTAAGGTCATTGTGACGCTTACTAGTTGACATGTAAGCCACAAAATGCCCACTAGTTCTCTAGTAAGATCATTTTGAGCCTTATTAGTGAAGATGTAAGCCACAAAACCCCCACTAGTTCACTAGTAAGATCATTTTGACGCTTACGAGTGAACATGTAAGGCCATAAATGTGCCCACTAGTTCACTAGTAAGATCATTTTGAGGCTTACTAGTTGACATCTAAGCCGCAAAACGCCCTTAGCTCACTCGTAAAATCATTTTGAGGCTTACTAGTTGACATGTAAGCCGCAAAACGCCCACTAGTTCACTAGTAAGATCATTTTGACGCTTACTAGTGAACATGTAAGGCCACAAAATGCCCAGTAGTTCTCTAGTAAGATCATTTTGAGCCTTACTAGTGAAGATGTAAGCCACAAAACGCCCACTAGTTCACTAGTAAGATCATTTTGAGGCTTACTAGTGAACATGTAAGGTCATAAATGTGCCCACTAGTTCACTAGTAAGATCATTTTGAGGCTTTCTAGTTGACATGTAAGCTGCAAAACGCCCACTAGTTCACTGGTAAGATCATTTTGAGGCTTACTTGTGAACATGTAAGGTCATAAATGTGCCCACTAGTTCACTAGTAAGATCATTTTGAGGCGTACTCGTGAACATGTAAGCCACAAAACGCCCACTAGTTCACTAGTAAGATCATTTTGAGGCTTACTAGTGAACATGTAAGCCACAAAACGCCCACTAGTTCACTAGTAAGATCATTTTGACTCTTACTAGTGAACATGTAAGGCCATAAATGTGCCCACTAGTTCACTAGTAAGATCATTTTGAGGCTTACTAGTTGACATCTAAGCCGCAAAACGCCCTTAGCTCACTCGTAAAATCATTTTGAGGCTTACTAGTTGACATGTAAGCCGCAAAACGCCCACTAGTTCACTAGTAAGATCATTTTGACGCTTACTAGTGAACATTAAAGGCCATAAATGTGCCCACTAGTTCACTAGTAAGATCATTTTGACTCTTACTAGTGAACATGTAAGGCCATAAATGTGCCCACTAGTTTACTAGTAAGATCATTTTGACGCTTACTAGTGAACATGTAAGGCCATAAATGTGCCCACTAGTTCACTAGTAAGATCATTTTGACTCTTACTAGTGAACATGTAAGGCCATAAATGTGCCCACTAGTTCACTAGTAAGATCATTTTGAGGCTTACTAGTTGACATGTAAGCCACAAAACGCCCACTATTTCACTGGTAAAATCATTTTGAGGCTTACTAGTTGACATGTAAGCCGCAAAACGCCCACTATTTCACTAGTAAGATCATTTTGACGCTTACTAGTGAACATGTAAGGCCATAAATGTGCCCACTAGTTCACTAGTAAGATCATTTTGAGGCTTACTAGTTGATATGTAAGCCACAAAATGCCCACTAGTTCTCTAGTAAGATCATTTTGAGCCTTACTAGTGAAGATGTAAGCCACAAAACGCCCACTAGTTCACTAGTAAGATCATTTTGAGGCTTACTAGTGAACATGTAAGGTCATAAATGTGCCCACTAGTTCACTAGTAAGATCATTTTGAGGCGTACTCGTGAACATGTAAGCCGCAAAACGCCCACTAGTTCACTAGTAAGATCATTTTGACTCTTACTAGTGAACATGTAAGGCCATAAATGTGCCCACTAGTTCACTAGTAAGATCATTTTGAGGCGTACTCGTGAACATGTAAGCCACAAAACGCCCACTAGTTCACTAGTAAGATCATTTTGAGGCTTACTAGTGAACATGTAAGCCACAAAACGCCCACTAGTTCACTAGTAAGATCATTTTGAGGCTTACTAGTGAACATGTAAGGTCATAAATGTGCCCACTAGTTCACTAGTAAGATCATTTTGAGGCGTACTCGTGAACATGTAAGCCGCAAAACGCCCACTAGTTCACTAGTAAGATCATTTTGACTCTTACTAGTGAACATGTAAGGCCATAAATGTGCCCACTAGTTCACTTGTAAGATCATTTTGAGGCTTACTAGTTGACATGTAAGCCACAAAACGCCCACTATTTCACTGGTAAGATCATTTTGAGCCTTACTAGTGAAGATGTAAGCCACAAAACGCCCACTAGTTAACTAGTAAGATCATTTTGAGGCTTACTAGTGAACATGTAAGGTCATAAATGTGCCCAATAGTTCACTAGTAAGATCATTTTGAGGCTTACTAGTTGACATGTAAGCCACAAAATGCCCACTAGTTCTCTAGTAAGATCATTTTGAGCCTTACTAGTGAAGATGTAAGCCACAAAACGCCCACTAGTTCACTAGTAAGATCATTTTGAGGCTTACTAGTGAACATGTAAGGTCATAAATGTGCCCACTAGTTCACTAGTAAGATCATTTTGAGGCTTGATAGTTGACATGTAAGCCGCAAAACCCCCACTAGTTCACTGGTAAGATCATTTTGAGGCTTACTAGTGAACATGTAAGGTCATAAATGTGCCCACTAGTTCACTAGTAAGATCATTTTGAGGCGTACTCGTGAACATGTAAGCCACAAAACGCCCACTAGTTCACTAGTAAGATCATTTTGAGGCTTACTAGTGAACATGTAAGCCACAAAACGCCCACTAGTTCACTAGTAAGATCATTTTGACGCTTACTCGTGAACATGTAAGGCCATAAATGTGCCCACTAGTTCACTAGTAGGATCATTTCGACGCTTAGTAGTGAACATGTAAGGCCATAAATGTGCCCACTAGTTCACTAGTAAGATCATTTTGAGGCTTACTCGTTGACATGTAAGCCACAAAATGCCCACTAGTTCTCTAGTAAGATCATTTTGAGGCTTACTAGTTGACATGTAAGCCGCAAAACGCCCCTTAGCTCACTCGTAAAATCATTTTGAGGCTCACTAGTTGACATGTAAGCCACAAAACGCCCACTAGTTCACTAGTAAGATCATTTTTACGCTTACTAGTGAACATGTAAGGCCATAAATGTGCCCACTAGTTCTCTAGTAAGATCATTTTGAGCCTTACTAGTGAAGATGTAAGCCACAAAACCCCCACTAGTTCACTAGTAAGATCATTTTGACGCTTACGAGTGAACATGTAAGGCCATAAATGTGCCCACTAGTTCACTAGTAAGATCATTTTGAGGCTTACTAGTTGACATCTAAGCCGCAAAACGCCCTTAGCTCACTAGTAAAATCATTTTGAGGCTTACTAGTTGACATGTAAGCCGCAAAACGCCCACTAGTTCACTAGTAAGATCATTTTGACGCTTACTAGTGAACATGTAAGGCCATAAATGTGCCCACTAGTTCACTAGTAAGATCATTTTGACTCTTACTAGTGAACATGTAAGGCCATAAATGTGCCCACTAGTTCACTAGTAAGATCATTTTGAGGCTTACTAGTTGACATGTAAGCCACAAAACGCCCACTATTTCACTGGTAAGATCATTTTGAGCCTTACTAGTGAAGATGTAAGCCACAAAACGCCCACTAGTTCACTAGTAAGATCATTTTGACGCCTACTAGTGAACATGTAAGCCGCAAAACGCCCACTAGCTCACTCGTAAGATCATTTTGGGGCTTACTAGTTGACATGTAAGCCACAAAACGCCCACTAGTTCACTAGTCACTTCCGGAGTGAACGCTGGCGAATTTTGGACGCCGCTACTCCCCGTGATTTTTTTTTTTTTTTTTTTTTTTTAAGTCCATTTCATGTCAATTTTTTATCTTTTATAGCCGACATATTTTATGTCGACCTGCTTTTATGGTCACCGAGTGAACAATGATCAATCCACACTCGATCGGCCGAACTGTCATTACCTGTCATCGAGTATTGAGTTGTCGTTGAGTTGTGGCTCGCGGCTAGCTTACCCACTAACTGTTGCCGCTTCCCGACTTCATTACTCCGGTCCGGCTATGTCAATCAGCTGTGAGTGGCTTGCTTTCTGCTGGTTCGCTCTGTGTGTTTTCCACCACTCATTGGAAGCGCTTCACCAATATGCAGCCACTGAGCTCAAACTCAACTTTAATCAACACGGTCCACCACCGCCTGCTCTGCTCCAACACCCGGACATCCTTTACGTGCCCCGGCGAAGGTGCACTCACCGGGGCTCACGCCGAAACTATCAATACGACAACTCCAGCTCCATCAGGTCGTTCTGGTCCACCGCTCGCCGCCCACGGAAGAACACTGGACGCCGTGCGGATGCCTCTGTGTTGACACGCGTCCCGAGGTCGGATAGCATCGCGGTCGCTCGCAGCTGCACTCCTGTCAACGTTGGCCTACTGAACATCCGCTCCCTTACGAGCAAGGGCCAGTTCGTCCACGACCTCCTGACAGACCGTGAGTTTGACATTCTGTGTCTGACTGAGACCTGGCAGCAGCCAGATGATTATGGTACTCTTAATGAAGCTACTCCACCGGGCTTTGTTAATCACGCTGTGCCGCGCACGACTGGGAGGGGAGGCGGCCTCGCGATGATTCTGCGCGAGGATTGGAAATTTGCACCTGTAAATGTGCCTGCTTTTTTATCTTTTGAAGCGACTGTTATACAGCTCTCTGGATCAACTCCCACACTGATTGCCACTATATACCGTCCACCAAAACCAAACAAGAATTTTATCACTGACATTACTACACTCCTCACTCATCTGTATACACTATCACCAAATGTGATTCTCTTAGGAGATTTTAATATACACATGGACAATATCAATGACTCACTTACCAAAGACTTTACCTCCTGTCTGGACAGTTTTGGTTTTCAACAGTATGTCAACTTTCCCACACACAGTAAAGGACATATTCTGGACTTGATCTGCTGTATTGGATTATCACCAACAAACTGTAAAACCGATCTCCTCCCATACACAGATCATCTATTGCTTTCATTCAATGTTAACCTGTCATTTTTCAAATCCAACCCACAACGCATTATACATTTCCGTAAAATCAAGGACATTAACCCGGACAATTTAGAATCACTTATCAACAACCTCCCCAGTACTGATTGTCTTTCTACAACAGATGAGTTTTTGACACACTACAATACAAATCTCCATAACATTCTCAATATCCTGGCCCCACTCAAAACCCGAACTGTCTCCTTCAACCAAACAGCACCCTGGTTTACCCCTACCCTCAGACAACTTAAATCAAAAGGCCGTCAACTTGAAAGATTATATAGAAAAACTGGACTCGCCATTCATAAAGAAATGTACACTACCCACTTTCTCCATTACAAGGACTCAATATCCAAAGCCAAATCAATCTTCTACTCTGGATTAATCAGTTCCAATGAAGGCAACCCCAGATCACTCTTTTCACTCATTTCTAAACTCACTAAACCTGCTGACACTCTTCCCTCACATCTCTATTCCACTGATTTTTGTAATACTCTGGCCTCATTTTTTACATCCAAAATCCAACTTATCCACCAGCAACTCACCCCTTCAGCTGCTCCTAACCCTCCTTCTCCATTCTCCCCGGTTCCTACCCACCTATTCTCTGCATTCACATCCCCATCTGTCCACCAAATCTCCATCTTAATCCAGAAGTCCAAATCCTCTACTTGTCAGCTTGACCCTCTCCCTACTGTTTTAGTCAAAGCTTCTATCCCGGCCCTCTCCCCTCTCATCACTAACATTATTCAAACTTCCCTCTCTACTGGCATTGTACCATCTCATCTCAAAACTGCTGCTGTCACTCCCATACTGAAGAAACCTGGCTCTGATCCCTGCGACTTGAACAACTTTCGTCCCATATCAAACCTTCCGTTCATCTCCAAACTTCTAGAGAAAACAGTAGCTGCTCAACTTCACACCCATCTTTCCTCCAATAAGCTATACGAACAATTTCAATCTGGCTTCCGTCCCCTCCATAGTACTGAAACTGCCCTCCTCAAAATATGCAATGACCTTCTTCTCTCTGCTGACTCCGGTTCACTCGCCATCCTCCTCCTGCTTGACCTCAGTGCAGCCTTTGACACCATCTCTCACTCCATCCTCCTCGACAGACTCTCCTCCATTGGCATCACCAGCATCCCCCTCTCCTGGTTCCGCTCCTATCTTTCTGACCGCACCCAGTTTATCCAGCTCAAACGTTTTAGATCTCACCCCTTTCCCCTCACTTCAGGTGTTCCTCAGGGTTCTGTCCTTGGCCCATTGCTATTTCTAATCTATCTTCTTCCCGTGGGTAATATCTTCAGGAAACATCACATTCATTTTCATTGCTACGCGGATGACACCCAGCTCTACATCTCTACCAAACCTAATACCGTACTTCCACCATCCTCCCTAACCAACTGCCTGCAGGAATTAAAATCTTGGTTCACCTCAAATTTCCTCAAACTGAATAGCAATAAAACTGAATTCCTCCTTATTGGCACTAAATCCAATCTAAACAAAATAAACAATTTCTCCATTACCTTCGAAAGCTCTTCCATCTCCCCCTCCCCTCAGGTCAAGAGTCTGGGTGTCATCCTTGATAGCACCCTCTCCTTCACCTCACATATCAACGACATCACTCGTTCTGCATATTATCATCTTCGAAACATCCACCGGCTCCGCTCTTCTCTCACTCCTCAGTCCACTGCTATACTTGTACACACCCTCATCACCTCGCGACTCGATTACTGTAATTCCCTTCTGTTTGGTCTCCCTCAAAAAACCCTCCATAAGCTTCAGCTGGTCCAAAATTCAGCCGCCCGCATTATCACACTCACGCCATACATAAACCATATTACACCTGTCCTCCAACATCTCCGCTGGCTTCCCATTTTACACCGCATTCAATATAAAATCCTGCTACTCACATTCAAATCCATTCATGACCTAGCCCCTCCATACCTATCTGACCTCATCCATATTCCTACGCCTGTCCGCTCTCTTCGTTCCTCCTCCTCTGTCCTCCTCTCTGTCCCCCCTGCTCGCCTCGTCACCATGGGAAATAGAGCCTTCAGTCGCTCTGCTCCCCAGCTATGGAACTCACTCCCCACTGACCTTCGTAATACAGCCTCATTAACACATTTCAAATCCCGACTCAAAACACATCTGTTTCGACAAGCCTATTCACTCAGACCATAAAGCCATTGTTTTATTTATTTATTTTGTTGTATTTTTTCTTATCTTATTTGATGTAGTTTTTTAACATTGTACTCGTGATTTTAACTGCTTGTTGTAAGGTGTCGTTGAGTTTCTAGAAAGGCGCCCACAAATAAAATGTATTATTATTATTATTATTACTAGTAAGATCATTTTGACGCTTACTCGTGAACATGTAAGGCCATAAATCTGCCCACTCGTTCACTAGTAAGATCATTTTGACGCTTACTGGTTGACATGTAAGCCACAAAATGCCCACTAGTTCACTAGTAAGATCATTTTGAGGCTTACTAGTTGACATGTAAGCCGCAAAACGCCCACTTGTTCACTGGTAAGATCATTTTGACGCTTACTAGTGAACATGGAAGCCACAAAACACTCACTAGTTCACTAGTAAGGTCATTTTGACGCTTACTAGTGAACATGTAAGCCACAAAACACTCACTAGTTCACTAGTAAGGTCATTTTGACGCTTACTAGTGAACATGTAAGCCACAAAACGCTCACTAGTTCACTAGTAAGATCATTTTGACGCCTACTAGTGAACATGTAAGCCACAAAACACTCACTAGTTCACTAGTAAGGTCATTTTGACACTTACTAGTGAACATATAAGCCACAAAACGCTCACTAGTTCACTAGTAAGATCATTTTGAGGCTTACTAGTGAACATGTAAGGCCATAAATGTGCCCACTAGTTCACTAGTAAGATCATTTTGAGGCTTAGTAGTTGACATGTAAGCCACCTAATGCCCACTAGTTCACTAGTAAGATCATTGTGAGGCTTACTAGTTGACATGTAAGCCGCAAAACGCCCACTAGTTCACTGGTAAGATCATTTTTAGGCTTACTAGTGAACATGTAAGCCACAAAACGCTCACTAGTTCACTAGTAAGATCATTGTGAGGCTTACTAGTTGACATGTAAGCCGCAAAACGCCCACTAGTTCACTGGTAAGATCATTTTGACGCTTACTCGTGAACATATAAGCCACAAATTGTCACTAGTTCACTAGTAAGGTCATTTTGACGCCTACTAGTGAACATGTAAGCCGCAAAACGCCCACTAGCTCACTCGTAAGATCATTTTGGGGCTTACTAGTTGACATGTAAGCCACAAAACGCCCACTAGTTCACTAGTAAGATCATTTTGACGCTTACTCGTGAACATGTAAGGCCATAAATGTGCCCACTCGTTCACTAGTAAGATCATTTTGACGCTTACTGGTTGACATGTAATCCACAAAATGCCCACTAGTTCACTAGTAAGATCATTTTGAGGCTTACTAGTTGACATGTAAGCCACAAAACGCCCACTTGTTCACTGGTAAGATCATTTTGACGCTTACTAGTGAACATGTAAGCCACAAAACGCTCACTAGTTCACTAGTAAGATCATTTTGAGGCTTACTAGTGAACATGTAAGGCCATAAATGTGCCCACTAGTTCACTAGTAAGATCATTTTGACGCTTACTAGTGAACATGTAAGCCACAAAACACTCACTAGTTCACTAGTAAGGTCATTTTGACGCTTACTTGTGAACATGTAAGCCACAAAACGCTCACTAGTTCACTAGTAAGATCATTTTGACGCCTACTAGTGAACATGTAAGCCACAAAACACTCACTAGTTCACTAGTAAGGTCATTTTGACACTTACTAGTGAACATGTAAGCCACAAAACGCTCACTAGTTCACTAGTAAGATCATTTTGAGGCTTACTAGTGAACATGTAAGGCCATAAATGTGCCCACTAGTTCACTAGTAAGATCATTTTGACGCTTACTAGTGAACATGTAAGCCACAAAACACTCACTAGTTCACTAGTAAGGTCATTTTGACGCTTACTTGTGAACATGTAAGCCACAAAACGCTCACTAGTTCACTAGTAAGATCATTTTGACGCCTACTAGTGAACATGTAAGCCACAAAACACTCACTAGTTCACTAGTAAGGTCATTTTGACACTTACTAGTGAACATGTAAGCCACAAAACGCCCACTAGTTCACTAGTAAGATCAATTTGAGGCTTACTAGTGAACATATAAGTCCATAAATGTGCCCACTAGTTCACTAGTAAGATCATTTTGAGCCTTACTAGTGAAGATGTAAGCCACAAAACGCCCACTAGTTCACTAGTAAGATCATTTTGAGGCTTACGAGTGAACATGTAAGGTCATAAATGTGCCCACTAGTTCACTAGTAAGATCATTTTGATGCTTAGTAGTTGACATGTAAGCCGCAAAACGCCAACTAGTTCACTGGTAAGATCATTTTGAGGCTTACTAGTGAACATGTAAGGTCATAAATGTGCCCACTAGTTCACTAGTAAGATCATTTTGAGGCGTACTCGTGAACATTTAAGCCACAAAACGCCCACTAGTTCACTAGTAAGATCATTTTGAGGCTTACTAGTGAACATGTAAGGCCATAAATGTGCCCACTAGTTCACTAGTAAGATCATTTTGACGCTTACTAGTGAACATGTAAGCCACAAAACACTCACTAGTTCACTAGTAAGGTCATTTTGACGCTTACTTGTGAACATGTAAGCCACAAAACGCTCACTAGTTCACTTGTAAGATCATTTTGACGCCTATTAGTGAACATGTAAGCCACAAAACACTCACTAGTTCACTAGTAAGGTCATTTTGACACTTACTAGTGAACATGTAAGCCACAAAACGCTCACTAGTTCACTAGTAAGATCATTTTGAGGCTTACTAGTGAACATGTAAGGCCATAAATGTGCCCACTAGTTCACTAGTAAGATCATTTTGAGGCTTACTAGTTGACATGTAAGCCACAAAACGCCCACTAGTTCACTAGTAAGATCATTTTGAGGCGTACTCGTGAACATTTAAGCCACAAAACGCCCACTAGTTCACTAGTAAGATCATTTTGACGCCTACTAGTGAACATGTAAGCCGCAAAACGCCCACTAGCTCACTCGTAAGATCATTCTGGGGCTTACTAGTTGACATGTAAGCCACAAAACGCCCAGTAGTTCACTAGTAAGATCATTTTGACGCTTACTCGTGAACATGTAAGCCACAAAACGCCCACTAGTTCACTAGTAAGATCATTTTGAGGCTTACTAGTGAACATATAAGTCCATAAATGTGCCCACTAGTTCACTAGTAAGATCATTTTGAGGCTTACTCGTGAACATGTAAGGTCATAAATGTGCCCACTAGTTCACTAGTAAGATCATTTTGAGCCTTACTAGTGAAGATGTAAGCCACAAAACGCCCACTAGTTCACTAGTAAGATCATTTTGAGGCTTACTAGTGAACATGTAAGGTCATAAATGTGCCCACTAGTTCACTAGTAAGATCATTTTGATGCTTAGTAGTTGACATGTAAGCCGCAAAACACCCACTAGTTCACTGGTAAGATCATTTTGAGGCTTACTAGTGAACATGTAAGGTCATAAATGTGCCCACTAGTTCACTAGTAAGATCATTTTGAGGCGTACTCGTGAACATTTAAGCCACAAAACGCCCACTAGTTCACTAGTAAGATCATTTTGACGCCTACTAGTGAACATGTAAGCCGCAAAACGCCCACTAGCTCACTCGTAAGATCATTCTGGGGCTTACTAGTTGACATGTAAGCCACAAAACGCCCACTAGTTCACTAGTAAGATCATTTTGACGCTCACTCGTGAACATGTAAGGCCATAAATGTGCCCACTCGTTCACTAGTAAGATCATTTTGACGCTTACTGGTTGACATGTAAGCCGCAAAACGCCCACTTGTTCACTGGTAAGATCATTTTGACGCTTACTAGTGAACATGTAAGCCACAAAACACTCACTAGTTCACTAGTAAGGTCATTCTGACGCTTACTAGTGAACATGTAAGCCACAAAACGCTCACTAGTTCACTAGTAAGATCATTTTGACGCCTACTAGTGAACATGTAAGCCACAAAACACGCACTAGTTCACTAGTAAGGTCATTTTGACACTTACTAGTGAACATGTAAGCCACAAAACGCTCACCAGTTCACTAGTAAGATCATTTTGAGGCTTACTAGTGAACATGTAAGGCCATAAATGTGCCCACTAGTTCACTAGTAAGATCATTTTGAGGCGTACTCGTGAACATTTAAGCCACAAAACGCCCACTAGTTCACTAGTAAGATCATTTTGACGCCTACTAGTGAACATGTAAGCCGCAAAACGCCCACTAGCTCACTCGTAAGATCATTCTGGGGCTTACTAGTTGACATGTAAGCCACAAAACGCCCACTAGTTCACTAGTAAGATCATTTTGACGCTCACTCGTGAACATGTAAGGCCATAAATGTGCCCACTCGTTCACTAGTAAGATCATTTTGACGCTTACTGGTTGACATGTAAGCCGCAAAACGCCCACTTGTTCACTGGTAAGATCATTTTGACGCTTACTAGTGAACATGTAAGCCACAAAACACTCACTATTTCACTAGTAAGGTCATTCTGACGCTTACTAGTGAACATGTAAGCCACAAAACGCTCACTAGTTCACTAGTAAGATCATTTTGACGCCTACTAGTGAACATGTAAGCCACAAAACACGCACTAGTTCACTAGTAAGGTCATTTTGACACTTACTAGTGAACATGTAAGCCACAAAACGCTCACCAGTTCACTAGTAAGATCATTTTGAGGCTTACTAGTGAACATGTAAGGCCATAAATGTGCCCACTAGTTCACTAGTAAGATCATTTTGACGCTTACTAGTGAACATGTAAGCCACAAAACACTCACTAGTTCACTAGTAAGGTCATTTTGACGCTTACTTGTGAACATGTAAGCCACAAAACGCTCACTAATTCACTAGTAAGATCATTTTGACGCCTACTAGTGAACATGTAAGCCACAAAACACTCACTAGTTCACTAGTAAGGTCATTTTGACACTTACTAGTGAACATGTAAGCCACAAAACGCCCAGTAGTTCACTAGTAAGATCATTTTGACGCTTACTCGTGAACATGTAAGCCACAAAACGCCCACTAGTTCACTAGTAAGATCATTTTGAGGCTTACTAGTGAACATATAAGTCCATAAAGGTGCCCACTAGTTCACTAGTAAGATCATTTTGAGGCTTACTCGTGAACATGTAAGGTCATAAATGTGCCCACTAGTTCACTAGTAAGATCATTTTGAGCCTTACTAGTGAAGATGTAAGCCACAAAACGCCCACTAGTTCACTAGTAAGATCATTTTGAGGCTTACTAGTGAACATGTAAGGTCATAAATGTGCCCACTAGTTCAGTAGTAAGATCATTTTGATGCTTAGTAGTTGACATGTAAGCCGCAAAACGCCCACTAGTTCACTGGTAAGATCATTTTGAGGCTTACTAGTGAACATGTAAGGTCATAAATGTGCCCACTAGTTCACTAGTACGATCATTTTGAGGCGTACTCGTGAACATTTAAGCCACAAAACGCCCACTAGTTCACTAGTAAGATCATTTTGACGCCTACTAGTGAACATGTAAGCCGCAAAACGCCCACTAGCTCACTCGTAAGATCATTCTGGGGCTTACTAGTTGACATGTAAGCCACAAAACGCCCAGTAGTTCACTAGTAAGATCATTTTGACGCTTACTCGTGAACATGTAAGCCACAAAACGCCCACTAGTTCACTAGTAAGATCATTTTGAGGCTTACTAGTGAACATATAAGTCCATAAATGTGCCCACTAGTTCACTAGTAAGATCATTTTGAGGCTTACTCGTGAACATGTAAGGTCATAAATGTGCCCACTAGTTCACTAGTAAGATCATTTTGAGCCTTACTAGTGAAGATGTAAGCCACAAAACGCCCACTAGTTCACTAGTAAGATCATTTTGAGGCTTACTAGTGAACATGTAAGGTCATAAATGTGCCCACTAGTTCACTAGTAAGATCATTTTGATGCTTAGTAGTTGACATGTAAGCCGCAAAACACCCACTAGTTCACTGGTAAGATCATTTTGAGGCTTACTAGTGAACATGTAAGGTCATAAATGTGCCCACTAGTTCACTAGTAAGATCATTTTGAGGCGTACTCGTGAACATTTAAGCCACAAAACGCCCACTAGTTCACTAGTAAGATCATTTTGACGCCTACTAGTGAACATGTAAGCCGCAAAACGCCCACTAGCTCACTCGTAAGATCATTCTGGGGCTTACTAGTTGACATGTAAGCCACAAAACGCCCACTAGTTCACTAGTAAGATCATTTTGACGCTCACTCGTGAACATGTAAGGCCATAAATGTGCCCACTCGTTCACTAGTAAGATCATTTTGACGCTTACTGGTTGACATGTAAGCCGCAAAACGCCCACTTGTTCACTGGTAAGATCATTTTGACGCTTACTAGTGAACATGTAAGCCACAAAACACTCACTAGTTCACTAGTAAGGTCATTCTGACGCTTACTAGTGAACATGTAAGCCACAAAACGCTCACTAGTTCACTAGTAAGATCATTTTGACGCCTACTAGTGAACATGTAAGCCACAAAACACGCACTAGTTCACTAGTAAGGTCATTTTGACACTTACTAGTGAACATGTAAGCCACAAAACGCTCACCAGTTCACTAGTAAGATCATTTTGAGGCTTACTAGTGAACATGTAAGGCCATAAATGTGCCCACTAGTTCACTAGTAAGATCATTTTGACGCTTACTAGTGAACATGTAAGCCACAAAACACTCACTAGTTCACTAGTAAGGTCATTTTGACGCTTACTTGTGAACATGTAAGCCACAAAACGCTCACTAATTCACTAGTAAGATCATTTTGACGCCTACTAGTGAACATGTAAGCCACAAAACACTCACTAGTTCACTAGTAAGGTCATTTTGACACTTACTAGTGAACATGTAAGCCACAAAACGCCCAGTAGTTCACTAGTAAGATCATTTTGACGCTTACTCGTGAACATGTAAGCCACAAAACGCCCACTAGTTCACTAGTAAGATCATTTTGAGGCTTACTAGTGAACATATAAGTCCATAAAGGTGCCCACTAGTTCACTAGTAAGATCATTTTGAGGCTTACTCGTGAACATGTAAGGTCATAAATGTGCCCACTAGTTCACTAGTAAGATCATTTTGAGCCTTACTAGTGAAGATGTAAGCCACAAAACGCCCACTAGTTCACTAGTAAGATCATTTTGAGGCTTACTAGTGAACATGTAAGGTCATAAATGTGCCCACTAGTTCAGTAGTAAGATCATTTTGATGCTTAGTAGTTGACATGTAAGCCGCAAAACGCCCACTAGTTCACTGGTAAGATCATTTTGAGGCTTACTAGTGAACATGTAAGGTCATAAATGTGCCCACTAGTTCACTAGTAAGATCATTTTGAGGCGTACTCGTGAACATTTAAGCCACAAAACGCCCACTAGTTCACTAGTAAGATCATTTTGACGCCTACTAGTGAACATGTAAGCCGCAAAACGCCCACTAGCTCACTCGTAAGATCATTCTGGGGCTTACTAGTTGACATGTAAGCCACAAAACGCCCAGTAGTTCACTAGTAAGATCATTTTGACGCTTACTCGTGAACATGTAAGCCACAAAACGCCCACTAGTTCACTAGTAAGATCATTTTGAGGCTTACTAGTGAACATGTAAGGTCATAAATGTGCCCACTAGTTCACTAGTAAGATCATTTTGATGCTTAGTAGTTGACATGTAAGCCGCAAAACACCCACTAGTTCACTGGTAAGATCATTTTGAGGCTTACTAGTGAACATGTAAGGTCATAAATGTGCCCACTAGTTCACTAGTAAGATCATTTTGAGGCGTACTCGTGAACATTTAAGCCACAAAACGCCCACTAGTTCACTAGTAAGATCATTTTGACGCCTACTAGTGAACATGTAAGCCGCAAAACGCCCACTCGCTCACTCGTAAGATCATTCTGGGGCTTACTAGTTGACATGTAAGCCACAAAACGCCCACTAGTTCACTAGTAAGATCATTTTGACGCTCACTCGTGAACATGTAAGGCCATAAATGTGCCCACTCGTTCACTAGTAAGATCATTTTGACGCTTACTGGTTGACATGTAAGCCGCAAAACGCCCACTTGTTCACTGGTAAGATCATTTTGACGCTTACTATTGAACATGTAAGCCACAAAACACTCACTAGTTCACTAGTAAGGTCATTTTGACGCTTACTAGTGAACATGTAAGCCACAAAACGCTCACTAGTTCAGTAGTAAGATCATTTTGACGCCTACTAGTGAACATGTAAGCCACAAAACACTCACTAGTTCACTAGTAAGGTCATTTTGACACTTACTAGTGAACATGTAAGGCACAAAACGCTCACTAGTTCACTAGTAAGATCATTTTGAGGCTTACTAGTGAACATGTAAGGCCATAAATGTGCCCACTAGTTCACTAGTAAGATCATTTTGAGGCTTACTAGTTGACAGGTAAGCCACAAAACGCCCACTAGTTCACTAATAAGATCATTTTGACGCTTACTTGTGAACATGTAAGCCACAAAACACTCACTAGTTCACTAGTAAGATCATTTTGAGGCTTACTGGTTGACATGTAAGCCGCAAAACGCCCACTAGTTCACTGGTAAGATCATTTTGAGGCTTACTAGTGAACATGTAAGGTCATAAATGTGCCATCTAGTTCACTAGTAAGATCATTTTGAGGCACACTCGTGAACATTTTGGCCACAAAACGCCCAATAGTTCAGTAGTAAGATCATTTTGAGGCTTACTAGTGAACATGTAAGCCACAAAACGCCCACTAGTTCACGAGTAAGATCATTTTGACGCTTACTCGTGAACATGTAAGGCCATAAATGTGCCCACTAGTTCACGAGTAAGATCATTTTGAGGCGTACTCGTGAACATGTAAGCCACAAAACGCCCACTAGTTCACTCGTAAGATCATTTTGAGGCTTACTAGTGAACATGTAAGCCACAAAACGCCCACTAGTTCACTAGTAAGATCATTTTGACGCTTATTCGTGAACATGTAAGGCCATAAATGTGCCCACTAGTTCACAAGTAAGATCATTTCGACGCTTACTAGTGAACATGTAAGGCCATAAATGTGCCCACTAGTTCACCAGGAAGATCATTTTGAGGCTTACTCATTGACATGTAAGCCACAAAATGCCCACTAGTTCTCTAGTAAGATCATTTTGAGGCTTACTAGTTGACATGTAAGCCACAAAACGCCCCTTAGCTCACTCGTAAAATCATTTTGAGGCTTACTAGTTGACATGTAAGCCGCAAAACGCCCACTAGTTCACTAGTAAGATCATTTTGACGCTTACTAGTGAACATGTAAGGCCATAAATGTGCCCACTAGTTCACAAGTAAGATCATTTTGAGGCTTACTAGTTGACATGTAAGCCGCAAAACGCCCCTTTGCTCACTCGTAAAATCATTTTGAGGCTTACTAGTTGACATGTAAGCCACAAAACGCTCACTAGTTCACCAGTAAGGTCATTGTGACGCTTACTAGTTGACATGTAAGCCACAAAATGCCCACTAGTTCTCGAGTAAGATCATTTTGAGCCTTACTAGTGAACATGTAAGCCACAAAACGCCCACTAGTTCACTAGTAAGATCATTTTGACGCTTATTCGTGAACATGTAAGGCCATAAATGTGCCCACTAGTTCACTAGTAAGATCATTTCGACGCTTACTAGTGAACATGTAAGGCCATAAATGTGCCCACTATTTCACCAGGAAGATCATTTTGAGGCTTACTCATTGACATGTAAGCCACAAAATGCCCACTAGTTCTCTAGTAAGATCATTTTGAGGCTTACTAGTTGACATGTAAGCCACAAAACGCCCCTTAGCTCACTCGTAAAATAATTTTGAGGCTTACTAGTTGACATGTAAGCCGCAAAACGCCCACTAGTTCACTAGTAAGATCATTTTGACGCTTACTAGTGAACATGTAAGGCCATAAATGTGCCCACTAGTTCACAAGTAAGATCATTTTGAGGCTTACTAGTTGACATGTAAGCCGCAAAACGCCCCTTTGCTCACTCGTAAAATCATTTTGACGCCTACTAGTGAACATGTAAGCCGCAAAACGCCCACTAGCTCACTCGTAAGATCATTCTGGGGCTTACTAGTTGACATGTAAGCCACAAAACGCCCACTAGTTCACTAGTAAGATCATTTTGACGCTCACTCGTGAACATGTAAGGCCATAAATGTGCCCACTCGTTCACTAGTAAGATCATTTTGACGCTTACTGGTTGACATGTAAGCCGCAAAACGCCCACTAGTTCACTGGTAAGATCATTTTGAGGCTTACTAGTGAACATGTAAGGTCATAAATGTGCCATCTAGTTCACTAGTAAGATCATTTTGAGGCACACTCGTGAACATTTTAGCCACAAAACGCCCAATAGTTCACTAGTAAGATCATTTTGAGGCTTACTAGTGAACATGTAAGCCACAAAACGCCCACTAGTTCAAGAGTAAGATCATTTTGACGCTTACTCGTGAACATGTAAGGCCATAAATGTGCCCACTAGTTCACGAGTAAGATCATTTCGACGCTTACTAGTGAACATGTAAGGCCATAAATGTGCCCACTAGTTCACTAGTAAGATCATTTTGACTCTTACTAGTGAACATGTAAGGCCATAAATGTGCCCACTAGTTCACTAGTACGATCATTTTGAGGCTTACTAGTTGACATGTAAGCCACAAAACGCCCACTATTTCACTGGTAAGATCATTTTGAGCCTTACTAGTGAAGATGTAAGCCACAAAACGCCCACTAGTTCAGTAGTAAGATCATTTTGAGGCTTACTAGTTGACATGTAAGCCGCAAAACGCCCACTAGTTCACTGGTAAGATCATTTTGAGGCTTACTTGTGAACATGTAAGGTCATAAATGTGCCCACTAGTTCACTAGTAAGATCATTTTGAGGCGTACTCGTGAACATGTAAGCCACAAAACGCCCACTAGTTCACTCGTAAGATCATTTTGAGGCTTACTAGTGAACATGTAAGCCACAAAACGCCCACTAGTTCACTAGTAAGATCATTTTGACGCTTATTCGTGAACATGTAAGGCCATAAATGTGCCCACTAGTTCACAAGTAAGATCATTTCGACGCTTACTAGTGAACATGTAAGGCCATAAATGTGCCCACTAGTTCACCAGGAAGATCATTTTGAGGCTTACTCATTGACATGTAAGCCACAAAATGCCCACTAGTTCTCTAGTAAGATCATTTTGAGGCTTACTAGTTGACATGTAAGCCACAAAACGCCCCTTAGCTCACTCGTAAAATCATTTTGAGGCTTACTAGTTGACATGTAAGCCGCAAAACGCCCACTAGTTCACTAGTAAGATCATTTTGACGCTTACTAGTGAACATGTAAGGCCATAAATGTGCCCACTAGTTCACAAGTAAGATCATTTTGAGGCTTACTAGTTGACATGTAAGCCGCAAAACGCCCCTTTGCTCACTCGTAAAATCATTTTGAGGCTTACTAGTTGACATGTAAGCCACAAAACGCTCACTAGTTCACCAGTAAGGTCATTGTGACGCTTACTAGTTGACATGTAAGCCACAAAATGCCCACTAGTTCTCGAGTAAGATCATTTTGAGCCTTACTAGTGAACATGTAAGCCACAAAACGCCCACTAGTTCACTAGTAAGATCATTTTGACGCTTATTCGTGAACATGTAAGGCCATAAATGTGCCCACTAGTTCACTAGTAAGATCATTTCGACGCTTACTAGTGAACATGTAAGGCCATAAATGTGCCCACTAGTTCACCAGGAAGATCATTTTGAGGCTTACTCATTGACATGTAAGCCACAAAATGCCCACTAGTTCTCTAGTAAGATCATTTTGAGGCTTACTAGTTGACATGTAAGCCACAAAACGCCCCTTAGCTCACTCGTAAAATAATTTTGAGGCTTACTAGTTGACATGTAAGCCGCAAAACGCCCACTAGTTCACTAGTAAGATCATTTTGACGCTTACTAGTGAACATGTAAGGCCATAAATGTGCCCACTAGTTCACAAGTAAGATCATTTTGAGGCTTACTAGTTGACATGTAAGCCGCAAAACGCCCCTTTGCTCACTCGTAAAATCATTTTGAGGCTTACTAGTTGACATGTAAGCCACAAAATGCCCACTAGTTCTCGAGTAAGATCATTTTGAGCCTTACTAGTGAAGATGTAAGCCACAAAACGCCCACTAGTTCACTAGTAAGATCATTTTGACGCTTACTCGTGAACATGTAAGGCCATAAATGTGCCCACTAGTTCACTAGTAAGATCATTTTGACGCTTACTCGTGAACATGTAAGCCACAAAACGCCCACTAGTTCACTAGTAAGATCATTTTGAGGCTTACTAGTGAACATGTAAGGTCATAAATGTGCCCACTAGTTCACTAGTAAGATCATTTTGAGGCTTACTAGTTGACATGTAAGCCGCAAAACGCCCACTAGTTCAATGGTAAGAAAATTTTGAGGCTTACTAGTGAACATGTAAGGTCATAAATGTGCCCACTACTTCACTGGTAAGATCATTTTGAGGCATACTCGTGAACATTTAAGCCACAAAACGCCCACTAGTTCACTAGTAAGATCATTTTGACGCCTACTAGTGAACATGTAAGCCGCAAAACGCCCACTAGCTCACTCGTAAGATCATTTTGGGGCTTACTAGTTGACATGTAAGCCACAAAACGCCCACTAGTTCACTAGTAAGATCATTTTGACGCTCACTCGTTAACATGTAAGGCCATAAATGTGCCCACTCGTTCACTAGTAAGATCATTTTGACGCTTACTGGTTGACATGTAAGCCACAAAATGCCCACTAGTTCACTAGTAAGATCATTTTGAGGCTTAATCGTTGACATGTAAGCCGCAAAACGCCCACTTGTTCACTGGTAAGATCATTTTGACGCTTACTAGTGAACATGTAAGCCACAAAACACTCACTAGTTCACTAGTAAGGTCATTTTGACGCTTACTAGTGAACATGTAAGCCACAAAACGCTCACTAGTTCAGTAGTAAGATCATTTTGACGCCTACTAGTGAACATGTAAGCCACAAAACACTGACTACTTCACTAGTAAGGTCATTTTGACGCCTACTAGTGAACATGTAAGCCACAAAACACTCACTAGTTCACTAGTAAGGTCATTTTGACACTTACTAGTGAACATGTAAGCCACAAAACGCTCACTAGTTCACTAGTAAGATCATTTTGAGGCTTACTAGTGAACATGTAAGGCCATAAATGTGCCCACTACTTCACTAGTAAGATCATTTTGACGCTTACTAGTGAACATGTAAGCCACAAAACACTCACTAGTTCACTAGTAAGGTCATTTTGACGCTTACTTGTGAACATGTAAGCCACAAAACGCTCACTAGTTCACTAGTAAGATCATTTTGACGCCTACTAGTGAACATGTAAGCCACAAAACACTCACTAGTTCACTAGTAAGGTCATTTTGACACTTACTAGTGAATATGTAAGCCACAAAACGCCCAGTAGTTCACTAGTAAGATCATTTTGAGGCTTACTCGTGAACATGTAAGCCACAAAACGCCCACTAGTTCACTAGTAAGATCATTTTGAGGCTTACTAGTGAACATATAAGTCCATAAATGTGCCCACTAGTTCACTAGTAAGATCATTTTGAGGCTTACTCGTGAACATGTAAGGTCATAAATGTGCCCACTAGTTCACTAGTAAGATCATTTTGAGCCTTACTAGTGAAGATGTAAGCCACAAAACGCCCACTAGTTCACTAGTAAGATCATTTTGAGGCTTACGAGTGAACATGTAAGGTCATAAATGTGCCCACTAGTTCACTAGTAAGATCATTTTGATGCTTAGTAGTTGACATGTAAGCCGCAAAACGCCCACTAGTTCACTGGTAAGATCATTTTGAGGCTTACTAGTGAACATGTAAGGTCATAAATGTGCCCACTAGTTCACTAGTAAGATCATTTTGAGGCGTACTCGTGAACATTTAAGCCACAAAACGCCCACTAGTTCACTAGTAAGATCATTTTGACGCCTACTAGTGAACATGTAAGCCGCAAAACGCCCACTAGCTCACTCGTAAGATCATTCTGGGGCTTACTAGTTGACATGTAAGCCACAAAATGCCCACTAGTTCACTAGTAAGATCATTTTGACGCTCACTCGTGAACATGTAAGGCCATAAATGTGCCCACTCGTTCACTAGTAAGATCATTTTGACGCTTACTGGTTGACATGTAAGCCGCAAAACGCCCACTTGTTCACTGGTAAGATCATTTTGACGCTTACTAGTGAACATGTAAGCCACAAAACGCTCACTAGTTCAGTAGTAAGATCATTTTGACGCCTACTAGTGAACATGTAAGCCACAAAACACTGACTACTTCACTAGTAAGGTCATTTTGACGCCTACTAGTGAACATGTAAGCCACAAAACACTCACTAGTTCACTAGTAAGGTCATTTTGACACTTACTAGTGAACATGTAAGCCACAAAACGCTCACTAGTTCACTAGTAAGATCATTTTGAGGCTTACTAGTGAACATGTAAGGCCATAAATGTGCCCACTAGTTCACTAGTAAGATCATTTTGACGCTTACTAGTGAACATGTAAGCCACAAAACACTCACTAGTTCACTAGTAAGGTCATTTTGACGCTTACTTGTGAACATGTAAGCCACAAAACGCTCACTAGTTCACTAGTAAGATCATTTTGACGCCTACTAGTGAACATGTAAGCCACAAAACACTCACTAGTTCACTAGTAAGGTCATTTTGACACTTACTAGTGAATATGTAAGCCACAAAACGCCCAGTAGTTCACTAGTAAGATCATTTTGAGGCTTACTCGTGAACATGTAAGCCACAAAACGCCCACTAGTTCACTAGTAAGATCATTTTGAGGCTTACTAGTGAACATATAAGTCCATAAATGTGCCCACTAGTTCACTAGTAAGATCATTTTGAGGCTTACTCGTGAACATGTAAGGTCATAAATGTGCCCACTAGTTCACTAGTAAGATCATTTTGAGCCTTACTAGTGAAGATGTAAGCCACAAAACGCCCACTAGTTCACTAGTAAGATCATTTTGAGGCTTACGAGTGAACATGTAAGGTCATAAATGTGCCCACTAGTTCACTAGTAAGATCATTTTGATGCTTAGTAGTTGACATGTAAGCCGCAAAACGCCCACTAGTTCACTGGTAAGATCATTTTGAGGCTTACTAGTGAACATGTAAGGTCATAAATGTGCCCACTAGTTCACTAGTAAGATCATTTTGAGGCGTACTCGTGAACATTTAAGCCACAAAACGCCCACTAGTTCACTAGTAAGATCATTTTGACGCCTACTAGTGAACATGTAAGCCGCAAAACGCCCACTAGCTCACTCGTAAGATCATTCTGGGGCTTACTAGTTGACATGTAAGCCACAAAATGCCCACTAGTTCACTAGTAAGATCATTTTGACGCTCACTCGTGAACATGTAAGGCCATAAATGTGCCCACTCGTTCACTAGTAAGATCATTTTGACGCTTACTGGTTGACATGTAAGCCGCAAAACGCCCACTTGTTCACTGGTAAGATCATTTTGACGCTTACTAGTGAACATGTAAGCCACAAAACACTCACTAGTTCACTAGTAAGGTCATTTTGACGCTTACTAGTGAACATGTAAGCCACAAAACGCTCACTAGTTCAGTAGTAAGATCATTTTGACGCCTACTAGTGAACATGTAAGCCACAAAACACTCACTAGTTCACTAGTAAGGTCATTTTGACACTTACTAGTGAACATGTAAGCCACAAAACGCTCACTAGTTCACTAGTAAGATCATTTTGAGGCTTACTAGTGAACATGTAAGGCCATAAATGTGCCCACTAGTTCACTAGTAAGATCATTTTGAGGCTTACTAGTTGACATGTAAGCCACAAAACGCCCACTAGTTCACTAATAAGATCATTTTGACGCTTACTTGTGAACATGTAAGCCACAAAACGCTCACTAGTTCACTAGTAAGATCATTTTGAGGCTTACTGGTTGACATGTAAGCCGCAAAACGCCCACTAGTTCACTGGTAAGATCATTTTGAGGCTTACTAGTGAACATGTAAGGTCATAAATGTGCCCACTAGTTCACTAGTAAGATCATTTTGAGGCATACTCGTGAACATTTTAGCCACAAAACGCCCAATAGTTCACTAGTAAGATCATTTTGAGGCTTACTAGTGAACATGTAAGCCACAAAACGCCCACTAGTTCACTAGTAAGATCATTTTGACGCTTACTCGTGAACATGTAAGGCCATAAATGTGCCCACTAGTTCACAAGTAAGATCATTTCGACGCTTACTAGTGAACATGTAAGGCCATAAATGTGCCCACTAGTTCACTAGTAAGATCATTTTGAGGCTTACTCGTTGAAATGTAAGCCACAAAACGCCCACTAGTTCTCTAGTAAGATCATTTTGAGGCTTACTAGTGAAGATGTAAGCCACAAAACGCCCACTAGTTCACTAGTAAGATCATTTTGACGCTTACTAGTGAACATGTAAGCCACAAAACGCTCACTAGTTCACCAGTAAGGTCACTGTGACGCTTACTAGTTGACATGTAAGCCACAAAATGCCCACTAGTTCTCTAGTAAGATCATTTTGAGCCTTACTAGTGAAGATGTAAACCACAAAACGCCCACTAGTTCACTCGTAAGATCATTTTGACGCTTACTAGTGAACATATAAGGCCATAAATGTGCCCACTAGTTCACTAGTAAGATCATTTTGAGGCTTACTAGTTGACATGTAAGCCGCAAAACGCCCTTAGCTCACTCGTAAAATCATTTTGAGGCTTACTTGTTGAAAGGTAAGCCGCAAAACGCCCACTAGTTCACTAGTAAGATCATTTTGACGCTTACTAGTGAACATGTAAGGCCATAAATGTGCCCACTAGTTCACTAGTAAGATCATTTTGACTCTTACTAGTGAACATGTAAGGCCATAAATGTGCCTACTAGTTCACTAGTAAGATCATTTTGAGGCTTACTGGTTGACATGTAAGCCACAAAATGCCCACTAGTTCACTAGTAAGATAATTTTGAGGCTTACTAGTGAAGATGTAAGCCACAAAACGCTCACTATTTCACTAGTAAGGTCATTTTGACGCTTACTATTGAACAAGTAAGCCACAAAACGCTCACTAGTTCACTAGTAAGATCATTTTGACGCTTACTAGTGAACATGTAAGGCCATAAATGTGCCCACTAGTTCAATAGTAAGATCATTTTGAGGCTTACTAGTTGACATGTAAGCCACAAAACGCCCACTAGTTCACTAGTAAGATCTTTTTGAGGCTTACTAGTGAAGTTGTAAGCCACAAAACGCCCACTAGTTCACTAGTAATATCATTTTGACGCTTACTAGTGAACATGTAAGCGACAAAACGCTCACTAGTTCACTAGTAAGGTCATTTTGAGGCTTACTAGTTGACAAGTAAGCTGCAAAACGCCCACTAGTTCACTAGTAAGATCATTTTGAGGCTTACTAGTGAAGATGTAAGCCACAAAACGCTCACTAGTTCACTAGTAAGGTCATTTTGACGCTTACTATTGAACAAGTGCGCCACAAAACGCTCACTAGTTCACTAGTAAGGTCATTTTGACGCTTGAACTAGTAAGGTCATTTTGACGCTTACTAGTGAACATGTAAGCTACAAATTTTCACTAGTTCACTAGTAAGACAATTTTGGGGCTTACTAGTGAACATGTAAGCCACAAAACGCTCACTAGTTCACTAGTAAGGTCATTTTGACGCTTACTAGTGAACATGTAAGCCACAAAACACCCACAATTTCACTCGTAAGATTATTTTGAGGCTTACTAGTGAAGTTGTAAGCCACAAAACGCCCACTAGTTCACTAGTAAGATCATTTTGACGCTTACTAGTGAACATGTAAGCCACAAAACGCCCACTAGTTCACTCGTAAGATCATTTTGAGGCTCACTAGTAGACATGCAAGCCGCAAAACGCCCACTAGTTCACGAGTAAGGTCATTTTGACGCTTACTAGTGAACATGTAAGGCCATAAATGTGCCCACTAGTCCACTAGTAAGATAATTTTGAGGCTTACTAGTTGACATGTAAACCGCAAAACGCCCACTAGTTCACTAGTAAGATCATTTTGAGGCTTACTAGTAGACATGTAAGCTGCAAAACGCCCACTAGTTCACTAGTAAGATCATTTTGAGGCTTACTAGTAGACATGTAAGCTGCAAAACGCCCACTAGTTCACTAGAAAGATCATTTTGACGCTTACTAGTGAATATGTAAGGCGATAAATGTGCCCACTAGTTCACTAGTAAGATCATTTCGAGGCTTACTAGTTGACATGTAAGCCACAAAATGCCCACTAGTTCACTAGAAAGATCATTTTGACGCTTACTAGTGAATATGTAAGGCGATAAATGTGCCCACTAGTTCACTAGTAAGATCATTTCGAGGCTTACTAGTTGACATGTAAGCCTCAAATCGCCCACTAGTTCACTAGTAAGATCATTTTGAGGCTTACTAGTAGACATGTAAGCTGCAAAACGCCCACTAGTTCACTAGAAAGATCATTTTGACGCTTACTAGTGAAGATGTAAGGCCATAAATGTGCCCACTAGTTCACTAGTAAGATCATTTCGAGGCATACTAGTTGACATGTAAGCCACAAAATGCCCACTAGTTCACTAGTAAGATCATTTTGAGGATTACTAGTGAAGATGTAAGGCCATAAATGTGCCCACTAGTTCACTAGTAATATCATTTTGAGGCTTACTAGTTGACGTGTAAGCCTCAAAACGCCCACTAGTTAACTAGTAAGATCATTTTGAGGCTTACTAGTGAACACGTAAGCCACAAAACGCCCACTAGTTCACTAGTAAGATCATTTTGAGGATTACTAGTGAAGATGTAAGTCCATAAATGTTCCCACTAGTTCACTAGTAAGATCATTTTGAGGCTTACTAGTTGACATGTAAGCCTCAAATCGCCCACTAGTTCACTAGTAAGATCATTTTGATGCTTACTAGTGAACATGTAAGGCCATAAATGTGCCCACTAGTTCACTAGTAAGATCATTTTGAGGCTTACTAGTAACATGTAAGCCACAAAACGCCCACTAGTTCACTAGTAAGATCATTTTGACGCTTACTATTGAACAAGTAAGCCACAAAACACTCACTAGTTCACGAGTAAGATCATTTTGACGCTTACTAGTGAACATGTAAGGCCATAAATGTGCCCACTAGTTCAATAGTAAGATCATTTTGAGGCTTACTAGTTGGAATGTAAGCTGCAAAACGCCCACTAGTTCACTAGTAAGATCATTTTGAGGCTTACTAGTTGACATGTAAGCCGCAAAACGCCCACTAGTTTACTAGTAAGATCATTTTGACGCTTACTAGTGAACATGTAAGGCCATAAATGTGCCCACTAGTTCACTTCCTAAGATCATTTTGACGCTTACTAGTGAACATGTAAGGCCATAAATGTGCCGAATTGTTCACTAGTAAGATCATTTTGAGGCTTACTAGTTGACATGTAAGCCGCAAAACGCCCACTAGTTCATTCGTAAGATCATTTTGAGGCTCACTAGTTGACATGTAAGCCGCAAAACGCCCACTTGTTCACTAGTAAGATCATTTTGAGGCTTACTAGTTGACATGTAAGCCGCAAAACGCCCACTAGTTCATTAGTAAGATCATTTTGATGCTTACTACTGAACATGAAAGGCCATAAATGTGCCCACTAGTTCGCTAGTAAGATCATTTTGAGGATTACTAGTTGACATGTAAGCCGCAAAACTCCTAGTAGTTCACTAGTAAGATAAATTTGACGCTTACCAGTGAGCATGTAAGGCCATAAATGTGCCCACTAGTTCACTAGTAAGATCATTTTGAGGCTTACTAGTGAACATGTAAGGCCATAAATGTGCCCACTACTTCACTAGTAAGATCATTTTGAGGCTTACTAGTTGACATGTAATCCACAAAACGCCCACTAGTTCACTAATAAGATCATTTTGAGGCTTACTAGTTGACATGTAAGCCGCAAAACGCCCACTAGTTCATTAGTAAGATCATTTTGATGCTTACTACTGAACATGAAAGGCCATAAATGTGCCCACTAGTTCGCTAGTAAGATCATTTTGAGGCTTACTAGTTGACATGTAAGCCGCAAAACTCCTAGTAGTTCACTAGTAAGATCATTTTGACGCTTACTAGTGAGCATGTAAGGCCATAAATGTGCCCACTAGTTCACTAGTAAGATCATTTTGAGGCTTACTAGTGAACATGTAAGGCCATAAATGTGCCCACTACTTCACTAGTAAGATCATTTTGAGGCTTACTAGTTGACCTGTAAGCCGCAAAACTCCAAGTAGTTCACTAGTAAGATCATTTTGACACTTACTAGTGAACATGTAAGGCCATAAATGTGCCCACTAGTTCACTAGTAAGATCATTTTGACGCTTACTAGTGAACATGTAAGGCCATAAATGTGCCGAATTGTTCAGTAGTAAGATCATTTTGAGGCTTACTAGTTGACATGTAAGCCGCAAAACGCCCACTAGTTCATTCGTAAGATCATTTTGAGGCTCACTACTTGACATGTAAGCCGCAAAACGCCCACTAGTTCACTCGTAAGATCATTTCTAGGCTTACTAGTGAACATGTAAGGCCATAAATGTGCCCACTAGTTCACTAGTAAGATCATTTTGAGGCTTACTAGTTGACATGTAAGCCACAAAATGCAAACTAGTTCACTAGTAAGATCATTTTGAGGCTTACTAGTGAAGATGTAAGCCACAAAACGCCCACTAGTTCACTAGTAAGGTCAATTTGAGGCTTACTAGTGAACATGTAAGCCACGAAACGCTCACTAGTTCACTAGTAAGGTAATTTTGACGCTTACTAGTGAACATGTAAGGCCATTAATGTGCCCACTAGTTCACTAGCAAGATCATTTTGAGGCTTACTAGTGAACATGTAAGCCACAAAACGCTCACTAGTTCACTCGTAAGATCATTTTGAGGCTTACTAGTTGACATATAAGCCACAAAAGGCCCACTATTTCACTAGTAAGATCATTTTGAGGCTTACTAGTGAAGATGTAAGCCACAAACCGCCCACTAGTTCACTATTAAGATCATTTTGAGGCTTACTAGTTGACAAGTAAGCCGCAAAACGCCCACTAGCTCACTCGTAAGATCATTTTGAGGCTTACTAGTTGACATGTAAGCCGCAAAACGCCCACTAGTTCACTAGTAAGATCATTTTGAGGCTTACTACTAGACATGTAAGCCGCAAAACGCCCACTTGTTCACTAGTAAGATCATTTTGACGCTTACTAGTGAACATGTAAGCCACAAAATGCCCACTAGTTCACTAGTAAGATCATTTTGACGCTTACTAGTGAACATGTAAGGTCATAAATGTGCCCACTAGTTCACTAGTAAGATCATTTTGAGGCTTACTAGTGAACATGTAAGCCACAAAACGCCCACTAGTTCACTAGTAAGATCATTTTGACGCTTACTCGTGAACATGTAAGGCCATAAATGTGCCCACTAGTTCACTAGTAAGATCATTTCGACGCTTACTAGTGAACATGTAAGCCACAAAATGCCCACTAGTTCACTAGTAAGATCATTGTGAGGCTTACTAGTTGACATGTAAGCCGCAAAACGCCCACTAGTTCACTGGAAAAATCATTTTGAGGCTTACTAGTGAATATGTAAGCCACAAAACGCTCACTAGTTCACTAGTAAGATCATTTTGACGCTTACTAGTGAACATGTAAGCCACAAAACGCCCACTAGTTCACTAGTAAGATCATTTTGAGGCTTACTAGTTGACATGTAAGCCGCAAAACGCCCACTAGTTCACTAGTAAGATCATTTTGAGGCTTACTAGTGAACATGTAAGCCGCAAAACACCCACTAGTTCACTAGTAAGATCATTTTGAGGCTTACTAGTGAACATGTAAGCCACAAAACGCTCACTAGTTCACTAGTAAGATCATTTTGAGGCTTACTATTTGACATGTAAGCCGCAAAACGCCCACTAGCTCACTCGTAAGATCATTTTGGGGCTTACTAGTTGACATGTGGGCCACAAAACGCCCACTAGTTCACTAGTAACATCATTTTGACGCTTACTCGTGAACATGTAAGGCCATAAATGTGCCCACTAGTTCACTAGTAAGATCATTTTGACGCTTACTGGTTGACATGTAAGCCACAAAATGCCCACTAGTTCACTAGTAAGATCATTTTGAGGCTTACTAGTTGACATGTAAGCCGCAAAACGCCCACTAGTTCACTGGTAAGATCATTTTGAGGCTTACTAGTGAACATGTAAGGCCATAAATGTGCCCACTAGTTCACTAGTAAGATCATTTTGAGGCTTAGTAGTTGACATGTAAGCCACAAAATGCCCACTAGTTCACTAGTAAGATCATTTTGAGGCTTACTAGTGAAGATGTAAGCCACAAAACGCCCACTACTTCACTAGTAAGATCATTCTGCAGCTTACTAGTGAAGATGTAAGCCACAAAACGCCCACTGGTTCACTAGTAAGATCATTTTGACGCTTACTAGTGAACATGCAAGGCCATAAATGTGCCCACTAGTTCACTAGTAAGATAATTTTGAGGCTTACTAGTGAACATGTAAGGCCATAAATGTGCCCACTAGTTCACTAGTAAGATAATTTTGAGGCTTACTAGTTGACATGTAAGCCACAAAACGCCCACTAATTCACTAGTAAGATCATTTTGACGCTTACTCGTGAACATGTAAGCCACAAAACGCCCACTAGTTCACCAGTAAGATCATTTTGAGGCTTACTAGTGAACATGTAAGGTCATAAATGTGCCCACTAGTTCACTAGTAAGATCATTTTGAGGCTTACTAGTTGACATGTAAGCCGCAAAACGCCCACTAGTTCACTGGTAAGATCATTTTGAGGCTTACTCGTGAACATGTAAGCCACAAAACGCCCACTAGTGCACTAGTAAGATCATTTTGAGGCTTACTAGTGAACATGTAAGCCACAAAACGCCCACTAGTTCACTACTATCATTTTGACGCTTACTCGTGAACATGTAAGGCCATAAATGTGCCCACTAGTTCACTAGTAAGATCATTTCGACGCTTACTAGTGAACATGTAAGGCCATAAATGTGCCCACTAGTTCACTAGTAAGATCATTTTGAGGCTTACTCATTGACATGTAAGCCACAAAATGCCCACTAGTTCTCTAGTAAGATCATTTTGAGGCTTACTAGTGAAGATGTAAGCCACAAAACGCCCACTAGTTCACTAGTAAGATCATTTTGACGCTTACTAGTGAACATGTAAGGCCATAAATGTGCCCAATAGTAAGATCATTTTGAGGCTTACTAGTTGACATGTAAGCCACAAAACGCCCACTAGCTCACTAGTAAGATCATTTTGACGCTTACTTGTGAACATGTAAGCCACAAAACGCTCACTAGTTCACCAGTAAGGTCATTGTGACGCTTACTAGTGAACATGTAAGCCACAAAACGCTCACTAGTTCACCAGTAAGGTCATTGTGACGCTTACTAGTTGACATGTAAGCCACAAAACGCCCACTAGTTCACTGGTAAGATCATTTTGAGGCTTACTAGTGAACATGTAAGCAACAAAACGCTCACTAGTTCACTAGTAAGATCATTTTGAGGCTTATTAGTTGACATGTAAGCCGCAAAACGCCCACGAGCTCACTCGTAAGATCATTTTGAGGCTTACTAGTTGACATGTTAGCCACAAAACGCCCACTAGTTCACTAGTAAGATCATTTTGACGCTTACTCGTGAACATGTAAGGCCATAAATGTGCCCACTAGTTCACTAGTAAGATCATTTTGACGCTTACTAGTGAACATGTAAGGCAATAAATGTGCCCACTAGTTCACTAGTAAGATCATTTTGAGACTTACTGGTTGACATGTAAGCCGCAAAACGCCCACTAGTTCACTGGTAAGATCATTTTGAGGCTTACTAGTGAAAATGTAAGGCCATAAATGTGCCCACTAGTTCACTAGTAAGATCATTTTGAGACTTACTGGTTGACATGTAAGCCACAAAATGCCCACTAGTTCACTAGTAAGATCATTTTGAGGCTTACTAGTTGACATGTAAGCCGCAAAACGCCCACTAGTTCTCTAGTAAGATAATTTTGAGGCTTACAAATGAAGATGTAAGCCACAAAACGCCCACTAGTTCACTAGTAAGATCATTTTGAGGCTTACTAGTGAACATGTAAGGCCATAAATGTGCCCACTAGTTCACTAGTAAGATTTTTGGGCTTAGTAGTTGACATGTAAGCCACAAAACGCCCACTAGTTCACTAGTAAGATCATTTTGAGGCTTACTAGTGAACATGTAAGCCACAAAACGCCCACTAGTTCACTAGTAAGATCATTTTGACGCTTACTAGTGAACATGTAAGACACAAAACGCCCACTAGTTCACTAGTAAGATCATTTTGAGGCTTACTAGTTGACATGTAAGACGCAAAACGCCCCTTAGCTCACTCGTAAGATCATTTTGAGGCTTACTAGTTGACATGTAAGCCGCTAAACGCCCACTCGTTCACTAGTAAGATATTTTTGACGCTTACTAGTTCACATGTAAGCCACAAAACGGCCACTAGTTCACTGGAAAGATCATTTTGAGGCTTACTAGTGTACATGTAAGGCCATAAATGTGCCCACTAGTTCACTAGTAAGATCATTTTGAGGCTTACTAGTTGACATGTAAGCCGCAAAACGCCCACTCGTTCACTAGTAAGATCATTTTGACGCTTACTAGTTGACATGTAAGCCACAAAACGCCCCTTAGCTCACTCGTAAGATCATTTGGAGGCTTACTAGTGGACATGTAAGGCCATAAATGTGCCCACTAGTTCACTCGTAAGGTCATTTTGATGCTTACTCGTGAACATGTAAGCAACAAATTGTCACTAGTTCACTAGTAAGGTCATTTTGACGCTTACTCGTGAACATGTAAGCCACAAAAAGCCCAATAGTTCACTAGTAAGATCATTTTGAGGCTTACTAGTTAACATATAAGTCCATAAATGTGCCCACTAGTTCACTAGTAAGATCATTTTGAGGCTTACTCGTGAACATGTAAGCCACAAAACACTCACTAGTTCACTAGTAAGGTCATTTTGACGCTTACTAGTGAACATGTAAGCCACAAAACGCTCACTAGTTCACTAGTAAGATCATTTTGACGCCTACTAGTGAACATGTAAGCCACAAAACACTCACTAGTTCACTAGTAAGGGTCATTTTGACACTTACTAGTGAACATGTAAGCCACAAAACGCTCACTAGTTCACTAGTAAGATCATTTTGAGGCTTACTAGTGAACATGTAAGGCCATAAATGTGCCCACTAGTTCACTAGTAAGATCATTTTGACTCTTACTAGTGAACATGTAAGGCCATAAATGTGCCCACTAGTTCACTAGTAAGATCATTTTGTGGCTTACTAGTGAACATGTAAGCCACAAAACGCCCACTAGTTCACTAGTAAGATCATTTTGACGCTTACTAGTGAACATGTAAGCCACAAAACGCTCACTAGTTCACCAGTAAGGTCATTGTGACGCTTACTAGTTGACATGTAAGCCACAAAGCACCCACTAGTTCACTAGTAAGATCATTTTGACGCTTACTAGTGAACATATAAGGCCATAAATGAGCCCACTAGTTCACTAGTAAGATCATTTTGACGCCTACTAGTGAACATGTAAGCCACAAAACACTCACTAGTTCACTAGTAAGGTCATTTTGACACTTACTAGTGAACATGTAAGCCACAAAACGCCCACTAGTTCACTAGTAAGATCATTTTGACGCTTACTTGTGAACATGTAAGCCACAAAACGCCCACTAGTTCACTAGTAAGATCCTTTAGAGGCTTACTAGTGAACATATAAGTCCATAAATGTGCCCACTAGTTCACTAGTAAGATCATTTTGAGGCTTACTCGTGAACATGTAAGCCACAAAACGCCCACTAGTTCACTAGTAAGATCATTTTGAGGCTTACTAGTGAACATGTAAGGTCATAAATGTGCCCACTAGTTCACTAGTAAGATCATTTTGAGGCTTACTAGTTGACATGTAAGCCGCAAAACGCCCACTAGTTCACTAGTAAGATCATTTTGAGGCTTACTCGTGAACATGTAAGCCACAAAACGCCCACTAGTTCACTAGTAAGATCATTTTGAGGCTTACTAGTGAACATGTAAGGTCATAAATGTGCCCACTAGTTCACTAGTAAGATCATTTTGAGGCGTACTCGTGAACATGTCAGCCACAAAATGCCCACTAGTTCACTAGTAAGATCATTTTGAGGCTTACTAGTGAACATGTAAGCCACAAAACGCCCACTAGTTCACTAGTAAGATAATTTTGACGCTTACTCGTGAACATGTAAGGCCATAAATGTGCCCACTAGTTCACTAGTAAGATCATTTCGACGCTTACTAGTGAACATGTAAGCCACAAAATGCCCACTAGTTCACTAATAAGATCATTGTGAGGCTTACTAGTTGACATGTAAGCCGCAAAACGCCCACTAGTTCACTGGAAAAATCATTTTGAGGCTTACTAGTGAATATGTAAGCCACAAAACGCTCACTAGTTCACTAGTAAGATCATTTTGACGCTTACTAGTGAACATGTAAGCCACAAAACGCCCACTAGTTCACTAGTAAGATCATTTTGAGGCTTACTAGTTGACATGTAAGCCGCAAAACGCCCACTAGTTCACTAGTAAGATCATTTTGAGGCTTACTAGTGAACATGTAAGCCGCAAAACACCCACTAGTTCACTAGTAAGATCATTTTGAGGCTTACTAGTGAACATGTAAGACACAAAACGCCCACTAGTTCACTAGTAAGATCATTTTGAGGCTTACTAGTTGACATGTAAGACGCAAAACGCCCCTTAGCTCACTCGTAAGATCATTTTGAGGCTTACTAGTTGACATGTAAGCCGCTAAACGCCCACTCGTTCACTAGTAAGATATTTTTGACGCTTACTAGTTGACATGTAAGCCACAAAACGGCCACTAGTTCACTGGAAAGATCATTTTGAGGCTTACTAGTGTACATGTAAGGCCATAAATGTGCCCACTAGTTCACTAGTAAGATCATTTTGAGGCTTACTAGTTGACATGTAAGCCGCAAAACGCCCACTCGTTCACTAGTAAGATCATTTTGAGGCTTACTAGTTGACATGTAAGCCACAAAACGGCCACTAGTTCACTGGTAAGATCATTTTGAGGCTTACTAGTGTACATGTAAGGCCATAAATGTGCCCACTAGTTCACTAGTAAGATCATTTTGACTCTTACCTAGTGAACATGTAAGGCCATAAATGTGCCCACTAGTTCACTAGTAAGATCATTTTGAGGCTTACTAGTGTACATGTAAGGCCATAAATGTGCCCACTAGTTCACTAGTAAGATCATTTTGACTCTTACCTAGTGAACATGTAAGGCCATAAATGTGCCCACTAGTTCACTAGTAAGATCATTTTGAGGCTTACTAGTGTACATGTAAGGCCATAAATGTGCCCACTAGTTCACTAGTAAGATCATTTTGAGGCTTACTCGTTGACATCTAAGCCACAAACGGCCACGAGTTCACTGGTAAGATCATTTTGAGGCTTACTATAGTACATGTAAGGCCATAAATGTGCCCACTAGTTCACTAGTAAGATCATTTTGAGGCTTACTCGTTGACATGTAAGCCACAAAACGCCCCTTAGCTCACTCGTAAGATCATTTGGAGGCTTACTAGTGGACATGTAAGGCCATAAATGTGCCCACTAGTTCACTCGTAAGGTCATTTCGATGCTTACTCGTGAACATGTAAGCAACAAATTGTCACTAGTTCAATAGTAAGGTCATTTTGACGCTTACTCGTGAACATGTAAGCCACAAAAAGCCCAATAGTTCACTAGTAAGATCATTTTGAGGCTTACTAGTGAACATATAAGTCCATAAATGTGCCCACTAGTTCACTAGTAAGATCATTTTGAGGCTTACTCGTGAACATGTAAGCCACAAAACACTCACTAGTTCACTAGTAAGGTCATTTTGACGCTTACTAGTGAACATGTAAGCCACAAAACGCTCACTAGTTCACTAGTAAGATCATTTTGACGCCTACTAGTGAACATGTAAGCCACAAAACACTCACTAGTTCACTAGTAAGGGTCATTTTGACCCTTACTAGTGAACATGTAAGCCACAAAACGCTCACTAGTTCACTAGTAAGATCATTTTGAGGCTTACTAGTGAACATGTAAGGCCATAAATGTGCCCACTAGTTCACTAGTAAGATCATTTTGACTCTTACTAGTGAACATGTAAGGCCATAAATGTGCCCACTAGTTCACTAGTAAGATCATTTTGTGGCTTACTAGTGAACATGTAAGCCACAAAACGCCCACTAGTTCACTAGTAAGATCATTTTGACGCTTACTAGTGAACATGTAAGCCACAAAACGCTCACTAGTTCACCAGTAAGGTCATTGTGACGCTTACTAGTTGACATGTAAGCCACAAAGCACCCACTAGTTCACTAGTAAGATCATTTTGACGCTTACTAGTGAACATATAAGGCCATAAATGTGCCCACTAGTTCACTAGTAAGATCATTTTGAGGCTTACTAGTTGACATGTAAGCCGCAAAACGCCCCTTAGCTCACTCGTAAAATAATTTTGAGGCTTACTAGTTGACATGTAAGCCGCAAAACGCCCACTAGTTCACTAGTAAGATCATTTTGACGCTTACTAGTGAACATGTAAGGCCATAAATGTGCCCACTAGTTCACTAGTAAGATCATTTTGACTCTTACTAGTGAACATGTAAGGCCATAAATGTGCCCACTAGTAAGATCATTTTGAGGCTTACTAGTTGACATGTAAGCCACAAAACGCCCACTATTTCACTAGTAAGATCATTTTGTGGCTTACTAGTTGATATGTAAGCCGCAAAATGCCCACTAGCTCACTCGTAAGATCATTTTGAGGCTTACTAGTTGACATGTAAGCCACAAAACGCCCACTAGTTCACTAGTAAGATCATTTTGATGCTTACTCGTGAACGTGTAAGCCACAAAACGCCCACTAGTTCACTGGTAAGATCATTTTGAGGCTTACTCGTGAACATGTAAGGCCATAAATGTGCCCACTAGTTCACTAGTAAGATCATTTTGAGGCTTACTAGTTGACATGTAAGCCACAAAACGCCCACTAGTTGACTAGTAAGATCATTTTGACGCTTACTAGTGAAGATGTAAGCCACAAAACGCCCACTGGTTCACTTGTAAGATCATTTTGAGGCTTACTACTGAACATGTAAGACCATAAATGTGCCCACTAGTTTACTAGTAAGATCATTTTGAGGCTTACTAGTGATCATGTAAGGCCATAAATGTGCCCACTAGTTCACTAGTAAGATAATTTTGAGGCTTACGAGTTGACATGTAAGCCACAAAACGCCCACTAGTTCACTAGTAAGATCATTTTGACGCTTACTTGTGAACATGTAAGCCACAAAACGCTCACTAGTTCACTAGTAAGATAATTTTGACGCCTACTAGTGAACATGTAAGCCACAAAACACTCACTAGTTCACTAGTAAGGTCATTTTGACACTTACTAGTGAACATGTAAGCCACAAAACGCCCAGTAGTTCACTAGTAAGATCATTTTGACGCTTACTTGTGAACATGTAAGCCACAAAACGCCCACTAGTTCACTAGTAAGATCCTTTTGAGGCTTACTAGTGAACATATAAGTCCATAAATGTGCCCACTAGTTCACTAGTAAGATCATTTTTAGGCTTACTCGTGAACATGTAAGCCACAAAACGCCCACTAGTTCACTAGTAAGATCATTTTGAGGCTTACTAGTGAACATGTAAGGTCATAAATGTGCCCACTAGTTCACTAGTAAGATCATTTTGAGGCTTACTAGTTGACATGTAAGCCGCAAAACGCCCACTAGTTCACTAGTAAGATCATTTTGAGGCTTACTCGTGAACATGTAAGCCACAAAACGCCCACTAGTTCACTAGTAAGATCATTTTGAGGCTTACTAGTGAACATGTAAGGTCATAAATGTGCCCACTAGTTCACTAGTAAGATCATTTTGAGGCGTACTCGTGAACATGTCAGCCACAAAACGCCCACTAGTTCACTAGTAAGATCATTTTGAGGCTTACTAGTGAACATGTAAGCCACAAAACGCCCACTAGTTCACTAGTAAGATAATTTTGACGCTTACTCGTGAACATGTAAGGCCATAAATGTGCCCACTAGTTCACTAGTAAGATCATTTCGACGCTTACTAGTGAACATGTAAGCCACAAAATGCCCACTAGTTCACTAATAAGATCATTGTGAGGCTTACTAGTTGACATGTAAGCCGCAAAACGCCCACTAGTTCACTGGAAAAATCATTTTGAGGCTTACTAGTGAATATGTAAGCCACAAAACGCTCAATAGTTCACTAGTAAGATCATTTTGACGCTTACTAGTGAACATGTAAGCCACAAAACGCCCACTAGTTCACTAGTAAGATCATTTTGAGGCTTACTAGTTGACATGTAAGCCGCAAAACGCCCACTAGTTCACTAGTAAGATCATTTTGAGGCTTACTAGTGAACATGTAAGCCGCAAAACACCCACTAGTTCACTAGTAAGATCATTTTGAGGCTTACTAGTGAACATGTAAGCCACAAAACGCTCACTAGTTCACTAGTAAGATCATTTTGAGGCTTACTATTTGACATGTAAGCCGCAAAACGCCCACTAGCTCACTCGTAAGATCATTTTGGGGCTTACTAGTTGACATGTAAGCCACAAAACGCCCACTAGTTCACTAGTAACATCATTTTGACGCTTACTCGTGAACATGTAAGGCCATAAATGTGCCCACTAGTTCACTAGTAAGATCATTTTGACGCTTACTGGTTGACATGTAAGCCACAAAATGCCCACTAGTTCACTAGTAAGATCATTTTGAAGCTTACTAGTTGACATGTAAGCCGCAAAACGCCCACTAGTTCACTGGTAAGATCATTTTGACGCTTACTAGTGAACATGTAAGCCACAAAACACTCACTAGTTCACTAGTAAGGTCATTTTGACGCTTACTAGTGAACATGTAAGCCACAAAACGCTCACTAGTTCACTAGTAAGATCATTTTGACGCCTACTAGTGAACATGTAAGCCACAAAACACTCACTAGTTCACTCGTAAGGTCATTTTGACACTTACTAGTGAACATGTAAGCCACAAAACGCTCACTAGTTCACTAGTAAGGTCATTTTGAGGCTTACTAGTGAACATGTAAGGCCATAAATGTGCCCACTAGTTCACTAGTAAGATCATTTTGAGGCTTAGTAGTTGACATGTAAGCCACAAAATGCCCACTAGTTCACTAGTAAGATCATTTTGAGGCTTACTAGTGAAGATGTAAGCCACAAAACGCCCACTAGTTCACTAGTAAGATCATTCTGCAGCTTACTAGTGAAGATGTAAGCCACAAAACGCCCACTGGTTCACTAGTAAGATCATTTTGACGCTTACTAGTGAACATGCAAGGCCATAAATGTGCCCACTAGTTCACTAGTAAGATAATTTTGAGGCTTACTAGTGAACATGTAAGGCCATAAATGTGCCCACTAGTTCACTAGTAAGATAATTTTGACGCTTACTCGTGAACATGTAAGCCACAAAACGCCCACTAGTTCACTAGTAAGATCATTTTGAGGCTTACTAGTGAACATGTAAGGTCATAAATGTGCCCACTAGTTCACTAGTAAGATCATTTCGACGCTTACTAGTGAACATGTAAGGCCATAAATGTGCCCACTAGTTCACTAGTAAGATCATTTTGAGGCTTACTCATTGACATGTAAGCCACAAAATGCCCACTAGTTCTCTAGTAAGATCATTTTGAGGCTTACTAGTGAAGATGTAAGCCACAAAACGCCCACTAGTTCACTAGTAAGATCATTTTGACGCTTACTAGTGAACATGTAAGGCCATAAATGTGCCCACTAGTAAGATCATTTTGAGGCTTACTAGTTGACATGTAAGCCACAAAACGCCCACTAGCTCACTAGTAAGATCATTTTGACGTTAACTAGTGAACATGTAAGCCACAAAACGCTCACTAGTTCACCAGTAAGGTCATTGTGACGCTTACTAGTTGACATGTAAGCCACAAAACGCCCACTAGTTCACTGGTAAGATCATTTTGAGGCTTACTAGTGAACATGTAAGCAACAAAACGCTCACTAGTTCACTAGTAAGATCATTTTGAGGCTTATTATTTGACATGTAAGCCACAAAACGCCCACTAGTTCACTGGTAAGATCATTTTGAGGCTTACTAGTGAACATGTAAGCAACAAAACGCTCACTAGTTCACTAGTAAGATCATTTTGAGGCTTATTATTTGACATGTAAGCCACAAAACGCCCACTAGTTCACTAGTAAGATCATTTTGACGCTTACTCGTGAACATGTAAGGCCATAAATGTGCCCACTAGTTCACTAGTAAGATCATTTTGAGACTTACTGGTTGACATGTAAGCCGCAAAACGCCCACTAGTTCACTGGTAAGATCATTTTGAGGCTTACTAGTGAAAATGTAAGGCCATATATGTGCCCACTAGTTCACTAGTAAGATCATTTTGAGACTTACTGGTTGACATGTAAGCCACAAAATGCCCACTAGTTCACTAGTAAGATCATTTTGAGGCTTACTAGTTGACATGTAAGCCGCAAAACGCCCACTAGTTCTCTAGTAAGATAATTTTGAGGCTTACAAATGAAGATGTAAGCCACAAAACGCCCACTAGTTCACTAGTAAGATCATTTTGAGGCTTACTAGTGAACATGTAAGCCACAAAACGCCCACTAGTTCACTAGTAAGATCATTTTGACGCTTACTAGTGAACATGTAAGACACAAAACGCCCACTAGTTCACTAGTAAGATCATTTTGAGGCTTACTAGTTGACATGTAAGCCGCAAAACGCCCCTTAGCTCACTCGTAAGATCATTTTGAGGCTTACTAGTTGACATGTAAGCCGCTAAACGCCCACTCGTTCACTAGTAAGATCTTTTTGACGCTTACTAGTTGACATGTAAGCCACAAAACGGCCACTAGTTCACTGGTAAGATCATTTTGAGGCTTACTAGTGTACATGTAAGGCCATAAATGTGCCCACTAGTTCACTAGTAAGATAATTTTGAGGCTTACTAGTTGACATGTAAGCCACAAAACGCCCACTAGTTCACTAGTAAGATCATTTTGACGCTTACTCGTGAACATGTAAGGCCATAAATGTGCCCACTAGTTCACTAGTAAGATCATTTCGACGCTTACTAGTGAACATGTAAGGCCATAAATGTGCCCACTAGTTCACTAGTAAGATCATTGTGAGGCTTACTAGTTGACATGTAAGCCGCAAAACGCCCACTAGTTCACTGGTAAGATCATTTTGAGGCTTACTAGTGAACATGTAAGCAACAAAACGCTCACTAGTTCACTAGTAAGATCATTTTGAGGCTTACTAGTTGACATGTTAGCCACAAAACGCCCACTAGTTCACTAGTAAGATCATTTTGATGCTTACTCGTGAACATGTAAGGCCATAAATGTGCCCACTAGTTCACTAGTAAGATCATTTTGACGCTTACTAGTGAACATGTAAGGCCATAAATGTGCCCACTAGTTCACTAGTAAGATCATTTTGAGACTTACTGGTTGACATGTAAGCCACAAAATCCCCACTAGTTCACTAGTAAGATCATTTTGAGGCTTACTAGTTGACATGTAAGCCGCAAAACGCCCACTAGTTCACTGGTAAGATCATTTTGAGGCTTACTAGTGAACATGTAAGCAACAAAACGCTCACTAGTTCACTAGTAAGATCATTTTGAGGCTTACTAGTTGACATGTTAGCCACAAAACGCCCACTAGTTCACTAGTAAGATCATTTTGACGCTTACTCGTGAACATGTAAGGCCATAAATGTGCCCACTATTTCACTAGTAAGATCATTTTGACGCTTACTAGTGAACATGTAAGGCCATAAATGTGCCCACTAGTTCACTAGTAAGATCATTTTGAGACTTACTGGTTGACATGTAAGCCACAAAATCCCCACTAGTTCACTAGTAAGATCATTTTGAGGCTTACTAGTTGACATGTAAGCCGCAAAACGCCCACTAGTTCACTGGTAAGATCATTTTGGGCTTAGTAGTTGACATGTAAGCCACAAAACGCCCACTAGTTCACTAGTAAGATCATTTTGAGGCTTACTAGTGAACATGTAAGGCCATAAATGTGCCCACTAGTTCACTAGTAAGATCATTTTGGGCTTAGTAGTTGACATGTAAGCCACAAAACGCCCACTAGTTCACTAGTAAGATCATTTTGAGGCTTACTAGTGAACATGTAAGTCACAAAACACTCACTAGTTCACTAGTAAGGTCATTTTGACGCTTACTAGTGAACATTTTAGCCACAAAACGCTCACTAGTTCACTAGTAAGATCATTTTGACGCCTACTAGTGAACATGTAAGCCACAAAACACTCACTAGTTCACTAGTAAGGTCATTTTGAGGCTTACTAGTGAACATGTAAGGCCATAAATGTGCCCACTAGTTCACTAGTAAGATCATTTTGAGGCTTACTAGTTGACATGTAAGCCACAAAACGCCCACTAGTTCACTAGTAAGATCATTGTGACGCTTACTCGTGAACATGTAAGGCCATAAATGTGCCCACTAGTTCACTAGTAAGATCATTTTGACGCTTACTAGTGAATATGTAAGGCTATAAATGTGCCCACTAGTTCACTAGTAAGATCATTTAGAGGCTTACTGGTTGACATGTAAGCCACAAAACGCCCACTAGTTCACTAGTAAGATCATTTTGACGCTGACTCGTGAACATGTTAGCCACAAAATGCCCACTAGTTCACGAGTAAGATCATTTTGACGCTTACTCGTTGACATGTAGGCCGCAAAACGCCCACTAGTTCACTCGTAAGATCATTTTGACGCTTACTAGTGAACATGTAAGCCACAAAACACTCACTAGTTCACTAGTAAGGTCATTTTGACGCTTACCAGTGAACATGTAAGCCACAAAACGCTCACTAGTTCATTAGTAAGATCATTTTGACGCCTAGTAGTGAACATGTAAGCCACAAAACACTCACTAGTTCACTAGTAAGGTCATTTTGACGCTTACTAGTGAACATGTAAGCCTCAAAACGCTCACTAGTTCACTAGTAAGATCATTTTGAGGCTTAATAGTGAACATGTAAGGCCATAAATGTGCCCACTAGTTCACTAGTAAGATCATTTTGAGGCTTAGTAGTTGACATGTAAGCCACAAAATGCCCACTAGTTCACTAGTAAGATCATTGTGAGGCTTACTAGTTGACATGTAAGCCGCAAAACGCCCACTAGTTCACTGGTAAGATCATTTTGAGGCTTACTAGTCAACATGTAAGCAACAAAACAATCACTAGTACACTAGTAAGATCATTTTGAGGCTTATTAGTTGACATGTAAGCCGCAAAACGCCCACGAGCTCACTCGTAAGATCATTTTGAGGCTTACTAGTTGACATGTTAGCCACAAAACGCCCACTAGTTCACTAGTAAGATCATTTTGACGCTTACTCGTGAACATGTAAGGCCATAAATGTGCCCACTAGTTCACTAGTAAGATCATTTTGAGGCTTACTAGTTGACATGTAAGCCGCAAAACGCCCACTAGTTCACTGGTAAGATCATTTTGAGGCTTACTAGTGAACATGTAAGGCCATAAATGTGCCCACTAGTTCACTAGTAAGATCATTTTGAGGCTTACTAGTTGACATGTAAGCCACAAAATGCCCACTAGTTCACTAGTAAGATCATTTTGAGGCTTACTAGTTGACATGTAAGCCGCAAAACGCCCACTAGTTCTCTAGTAAGATAATTTTGAGGCTTACAAATGAAGATGTAAGCCACAAAACGCCCACTAGTTCACTAGTAAGATCATTTTGAGGCTTACTAGTGAACATGTAAGGCCATAAATGTGCCCACTAGTTCACTAGTAAGATAATTTTGGGCTTAGTAGTTGACATGTAAGCCACAAAACGCCCACTAGTTCACTAGTAAGATCATTTTGAGGCTTACTAGTGAACATGTAAGCCACAAATCGCCCACTAGTTCACTAGTAAGATCATTTTGACGCTTACTAGTGAACATGTAAGCCACAAAACGCCCACTAGTTCACTAGTAAGATCATTTTGAGGCTTACTAGTTGACATGTAAGCCGCAAAACGCCCCTTAGCTCACTCGTAAGATCATTTTGAGGCTTACTAGTTGACATGTAAGCCGCTAAACGCCCACTCGTTCACTAGTAAGATCATTTTGACGCTTACTAGTTGACATGTAAGCCACAAAACGGCCACTAGTTCACTGGTAAGATCATTTTGAGGCTTCCTAGTGTACATGTAAGGCCATAAATGTGCCCACTAGTTCACTAGTAAGATCATTTTGACTCTTACCTAGTGAACATGTAAGGCCATAAATGTGCCCAGTAGTTCACTAGTAAGATCATTTTGAGGCTTACTAGTGAACATGTAAGGCCATTAATGTGCCCACTAGTTCACTAGTAAGATCATTTTGAGGCTTACTATTTGACATGTAAGCCACAAAACGCCCACTAGTTCAGTAGTAAGATCATTTTGAGGCTTACTAGGGAACATGTAAGCCGCAAAACGCCCACTAGTTCATTATTTTGAGGCTTACTAGTGAATATGTAAGCCACAAAACGCTCACTAGTTCACTAGTAAGATCATTTTGAGGCTTACTAGTTGACATGTAAGCCGCAAAACGCCCACTAGCTCACTCGTAAGATCATTTTGAGGCTTACTAGTTGACATGTAAGCCACAAAACGCCCTCTAGTTCACTAGTAAGATCATTTTTATGCTTACTCGTGACCCATTTTGGAAAAGCCTCAACCAAACCCCCTCATTAATTCAACGAAAACCATCTACATTATCTGAAATGGAGATGTAGTTCAAAATGTACCGTATTCCAACATTGGTTAAAACCATAGGTTGTATCATGTTTCCGAACCAGAGACACCATTCCCCCTGCCAATGCGTGAGATAATCCATGACACAAAAAAGAAGTTTGGGTTCACTGCCCAATTTGCTGCCGCATATAAAACAGAAGTGAACTGAACCCAAAACGTTATCATGTTGCTGTTAGTCAGCAAGTCCCCCCTAAAAAAAAATAAATCGCTGCCGTGTGAGCCGCGTAACTATCACAACATGATACAAAAACGAACAACATTCGTCACACTGAATTAACAATACTTCACGTGTTTTACAACAACCGCAAACCGCAAAATAACTATACAAATCAGTTTTAAGCCAATAAACTGATGAGATGCCGTAATGTAACGGGGCACCAACTTAGAAAAGCGACGCATAAATATGCTCCCGTATATTCTCAAACAGTTCGTGCACAAACCGAAAGTCGCACAAACCTACCGAAATATAGCCCGCAAAACGCGCTTGTTTATATCTAGATTCCTCCCTTCGCCCGTTAAACCGAGATGTACCCAATAAAACGACCCATCATTATATGAAGCAATACATTCAGTCATTCAATGTCCGATCCGCTTTTATCCTCACGAGGTTCGCGGGGGTGAGTGGAGCTTATTCCATCCAACTCCGGGCAGCAGGATGGGGACAACCCGAACCGGTCGCCAACCAATTACAGGGCACACAGACACAAGCACAACCACCCAAGCCCATGCTCACACCTAGGGACAATTTAGAGTTTCCAATCAGGCAGTCATGCAGGTCATCGCAATATTAATATGAAACAAATCAACACACACACAAAACGGGAGATAAGATGAGATGAGTTTGTTGTACTTCCTCCTACAACCTCTCAAATCACTATTACCTGTTCACATTCCAACAAACAAACAAACAAACAAACACCCATCAGGAAGCCACAACAAAGTAGCACGGTTAAGCACTGTGCATTTTTCCAGCGTTAAAGGGGATCGACATAACAACATAGACACACAAAATAAATGCCAACCATGCGACAAAAAAAACGTCATGCTAGTGTGCAACAGCTCATCCCTTTATCTTTTTTTTTTTTCTAGCACTCTTCCAGCATGCAGAGTTCACACCATACACTGCTGCCAAAAGGCTTATCTATGCCACAACTGTCTTTGGTAAACACCACCTAGGGTGCGTGATACTCAAAAATGCCACTGTTGACCTTAAAACGTGCAGTCATACTAAGTTAACGAAGCCAATTGTAAATTATTCACACGTGACCCTGAAACGTGCTGATTAAAGCTGGAAGATTTTGCTCTTGTGACAAACGAAATTAGAAATCCAGCCTGTGTATGCACAAATGAGATGTGTCGTAAAATCTGACGGGTTTTTTTATGACTCAAACCAACAAGAATTTGTATGTTCGACGATAGCTTCAACTCTAGTCATTACATTTCATAATGACGGAAGGCACAACACAATCCACGGATAGCAAAGTTGTAACAGAATTTTCCAAATTCATGAGACAAGACCATCATTCCTCCCACATCAGGAGCCGTGATGGCTCTTCTCAGGTTTCAAGAGAAATGTGCATCTTATGAACGTAATCGAAAAAAAACATTGGAACATAATCGGAACATCCTGGCAATTAGCAGCATAACAGAAGCATTTATAAAACAAATAAGATAACTGAAACCCACAGACATTAACATTCACAAATCATCCAGATCAAGGCCTTCACTGTATACTTACACATTCTAACTCCTCCCAGAAAGTTAACAACGTCCCACACACGTTCACTGTTTACGACTTACAAACAACCATCTAAGCATCTCGTGACCTTCCGGCCCTTTTCAACCTAAACACACGGTGACCTCCTCATTCGTAGCATCACTGTGTCAAACCTCACCTGCCTGTGCCTTTCTTTATTCTCAACATACTCAACTTACATCATCACCTTACGTCTCACCATCAATATTTTCACTTGCCTGTCACCCACTATAAGTATCCAAAACTCTCTGTGTCACCACACCCATACTCAACCATTTTATTTCTTTACCTGATTTACACATACTTCATGTAGCGCCGGTTGAAATTATGAAGCTGAAGTGGTGTTAGGAATTATAATAAAAACAGTTTCAATTACAAGTACCGGTAATTATAATAGATGCCATACAAACCTTCTACACTGCAAAAGCCAGAAAACAAAACAAACAAGACTCCATGAGTCGCGCCAAGAGTCACACATATCTACACACCCACACGCAAAGACTAATCCAACACATATTCGCAGACACAACCCTACAGACAAACCAAAATATTCACCTTACTACCGCTCACAACCAAGTTAAGCACATCCAAACTTTTAATTTTGTCATCCGCAAGAAGACTTCACTGCATCCAAATATCGATACAGTATATACCATCAATTTACTGTCAAACAAGCCGCCATCCAAACTTGTTGCTCCTCAGCTCCATTTAGATGATATGATTTTCGCAGATCCTCCATTTCCTGGACAAATTGTACCACGTCAATTTTATGTGATGTAATGCCGTCTACGGCTTTTTTTACATCTTCTTGTGTCCATGTTCTATAAACAAGAATGACAGGCGACTCATCTTTTATGTCTGGATTTGCAACTTCAATCATGGGAAAAGCGTCTCGTACCTCACTCCCGGATGAGTCAACCTTCGTGGGCACATTAATGGCCTTACATGTTCACTAGTAAGCGTCAAAATGATCTTACGAATGAACTAGTGGGCGTTTTGCGGCTTACATGTTCACTAGTAAGCCTCAAATTGACCTTGCTAGTGAACTAGTGGGCGTTTTGTGGCTTACATCTTCACTAGTAAGCCTCAAAATGATCTTACTAGTGAACTAGTTTGCATTTTGTGGCTTACATGTCAACTAGTAAGCCTCAAAATGATCTTACTAGTGAACTAGTGGGCACATTTATGGCCTTACATGTTCACTAGTAAGCCTCAAAATGATCTTACTAGTGAACTAGTGGACGTTTTGCGGCTTACATGTCAACTAGTGAGCCTCAAAATGATCTTACGAATGAACTAGTGGGCGTTTTGTGGCTTACATGTCAACTAGTAAGCCTCAAAATGATCTTACTAGTGAACAATTCGGCACATTTATGGCCTTACATGTTCACTAGTAAGCGTCAAAATGATCTTACTAGTGAACTAGTGGGGACATTTATGGCCTTACATGTTCACTAGTAAGCGTCAAAATGATCTTACTAGTGAACTACTAGGAGTTTTGCGGCTTACATGTCAACTAGTAAGCCTCAAAATGATCTTACTAGTGAAATAGTGGGCACATTTATGGCCTTACATGTTCACTAGTAAGCCTCAAAATGATCTTACTGGTGAACTAGTGGGCACATTTATGGCCTTACATGTTCACTAGTAAGCGTCAAAATGATCTTACTAGTGAACTAGTGGGCAAATTTATGGCCTTACATATTCACTAGTAAGCGTCAAAATGATCTTACTAGTGAACTAGTGGGCGTTTTGCGGCTTATATGTCTACTAGTAAGCCTCAAAATGATCTTACTAGTGAACTAGTGGGCGTTTTGCACCTTACATGTCAACTAGTAAGCCTCAAAATGATCTTACTAGTGAATTAGTGGGCGTTTTGTGGCTTACATCTTCACTAGTAAGCCTCATAATTATCTTACTAGTGAACGAGTGGGCATTTTGTGGCTTACATGTTCACTAGTAAGCGTCAAAATGATCTTACTAGTGAACAAGTGGGCGTTTTGCGGCTTACATGTCTAGTAGTAAGCCTCAAAATGATCTTACTAGTGAACTAGTGGGCGTTTTGCGGCTTACATGTCAACTAGTAAGCCTCAAAATGATCTTACGAGTGAGCTAGTGGGCGTTTTGCGGCTTACTTATCAACTAGTAAGCCTCAAAATGATCTTAATAGTGAACTAGTGGGCGGTTTGTGGCTTACATCTTCACTAGTAAGCCTCAAAATGATCTTACTAGTGAAATAGTGGGCCTTTTGTGGCTTATATGTCAACTAGTAAGCCTCAAAATGATCTTACGAGTGAACTAGTGAGCGTTTTGTGGATTACATGTTCACTAGTAAGCCTCAAAATGATCTTGCTAGTGAACTAGTGGGCACATTAATGGCCTTACATGTTCACTAGTAAGCCTCAAAATGATCTTACTAGTGAACTAGTGGACATTTTGCGGCTTACATGTCAACTAGTGAGCCTCAAAATGATCTTACGAATGAACTAGTGGGCGTTTTGTGGCTTACATGTCAACTAGTAAGCCTCAAAATGATCTTACTAGTGAACAATTCGGCACATTTATGGCCTTACATGTTCACTAGTAAGCGTCAAAATGATCTTACTAGTGAACTAGTGGGGACATTTATGGCCTTACATGTTCACTAGTAAGCGTCAAAATGATCTTACTAGTGAACTACTAGGAGTTTTGCGGCTTACATGTCAACTAGTAAGCCTCAAAATGATCTTACTAGTGAAATAGTGGGCACATTTATGGCCTTACATGTTCACTAGTAAGCCTCAAAATGATCTTACTGGTGAACTAGTAGGCACATTTATGGCCTTACATGTTCACTAGTAAGCGTCAAAATGATCTTACTAGTGAACTAGTGGGCAAATTTATGGCCTTACATATTCACTAGTAAGCGTCAAAATGATCTTACTAGTGAACTAGTGGGCGTTTTGCGGCTTATATGTCTACTAGTAAGCCTCAAAATGATCTTACTAGTGAACTAGTGGGCGTTTTGCGGCTTATATGTCTACTAGTAAGCCTCAAAATGATCTTACTAGTGAATTAGTGGGCGTTTTGTGGCTTACATCTTCACTAGTAAGCCTCATAATTATCTTACTAGTGAACGAGTGGGCATTTTGTGGCTTACATGTTCACTAGTAAGCGTCAAAATGATCTTACTAGTGAACAAGTGGGCGTTTTGCGGCTTACATGTCTAGTAGTAAGCCTCAAAATGATCTTACTAGTGAACTAGTGGGCGTTTTGCGGCTTACATGTCAACTAGTAAGCCTCAAAATGATCTTACGAGTGAGCTAGTGGGCGTTTTGCGGCTTACTTGTCAACTAGTAAGCCTCAAAATGATCTTAATAGTGAACTAGTGGGCGGTTTGTGGCTTACATCTTCACTAGTAAGCCTCAAAATGATCTTACTAGTGAAATAGTGGGCCTTTTGTGGCTTATATGTCAACTAGTAAGCCTCAAAATGATCTTACGAGTGAACTAGTGAACGTTTTGTGGCTTACATGTTCACTAGTAAGCCTCAAAATGATCTTACTAGTGAACTAGTGGGCACATTTATGGCCTTACATGTTCACTAGTAAGCCTAGAAATGATCTTACGAGTGAACTAGTGGGCGTTTTGCGGCTTACATGTCAAGTAGCTAGCCTCAAAATGATCTTACGAATGAACTAGTGGGCGTTTTGCGGCTTACATGTCAACTAGTAAGCCTCAAAATGATCTTACTACTGAACAATTCGGCACATTTATGGCCTTACATGTTCACTAGTAAGCGTCAAAATGATCTTACTAGTGAACTAGTGGGGACATTTATGGCCTTACATGTTCACTAGTAAGCCTCAAAATGATCTTACTAGTGAAATAGTGGGCACATTTATGGCCTTACATGTTCACTAGTAAGCGTCAAAATGATCTTACTAGTGAACTACTAGGAGTTTTGCGGCTTACATGTCAACTAGTAAGCCTCAAAATGATCTTACTAGTGAACTAGTGGGCACATTTATGGCCTTACATGTTCACTAGTAAGCCTCAAAATGATCTTACTAGTGAATTAGTGGGCACATTTATGGCCTTACATGCTCACTAGTAAGCGTCAAAATGATCTTACTAGTGAACTACTAGGAGTTTTGCGGCTTACATGTCAACTAGTAAGCCTCAAAATGATCTTACTAGTGAACTAGTGGGCACATTTATGGCCTTTCATGTTCAGTAGTAAGCATCAGAATGATCTTACTAATGAACTTGTGGGCGTTTTGCGGCTTACATGTCAACTAGTAAGCCTCAAAATGATCTTATTAGTGAACTAGTGGGCGTTTTGTGGATTACATGTCAACTAGTAAGCCTCAAAATGGTCGTACTAGTGAACTAGTAGGCACATTTATGGCCTTACATGTTCACTAGTAAGCGTCAAAATGATCTTACTAGTGAACAAGTGGGCGTTTTGCGGCTTACATGTCAACTAGTGAGCCTCAAAATGATCTTACTAGTGAACTAGTGGGCGTTTTGCACCTTACATGTCAACTAGTAAGCCTCAAAATGATCTTACTAGTGAATTAGTGGGCGTTTTGTGGCTTACATCTTCACTAGTAAGCCTCATAATTATCTTACTAGTGAACGAGTGGGCATTTTGTGGCTTACATGTTCACTAGTAAGCGTCAAAATGATCTTACTAGTGAACAAGTGGGCGTTTTGCGGCTTACATGTCTAGTAGTAAGCCTCAAAATGATCTTACTAGTGAACTAGTGGGCGTTTTGCGGCTTACATGTCAACTAGTAAGCCTCAAAATGATCTTACGAGTGAGCTAGTGGGCGTTTTGCGGCTTACTTGTCAACTAGTAAGCCTCAAAATGATCTTAATAGTGAACTAGTGGGCGGTTTGTGGCTTACATCTTCACTAGTAAGCCTCAAAATGATCTTACTAGTGAAATAGTGGGCCTTTTGTGGCTTATATGTCAACTAGTAAGCCTCAAAATGATCTTACGAGTGAACTAGTGAGCGTTTTGTGGATTACATGTTCACTAGTAAGCCTCAAAATGATCTTGCTAGTGAACTAGTGGGCACATTAATGGCCTTACATGTTCACTAGTAAGCCTCAAAATGATCTTACTAGTGAACTAGTGGACGTTTTGCGGCTTACATGTCTACTAGTGAGCCTCAAAATGATCTTACGAATGAACTAGTGGGCGTTTTGTGGCTTACATGTCAACTAGTAAGCCTCAAAATGATCTTACTAGTGAACAATTCGGCACATTTATGGCCTTACATGTTCACTAGTAAGCGTCAAAATGATCTTACTAGTGAACTAGTGGGGACATTTATGGCCTTACATGTTCACTAGTAAGCGTCAAAATGATCTTACTAGTGAACTACTAGGAGTTTTGCGGCTTACATGTCAACTAGTAAGCCTCAAAATGATCTTACTAGTGAAATAGTGGGCACATTTATGGCCTTACATGTTCACTAGTAAGCCTCAAAATGATCTTACTGGTGAACTAGTGGGCACATTTATGGCCTTACATGTTCACTAGTAAGCGTCAAAATGATCTTACTAGTGAACTAGTGGGCAAATTTATGGCCTTACATATTCACTAGTAAGCGTCAAAATGATCTTACTAGTGAACTAGTGGGCGTTTTGCGGCTTATATGTCTACTAGTAAGCCTCAAAATGATCTTACTAGTGAACTAGTGGGCGTTTTGCGGCTTATATGTCTACTAGTAAGCCTCAAAATGATCTTACTAGTGAATTAGTGGGCGTTTTGTGGCTTACATCTTCACTAGTAAGCCTCATAATTATCTTACTAGTGAACGAGTGGGCATTTTGTGGCTTACATGTTCACTAGTAAGCGTCAAAATGATCTTACTAGTGAACAAGTGGGCGTTTTGCGGCTTACATGTCTAGTAGTAAGCCTCAAAATGATCTTACTAGTGAACTAGTGGGCGTTTTGCGGCTTACATGTCAACTAGTAAGCCTCAAAATGATCTTACGAGTGAGCTAGTGGGCGTTTTGCGGCTTACTTGTCAACTAGTAAGCCTCAAAATGATCTTAATAGTGAACTAGTGGGCGGTTTGTGGCTTACATCTTCACTAGTAAGCCTCAAAATGATCTTACTAGTGAAATAGTGGGCCTTTTGTGGCTTATATGTCAACTAGTAAGCCTCAAAATGATCTTACGAGTGAACTAGTGAGCGTTTTGTGGCTTACATGTTCACTAGTAAGCCTCAAAATGATCTTACTAGTGAACTAGTGGGCACATTTATGGCCTTACATGTTCACTAGTAAGCCTAGAAATGATCTTACGAGTGAACTAGTGGCCGTTTTGCGGCTTACATGTCAAGTAGCTAGCCTCAAAATGATCTTACGAATGAACTAGTGGGCGTTTTGCGGCTTACATGTCAACTAGTAAGCCTCAAAATGATCTTACTACTGAACAATTCGGCACATTTATGGCCTTACATGTTCACTAGTAAGCGTCAAAATGATCTTACTAGTGAACTAGTGGGCACATTTATGGCCTTACATGTTCACTAGTAAGCGTCAAAATGATCTTACTAGTGAACTACTAGGAGTTTTGCGGCTTACATGTCAACTAGTAAGCCTCAAAATGATCTTACTAGTGAACTAGTGGGCACATTTATGGCCTTACATGTTCACTAGTAAGCCTCAAAATGATCTTACTAGTGAATTAGTGGGCACATTTATGGCCTTACATGCTCACTAGTAAGCGTCAAAATGATCTTACTAGTGAACTGCTAGGAGTTTTGCGGCTTACATGTCAACTAGTAAGCCTCAAAATGATCTTACTAGTGAACTAGTGGGCACATTTATGGCCTTTCATGTTCAGTAGTAAGCATCAGAATGATCTTACTAATGAACTTGTGGGCGTTTTGCGGCTTACATGTCAACTAGTAAGCCTCAAAATGATCTTATTAGTGAACTAGTGGGCGTTTTGTGGATTACATGTCAACTAGTAAGCCTCAAAATGGTCGTACTAGTGAACTAGTAGGCACATTTATGGCCTTACATGTTCACTAGTAAGTGTCAAAATGATCTTACTAGTGAACAAGTGGGCGTTTTGCGGCTTACATGTCAACTAGTGAGCCTCAAAATGATCTTACGAATGAACTAGTGGGCGTTTTGCGGCTTACATGTCAACTAGTAAGCCTCAAAATGATCTTACTAGTGAACAATTCGGCACATTTATGGCCTTACATGTTCACTAGTAAGCGTCAAAATGATCTTAGGAAGTGAACTAGTGGGCACATTTATGGCCTTACATGTTCACTAGTAAGCGTCAAAATGATCTTACTAGTAAACTAGTGGGCGTTTTGCGGCTTACATGTCAACTAGTAAGCCTCAAAATGATCTTACTAGTGAACTAGTGGGCGTTTTGCAGCTTACATTCCAACTAGTAAGCCTCAAAATGATCTTACTATTGAACTAGTGGGCACATTTATGGCCTTACATGTTCACTAGTAAGCGTCAAAATGATCTTACTAGTGAACTAGTGAGCGTTTTGTGGCTTACTTGTTCAATAGTAAGCGTCAAAATGATCTTACTAGTGAACTAGTGGGCGTTTTGTGGCTTACATGTTACTAGTAAGCCTCAAAATGATCTTACTAGTGAACTAGTGGTCACATTTATGGCCTTACATGTTCACTAGTAAGCATCAAAATGATCTTACTAGTGAACTAGTGGGCGATTTGAGGCTTACATGTCAACTAGTAAGCCTCAAAATGATCTTACTAGTGAACTAGTGGGAACATTTATGGCCTTACATCTTCACTAGTAATCCTCAAAATGATCTTACTAGTGAACTAGTGGGCGTTTTGTGGCTTACATGTTCACTAGTAAGCCTCAAAATGATCTTACTAGTGAACTAATGGGCGTTTTGAGGCTTACATGTCAACTAGTAAGCCTCAAAATGATCTTACTAGTGAACTAGTGGGCACATTTATGGCCTTACATGTTCACTAGTAAGCATCAAAATGATCTTACTAGTGAACTAGTGGGCGTTTTGTGGCTTACATCTTCACTAGTAATCCTCAAAATGATCTTACTAGTGAACTAGTGGGCGTTTTGTGGCTTACATGTTCACTAGTAAGCCTCAAAATGATCTTACGAGTGAACTAGTGGGCGATTTGAGGCTTACATGTCAACTAGTAAGCCTCAAAATGATCTTACTAGTGAACTAGTGGGAACATTTATGGACTTACATCTTCACTAGTAATCCTCAAAATGATCTTACTAGTGAACTAGTGGGCGTTTTGTGGCTTACATGTTCACTAGTAAGCCTCAAAATGATCTTACTAGTTAACTAGTGGGCGTTTTGAGGCTTACACGTCAACTAGTAAGCCTCAAAATGATCTTACTAGTGAACTAGTGGGCACATTTATGGCCTTACATCTTCACTAGTAATCCTCAAAATGATCTTACTAGTGAACTAGTGGGCATTTTGTGGCTTACATGTCAACTAGTATGCCTCGAAATGATCTTACTAGTGAACTAGTGGGCACATTTATGGCCTTACATCTTCACTAGTAATCCTCAAAATGATCTTCCTAGTGAACTAGTGGGCATTTTGTGGCTTACATGTCAACTAGTAAGCCTCGAAATGATCTTACTAGTGAACTATTGGGCACATTTATCGCCTTACATATTCACTAGTAAGCGTCAAAATGATCTTTCTAGTGAACTAGTGGGCGTTTTGCAGCTTACATGTCTACTAGTAAGCCTCAAAATGATCTTACTAGTGAACTAGTGGGCGATTTGAGGCTTACATGTCAACTAGTAAGCCTCGAAATGATCTTACTAGTGAACTAGTGGGCACATTTATCGCCTTACATATTCACTAGTAAGCGTCAAAATGATCTTTCTAGTGAACTAGTGGGCGTTTTGCAGCTTACATGTCTACTAGTAAGCCTCAAAATGATCTTACTAGTGAACTAGTGGGCGTTTTGCGGTTTACATGTCAACTAGTAAGCCTCAAAATTATCTTACTAGTGGACTAGTGGGCACATTTATGGCCTTACATGTTCACTAGTAAGCGTCAAAATGACCTTACTCGTGAACTAGTGGGCGTTTTGCGGCTTGCATGTCTACTAGTGAGCCTCAAAATGATCTTACGAGTGAACTAGTGGGCGTTTTGCGGCTTACATGTCAACTAGTAAGCCTCAAAATGACCTTACTAGTGAACTAGTGGGCGTTTTGTGGCTTACATGTTCACTAGTAAGCCTCAAAATTATCTTACTAGTGGACTAGTGGGCACATTTATGGCCTTACATGTTCACTAGTAAGCGTCAAAATGACCTTACTCGTGAACTAGTGGGCGTTTTGCGGCTTGCATGTCAGCTAGTGAGCCTCAAAATGATCTTACGAGTGAACTAGTGGGCGTTTTGCGGCTTACATGTCAACTAGTAAGCCTCAAAATGACCTTACTAGTGAACTAGTGGGCGTATTGTGGCTTACATGTTCACTAGTAAGCGTCAAAATGATCTTACTAGTGAACTAGTGGGCGTTTTGTGGCTTACAACTTCACTAGTAAGCCTCAAAATGATCTTACTAGTGAACTAGTGGGCGTTTTGCAGCTTACTTGTCAACTAGTAAGCCTCAGAATGACCTTACTAGTGAACTAGTGAGCGTTTTGTGGCTTACATGTTCACTAGTAAGCGTCAAAATGATATTACTAGTGAACTAGTGGGCGTTTTGTGGCTTACAACTTCACTAGTAAGCCTCAAAAAGATCTTACTAGTGAACTAGTGGGCGTTTTGTGGCTTACATGTCAACTAGTAAGCCTCAAAATGATCTTACTATTGAACTAGTGGGCACATTTATGGCCTTACATGTTCACTAGTAAGCGTCAAAATGATCTTACTAGTGAACTAGTGAGCGTTTTGTGGCTTACTTGTTCAATAGTAAGCGTCAAAATGACCTTACTAGTGAAATAGTGAGCGTTTTGTGGCTTACATCTTCACTAGTAAGCCTCAAAATTATCTTACTAGTGAACTAGTGGGCATTTTGTGGCTTACATGTTCACTAGTAAGCGTCAAAAAGATCCTACTAGTGAACTAGTGGGCACATTTATGGCCTTACATGTTCACTAGTAAGCGTCAAAATGATATTACTAGTGAACTAGTGGGCATTTTGCGGCTTACATGTCAACTAGTAAGCCTCAAAATGATCCTACTCGTGAACTAGTGGGCGTTTTGCAGCTTACATGTCAACTAGTAAGCCTCAAAACGATCTTGCTAGTGAACTAGTGGGCGTTTTGTGGCTTACAACTTCACTAGTAAGCCTCAAAATGATCTTACTAGTGAACTAGTGGGCACATTTATGGCCTTACATGTTCACTAGTAAGCCTCAAAAGGATCTTTCTAGTGAACTAGTGGGCGTTTTGCGGCTTACTTGTTCAATAGTAAGCGTCAAAATGACCTTACTAGTGAACTAGTGAGCGTTTTGTGGCTTACATCTTCACTAGTAAGCCTCAAAATGATCTTACTAGTGAACTAGTGGGCATTTTGTGGCTTACATGTCAACTAGTAAGCCTGAAAAATGATCTTACTAGTGGACTAGTGGGCGTTTTGTGGCTTACATGTCAACTAGTAAGCCTCAAAATGATCTTACTAGTGAACAATTCGGCACATTTATGGCCTTACATGTTCACTAGTAAGCGTCAAAATGATCTTACTAGTGAACTAGTGGGCACATTTATGGCCTTACATGTTCACTAGTAAGCGTCAAAATGATCTTACTAGTGAACTACTAGGAGTTTTGCGGCTTACATGTCAACGAGTAAGCCTCAAAATGATCTTACTAGTGAACTAGTGGGCACATTTATGGCCTTACATGTTCACTAGTAAGCCTCAAAATGATCTTACGAATGAACTAGTGGGCGTTTTGCGGCTTACATGTCAACTAGTAAGCCTCAAAATGATCTTACTAGTGAACAATTCGGCACATTTATGGCCTTACATGTTCACTAGTAAGCGTCAAAATGATCTTACTAGTGAACTAGTGGGCACATTTATGGCCTTACATGTTCACTAGTAAGCGTCAAAATGATCTTACTAGTGAACTACTAGGAGTTTTGCGGCTTACATGTCAACGAGTAAGCCTCAAAATGATCTTACTAGTGAACTAGTGGGCACATTTATGGCCTTACATGTTCACTAGTAAGCGTCAAAATGATCTTACTAGTGAACTAGTGAGCGTTTTGTGGCTTACTTGTTCAATAGTAAGCATCAAAATGACCTTACTAGTGAACTAGTGAGCGTTTTGTGGCTTACATCTTCACTAGTAAGCCTCAAAATGATCTTACTAGTGAACTAGTGGGCATTTTGTGGCTTACATGTCAACTAGTAACCCTGAAAAATGATCTTACTAGTGGACTAGTGGGCGTTTTGTGGCTTACATGTCAACTAGTAAGCCTCAAAATGACCTTACTAGTGGACTAGTGGGCACATTTATGGCCTTACATGTTCACTAGTAAGCGTCAAAATGACCTTACTCGTGAACTAGTGGGCGTTTTGCGGCTTGCATGTCAGCTAGTGAGCCTCAAAATGATCTTACGAGTGAACTAGTGGGCGTTTTGCGGCTTACATGTCAACTAGTAAGCCTCAAAATGACCTTACTAGTGAACTAGTGGGCGTATTGTGGCTTACATGTTCACTAGTAAGCGTCAAAATGATCTTACTAGTGAACTAGTGGGCGTTTTGTGGCTTACAACTTCACTAGTAAGCCTCAAAATGATCTTACGAGTGAAATTGTGGGTGTTTTGTGGCTTACATGTTCACTAGTAAGCGTCAGAATGACCTTACTAGTGAACTAGTGAGCGTTTTGTGGCTTACATGTTCACTAGTAAGCCCCAAAATTGTCTTACTAGTGAACTAGTGAAAATTTGTAGCTTACATATTCACTAGTAAGCGTCAAAATGACCTTACTAGTGAACTAGTGAGCGTTTTGTGGCTTACTTGTTCAATAGTAAGCGTCAAAATGACCTTACTAGTGAACTAGTGAGCGTTTTGTGGCTTACATCTTCACTAGTAAGCCTCAAAATGATCTTACTAGTGAACTAGTGGGCATTTTGTGGCTTGCATGTCAACTAGTAAGCGTCAAAATGACCTTACTAGTTAACTGGTGAGTGTTTTGTGGCTTACATGTTCACTAGTAAGCGTCAAAATGATCTTAACAGTGAACTAGTGGGCATTTTGCGGCTTACATGTAAACTAGTAAGCCTCAAAATTATCTTACTAGTGGACTAGTGGGCACATTTATGGCCTTACATGTTCACTAGTAATCGTCAAAATGACCTTACTCGTGAACTAGTGGGCGTTTTGCGGCTTGCATGTCAACTAGTGAGCCTCAAAATGATCTTACGAGTGAACTAGTGGGCGTTTTGCGGCTTACATGTCAACTAGTAAGCCTCAAAATGACCTTACTAGTGAACTAGTGGGCGTTTTGTGGCTTACATGTTCACTAGTAAGCGTCAAAATGATCTTACTAGTGAACTAGTGGGCGTTTTGTGGCTTACAACTTCACTAGTAAGCCTCAAAATGATCTTACGAGTGAAATTGTGGGTGTTTTGTGGCTTACATGTTCACTAGTAAGCGTCAAAATGACCTTACTAGTGAACTAGTGAGCGTTTTGTGGCTTACATGTTCACTAGTAAGCCCCAAAATTGTCTTACTAGTGAACTAGTGAAAATTTGTAGCTTACATGTTCACTAGTAAGCGTCAAAATGACCTTACTAGTGAACTAGTGAGCGTTTTGTGGCTTACTTGTTCAATAGTAAGCGTCAAAATGACCTTACTAGTGAACTAGTGGGCGTTTTGTGGCTTACATGTTCACTAGTAAGCCTCAAAATGATCTTACTAGTTAACTAGTGGGCGTTTTGTGGCTTACATGTCAACTGTTAAGCCTCAAAATGATCTTACTAGTGAACTAGTGGGCACATTAATGGCCTTACATGTTCACTCGTAAGCGTCAAAATTATCTTACTAGTGAACTAGTGGGCGTTTTGTGGCTTACATCTTCACTTGTAAGCCTCAAAATGATCTTACTAGTGAACTAGTGGGCGTTTTGCAGCTTACATGTCAACTAGTAAGCCTCAAAATGACCTTACTAGTGAACTAGTGGGCGTTTTGTGGCTTACATGTTCACTAGTAAGCATCAAAATGACCTTACTAGTGAACTAGTGAGCGTTTTGTGGCTTACATGTTCACTAGTAAGCGTCAAAATGATATTACTAGTGAACTAGTGGGCGTTTTGTGGCTTACAACTTCACTAGTAAGCCTCAAAAAGATCTTACTAGTGAACTAGTGGGCGTTTTGTGGCTTACATGTCAACTACTAAGCATCAAAATGATCTTACTAGTGAACTAGTGGGCACATTTATGACCTTACATCTTCACTAGTAAGCCTCAAAATTATCTTACTAGTGAACTAGTGGGCATTTTGTGGCTTACATGTCAACTAGTAAGCCTCAAAATGATCTTACTAGTGAACTAGTAGGCACATTTATGGCCTTACATGTTCACTAGTAAGCGTCAAAAAGATCCTACTAGTGAACTAGTGGGCATTTTGCGGCTTACATGTCAACTAGTAAGCCTCAAAATGATCCTACTCGTGAACTAGTGGGCGTTTTGCAGCTTACATGTCAACTAGTAAGCCTCAAAACGATCTTACTAGTGAACTAGTGGGCGTTTTGTGGCTTACAACTTCACTAGTAAGCCTCAAAAAGATCTTACTAGTGAACTAGTGGGCGTTTTGTGGCTTACATGTCAACTAGTAAGCCTCAAAATGATCTTACTCGTGAACTAGTGGGCACATTTATGGCCTTACATGTTCACTCGTAAGCGTCAAAATGATCTTACTAGTGAACTAGTGAGCGTTTTGTGGCTTACTTGTTCAATAGTAAGCGTCAAAATGACCTTACTAGTGAACTAGTGAGCGTTTTGTGGCTTACATCTTCACTAGTAAGCCTCAAAATGATCTTACTAGTGAACTAGTGGGCATTTTGTGGCTTGCAACTTCACTAGTAAGCCTCAAAAAGATCTTACTAGTGAACTAGTGGGCGTTTTGTGGCTTACAACTTCACTAGTAAGCCCCAAAAAGATCTTACTAGTGAACTAGTGAGCGTTTTGTGGCTTACATCTTCACTAGTAAGCCTCAAAATGATCTTACTAGTGAACTAGTGGGCACATTTATGGCCTTACATGTTCACTAGTAAGCCTCAAAAAGATCTTACTAGTGAACTAGTGGGCGTTTTGTGGCTTACATGTCAACTAGTAAGCCTCAAAACGATCTTACAATGAACTAGTGGGCGTTTTGTGGCTTACATGTTCACGAGTAAGCGTCAAACTGATCTTACGAGTGAACTAGTGGGCGTTTTGCGGCTTACATGTTAACTAGTAAGCCTCAAAATTATCTTACTAGTGGACTAGTGGGCACATTTATGGCCTTACATGTTCACTAGTAAGCGTCAAAATGACCTTACTCGTGAACTAGTGGGCGTTTTGCGGCTTACATGTCAACTAGTAAGCCTCAAAATGACCTTACTAGTGAACTAGTGGGCGTACTGTGGCTTACATGTTCACTAGTAAGCGTCAAAATGATCTTACTAGTGAACTAGTGGGCGTTTTGTGGCTTACAACTTCACTAGTAAGCCTCAAAATGATCTTACGAGTGAAATTGTGGGTGTTTTGTGGCTTACATGTTCACTAGTAAGCGTCAAAATGACCTTACTAGTGAACTAGTGAGCGTTTTGTGGCTTACATGTTCACTAGTAAGCCCCAAAATTGTCTTACTAGTGAACTAGTGAAAATTTGTAGCTTACATATTCACTAGTAAGCGTCAAAATGACCTTACTAGTGAACTAGTGAGCGTTTTGTGGCTTACTTGTTCAATAGTAAGCGTCAAAATGACCTTACTAGTGAACTAGTGAGCGTTTTGTGGCTTACATCTTCACTAGTAAGCCTCAAAATGATCTTACTAGTGAACTAGTGGGCATTTTGTGGCTTACATGTCAACTAGTAAGCGTCAAAATGACCTTACTAGTTAACTGGTGAGTGTTTTGTGGCTTACATGTTCACTAGTAAGCGTCAAAATGATCTTAACAGTGAACTAGTGGGCATTTTGCGGCTTACATGTAAACTAGTAAGCCTCAAAATTATCTTACTAGTGGACTAGTGGGCACATTTATGGCCTTACATGTTCACTAGTAATCGTCAAAATGACCTTACTCGTGAACTAGTGGGCGTTTTGCGGCTTGCATGTCAACTAGTGAGCCTCAAAATGATCTTACGAGTGAACTAGTGGGCGTTTTGCGGCTTACATGTCAACTAGTAAGCCTCAAAATGACCTTACTAGTGAACTAGTGGGCGTTTTGTGGCTTACATGTTCACTAGTAAGCGTCAAAATGATCTTACTAGTGAACTAGTGGGCGTTTTGTGGCTTACAACTTCACTAGTAAGCCTCAAAATGATCTTACGAGTGAAATTGTGGGTGTTTGGTGGCTTACATGTTCACTAGTAAGCGTCAAAATGACCTTACTAGTGAACTAGTGAGCGTTTTGTGGCTTACATGTTCACTAGTAAGCCCCAAAATTGTCTTACTAGTGAACTAGTGAAAATTTGTAGCTTACATGTTCACTAGTAAGCGTCAAAATGACCTTACTAGTGAACTAGTGAGCGTTTTGTGGCTTACTTGTTCAATAGTAAGCGTCAAAATGACCTTACTAGTGAACTAGTGGGCGTTTTGTGGCTTACATGTTCACTAGTAAGCCTCAAAATGATCTTACTAGTTAACTAGTGGGCGTTTTGTGGCTTACATGTCAACTGTTAAGCCTCAAAATGATCTTACTAGTGAACTAGTGGGCACATTAATGGCCTTACATGTTCACTCGTAAGCGTCAAAATTATCTTACTAGTGAACTAGTGGGCGTTTTGTGGCTTACATCTTCACTTGTAAGCCTCAAAATGATCTTACTAGTGAACTAGTGTGCGTTTTGCAGCTTACATGTCAACTAGTAAGCCTCAAAATGACCTTACTAGTGAACTAGTGGGCGTTTTGTGGCTTACATGTTCACTAGTAAGCATCAAAATGACCTTACTAGTGAACTAGTGAGCGTTTTGTGGCTTACATGTTCACTAGTAAGCGTCAAAATGATATTACTAGTGAACTAGTGGGCGTTTTGTGGCTTACAACTTCACTAGTAAGCCTCAAAAAGATCTTACTAGTGAACTAGTGGGCGTTTTGTGGCTTACATGTCAACTACTAAGCATCAAAATGATCTTACTAGTGAACTAGTGGGCACATTTATGACCTTACATCTTCACTAGTAAGCCTCAAAATTATCTTACTAGTGAACTAGTGGGCATTTTGTGTCTTACATGTCAACTAGTAAGCCTCAAAATGATCTTACTAGTGAACTAGTAGGCACATTTATGGCCTTACATGTTCACTAGTAAGCGTCAAAAAGATCCTACTAGTGAACTAGTGGGCATTTTGCGGCTTACATGTCAACTAGTAAGCCTCAAAATGATCCTACTCGTGAACTAGTGGGCGTTTTGCAGCTTACATGTCAACTAGTAAGCCTCAAAACGATCTTACTAGTGAACTAGTGGGCGTTTTGTGGCTTACAACTTCACTAGTAAGCCTCAAAAAGATCTTACTAGTGAACTAGTGGGCGTTTTGTGGCTTACATGTCAACTAGTAAGCCTCAAAATGATCTTACTAGTGAACTAGTGGGCACATTTATGGCCTTACATGTTCACTAGTAAGCGTCAAAATGATCTTACTAGTGAACTAGTGAGCGTTTTGTGGCTTACTTGTTCAATAGTAAGCGTCAAAATGACCTTACTAGTGAACTAGTGGGCATTTTGCGGCTTACATGTCAACTAGTAAGCCTCAAAATGATCCTACTCGTGAACTAGTGGGCGTTTTGCAGCTTACATGTCAACTAGTAAGCCTCAAAACGATCTTACTAGTGAACTAGTGGGCGTTTTGTGGCTTACAACTTCACTAGTAAGCCTCAAAAAGATCTTACTAGTGAACTAGTGGGCGTTTTGTGGCTTACATGTCAACTAGTAAGCCTCAAAACGATCTTACAATGAACTAGTGGGCGTTTTGTGGCTTACATGTTCACGAGTAAGCGTCAAACTGATCTTACGAGTGAACTAGTGGGCGTTTTGCGGCTTACATGTTAACTAGTAAGCCTCAAAATTATCTTACTAGTGGACTAGTGGGCACATTTATGGCCTTACATGTTCACTAGTAAGCGTCAAAATGACCTTACTCGTGAACTAGTGGGCGTTTTGCGGCTTACATGTCAACTAGTAAGCCTCAAAATGACCTTACTAGTGAACTAGTGGGCGTATTGTGGCTTACATGTTCACTAGTAAGCGTCAAAATGATCTTACTAGTGAACTAGTGGGCGTTTTGTGGCTTACAACTTCACTAGTAAGCCTCAAAATGATCTTACGAGTGAAATTGTGGGTGTTTTGTGGCTTACATCTTCACTTGTAAGCCTCAAAATGATCTTACTAGTGAACTAGTGTGCGTTTTGCAGCTTACATGTCAACTAGTAAGCCTCAAAATGACCTTACTAGTGAACTAGTGGGCGTTTTGTGGCTTACATGTTCACTAGTAAGCATCAAAATGACCTTACTAGTGAACTAGTGAGCGTTTTGTGGCTTACATGTTCACTAGTAAGCGTCAAAATGATATTACTAGTGAACTAGTGGGCGTTTTGTGGCTTACAACTTCACTAGTAAGCCTCAAAAAGATCTTACTAGTGAACTAGTGGGCGTTTTGTGGCTTACATGTCAACTACTAAGCATCAAAATGATCTTACTAGTGAACTAGTGGGCACATTTATGACCTTACATCTTCACTAGTAAGCCTCAAAATTATCTTACTAGTGAACTAGTGGGCATTTTGTGGCTTACATGTCAACTAGTAAGCCTCAAAATGATCTTACTAGTGAACTAGTAGGCACATTTATGGCCTTACATGTTCACTAGTAAGCGTCAAAAAGATCCTACTAGTGAACTAGTGGGCATTTTGCGGCTTACATGTCAACTAGTAAGCCTCAAAATGATCCTACTCGTGAACTAGTGGGCGTTTTGCAGCTTACATGTCAACTAGTAAGCCTCAAAACGATCTTACTAGTGAACTAGTGGGCGTTTTGTGGCTTACAACTTCACTAGTAAGCCTCAAAAAGATCTTACTAGTGAACTAGTGGGCGTTTTGTGGCTTACATGTCAACTAGTAAGCCTCAAAACGATCTTACAATGAACTAGTGGGCGTTTTGTGGCTTACATGTTCACGAGTAAGCGTCAAACTGATCTTACGAGTGAACTAGTGGGCGTTTTGCGGCTTACATGTTAACTAGTAAGCCTCAAAATTATCTTACTAGTGGACTAGTGGGCACATTTATGGCCTTACATGTTCACTAGTAAGCGTCAAAATGACCTTACTCGTGAACTAGTGGGCGTTTTGCGGCTTACATGTCAACTAGTAAGCCTCAAAATGACCTTACTAGTGAACTAGTGGGCGTATTGTGGCTTACATGTTCACTAGTAAGCGTCAAAATGATCTTACTAGTGAACTAGTGGGCGTTTTGTGGCTTACATGTCAACTGTTAAGCCTCAAAATGATCTTACTAGTTAACTAGTGGGCGTTTTGTGGCTTACATGTCAACTGTTAAGCCTCAAAATGATCTTACTAGTGAACTAGTGGGCACATTAATGGCCTTACATGTTCACTCGTAAGCGTCAAAATTATCTTACTAGTGAACTAGTGGGCGTTTTGTGGCTTACATCTTCACTTGTAAGCCTCAAAATGATCTTACTAGTGAACTAGTGTGCGTTTTGCAGCTTACATGTCAACTAGTAAGCCTCAAAATGACCTTACTAGTGAACTAGTGGGCGTTTTGTGGCTTACATGTTCACTAGTAAGCATCAAAATGACCTTACTAGTGAACTAGTGAGCGTTTTGTGGCTTACATGTTCACTAGTAAGCGTCAAAATGATATTACTAGTGAACTAGTGGGCGTTTTGTGGCTTACAACTTCACTAGTAAGCCTCAAAAAGATCTTACTAGTGAACTAGTGGGCGTTTTGTGGCTTACATGTCAACTACTAAGCATCAAAATGATCTTACTAGTGAACTAGTGGGCACATTTATGACCTTACATCTTCAATAGTAAGCCTCAAAATTATCTTACTAGTGAACTAGTGGGCATTTTGTGGCTTACATGTCAACTAGTAAGCCTCAAAATGATCTTACTAGTGAACTAGTAGGCACATTTATGGCCTTACATGTTCACTAGTAAGCGTCAAAAAGATCCTACTAGTGAACTAGTGGGCATTTTGCGGCTTACATGTCAACTAGTAAGCCTCAAAATGATCCTACTCGTGAACTAGTGGGCGTTTTGCAGCTTACATGTCAACTAGTAAGCCTCAAAACGATCTTACTAGTGAACTAGTGGGCGTTTTGTGGCTTACAACTTCACTAGTAAGCCTCAAAAAGATCTTACTAGTGAACTAGTGGGCGTTTTGTGGCTTACATGTCAACTAGTAAGCCTCAAAACGATCTTACAATGAACTAGTGGGCGTTTTGTGGCTTACATGTTCACGAGTAAGCGTCAAACTGATCTTACGAGTGAACTAGTGGGCGTTTTGCGGCTTACATGTTAACTAGTAAGCCTCAAAATTATCTTACTAGTGGACTAGTGGGCACATTTATGGCCTTACATGTTCACTAGTAAGCGTCAAAATGACCTTACTCGTGAACTAGTGGGCGTTTTGCGGCTTACATGTCAACTAGTAAGCCTCAAAATGACCTTACTAGTGAACTAGTGGGCGTATTGTGGCTTACATGTTCACTAGTAAGCGTCAAAATGACCTTACTAGTGAACTAGTGAGCGTTTTGTGGCTTACATGTTCACTAGTAAGCCCCAAAATTGTCTTACTAGTGAACTAGTGAAAATTTGTAGCTTACATATTCACTAGTAAGCGTCAAAATGACCTTACTAGTGAACTAGTGAGCGTTTTGTGGCTTACTTGTTCACTAGTAAGCGTCAAAATGATCTTACTAGTGAACTAGTGGGCGTTTTGTGGCTTACAACTTCACTAGTAAGCCTCAAAATGATCTTACGAGTGAAATTGTGGGTGTTTTGTGGCTTACATGTTCACTAGTAAGCGTCAAAATGACCTTACTAGTGAACTAGTGAGCGTTTTGTGGCTTACATGTTCACTAGTAAGCCCCAAAATTGTCTTACTAGTGAACTAGTGAAAATTTGTAGCTTACATATTCACTAGTAAGCGTCAAAATGACCTTACTAGTGAACTAGTGAGCGTTTTGTGGCTTACTTGTTCAATAGTAAGCGTCAAAATGACCTTACTAGTGAACTAGTGAGCGTTTTGTGGCTTACATCTTCACTAGTAAGCCTCAAAATGATCTTACTAGTGAACTAGTGGGCATTTTGTGGCTTACATGTCAACTAGTAAGCGTCAAAATGACCTTACTAGTTAACTGGTGAGTGTTTTGTGGCTTACATGTTCACTAGTAAGCGTCAAAATGATCTTAACAGTGAACTAGTGGGCATTTTGCGGCTTACATGTAAACTAGTAAGCCTCAAAATTATCTTACTAGTGGACTAGTGGGCACATTTATGGCCTTACATGTTCACTAGTAATCGTCAAAATGACCTTACTCGTGAACTAGTGGGCGTTTTGCGGCTTGCATGTCAACTAGTGAGCCTCAAAATGATCTTACGAGTGAACTAGTGGGCGTTTTGCGGCTTACATGTCAACTAGTAAGCCTCAAAATGACCTTACTAGTGAACTAGTGGGCGTTTTGTGGCTTACATGTTCACTAGTAAGCGTCAAAATGATCTTACTAGTGAACTAGTGGGCGTTTTGTGGCTTACAACTTCACTAGTAAGCCTCAAAATGATCTTACGAGTGAAATTGTGGGTGTTTTGTGGCTTACATGTTCACTAGTAAGCGTCAAAATGACCTTACTAGTGAACTAGTGAGCGTTTTGTGGCTTACATGTTCACTAGTAAGCCCCAAAATTGTCTTACTAGTGAACTAGTGAAAATTTGTAGCTTACATGTTCACTAGTAAGCGTCAAAATGACCTTACTAGTGAACTAGTGAGCGTTTTGTGGCTTACTTGTTCAATAGTAAGCGTCAAAATGACCTTACTAGTGAACTAGTGGGCGTTTTGTGGCTTACATGTTCACTAGTAAGCCTCAAAATGATCTTACTAGTTAACTAGTGGGCGTTTTGTGGCTTACATGTCAACTGTTAAGCCTCAAAATGATCTTACTAGTGAACTAGTGGGCACATTAATGGCCTTACATGTTCACTCGTAAGCGTCAAAATTATCTTACTAGTGAACTAGTGGGCGTTTTGTGGCTTACATCTTCACTTGTAAGCCTCAAAATGATCTTACTAGTGAACTAGTGGGCGTTTTGCAGCTTACATGTCAACTAGTAAGCCTCAAAATGACCTTACTAGTGAACTAGTGGGCGTTTTGTGGCTTACATGTTCACTAGTAAGCATCAAAATGACCTTACTAGTGAACTAGTGAGCGTTTTGTGGCTTACATGTTCACTAGTAAGCGTCAAAATGATATTACTAGTGAACTAGTGGGCGTTTTGTGGCTTACAACTTCACTAGTAAGCCTCAAAAAGATCTTACTCCTGAACTAGTGGGCGTTTTGTGGCTTACATGTCAACTACTAAGCATCAAAATGATCTTACTAGTGAACTAGTGGGCACATTTATGACCTTACATCTTCACTAGTAAGCCTCAAAATTATCTTACTAGTGAACTAGTGGGCATTTTGTGGCTTACATGTCAACTAGTAAGCCTCAAAATGATCTTACTAGTGAACTAGTAGGCACATTTATGGCCTTACATGTTCACTAGTAAGCGTCAAAAAGATCCTACTAGTGAACTAGTGGGCATTTTGCGGCTTACATGTCAACTAGTAAGCCTCAAAATGATCCTACTCGTGAACTAGTGGGCGTTTTGCAGCTTACATGTCAACTAGTAAGCCTCAAAACGATCTTACTAGTGAACTAGTGGGCGTTTTGTGGCTTACAACTTCACTAGTAAGCCTCAAAAAGATCTTACTAGTGAACTAGTGGGCGTTTTGTGGCTTACATGTCAACTAGTAAGCCTCAAAATGATCTTACTAGTGAACTAGTGGGCACATTTATGGCCTTACATGTTCACTAGTAAGCGTCAAAATGATCTTACTAGTGAACTAGTGAGCGTTTTGTGGCTTACTTGTTCAATAGTAAGCGTCAAAATGACCTTACTAGTGAACTAGTGAGCGTTTTGTGGCTTACATCTTCACTAGTAAGCCTCAAAATGATCTTACTAGTGAACTAGTGGGCATTTTGTGGCTTACAACTTCACTAGTAAGCCTCAAAAAGATCTTACTAGTGAACTAGTGGGCGTTTTGTGGCTTACAACTTCACTAGTAAGCCTCAAAAAGATCTTACTAGTGAACTAGTGAGCGTTTTGTGGCTTACATCTTCACTAGTAAGCCTCAAAATGATCTTACTAGTGAACTAGTGGGCACATTTATGGCCTTACATGTTCACTAGTAAGCCTCAAAAAGATCTTACTAGTGAACTAGTGGGCGTTTTGTGGCTTACATGTCAACTAGTAAGCCTCAAAACGATCTTACAATGAACTAGTGGGCGTTTTGTGGCTTACATGTTCACGAGTAAGCGTCAAACTGATCTTACGAGTGAAATTGTGGGCGTTTTGCGGCTTACATGTTAACTAGTAAGCCTCAAAATTATGTTACTAGTGGACTAGTGGGCACATTTATGGCCTTACATGTTCACTAGTAAGCGTCAAAATGACCTTACGAGTGAACTAGTGGGCGTTTTGCGGCTTACATGTCAACTAGTAAGCCTCAAAATGACCTTACTAGTGAACTAGTGGGCGTTTTGTGGCTTACATGTTCACTAGTAAGCCTCAAAATTATCTTACTAGTGGACTAGTGGGCACATTTATGGCCTTACATGTTCACTAGTAAGCGTCAAAATGACCTTACTCGTGAACTAGTGGGCGTTTTGCGGCTTGCATGTCAACTAGTGAGCCTCAAAATGATCTTACGAGTGAACTAGTGGGCGTTTTGCGGCTTACATGTCAACTAGTAAGCCTCAAAATGACCTTACTAGTGAACTAGTGGGCGTATTGTGGCTTACATGTTCACTAGTAAGCGTCAAAATGATCTTACTAGTGAACTAGTGGGCGTTTTGTGGCTTACAACTTCACTAGTAAGCCTCAAAATGATCTTACGAGTGAAATTGTGGGTGTTTTGTGGCTTACATGTTCACTAGTACGCGTCAAAATGACCTTACTAGTGAACTAGTGAGCGTTTTGTGGCTTACATGTTCATTAGTAAGCCCCAAAATTGTCTTACTAGTGAACTAGTGAAAATTTGTAGCTTACATGTTCACTAGTAAGCGTCAAAATGACCTTACTAGTGAACTAGTGAGCGTTTTGTGGCTTACTTGTTCAATAGTAAGCGTCAAAATGACCTTACTAGTGAACTAGTGGGCGTTTTGTGGCTTACATGTTCACTAGTAAGCCTCAAAATGATCTTACTAGTTAACTAGTGGGCGTTTTGTGGCTTACATGTCAACTGTTAAGCCTCAAAATGATCTTACTAGTGAACTAGTGGGCACATTAATGGCCTTACATGTTCACTCGTAAGCGTCAAAATTATCTTACTAGTGAACTAGTGGGCGTTTTGTGGCTTACATCTTCACTTGTAAGCCTCAAAATGATCTTACTAGTGAACTAGTGGGCGTTTTGCAGCTTACATGTCAACTAGTAAGCCTCAAAATGACCTTACTAGTGAACTAGTGGGCGTTTTGTGGCTTACATGTTCACTAGTAAGCATCAAAATGACCTTACTAGTGAACTAGTGGGCGTTTTGTGGCTTACATGTTCACTAGTAAGCCTCAAAATGATATTACTAGTGAACTAGTGGGCGTTTTGTGGCTTACAACTTCACTAGTAAGCCTCAAAAAGATCTTACTAGTGAACTAGTGGGCGTTTTGTGGCTTACATGTCAACTACTAAGCATCAAAATGATCTTACTAGTGAACTAGTGGGCACATTTATGACCTTACATCTTCACTAGTAAGCCTCAAAATTATCTTACTAGTGAACTAGTGGGCATTTTGTGGCTTACATGTCAACTAGTAAGCCTCAAAATGATCTTACTAGTGAACTAGTAGGCACATTTATGGCCTTACATGTTCACTAGTAAGCGTCAAAAAGATCCTGCTAGTGAACTAGTGGGCATTTTGCGGCTTACATGTCAACTAGTAAGCCTCAAAATGATCCTACTCGTGAACTAGTGGGCGTTTTGCAGCTTACATGTCAACTAGTAAGCCTCAAAACGATCTTACTAGTGAACTAGTGGGCGTTTTGTGGCTTACAACTTCACTAGTAAGCCTCAAAAAGATCTTACTAGTGAACTAGTGGGCGTTTTGTGGCTTACATGTCAACTAGTAAGCCTCAAAATGATCTTACTAGTGAACTAGTGGGCACATTTATGGCCTTACATGTTCACTAGTAAGCGTCAAAATGATCTTACTAGTGAACTAGTGAGCGTTTTGTGGCTTACTTGTTCAATAGTAAGCGTCAAAATGACCTTACTAGTGAACTAGTGAGCGTTTTGTGGCTTACATCTTCACTAGTAAGCCTCAAAATGATCTTACTAGTGAACTAGTGGGCATTTTGTGGCTTACAACTTCACTAGTAAGCCTCAAAAAGATCTTACTAGTGAACTAGTGGGCGTTTTGTGGCTTACAACTTCACTAGTAAGCCTCAAAAAGATCTTACTAGTGAACTAGTGAGCGTTTTGTGGCTTACATGTTCACTAGTAAGCCCCAAAATTGTCTTACTAGTGAACTAGTGAAAATTTGTAGCTTACATGTTCACTAGTAAGCGTCAAAATGACCTTACTAGTGAACTAGTGAGCGTTTTGTGGCTTACTTGTTCAATAGTAAGCGTCAAAATGACCTTACTAGTGAACTAGTGAGCGTTTTGTGGCTTACATCTTCACTAGTAAGCCTAAAAATGATCTTACTAGTGAACTAGTGGGCATTTTGTGGCTTACATGTCAACTAGTAAGCCTCAAAATGATCTTACTAGTGAACTAGTAGGCACATTTATGGCCTTACATGTTCACTAGTAAGCGTCAAAAAGATCTTACTAGTGAACTAGTGGGCACATTTCTGGCCTTACATGTTCACTAGTAAGCGTCAAAATGACCTTACTAGTGAACTAGTGAGCGTTTTGTGGCTTACATGTTCAATAGTAAGCGTGAAAATGACCTTCCTAGTGAACTAGTGAGCGTTTTGTGGCTTACATTTCAATAGTAAGTGTGAAAATGACCTTACTTGTGAGCGTTTTGTGGCTTACATGTTCACTAGTAAGCGTCGAAATGATCTTACTAGTAAACTAGTGGGCGTTTTGTGGCTTACATGTTCACTAGTAAGCCTGAAAATGATCTTACTAGTGAACTTGTGAGCGTTTTGTTGCTTACATGTCAACTAGTAAGCCTCAAAATGATCTCACTAGTGAACTAGTGGGCACATTTATGGCCTTACATGTTCACTAGTAAGCGTCAAAATTAGCTTACTAGTGAACTAGTGGGCGTTTTGCGGCTTCCATGTCAACTAGTAAGCCTCAAAATGATCTTACTAGTTTACTAGTGGGCGTTTTGCGGCTTACATGTCAACTAGTAAGCCTCAAAATGATCTTAATAGTGAACTAGTGGGCGTTTTGTGGCGTACTTGTTCAATAGTAAGCGTCAAAATGACCTTACTAGTGAACTAGTGAGCGTTTTGTGGCTTACATCTTCACTAGTAAGCCTCAAAATGATCTTACTAGTGAACTAGTGGGCATTTTGTGGCTTACAACTTCACTAGTAAGCCTCAAAAAGATCTTACTAGTGAACTAGTGGGCGTTTTGTGGCTTACAACTTCACTAGTAAGCCTCAAAAAGATCTTACTAGTGAACTAGTGAGCGTTTTGTGGCTTACATGTTCACTAGTAAGCCCCAAAATTGTCTTACTAGTGAACTAGTGAAAATTTGTAGCTTACATGTTCACTAGTAAGCGTCAAAATGACCTTACTAGTGAACTAGTGAGCGTTTTGTGGCTTACTTGTTCAATAGTAAGCGTCAAAATGACCTTACTAGTGAACTAGTGAGCGTTTTGTGGCTTACATCTTCACTAGTAAGCCTCAAAATGATCTTACTAGTGAACTAGTGGGCATTTTGTGGCTTACATGTCAACTAGTAAGCCTCAAAATGATCTTACTAGTGAACTAGTAGGCACATTTATGGCCTTACATGTTCACTAGTAAGCGTCAAAAAGATCTTACTAGTGAACTAGTGGGCACATTTCTGGCCTTACATGTTCACTAGTAAGCGTCAAAATGACCTTACTAGTGAACTAGTGAGCGTTTTGTGGCTTACATGTTCAATAGTAAGCGTGAAAATGACCTTCCTAGTGAACTAGTGAGCGTTTTGTGGCTTACATTTCAATAGTAAGTGTGAAAATGACCTTACTTGTGAGCGTTTTGTGGCTTACATGTTCACTAGTAAGCGTCGAAATGATCTTACTAGTAAACTAGTGGGCGTTTTGTGGCTTACATGTTCACTAGTAAGCCTGAAAATGATCTTACTAGTGAACTTGTGAGCGTTTTGTTGCTTACATGTCAACTAGTAAGCCTCAAAATGATCTCACTAGTGAACTAGTGGGCACATTTATGGCCTTACATGTTCACTAGTAAGCGTCAAAATTAGCTTACTAGTGAACTAGTGGGCGTTTTGCGGCTTCCATGTCAACTAGTAAGCCTCAAAATGATCTTACTAGTTTACTAGTGGGCGTTTTGCGGCTTACATGTCAACTAGTAAGCCTCAAAATGATCTTAATAGTGAACTAGTGGGCGTTTTGTGGCTTACATGTTCACTAGTAAGCATCAAAATGACCTTACCAGTGAACTAATGAGCGTTTTGTGGCTTACATGTTCACTAGTAAGCGTTAAAATGACCTTACTAGTGAACTAATGAGCGTTTTGTGGCTTACATGTTCACTATAAGCGTCAAAATGATCTTACTCGTGAACTGGTGGGCACATTTATGGCCTTACATGTTCACTAGTAAGCGTCAAAATGATCTTACGAGTGAACTAGTGGGCATTTTGCGGCTTACATGTAAACTAGTAAGCCTCAAAATTATCTTACTAGTGAATTAGTGGGCACATTTATGGCCTTACATGTTCACTAGTTAGCGTCAAAATGACCTTACTAGTGAACTAGTGGGCATTTTGCGGGATGCCTGTCAACTAGTGAGCCTCAAAGTGACCTTACTAGTGAACTAGTGACAATTTCTGGCTTACATGTTCACTAGTAAGCGTCAAAATGACCTTACTAGTGAACTAGTGAGCGTTTTGTGGCTTACATGTTCACTAGTAAGCGTCAAAATTATCTTACTAGTGAACTAGTGGGCGTTTTGTGGCTTACATGTCAACTATTAAGCCTCAAAATGATCTTACTAGTGAACTAGTGGGCACATTAATGGCCTTACATGTTCACTCGTAAGCGTCAAAATTATCTTACTAGTGAACTAGTAGGCGTTTTGCGGCTTACATGTCAACTAGTAAGCCTCAAAATGATCTTACTAGTTAACTAGTGGGCGTGTTGCGGCTTACATGTCAACTAGTAAGCCTCAAAATGATCTTACTAGTGAACTAGTGGGCGTTTTGTGGCTTACATGTTCACTAGTAAGCATCAAAATGACCTTACTAGTGAACTAATGAGCGTTTTGTGGCTTACATGTTCACTAGTAAGCGTTAAAATGACCTTACTAGTGAAGTAATGAGCGTTTTGTGGCTTACATGTTCACTAGTAAGCGTCAAAATGATCTTACTCGTGAACTAGTCGGCGTTTTGTGGCTTACATCTTCACTAGTAAGCCTCAAAATGATCTTACTAGTGAACTAACTAGTGGGCATTTTGTGGCTTACATGTCAAATAGTAAGCCTCAAAATGATCTTACTAGTGAACTAGTGGGCACATTTATGGCCTTACATGTTCACTAGTAAGCGTCAAAATGAACTTACTAGTGAACTAGTGGGAGTTTTGCGGCTTACATGTCAACTAGTAAGCGTCAAAATGACCTTACTAGTTAACTGGTGAGCGTTTTGTGGCTTACATGTTCACTAGTAAGCGTCAAAATGATCTTACGAGTGAACTAGTGGGCATTTTGCGGCTTACATGTAAACTAGTAAGCCTCAAAATTATCTTACTAGTGAACTAGTGGGCACATTTATCGCCTTACATGTTCACTAGTGAGCCTCAAAATGATCTTACGAGTCAACTAGTGGGGGGTTTGCGGCTTACATGTCAACTAGTATGCCTCAAAATGAGCTTACATGTGAACTAGTGGGCGTATTGTGGGTTACATGTTAACTAGTAAGCGTCAAAATGACCTTACTAGTGAACTAGTGAGCGTTTTGTGGGATGCCTGTCAACTAGTGAGCCTCAAAGTGACCTTACTAGTGAACTGGTGACAATTTGTGGCTTACATGTTCACTAGTAAGCGTCAAAATGACCTTACTAGTGAACTAGTGAGCGTTTTGTGGCTTACATGTTCACTAGTAAGCGTCAAAATGATCTTACTAGTGAACTAGTGGGCGTTTTGGGGCTTACATGTTCACTCGTAAGCGTCAAAATTATCTTACTAGTGAACTAGTGGGCGTTTTGCGGCTTACATGTCAACTAGTAAGCCTCAAAATGATCTGACTAGTTAACTAGTGGGCGTGTTGCGGCTTACATGTCAACTAGTAAGCCTCAAAATGATCTTACTAGTGAACTAGTGGGCGTTTTGTGGCTTACATGTTCACTAGTAAGCATCAAAATGACCTTACTAGTGAGCTAGTGAGCGTTTTGTGGCTAACATGTTCACTAGTAAGCGTTAAAATGACCTTACTAGTGAACTAATGAGCGTTTTGTGGCTTACATGTCAACTAGTAAGCCTCAAAATGATCTTACTAGTGAACTAGTGGGCGTTTTGTGGCTTACATGCTCACTAGTAAGCGTCAAAATGACCTTACTATTGAGCTAGCGAGGGTTTTGTGGCTTGCATGTTCACTAGTAAGCGTCAAAATGATCTTACTAGTGAACTAGTGGGCGTTTTGCGGCTTACATGTCAACTAGTAAGCCTCAAAATGATCCTACACGTGAACTAGTGGGCGTTTTGCGGCTTACATGTCAACTAGTAAGCCTCAAAATGACCCTACGAGTGAACTAGTGGGCGTTTTGCGGCTTACATGTCAACTAGTAAGCCTCAAAATGATCTTACTAGTGAACTAGTGGGCGTTTTGTGGCTTACACGTCAACTAGTAAGCGTCAAAATGACCTTACTAGTGAACTAGTGAGCGTTTTGTGGCTTACTTGTTCAATAGTAAGCGTCAAATGACCTTACTAGTGAACTAGTGAGCGTTTTGTGGCTTACATGTTCACTAGTAAGCGTCAAAATGATCTTACTAGTGAACTAGTGGGCGTGTTGTGGCTTACATCTTCACTAGTAAGCCTCAAAATGATCTTACGAGTGAAATTGTGGGTGTTTTGTTGCTTACATGTTCACTAGTAAGCGTCAAAATGATCTTACTAGTGAACTATCGTGACACTCAATTTGAGTTTTATTTATTTTAAATGCATTTTCAGGCCGAGCTGAGCACTTTTTTGACTTTGAATGTATCTTCATAGGAATGAGGTGTGTTGTCAAATTAATGCTCATTTAGGCTTCAGGAGGTCAACCTGAACTAAATACATGTTGAAGTGTGTGCATAAGTCCTTTGCTTTAGGCGTGACACTCAATTTGAGTTTTATTTATTTTAAATGCATTTTCAGGCCGAGCTGAGCACGTTTTCTGACTTAGAATGTATCTTCATATGAATGAGTTGTGTTGTCAAATTAATGCTCATTTAGGTTTCAGGAGGTCAACCTGAACTAAATACATTTTGAAGTGTGTGCATAAGTCCTTTGGTTATGCGTGACACTGAATTTGATTTTTTATTGCTTTAAATGCATTTTCAGGACGAGTTGAGTACGTTTTCTGAGTTTGAATGTATCTTCATAGGAATGAGTTCTGTGGTCAAATTAATGCTCATTTAGGCTTCAGGAGGTCATCTGCAAACTAAATACATGTTGAAATGTGTGCATAAGTCCTTTGGTTTAGGCGTGACACTCAATTTGAGTTTTATTGCTTTAAATGCATTTTCGGGCCGAGCTGAGCACGTTTTCTGACTGTGAATGTATCTTCATGGGAATGAGTTGTGTGATCAAATTAATGGTCATTTAGGCTTCAGGAGGTCAACCTGAACTAAATACATGTTGAAATGTTTACATAATGTTTTGGTTTAGGCGTGACACACAATTTGAGTTTTTCTTGCTTTAAATGCATTTTCAGGCCGAGCTGAGCACATTTTCTGAGTTCAAATGTATCTTCATGGGACTGAGTTGTGTGATCAAATTAAAGGTGAGTTAGGCTCAGGAGGACATCCTGAACTAAATTCAGGTTGAAATGTGTGCATAAAAATTTGCTTTAGGCGTGACACTCAATTTGAGTTTTTATTGCTTTAAATGCATTTTCAGGCCGAGCTGAGCACGTTTTCTGACTGAATGTATCTTCATGGGAATGAGTTGTGTGATCAAATTAATGCTCATTTAGGCTTCAGGAGGTCAACGTGACCTAAATACATGTTGAAATGTGTGCTTAAGTCCTTTGGTTTAGGCGTGACACTCAATTTGACTTTTATTGCTTTAAATGCATTTTCCGGCCGAGCTTAGAGCATTTTCTGAGTTTGAACATATCTTCATAGAATGAGTTGTGTGGTCAAATTAATGCTCATTTAGGCTTCAGGAGGTCAACCTGACCTAAATACATGTTGAAATGTGTGCATAAGTCCTTTGGTTTAGGCGTGACAATCAATTTTAGTTTTTATTGCTTTAAATGCATTTTCAGGCCGAGCTGAGCACGTTTTCTGACTTTGAATGTATCTTCATAGGAATGAGTTGTGTGATCAAATTAATGCTCATTTAGGCTTCAGGAGGTCAACCTGACCTAAATACATGTTGAAATGTGTGCATAAGTCCTTTGGTTTAGGCGTGACACTCAATTTGAGTTTTATTGCTTTAAATGCATTTTCGGGCCGAGCTGAGCACGTTTTCTGACTTAGAATGTATCTTCATATGAATGAGTTGTGTTGTCAAATTAATGCTCATTTAGGTTTCAGGAGGTCAACCTGAACTAAATACATTTTGAAGTGTGTGCATAAGTCCTTTGGTTATGCGTGACACTGAATTTGATTTTTTATTGCTTTAAATGCATTTTCAGGACGAGTTGAGTACGTTTTCTGAGTTTGAATGTATCTTCATAGGAATGAGTTATGTGGTCAAATTAAATGTGAGTTATGCTTCAGGATGACATCCTGAATTTAATTCATGTTGAAATGTGTGCATAAAAACTTTGCTTTAGGCGTGACACTCAATTTGAGTTTTTATTGCTTTAAATGCATTTTCAGACCGAGCTGAGCATGTTTTCTGACTTTCAATGTACCGTATTTTCACGACTATTTGACGCACCGTACGGTTGGGCGCAGTCTCATTAATGGGTGACATTTCTGTATTTTACACATAGACAGACCGCACTGTACCAATGGGCGCAGTTTTACAGTGGTAAAATATACGCCAGCTTAAACATACGGCATGCATGCGTGCACGCTACCACGTTAGCTTGAAGCATACGGTAGCATGCCAAGACATACAGATACAAGCTAAAAACACGTTTTTAAAAAGGCAACGAAAGCAGAACTGAGTTCGGGTGTATTTTATTTAGCCATCGTACAATGTTCTCACATTTTTCGATCAATCATCACCCAGAAATCCATCAAAGTCCTCATCCTCTATGTCAGAAGCAGAGGACTGCACATTCCAGTTGTCATTGAACGCATCACATGCTAGTGTGAGTTGCTACGCATTGCCGAGCGGAAAGAAGGAGTAGCAACAGCAAAGTCAACATTTCTCTCGTGTGAAGCTTTCCCACATTTGAAAGTCAAGAACAGAGCGAAACATGGTGGCAGCGCTTGTGTGTTTAGAAAGAATTGAACAATTGTGCAAGTACCGTAATCCATCAAAAACGCCGCGTTCCCTCTCATTGTTGCGTAAGTCCTTTGGTTTAGGCGTGACACTCAATTTGAGTTTTTATTGCTTTAAATGCATTTTCAGGCCGAGTTGAGCACGTTTTCTGAGTTTGAATGTATCTTTATAGGAATTTGTTGTGTGGTCAAATTAATGATGATTTAGGCTTCAGGGGGTCATCCTGAACAAAATTCCTGTTGAAATGTGTAAATAAGTCCTTTGGTTTAGGCGTGACACTCAATTTAGGTTTTCATTGCTTTAAATGCATTTTCAGGCCGAGTTGAGCGTGTTTTCTGAGTTTGAATGTATCTTCATAGGAATGAGTTCTGTGGTCAAATTAATGCTCATTTAGGCTTCAGGAGGTCATCTGCAAACTAAATACATGTTGAAATGTGTGCATAAGTCCTTTGGTTTAGGCGTGACACTCAATTTGAGTTTTATTGCTTTAAATGCATTTTCGGGCCGAGGTGAGCACGTTTTCTGACTGTGAATGTATCTTCATGGGAATGAGTTGTGTGATCAAATTAATGGTCATTTAGGCTTCAGGAGGTCAACCTGAACTAAATACATGTTGAAATGTTTACATAATGTTTTGGTTTAGGCGGACACTCAATTTGAGTTTTTCTTGCTTTAAATGCATTTTCAGGCCGAGCTGAGCACATTTTCTGAGTTCAAATGTATCTTCATGGGACTGAGTTGTGTGATCAAATTAAAGGTGAGTTAGGCTCAGGAGGACATCCTGAACTAAATTCAGGTTGAAATGTGTGCATAAAAATTTGCTTTAGGCGTGACACTCAATTTGAGTTTTTATTGCTTTAAATGCATTTTCAGGCCAAGCTGAGCACGTTTTCTGACTGAATGTATCTTCATGGGAATGAGTTGTGTGATCAAATTAATGCTCATTTAGGCTTCAGGAGGTCAACCTGACCTAAATACATGTTGAAATGTGTGCTTAAGTCCTTTGGTTTAGGCGTGACACTCAATTTGACTTTTATTGCTTTAAATGCATTTTCCGGCCGAGCTTAGAGCATTTTCTGAGTTTGAACATATCTTCATAGAATGAGTTGTGTGGTCAAATTAATGCTCATTTAGGCTTCAGGAGGTCATCCTGACCTAAATACATGTTGAAATGTGTGCATAAGTCCTTTGGTTTAGGCGTGACAATCAATTTTAGTTTTTATTGCTTTAAATGCATTTTCAGGCCGAGCTGAGCACGTTTTCTGACTTTGAATGTATCTTCATAGGAATGAGTTGTGTGATCAAATTAATGCTCATTTAGGCTTCAGGAGGTCAACCTGACCTAAATACATGTTGAAATGTGTGCATAAGTCCTTTGGTTTATGCGTGACACTCAATTTGAGTTTTATTGCTTTAAATGCATTTTCGGGCCGAGCTGAGCACGTTTTCTGACTTTGAATATATCTTCATAGGAATGAGTTGTGTCGTCAAATTAATGCTCATTTAGGCTTCAGGAGGTGAACCTGAACTAAATACATGTTGAAATGTTTACATAATGTTTTGGTTTAGGCGTGACACTCAATTTGAGTTTTTATTACTTTAAATGCATTTTCAGGCCGAGCTGAGCACGTTTTCTGACTTAGAATGTGTCTTCATGGGACTGAGTTGTGTGATCAAATTAAAAGTGAGTTAGGCTTGAGGAGGACATCCTGAACTAAATTCAGGTTGAAATGTGTGCATAAAAACTTTGCTTTAGGCGTGACACTCAATTTGAGTTTTATTGCATTTTCAGGCCGAGCTGAGCACGTTTTCTGACTTTGAATGTATCTTCATAGGAATGAGTTGTGTGATCAAATTAATGCTCATTTAGGCTTCAGGAGGTCAACCTGAACTAAATACATGTTGAAGTGTGTGCATAAAAACTTTGCTTTAGGCGTGACACTCAATTTGAGTTTTTATTGCATTTTCAGGCCGAGCTGAGCACGTTTTCTGACCTTGAATGTATCTTCATAGGAATGAGTTGTGTGATCAAATTAATGCTCATTTAGGCTTCAGGAGGTCAACCTGAACTAAATACATGTTGAAGTGTGTGCATAATTCCTTTTGGTTTAGTCGTGATACTCAATTTGAGTTTTTATTGCTTTAAATGCATTTTCAGGCATAGCTGAGCGCGTTTTCTGAGTTTGAACATATCTTCATAGAATGAGTTGTGTGGTCAAATTAATGGTGATTTAGGCTTCAGGGGGTCATCCTGAACAAAATACATGTTGAAGTGTGTGCATAAGTCCTTTGGTTTAGGCGTGACACTCAATTTGAACCAGTGATAAAAATAAGATTTATTTTTAAATAAGCCCAAAAATGTGAAAGGGACGAAATTACAAATGTTCTGTGTGTTTTACATAGAGTACATACAGGCCAGCGATCCCGCTCCCTCTCGTTCTCTGTGGAACACACTCCTCCACGCGTGCGCGCACAAACACACACACGCACACTCAGTGGAAGACTGAAAGATGCACAGCCAATCACCATGGCTTTGCATCTTTTCAGCTTCCCCCTGCCCTCACACCACATTGGCTAGATCCACTCGAGCTGTCATTGGTGGACGTCGTCGGTGTACAGAGCAAATAAAGTTAAAGCAGTTCAGAAAACCTCTGAGTCATTAGTCATTTTTTTCCGAATACAGTACTTTGGGGGTGGGGGGTGCACAACACACACACGCACACACAGATACATACACATAATGCTGAGGTTCCATCCATCCATCCATTTTCCAAACCGCTTGATCCTCACTAGGGTCACGGGGGGTGCTGGAGCCTTTCCCAGCCATCTTCGGGCAGTAGGCGGGGGACACCCTGAATCAGTTGCCAGCCAATCGGAGGGCACAAAGAGACGAACAACCATCCACCCTCACACTCACACCTAGGGACAATTTAGAGCGGAGCACCCGGAGAAAACCGACGCAGGCCTGGGGAGAACATGCAAACTCCACACAGGGTAGCCGGAGCTGGAATCGAACCCGGTATGCTGAGGTTCCACTTAATTCAATTTTGCTGGTTGTCAAGTTCATCATAAAAAGTGTTAAAATATTCAAAATGGCATCAAGCAAACCTAAACCAAAATTGTAGCTCTACTTTCTTGTTAAGTTAAAAAAAATACACAATTATTTTGATATTTGTCACACTGGAATTAGTTGACAGCACAGTGTCTAACCAGCAGCCATCTTGATAACATTTCAGGTATGAAGAGACAAAATTACAACATGATTCAAACATTGTCAGATTAAATGTGTTATTGCATAATTGTGTCTGAAAGTGGTTGCGTTGATCAGCGACAAAAAAAGTTGCTTTCACTTTCAAAATGGTTGGTGGACATTGCAATTGAGCGAAAGAATGAGACGTGGCCAAACCTGCTCTGGGCGAGCCAACTCGAAACTTCTCGAAACCAGCGTATTCGTCCTCTTTTGCGCAGAGCAAATCATCCTCGTAATCTGCTGTCCTCCTGCACACATTTTCACGAAGGCGGACGCTTTTGCTTTTTGTTTCTGTACCCAACCTCCCCCCCCCCCCCCCCGCCCTTCCCTGCTGCCCTTCGTATTTTCATCCTAAAAACAAACATTGAAATGGTTGGCTGGTCTCTCTATGCCATCGACAAACTTTTTTCGATGAGAAGAGCAGGCAGTGGGGAGCTTACTTGCCCCTTGGGGACTTCTGCTGCTGGGTACACCCTAGATCCCTGGAGGAAGTGGAGAATGGCGTGCCTGTCAACAATGTCCGTTGAGAATGTGGATGACATCTACATTCTTGGTCTTCCAATAACAGGTATGCTGCTGTTTGGTGTTAGCAGTTTCCTGATCTATCGCAAAATTCAACCGATGGGAGCGGCTCTATTGGAAGTGAAGAGGCTGCCGTTCTAAGGATAGCATAGTGCGGATGTCCAACACTCAGACACAGACTGTGCTCAACCACAAACTTTTGCGGTTTTGGAGCGTCTCTGCAAGATGGTCAAGAACTTGGAGAAACTGGAATCCGTGCTCAAATATTGACTGAAATCACGGATTTGGCTGATTGACGCCACTAAAGAGACATAAGCCACGGACTCAGGGCTGTCTTAAATTCTTGGGCAGCCTGCTACCAAAACAACATCTTCTATCTCGACCTTCCCCTGATGAAAGTATGCACGGAAGCGAGTCCCCACCATCACCCCATCCTTCATACACTCCCTTGTATCACCGTCTTCATTGTCTTGTGACCTGTTGTAACTGTTATATGCTTGTACAGGAGTTTTTTGCATAACTCAAATCATCCTCAAAATGAGGATAGTTCGAGCGTGTTTTTTCTCCCCCTCTCCCTCCCTTGTGGTTTCTTTCTGACTTCAGGGTTGGGTGAACGCTGGCGCGTTTGGCTGCCGCTGCTCAACCCGTATTGTTTTTTGTTTTTGTAAAGTGTCCTTGGGTGTCTTGAAAGGCGCTTATAAAAAAAATGTATTATTATTTTCACATACTCATGCTTGATGAGTTGTTCAAGGCCAAGTGTGAAGTGATTTCATGAAATGCCAAATAGGGTCACAATCACCACCACCACCAAATAAAGCATGAAAAATAATTTATATGTTGTATATTTGACAAATAATCGATTTTCCGAAGTTCCACCTTGAAAGGGGCTTGAACCCGGAAGTGATACGTCACCTGGAGAACAGCGATGGCAGAGCTCCATACGGCCACATGCAAAGCATGTCAATGATTCAAACAGGGATACAAGCGATCGATCGAGCGCAAGTGAGGATATCCTTTTTTGAAGAGTTGGATGAAGAAGAGGAGGTTGGAATTTTACATGTTGGACCTTACATGTACGAGCCAGACGCTAATCAGGATGCAAATCATCCTACTCCCTTGAACATAATAACTGTGTTGAATGAAGACTGATTTTTCTTTTTACTTTTTTATCTACCTTTTCTGTCAAATTATTAGTGTATATGTTTTATGTTCAATAAACAAACAAACAAACAAATGTAACCCAGCCTTGATAAGACTGTTATTTTATTGTTAGTTTCTGTAGGGTGATATTCGTTTGTGATACTGCTGTTTCCGAGGGACCTTGAATGCACCGCAGCGCTTGGAGCGAGGACCCGTTAGCGAGAGAGACAGAACATTCTCGCACTTTCCCAGGCGGGTCGAAACGAAGAACGATAAAAGAAAACTTGTCCTTGATCCTCTACCTGTACAATATAGTAAAGTTAAATCCTGTGGCAATCTTTTTTTTCTTTCCAAGTGAAAAGAAGGGTTTAGGAGAGATAACGTTCCTGGTGAGTGTTTTACTGTTTTTCTGTTGAATATGTCCGATTAGCATTTCTAGCATTCGATTATAACATTAAAAAAACAGTCAGGAAGGAAGTTGGTGAAAATGGAGATTGATGTTCTGTTGAAATAAGATATAACTGTGCCCTTCAGGATCGACATGCTCTTCTTTTTGGGCAAGGAGTCCAGTTGCTTGCACATACGTGTATATTTAATATATGAAAACTCGTGAAGTGACGTGCATGATATATAAAATAATCCCAAAACTAGCGTATTTATAAACATTGAAAAACACTAACCTTTAATCTTAACCTCTAACCTTTATTGGCCTTTTGATAACAGGTATGCTGCTGTTTGGTGTTGGCAGTTTCCTGATCTATCGCAAAATTCAACCGACGGGAGCGGCTCTATTGGAAGTGAAGAAGCTGCCGGTCACTCTGGATGGCTTGGCACGAATGTCCAACACTCAGACACAAGCGGTGACTGAGCTCAACCGCAATATTGTTGCGCGATTGAAAATACCATGGAGACGTTGGAATCCACGCTGCGGAAAGAAATTTCGGATCTGAATGATCGGCGCCAGTGAGGAGATACAGACCAAGGACTCAAGGCTGGAAGTCTGGAATTGTTGGAGGCCGTCTCTACAAAACAAACAAACGCTATCTGGCCTTTGCCCTGGATGGAAATACGCATGGAGTCTAGGGCCCCCACCACCACCCCCCTCCTTCTCGGCCATGGACTGATAAGCCGGGACTGTCTTCATGATGAGCAGACCTCGACGAAGCAGCTATGACCTGTACACACATACACATACACGACTGGACAACCACACATGCATGCACATCCTTGTTATCACCGTCTTCATCGTTCCGATTCTTTTTCCCCCGTGATGTGGTTCGATAATGCAGAGCGCAACGGTGACCGTGCAGCTGGTCATTTTCGGCCGCGTCGCGGTTACCCTACCCCCCCCCCCCCCCCCTCCCATTCATCCTCACCCTCATACCTGTTATGTCTTGTGACTTGTTGTAACTGTCATATGCTTATTCGTCATTTTTTTTATCCTGGACTTAAATTATCCTCGGAAGAGGATAGTTCGAGCGTGTTTTTTTTTTCCCTACCCAGCGTTTTTCCTTTCTGAATTCTGATTGTAATTTCCCCATTGCGGGACAAATAAAGGATATCTTAATCTTAACAATGTGCCAACAATCATAATAAGGGACGCCTTGGGTCCAATTCTCCCTGATCCTTTTCCCCACCTGGCGCTGGCGATGCCTGTCAGTGACGACAACTTTTGCATTGAAGCCTTCCAACTCCGAACGGCATCTTTTCAGGCCCTCCAGTTCCATTCCATAGCTTCCCCTAGTCTCGTTACTCTAAACAAAGTTTAATACGCGTCATGAGACTAAAATAATTGTCATGTAATTATGCCGCATATAATCTACAAAGCAGTTCACTGCCTATGGGCTAGTCGCACAGTTTTCCAAGAGGACGTGTCATGTTCATTCGTCAACAAAGCAGTGATGCCAACCTATTGAAATGTACTTCCAGAACAATTTGTCTTACTGCCATTATTACTCATCGCTGATATGAATAGCATCGATCGGGGTTTCCCTCGAGCCGAAAACTAACGTCGCTATCGCTAGCTTCTCCTGTTCAACGTTGCTAGCTTCTCAAGTGAGCTTTCGGCTAACGTCGCTACCTTCTACTGTTCATTCCACAAGATTTGACAGCTATGCTTTGACAAAATCATCAGCTCGTTTGCCTCGAGCCAAAAACTAACGTCGCTAGCTTCTGTTCAACGTTGCTAGCTTCTCGAGTTAGCTTTCGGCTAACGTCGCTACCTTCTACTGTTCATTTCACAAGAGTTGGCAGCTAGGCTACTTTTCATTCCACAAGAGTTGGCAGCTATCTTTGACCAAATCATCATCATCTATCCAAAAATCACACTTTTTGCAAATCCTTGATCATATGCAGAACGGTTGACAAAGCAGTCATCTTTGAAGTGGAGATGGCAGAGAACACTCGTCGATGACGGCGTGAAATTCATTCGCTTTGTGCGAATAAAAAATGTCCATTTAAGTGCCCTGCTATCCTTCGGCCACTGGCACAATTTTTCTGTCGATTGTGAACAATACATCGCCACACCGCCGTGGCATCTTACCAACAAGCAATGCAACAATGTTGTTCAATGGAAGGACTTCCCTCGCATCGCTCCATGTGACGTCATTTCCGAAGATTGTCGAAGAAAAGCATTTTCATCGTCAAGGACGTTGCTAAGGGTTAAACAAAGAATCTGGAAGGGTTGCGTTCAAAAAAATAACGGAAATATGCTTATAATTGTTCAGCCATTGATATTACTCACAAACATAGTTGGCCAACTTTACTTCACACTTAGTCTTTAAATACACACAACGCCCACCCGATGCGACGGAAAAGACACAACGCTGCAATGTTTTCACTTCGCCTTTCTCGATCATCAGATTCGAAACAATGACGGGTAAGTGAATTTTTATTGGCGTACGTTTTACTGTCATTGCGAAAGATTTTAACTTTATTCACTTACGTCGTGTAGATCATGGCATCGAAACGTAGAACTGTAATGACTGTAGCGGAGCGAGGGAAATGCATCCGTTTGAGCGAAGCTGGACACAAAGTAAAAAGCGTCCAAGAGACACTTGGAGTCGGAAAGACGCAAATCGACGAAACTTTAAAAAACAAGCGATTCAACTCCCGATGACACGCCACCATCCAGCAAGGAAGCAATGCAAATGGCAACAAAAATCCTTCAGTATGCACAAGAATTACCAGACGTCGATGATCAACGGGACAGTTACTTACTAGCAAGAAAACTGTATGACACGCAGGCAAACATTGTAATAAACCAAAGAATGCATCGAACAAAACAATCCAAAGTAAACACTTTTTTCCCCCAAGATAGAGAAAAATAAACATTAAAATACTGTACGTATTTTAATGTTGTGGTTTTTTTTTTGATACACTATTGTAGTTTTTGTCATACAAACAGGTTTTGGACAATATATTTTTGTATTTTATTGTGTTGTTACACGTGCATTTTGTCAACATACTTGCAGGTTCATAAAGGACATGTACCATGCTCCTTTCGCAAATGAGGAATTTCTGTTATCAGAACAAATTGGACAGCGCAAACACAGTCCGTACTAGAAAATATTTACTTGTATAAAGAAGACCCCTACTCATGATAATTTCAAACAAAAACACATGATCGATTCACCATGCTTTAGAGAGAATCTTTGACCACAAACTGTGCAGGAAAAAGGCTTCTCAACAGTGTCTTCCTCTGTGACGTTTTAAAGTTACCTTGTGAGAGAATTTTTGGCACAGACTGTGCAAGCAAAAGGTTTCTCACCAGTGTGGGTTTTATATGATTTCTTAAGGTTCCCTTCTCTGAAAATCTGTGACCACGAACTACACAGGATACAACGTTTCTCACCAGTGTGGGTTCTAGTTTTAATTGTTAAGCTTCCCTTCTGAGAGAATCCTTGGTTTCTCTCCAGTGTGTGTTCTTGTGTGGATGTTTAAGTGTCCCTTCTGAGAGAATCTTTGACCACAAACCGTGCATGAAAAGGGTTTCTCACCTGTGTGGGTTCTTGTGTGAATTGTTAGGCTTTCCTTCCGTGAGAATCTTTGACCACAAACTAAGCAGAAAATAGGTTTCTCATTAGTGTGTTTACTTGTATGACGTTTTAAGTTTTTCTTCTGAGAGAATAGTTGGCCACAAACTGAGCACGAAAAAGGTTTCTCATCAGTGTGTGTTCTTGTGTGTGTTATTAAGGTTCCCCTCCGAGAGAATCTTTGGCCACAAATTGGGCAGGCAAAAGGTTTCTCATCAGTGTGTGTTCTGGTGTGTGTTTTTAAGGTACCGTTCCGTGAGAATTTTTGTCCACAAACTGAGCAGGTAAAAGGTTTCTCACCAGTGTGGGTTCTTGAGTGTATTTTTAAGTGATGCTGCCGAGAGAATCTTTGACCACAAACTGAGCAGGAAAAAGGTTTCTCACCAGTGTGGCAAATCATATGCCTCTTCAAGCTCTTCGCATAAGTATACATTTTCCCGCACTGAGAACATTGCCACCGTTTTTCAGTTTCACATGTTATATCATCTTCAGACGGTTTATCACCATTCTCAGTAGAACATGGCGTTATGTCATCACCGCATGATGGTGATCCTCCATCACCTTCTGTTGTCAAGTGTTGATATGAGCTGCTACATAGAGGGTCTGCCCCTCTGCTCGCTTCACTTTGTCCTTCATCTTCACTTTTCAACAGGTCACCATTCAGTGGCCACTTGCAGATATTTTGCTCCTCCTCCTCCCCTTTGATGTAGGGAGGCTTTCCTTCATCCTCCAGGGTGTGGCGATGCGTTTCCTCCTCTTTGATGTGAGTGTGCTCTTCATCTTTTTTATTGAGAGGAGGCTCTGGCTCCTTTTTTACTTGAATGCAGGGGGGCTCTTCATCCTTCACTTCCTCCTTAATGTGGGGGGACTCTGGCTCCTGACGCCCAGGACCATAATCTTCACTGACATCTTCAAGACACAAGAATATATATTTTTTAAAAGGTTCAGCGAGCTCAGTTCTCATGGTGTAAATTTTCATGGCAGATATTGTTTAGATTTATACTTACTTGTGCTTTTGTAACTTAAGGTTATTACAATAAAAAGGTAAAATGGCTCGTACTGTTTATTAGCCACCTGGTGTGACACAATCTGTCCACATTTAAACAAAATCAAATGTTATTGAAAGACCATTAACAAAAGTTGACGTTTGGTTCACATACTGTACATTCTCATGTTTAAACTTTGAATTTGCGGATGGCTGTTTATATTTATACTAGAGCTGTCAAACGATTAAAATATTTAATCTAATTAAAAATGTAACTGTCATAATTAACTCAAATGAACAAAAAATTAATCGTGATTACTCATGCATTTTTTATCGTTTCTGAATGTCCTTTTATATTTTTTTGTTCTATTTTTCCCCCATTTTAATGCTCTCATCAACATGGAATCATGAATCAGTTTGCTATGTGCAAAATGCAAATATTTACTGAAATAAGAATTTCGATTTTATTCGATTGTTATTCACACAATCTCTCACACACTATTACTGTCCATCACACAACAGCTGCTTTAACAGCTCTTTTTATGGAATCAAACCAGAGCAATATAACATTATAAAGTGCACATCTAAGGTAAACTAGTACTCAGCCTATAGTGGATTTAAACCATGGTTGCATACTTTTTTGTTTGATTGTGTTGGTCCTTCTTGTGCGGAAGTCTCTTTGCGGTTTTGTGTAAGATAAGATATCCTTTATTCGTCCCACACTGGGGAAACATCATGTAGACATCATTTCGGATGACTACACTTGGTTCGATGACAACACTGGAGATTATTTTCAGTGTGGTCGCTACCACTGCACCGCTAAAATCTCGACGTGCATCAGCACACAGTCGCTGTCAGACGAACACAGAGAAGCTCCACCCGCTTTATTTATATGGACCTATAAAGGTTACGCTGTAACCTTCCACACAAAATAGTTACAAACAAGAAACAATGGCGTCAGTGGCATGCATCGAATTCAAAGTCATGCCTGCTCTTTATTCACCAGAGGCTCATCAACCTCGTCTCTTATTTCTCTCCTGAAACGGTGTCTTCTCCCGCTTGGTGTACCTTAGCCTTCTCCGCTATGTACAATCTCTGTACACAGCTTGTAATGGAGGCTCTCGCTGGCAATCCGTAGTGGAGTCGTTCGATGCAATGCGAATGATTTCAGCTTGAGTCGAGCTGTGGACAACGTTGACAGGCTTGTATGCAGTAGCCATACCTTTAGCTATGGCTTCAGCAGATTTGTTCTTCGTCATGTCATCCATTTTCTTAGCTTTGAAATGATCCATAGCTGTCTGTCTGAGACGATGGAGGGGAGTACTCACGTCAGCTGTGTGCTCGGCCATTAAGTGGTATTTCAGACTCAGTTTACGACTGCAAAACATACAGGTAACTTTGGTCTTGATAGTGGAACAAGCTGGCAACTTTTTAAAAGTAAACTTTCCATTCATAAACTCTTTAAGTATCTGTATTCGGTGTCTCGCGCTGCCGTGACTGGCAAAACAAACGTGCGTGGACCTGTGCAGAGCGATTGTTGTTTTGTTTCTGGTTTATTCATAGAGAAACATAACATGGCTGTGACGTGTGGCGCGTTAATCACGCGAGAAAACATGTAATCCCGTTAAAATTCATTTAAATTAATGCCAATAAAAACATGCTAAACTGACAGCTCTGATTTATACACATGGTTGACTGGAATTTAAGACTATTCCAAGAAAAAGGTAAAAGGTGTTTATTAACAAACTGATCTCTCAATGAGGCTGCTGTGTGGTTTGTCTGTCTACATTTAAGACAAAAACAAATGTGATTGCAAGACCTGTGACATAAATATTTTTTCTCGTCTGCCATATCTGAAACCAACCGCTGGATAGCGCCAATTTACAAAACATGAATGACATGTCGATGACAGCACAATGTTGCACCCTCCGCTAGGTTTGAATATAAATGCAGAGAAACCCAAACTGAACACAGCATTTATAAATTCTACAATATTCAGATGATTATTAGATTTCAACAAATCAATTGAAAAATCATCGCAAACAAAAATCACCTCGTGGTGTTTCGGATATAATTCACAAATCTTCTGAGCCAGGTGGTTTTTTTTGCTTTTAATCATAATTTCTATGGTCAAAGGTTCCATCTGACAAAAACATTTGTCATTCCACCAAAATCAGACATTTTTTTTGTTGAAACTGCTGAAGATAATCTTTTATTTTAGGGAAGTGCATTAAAATTGTAGATGAAAGCATCACACACACACACACACACACGCACGCACACACTCACACACGCAAGCTTCATTTTTTTTGTCTTCCCTTTAAAGTAAAAGTGTCCTCAGGTGTTACATTTGCAGCACACTATAGGCTTGTTTGATTTTCATTGTCCTCTTTCAGTAAAAGTATCGCCAGACAGGTTTAATTTAATGTACAGCACTTTATATGAATACAATTCAGTAGTCCGGGTCAGCATACTCAAGTTCAGCTGTTAAGTGTTTCGTCATTGCTAAGTGGGTGTCCCTTATTTCCAGATCTGAAAGGTGGCAAGCCTAGTTGTCATCTTCAAAAATAGCAGAAAATAAGCCTGCAAAATTGGAGCTTTACTTTCCAACAAATTGTCATGGAGGTTGGATGACAAATTATTTTCTAAATACTTGTCGGATTGAAAGAGCTGGCGGCAAAGCGTCCACCCAGAAGCCATATTAGTTACATTTTATGTATAAAGAGACATCATTGACACATTATTAAAACGTAATCTGCGCAAACGTGTTTCAGAATTGTGTATAAAAGTGGTGGCCCATCGCATTGACCAGCGACCAAAAACCTAACCCTAACCAAAAAGTAGCTCTCACTATTCAATACGGTTAGTGACTCCTGCAATAGTGCGAAAAAAACATTAGTGGCCAAACCTGCTCTAGTCGAGCCAACTCCAAACATCTCCAAAACAGCGCTGTTGTCCTCTTTTTCTCCGAAGAAATTATCCGCGTAATCTCCTGTCATCCTGCACACATTTACATGAGATTCAATCTCAATTAAACACTTAACACTCGATCTCTGCTGGGCGACGAAACGCGTCTCTTTGTTAGCGACGAGCAAGCTAAGTAAGCTAAACTTGGGCGAGAAGCTTGAGCGGATGATATAGTCCAATAAAGGAATGGTGGACGTACCTCATCGAGCCTTCTGTGCGTTTAGTAATTAAAAAGAGGGAATGTGATTGTGAAGGGTCCGAGGGGGTTGTTTGTTTTTAAGTAAACCGCATATGAATAGAGTATTTTGTTCTGCGGAGGTACAGGCTGCATTACTGATGTACGGCAAATTATTTGGGACAAACTTAATCACAGTGCGTGTAAGTGTGCGTGTGTGTTTTTGTGTGTGTGTGTGCGTGAGCTCTATCTATCTATCTATCTATCTATCTATCTATCTATCTATCTATCTATCTATCTATCTATCTATCTATCTATCTATCTATCTATCTATCTATCTATCTATCTATTACTGCTTGGTGCTTTCTACCGATTATTATTATTATTACCGATTTGTCTTACTGTTTATTGTGCATGTTAAATCGCTCCATGTACAACACTTTGTATGCAGCGATGGCTGTTTGAAAGTGCTCTATAAATACTGTTGACTTGACTATCTATCTATCTATCTATCTATCTATCTATCTATCTATCTATCTATCTATCTATCTATCTATCTATCTATCTATCTATCTATCTATCTATCTATCTATCTATCTATCTATCTATCTATCTATCTATCTATCTATCTATCTATCTATCTATCTATCTATCTATCTATCTATCTATCTATCTATCTATCTATCTATCTATATTGAGAACCGTGAACTCATGGTGTCCTAATCAGAAAATATATTTGTATCATTATTTTCAATCCAAACCACTGACATGCATGCATAAATTGGAAAGCTTTTATTTTGAAGGTGCCCATCTGGCGGCGGATTAACGTTATACACAGTATCACCTAATATTTACATTGAGTAAAGAGTTTACATTAGTGCAATCTGTTCTGCTGTTATTCATTCTTTTTCAATAAGCTATTGGAAATGTCAGTGGCACAAACTTTTATTGCATGCACAATAAATAGTGCAAAGTGAATGCATTGCACTGTAAGCTAATTATTTTGCCTTATCTGTTCATTTCATTATAAAAGCTGCCCATTTATCTGTTGTCCTCATTGTGAGAAAAAAAGCAGCCCGTTTACTCCCTCATTCTCTAACAGTGAACGCTTATGAAAAGCTGATTGTTGTGATTTTTTCCGAAGTTGAAGTGGGCACAAGTTGAGATGCCCACATACATTTTGGTGCCAAGTTAGCAGAGTTTTTGGACATTGCACATTTCTTATAACGTCAGTTATTTGAAAAACGACAGAAATTGTATCCACTTTTGCAGATGTTCTCGTTGAAATATTAAGGAGGGGGGGGTTAAGGGGTGCAAATCTATATTGAAGAGGAAAAAAGGGGAATTTCTAGATTAGTTCTATCCTGATTTCACCGAAACAAACTGATAAAACCAAACAGGAAAGCTAATTCCGTTTGTTGTGATAAAAAAAATACATTGTTGTTCAGTTAAAAATGGGCTATCTTGGTTAAATAGTCCCTTTAATATGTTGCCGGACACACCTTCTCAGTGACTGTTTCCAGCCTATTTTAGAGACGAGAAAAGACTCAACTGTTTAACAACTTGTATTATATTTCAAGTGAAGTACAACTTTATTGTCAAAGGCGCTGTATGTGCAACATACAGAACAGATGAAATTTATTCCCTCTCAACCAGACAACAAGAGAAGCCAATGCGGGTGCCCGCACCACCATCAAAAGAACAGTTAAATGACAGTTAAAGTAAAATGACAAAATAATACAACACACATAAGACACAGACAGTTGTGCAATCTGAACCACTTTTCCTGCATACACTTTGTTGTTTGAAGCAGTTTGAGATGAAAGAAGAGCGAATCAAAGTATCCTTTCCACCAATGGATCAAACATGTCATGCCGAAAATGTGCACGTCTGCTACAAGCTAGGTTTGAAAGCAACAAGAAGGTGTAGCATCCATTAACGAAAAAGAGATTGGCTCTCATCTCCTGTCCCATGTAAATCCGCTTCAATTCCAGGCCGCAAATCCCAGTTCCAAATACACAGCTGCGCTCTGCGCTTACGCTCCATTCTTCTCACCGTCAGCTCCTCAAGCCATGCATCCATCCAGCCGCACAATGTCCAACAGCACCGACATTTCCACAGAAAAAAGCGGGGCTATGAAAATGCTACCCATTATAGGCGCAAAACACATTCGCCTTGGGATTGTTCGGCAATGGCAGTCAAATGGCGCTGACATTCCTCCCAATCAAAATCAGTGCTGATACATGCGTGCTGCCGAGAAGGCGCAACCACCTAGCACAGATTCTTCTATTTTGATGAATGTCGTGGCCAAAAATGTTGAAAACATTCCACATCAGGTCCACGCGACGTAACAACACCACCATGTGACAAAACAAAAGACAAAAAAAAAAATGCAAGGCCCTTGAAGAGCACTTGCTGGCGGCTGCCTACTCGGGCACCATCTTGGAAATTTAGACTCACATTTACACTTTACTCCCTTCTCGATGTCGCTTCCAAGTTTGCCAAATCAATCATTCATTAATTCATACATGTGGACATCACTAGAACATTGCACAAAGTACACGCATTGCTTAAAGTAATCTAGCACCAGTGCTAATTCTCAACACTTGTCCACATGAGGCTTTGAGGACACAAATACGTCAAAAAGATTAGATAAAAGATTTTACAGAGAATTAAATTGTGCAAAATTTTGTAAATAATTAAAGTAAGTATTAATTCATTCATCTTCCAAACCGCTCCATTTTTACTAGGGCCGCGGGGGTGCTGGAGCCTATCCCAGCTGTCTTCGGGCAGCAGGCGGGGGACACCCCGCATTGGTAGCCAGCCAATCACAGGGCACACAGAGACGAACAACCATGCACGCCCTCACTCACACCTCGGGACAATTTAGAGTGATCAATCAGCCTGTCATGCATGTTTTTGGAATGTGGGAGGATACCGGAGTACCAGGAGAAAACCCACGCAGGCCCGGGGAGACCATGCAAACTCCACACAGGGACGCCGGAGCTGGAATCGAACCCGGTACCTCTGCACTGTGAAGTCGACGTGCTTACTAATGGACTACCGGGCCGCCCTACAGTAAATATGTTCAGTTTTAAACAGTAACACTTTCATTTGCAGCTACATGTTGATTGCGTTTTTTACCGGCACAATTGTGTCTCTTGACCTTCCGAGTGAATCTTCGGCCACAATCTGGGCAGGCAAATGGTTTCTCACCAGTGTGGATTCTTGTGTGGCAACTTAAGTGTCCCTTCTGAGTGAATCTTTGATCACAAACGGGGCAAGCAAAAGGTTTCTCACCGGTGTGTGTTCTTGTGTGGTAAATTAAATGTCCCTTCAGAGAGAATCTTTTGTCACAAACTGAGCAGGCATAGGGTTTCTCACCAGTGTGGGTTCTTGTATGACTTATTAAGTGTACCTTCCAAGAGAATCTTTGGCCACAGTCCATGCAGGCAAAAGGTTTCTCACCAGTGTGTGTTCTCATGTGATAAATTAAGTGTCCCTTCAGAGAGAAACATTGGCCACAATCTGAACAGGCAAAAGGCTTTTCACCAGTGTGCGTTCTTGTGTGTATTTTTAAGCTTCCCTTCTCAGAGAATCTTTGCCCACAAACTAAGCAGGAAAAAGCTTTCTCACCAGTGTGTGTTCTTCTGTGCATTGTCAAGCTACCCCTCTGAGAAAAACATTGGCCACAAACCGAGCAGACAAAAGGTTTCTCACCAGTGTGTGTTCTTATGTGCATTGTTAAGCTCCCTTTCTGAGAGAAACTTTGGCCACAAAGTGAGCACACAAAAGGTTTCTCACCAGTGTGGGTTCTTGAGTGTATTTTTAAGGTTCCCTTCTCAGAGAATCTTTGTCCACAAACTGAGCAGACAAACAATTTCTCACCAGTATGTATACTTGTGTGACGTTTTAAGCTTCCCTTCTGAGAGAATGTTTGGCCACATTCTGAGCAGGCAAAAGGTTTCTCACCGGTGTGTATTCTCATGTGCCGCTTCAAATGGCTCTTATATGCATAAACTTTCCCACACTGAGGACACTTCCAGTGCTTGTTGTCAGTGTGAAATGTCATCTCATCTTCAGAATTATTATTATCATGATTATCATCATCAGCGGGAGTGTGTGATAATCCGTCATTGTATGGATTGTATGGTATGTACCATTGTTTGTACCATTGTATGGTATGGCTCCAGTCACTGGCGTTTGCTGCTAACAGCGAGTGCTCAGCATAAGAGGGCAAGAGCCGTCAGACGACTTTTGTAAGCAGATTCAAACCGAAACATGAAAGTGAACACTCACCTTTGATGCTGACACTCTGACACAGTTGCAGCTTGATCAAATTAGGCTTACTAATATGTGCTGTTTTAGCAGGCAAAAGTGCAAATGGAGTTCTGAGGTCATTTTGTCCCAAAACCCCAAATCTCATCTTGTAATATTGTGTGTGTATGAATGAACGTATCCATTGTGAGCGGTTTGAGTGTGTTCCAGAAAAGCATATAAATCTGATGCATGATTGTGATTAATCAAAGCAAAAATGGGAACAAGATTTGTCCCTTAAGAGAAACCGCAGCTGTTTGCCCTTCACCCAAAACGGGTTGTTGTGGTTGCGAGGAACGCAGAGTAGATTCCATTAGAATAGAAACACAGATATGCTGTTTACAAGAAAAAAAATGGGAAACAGGTTAGATGTAGAAGTGACTCAACCTGCACTGTGAATCACATTTCTTGGCTGCATCCTCCAACCGTCCAGCAGTTGACATTGTCTGTCGTTGTCCTTGTTTGTATCACAAGGATCCTCCCCGTAATCTGTCGTCCTTCTTGTCCACATTTTTACACGACAATCACAACACTTAACGCTCACACTTAATGCCAGTTTTGCAACATGTTGACCAAAAACGCGTCTCTTTGTTGGCGGCTAGCAAGCTAAAATAAAATACGCTAAGCTATACCAGGCCGAAAAGCTTCAACGTGCACCAAGACAATTTAAATTGGACACAAAGATTTCGCGAAAGATTTTTTGGTTAAGTAAAGTCTGAATTGGGCGTACTGAGTCGAAACTTCAGTACCCCCGTTACTAATTCATGAAAAAATATTGGTCGTTTCGTGAGAAAGACAAACGAATGCACAGGTAGCGCTGCAAAAAGCTATTTACGGCAATTTCACTCGGACAAACTTCACTGTAACGAAAAGTTTTCAAGGGAATGAAAAAAAGGGAAACTTGTTTCTGCGTACATAAACAAACAAACTGATATAAGACTACAATTGTCCGTATGTGAGGTTTTTGGATGATTTTAATTTGCAATATACTCGTGCAACATAAAAGTTTTGTCCAAGTCCAGCCACCGTACTACATCAACGGCTGCCTTCACCTCCGCTAATTTATTTACCACTCGCTTTTCGCTGAACATTTTTTTTAATCCAATGCCGATGTACACGTACACGTTGGAAAATTCTATGCGTTACCTCCATCACTACTTTACTGGACAAAACAATATCCATTCAATCTTCCATTTTAGTTAAAGTCATCCCGTCTTGGTGCAAGTTGAAGTTTCTCGGCCGAGCGTCATCTTATTTTAGCTTAGTTTACTTGCCGCTCACAAAGAGACGCGTTTGTGGTCAACATATCGCCAAGCAGAGATCAACTGTGACCGTAAAGTGTTGTGAACGTGTGTGCAAGAAGGACAGCAGAGTGCGAGGAGGAACTTTGTGGAGCAAAACAGGACAACGAAAGACAACGTCAACTATCGGACGCCGTTTGCAGAATGAAGCCAAGAATATATGAATTTTGCTGTTATTCTCAAGGGGCACCAGAGGTTGACGCCACTGTAGCAAGAGTATAGCAACGTGAAAATTGTGAATCTGAATGGTTGGAAATCACCGCTTTGGTTTACACTGTACACAGTGGGTCCTAAGCTAATGCTGTTGATTTTGATGGTTGAGTACATGATTGCGCGTGTGTGTGTGTGTGTTCATATGCTTGCACATGCTCGATCATGGGAGGTTGGTCGCTCCAAAAGTCTATCTTTGGGCAAAAAAGTGTCTGTGTGGGTGGGTGGCTCTTTGCGGTGACACAGTAAAAAAAAATGTCTCTTAGTCTCTGACTGGTTGGCCACCCCTGTGATAAACGATGAAATTTGATTTTAAAAAAAAGACAAAAGCGTAAATTACAGCTATAAATGGTCTTTGCAGCCTTGGATCACTGGCATTCCTCCAACTAATAGATTTTTTTGACAAGCCTGATGTATGTGTATATTCTGATGAATTTTCACACAGTTTTAGACCCTCCTCAGTGGTTCCTTCTTGTGGTTTCTTCATCTCCTCCGAAATGGGGTTTTGAGTTTTTCCCAGGCCCCAGTTTGATGTGTAGAGTTCGGCGGCATAGTCTTTGTCACCAATATTTTTGCAACTGTGTATCTGTGAAGTCCTTGGAGACTCTTTTGTGAGTAAGGGCAATATAAATAAAAGTACCTTGATTCAACTTTGCTCATGCATTTGCTGTAGACACAATATCTGTGCACAAAATAGATTGAAAACAAAGTGTCTTGTGTGCCATTCAATGCTCGCGAAAAAAAAAAAAAACAATACAGTAGAATACAATACAATACACCCCTCCGTGAGTCGTCACCTTACCGTGGTGGAGGGGTTTGTGTGTCCCAATGATCCTAGGAGCTAAGTTGTCTGGGGCTCTATGCCCCTGGCAGGGTCACCCATGGCAAACAGGTTCTAGGTGAGGGGCCAGACAAAGCACGGCTCAAAGACCCCTTATGATGAGTAAAATATATGGACCAAGGTTTCCATTGCCCGGACGCGGGTCACCGGGGCCCCCCTCTGGAGCCCGGCCTGGAGGTGGGGCTCATTGGCAAGCGCCTGGTGGCCAGGCCTACACCCATGGGGCCTAGCCGGGCACAGCCCGAAGAGGCAACGTGGGTCCCCCTTCCCATGAGCTCACCACCCATGAGAGGGGCCAAAGGGGTCGGGTGCAATGTGAGCTGGGCGGCAACCAAAGGCGGGGACCCTGGCAGTCCGATCCTCGGCTGCAGAAGCTAGCTCTTGGGACATGGAATGTCACCTCTCTGGCAAGGAAGGAGCCCGAGCTGGTGTGTGAGGCAGATAATTTCCGAATGGATATAGTCGGACTTGCCTCCACACACAGCCTGAGTACCAGTTCTCTCGAGAGGGGTTGGACTGTCTTCCACTCTGGAATTGCTCACGGTGAGAGGCGCAGAGCAGGTGTGGGCATAGTAATTGCCCCCCGGGGCTCAGTGCCTGTATATTGGGGTTCACACCAGTAGACGAGAGGGTTGCCTCCCTCCGCCTTCGGGTGGGTGAACGGGTCCTGATTGTTGTTTGTGCATATGCACCAAACAGCAGCTCAGCATACCCACCCTTTTTGGAGTCCTTGGAGGGTGTGCTGGAGAGTACTCCTGCTGGGGACTCCTTGTTCTGCTGGGGGACTTCAATGCTCACGTGGGCAATGACAGTGAGACCTGGAGGGGCGTGATTGGGAGGAACACCCCTCCCCCCCGATCAGAACTCGAGTGGTGTTTTGTTATTGGACATCTGTGCTCGCCACGGATTGTCCATAACGAACACCTTGTTCAAACAGAGTGTCCATATGTGCACTTGGCACCAAGACACCCGAGGCCGCAGTTCGATGATCGACTTTGTAGTTGTATCATCGGATTTGGGGCCTCATGTTCTGGAGCTGTCAACTGATCACCACCTGGTGGTGAGTAGGCTCCAACGGTGGGAGAAGATGCCGGTCTGTCCTGGCAGAACCACACTTATTGTGAGGGTTTGTTGGGAGCGTCTGGCGGAATCCCCTGTCAGAAGGAGTTTCAACTCCCACCTCCGACATTGAGCCCAAGTGGACCATGTTCCGTGCCTCTATTGTTGAGGCGGCCAATCTGAGTTGTGGCCATAAGGTAACCACCTTGCCTGTCGTGGCGGCAAACCCCCGTACTCGCTGGTGGACACCAGCAGTAAGGGATGCCGTCAAGCTGGAGTCCTATTGAGCCTTTATGGCCTGTGGGAGCCCACAGGCAGCTGATGGGTATCGACTGGCCAAGCGGAACGCAGCTTCGGTGGTCGCCGAGGCAAAAATCAGATCATGGGAAGAGTTCGGTGAGGCCATTGAAGCCGACTTCCGGATGGCTTCGAGGAAATTCTGGGACCACCATCCAACGTCTCAGGAGGGGGAAGCAGTGCACCACTAACACTGTGTATAGTGGGGATGGGGCACGCCTTCCTTGGATGAAGCAGAGCCTGGGGGCTCTGAGGTGGGCTCTCCTATCTCTGTGGCTGAAGTCACCGATGTGGTTAAAAAGCTCCTCGGTGGCAAGGCCCCAGGGGTGGATGAGATCCGCCCGGAGTTCCTCAAGGCTGTTGTGGGGCTGTCCTGGTTAACACGCCTCTGCAACATCGCGTGGTCATCGGGGAGAGTGCCTCTGGATTGGCAGACCGGGTCCCTCTTTTTAAAAAGGAGGACCGAGGGTGTGTTCCAACTACAGAGGGATCACACTTCTCAGCATCCCTGGTAAGGTCTATTTAGGGGTGCTGGAGAGGAGGGTCCTTCAGGAAGTCGAGCCTCAGATTGAGGAGGAGCAGTGTGGTTTTCGTCCCGGCCGTGGAACAGTGGACCAGCTCTACACCCTTAGCAAGGTCCTCGAGGGTATGTGGGAATTCGCCCAACCAGTTTACATGTGTTTTGTGGACTTGGAGAAGGTGTTTGACCGTGTCCCTCGGGGGAGTTCTGTGGGGGGTGCTTCGTGGGTACGGGGTACCGAACCCCCTGATACGGGCTGTTCGGTCACTATACAACCGATGTCAGAGTTTGGTTCGCATTGCAGGCAGTAAGTCGGAATCATTTCCAGTGGGGGTAGGACTCCGCCAAGGCTGCCATTTGTCGCCGATTCTGTTCATAACCTTTATGGACAGAATTTCCAGGCGCAGCTGAAGCGTTGAGGGGGTCCGTTTTGGGGGCCTCAGTATTGCATCCCTGCTTTTTGCAGATGATGTGGTGCTGTTGGCTCCTTCAAACAGGGCTATCCAACTCTCACTGGAGCGTTTCGCAGCCGAGTGTGAAGCAGTTGGGATGAAGATCAGCACCTCCAAATCTGAAACCATGGTCCTCAGTCGGAAAAGGCTGGCGTGCCCCCTCCGGGTCGGGGAGGAGATCTTGCCCCAAGTGGAGGAGTTCAAGTATCTTGGGGTCTTGTTCACGAGTGGGGGCAGGAGGGAGCGGGAGATCGACAGGAGGATCGGTGCAGCGTCTGCTCTGATGTGGACGTTGTATCGGTCTGTCGTGGTGAAGAAGGAGTTAAGCCAAAGGGCGACGCTCTCAATTTACCGGTCGATCTATGTTCCAACCCTCATCTATGGTCACGAGCTATGGGTCGTGACCGAAAGAACGAGATCCCGGATACAAGCGGCCGAAATGAGTTTTCTCCGCAGGGTGTCCGGGCTCTGCCTTAAAGATAAGGTGAGAAGCTCGGTCATCCGGGAGGGGCTCAGAGTCGAGCCGCTTCTCCTCCACATCGAGAGGAGCCAGATGAGGTGGCTTGGGCATCTGATTCGGATGCCTCCTGAGCGCCTCCCCGGTCAGATGTTCCGGGCATGTCCCACCCGGAGGAGACCCCGAGGAAGACCCAGGACACGCTGGAGAGACTATGTCACCCAACTGGCCTGGGAACGTCTCGGGACACCCCGGGGAGAGCTGGAAGAAGTAGCTAGGAAGAGGGGAGTCTGGGCTTCTGTGCTAAAGCTGTTGCCCCCGCGATCCGGCCCTGGATAAGCGGTAGATGATGGATGGATGGATGGATTAGATGGATGGATGGATGGATGGACAATATAATAAAGTACTGTATATCATTATATAGCACCTTCACAATAGCTACAGCTGTAACAAAGTGTCTTCTAGACCCTTTAGCATAAAAACAACAATAATACATCAGAAAATCACAATTGCAATTTTTGGGGGAAAAAGATCACAATTAAGTTCCATTAAGCTCCATCATCATTAAGACTTATTTGACAATTGATTCCTTGTCAATTAATTATTGCTTGACTGAGCCGCAAAATGTGTATTTTGACTCGCAATTCTAATTCATGTAATTCGAGTCTCATTACAGAACATTAAAGTCAACACATGAGAATTGCTTTGAGCAAACCATGAGTGTCCTCATGTGTCTTGCAGATGTCAATGAACACCTTTGTCTGGAGCAGCAGGAACCAGAGGCCCCTCACATGAGACGCAGCTCCTTCCCAATAAAAAAAGAGGAGCATGAACAGCATCCTCACAGCGAGGAGGAGGACAAAAGGGCACCCCGGCGTCAAAGAGGAAGAGGCAGACATCACCAAGCTATCATCGACCGAAGACCAAGGTCAAAGTGAGAAAAGCAATGTAGCGAAGCCTCCAAGCAGAAGCTCAAGTCAATGCTATAAATCTGAAGGTAGAGCTGGCCAGTTCATTGAAATGTAATCGTGATTTTGATTTTGTATTCTCTCAATCATAAGAAACCTTCCGCTTGCAAGAATCATCATCTTGCACAAAGTGCACCAGAGTGCTTAGAGAAGGCAACTACAATTTAATATGATATTTTTTTGCATGCGTCCAAGGACTTTGGCTCGCACACGATCAAGCCTCAGATTGTCAAAATGTTGATTCCAGGAATGGTCACAAGCCTGTGGTCAATCAGGTAGCGGGCATCTTCATTATGCTTACATTACCCCACACACTGAAAATGGCTCCACAGCAACTGGCCCCTAATTATTGATGACTTTGCAAGATAAAACAACCACTACATTCTTAACATGGGGACATACACAGTGGGAAAACACACACACACACTCACACACACACACACACACCTCAGCCTCAAGTCGGATAGTCGATTTTACACATTTGTCATTATGACAATCTTTCAATAACATTTGTTTTTGTCTTAATGCGGACAGATACACCACAGTAGCCTCATTGGGTAGATCATTTTGCTAATAAATAACTATACCTTTTTATTGGAACAGCCTTAAGCTCCAATGCACCTTGAGTTTAAATATAAACAATAGTGTGCAAATTCAAAGTTTAAACTTGAGAATTGACACGATCAAACATTTTCTGTTTATCTTCATGTGTCTTGAAGACATCAGTGAAGATGTTGGTCCTGGGCGGCAGGAGCCACAGTCTCCCCACATTAAGGATGAAGTGGAGGATGAAGAGCCACCACACATTAAAGAAAAGGGGGAGCCTGACCCACCTCTCATTAAAAAGGAGAAGGAGCCCACTCGCATCAAAACGGAGGAGGAGGAAAAGCATCACAACACGGAGGATGACAAAGCCTCCCTACATCAAAGCAGAAGAGGAGGAGTGTATCTGCAAGTTTCCATCGACTGGTGGCCCTTTGAAGAGTAAAGATGAAGGTCAAAGTGAAGCGAGCGGAGGGCCGCAACATCTCAAGTCAACACATGAGAACAGAAGGTGATGGAGGCAACTGTGGAGGGTCACGGGTGGACGGCCACTTAGCTCCCCGATCAGATAGTGACGGGACAACGTCACACTCTCATACTGATGTTGAACTGCCTGAAGGTGATATGACAAGTGAAACTGCCAAAAGCTGGAAATGTTCTCAGTGCCGGAAAACCTATGTTTATAAGAGCTGTTTGAAGAGTCATATGATTAGCCACACTGGTGAGAAGCCTTTTTCCTGCTCAGAATGTGGCCAAAGATGTTCTCACAAGGTAACTTTAAAGATTCACCAAAGAACACACGCAAAGGAGAAACCTTTTGTCTGCTCAGTTTGTGGTCAAAGATTCTCTCTGAAGGGACAATTGATAGAACACACAATAACACACAGTCGTGAAAAACCTTTTCCCTGCTCAGTTTGCAACAAAAGATTCTCTGATAGGAAAACAGTAAAAATACATACAAGAACCCACGCTGGTGAAAAACCTTTTGCCTGCTAACTTTGTGGCCAAAGATTCTCTCAGAAGGGAAGCCTAGGACGACACGCAAGAACTCACGCTGGTGAGAAACCGTTTTCCTGCTCACTTTGTGGCAAAACATTCTATCAGAAGCAAAGCTTAAAATTTCACAAAAGAACCCACAATGTTGGGAAACAATTTGTCTGTTCAATTTGTGGCCATATATTCACTGTTAAATGACACTTAAAAAATACACAGAAAAACACACACTGGTGAGAGAACCCTTATGCTTGCTCAGTTTGTGGCAAAGGTTTCTATGATCAGACACACTTAAGAACACACAGGATCTTCGCTCGGTCATTCTCCACCACCTTCGGAGCTGTTTCCCATTTTGACCTTGGGGTTTCCAGTCCATACGGCACAGATGTTTCGGTAGACTATGCCGGCCACCTGGTTATGGCGTTCCATGTAGGCTTTTCCTGCCAGCATATTACACCCTGCAGTTATGTGTTGGATCGTCTCAGGTGCCTCTTTGCACAACCTACACCTTGGGTCTTGTCTGGTGTGGTATATCTGGGCCTCAACAAATCTGGTGCTCAGGGCCTGCTCCTGAGCAGCCAGGATGAGTGTCTCTGTGCTGTGCTTCAGGCCAGCCATCTCTAGCCACTGATAGGACTTCTTGAGATCAGCCACTTCATTGATGGTCCGGTGGTACATCCCATGTAGGGGCTTGTCCTCCCATGATGGTCCCTCTTCCAGCACCTCATCTTCTGTTCCCCATTGTCTGAGACATTCTCTGAGTACGTCATCTGTTGGAGCCTTCTCTTTGAAGTATTCATGGAGCTTGGATGTTTCATCCTGGACAGTGGCCCTCACACTCACCAGTCCCCGGCCTCCTTCCTTTCGGCTTGCGTACATTCTCACGGTGCTGGATTGGGGATGGAACCCTAGGAGCTTTCGGGTCTTAACGTCTGTGGTCTGAATCTCTTCCTTTGGCCACCTTATTATTCCTGCAAGGTCTCTGATCACCGGCAGGGCATAGCTGTTTATTGCCTGGGTCTTATTCTTGCCATTGAGCTGGCTTCTCAGTCGCTGGAGGTATTTGGCCGTAGACGCTTTCCTTGTTGCCAGTTCGAGGTTGCCATTGGCTTGTGGTATACCCGAGGTACTTGTAGCTGTCCTCAATGTCTGCTATTGTTCCTTCAGGGAGTGAGACCCCTTCAGGGCGGACTACCTTTCCTCTCTTAGTCACCATCCGACTACATTTCTCAAGCCCGAATGACATCCCGATGTCGCTGCTGTAGATTGTTGTTGTTGTTGTATCACCGCAAGCGCATGAGGATAGTCCGCAGAAGCGCCAGCGATGCCCATGGGAGACGCGCAAGTTCATCTAGAGTCTGGCCGAGTCCGTAGCGCTGGCGTTCGGCCAGGAAGGCCGGGCACCGGAGCCAGAGGTGCTCGGACGTCTCGTCCTCCTCCGTGCACAACCAGCAGGTCGCATTCTCTGCCCTACCGATCCGGTGTAGCCACTGGCAGAGCAGGGGGGTGGTGGCTGCTGCGGAAGCGATCCTCCTTCGGAAGGGCTGACTCCTCGTCAAGTTTGAGAGGCTCCGTGTGGACGGCGCGTAGTCTGGAATGTGAGAGCCCCGGAGGACGGCCATCGCGCCGGATGTCCGCGGCTCTGGTGGAGGCATCCGGGCAGGCATTGGGCTGCTGCATCTCAGAACCCAGCTTGTCCTCAACGTCCGCGAGGTCGTTACCGGGGAGATTGCAGTGTCCAGGGACCCAGAAGAGGTGTACCCGTCCGTGCTGGCCGAGGGCCGCAAACCGCGCTCTTAGCCGGAGGATAGGATCCCCAGCCGTGGTAGGGTTCGCGAGAGCGTCAACCAGGGACCGGCTCTCGCAGATCAGCTTGGCCGAGAGCCACTCGTGCCGGTTTGTGTCGAGCCAGGTGACAGCCTCCGCCATGTCCGCCAGTTCAGCTTTGAAGGAACTGCTCTGGCGACCGGTTGCCGCATGCCATCGGTGAATGACTGTATCGCCGCGCAGTACCACCAAACCAGCACCACCGTCCTCGACACCTCCCCGCGTGGACCCGTCAGCGTAGACCTCGAGGTCCGTTTCTCCAACAGCGGCGATGGCAACCAGGGCACCAGCAAGATGTTCGTCCGTGGAGTTAGTCTTTGTCACAGCAGTCATGGCCACCAGTGGTGGCGGAGCGCGGTCCCCGGGAGAAGGGGCAGGTCTAGGAGCACCCATCTCATGCTCACCCAGAAGTCCTAGGGGCCGGTGTGACCTCGCCGCGCCAATCGGACTGGCGCAGGCGCTGTCGTACCGGGCTCAGCAGCAGGGTCCTTCGAGGGTTGTCAGGGGGCAGACTGAGCCAGCGATCCTCCAAGAGCAGCGCACCCATGCGGTAACGTGATGTCAACAGGGGGAGGCCAGCCTCGTGGAGAACCGCCTCCGTTGGTGTGGTCTGGAGATATTGCGTGATGGCCCGCGCTTGATGGCCCACGCTCCAGCTTCTCTAGATTCGTCTGCGAGACCCACGGCCCCCAGGCAGGCGCGGCGTATTCGGCCAGGCTTCGTTGCGTTGCAATAAAGACTGTTCGGAGGTCCTGCGGGTGCCAGCCCCAGGTGGTGCCACCAACAGCCCGAAGAAGTTTGAGTCTTCGGCTCATCTGCAGGCACGTTTTCTTCACCTGATTGCCAAATGTCAGCCGTTTGTCGTACTGCACCATGAGGATGATGGGTGACGGGTTGCAGCACAGCCACTGTCAGGATGATGTGTGGTTCCCACCCCGCCTCAGCGCTGTCCAGAGTGAAGGCTGTCACCTCACACTTCGCCACGTTGAGTCGGATTCTAGCAGTCATACTCCAGGCGGACACCTTGTCGACCTCGGCTTGGAGTTGGGTGGCAGCGGCGTTGTCTCGGCCCCGGCAGGCCAGTGCCAGGTCTGCTGTAGATCCTGGTTGTGTGGATCAGGGAGCCTATGTCCCTTTCGCTCTTCGCATACAGCTTTATGTCATCCATGTAGAGGAGGTGAGTGATCGTAGCTCCATTTCTGAGGTGGTATCCATAGCCTATCTTGGTGATTACTTGGCTTAGGGCAGGCATGTCCAAAGTCTGGCCCGGGGGCCAAATCCGGCCCGCGGTCGAATTTCATCCGGCCCTCGGCCCCTGTCATAAAATCAGTGCCGTCTGGCCCGCAGGTTGGGCGCAATGGAACATGTGTTGCATTGACTGAGGTCTCGTAGACTGGTGAGTGATGTTTCATAGAGTACTGCTTCCCTCTAGTGGCTAAATGCGTAATAGCATTCACTAAATGAGTAATAGCATTTAGACACTAGAGGGCATCACTCACGAGTTAACAAGACATCACTCCATGTTTATATTGACTGATATGTCATATTTCAAATGATCCTTGCAGTTGTGGATATGTGTATTGCTTGTTCATCTCCCCGTTATTCGAGTCACAGGTTTTGTGACTATTGAAAAGTCATGGTGATACATTTTATGTTTTAAATCAATCAATTTGCACTCAGGAGACTTCTGTTTAAGAAAAAGTCAAGTGAATAAGCAGTTGCATGTGATATACCTGTTTCAAATGAACCAAAAGAAATTCTTAAGATTGCTGAAATTAAAATAAAAATGGAAATGTGAAACAGACTGGCTTACTAAAATTTGTTGAACAATATTGTTGTTCAATGTAAAGAATGTCAGCCAAGGTCGGCCCCCCGACATTTTACCACATAAAATCTGGCCCCCTTGGCAAAAAGTTTGGACACCCCTGGCTTAGGGGGTTCAGTCCTATGCAGAACAACAGTGTGGAGAGTGCAGCACCTTGGTATATGCCACATTTGATGGACACTTGGGTAAGTTGCTTGCCATTGGCTTCAAGTGTGGTTTTCCACATCCTCATTGAGTTCGCAACGAAGGCTCTTAGGGTCCTATTCACCTTATACAACTGCAAGCATTCAGTGATCCATGTATGTGGCATCGAGTCATAGGCTTTCTTGTAATCAAGCTTCCTTGTTGTGGAGAGACGGGTTATTGGCCGATAGTTGGATGGGACTGCACCCTCTGAGGAATCCTTCATGATCAGGATTGTTCGCCCTTCGGTTAGCCATCCTGGGTGAGTGCCATCCCTCAGCAGCTGGTTAGACAGTAGGTGTGGACCTGGTGCTGTCCAGTTTTTCAAATACGACTTTTTCCTGTACATCTGCCACTGTTATGGTAACTGGGTTATGTTCAGGGAGGTTGCCGTGCTCCTCTCTCAGGGTCACCAGCCATTGTGCACTGCTGTTCTGTGCAACCTCCTTCTCCCATATGCCTTTCCAGTACCTTTCAGTTTCCAGTGTTGGTGGTTCAGCTCTGTTGTTAGGACCCTGCCACTGAGCGTACACTTTCGCAGGTTGTGTTGCGAACAGCCTGTTTATTCATCTGGCCTCATTCTCTTTCGTGTACCGCTTTAGGCGGCTGGACAAGGCTTGGAGCCTTTGTTTGGCAGTTTCAAGTGCTTCAGGTATGGTCATCTGGATGTACCTCTCGGGTATCTGCCTTTTCATCACACCTCTCTGGGCCTCCGTCAATTGACTCAGATCTTTCCGAGCCGCCTTGATCTTAGCCTCCAGCTGTCTTTTCCATGGTTGCTCTTATATATAGCTCATTGGTTTCCGTAATCGTTACGGTAGGGATTGCAAGACCTGAAAGCTCCTAACCATGCATGGAGGGTTCTATCCCAAATCCAGCACCCTGAGACTGTACGCAAGCCGAAAGGAAGGAGGCCGGGGGACTAGTGAGTGTGAGAGCCACTGTCCAGGATGAAACATCCCAGCTCCATGAATATATCAAAGGAGAAGGCTCTCAGAGAATGTCTCAGACAATGGGGAACAGAGGATGAGGCGCTGGAAGAGGGGCCATCATGGGAGGACAAGCCCCTACACGGGATATACCACCAGACCATAACTCATCTCAAGAAGTCCTATCAGTGGGCGAGAGAGGGCTGGCCTGAAGGACAGCACAGAGGCACTCATCCTGGCTGCTCAGGAGCAGGCCCTGAACACCAGAGCCATTGAGGCCCAGATATACCACACCAGATAAGACCCAAGGTGTAGGTTGTGCAAAGAGGCACCTGAGACGATCCAACACATAACTGCAGGGTGTAATATGCTGGCAGGGAAAGCCGACATGGAACGCCATAACCAGGTGGCTGGCATAGTCTACCGAAACATCTGTGCGGAGTATGGACTAGAAACCCCAAGGTCAAAATGGGAAACACCTCCGAAGGTGGTGGAGAAAGCCAAACGGTGCATCAACATCCTCCACAAATGCGTGACCTGCAATAAGCTTCGCGGGAAGATATGTATTCAGAAGATGGCAAATCTCACCCCCGACCACCTTTTACGTACGTGGTACTTGATGTGTTCGGGCCCTGGGCTGTCACCACGAGACGTACCCGTGGTGGCCAGGCAAATAGCAAACGATGGGCGGTCCTCTTCACCTGCATGAGCACACGCGCTGTACACATTGATCTTATTGAGTCGATGGACACATCCTCTTTCATCAACGCCTTGCGACGGTTTTTGGCAATGAGAGGACCAGTGAAACAGATTCGGTCGGATTGCGGGACAAATTTTAAAGGCGCTTGCAAAGAACTACACATGTTGGTCACAGACCCTGAAGAACCTAATGTCAACAAGTACTTGGGGGAACAAGGATGCACGTGGATCTTTAACCCTCCACACTCCTCCCACATGGGATTAACGTGGGAACACATGGATCGGAGTCTCCAGACGGATCTTTGACTCCATGCTACAGGAAAATCCCCAGTCACACCTCACACACGAGGTATTGTCAACCTTGATGGCTGAGGTAACAGCAATCATCAATGCCAGACCCCTCGCACCGATATCTTCCGATCCAGAGTCTCCTTTCCTATTGACCCCTACAACGTTGCTGACACAGAAGGCGCACCGTCTCCCTGCTCCTCCTGGAGCCTTTGACAAGAAAGACCTCCATTGCCAACGATGGAGACAAGTCCAACATCTTGCTAACGTCTTCTGGAACAGAAATGCGAGTACATTCCCACGCTACAGACCCGCAGTAAGTGGCAGGATGTCAGACCTAACGTCAAGGAAGCTGACCTAGTGTTGCTCAAAGACAATCAAACCAAAAGAAATGAATGGCCACTTGCAGTCGTGACAAAGACTTTTCCCAACCTGGACGGTATGGTTAGGAAAATCGAGCTGAAGGTCACTCGATCTGGATCTCCAAAGACATTCTTGAGACCTGTTTCTGAAACTGTTCTACTCGCAGCTGAAAACTGAACTTTCATATTTTTACTTCTTGTTAATTGACAACTGTGGTATAAAATGTATACCAGATGGGGAGTGTCATGTTCCGTTTGTAGTTAGATTTGAAGGGACTTTAATTTTGGCAAAACAAACCGGAAGTACCTTGTCATGTTCCGTTTTTGGTTAGATTCTACGGCACTTTAATTTTGGCAACACAAACCGTAAGTACCTAGTCCAGTGAAGACCTCATGGTTTCGTGCTAGCTGTTGTCATCGTTTCTCGTTTTCTTCCTGAGTATATGCCTTGGAAAGCATCGTCTGTAATTTGAACCCTGTTTAAGATAAGATAAGATATCATTTATTTGTCCCACACGGGAAATTTACAGCCTCCAGCAGCAAGAATGTGGGTAGAAAGAAGGAAAAAAAAAAACCAACAGCGTTCAATTAAGTACAAAATTGATACATCGCAGTGGTATTTACAATTGTTTTTCACATTTTACATTTGTTTCACATCATTTAAGTATTATTATTATTGTTATTATTTTTATTCAGTAGTTTAGACTGCACTTTCATGATGTTTCATGATGGTTTCATGACCAAACCGTTGCTTCAATTCTAGCATTGGAAATATGCAATATTAAGAACGATTTTCCGTCCGTTTTTGCTATGCTACATTAGCGCTTGGGCTATCCATATTAGCATGTGGGCTATTTTCAATGCTAACCGTGCATATTTTGGTTATTTCTGTTCCAAGCTTATATTGCGTTTTGACAAGTTAACCTTATCATGTACAGTGATGACACAGAGACATTTAATTTGAACGGTGTGAAACATCCCACTTTTTGTCTTTCAATTTCTCTGTACAGTTTTACAAAAAAACCTAAGGAAAAAGAAACTAAAGCTCCATCTCAACATTGTGGATCCTTGGTCTTTTTTCGTTGTTCGCCATCTGTCTATCTGTTCACGTCTCGGACACGGACAAGTAGGACAGAATACTCCCGCTTGGTATACCTTAGCCTTCTCCGCTACGTACAATCTCTGTACACAGCTTGTAATGGAGGCTCTCGCTGGCAATCTGTAGTGGAGTCGTTAGGCGCAATGCGAATGATTTCAACTTGAGTCAAGCTGTGGACAAAGTTGACAGGCTTGCATGTAGTAGCCATACATTTAGCTATGGCTTCAGCAAATTTGTTCTTCGTCGTGTCATCCAATTTCTTAACTTTGAAATGATCCATAGCTGTCTGTCTTGAGATGATGGAGCGGAGTACTCACATCAGCTGTGTGCTTAGCCAATAAGTGGTATTTCAGACTTGACGTGCTATGATGATAGCTCAGTTTACAACTGCAAAACAGACGGGTAACTTTGGTCTTGTCAGTGAAGCAATCTGGCAACTTTTTAAAAGTAAACTTTCTATTCATAAACTCTTTAAATATCCATTATTGGTGTTTCGCGCTGCTGTGGCTGGCAAAACAGACATGCGTGGAGCTATACAGTGCGCTTGCTGTTTTGTTTCTGGTCTATTTATAGAGGAAGGTAACATCCGTTGTGACGTGTGCCACGTTAATCTCGCGAGAAAAAAATTAATCCCGTTAAAATTCATTTCAATTAATGCCAATAACAACGCCCTAAACCGACAGTTCTAATAAATATATGTTTGAGCTGTCAAATGATTAAAACAGTTGCACGTTCTGCTGCGCTCAGCTTCACTGAAACCTGGCTCAGTGACCGCCATTCCGCACGAGATCTATCCGGCTTCCAGTTTTCCGGTTTTGTCAGACACTGCTTGTTGCAAAGTTGTTCTCGCAGTAAAATATCTTGCAAAATATATTTTGAGTCACTTTCAATCAGAACATCACACAAAACAATAGTATGAGTAACTCAATTCAGTTACCGGTACTTTGAATTACTTTTCAGAGTGGGTTTGTTCATTTTATTAATTTTTTTAAATCAAAGCTTCGTCTGATGTTAGTTTTTATTGGTCTTGTGGTATATGGTTTTTGCTGCTTCGCTGGTCTTCAAAAAACACTCGGTGATCGGTGGCTGTTTCCCGACGAATGAGCACTTCAGGGACCACGGCTGATTGGGAAAAGATTTTATTCTACCAATGTCAGAGTGAAGTCTTTCCAAAAAGTTGAGTGGCCCAAGGCATGGATGTAAAAAAGCCCCTCCCCCTGTCAGACCCGTATCTATTATACCTGGCAAGGCGCTGATGTCATGGCTTTGTGCACCAGCTGCGGTTTTCAATCTACTAGTTTACTTCAGTCCTAAAAAGGAGATCTTGACCAGCGCTGTTGGTGATGGACGACAACAGCCGCTATACCTTATTATAGGATTGCACACATTGCTGAAACTGGATTCTCCCTGACCAGCAAATATAGAATAGAATCGTGTTACTGACGCCAGGTGGACATTCTAAGGCCACCTACAGGAGTAGAGAGGGAATTCCAAATTACACTTCAGTCTTCATATTACTTTTAGTTTAATGATCAGGTTAAATAAGGTCACGTTGGATGGATGATATGGACAAATGTACAGCTCGACGGAAAATGCTTGTGATGTTTTTAAAATCTGAAACTTTACCAGATTATCTCCTGTACTATTTTGTCTCAGAATGAACCAAAAATGGGGAGCTACGAGCAATGTCACAAATTCGTCCAGACGGTTGTTGAATCATCTCCAGTGCTTTGTAATTCTATTACTTTACGGGTGTGAATTTCTAATCTCTTCCTCCAAATAAAGAACCGAGGGTGGGGGGTGGATGACAAAACTGATCCGTGACTACAGCTGAAAATACTCTTAGAAAACAAATCAAAATCAAGTTGAAAGACACCGAAAAAGTAAGCAGTACATCTTTTAACAATATTAAAATGACTGCAAATGAACTGTTCCGAATGTTCAGGTTGTCACCCTTCAGTGACAGGTATACATTTGAAAATGTTTTCCATCCAACGTTTGTCATACTAGTGTTTAATGTGTTCTAACATCACGTTAGCTGTAACAGTTTTTCGGTACGACCACTGTGATCAGTTTGTATTTTGTTGTGAACCGAATGCAGGTTTATGCTTGTGTGCCAATGTCAAAGTTGGTGACAATGTGGAATTCAATTAAATGCTACTATGTTGTAATTAGATTCTGCCAGTTTGGTGGTAACAACTATTTTTGTTTGATAGAACAGATGCAGTTTAATGTTTTGAAGGGTGCTTAATTACATGGTTGTGTTGGCATGTCGTGAACAGGAAGTAGTCGCTGTGGGTATTTTTCGCTGTGCAAAATATATTGACATAAAAAAACAGCACAAATCTCAGTGAGGCTTTTTATTTTACTTCTGCATTATAGAAGCAATGTTAGAAACACTCAAATTGAAATGATTTATTTTTCAAGGGAAGAAGATGGTGTCGAACTGGGTCACCATCCACATTGATGTCAATTAATTTTAAATAATGCTTCAAAAGACCTCGATCAGAGGTACAGGGATAAGGCACCAGTGCTAATTCTAAACTCTTGTCCACATGAGGCTTGAAGAATACAGACTACAAGAGCAGTTTCTCACCAGCATGTGTTCTTTTGTGACTTGTTAAGGTTACCTTGAGAGAGAATCTTTGGCTACAAACTGAGCAGGAAATAGATTTCTCACCAGTTCTTGTGTGACTTACGAATTGTCCCTTCCGCAAATTTTTTTTACCGCAGTCGGAACATTTAAAAGGTTTCTCACCGGTGTGGGTTTTTCTGTGACTTCTCAAATGTGTCTTCTGAGAGAATCCTTGACCACAGTCTGAACAGGCAAAAGGTTTCTCACCAGTGTGCGTACTCGTGTGACTTCTTAAGTCTCCTCTCTGAGAGAATCTTTGCCCACAAACTGAGCAAGCAAAAGGTTTCTCAACAGTGTGGGTTTTGGTGTGCCGACTTAAGTCTCCCTTCTGCGAGAATCTTTGGCCACAACAGGAGCAGGAAAATGTTTTTTTCTCCAGAATGGATTCTTATGTACTGTTTCAAATGGCTCTTATAAGTACAAACTTTCCCACAGTAAGAACATTTCCAGCATTTGTTTTGAGTGTGCAATGTCATGTTACTTCCAGACCTTTGATCATCATAATCATCAGCTTGTGAGATTGTGACGTTATGTCATCACTATCTAATAGTGGAGCTAAGAATCCATCTGCTTGCGATCTTCCACAGTGGTCTCCATCATCTTCTGTTGTCATGAGTTGATTTGAGCTGTTGCGGAAACAGAGCCTTCTTTTTCGGAAACATCCAAGTAAATCAGCTAGATCAGGTCGCACAAGAGAAACCGGCATCACTGTACCTTCTGACGTGTTCAATTTCCGCCAAAATTTAAAGGCACATTGAAATTATTACGTGTGATAGTTTGAAACCGCAAAAAGCCAAACCTCAAAGGAGCCACCTTGTGGCTTTCAAACAACAAATCCTAGATGATGCCTCAGGAAGAACATTAACATACCGAATAAGTACAACACCATGTGGAGGTCGGAAAGAGTAGAGTAGCTGTTGAAGCACTTGAATAAAAATTCCAGAAGACAAAATTGAATACGTGGGGCAAACGAGCGTAGCATATTTTAACTCCAAGGTGAGAGAATGAGAAAATTTCCTGATACGTTTCTGAAAGTGGTATATGGAAATCGATTGATTTTGCTACGGTTACAGAAAAATGTGTCTGAACGAGAATCTTACTATGTTTGAGTAGACGGAAAAAACAGTACGTGCAGCTTGGCCATGTCAGGCATAGATACCAGTCAATGAGATGAGATCCTCTGACAGGTCCACTTTGGCTGCCACACCCTTCAGGACCTACAATAATTGAGGAGGAGGGAACATTAAATAAATTGCCTTGTGTTTCATCCAACCAGGCAATGCGATAAATTTAATTCCCTATTTTGTCAAAAGCATTGTGCAGTGGGAAGGATCAATCAGCGGATGGTAAGGTCATATGGAGGAAGTCTAAGGAGACCAAAGCAGATACTGTTGGAAGACAGAGTTCAGTGGTGGGTCATCAGCTGACTTGAGCAATTGTCAGCCTTGTATCAGCAGGCATTGGGAGCAAGTGTGGTCCAGTATGTTCAGGTTCATGACAGTCTTCCAGTGAGGCCAGCGGTGATCCCTATTGTTGGGGATTCGGATACCCATGGAGCAGATGGGTATTGTCCATGTGGGGGTGCCGTATCCTGTCATTGTTGTTGGTTTTGTGGAGGAGGAGTCAGAGCTTGTTGATCATAGCCTTATTGATGAACAGGTGGGTGCCGGCGGTGTGGGCATTTCAGTGTCCAATGATTCACATCACCACAAATGAAAAAGCCATCTTGGCTCCCGTGACTTCCTCGTCCACGCCCACTTACCCGTCTCGGACATCCCCCCAGCCATGCGTCTCGGCCCTGCCTTGTGGGCAGGTCGTAATGTTGAGGTGGGGCGTGGAGCTGCGGTGGGGGTGTGATCGGCCGTGGTGGAGCCTGTTGAGAGACACTGACATTTGATTAGATCTCCCAACTTTCTCTTTTTTGCATGCATTACTGGAGGCTCTTTCAGCCTCTTGTATTTGTGAATTCAAAAAGTCGTTCTGTAGCTTGGATGTTTTCTCAGTCCTTGGCTCTCATTCGAGATTGCTGCATATAATATAGAGATACATAGAGAGTCCTGAAATCGGTTTCGGTCTTTTTCCAGAGAGATCCTGTTCGTGACGCCATTTGTTGAGCAATGGGAGCTGTCAATTTGCTCTTGGCCCTCCTTGGTTACAAGTTCTTTTATCTCTCTCTAAGGTGGAAGAAGACCCAACACCACATTGTCTTTTCTTCAGTTTATCACAACGCAACACGAATCGATTTGGGCTCCGTGAGTCTCAGATTTTAGGAACCCCCGAACAACCACAGTCACACGTATGTATAGGCATAGTATGTTAATTAGGGGCGGGCAGTCCTTCCCCCTATGTAAAAATCAGAAACAAAGAAGGTCAAGCAAAGTTCGACCTTTGACATGATGACAAAGTACAGACCATATCTGCCGGCCACAGACCCAGGCCTGTGGTTAGGGTTCCCCTTCGAGGGCACATGACACCCCTCAGGGACAATCACGAGGTGGTGGAGGCAACAAAAACCCTCGGGGGGCCAGTCAATCATTCAAGGGGAGATATGACCCCGACTTCACCCTACATTCTTTGTTTTAGTACTTTAGCAAATGTGCAGGAAAGGTAATGATAACAATAAGTCTCATAGCAAGGTGAAATTCCTCAACAGTGTTCTACTACTACTTCTAGCGGAATAATTCCTTAACAGGGGACAGGTCCTGACTGTTCTTTGTGTTTATGGACTAGACAATTGTTCAGAGGACCCACCCTATTTAGAGTCTTTTGAGGGTGTAATGGAGAGCTCTCACCTTGAGGACTCCCTTTTTCCGCTGGGGAACTTAAAAATTATGGGCAATGACAACTTTCCGACTGACCTCAACATGGGCTGTTGTGAATCCTTGGATACATGTTCATAACCTTCTCAATTGTACTGACAGGGTGACAGGAAGCAGAGTCTGGGGACTCTGATGTGGGTTTTCCGATGTCTGATTGAGGTCACCAAGGTGGTTAAAATATCCTTTCAAGTCAAGTCAAGTCAACAGTATTTATAGAGCACTTTCAAACAGTCATCGCTGCATACAAAGTGCTGTACATGGAGCGATTTAGCATGCACAATAAACAGTAAGACAAAGCACCAAACAGTAAAATCAAGAACAAATCTAAGTCATGCTGAGTCGAACGCCAAAGAATACAAGTGAGTTTTGAGGAGGGCTTTGAAGATGGGCACCGAGGAGGCTTGCCGAATGTTCAGTGGGAGGTCATTCCAGAGAGAGGGACCAGCAACAGAAAAGGCTCGATCCCCTCTGAGCCTCAGTTTAGTTCTTGGTACTTCTAACAAAGACTGTTCCACAGACCTGAGGCGCCGGGCAGGTGTGTAGGGGCGGATGAGCTCAGAGAGGTAAGGTGGCGCGAGATTATTCAGAGATTTGAAAACAAAGAGGAGGATCTTAAAAATAACTCTAAAATGAATGGGGAGCCAGTGAAGGGATGCCAGAGTAGGAGTTATGTGCTCCCTCTTACGAGTACCAGTCAAGAGGCGAGCAGCGGCATTCTGGACCAGCTGAAGGCGCTTAATGGAGGACTGGCTGACTCCAAAGTAAAGGGCATTGCAGTAATCGAGTCGGGATGTGACAAAGGCATGAATTACTGTCTCAAAGTGTTCATGTGAGAGGAGAGGTTTTATTTTGGCCAGCTGTCTAAGGTGAAAGAAGCTGGATTTAACAACAGCACCAATTTGCCGATCGAGTTTGAAATCACTGTCCAGTTTTAGGCCCAAGTTTGAGACCGTTGATTTCAGATAAGGAGACAGGGGGCCCAAGTCTACAGGATGCAATGTACAAGGGCCACTGGGACCAAACAATATCACCTCTGTCTTCTTTTCGTTGAATTTCAAGAAATTTTGTGCCATCCAGGTTTTGATTTCTTCCAGACAGGCTTTGTAGTAAGGTAAGTTCCCAGGGTCAATGAGATCTACATAGAGTTCCTCAAGGGTCTCTATGGTGTGGGGCTGTACTGGTTGATGCCTCTACAACATCACATGGACATCGGGGACAGTAAATACTGTACTGTAAAGTTAAGTATACTGGTTAAATTGCCAAGTCCTGCCTATCAATTATTCCATCGATAACTCTGCAATTGCGCCCCTACAACACGCCACCCCCACTCCCTACAGCGCATGCCGGTTTTGCTTTTTCTACATTGCACTGTGTTAGGCAATATTTTTGGGTTATTCAACAATAGAGCAGGTTGCAGTTAACCATGAACATTGTTGTTAAGAAACAAACACAACATTGCTTTTCATACAAGCCAAGGTCTTGTCATTCACAAACATGAGCCTCTCATGGTCATGTATGGCTGCTCCGCTACGAGCGGATGAGAGGGCTTGTTAGGTTCAGCTGCACGCTCGACTCATCCTTATTTTTCTGATGAATAATCACATCACGTTACACTGCTTAGCCATTTAGATGCACTTAGCAACAAGCTATGCGAAGTTCACTGGTAACTCGCGTCATTTGCAAAATTAATACAATGCATTCTAACTAGAGATGGTAGGATAAATAAGATTTGCGAATTAGTTTAAAAATCATCCTACCTTTTACCATCGTAGTCATAAAGTGGAACAGTAAGTGGCCACCGGCTCAAAGTCACGCATTTCCATCCACGTGTTCCTGTGTCCAAGTAAGCCTAGCTCAGGTTTGGCGTTATGACATCAAACTTTTTGACAATTTTGAGGAAAAATACAACTCCAAACATTGGGGGGCGGGGGGGGGGGGGACCTAAGAGAGATAATTCTGTTGATGGAAAAGTACAATGTGCATCCGACAAGGTGCAAACAAATGTCAGTTTGGAAATATGGAACATTGGTTTCAGGGATCACAAATATGCTTTTTAAATTATTTTATAGGGTTAAATATGTCACTTCAAGGCATACATTTTTTGTGTCAATGGTTTAATTTAGTTTATCATTCATATTAGGGCCCGACCGATTAACCGTTGGCCTATATTGTATTGTAATCAATGGACTACTTAAGGACTGACACGCCGACCACTTGCTGTCTGATTATTCACCTTACTCACAACTCACGTACCAATTGCTATTGTCTAGCCATTCTTGATCTCAGTTTTTGTCAATAAACATTCATTCATTCATTCATTCATCTTCCGTACCGCTTGATCCTCACTAGGGTCGCGGGGGGTGCTGGAGCCCATCCCAGCCGTCTCCGGGCAGTAGGCGGGGGACACCCTGAATCGGTTGCAAGCCAATCGCAGGGCACACATAGACGAACAACCATCCACGCTCACACTCACACCTCGGGACAATTTAGAGTGATCAATCAGCCTGTCATGCACGTTTTTGGAATGTGGGAGGATACCGGAGCACCCGGAGAAAACCCACGCAGGCCCGGGGAGAACATGCAAACTCCACACAGGGAGGCCGGAGCTGGAATCGAACCCGGTACCTCTGCACTGTGAAGCCGACGTGCTAACCACTGGACTACCGAGCCGCCTGTCAATAAACATTTTTGTAAAATACTTTTATCAGTGTCTACGTTTGTGGGATCCACTCCTGACCGGATTATTGCAGATCATAACATTATGGACCAATTATATTTTCAAAAGGGAAAATGTACAATGTTATTATGCGCTTTTAATACATTATGGGCTTCAAAGCAGTTTCCCTACCTTAATGTTTAAAATCTAGAGGTGTCAATTTATCGCGTTAATTGTGAATAATTAATTACAGTCATATTTAGTGCATTATGTTTTTTAATCGCGTTAATCTAAATTTCAGTCTTTAACTATATTGTTTCTGTAGATGGGCTGCCTTTTTAGCTCCCTTTTCATGTGTTGGCTTCCTGTGTTCGAGTAGTTGAGGGTAGGGAAACAACTCGGTCACAGCCTGAACCGAACATTGATTGGCTGTCATTATGTTTGAGCGTGTTTAGCATAAACTGATTGGCTCCCACTGGAATTGGATGGGCTAAGTAAGCAGCGGTGAGGAGTGGAGAGGTGAGAATGGAGGAGCATCTGAGAGTTCTCGGCACAATGAATGGAAAATTTACTTTTCAAAAATACCCTGACGGCACTATTGATAAAAGTAGAGTGTTGTCCCTAATTTGTAAGGAGTTTGCTGACCACCGAAGGAGCTCAAGTTTAGCCTCCCACATTAATGCTACGCATACAGTTGCGAGTGCATCCATAGCTAACGTTAGCACCTAAAGCGTTGGCAATATAGCGAGCTAAAGCAAAGCTCTTCGCAAAACTAAACCCGAGGAGAACACCGAGGCATGAAGTCACCATAGTTGCTGTGTCCTCAGTAGCCTACAAGAAGTGCTTGATGTTTATTTCAGCACTTTATTTTCTCATGATGAACAGTGTTATTTATGAAGTGCTAACTTACAACATTGTGATTTAAGGGTCTCTTATTTATTTTTTATTATCCAAAGCATTTTCAGTGTTGAGTACTTGTCTTGCTCAGAAAAATTTTACTGTTTTTGATATGTTAACCTCAGCACTTAAGATAAGATAAGTAAACCTTTAATGGTCTCACAATAGAGAAATTCCCACTTCACAGCAGCAAAGTTATGATAGGAAGTTAGAAGAACATTTTATGGGCCTGATGTTCCATTTTCATTTTTATTTTGTAATTATTTGGAGATTTACAAAAAACAAAACGGTGATCAGTGATAATTTTACAGTTTACCCCCAACGAGTCCCAGGGACTCGCTGATCAGAAAAGTATGAGTCCCATTATGCACTTTGAGAGTCCCAAATTTCGAATTCTGAAATGGTCTACTTATTCAATTGCACATGATAATAACACAAACAACAACATATACATACAATTATAAACATCCATCCATCCATCCATCTTCTACCGCTTATCCGGGACCGGGTCGCAGGGGCAACAGCTTTAGCAGGGAAGCCCAGACTTCCCTCTCCCTAGCTACTTCTTCCAGTTCTCCCCGGGGGATCCAGAGGCGTTCCCAGGCCAGCTGGGTGACAGTCTCTCCAGCGTGTCCTGGGTCTTCCTCGGGGTCTCCTCCCGGTGGGACATGCCCATCTCACCAGGGAGGCGTTCAGGAGGCATCCGAATCAGATGCCCAAGCCACCTCATCTGGCTCCTCTCGATGTGGAGGAGAAGCGGCTCGACTCGGAGCCCCTCCCGGATGACCGAGCTTCTCACCTCATCTCTAAGGGAGAGCCTAGACACCCTGCGGAGAAAACTCATTTCGGCCGCTTGTATCCGGGATCTCGTTCTTTCGGTCACGACCCATAGCTCGTGACCATAGATGAGGGTTGGAACGTAGATCGACCGGTAAATTGAGAGCTTCGCCCTTTGGCTCAGCTCCTTCTTCACCACGACAGACCGATACAACGTCCGCATCACAGCAGACGCTGCACCGATCCGCCTGTCGATCTCTCGCTCCCTCCTGCCCTCACTCGTGAACAAGACCCCAAGATACTTAAACTCCTCCACTTGGGGCAAGATCCCCCCCCCCCGACCCGGAGGGGGCACTCCACCCTTTTCCGACTGAGGACCATGGTTTCAGATTTGGAGGTGCTGATTTTCATCCCAACCGCTTCACACTCGGCTGCGAAACGCTCCAGTGAGAGTTGGAGAGCCCTGTTTGAAGGAGCCAACAGCACCACATCACCTGCAAAAATTAGGGATGCAATACTGAGGCCACCAAAACGGACCCCCTCAACGCTTCGGCTGCGCCTAGAGATTCTGTCCATGAAGGTTATGAACAGAATCGGTGACAAAGGGCAGCCTTGGCGGAGTCCTACCCTCACTGGAAACGATTCCGACTTACTGCCGGCAATGCGAACCAAACTCTGACATCGGTGGTATAGTGACCGAACAGCCCGTATCAGGGGGTTCGGTACTCCATACCCACGAAGCACCCCCCACAGAACTCCCCAAGGGACACGGTCAAACGCCTTCTCCAAGTCCACAAAACACATGTAGACTGGTTGGGCGAATTCCCACATACCCTCGAGAACCCTGCTAAGGGTGTAGAGCTGGTCCACTGTTCCACGGCCGGGACGAAAACTACACTGCTCCTCCTCAATCTGCGGCTCGACTTCCTGACGGACCCTCCTCTCCAGCACCCCTGAATAGACCTTACCAGGGAGGCTGAGGAGTGTGATCCCTCTGTAGGTGGAACACACCCTCCGGTCCCCCTTTTTAAAAAGAGGGACTACCACCCCGGTCTGCCAATCCAGAGGCACTCTCCCCGTTGACCACGCGATGTTGCAGAGGCGTGTCAACCAGGACAGCCCCACAACATCCAGAACCTTGAGGAACTTCGGGCGGATCTCATCCACCCCTGGGGCCTTGCCACCGAGGAGCTTTTTAACCACATCGGTGACTTCAACCACAGAGATAGGAGAGCCCACCTCAGAGTCCCCAGGCTCTGCTTCCTCCAAGGAAGGCGTGTTGGTGGAGTTGAGGAGGTCTTCGAAGTACTCTGCCCACCGGTTCACAACGTCCCGAGTCAAAGTCAGCAGCGCCCCATCCCCACTGTACACAGTGTTAGTGGTGCACTGCTTCCCCCTCCTGAGACGTCGGATGGTGGACCAGAATTTCCTCGAAGCCGTCCGGAAGTCGGCTTCCATGGCCTCACCAAACTCTTCCCACGCTCGGGTTTTTGCCTCGGCGACCACCGAAGCTGCGTTCCGCTTGGCCAGTCGATACCCGTCAGCAGAAAACGTGCTCAACTCGGCCTAAAATGCATTTGAAGCAATAAAAACTCAAATTGAGTGTTACTCCTAAACATAAGGACTTATGCACACACTTCAACATGTATTTGGTTCAGGATAACCTCCTGAAGCCTAAATGAGCATTAATTTGATCACACAACTCATTCCGATGAAGATACATTCCAATTCAACGCTCGGGTTTTTGCCTCGGCGACCACCAAAGCTGCGTTCCGCTTGGCCAGTCGATACCCGTCAGCCGCCTCTGGGGTCCCACAGGCCATAAAGGCTCGATAGGACTTCTTCTTCAGCTTGACGGCATCCCTTACTGCTGGTGTCCACCAGCGAGTATGAGGGTTGCCGCCACGACAGGCACCAACCACCTTACGGCCACAACTCAGATTGGCCGCCTCAACAATAGAGGCACGGAACATGGTCCACTCGGACTCAATGTCCCCCGTCTCCCCCGGAACATCGGAAAAGCTCTGTCGTAGGTGGGAGTTGTAACTCCTTCTGACAGGGGATTCCGCCAGACGCTCCCAACAAACCCTCACAATACGTTTGGGTCTGCCAGGATGGACCGGCATCTTCCCCCACCATTGGAGCCTACTCACCACCAGGTGGTGATCAGTTGACAGCTCCGCCCCTCTCTTCACCCGAGTGTCCAGAACATGCGGCCGCTAATCCGATGACACGACCACAAGGTCGATCATGGAACTACGACCTAGGGTGTCCTGGTGCCAAGTGCACATGTGGACACCCTTATGTTTGAACAAGGTGTTCGTTATGGACAGTCCATGACGAGCACAGAAGTCCAATAACAAAACACCACTCGATTTCTGATCGGGGGGGCCGTTCCTCCCAATCACGCCCCTCCAGGTCTCACTGTCATTGCCCACGTGAGCATTGAAGTCCCCCAGTAGAACAAGGGAGTCCCCAGCAGGAGTACTCTCCAGCACACCCTCCAAGGACTCCAAAAAGGGTGGTTATGCTGAGCTGCTGTTTGGTGCATATGCACAAACAACAGTCAGGATCCGTCCCCCCACCCGCAGGCGAAGGCCTGCAACCCTCTCGTCCACCGGTGTGAACCCCAATGTACAGGCACTGAGCCGGGGGGCAATGAGCATGCCCACACCTGCTCTGCGCCTCTCACCGTGAGCAACTCCAGAGTGAAAGAGAGTCCAACCCCTCTCGAGAGAACTGGTACCAGAACCTAGGCTGTGTGTGGAGGCAAGTCCGACTATATCCAGCCGGAACTTCTCTGCCTCACACACCAGTTCGGGCTCCTTCCCTGCCAGAGAGGTGACATTCCATGTCCCAAGAGCTAGCTTCTGCAGCCGAGGATCGGACCGCCAGGGTCCCCGCCTTTGGCTGCCGCCCAGCTCGCATTGCACCTGACCCCTTTGACCCCTCCCACGGGTGGTGAGACCATGAGAAGGGGGGCCCACGTTGCCTCTTCGGGCTGAGCCCGGCCGGGCCCCATGGGTGTAGGCCCGGCCACCAGGCGCTCGCCAACGAGCCCCACCTCCAGGCCTGGCTCCAGAGGGGGGCCCCGGTGACCCGCGTCCGGGCAAGGGAAACTGAGGACCATCGATTTTATTTTTATAAGGGGCTTTGTGAGCCATGCTTTGTCTGGTCCCTCACCTAGGACCTGTTTGTCATGGGTGACCCTGCCAGGGGCATAAAGCCCCAGACAACTTAGCTCCTAGGATCATTGGGACACACAAACCCCTCCACCACGGTAAGGTGACGGCTCACGGAGAGGCAACGTGGACCTTTCATGACTTTTAGTGAATTGAGTTCATGCCCTGCGTGGAGGTTTCAGTGTATTCACTTGTACTGAGAATGTTTGGTTGTTGTTTTTTTTTCGTCAAGCCCGTGTGATTGTGGGAGTTCTGTCAGCAGAACGTCAACAACAGCGGACCATATACGGCAACACGATTAAGTCAAACTTCATGGAATGACACCATTGCCTCTTATAATCAAACAATAATGGTCGTATTATAATAAATGTTTTTAATTGTCAGTCACTATATCTTCATTCCTGTTCTGTGCATTTGCGCGTGATATAATTTAAGGGGTATTGAAATCAAATATGCAAAATATTAGGGGTCTTTTGTTTTGAAATGCATCAAAAGAGTTTACCTCTTTTGGTGGAGTGGGCCTTCGTGGAGTACAACATACGTTCTCGTTTGTATTTTACGTAACCACACGCGCTTTTAAATCATTCCGAATTTGGACCGAATGAGCGTACAGAAGCTCCAATGCATGTCGTCCATCACTACTTCACCGGACTGAAAAAATCCTGTGTCTGTGTTAAATCGGTTCGGTGCACGTCGGAGCTACTCGGCCTCGGTTAGCTTAGCTTAGTTTTGCTTGCTACCCACACACAAAGAGACGCATTTGTGATCAACACATCGCGAAGCAAAGATCAAGTGTTAGCGTAAAGTTTTACGATTATCGTGGGGAAATGAGCTCAAGAAGGACAGCAGAGTGTGAGCAGGAGCTTTGTAGACCAAAAGAGGAAAACGAGCGACCATTTCAACTGGTGGACGCCATTTGCAACATGCAACCAAGAGTTGCGTTCGGCACTGCAGGTTTGGTCTTTGGCCTACTCTCACTTGTCGAGAAAGTACATTCTGATTTTAAGTGTTGTTAGGATTTTCATTCTCTGTGGATGATGACGCAATGTTTAAAAACGAATAATAAATGGGAGCGGTACATTCATCCGCAGTTGTGGTCTTGATTGATTGACATCTTCGGAGTCTGACAGAATACTGCAGAGTGTGCGTGCTCAAAAGCAATGTAGAATATCTTGAATAAGTTATTTATTTATTGTTGCATTTGTTTGAGGAAGTAAAAGCCATTTAATGTTAGAACTCATTTCACATTGAGTGAAATACCGAAATGACTGAGGCTTGGACATAATGACAAGATGGGGAAGGGGGAGCTATTTGCATCTCAGACAATTCAGATATTGTGAACAATTTCAACATAGTAAAGTCGTGGTGTCAGCCAGGGGCATGCTAAAACTTTTGGAGCGGCTGGTGCCCAAAGTTCAAAGGTGGCACATTGAAGAAGAGTTTGAAACACCTCACAGAAACAAACTTTATTACATACAACCACAATACTATTGTACAATATGCATGCATATTGCTAAAAAAAGTAGCAAGGTGAGGAAGCTGCTTTGTACAGTGGCTATACAAAGTCCACACGCCCCTAATTCAATTGCAGTTTTTTTTGTTACGATGTAAAAAAATGTGGCCAGCATAAATCATTTAAAACCTTTTGTACCATTAACGTCACCGACAACTGAGTAAGAATCTTTTCAGGACATGAAGTAAAAACAAACAACTGGGATACTTCCATTATCGTATTTATGCTTAATTTAATATCCCCAAAGGTGCAGTTACTGTCAATGGATTCAATTTATAGCATGATATGAATTTTGGTCCATATCGCTCACCTTTCAGTCTGCATATGAGGCAAGTTAAACATGGCAAAAATACACAAAACAACTTGCAAATGATCTTTCATTTATGTAGAATCAAAATGCAAACGAATGTAAAACTTCAAACATTTTTCTTTTAAAAAAAGTTTTTTGTACATCCAATGTTATTAGTGGCTGCCCGGTAGTCCAGTGGTTAGCACGTCGACTTCACAGTGCAGAGGTTCAATTCCAGCTCCGGCCTCCCTGTGTGGAGTTTGCATGTTCTCCCCAGGCCTACGTGGGTTTTCTCCGGGTACTCCGGTTTCCTCCCACGTTCCAAAAACATGCATGGCAGGGTGATTGAACACGCTAAATTGCCCCTAAGTGTGAGTGCGAGTGCGCATGGTTGTTCGTCTCTGTGTGCCCTGCGATTGGTTGGCAACCGGTTCAGGGTGTCCCCGCCTACTGCCCAAAGACGGCTGGGATAGGGTCCAGCAACCCCGCCACCCTAGTGAGGATTAAGCGGTTCGGAAAATGAATGAATGTTATTAGTCATTTCTTTATGTGTATGTTTTGATGGAATGTAATTTTCTTTCGTAGTTTTAAATATTAACAGCTGAAGCTTCATTTTGAAAAAAAAATTATAAATTGACCCGCAATCCCAATATCTGTCAGAAAAATCCAGATTCACCCTGTAATTGTTCATCCCTAATCTGAAGGTCCTACTACAATTTTGAAAAATGTAACGAAATACTTTTCGTTTAATGTTTTTTCAGCCCCTTTTAACACCACATTTCTGAACTTGAATTTGTGACATTGTGTCTATTTTTTACTCTATTTTTGAAATCCTGATGAAAGTCAATTCACCCGAAAGTAGGTTCTCTTGCATGTGCCCACCATTTTACGATGAATGTAGTCAAGCCAGCTGGGACGATTTGTTCATATACTGTGCCACCCGCTACAAGTGCCTACTTCAACATAAATACGAAATAAGTGATACTGTGCATATATCGCAACGATTTATCTGATGTTAATTTTGAAGTTGGTCTTTGGAAGCCATTGCTGTAGCGGCTGACTTGACTTAAATCGGAGGTTGCATAGCCAGACTGCAGTCATGCTGACTGAGTTGCAAAATTCTCATGCGCAAAAGCACGATGAGAGACTTGACTTAGAGCTTAATATTCAAGTTGGCGTGCCCATGCGCACTGGCGCACCGCTTATGTACACCCCTGATTCCAAATACAAACCATCATATCGTGATTGTCTTCTTTTGTCTTGCAGACATTAGTGAAGATGTTCAGCCGGACTGGCAGGAGCCAGCGACCCCTGACATTAAGGAGGAAGAGGTTCCCAACTATAATGAGGAGGGAAGCGAGCCCCCCTACATCAAGGAAGAGGCTATCTGCAAGTTACCATCTACTGGCATCACTTTGAAGAGTAAATATCAATGTCAAAGTGAGATGAGCAGAGGGGTGGAGCCTATGAGCAGCACCTCATATCAACGCATGACAACAGACTGTGATGGTGACCACTGTGGAGGATCACAAAAAGACGGCCTCATCGCTCCACTGTCAGATAGTGATGACATGTCACATGCGACTCATGGGGATTATCATGATTGTGATGATGATGATGAGTCTGAAGGTGATCTGATATGTCTCACTGAAAACCAGCACTGGCGGTGTTCTCAGTGTGGGAAAAGCTATGCTTATAAGAGCCGTTTAAAACAACACATGAGAACACACACAGGAGAGAAACCTTTTTCCTGTTTGGTTTGTGGGAAAAGATTCTCGAGGAAGGGACAGGTAATGAGCCACACAAGAACCCATACTGGCGAGAAACCATTTACCTGCTCAGTTTGTGGCCAGAGTTTTTCTCAGAGCGTGAGCTTAATCAGTCACACAAGAACCCACACTGGTGAGAAACCGTTTTCCTGCTCGGTTTGTGGCCAGAGTTTCTCTCAGAGAGGAAACCTAATAAGTCACACAAGAACACACACTGGTGTCAAACCTTTTTCCTGCTCAGTTTGTGGCCAAAGATTCTCTCTTAAGGGAAACTTAATAAGTCATATAAGAACCCACACAGGTGAGAAACCGTTTTCCTGCTCAATTTGTGGTCAAAGATTCTTTCGAAAGACACACTTAAAAATACACACAAGAACCCACACCGGTGAGAGACCCTTTACCTGCTCAGTTTGTGGTCAGAGCTTCTCTCTTAGCACAAAGTTAAAAATACACAAAAGAATCCACACAGGTGAGAAACCTTACGCCTGTTCAGTTTGCGGTCAAAGATTCTCTCAAAAGACTAACTTGAAAATACACACAAGAATCCACACTGGAGAGAAACCCTTTGCCTGCTCCATTTGCAGTCAAAGATTCTCACATAAGATAAGCTTAAAAATACACATGAGAACCCACGCTGCAGAGGAACCTTTTGCCTGCTCAGTTTGTGGCCAAAAAAAATCTCAGAAGAAGAAGGTCAAGAGACACAAGTGTGCTGGTGAGGAACGCTGTAATCAAGCTTAATATGCAAACGTACACATTTAACACAGAGAGGATTTACCATCATAATTATGTGACGAGTGTCACGACAGATTGTGGCAGTCTTTAGCTCCATATCGTTGTTGCTTCAAGAACACTTGATACTTGGGTGAATTTTGGCTTTTCTTTTAATGGCACTCTGCAACACAGCATGACGGGAGCAATGGTGAAGTTGCATTGGATCTTGGATATAACTGCGCAACAGACAAACACTTTCTATTAACTCAACGTGTAAAAACTTCTACTCGACAAAACGTAAATTAAATAACAATACAAAAAGCAATGTGGAACGAATCACGGGAGTAATTTAACACCACACAATAGAAAAAGAAAAACAATGTGAAATATTCTTAGAAAATTATGAATGAAGTTGGACTATCAACGAGATGCGACTTCCTCGTAGCTCTTCCTGAGCTACGGTGGGAAGCTGGTGCCATACTGTGCGCTGTTGGGTCACTTCTGTCATAATTTAATAAACATCCTGTATCACTCATTTACACTTATTCACAACAATCTATAATAATAATAATACATTTTATTTGTGGGCGCCTTTCTAGAAACTCAAGGACACCTTACAACAAGCAGTTAAAATCCCGAATACAATGTTAAAAACATCAAATAAAATAAGAAAAAATCTATGCTATTATATTCTGTGTATGCAAGAAACACACAAAGAATGCACGTCCCAGTTACAACCCGTTCAGAGAAACATCGACAAGACTGACATGGTTCGAGACGGAACGAGTGTGGAAGATCGCTGTTCAGCGCCCCGATATCTTGTATATGGAAGGAAAACAGTCGGGAATATGAGGACGCCAAAAAAATATGATAGACTCCAACCATTCTGTTAATGTTAGGATGTTTTGAGCCTGAGGGGGAAAAAAACCTCTGCACACGTAGCGTACATTTAAAAACAGTCCCAAGATTCTCAAGACATCACACGAATACATTACTGTAGTCTTTGTGTCTTCTTTAAGACTCTTGGGGGAATCACAGTGGTGCTAAATTACTTTCAGTACTGCATGAACTTTGTATAATGTAGTGATGTCCATATGAAGTCATTTTGGATGTGCAAGTGTAAATGTGATTGTGAATAAATGTCACACATTAAACATTGAGTCACTTGTTGATCAGATGAAATTCCTTGACACGCCAATCACCCTGGAGGAGTTTGTGGATGTTATGAGGTTAAGTGGATTCCCGGGTGAATAGTTTTATTTCCAAATGATTTATTATATTACTTACATTTGATAAATCTGTTTTTTTTTCATTTCCAAATCTAATACCACGACGAATGGAGCTCCAAAGTTTGATAAATCAGGACTTGGTTTTAATAAAGGGTGATGAAAGTGGTCAAAATTGTGCACAAATAGGTTATGAAATTATGTTCTATCAGAATGATAATTGTCACGCTTTTCATTGGGAGTTTTGTTGGTTTACCTCTGAGGGAATCTAATTTTAAATTGAGGTTAGTAGACTTGTTTGAGTTCTCGGAAACTTTAATCTCTTTTTGTCATTATTAAGTTTTCCACTTTGAATAGATATTCCAATTTCATACAGAGCATCCTTACAATCAGCACATAAAATAAGCAGCTGCGCAGAAAATATTCCAAAATGCAGAAATCTGCTCAGACATAATTTCTTCTTTTTTTTTTTTAAAGAAGAGGTCGGGGACAAACTTGAGAGTCACTTTTATTAATAGTTCTATTTATTAAGAAAACTCAGAATCTACAAATATCATAGTTCACAACAAACTAAATGGCGATCGGATCCTACAAATGTAGACACGAAACAAAACCGCGTAACAACATTTTTTATTGAATAACAAAAGCGTGGTATAAACAGAAATCGCTGGTCAACAAGAACCAGGAAAAACAACACAATAACAAAAAAGCGCTTGCAATAGGCAAGGAAATAGTAATCCGAGGATAGAAATGAAATGACTTGAGTCCAATTCCACAAACTAATCATAAGAGCAAGATCAAATGACTAAACAATGACTCTACTTACAAAACGTGGAACTAAAGGAAAAGGACGACTATGGCGATCGAGCGGTTAGGAAAAACAACGCGTGAGCAAGAGCAGCGACAATGTCAATAATCCGACAAGAGATGATTTTGGCAGTCATTAAAAACATACATAGCTGAATCCTGATGATGACTTTGGCAGCAGGTGTGACCGCTGGGAGAGAAGCCTTCCACTGCCACCTGCTGGACACACACAAGAACAGCATCATGACGCCTTTCAGTCCGTCAAAATAATTTGTTGACTACTCCTTCTTTACTGACTACCAAGTGACCTCAAGGCCCAGAGGCTGAGATGGCAAGTTAAATGATGTCAATTAAATGAAAGCATTTTTTATCATGTAAAAGAAAAATACACGTGATTCTATGCAGTTCAGGATTTTGAGAAAGTCAAACCCTCAAATTTCTTTTGCTCGTGGTTTGGTTGTGGCGCGGTGAGGAGTATGTACATTTTACCAAATCCTCGTGAAAATGTTGAATTTTAGGGTAGACGAGTCAATCGTGCAGATTGGCCAACTTCAAAAATAAAATTCCAACCAATAATAACATGGAGGTTGATGCTTTGTTAGTACACATATTGACTTCAAACAAACCTTCATAATTTCCCTAATTTCTGACAATCCCGGAAAACTGTATCGTCAAAGCATTTCAATCATTTGAACAAATAAAATCATGCAGGGAGATAACAGCTTTTCTTAAGGCAATCAGTGCTTGTTAAATTATTATTAATAAAGACAGATCCATCTCTATTATTTTTGTATATTATTTATTGCCATACACAGTCTGAAAAAAAAGAAAAACAAGGACCAATACAGGCGGCCCGGTAGGCCAGTGGTTAGCACGTTGGCTTCACAGTGCAGAGGTACCGGGTTCGATTCCAGCTCCGGCCTCCCTGTGTGGAGTTTGCATGTTCTCCCCGGGCCTGCGTGGGTTTTCTCCGGGTGCTCCGGTTTCCTCCCACATTCCAAAAACATGCGTGGCAGGCTGATTGAACACTCTAAATTGTCCCTAGGTGTGAGTGTGAGTGCGAATGGTTGTTCGTTTCTGTGTGCCCTGCGATTGGCTGGCAAACGATTCAGGGTGTCCCCCGCCTACTGCCCGAAGACAGTTGGGATAGGCTCCAGCACCCCCCGCGACCCTGGTGAGGATCAAGCGGCTCGGAAGATGAATGAATGAATGAATGAATGAAAGGACCAATACAAATGACCAAACATTCTCTGACAATTAATTATAACAAACTACATTTAAAAATCACAACTCAAACCAAATACAAACAAGAATCTTTGGCCACAATCTGAACAGGAAAAAGGTTTCTCGATAGTGTGGTTTCTTCTGTGTATTTTTAAGCTTGTTTCTCAGAGAATCTACGGCCACAAACTAAGCAGGCAAAAGGTTTCTCACCAGTGTGGATTCTTGTATGACTTTTTAAAAGAGCCTTCTGAAAGAATCTTCGGCCACAATCTGAGCAGGCAAAAGGTTTCTCACCGGTGTGTGTTCCTGTGTGTATTGTAAGTGCCCCTTCTGAGCAAATCTTTGGCCACAAACTGCGCACGAAAAATGTTTCTCACCAGTATGTGTTCTTACGTGCTTTCTTAAGACTGCCTTCCAAGGGAATCTTCGGCCACAAACTAAGTAGGCAAAAGTTTTCTCACCAGTGTGGCTTCTTACGTGCTTTTTTAAGAGACCCTTCTGAGAGAATCTTTGGCCACAATATGAACAGGCAAAACAATTTCTCAGCAGTGTGGGTTCTTTTGTGACTTTTTAAGTTTCCCGTACAAGAGAATTTCCAGCCACAGTCTGAACAGGTGAACAGTTTCTCATCAGTGTGAGTTCTCACGTGTAATTTCAAACGTTTTGCCACAGTGAGAACATTTTCAGCGTTTTTTATTAGTTTGACGTGTCAGATAACCATCAGACTTTTTATCCTCTGATAGTGGAGCTAACAGGCCATCTGCTTTTGATTGTCCCCAGTGGTGTCTTGTATTGTCATACGTTGACAGGAGTTGCTGCTGTTGTTGCTGTATCACCGCAAACGCCTGAGGATAGATAGTCCGCAGAAGCGCCAGCGATGCCCGTGGGAGACGCGCAAGTTCATCAAGAGTCTGGCCGAGTCCGTAGTGCTGGCGTTCGGCCAGGAAGGCCGGGCACCGGAGCCAGAGGTGCTCAGACGTCTCGTCTTCCTCCGTGCACAACCGGCAGGTCGCATCCTCTGCCCTACCAATCCGGTGTAGCCAGTGGCGGAGCAGGGGGTGGTGGCCGCTGCGCAAATGGATGAAGTTCGTCCGATCCTCCTTCGGAAGGACCGACTCCTCGTCAAGTTTGAGAGGCGCCGTGTGGGCGGCGCGCAGTCGGGGATGTGAGAGCCCCGGGGGGTGGCCATCGCGCCGGATGACCGCGGCTCTGGTGGAGGCATCCGGGCAGGCATCGGGCTGCTGCATTTCAGAATCCAGCTTGGCCTTATCTTCCGCGAGGTCATTACCGGGGAGATTGCAGTGTACTAACCCAGAGGAGGTGCACCCGTCCGTGCTGGCCGAGGGCCGCAAACCCTGCTCTTAGCCGGAGGATAGGATCCCCAGCCGTGACAGGGTTCGCGAGAGCATCAACCAGGGACCGGCTGTCGCAGATCAGCTTGGCCGAGAGCCACTCGTGCCGGTTGGTGTCAAGCCAGGTGACAGCCTGCGCCATGGCCGCCAGTTCGGCTTGGAAGGAACTGCTCGCCGACCGGTTGCCGCGTGCCATTGGTGAATGACTGTATCGCCGCGCAGTACCACCAAACCAGCACCACCATCCTCGATGCCTCCCTGCGTGGACCCGTCAGTGTAGACCTCCAGGTCCGTTTCTCCAACCGCGGCGATGGCAACCAGGGCACAAGCAAGCTGTTCGTCCATGGAGTTAGTCTTTATCACAGCTGTCATGGCCACCAGTGGTGGGGGAGCGCGGTCCCAGGGAGGAGGGGCAGGTCTAGGAGCACCCATCTCATGCTCACCCAGAAGTCCTCGCCGGTAGTGATGGGAATTCCGGCTCCTTTTAGAGAGCCGGCCTTTTGGCTCGGCTCCCTAAACGGAGCTGGCTCTTTAGGCTCCCAAATGGCTCCTGAGTTTTTTTGTTGCTTAAATTAATTTAATACCAAAAATAACGTAATATTATGTGTGAAATGAAGTACTAATGTAAAAAATAGACATTATATCAAATACTTATTATTTATATGCCTTTATTTATATTCTGAACATACACAACATGGAGTGCTACAAAAATAAAAACAAAGTACAAAGACCCATCTCAAAACAAGGTCGTCAAAAAGTTCCAATCTCTGAATGTGTATATTTATAAGCTTTTAGCTATTTACAGTAAAACAACATAAGTAAGCTTTGAATACCACACAACAAATTATAAATTAAAATTTGTAAAACAAAAAGAAAAAAGCAGCATTCAGGTAAAGGTTTTAGCTTGTCTTTAGCGAACATTGGCATGAAGAAAAACCAAGTGCCTCAGCTTTGAGGGGTTGATCCTGTTTCTCCTCTCTGTTAATATTTGCCCTGTTTTGGAGAAGATTCTCTCTGAGGGGACAGATGTTGCGACAACACACAGCCAACACAAAATGGATGAAAATCCCTTGCAATCATTTTACCCAGTTCCTCGTCAATTGTGTTCTGTTTTGCTGGTTTTATAGCTTTTTGCATAAAGTGGCTCATAGAGCTCTGGGTTGTACATCTAGGCAGTTGTGACATTGCAGCAGCAGCAATAGTTGCAGACACACTAGCACCTTCATTAATAGCTGGTTCCCTTGCTTGTCTTTTCTCTTCAAATTGTACTGATGGGTGGACATTTCTGATGTGCCTGTGCAGGTTATTTGTGGAGCCTGATCTATGGGATATTTTAACATTGCACAGTCTACACGCTGCCTTTGAACTATCAATTAAATTGAAATGAGTCCATATTTCACTGCGTTCCCTATCCATTTTCTCACCTTTCCACTTTCCACCGTGTTGTTTTTTTCACTAACTAGCTCTCTCGTCTCCTCGTCTGTCTTGTTCCCGTGCTGCTCAGTGTGCTGCTGTGTGTGTCTCTTCTCTAACCCCTCCCCCTTCTCTAAACTGCAGCGTGTGTGTGTGTGTGTGTGTGTGTGTGAGTGTAACCCTCCTCTTCCGGCTCCCAATGAGGTGTTCACTTCAAAGAGCTCTGGCTCGTTCGCGAACGACACACATCACTACTAGCCATCACTACTACTAACTTTATCGGACCGGCGCAGGCGCCGTCGTACCGGGCTCAGCAGCAGGGTCCTTCGAGGGTAGTCAGGGGGCAGACTGAGCCAGCGATCCGCCAAGAGCAGCGCACCCGTGATGTCAACAGGGGGAGGCCAGCCTCGTGGAGAACCGCCTCCGTTGGTGTGGTCTGGAGATGTCGCGTGATGGCCCGCGCTCCTTGAAGTTGGGCACGCTCCAGCTTCTCTAGATTCGTCCGCGAGAGCCACGGCACCCAGGCAGGTGCGGCATATTCGGCCAGTCTTCGTTACGTTGCAATAAAGACTGTTCGGAGGTCCTGCAGGTGCCAGCCCAGGTGGTGCCAACAACCGCGTGAAGAAGGTTGAGTCTTTGGCTCATCTGCAGGCACGTTTTCTTCACCTGGTTGCCAAATGTCAGCCGTTTGTCGTACTGCACCACGAGGAAGGTGGGTGACGGGTTGCAGCACAGCCCGGTGCCTGTCAGGATTATGGGGGGTTCCCACCCTGCCTCAGCGCTGTCCAGAGTGAAGGCTGTCACCTCACACTTCGCCACGTTGAGTCGGAGTCTAGCAGTCGCACTCCAGGCGGACACCTTGTCGACCTCGGCTTGGAGTTGGGTGGCAGCGGCGTACTAGATAAGATAAGAAAACCTTTATTAGTCTCGCAATGGAGAAATTCCAAATTCACAGCAGCAAAGTTATGAAAGTTACGAAGTAGAACAACAAAATATAGGAGCTGTTGGAAAGGCAGCCACTCTCGCGGCGCCATTTTGAAGTCAAAATAACACAAGACAACACATAGGACAGAGACAGTCGTGCAAGCTTCACCACGTTTCTGCATACACTTTGTTGTCTGAAGCAGTTCTAGATGAAAGAGGAGAGGATCAAGGTGTAGTTTCACCAGTGGATCAGAGATGTCATCCTAAAAATGTGCACACATCTGCTACAAGCTAAGTTTTGAAAGCAAACACGAAGCTTTAGCTTCCATTGACGATAAGAAATTAGTTCACTTCTCCTGTCCCATGTAATCCGCTTCAAACTCTTTGCCGCGAGTCCCAGTTCCAACTCCGCATCGGCGCTGCGCGCTAACGCTCCTTTCTTCTCATCGTCGGCTCCTCAAGACTTACATCCATCCAGCCGCAGACCGTTCAACAGCACCGATCTCTCCGCTGAACAAAGCAGGGCTGTGAAAAATGCTGCCCATTACAGGCGCAAGACACAAGCGCCCCGGGACAGTCCAGCAACGACAGTCAAATGGCGCAGACATTCCTCCCAGGCAAAAACAGTGCTTGTATACCCATGCTGCCGAGAAGGCGCAACCACCAAGCACAGAGTCTCCTCTTCGATGAATGTTGTGACCAAAAAATGCTGAAAAAAGTCCACATCAGGTCTATGGGACGTAACAACAAACACAGTGACAAAACAAACCAAAAAACAACAAAAAAAGGCTGCCTACTCGGGCGCCATCTTGACTTCTGTCTGTCTTAATGTTCACATTGTAATGTGTGTCCCATCGCGCCGTTGATTCTCACGCGGGCGGTCCGGTTCGTCAGCCAGGCCAAGCAAAACTCGATGACTCGAAACGGTAAGCCCAGGTGGTGCATCTTCTTTAGGAGGCCATTTTTCCACACGGTGGACGCCTGGCTGTCGTTGAAAAAGGTGCACTCTCTGGAAGTAGACTGGAAACCGTCGCTGACGAACTGAGACAGGCGCAGGCACTGCGCCGTCGTAGAACGGCCCTGTCTGAAGCCAGCCTGCCAGGGGATCAAGAGTCCCCGTCCTTCCAGCCACTACGAAAGCGAATTGACAATCATACGTTCGAGAGTTTTACCAACTGTCGAGGTGAGGTCGATCGGTCGGTAGCTAGACACTGACTGCAGATCCTTGCCATTCTTCAGGATTGGGATTAGGATGGCGGTGCGCTAGGTCTGCGGGCACCAGCCTGTATGCCAGCTGTGGTTTAGGATGTTGAGCAGCCATCACTAGCCAGTGGGGGGCAGGTGGCGTAGGAGGTCTGGTTCGACTTCATCCGGGCCCTCCGCCTTTCCGGCTTTGAGTGATTTCACAGCTGCTAGTAGTTCTTCGCGGGTGAAGTCCTGTTCGTGGTCGTCCCGTGGTTCTCGTCAATGACGTTGAAGCTCCTTGCGAAGTTCACGGCGTACTTGTCGCGTCTCCCGGTCACTCTTGCACCGGCTCGTGGCAGCATACGCTTGCACGAACGCAGTTGCCTTCGCCGCGTCCCCGACATATTCGCGGCCGTTGTACACCAGGGTTCGCCCGGTCTCAGAGGGGCGGGAGCCGTTGAGACCCCGAATCACTTCCCAGCTCTTCCGAGCATCCTTAGTGGTGGCCACTTCCGCCAGGTGGGACCGCCCTGCTGATTGTTTGAGGCTACGGGTAAGGTTCGCAACTTCCCGCGATATTTGAAGCCAGGCCTCTCGGTTAGCGGTCATGTTGCGACGGAGGTGGTTGCGTTCCTGGATGAGAGTCTTCAGCTCGACGGTCATCCAGGGGACGGCCTTCTCGCGGATGACATTCGCCGGGACCGCCTGGTCGGCTGCCTCACGTAGGGCCGCCGTAAACAAATCTAGCCGATTGGGGATCGAGAACTCGTCGCCAGTCTGCAGCAGCTTCTCCTCCACTAGAGAGCGAAAGAGGCCCCAGTCGGCTCGCCGGAAGTTCCGCCGTAAGCGTCTCACTGCATGTTCGATCTGTGTCTTCTGTCTCCACCGGATGAGGATTGGCAAGTGATCCGAGCTCAACTCGTGTAAGGGCTCCCATCGGAAGGATTCTGCTGCATCTACATTAACAATGGTGACATCAGGTGCGCTAAGACCGCAGCCTTGCTCAAAACAGGCAGATCTGGTAGGGGTGCCATCGTTGAGGGTCAGCTTGGCATGAGTCTCCAGCCATTGGTACAGTGCCACACCCTGTTGCGTCTCCCGGGCGATGGGATCCCAGGAGGCATGGTGTGCATTCAGGTCACCGCAGACAATGGAGGTCCCTGACACAAGGAGCTGGTCCGCCCAGCTCTGAGGGTCGCCGGCTGGGATGGTCGTTGACCGCTCTGTCGGAAAGTAGGCGTTGGCAATGGTAACTTCGGATCGTTGTCTAGTGGGGATCACCAGGCGCTGGATCTCCAGTGCTGCAGCGGGTGGCATTGCTGCAACCAAGTCGGGGATGCCGCGCCGGACCAGCGTCAGAAGTCCTCCTGCGCGGTGAAGGCGCGTACCGCTTCCCGGCCTGTCTTGTCGCACGCAGTCGAATCCGGGGAACATCGGCGTTGGGTTGTCCTCCCCCAGCTTGGTCTCTTGCAGGAGTGTAATGTCCACATTCACCAGCATTGCAAGTTCATCAACTTTGGTGACAGGCAATCGCAATTCCACTGCAGGAGCGTCAGCTGATGCTTCCTGACCGACGGCAGGGCCTTCTTCCTCACGTTGGGACTTGAGGAGGGCGGCAGTTGTGGTACATGGCAGGTTGGACAGGACCATGTGTCGTTCCGCCGTCGGACCTCAACAGCTCCGCGTGTCTCCAGCGCGCACTTCAAGTGGAACCGGCGATTGCAGGAGCAACAAATGAGGGACAGGCGGCAGTGGGTGAGACGCCTTGCGCAGACTGGGCACGTTGCGTTCTCCGCGGTTCGGGAGGGTCCTGCCTCGTCTGTATTAGTATTGTCAGCGTTTGGCAGGCACAATCTGCAGCACCAATCGACTCCAGCGGACTGTCGCGGGGGCCCGGAGCAGGAGCGGTGGGCCACCTCCGCGCAGCTGGCACAGGTGATGAGTGTGGTGCCCCTGGCAATCCGGACTCGGCAGACCATGTATCTTCAGAGGTGATTGCCCACTGCGTCGTCATTGTACACGGTGGCGAGGCGGCACCGTCACAGCAGCCCCTGCACGTGAAGCCCGGGAGACCCATTTGTGCTCGGGTCAGGCCACTGCAGGTTCTGTGGAAGCTCTGCCGACAGCCGTTGCAGACGATCGGAACAAAGTCGACTCGGATGGTCTTGAGGCAGCCGGCGCAGATGGTGGGGCCGTGGTTCACCTCAACATCGCCCGCTTGCAGGAGTAGCAGCCGGAGGTCCGGAGCGGGTAGGGCATCTCCGCTCAGCAAAAAGGGGGCAGCGCGTCTCCCAGGGCACCGCAGGTGGGTTGGACCGTGTTCGCAGGTCTTCAGATGGCGAACCCTCGCAGGACACCACGGGAACGTCTCGGTCCTCGTCCCGCGGAGTTGCTGCTCTACACTCTTCAAAGGGACACCAGTCGATGGCAACTTGCAGACAACCTCCTCCTCCATCTCCTCCTCCTCTTCTTTGATGTCCGGGGGCTCATCCACCTCCACTTTCGTGCAAGGGTGCTCCTCTTTTTTTAATGGAATGGCCCTGCTGCTCCTTTTCTTGTTTAATGTAAGAGGGCTCTGCATCCAGCCGCTCAGGACAAGCATTTTCACTGATGTCTGAAAGATAGTTATCCGGTTTATATTGACAAAGAAGGTTATTAGGAGAGCCAGATGAGTTCAGATTACTATTCACGATGTGACATGAGCAGTTTGTTATTGATGGTATTTTTTTTCATCCCTGGTAGTGATTTTTTTAAATAAATATTTAGTTATTTCTAGTTATTTGCAGAAAGACTCATACAGAGTCTGACAGTTTCCATTTTTGAGAGGTGGATAAGTCAAAAGCGGTACTGGCCTCAAATATTCATGACATAAGGCACTAAGCTTTAGTGCTTATTTCATATTTTTTGACTTTAGACCAGGGGTGGCCAACCAGTCAGAGACTAAGAGCCAATTTTTTTACTGTGCCACTGCAAAGAGCATCCCCACACACGCACTCACGCACATATGCACGCACTCCACGACGAGCATCAGCCTGAGCGCCAGAACATAAATGAAACCTAAAGACACAAACACACAAATCTTTTCTCCCCCCACCCCCCCATTTCCTCCTCCCACTGCTCGCGGTCGACTTGGGACCAGTCTGCTGGCTCTTGATCGATTGCTATCGACGTATTGGGCAACCCTGCCTTAAAAACAGAGGTAATTCGTAACTAGCTAATCACTTAACGCCGTTGTCTGCAGATGAGTGGTGATTCCACACACAGTGTCAAATAGCAATACATATGGCTACATCACACATATGATGACATAATGGAAAATGCCCATTTTTACTCAGGATCACATCCAATAAAAGACGAAAAATCGAGCCCTGCTTTCAGCTGCAGAAGGATGTGAGCACGTTCAATGAGGCAGACAATTATCGGTCAACAAAATATTTTTTTCATACAGTATTAATTGAAAAACACGTGCCGGGCAGATCCAGTGTTGAAGAAACAGTTGACTTTGCTACAAATGTCAGTTGTGTGGATCTCCACGAGGCGCAGAAATCTTTTAGGTCATACATGGTCACCAATGTCTTTTAAGGCTTTTATGTTGAAAATGACCTTTGGAGCATGTGCAAGTATGAAAAATCGTGGCAGCTGGCTTGGCCACTATAGACAGAAAACAAATTTTATGCAAAAAAAGTATTTTGTGGACTCTAGAGTAAGAACTCAAGGTTACCAAACCTGCTCTGCGTGAGCCAAATCGAGATTTCTTAAAAACAGCATCGCTCTCCTCTTTTGCCTCACAAAGTTGTTCCTCGTTCTCCGCTGTTCTTTCTTGGGCGCATTTTCCAAGAAAACCACCACACTTTCCGTTCACACTTGATCTCTGCTTTGCGACGAAGTAGCTAGCAAGCAAGGCTAAGTCAGCTAAGCTAGGCCCAGAAACTTGAAATAATGATGTTACAGTCCAATAAAGTAACAATGGTCATCCTGCCTCGAGGCTAAAGTGATATAGTTCTAGAAGAAAATTTTGATTTGTCTTCTTTGTGATTTTATTTTTAAAAATAAAGCCGTGTTGTAGTTCAGCGTGATGAGCACCGACAATTTCAGGAAAAGTGGGGAATTCAATATGTCTTTGTGGAGCACAGGCGCACCCTGACGACATTTATTTGGACAGACAAAAATAGCATAAGAATTACAATTTGAAACATCATTCCACAACTAGACATGCAAAATACCAGGGGGATGAGAGAGAGTTTGTAAAAAAAGTGCCTGTTATAGGCCGCAAGTATTGTCTCTCCAGAAAATAAAGGTCAGTCAAGCGACATCAGCCTTTCTGCCACCATTCTGGCAGAGTGCATTTGTGACATGTCAAGTGACTCATCCAGTGGAGTAGAGACAATGTGAGACAGGAACATGTTTCAGTGTATATTCAGTCGCTCTTGATGAGGCCATAGATGTCACTGACACTGCGCAGCTGGCAAAGTATACCGCTCAGGAGATATTTCATCAGCTGTGTGATGCAATTGAGAATGCCGTTTTTTCATGGAATAGGTTTGTCGGTATAACAACTGATGGAGCGCTATCAATTAGAGGGAGGAAAAGTTGACTGGTGGGATTTGTTAAAAAAACAAACAAAACAAAACTAGAAGAGGAGGGTGTGGAAGAAGCGATAGGTCTGTATTGCATTATCTATCAGCAGGCCCTTTGCAGCAAATGCCTGAATGCATCAACCACATTTGATCCAGGGGCTTAAAACCCAGTAGGTTCATTCATTTTACGATCCGCTTATCCTCACGAGGGTCGCAGGGAGTGCTGAATGTGGGAGGAAACCAGAGTACCCGGAGAAAACCAACGCAGGCCTGGAAAGAACATGCAAACTCCACACAGGGAGGCCAGAGCTGGAATTGAAACCGGTACCTATGCACTGTGAGGTCTACGTGCTAACTACTGGTCATCGGGCCACCCAATGGAAACATGTGAAGAGATTTTTATTTGAGTTGAGAGCAGAAGTGAAAGCCTTCATGGAGAAGAATGCACTGGAAAAAAAAACAACTCGTCACAATTTTTGCACTCACTCTAAATGAGTAAATTTCACTGCTCATATTTCAAATATATCCCATTCATTAGATTCAAGTAACAATTACAAGAAACTAAAGATTGTAGGTAGGAAAATATTAAGTAATTCTTACTCAACTCTTACTGGATCTGATGTATCTGTTGTTTGTATTCGTGGTTTACACGAGTATTCATGCTGGAGCTGGGCACCATGGGCACGGTCACGTTGCAGTTATAGTTCATGTGCTCCGAAGCTGTTAGCCTTCTAATGAGACAGACCTAACTATTTAGCACAGAAGTAGTGCTAATACTGTACTTACAGCATCCATATCAAACTCGCACCGGCTGCACTAACATTAAACTTTCATAACAAGGTGAGGGGCCTCAATTAGCGTCCTGTGGCCCGCGAGTGTGAGACCCCAGTATTAAATGAAGAAACATTTCTCATCTTTTTGGAAAGGCAGGTTGGAAATATAGGTTGTTATTTCAGTATTATTGGATTACGACATTGATAAAGCACAACGTTAGCCCCTCTGACAGTTTAAGGTTTCAATTGCAGCAATGTTAAATGGTGGATGCAGAAGATCCAGTCAACTTCCTGAAGTGAAGTTGCAGTCTTGGAAGTAGGAAAAATGGACAAACATAAATATGGAACAGTATCAAACTGTAATAACTGAAGCAGAAAATTGCATAAACAGTGCAGATGTTTTTATTTGTTTTAATTTGTTAAATAGACAAATAAATAATAACTAAAGTGTTTTGAAATGTTGTTACAGTTTTTATACTTTATATAGTTTTAGAATTTGTGTGAATTTCTGATTGTTTTATATGAAATGTTACAGTGAGAAGACCATGAAATAGAGGTAAGATCGGGCGGCCCGAGCCCAAGCCCAACCCATTGCTTCAGGTTCGGGTCGGGCTGGGTTTCCCTTGCGCTGACCTTTTTTTTTTTTTCATTTTGAGGGCGTCAATAGTTTTGGCCACGAGACCGTGGTTCGTAAAAAAACAGAAGTCCCCTCATCACAACACGTACTGTACTAAACCCTTGGAATGATAATTGAAGACAAGAACTCCTTCCTGTCTCTGTCTATTATCCAGCCACCATTGTTTTTCTTTGTCTCTCTGCTTCTCTCTCTTTAAGTGCCGCACTAGATTCTTAAGGACGTACTGCTGCTGTGGTTAATGGCCCATTTTCAAACCGTCAAAATGACGGATGGCCTTAAATTGTTCCTACAACTCAGCAATGATGGAAAATTGTCGGTTAATGTACCCTCTGTAGAAACAGAAATACATGTTTAAAAGTGTTGTCAGCGGCTTACTTAGGCAGTATGCCCGCGTGACACCCCTGTATGTATTTAACGGAGGAAAAATATGCGTGACACGTCTCTTGCTTTATTAGAATTAGTTAAGTATCATACACACAGCAAATACAGTACAGTAAATATTCCCATTCCCGGAATTCTATGGAAAGGAATATCCTTCACCCGGAATAAAAACCTATGCATTAACATTTTGACTATGATATTACGTGTTACCGGAACTTGCGTATGCGGAAATTCCACTACCCGTAACCCGGATGGAGGTGTAATGCCGCTGGAGCTTAAATACACGCAACGTCCACCCGATGCGACGGAAAAGACACAACGCTGAAATAAGTTTTCACGTCGCGTTTTTCGTTCATCAGATTCTAAAGGTCGTCGAGTTTTTATTGCCGTGCGTTTTACTGTAGTTGTGAATGATTTTAACTTTATTCACTTACATCCTGGAGAACGCGGCACTAGCTTAAAAGCAGCACCCAGTCGACATGACCGAAGAAACGGGTTCGCTTCGCCGTTTTCATTCATCCGATACGAAATGAAGACGTGTAAGTGATTTTTTATTGCCGTGCGTTTTACTGTAATTGCGAAAGATTTTAACTTTATTTACTTACGTCATGTAGATCATCGCATCGAACCGTAGAAGAACTGTAACGACTGGAGCGGAGCGAGTGAAATACATCAGTTTGAGCGAGGCTGGACACAAAGTAAAAAACATCCAGCAGACACTTGGAGTCGGAAAGTCACTTTACATTAAAAAAAAAGAAATACTCATGACCCAAATAACAACTTGAAAATAATTGACAACTGAATTTGTGATGCAGGTTTCATCATAACATCTGCAAGCGTCACTTCAGTTGGACAATACTGTAGGTCTACCTTGCCATCATTTACAGTAGATATAATGAAAAGCAGACAAAGCACGGCTCAAAAGACCCCAATGATGATAAAAATAAATGGATCTAGGTTTCCCTTGCCCGGACGCGGGTCACCGGGGCCCCCCTCTGGAGCCAGGCCTGGAGGTGGGGCTCGTTGGCAGGCGCCTGGTGGCAGGGCTTACACCCATGGGGCCCGGCCGGGCACAGCCCGAAGAGGCAACGTGGGTCCCCCTTCCCATGGGCTCACCACCCATGAGAGGGGCCAAAGGGGTCGGGTGCAATGTGAGCTGGGCGGCAGCCAAAGGCGGGGACCCTGGCGGTCTGATCCTCGGCTGCAGAAGCTAGCTCTTGGGACATGGAATGTCACCTCTCTGGCAGGGAAGGAGCCCGAACTGGTGTGTGAGGCAGAGAAGTTCCGGCTGGATATAGTCAGACTTGCCTCCACACACAGCCTAGGTTCTGGTACCAGTCCTCTCGAGAGATGTTGGACTCTCTTTCACTCTGGAGTTGCTCACGGTGAGAGGCGCAGAGCAGGTGTGGGCATGCTCATTGCCCCCCGGTTCAGTGCCTGTACATTGGGGTTCACACCGGTGGACGAGAGGGTTGCATCCCTCCGCCTGCGGGTGGGGGGACGGGTCCTGACTGTTGTTTGTGCATATGCACCAAACAGAAGCTCAGCATACCCACCCTTTTTGGAGTCCTTGGAGGGTGTGCTGGAGAGTACTCCTGCTGGGGACTCCCTTGTTCTGCTGGGGGACTTCAATGCTCACGTGGGCAATGACAGTGAGACCTGGAGGGGCGTGATTGGGAGGAACGGCCCCCCCAATCAGAACTCGAGTGGTGTTTTGTTACTGGACTTCTGTGCTCGTCACGGATTGTCCATAACGAACACCTTGTTCAAACATAAGGGTGTCCATATGTGCACTTGGCACCAGGACACCCTAGGCCGCAGTTCGATGATCGACTTTGTAGTTGTATCATCGGATTTGCGGCCGCATGTTCTGGACACTCGGGTGAAGAGAGGGGCGGAGCTGTCAACTGATCACCACCTGGTGGTGAGTAGGCTCCGATGGTGGGGGAAGATGCCGGTCCGTCCTGGCAGACCCAAACGTATAGTGAGGGTTTGTTGGGAGCGTCTGGCGGAATCCCCTGTCAGAAGGAGTTTCAACTCCCACCTCCGACAGAGCTTTTTCCATTCTTCCGGGGGAGACGGGGGACATTGAGTCCGAGTGGACCATGTTCCGTGCCTCTATTGTTGAGGCGGCCAATCTTAGTTGTGGCCGTAAGGTGGTCGGTGGCTGTCGTGGCGGAAATCCCCGTACTCGCTGGTGGACACCAGCAGTAAGGGATGCCGTCAAGCTGAAGAAGGAGTCCTATCGAGCCTTTATGGCCTGTGGGACCCCAGAGGCAGCTGACGGGTATCGACTGGCCAAGCGGACCGCGGCTTCGGTGGTCGCCGAGGCAAAAACCCGAGCGTGGGAAGAGTTCTGTGAGGCCATGGAAGCCGTCATCCGGACGGCTTCGAGGAAATTCTGGTCCACCATCCGACGTCTCAGGAGGGGGAAGCAGTGCACCACTAACACTGTGTACAGTGGGGATGGGGCGCTGCTGACTTCGACTCGGGACGTTGTGAACCGGTGGGCAGAGTACTTCGAAGACCTCCTCAACTCCACCAACACGCCTTCCTTGGAGGAAGCAGAGCCTGGGGACTCTGAGGTGGGCTCTCCTATCTCTGTGGTTGAAGTCACCGATGTGGTTAAAAAGCTCCTCGGTGGCAAGGCCCCAGGGGTGGATGAGATCCGCCCGGAGTTCCTCAAGGCTCTGGATGTTGTGGGGCTGTCCTGGTTGACACGCCTCTGCAATATCACGTGGTCAACAGGGAGAGTGCCTCTGGATTGGCAGACCGGGGTGGTAGTCCCTCTTTTTAAAAAGGGGGACCGGAGGGTGTGTTCCAACTACAGAGGGATCACACTGCTCAGCCTCCCTGGTAAGGTCTATTCAGGGGTGCTGGAAAGGAGGGTCCGTCAGGAAGTCGAGCCTCAGATTGAGGAGGAGCAGTGTGGTTTTCGTCCCGGCCGTGGAACAGTGGACCAGCTCTACACCCTTAGCAGGGTCCTTGAGGGTATGTGGGAATTCGCCCAACCAGTCTACATGTGTTTTGTGGACTTGGAGAAGGCGTTTGACCGTGTCCCTCGGGGAGTTCTGTGGGGGGTGCTTCGTGGGTATGGGGTACTGAACCCCCTGATACGGGCTGTTCGGTCACTATACCACCGATGTCAGAGTTTGGTTTGCATTGCCGGCAGTAAGTCGGAATCGTTTCCAGTGGGGGTAGCACTCCGCCAAGGCTGCCCTTTGTCGCCGATTCTGTTCATAACCTTTATGGACAGAATTTCTAGGCGCAGCCGAAGCGTTGAGGGGGTCCGTTTTGGGGGCCTCAGTATTACATCCCTGCTTTTTGCAGATGATGTGGTGCTGTTGGCTCCTTCAAACGGGACTCTCCACCTCTCACTGGAGCGTTTCGCAGCCGAGTGTGAAGCGGTTGGGATGAAAATCAGCACCTCCAAATCTGAAACCATGTTCCTCAGTCGGAAAAGGGTGGAGTGCCCCCTCCGGGTCGGGGAGGAGATCTTACCCCAAGTGGAGGAGTTCAAGTATCTTGGGGTCTTGTTCACGAGTGGGGGTAGGAGGGAGCGGGAGATCGACAGGCGGATCGGTGCAGCGTCTGCTGTGATGCGGACGTTGTATCGGTCTGTCGTGGTGAAGAAGGAGCTGAGCCAAAGGGCGAAGCTCTCAATTTACCGGTCGATCTACGTCCCAACCCTCACCTATGGTCACGAGCTATGGGTCGTGACCGAAAGAACGAGATCCCGGATACAAGCGGCTGAAATGAGTTTTCTCCGCAGGGTGTCCGGGCTGTCCCTTAGAGATAAGGTGAGAAGCTCAGTCATCCGGGAGGGGCTCAGAGTCGAGCCGCTTCTCCTCCACATCGAGAGGAGCCAGATGAGGTGGCTTGGGCATCTGATTCGGATGCCTCCTGAGCGCCTCCCCGGTGAGGTGTTCCGGTCATGTCCCACCGGGAGGAGACCCCGAGGAAGACCCAGGACACGCTGGAGAGACTATGTCACCCAGCTTGCCTGGGGAGAGCTGGAAGAAGTAGCTAGGGAGAGGAGAGGGAAGTCTGGGCTTCCCTGCTAAAGCTGTTGCCCCCGCGACCCGGCCCCGGATAAGCGGTAGATGATGGATGGATGGATGGATCATGAAATGGTACTAAACATTAATGTGTTGTAACACCTTTCAGATACATGTTTGGCAGTTACCCAGTGCTCTTCAGTGGGATTTGTAAATGACAATGATAACCTACTTGATGTGGCTTGACATCCTCTTCCCAAGACGATGCATGTGTAATCCACTTTCAATTTGACGAAATTTAACACAATTTAACACAACAGTTAACATTAGGATTACTACACCTCGTGACAAATGTTTTATTCATAAAGTTACCATACTACAACCAGTAAATTATAGAATAACCAATGCTGTTTCATAATATTTTTCATAGCCATTAGCCTATAGCTCTAATGACCAATTTGCCTCGTAATCGTGCCCCCCGTCATATCTCGCTCTTGTGTTCTGTCCATACATCCCAGGTGAGTTTAGTGATACGCCCTTTGGACGAGTCATACGAAAATTCAGGCTGGCATTGCCATTTCTTAAATGTCGTAAATAGTAGACCTCTTTTTTTTTTGACGCCATCTCAAACTTTCATCCGCGTGATTCCTCAGTTTGCGGACGAAAATAGCAACCCGCATGCGCATACAATATTATCTGTTCCGTCCCCCCCAACACTGAAAACAAAACAAAAGTAAATTAGAAGAAACACACTCACAGTCTCACACACCACAACACAAACACACATACAGGCACAATGAAATCGTGTTGATCACACAGGAGAGATTTGATCGCGTACAGTCAACTCGTGTGCTGTGACTTTTATGGTTTTGGTACTGTCAAAATGATGACACGCTACCGGTAAGATTCTTACTGTGAAATCCTCGGGCCAGCTGTGTTTTTTTTTGTTTTTACTGAGAAATTTCCTTGCGTTCCAAAAACGCACATTATTTGGAACTGTGCGTCCAGTGGGAAAATTATGTGTCTAGGACACGGGAAGCGGAGGTATCAAGATGGCTGGACTTTATTGCAGGTGAAATGTCTTATTTGCCACATATAAATATCAAATACTGCACGAACAAAAGCACCTCTGCAACTCCGTCTGGCATGTTATTCATCTTTATTAGTTTGTTTCTTGGAAACGGTTCTAAATACCAATTTTGTTAGGTTTTGTTTTTAAGATGACCTGTGACAACATTTGGATGCCACTGGTTCAACTTATTTTTCTGTATAAAGATTTTTGAAGACTAAGCCCACAAGCATCCTCATTCACATAATTTTCACATTATTCAAACATGATGAATAATGCAATATGAATGCATAGATGTCAACGATACTGGATACACACCGTCATCAAATCACTCAGTTCAGTCTGTCAAGTGGGTTGCCTGCAAGGATTCCAGAAGAAGAAGTCCAGCAGGTGGCAGTGGTTAGCGACACAGTATCAACACAATATCATCACAGTGTGTCATTGTGTCAACATGCTTCATGATGTCTCATGGACCCATCACTAGTGATGGGTCCAGCAACACTGATGCATCGACGCACGCGTCAAGCTCATAGTGCAATCCCGGCGTCAGTGCATGTACTGCTTCATGACGATCACCCCTCAATACATGAACTGCATCGACTCAGACCAGGGGCGTCAATGCTGCAAAAGCCCCCCAAACTGTGTTTACAAGGAAGTACGTCGAGCGGCGCGATGCCGCCTGCCGAAACAAGCCAGACCTCACCCTCGCTCGAATAAAAATATATATTTGGGCAAAAAGGAAATCACACTGATTATCAGCAAAACTTGTCCGTCTGACTTAGAGCGTCATGTCGGCTAGGTTAGCTTCGCTGTTGTCGTAGTTCAAAGCTTCTTTGATATGTGACGCGGGTTGTGTCGGCGCTGATTGGTTGAACCACGTGAGTACGTGCTCGCGCTCACGCGTGCACAGCAGAGAGCAGCAGACTATCGACTGCTGAGGCCTCACTCGAGTGGCGTTGCTATAGTACACGCAGATTATGGAGCAGCTCCTGGAGAAACGCAAATTGTCCGCCGTGTAGAGCCATTTTGATCTCCTTTTGGAGAATAAGGTATTTATTCAAATCTCTTTGTCTCACCAAGTGCCTCTCGGATTTTTGATGTCTTATTCCATTCTAATTCAAATTAATTTCAAGGTAAATCTTAGTTTACTATACACATTTTATTGCAGGTGAAATGTCGAATTTGCCATACGGAAATATCATATACCAAAAAAGCACCTCTGCAATGACATTTGGCATGTTACACATCAGTTTCCTTTTGGGAAATTGTTGTAAATGCCACTTTTGTTCAGTATCGTTTTTTAGATGACCCGGGGCAACATTTGGATGATGAGGTCGGGAGACTAAGAAGAAGTGCAACAGCAGATGCTATATCTGAGGTCCAGCGATACCTGGCAGAGGAGAATATTGCACGCAGTCAAGACCCACTGTTATATTGGAAGAACCAACACACTACTTTTCTAAACCTCTCCCAGCTCGCAAAGGAGTTCCTCTGTATGCTGGCATCATCAGTGCCATGTGAGCTTGTGTTTTCCACAGTAGGGGAAATAGCATGCAAGGAATGTAAGAGACTCAAATTCACCTTATTATTCTGAATAAAGATTTTTGAAGACAAAGCCAACAAGCATCCTCATTAACAGAATTTCACATTATTCAAACATAATGAATAATACAATATGAATGCATAAATGTCCACCCAAAACAAAATAAACAACTTCTCCATTCCCTTTGACAGCTCCTCCATCTCCCCCTCCCCTCAGGTCAAGAGTCTGGGCGTCATCCTTGATAGCACCCTCTCCTTCACCTCACATATCAACAACATTCTCGTTCAACTCGTTCTGCATACAGTATTATCATCTTAGAAACATTCACCGGCTCCGCTCTTCTCTCACCCCTCACTCCACTGCTATACTTGTTCATACCCTCGTCACCTCCCAACTTGACTACTGTAACTCCCTCCTGCTCGGTCTCCCTAAAAAAAGCCCTCCATAAGCTTCAGCTGGTCCAAAATTTAGTCGCTCGCATTATCACGCTCACACCATACATAAACCATATTACACCTGTCCTCCAACATTTCCACTGGCTCCCTATTATACACCGCATTCAAATCAAAATCCTACTCCTTAGATTCAAAGCCATCCATAACCTTGCCCCTCCATACCTGTCTGACCTCATCCACATTCTTATACCTGTCTGTTCTCTTCACTCTTCCTCCTCTCTCCTTCTCACTGTCCCCACTGCTCGCCTCGTCACCATGGGAAACAAAGCCTTCAGTCGCTCTGCTCCCCAAGTCTGGAACACACTCCCAGCTGACCTTCATAACACAGACTCATTAACACTTTTCAAATCCAGCCTCAAAACATATCTGTTTAGACAAGCTTATTCACTCTAACCATAAATCCATTGTCTTCGTTTTATTTGATCTTATTTGATGTTGTTTTTAACATTGTATTTGTGTTTTTTATCTGCTTGTTGTAAGGTGTCCTTGAGTTCTTAGAAAAGCGCCCACAAATAAAACGTATTATTATTATCATGGGGCGACCCGGTAGTCCAGTGGTTTCCTCCCACATTCCAAAAACATGCTTGGCATGCTGATTGATCACTCTAGATTGTCCCTAGGTGTGAGTGTGCATGGTTGTTCGTCTGTGTGTGCCCTGCGATTGGCTGGCAACCAATTCGGGGTGTCCCTCGCCTACTGCCCGGAGACGGCTGGGATAGGATCCAGCGCCCCCCGCGACCCTAATGAGGATAAATCGGTTCGGAAAATGTATGTATGTATGTATATTATTATGTCAATGATACTGGATACACTTCGTCATCAAACCACTCAGTGCAATCTGTCAAGTGGGTAGCCTGCAGGGATTTTGAAAGTCCAACGGGTGTCAGTGGTCAGCGACACAGTATCAACACCGTGTGTCATTGTGTCAACACGCTTCATGACGCCTCATGGACCCATCACCACCCATCACTACAAAGTAGCAAAAAATCTATGACGGAAAACAAAACATGACAGGAGAACACAGTGATCCTACAAAGACAGAACCCATGGAACTAAATACAAGCAAAGTGATGAGACAACGAGAAACCCCTGGACAAAAAGTTGAGGGAGCTGATTGGTTAACACACAAGGGACACGGATGACGAGAACAGGTGGGGAGCGCATATGAGGGAACAAAAGCAAATGTAACCTAAACAAAACAAAAACATAACACTCTTGTGGCGAAGAAAGACAATTGTCAATTTTATGTCAAATAAACAATGTTGCAGTTACTGTAATCTGAAATCAAGAAAACAGTGGAGGCAACAGGACAATTTCAACCACAGGCTCGACCTATCTATCGATCTATCTATTCATCATGATTTGGGGGAGTATGTTCAACTGCAGGCCTGCCTGTGTGTAGTTTGCATGTTCTCACAGGCACGTGGGTTTTCTCCGGGTTCCATTCACATTCCAAAAACATCATGGTGGATTAATTGTGTGATTGTGAGTGTGAATGGTTGTTGTTTGTCTGTGTGTGCCCTGATATTGACTGGCAGCCAGTTCAGGGTGTACTGCAGTCAGCTGGGATAAGATTGCACCCCCGCGACGCTCGTGAGGATAAAGCGGTTCGGATAATGGATGAATGGTGGATGTACATGGGACGCACTCCATTCCAGTTGGCGGCGGTAATGCACGTGCACGTTTCTAGCCAACCGCCATAAGACACAAGCAGCAACAGAAGCAGCAGCAGCAGATGAGGAAGAAGAAGAAGAAAAAGAAGAAGAAGAAGAAGAAGAAAGAAAGAAAAATAAGAAGACAGGAGCAGCAACAGAAAGCATAACCATACTCGTCTATACTAAGTGCTCTTTGGTGAGCAGATTTGCAAATTAACACGTAAGTTTACTTCTCTGATGCCGATTAATAACAAACGGTGGTCTCCATTTGGGAAGCAGTTAACAGGACGTCAATTTAAAAGTACGTAGTAGTAATTTTGCTGTGCCCGTGTCACGGTTCGACTGGCTTCCAGACTCACTGGCTACCGATTCCATCTGTGGTCTTTGTGGCAATGTCAGTCCAGTAATGTTGTTTTTTACCTCTGCAGATTCGTCACGAGCTAAATCGGAATTGTTCAGCTACATACCCGGTAAGAAGTTATTCAATAAACTCGTGAAACGCATCTCATTTGGCTGCAAGAGATTGCAAACAGAGGGGAAAAATAACACGCACACACAGAATTGACCCCTTGACGCGACAGAATAAAGCGGGCACCTTCGGGGGAAACAAAAACATCACTAGTTTTCACAGGCGCAGAATTTGTATTTGCAGTTCAAAAGTTCCCCTGCGAGGGCAAACTTAATCTGGTGCACAACGTATTCGCCAATGTCAACTGGCTTCTGGGATGCAATTTGACGCGATCGTGTTGGTTGTATTCACCTCAATTAAAGTTCATAACCGGCGCTCCCACTGACTCACATGCGCGAAATCAACGATGACAAGTACAGGTATGCATGGATGTAAAAATAATTTATGCCAGAAAGAAGCATTAATGTAGATGAAGCAACGTTGTAATCGGCTCAATGCAATATAGAGGGGTTGTCCTTTTTTGCATCTCTCACAATGCATGGGTGTGAGCCACAACCATCGCTGCTGGTTGAGTAGTCTGAAGAGAGCTTTACACACAGTACATGCAGACATGCTGTTGTTTCCCTTGTCTTCGTCATTAGTTTTCATAAAAGAAGATGAGTATACAACACAATATGCGTGTAATTTGAGGCTTTATAATTTACCTTGACGTAAGTAATTATTTTCGGCGGCCCGGTGGTCAAATGGTTAGTGCGCCGACTTCACAGTGCAGAGGTTGTGAGTTTGATCCCTGCTCGGGCCTTCCTATATGGAGTTTGCGTGTTCCCCCCGTGAATGCGTGGGTTTTTTCCGGCTACTCCGGTTTCCTCCCACATGCCAAAAACATGCATGGCCGGTGTCTCTTTGTAGAATTTATTTTCGGGGGTTCTTAGAAACCAAAACCGAAGTTGTTTTTTTCTAATAATACACATAGCCACACTTTATACAGGTGTTGGTACCTGCTTGGGGCGTCCCTTTAGCGTCCACTTACACGCCCACCCTTCACTCATTGGCGGACTTCTTCGCCGCATGCCTCTCCTCACTCACGTCCACCTTTTCTCTCTCTCTCTCTCTCCATATATGTATATATTTATACACGCCCACCCTTCACTGATTGGCCGACTTCTTTGCCGCATGGCTGTCCACACTCACTTCCTTCCGCCTTTTCTCTATATAAACAGCGTGTTGGCTGTCAGTCAGGTTTTGGAACTCAGCGCATACGCAAGACGCTCCGCATCATAAGGCGTGCTGTCCATTTTGGAGAAAATTTGAGACTTTTAATGGCGCCTTACAGTCGTGAAAATACGGTAAACTCGAAATGCCGGCCTTTCTGTCAGTTTTAGCAATGTGGCTCCAATAAACCTTTTTTTTTTGTCAGTCTTTGGTGGTTACATAAGCAACCACATTTTTGTAGAGCTAAGTGAAACAGAGAACCAGGGTTGCATTGTTAAAAAATTCTCGGGATGCTATCGAGCCATTTAAAAAAATTCCTCAAAAAAAATAAAGTAGAGATGGGCCTGCTCCTCTGCACTGTAAGGCTCACCAGTCAATGACCATGCCGCCCACCTGTTACATATACATGCAAATTTTCAACAATTTTGGTGTACCGTTCAACCAAGGCTGTGTTTTAAAAAAAACATTCTATGGGGCACTAGTGAGCAATTAAAAATAAAAAAGTCCACTTGGGTTTTCTCCGAATACTCCGGTTTCCTCCGACATTCTAAAAACATGCGTGGCACATTAATGGACCACTCTAAATTGTCCCTATGTGTGAATGTGAGCACAGAGACACGTGTGTGTTTGTCTCTGTGTGCTCTGCGATTGGTTGGCAACCGATTCAGCTTCACTGCCTGAAGATGGCTGGGATAGGTTCCAGCACGACCGTGACCCTGAAAATGGATGGGTGGATGATATTGTTAGCCCTGGTTTGTGTGCGTAAAGTTGAATGTGTTTCCATGCATGTTGAGTTCTTTTATTGGAAAACTGTGCATTGCCACAGCAACAGTACTTTGCAAAAACACACATTTCATGTTCGATCATTCATGACGGCCAAATATGGAGTAGTTCTGTTAATCCTGTGAGGAAAAATATGAGTAAAACATACATTTCCTTTAGCCAGTAGGTGGCACCACCACTACGATTAAAGTTAAGTTTATACAGTAGATGTCTTCATACCTGAACTATCATCCATCCATCCACTTTCTCAAGTCAAGTCCCTCTTTATTGTCAAATGTGCTGTACAGCACAGATGAGATTTCTTCCCTCTCAAGACAACGTGCAACAAGAGGGGCCGCTGCGGGTGCCCACGCCACCATGAAAATAAAAGTTAACATAAAATGAAGCGGTTCGGAAAATGGATGGATGGATGGATGGATAAAATGACCAAATAATACAAGACAACACATAAGAATCTCCGCTTGAACTCACAAGGGTCGCGGGTCGTGCTGTAGCCTATCCCAACCATCTTCAGGCAGTAGGGTCACCCACAGCCATCTTTTACCTCTGTGTCCCGCGTCCTAGACGCACAATTTTCCCACGGGACGCACAGTTCCAAATAATGTGCGTTTTTGGGACGCATGAAAATTTCTCAGTCAAAACAACAACAAAAAACTACGGCAGGCCTGAGGATTTCACGGTAACAATCGTTACCGGTAGCGTGTCTTTTCCGTGTCGTCATTTTGACAGCACCGAAAAATCGTTTCCCATAAAAGTCACCATATACGAGTTGATCGAATCTCTCGTGATCAACGCAATTTCACTGTGCTTGTATGTGTGTTTGTGGTGTGGTGTGTGAGTGTGTTCCTTCTAATTTACTTTCGTTTTGTTTTGTTTTCAGTGTGTGTGTGGAGGGGCTAAGAAATGGGACTGCCACTCTGATTTTTCGAACGAATCGTCCGAAGGCTGTATCACTAAACTCACCTGTTATATATGTACAGAACACGAGAGCGAGATACGACGGGGGGCACGATTACGAGGCAAGTTGGTCATTAGATCTATAGGAAATGATGAAAAAATGATGAAACAGTATTGGTTATTCTATAATTTACTGGTTGTAGCATGTTAACTTTAGGAATAAAACATTCGTCACAAGGTGTAGTAATGCTCATGTTAACTGTCAGTAGAACTAAGGATGATGTGTGATAGATTCTTTCGTCAAATTGATAGATTACACATGCAGCGTCTTGGGAAGAGGATGTCAAGCCACATCAATACCTGTATTAATGATTACAAGTAAATTAATCTATGCAGTGTGAGAATGGAAAATGTACTCCGATTTTGTGGTATGCTGTATTCATGATGCCATATGAGTACCAAATATTTTGATCCATTTATTTTTTTGAATGAACCTGCAGCTGCGAATGTAATGTTCATTGATAATAAATACATAGCTTTCAAACATTTACCCTTGAAAGATTACTATGGAGTTTTTCTTTTTTCTTTTCAGAATTCTTGATTATGAATATCAGTCAAAATAAAAAAATGGGTTCTCATGATGAACGTTTACGGAACCCAAAATGAGTTACTGTGGTTTCCCATTGCGTAATCTGACGGAACCGAAAAACAGTTACCATGAATTTCCAAAATCCTCAGGCCTGCTACTGAATTATTTACATTTTTGCAGCATTTGTTTATAATTGTATGATTATGTTGATGTTTGTGTTATTATCATATGCAATTGAATAAGTAGACCATTTTCACAATTCGAAATTTGGGACTCTAAATGCATAATAGGACTCATACTTTTCTGATCAGCGAGTCCCTGGGACTTGCTGTGGGTAAACTATAAAATTATCACTGCACCCTGAACTGGTTGCCAGCCAATCGCAGGGCACACATGGGCAAACAGCCATTTGTCTCTCAGATACTTTTTTTTGTCTTGGCCTTTTACGAATACTGTACCACCAAATTTTCACAGATCGAGGTGAAATGTACAACTAGTACTGCTTTATCTTTTCTTCTTAAATGTTATTATATTTATTATTATTTTACTAATTCCACAATTAATGAATAAAAGTTATAAAATGAAACTAAGTATGAATTTAATCCAATTCTATCTTTGCTTGCAGTGGATGCTGGCCTTTGATCCATCATGATTTCACATGGTTTCAAGAGTAGCAAACAGGACTTTACCTTTGGCCCATGGAAAGTTACAGCTGCCAAAAACCATATCATGAAATCTAAAGATGTTGAAAGGTAAGATGTAATTTTATTTATTTATTTTTTGGGGCATTCAGTTGTAGATTCCTTGCCATTTGTTTTAAGGGTGCACACACAAAGCAATTTGTGCCGTGCTTCAGTACCCTTGACACATACATGCAGGTAAAAGAATAACCTCATTAAATGTTAACAAAGTGGAAAAAGTTTGATATTTTGTCAGTTATTTCATAAAATGAAACTGTTATATCCAGTGTTGAAAGTCCTCTGGATTTTCCCGGAATTCTGGATTTAAAAAGTTTCACGAAAATTCCTCCGAAAAATTGAGCAAAAATTGCTTAAAAATAATCTGGATATTCGTTGACAACAGTGAACGAACACGTGTTTGAGTTTGTTGTTTTGCTTTCATGAGTGTAGCCATGTTGAGGCATTAAAACTCGTAACCGTAAAGAGATTTTTGTCTCTTTCATAAACACACTTGATAACCCCCAGTGGAACAAATAAAAGATGCCGTGGACAGTTGTTGTCGTAAAAAATATACATAATTAGACAAAAAGGGAAACACACAGATTAGGAGAAAAAACGTGTCCCTCCGACTTCGAGCGTCGTGTTGTCTCTGCGAGTTTAGCTTAGCTGTTGTAGCTCAAAGCTTCTTTGATCTGTGACGTTGTTTGCGTCGGCCCTGATTAGTTGCAACCAAAGACGCCCGAGTGCGTACATGTTCGTGCTGGCGCACGCACAGCAGAGAGTAGCGGACTGTCGACTGCTGCTTCTCTCTCTCTCGGTCTCTCTCTTTCTCCCCCCTCTCTCTCTCTCTTTGTAGCACATATTTAGTCAAAGACATGTACACACAATTGTATGTACACACATTTATTTGATCACTTATTTTTTTACATTTTAGGGGAAGCTAAGCTTCCCTTGCAGTCTTAGAGCAATCGCCTCTGCATTGTATACATAGTTCAGTATTGTATAACTGTAAAAAACAAAGCTGACTATCCAGTATCAAGTACAACTTTATTGTCAAATGTGCTGTATGTCAAACAGACAGCTGATTTGAAATTTCTTCCCTCTCACATTTTTTTGCTTTAAAATTTTTTTTATAAATCCTACTTCACATATTTCACTTATCACGGGTTCTTTCTGGAACGTAACCCCCCGTGATAAACGAGGGATTACTGTATGTATATATATATATCCAGTAAATATAAAGTGTGTGTATATATAAAAAAAATATATCCTCATCTCACCCCTCGGGTGGTGTCCGTCCCTCATTCAGCTCGGGTCCTCTACCAGAGGCCAGGAAGCTTGAGGGTTCTGCGCAGTATCCTTGCTGTTCCCAGCACTGCACATTTCTGGACTGAGATGTCCGATGTTGTTCCCGGGATCTGTTACAACCACTCATCTAGTTTGGGGGTCACTGCCCCGAGTGCTTCGACCACCACAGACACGACTGTCACCTTTACCTTCCAGGCTCTCTCCAGCTCCTCTCTGAGCCCTTGGTATTTCTCGAGTTTCTCATGTTCCTTCTTCCTGATGTTTCCATCACTTGGGACCGCTACATCCACTACAACGGCTTTCCTCTGCCCTTTATCTATGATCACTATATCTGGTTGGTTCACCATTACCATCTTGTCAGTATGGATCTGGAAGTCCCACAGGATCTTCGCTCTGTCATTCTCCACCACATTCGGAGGTGTTTCCCATTTTGACGTTGGGTTTCCAGTCCATACTCCGCACAGACGTTTCGGTAGACTATGCCAGCCACCTGGTTATGGCGTTCCATGTAGGCTTTCCCTGCCAGCATCTTACACCCTGCAGTTATGTGTTGGATCGTCTCAGGTGCCTCTTTGCACAACCTACACCTAGGGTCTTGTCTGGTGTGGTATATCTGGGCCTCGATGGCTCTGGTGCTCAAGGCCTGCTCCTGAGCAGCCAGGATGAGTGCCTCTGTGCTGAACTTCAGGCCAGCCCTCTCTAGCCACTGATAGGACTTCTTGAGATCAGCCACTTCAGTTATGGTCCGGTGGTATATCCTGTGTAGGGGCTTGTCCTCCCATGATAGTCCCTCTTCCAGCTCCTCATCTTCTGTTCCCCATTGTCTGAGACATTCTCCGAGTACGTCATCCGTTGGAGCCTTCTCCTTGATGTATTCATGGAGCTTGGATGTTTCATCCTTGACAGTGGCTCTCACACTCACTAGTCCCCGGCCTCCTTCCTTTCGGCTTGCGTACAGTCTCAGGGTGCTGGATTTGGGATGGAACCCTCCATGCATGGTTAAGAACTTTTGGGTCTCAACGTCCGTGGTCTGAATCTCTTCCTTTGGCCACCTTATTATTCCTGCAGGGTATCTGATCACTGGCAGGGCATAGCTGTTTATTGCCCGGGTCTTATTCTTGCCATTGAGCTGGCTTCTTAGGATTTGCCTCACTCGCTGGAGGTATTTGGCCGTAGCCGCTTTCCTTCTTGCCAGTTCGATGTTGCCATTGGCTTGTGGTATACCAAGGTACTTGTAGCTGTCCTCAATGTCTGCTATTGTTCCTTCAGGGAGTGAGACCCCTTCAATGCGGACTACCTTTCCTCTCTTAGTCACCATCCGACTACATTTCTCAAGCCTGAATGACATCCGGATGTCGCTGCTGTAGATCCTGGTTGTGTGGATCAGGGAATCTATGTCCCTTTCGCTCTTAGCATACAGCTTTATGTCATCCATGTAGAGGAGGTGACTGATTGTAGCTCCATTTCTGAGGCGGTATCCATAGCCTGTCTTGGTGATTACTTGGCTTAGGGGGTTCAGTCCTATGCAGAACAGCAGTGGGGAGAGTGCATCACCTTGGTATATGCCACATTTTATGCCTCCCACTGAACATTCGGCAAGCCTCCTCTTTGCCCATCTTTAAAGCCCTCCTCAAAACTCACTTGTATTCTTTGGCGTTTGACTCAGCATGACTTAGATTTGCTATTGGTTTTACTGCTTGGTGCTTTCTACCGCCTTATTACTTATTACTTATTACTGATTCGTCTTACTGTTTATTGTATATGTTAAATTGCCCCATGTACAGCACTTTGTATGCAGCGATGGCTGTTTGAAAGTGCTCTATAAATACTGTTGACTTGACTTGACTTGACTTGACATTTGATGGACACTTGGGTAAGTGGCTTGCCATTGGCTTCAAGTGTGGTTTTCCACATCCTCATCGAGTTCGGAACGAAGGCTCTTAGGGTCCTGTTCACCTTATACAACTCCAAGCTCAGTGATCCATGTATGTGGCATCGAGTCATAGGCTTTCTTGTAATCAATCCAAGCTGTGCACAGGTTGGTACGTCGAGACCTGCAGTCTTGTGCGACTGTTCTGTCAACCAGGAGCTGATATTTGGCTCCTCTGGTATCCCTACCAATGCCCTTCTGTGCTTCGTTTGTGTATTAATCCATGTGTCCACTTATCTTAGCCGCAATTATGCCTGACATGAGCTTCCATGTTGTGGAGAGACAGGTTATTGGCCGATAGTTGGATGGGACTGCACCCTTCGAGGGATGCTTCATGATCCGGATCGTTCGCCCTTCGGTTAGCCATTCTGGGTGAGTCCCATCCCTCAGCAGCTGGTTCATTTGTACTGCTTGGCGCTCATGGAGTGCTGTAAGTTTCTTTAGCCAGTAGGTGCGGACCATGTCCTGGCCTGGTGCTGTCCAGTTCTTCATATCTGAGACTCTTTCCTGTATGTCTGCCACTGTTATGGTAACTGGGTTCTGTTCAGGGAGGTTGCTGTGCTCCTCTCTCAGGGTCACCAGCCATTGTGCACTTCTGTTATGTGCAACCTCCTTTGCAGTACCTTTCAGTTTCCAGTCTTGGTGGGTCAGCTCTGTTGTTAAGACCCTGCCACTGAGCGTACACTTTCACAGGTTGTGTTGCGAACAGCCTGTTTATTCGTCTGGCCTCATTCTCTTTCGTGTACCACTTTAGGCGACTGGACAAGGCTTGGAGCCTTTGTTTGGCAGTTTGTGAAAACTGTGATTATGAATATCAAAGGGAGAAATCAACACAGCTAGCGCCTGACTGATTAATTGCCTGCTAGTTGTTGCACATAAAACAACTTTGTCTCCTACTATCCATTTTATTTTCATAGCAGAGCATTTTAGTTTGTTTTTGGCCAGCTTGTATTACAATACTGAGACCAAGAGTTTTACGTCATGGATTTGTGGCTGCCTCTCCAGCAGCTCAGCTTATCTTATCTTAAACCAGGTTTTTCTCATTATTGCATTCCTGAAGTGCATCTAAAACATGGTTGTGGTAATTGTGGGCCAATCAGAAGCCATGGCTGATCGGTGAGGTCTGCAGGTTGCTGAGGGCCAGGTACACTACATTCAGAGCTGAGGACGTGGTGGGTCAAAGGACTGCCAGGGCCAACCTGTCACGAGGCATGAGATTGGCAAAGAGACCATCGCAGACCATTTCAATGACATCTAAGACACCAGGAACCTGTGGCGGGGTACCCATAACATCACAGACTATAAGACCTGTGACAACTCCAGCTCTCTGCTGAACAACCTGAATGAATTCTTCGCCCGTTTTGAGGTAGACAATAACACCCCAGCACAGAAGACACCACCTCCTCCTTGCGACCAGTTGCTGACGCTTTCCTGGGATAGCGTGAGGCGATCCCTCAAAGGGACAAACGCACGGAAAGCGGCAGGCCCTGACACTGCTCGTGTCCTGAGATGGTGTGCTGATGAGCTCACATATGTCACCGGCATCTTCCAACACCTTATTGAACCAGGCTGTTGTCCCCAAATGCCTCAAAGCCACCACCATCATCCCCTTCCCGATGAAGTCGTCTCCCTCCAGCTACAATGATTACCGCCCAGTCACGGTGAGTGTGACTCAGCGCACAAGAAAACCTATCCAGCACAGTGAACGTACTGCAAATGAATTCGATATATAACTTCTTTTTCTATAGCGATTTGCTGTGTAATCCAGTGTGTGACAGGTGTCCAGCCAATCAGACGATACGATGCAATGACGCTATGCAGCCAATCACAGCATTGACAGTGCTTGCGCTTGTTCTCTGCTCCATAACAATAACAGTGCGGCGGCGATAAGTGAAGCTAATGCTAATCCTTCATCATGGCGAAACGACCGGGCAGTGAATGTGACTCCCCATACCAAAATAAGAATGAACTGCGGTTCTTTTAAGTTGGAATGGCTGTCACAGTATGTGTAAATAGAAGATCAAGCAGTGAAACTGGGTGAGGTATTTTCTTTTTCGAGTGAGAAAGTTATGCTCTGCAAAACATGCAGCAAAGCTAAAGTTGTAAGCGAATTTTCCGATGGAGAAATTTGGACTAAACGGAAGCTGGACTACCTCAAGCGACACATTCAGTAGAAAAGTAATTTGACTGATGTTAGAATTATACAAAGACTCAAGATGGGAAAAGGGATTGATTGGTACAATATTGCGGGAGGGTGCAAATGAATGAATGTGGAAAAAAAGACCCGGCTGTCACAAAGAAAAAAAATCTGACTCGGAGCAAGTTGAAGTTCTAATTGACAAGATTTTACTTGCCAGTAAATGAATGCACCAGATATTGGATTGAGGTTGATGTTATTCTTATTCAATGTGTTATAATCATGCGTTATTTTTCAATGTTAAAAAAAGCGCTAGTAGTAACAATATAACACTAAATTGTTAAAATAAGCTTTTTTCACATTGTCAGGTAGTGGTGTTCCACGGGATGTTTTCAATGAAGAAATGTGCCTTGGCTCGAAAAAGATTGAGAAACACTGCTATAGAGGCACCATTGAGAGCATCCTGACCAGCTGCATCACCGTGTGGTACTCCACTTGCACCATGTCCTGCCGAAGGAGTCTGCAGCGCATTGTGACAGCAGCTGAAAAAAATCGTTGGTGTCTCTCTTCCCCCACTTATGGACATCTACAACTCTCGTCTGGCCCGCAAAACCATCCAGATCGCAGCCCCTTTGACCTGCTGCCATCGGGTGGGAGACTGCGATGTCTCTGTGCTCGAACCAGCAGGCTCAAGAATAGTTTATTCCACCAGGCGGTCAGGAGACTCAACTCCCTCCCTGTTCTGCCCGCACTACCCACCCACTTTTTTTTACTGCTTGGTGCTTTCTACCGCCTTTATTACCGATTCGTCTTACTGTTTATTGTGTATGTTAAATCGCTCCATGTACAGCACTTTGTATGTAGCGATTGCTGTTTGAAAGTGCTCTATAAATACTGTTGACTTGACTTGACTTGACACTTACCCCTGTCTTCTGCCACAGACTGTGTCCCTCCCTCAGCATCTGACATCCGATTATTGCACTTAAACAATTCACATCCTAAGCTTTAACCTACAATAATCACAAGTTCCTTTGCTTGTCTGTTGTTTGCTATTTATTGTTTTATTTGTTTATATTTATGTCTTTATGTATTTTTATGCAGTTGAGTTTGCTGCCCTTTTTTTTAGCTGTGCGTGTTTCAATGCACTGCATGTTTTCCCTGCGGTTGAGAGAGGAAAGTAATTTCATCTGTGCTGTATGTTGCACACAGAGCATATTTGACAATAAACCTGGACTTGACTTGTGGTCATCGAAACATGACTGTGACAAAATAAACACAATTATTTAAAACATTGTCTTAACTGCATATGATACACGAGCATCATCTCACTATTTTTTTTTCTTTTCCGTTTTTTCCACCCTCGACTCTTGATTTTCCGACGGCATGTCCAGATATCGCAAAATAAACTCCTCCCAAATTTGCGATTGAAACAAAATGGAACAAACTAGTCGTACCTCGTTTTTTTACCATAATCCGTTCCAGACGGCTGTTCGAAAACCGAAACCACACTCTTTGTTTAAAAAAAAAAATCTTTATTGAACACCTCTGCTCACAATGGAATGCTACACGAGAAAGCGTCACTTCCTCGTCTACCCGAGGAAGCGTCACTTCCTTGTGTAAGAAATACGAGAGGAGTCAAGTGGTGCATTCAAGTGCGCTCAGTTTGGTCGAGAACCGATTTTCGGTCGTAATCCAAGGCATAAAAAACTCAAAATTTTTGGTCGAAAATCGATTTGGTCGAGAGCTGAGACGTTCGAAAACTGAGGTTTGACTGTACAAGGGAATGTAAGAGAGACGGGTGGTTGACACCAAATCTAGACTGATGAGAGGTCCGCACAGGAGATTAATCTGTTTTTGCATGAATAAGCCTACATTTTTTTTAACGTATACTTTTCAGACCGTAATTATAAGCATTATATAAATCTTAATATTCCGAACCATTAGGATTTTTTACGAGTTCGATTTTTTTTTTTTTTGGTGATTCACCGCCCCAAACCCTTTTTGTGCCCTACGGGCAGTGCATGATTTATTTTTGGTCAATTTGGTATGCTCTTTGGTAATTAAGTAGTCTGGTTTAATGTACCGTATTTTCCACACTATATGGCGCACCAAAAAGGCTTCCATTTTCTTAAAAGATCACTGTGCGCCTTAAAATCTGGTGCGTTTTGTGTATGGTCATTACGGTAATATATCGACCCCAAAATGCCTCCTTGCTGGAGACATGCTTACGTTATAACTTGCTGTTGGTTCAGTGAACTGCGTCGCTGCTTTGTTAAATACGTTTTTGTTGCAGCTCTGAAAAAAGGAGAGCGGCGGTGTTGTTTTTTTTAAAAACTCAAAATTTATTAATGCTTTTCATAGTCTCAACATATGCAGGTACGTCTTTGTCTCCGTGCCTTCTCTTCTTCCGTTTGACTCGAGAGGCGTTCATGACCGCCTCCGAAAAACATAAATGAACAATTCCTTCAATGAAACTACGAAAATTACAAATAATGCATCAAAACAGAAAATTAAGCGAGGAAATCACAAAATAAATTCTCTAGCCCCCCTACAGAATTTATTTTGTGATTTCGTCGTTTGTGAATACACAACAAAGGAATAAATAACAAAAACGTCTGAGACCAGTCCAGTCTCCAACATTTAACTAACATCTGATCTTTCTGTTGGAGCTACGCTCAAGGAAATGGGGGGGCTATAGAATGTATTTTGTGATTTCCTTGCTTGATTTTTTTTGTTTTTATGCATTATTTTCAATTTTTAGTAGTTTCATTGTAGTACTGTAATCGTTAATTTACGTTTTTCGGAGTCGATCATGAACGCCTCTCAAGTCGAAAGCAAGGAGTGTATCCATTTAGTGGATGCATTGTAGATTGCGTTTTATAATCCAGTGCATCCAATATATGAAAAAAGGTGCACCTCATAATCCAGTGTGCCTTTTAGTCTAAAAAATATGGTACGAAGTATATGGTAGAATAGCAGAAAATAACACTGATCAAAAAGTTCAGCGTGGAGTTTACAAGTATATAATAACTTGGCTCCTCCTGTCGCAGATAGAAATGTGTCACACGAGATGAAGAAGGCTTCACAGCATTTATTTATTTTTTTTAAATCCTGTCCTTTCAGTTGAAATTTATTTTATTTTTTCCTTTGCAGACTAACAGAAGAGTTGAATTTGCCCGCCCTCCCAGAAATGTTATTTGGGGAAAACATCCTGCGTATCCAACACTGTGATGGCTTTGGAATTGAATTCAATGCCATTGATGCCCTGAAGAGAATCCACAACACAGATGACACTGTCCAAGTGGCTTGTGCTCAACAATGGCAGGAGAGCAGGCAAGATAATCGCAGCCTTGGACTCCCAATTTTTCAAATAGGTGTGAATGTGCGTGAAAGGTTGTTTGTCTGTATTAGCCCGGTGATTGATTGGCAACCAGTCAACTGCATGCCCAAAGTCACCAGAGCCATCTTCGCTCTAAAATATGCAGTGGTAGAAACTAAAGTGCTTAATTTTGGGGGGAAAGAATTGTGCTTGTTGTCAAAGTAGTTTTCAAGCACATAATTTTACTTTGGAGTATTATTATGAGGTACAACACTTTACCCTGTTACTAAGAGCGACATTCCGCTTGCTACTTTTTTTTTAATTAATCTCAGAGCTCGAGCTCTCTTTTTTTTTCAGAGACGCATGACTGTTTCACCAATCCAACATAACTACTAGTGATGCTTGACTCTATTTGACAAATCAAATGGAAACAGTATTGCACACCCATGGCCTCTTATGAATCAAAGTTGTCACAGTGACTAATTTTTGTGAAACCAAAATAATCTGCCAGTGAGGTGAGCAAAATTCCCTTGACCAAATTTCTGAAAACTAATTTATAAAGCTTGTCCTGTTAAGGCGGTAACAGGTCTGAAAACTGGAAAAAAATTGCTAAAAGATACATTTAAATAAAAATTGCTTCTTGAAAGCAAGAAATTGTTATGCAAGAAATGTTTACTAAAAATAAGTGGTATATTTTCATGATAAAAGATTGTTTTCAGTCAGTTTAGAATTTCGACCTTTCTTGGGAATTTTAAAGAGTAAATAAAGCTAAGCCCTCCATGAACTGTCAACTTACTGTGGTGGTTTGTGTGTCCCAATGATCCGATGAGCGAAGTTGGCTGGGGCTTTATGGCCCTTGCGCGGTCACCCATGGCAAACAGGTCCAAGGTGAGGGACCATACAATGCATGGGTCAAAGACCTCTTTCTTATATTGGATTCAAAATATGGACATTGTTATCCCTCTCTTGGATGTGGGTCACCGCCCCCCACTCTCCTGTGTGTGTGTGTGTGTGTGTGTGTGTGTGTGTGTTGTGTAAGTGAGTGTGCGTGTGTGTGTGTGTATATTTAATATACATACAGTATATATATATATGTGTGTGTGTATATATATATATATATATATATATATTAGAGCTGTCAGTTTAGCGCGTTTTTATTGGCATTAATTTAAATCAATTTTAACGGGATTAAGTTTTTTCTCGCGAGATTAACGCGGCACATGTCACAAGCGGATGTTGCTTGTTTGGAACTATTTTGTGTGGAAGGTTACAGTGTTATGCGTCCGTATAAATAGAGCTTCTCTGTTTGTCTGACAGTGGTAGCGACCTAGCGAAAATAAAACGTCTCCAGTGTTGTCATTCGAAATGAGGTCTACACAAAAACTGTGACAGAGACTTCCGCACAAGAAGGACCAACACAATCAACATAGCCTGACTGTGTTAGGGGGAGTGACCCCCCCCGAACCCCCCTTTTAGAATGGTTTGCCCCAGCAGCACGGGAGAAGTGCGTGCACTTTTTTGTACGGCGGGCAGTTTTGAATACAGCGGCACATAATGAACACTGTTGTCCGGTGTCTCGTTATTCTTCAACAAACATACAGAAACAGACTGCTGTATGCAACCATGGTTTAAATCTACTATAGGCTGAGTACTAGTTTACCTTAGATGTGCGCTTTATAATGTTATATTGCTCTGTTTTGATTTTATAAAAAAAGCTGTTAAAGCAGCGGTTGTGTGACAAAATATTGTTTTCACTGTTGTTGATGGACAGTAATATTGTGTGAGAGATTATGTGTGAACTGCTCCAAGTGAAAAATGTTCATGTAAAATTGAAAATCAAAATTGTTATTTCTGATTCATGATTCCATGTTGATGAGAGCATTAAAATGGGGGAAAAATAAGGCAAAAAATGTAAAAGGAAATTCAGAAACGATAAAAAAATGTGTGAGTAATCACAATTAATTTTTTAGTCCATTTGAGTTAATTATGACAGTTGCATTTTTAATTAGATTAAATATTTTAATCGCTTGACAGCTCTAATACCAGATACCAGAGGAGCCAAACATCAGCTCCTGGTTGACAGAACAGTCGCACAAGACTGCAGGTCCCGACGTACCAACCTGTGCACAGCCTGGATTGATTACAAGAAAGCCTATGACTGCCACATACATGGATCACTGAATGCTTGGAGTTGTATAAGGTGAACAGGGCCCTAAGAGCCTTCGTTGCGAACTCGATGAGGATGTGGAAAACCACACTTGAAGCCAATGGCAAGCCACTTACCCAAGTGTCCATCAAATGTGGCATATACCAAGGTGATGTACTCTCCCCACTGCTGTTCTGCATAGGACTGAACCCCCTAAGCCAAGTAATCACCAAGACAGGCTATGGATACCGCCTCAGAAATGGAGCTACGATCAGTCACCTCCTATACATGGATGACATAAAGCTTTATGCTAAGAGCGAAAGGGACATCGACTCCCTGACCCACACAACCAGGATCTACAGCAGCGACAATGGGATGTAATTCGGGCCTGAGAAATGTAGTCGGATGGTGACTAAGAGAGGAAAGGTAGTCCGCAATAAAGGGGTCTCACTCCCTGAAGGAACAATAGCAGACATTGAGGACAGCTACAAGTACCTCGGTATACCACAAGCCAATGGCAACCTCGAACTGGCAACAAGGAAAGCGGCTACGGCCAAATACCTCCAGCGAGTGAGGCAAGTCCTAAGAAGCCAGCTCAATGGCAAGAATAAGACCCGGGCAATAAACAGCTATGCCCTGCCAGTGATCAGATACCCTGCAGGAATAATAAGGTGGCCAAAGGAAGAGATTCAGACCACGGACATTAGGACCCGAAAGCTCCTAACCATGCATGGAGGGTTCCATCCCAAATCCAGCACCCTGAGACTGTACGCAAGCCGAAAGGCAGGAGGCCAGGGACTAGTGAGTGTGAAAGCCACTGTCCAGGTTGAAACATCCAAGCTCCATGAATACATCAAGGAGAAGGCTCCAACGGATGACGTACTCGGAGAATGTCTCAGACAATGGGGAACAGAGGATGAGGCGCTGGAAGAGGGACCATCATGGGAGGACAAGCCCCTACACGGGATGTACCACCGGACCATAACTGAAGTGGCCGATCTCAAGAAGTCCTATCAGTGGCGAGAGAGGGCTGGCCTGAAGGACAGCACAGAGGCACTCATCCTGGCTGCTCAGGAGCAGGCCCTGAGCACCAGAGCCATTGAGGCCCAGATATACCACACCAGACAAGACCCATGGTGTAGGTTGTGCAAAGAGGCACCTGAGACGATCCAACACATAACTGCAGGGTGTAAGATGCTGGCAGGGAAAGCCTACATGGAACGCCATAACCAGGTGGCTGGCATAGTCTACCGAAACATCAGTGCTGAGTATGGACTGGAAACCCCAAGGTTACCTCCGAAGGTGGTGGAGAATGACAGAGCGAATATCTTGTGGGACTTCCAGATCCAGACTGACAAGATGGTAATGGCGAACCAACCAGATAACATGATCATGGATAAAGGACAGAGGAAAGCCGTTGTAGTGGATGTAGCGGTCCCAAGTGATGGAAACATCAGAAAGAAGGAACATGAGAAACTCGAGAACTACCAAGGGCTCAGAGAGGAGCTGGAGAGAGCCTGGAAGGTAAAGGTGACAGTCGTGCCTGTGGTGGTCGGAGCACTCGGGGCAGTGACCCCCAAACTAGATGAGTGGTTGTAACAGATCCCGGGAACAACATCGGACATCTCAGTCCAGAAATGTGCAGTGCTGGGAACAGCAAGGATACTGTGCAGAACCCTCAAGCTTCCTGGCCTCTGGTAGAGGACCCGAGCTGAATGAGGGACGGACACCACCCGAGGGGGGGTGACACGAGGAATTTATATATACACAGTAATCTCTCTTTTATCGGGGGGGTTACGTTCCAAAAAGAACCAGCATCTGCCACTGGTAGGCAGGGCCTATTTTTTTTAAGTCTAGTGTTTATACAATGAAACAATTATCAGGAAATCCGCTATGTTGATTTTTTTTTTTAATTTAGGCATTTTATAGATGTCACATTTTACAAATACTTGATTTTATCTTGTCATGAAACTGTCGGTGTTTTATCCAAAGATATTTAAGATGTATCGTAAAACATAGCTTTTTATTCCGTCTAACACTAAAAAGTGTATGTTAGAGGTTTATTGTGCCTTAAAAATAAATAAATCAATCTAATTCCAGTATGCCAGTACCCCAAAGGGGCCCTGTTTGCAAGAGCCCTTTTTAGCTATTTTATTTAATTCATTTACTTTATTTTATTTTTGGCTGTTGATTTTTTACTTTTTACTTTCATATGCTAAAAGTAAAGTCTTTATTTACTTATCTTGCCTTTGGCAAGTGCTCTTCAAGTGCCTTGGTTTTTTGTTCTTTTTTGTTGTTTTTGTCCTTTTGTTTTGTCACGTTTGTTGTTTCAGGGCGGCCCGGTAGTCCAGTGGTTAGCACAGTGCAGAGGTACCGGGTTTGATTCCAGCTCCGGCCTCCCTGTGTGGAGTTTGCATGTTCTCCCCGGGCCTGCGTGGGTTTTCTCCGGGTGCTCCGGTTTCCTCCCACATTCCAAAAAACATGAGCGGCAGGCTGATTGAACACTCTAAATTGTCCCTAGGTGTGAGTGTGGGCGTGGATGGTTGTTCGTCTCTGTGTGCCCTGTGATTGGCTGGCAACCGATTCAGGGTGTTCCCTGCCTACTGCCCGGAGACAGCTGGGATAGGCTCCAGCACCCGCCGCGACCCTAGTGAGGATCAAGCGTTTCGGAAGATGAATGAAATGAATGTTTGTTGTTTCATCGTGTGGACCTGATATGGACTGTTTCCAGCGTTTTTTGGCCACGACATTGAAGGAGAAGTATCTGTGCTTGGTGGTTGCGCCTTCTCAGCAGCACACCTGTACGAGCACAGATTTTGATTGGGAGGAATGTCGGTGCCATTGACTGTTGGTGCTTGACAAACCTGGGGCGCTTGGTGTTTTTTGCGCCTGTAATGGGCAGCATTTTTCACAACCCCGTTTTGTTCAGTGGAGATGTCTGCGCTGTTGGACAGTCAGCGTTGGTGTGGCCGGATGGATGGCTGCTGAAGTTGCTGTTGCTGTATCACCGCAAGCGCCTGAGGATAGTCTGCAGAAGCGCCAGCGATGCCCGTGGGAGACGCGCATGTTCATCGAGAGTCTGGCCGAGTCCGTAGCGCTGGCAGGAGTGTAATGTCCACGTCATACCGCTTCACCAGCATTGCGAGTTCATCAACTTTGGTGGACTTGCAATCGCAATTCCATTGCAGGAGCGTCAGCTGATGCTTCCTGAGCGACGGCAGGGCCTTCTTCCTCACATTGGGACTTGAGGGGGGCGGCTGTTGTGGTACATAGCAGGTTGGACAGGACCACGTTTTGTTCCGCCGTCGGACCTCAACAGCTCCGCGTGTCTCCGGCGCGCACTTCAAGTGGAACCGGCGATTGCAGGAGCAGCAAATGAGGGGCAGGCGGCAGTGGGTGAGACGCCTTGCGCAGGCTGGGGACATTGCGTTCTCCGCGGTTCGGGAGGGTCTTGCCTCGTCTGGTAGTATTGTCAGCGTTGGGCAGGCACGATCTGCCGCGCCAATCGACTCCAGTGGACTGTTGCGGGAGTCCGGAGCAGGAGCGGTGGGCCACCGCCGCACAGCTGGCACAGGTCATGGGCGTGGTGCCCCTGGCAATCCAGACTCGGCAGACCGTGCAGGTTCTCGTATCTTCAGAGGTGATTGCCGATTTGCGACAGGTGATTGCGACAGCGGCTGGGTTGGACCGTGTTCGCAGGTCGCCAGATGGCGAACCCTCGCAGGACACCACGGGAAGGTTTCGGTCCTCGTCCAGGCTGCTAAAGTTGAGGATGAGGAGAGAGGAGCGTCGGCGTAGAGCGCCGACGCGTATTTGGAACCAAGAGTCGCCGCTTGGAATTGAAATGGATTTCCATGGGAAAGGAGAAGTGAACCAATCTATTTTTTCGTCAATGGATGCTCCAGCTTCTTGTTGACTTCGAAACTTAGCTTGTAGCCGACGTGTGCACATTTTGAGCATGACGTCTCTGATCCGCTGGTTAAAGCACACTTTGATTCTCTTCTCTTTCATCTCAAACTGCTTCAAACAACAAAGCGTGTGACGAAAACGTGGTTAGGACTGCACGACTGTCCGTGTTTTATGTTATGTGTTGTGTTTATTATTTTACTTGATGTTAACTGTTTTGTTAAGCGCTTTGTTACAGCTGCCGCTGTTGTGCAAGCGCTATATAAATCAGCATGTATTGTATTGTATTATCTTGTTATTATGAATGTGTGTTTCTTGAAAATAAACATAAACCAAAACTTATGGAACAACAAAAACAGGACATGCAACTCGAAGGAAAAACTGAGAAAAATACTTTTGATTTTCTTTCAGAGTTGCTTCTGAACACCCTCAAGAGATGGTGAGACCATACGACTGGACATTCACCACAGATTACCGGGGCACCCTAATAGGAGAGGAAATGCAGCTCAAGGTGGGTTAATAGCATATCTAATATGGACTGGAACATCAGAATCATCTTTATTGGCCAAGTATATAGAAACACACTAGGAATTTGTCTCTGGTAGTACAGGCTACACTAGTATTATTTCAGTAAAATAAGGGTACCGTTGTGCAGTAGTCCCACCCAATGACAGCTGTGAAACAATGTGCAGTCATTAAGCAGAGATAAAGTGATCAGATCGTAGAATTTAGAAAAATGGTCCTTTCAAAAAGTGATGTTGAACTGAATGTTTTCCGTTCTCTACACCAACCTCCCCCCAAAAAACAAAACTGACAATGAGATGAAATGGGTAGAATGATTCTGAACTGCTGTAAAGCAACCATAACAACAGATGGGCACTTTACCGTATTTTTCCGGTCCGTGCTCGGTCCGCGTCTCCTTATTATTCATAAAATAATTGTTCTCCGTCCCTGTCCGTCCTCATCCTTTTAAGTCGCTTCCGTCCTTATCTCCCACCAGTCCCACCCCAAAATTCTCACCATGTCACCAGCTGTTGAAAAAAAACATCTCCACAGTAGCAGAGCTCGGGAATGGGGTGTTATATTTCATAAATAAGTCCACCTACGCCTCCCTTACAAGCACTGTAGCAGTAGGTTTAATTCACTTTGTAAGAACAAGCAGCAATTTGAGAACTTGTAAGCAATTCCTCCAAAAAGAAGCTTCCAGCGATTTAGTGCCACTCACAATTGAAGTTTACTGTCAAATTGATTTAAAAAAAGGCAATTGAAAGTATTTTTTTTTTAAACACCACATAAATTTGCTTTTTAGGTCTGCTGGCTTAACATGATGAGAAATGCTATAGACGGGAGAACACAGCGCCTGAGTGGCATTGTTATAGTCAAATCGCAGTTAGTAACAGCTATTTGTACATAAATGTTACGGTGGCACATTAGACACGTAGACAGACACGCTACACATCAGACAGCAATAGGTGACAAGTGATCACTCTGTTTGGCAGGGACATAACGAGTCAAGAAACTTAAGTGAAAAAAGCAAATCAATAGGGAAAAAGAAGGCATCCAAAGAAGTCATACACAGGTTTTGCTCATTATACACTTCATTTACAATGCTGTAAAAGTTTAAAAGCCTACCGTATTTTCACGACTATAAGGCGCCATTAAAAGTCTTAAATTTTCTCCAAAATGGACAGGACGCCTTATGGTGCGGAGCGTCCTTTATATGCGCCGAGTTCCAAAATCTGACTGACAGCCGACACGCTGTTTATATAGAGAAAAGGCGGAAGTGACTGTGAAAGAAGTCGGCCAATCAGGGAAGGGTGGGCGTGTATATATACATATATGGAGAGGGAGAGAGAGAGAGAGAGGGAGAGAGAGGACAGACAAGCTAGTCCGCCAATGGTGAAGGGTGGGCGTGTAAGTGGACGCCTCAAGCCAGTACCAACACTTGTATAGCGTGTGGCAATGTGCATTGTTGCAAAACAACTCCGGTTTTGGTTTCTAAGAACCCCTGAAAATAAATTCGACAAAAAGACACGCCTACGAAGCTCAGTTCAAACTTAAAGCCACCGGTTATGCTTTTGGCATGCGTGCCCATCTCACAGCAGCGGTGAAAAAACAAGTCAAGCAAATGAACTCTGAGCTTGCCGTTATTCCCGGAGGTTTGACTAAAGAACTCCAACCGCTGGACATTGGCATCAACCGGGCGTTCAAAGTAAAGTTGCAAACGGCATGGGAACAATGGATGATCGGTGGCAAACACAACTTTACAAAGAGTGAGAGGCAGCGCTTGGCGAGTTACGCCACAATACGCAACAACGAGAGGGAACGCGGCGTTTTTGATGGATTACGGTACTTGCACAATTGTTCAATTCTTTCTACACACACACGCGCTGCCACCATGTTTCGCTCTGTTCTTTACTTTCAAATGTGGGAAAGCTTCACACGAGAGAAATGTTGACTTTGCTGTTGCTACTCCTTCTTTCCGCTCGGCAATGCGTAGCAACTCACACTAGCATGTGATGCATTCAATGACAACTGAGATGTGCAGTCCTCTGCTTCTGATACAGAGGATGAGGACTTTGATGGATTTCTGGGTGATGATTGATCGAAAAACGTGAGAACATTGTACGATGGCTAAATAAAATACACCCGAACTCAGTTCTGCTTTCGTTGCCTTTTTAAAAACGTGTTTTTATCTTATCTGTATGTCTTGGCATGCTACCGTATGCTTCAAGCTAACGTGTTAGAGTGCGCGCATGCATGCCGTATGTTTAAGCTGGCGTATGTTTTACCACTGTAAAACTGCGGCTATTCGTACGATGCGTCCTGTGTATGTGTAAAATACAGAAATGTCACGCATTAATGAGACTGCGGCCATTAGTACGATGCGTCGAATAGTCGTGAAAATACGGTACTTCCTGATTTATCTTTTTGCTTGCACTCACCATTGTAAACAAATTTAAATATTAGTTTAAGACGGCACAAGAAAACAAGCAATGCAGTTTTTAAATCAAGGTTTTTATTATTCAGGGAGAAAAATCCCAAACCTACATGACCCTATTCATTAGTTCATTCTCCGAACCACTTTATCCTCACTAGGGTAGCAGGGGGTGCTGGAGCCTATCCCAGCTGTCTTCGGGGAGTAGGCAGGGGACACCCTGAATAGGCTGCCAGCCAATCACAGAGACGCACAACCATCCACACTCACACCTATGGACAATTTAGAGTGTTAAATGCATGTTTTTGGAATGTGGGAGGAAACCGGAGTACCCGGATAAAACCCACGCAGGCCCGGGGAGAACAGGCAAACTCCACACAGGGAGGCCGAAGCTGGAATCGAACCCAGTACATCTGCACTTCGAAGTCGACGTGCTAACCACTGGACTACCGGGCCGCCTACATGGCCCTATGTGGGGAAAGATTCATTGCCCCCTTAAGCGTTACAACTGGTTAGGTCACTCTCAGCAGCAACAACCAAAATCAATAGTTTTCTGTAAGTGACATAGTCTTTCACGTCTTGAATTTTTTGATAAATGGGAATGTTCAGCCTCGGTAAGGATAGGTAAACAGTTTAAAGTTGTAACTGTGTGAAGTGATTGAAAATTGTAGAAATGAGAAACAACCCCCCAAAAAATCAAATTTGTGATTTTTTTTTAGGGGCGGGTATTTTACTGTAATGGTGAAAATATTGAATTTATTTATTTTTAAGGGGAAATTTTTGGCATTGGTCGATATAAGATGAACAGTTTTGTTGGAACGGTTTGTATCGCTTGGAAAAAATACAAATTAGAGGGGGATCATAATAGATATCTTAATAGAATTTTAGTGGGTATTTTAATTATAAAACGTGTGAATTTTTGCCAATGGTTGTGCTAAGCAGAGCAGTTTAAAGTTGAAATCATTTGAATCTGTCAAAAAAATTAGATATTGAAGGGGATTTTTAATTTGGGGTGGGTGGAATCTTTGAATTTGTGGTCAAATTTGGCATTTGGCAAATTTCAAGTCAGAATGGTTTGAATCAGTCAAAAACTGTAAAAAATAAAAATTGTAGAGGTATATATCCTGTATATATAGGAAAAAACTTCATTTGTCCCACACTGGGTAAATTTGCAATCTACAGCAACAAAATTGATGGGGCGTTGGTATAAAAGAAAAACCAAACAGAAAAATTCAGATTACCGTATTTTCCGTACTAAAAGACGCACTGGATTATGAGGCGCACCTGAAATGTGCACTGAAAATGTGCACACGTCTGCTACAAGCTAAGTTTTGAATGCAAACACGAAGCTGTAGCGTCCATTGATGAAAAGAGATTGGCTCACATCTCCTGTCCAACGTATTCCGCTTCAACTCCAAACTGCGACTCCCAGTTCCACATCCGCATCAGCACTCTGCGCTGATGCTCCTTTCTTCTCATCGTCGACTCCTCAAGCCTTCATCCATCCAGCCGCAGACCGTCCAACAGCACCGATCTCTCCGCTGAACAAAGCGGGGCTGTGTAAAATGCTGCCCATTACAGGCGCAAAAAAAAAACATAAGCTCCCGAGAGCTGTCCCCGACATTCCTCCCAATCAAAAGCAGTGCTGGTATGCCCATGCCGCTGAGAAGGCGCAACCACTAAGCACTGAGTCTCCGCCTTGATGAATGTCGTGGCCAAAAAATGCTGAAAAACAATACACATCCAGTCCACACGACACAACAGCAAACACAAAGTGACAAAACAAACACAAAAACAACAACAACAACAAAAAAAAGCAAGGCTCATGAGAGCACTTGCCGACGGCTGCCTACTCGGGCACCATCTTGGACTTCATTCCATCCATCGATATTCTACTGCTTATCCGAGACCAGGTCGCGGGGGTAGCAGCTTTAGCAAGGAAGCCCAGACTTCCAGACTAGTCTCTCCAGCTTGTCCTGGGTCTTCCTCGGGGTCTCCTCCCTGTGGGAAATGCCTGGAACACCTCACCAGGGAGGCCTTCAGGAGGCATCCGAATCAGATGCCCAAGCCTCATCTGGCTCCTCTCAATGTGGAGGAGAAGAGGCTCTATTCTGAGCCCCTCCTGGATGACGAGCTTCTCACCTTATCTCGAAGGGACACCCTGCGGAGAAAACTCATTTCGGCCGCTTGTATTCGGGATCTCGTTCTTTCGGTCACGACCCATAGCTCGTGACCATAGATGAGGGTTGGGATGTAGATGGACCGGTAAATTGAGAGCTTTGGGTCAGCTCCTTCTTTACCACAACAGACCGATGCAAAGTCCGCATCACGGCCGACACTGCACCAATCCGCCTGTCGATCTCTCGCTCCCTTCTGCCCTCACTTGTGAACAAGACCCCAAGATACTTAAACTCCTCCACTTGGGGCAAGATCTCCTCCCCGACCCGGAGGGGGCACTCCACCCTTTTCCGACTGAGGACCATTGTTTCAGATTTTAAGGTGGTGATTTTCATCCCAACCGCTTCACACTCAGCTGCGAAACGCTCTAGTGAGAGTTCGAGAGCCCTGCTTGAAGGAGCCAACAGTACCACATCATCTGCAAAAAGCAGAGATGTAATACTGAGGCCACCAAAATAGACCCACTCAACGCTTCGGCTGCGCCTAGAAATTCTGTCCATAAAGGTTATGAACAGATTCGGTGACAAAGGGCAGCCTTGGCGCAGTCCAACCCTCACTGGAAAGGATTCAGATTTATTGCTGGCAATGCGAACCAAACTCTGACATCGGTGGTATAGAGACCGAACAGCCCATATCATGGGGTTCGGTACTCCATACCCACGAAGCACTCTCCATAGAACTCCCCGAGGGACACGGTCAAACGCCTTCTCCAGGTCCACGAAACACATGTAGAGTGGTTGGGCGAATTCCCACATACCCTCGAGGACCCTGCTAAGGGTGTAGAGCTGGTCAACTGTTCCACGGCTAGGACGAAAACCACATTGCTCCTGCTCAATCTGAGGCTTGACTTGCTGACAGACCCTCTTCTCCAGCACCCCTGAATAAATCTTACCAGGGAGGCTGATGAGTATGATCCCTATGTAGTTGGAACACACCCTCCGGTCCCCCTTTTTAAAAAGAGGGACCACCACCCCAGTCTGCCAATCCAGAGGCACTCTCCCCGATGACCACGCGATGTTGCAGAGGCGCGTCAACCACCAGGACAGCCCCAACATCCAGAGCCTTGGGGAACTCCAGGCGAATCTCATCCACCCCTGGGGCCTTGCCACCGAGGAGCTTTTAACCACATCGGTGACTTCATACACAGAGATAGGAGAGCCCACCTCAGAGTCCCCAGACTCTGCTTCCTCCAAGGAAGGCGTGCTGGTAGAGTTGAGAAAGTTTTCAAAGTACTCTGCCCACCGGCTTACAACATCCTGAGTCGAGGTCAGCAGCGCCCCATCCCCACTGTACACGGTGCTGGTGGTGCACTGCTTCCCCCTCTTGAGACGTCGGATGGTGGACCAGAATTTCCTCGAAGCCGTCCGGACGTCGGCTTCCATTGCCTCACCAGACTCTTCCCACGCCCGAGTTTTTGCCTCGGCGACCACCGAAGCTGCCTTCCGCTTGGCCAGTCGATACCCGTCAGCTGCCTCTGGGGTCCCACAGGCCATAAAGGCCCGATAGGACTCCTTCTTCAGCTTGACGCCATCCCTTACTGCTGGTGCCCACCAGCGAGTACGGGGGTTGCCGCCACGACAGGCACCAACCACCTTATGGACTTGGACTTCAATGGGATGGTTCATTTGGCTTTGTGACAGATATGTGGTCTACATTTAGATGTTTGTAGTTATTAACGTTTATTGCATCGAGGGACTGTTCTGTTTGAGTGTGAAATGTCGGCCGATATTTGATTGCACCTGGCGTCTCACCGACTGCAGGAGTTGACAGATTATCTCATGTTCCCTTTCCTGAGGCAATATTGATGGACAAATCGTCCCTTCGCCCGGAGTGGTGATTATAGGGAATCGTTACTCATGGGTCACTTTTTGACAGGAGTCTCTCTGTCTGTTATTGTCAATCTTAATATTTTCTGCTACTAACTGTGTCTGTTTCTTTCTTGCTGATCTTCAAGGTGGCTGAGACGACAGAAAGAATTAACTTGGAGAAGCTGAGGGCCCGTGAACAGATTGTGTTCTTTGACGAGGTCCTACTCTTTGAGGATGAGCTGCATGACCATGGGGTCTCAATGATAAGTGTTAAAATTGTAAGTGCTGTCTTGATACGCTTCACGTTATGATGATTATCACAATATTGTGGGGAGGTTGGCAATATAAAAAAAAGCTCACGGAACTGTGTAAACATTCATGATATTGTGTAAAAAAAAACCCAAACAAACAAACAAAAAGTTAAATGGCATTGGAATCCCATTTTTTAAATTTTTTTAAGATCAAAGGCTTGTGTCACACTGCAGGCAAATCTGACCCAGATTGGATTTTTATACGACCGTTAAGTTTTTTTCCTTCTCACAGTCTGAGCGATTCAATAATGATTGTTTGGTTGTTTTTTGTTTTCAAATACAAGATGGGCCAGTTTCGTATGTGGTCCTGGATTGGGTACTTATCGAATTTTTGCAATGTGACCGCAGTCTGAACGGGCAGGTCCACTATCCGACATAGACGTTATCAGATGCGCTCCACACAGGCAAAGGTTACAGTATTGACTTTATATCTTAATTAATATTTTCCCCCTTGAAACAAAAAACAAAGCAGACATTTGTGGTGATACTAGTAATGCCGCCATGTAGACCAGGGGTGCCCAACCTTTTTTGACTGAAGATCTACTTTTCAAGCAGCCAATATCACACAATGGAACCCCGTTCTCGTACGTGCACGTCCACACACATCCGCATAGCACAGCCCTAACATGAACGAAACAGAAAAATAAACTAAGATTCAAGCCTCGTATGGCCAAAGTGTATAAAAAGGAAATCACTGTCTACTTTAGTGAGACCTGACACAGGGAGGCTAGGATGCACTTTTGTCGTGTGCCAAGCGCAGAAACATCACTATATCGTACCTCGCATGTACTGTTTTAAAATGCTCCACCTGGCATTCCCGATTCCCTTTCTTTGCCAATGCCATCTTTGCATTGCAGGCAAACAACAATGAGAATAAACAAAAAATAGCTGATCACTCGCTGCAATTGCAGACTGCTGACCGCTCACAACTTCCTGTGATGCAGGTCATGTGCCACCAAATAAATTGGTCCTAGGTGTTCTAATTTATTTATTTTGAATACTTTTTTGTGGACGCAAGACTGATTCTGTATTCTGTAATGTACACTAAGACAAAAATATTAATAATGTGCGGTCGACATGGGACCAGTCCATGGACTACTGGTCGACGACGATCAACTGGTTGGGCAATCTTGATGCAAATGCTTAATTTATGATGTGCGACAATGACATGACATCTATGTAGTTCACGATACCTTGACGTGGGCGAAAAGCAATCTTCTTTGATGGACGCACGCTGCTTTTAATATCATGACACCGATTATATTGTGAAAAATCTAATGTAGTGATGATAAACGTATAATATAATCATAATATTTTTATGCTATTGTTCCTTTTTTTGTGCCCTTAAAGCAACAGCGCTAACACGCCATAGTTGCTCTCAATCTCTTTTTCATGGGGTTTTTTCCTTGTGACAAAACTACAATCATAGTGTAGCTATCCATAGTATATCTGTCGACCATTCGTTTGTTGGCTTCTGCTTAACTGGGTCTGAGTCAAGCAGGAAGCAGTCATTTTTGAATCCAGACTCTCCACCTGAGAATGCTAAGTATCTCAAGTTGAACTATGGTTGGTGGTCAGATATGCTTAGAATCATTGTGTGTGTTGTGTTCAGCACATCACAGCAAAGGTAGAAGTGATATTGTCCCCTGCCCAATTGGTTTTCAGCTTTGATAAAAAAATATGCTGACTATTTTTCATCAATTTTTCTTTTGCACTCTATTTTCTTAAATTGACACTATTTCGTGTGTGCCTGTGTGTATGTGATGTGATGCCATGCCATGCCGTGCAGAGGGTGATGCCCACCAGTTTCTTCACATTGCTGCGTTTCTTCCTACGAGTGGATGGTGTCCTGATCAGAATAAATGACACACGCCTGTATCATGAGGTAAGTTGACAGGACATAAGGCTAAAGAAAACGGCGGCATGTACCACATATTTTTATTTTTTTTTAACCCAAAAAATACTAACACAATGGGAAATTAGGTGATCCATTTAAAGGGCAAGTGTGAGGTAAACTAGGCCAACCATCTTTTGAGTAATACTTACGGATAAAACTATAAAAGTAGCATACATATTTGTTTTAACGCAACCACCCAGGTTCATAGTTAGACCCATAGAAACACTCTTCATCACAAAAATGCTCTTGTTTGGCAATCTACAGCAAGTGACACCATTCACAGAATTGGCAGTCAGCCATTGTTGATTGTCCCGTTAACTGCTCTTTGCCATTGAGTTGTTCTGCGAAAAGCCTCGGCGCTGTGTAGCGATGCATTGTTCACATTCAGGCAAACAATTGTTTGAGTGCCCACCCCCAAAAAAAAGAATAGGGAACACAAATGGACCAGGTTTGTTCTCGTAAAGCAAATAAATTTCACGCTGGTGCTTGATATAACGGTTTGCAAAAGGTGGATGTGACAACCAGTAAACTCTGGCTGTTGCTTATGAAAATGTTCGATTCAAAGTATTATACGAGTACATGGATGTAATCCTATCCAAAAACATTCTAACTATATTGGTGCATGGATGGAATCCTCTGTCATGGTTTGCAACTAATAATGCTGCAGAAGGCCTGCCGATATATTGTGCGCAGTGCCCGTACAACGCAACCTTAGGGCTGGCAACCGTTTCAGGGTGTCCCCCGCCTCCTGCCCGAAGACAGCTAGGATAGGCTCCAGCACTCTCCGTGACCCTTCTGAGGAGAAAAGCGGTTCAGAAAATGGATGGATGGATGTATTTATTTAGTTGTCTAATTTTTGAAACAAATTTTTGAAGACAATTTGTCCTTTCTTTTGCTTCCAGGCTGGACAGAAATACATGTTAAGAGAGTTCTGCACAAGGGAAAGTAACATAGCTGAACTGAAGGTAAACTTTGTACAACAATCTAAAGCCCGCCACATCATTTTATGTGGCCTTCAAAAAGCAAAGATGTCAACCTTGATGACATTTCCTAAAATCGCTGCCAACATTTTTTATTCTAATTTGTAATATATAAGATTGATACTGTAAGCATTTCTTCTTACCAAACTCCTCATTACAGTAACTTTAACAATAGGTGAACAAATCCTTATTCTTGGCTTCTTTATATAGTTCAGTCATCACGGCCCTCCAAGGAAAATTGTAATTAAAATTTGGCCTGTGACAAAAATGTGTTTGACACCCTTGGTCTAAAGCATGTTCCACATCAGACCTGGGCAGCTAGGTCCTGCTGGTCACATCCGGCCCGCTCCATTGTCTGACAGTCTCTCACTATGTTTTGGTACTCCAAATGAAGTGCACACTGTATGGTGCTTTTGTTTTGAAAATGCTGGGTTTATGTTGATGTTTGATTTTGATTATTTTCGCTGCATTTGGTGACTTTTCAACCCCTCTGTGGTTCTGTTGGTCCACCACAGTTTGGTCTGTGGTGGCCCCTACAGAACTAGCACTGACCATTAGTGCACTTCAGGTGGTCCGACACTGTCACGTGGTGGGCACCGTTAACATTGAAACCTGCCCTTTTGCCACTAAGTTATGTTAGCAACATTTGTGTTTTCCAAATGCTGGGGGGAGGAGGTGGATTTACTCTAATAATACGCGTATCAATGCAGACTGTAGACAGAAACTCATCTTGGTAATTTTGCCAGGCCTGATGTTTCATGAGTTTTCGTGCATGTTTAGACCTTCAAACGTAGTGTTTTATTGGCGAATGACATGTTACTATGGCACCAGCTTTTCACAAAGTCCGGAAAATACGGTAGTTCCTCATAAAGTGGACATACTGTATGTCACGCTTAAACACTCCTATTCACCACCAACCCAAATGACATTAGAGCTTCTTTGCCATTTAACCCTTGGGTCCTTCAAATGAAAAAAACCCTTAAGTTACGCATTTTACAAGTTTTGTAATGATGTATTTTGTTATAGATTCTTTTTTTTTTCAAACACTCAAAATGTTCAGAGGCATCTGTGCTACCCATACATATATAGTTTTTATTAGTTCTTTGGGATTTTTTATTATTTATTTTTTGCAAAAGGAAAAAAAAATTGTCTGGAGGTCCCAACCAAGCCCTACTAACAATCCTGACCGGACGTGTTCATGTAAAATGGATTGCTTTGAAGCCTCCTGCAAAAAGGCAAACTCATTTGTGATCCTCTAGCGCCACCTAAAAGTTGCACAATTGGAATGACCTCAACCCAACAATGTGGCATGCATACGTCTGTCCAAGCGAAAACAAAGCGATTGACGTAAAAATGCATGTTTACACATTAGGTTTACGATGCATTCAAAACTATGAATTATAATGGGTCTCTATGGTGCAAAATATGTAAATTGTGAAGATTACGGAATCAAAACCTTTTTTATTATTGCTGCAATGCCTGAGAATTATCAGCCGGTAACGTCATGAAATTTAGGCCATTTTAGAACCGCCCCATACGTTTCAGCTCTCTCGTGTTTTTCCGAATGCCTTTGCCTTTGATTCAAAGACATAATTTTACATTTATCGCAAGCGGTGGACTACGAGGGTTAAACATCCTGTGTCCATTACATAACTGTGCACCTTGCACATGATTTCCACTGGAGAGGTCCCACTGTTCCCTTAAATTTGGAAAATGATTTTTCAAAAGTCAACTCAAAATATTACAAATGAAATTTAAGACGGCTGTCAGTAAACTTTACAATGCAGAACAAGTTCATAAAAAAAGTTATTTTTAAAAGTTGATACGTCGTAACATTGTTTTTTTCCCCCCTGTTTTTCAGAGTGTTCCTCCTTCATTGTACACTGATCCGAATGAGATTGCTCAACATTTAACTTTCAAGCTCAGAGAGTGTGAGAAGTTGGAATTTCCCGAGCAGGAGCCTGCTAATGAAGACCTTTAATGACCAGTTTATTCTTCTTTATTTTTTTTGTTGAACGGACTTGTTCAAATAATAAATAATACAGTCACCATCGTGTATGTAAAGTTAGTTGATATATGCATGCACTCAGCATACTAGTAGTGCCAAACAGCCCTCCACCACATGATATTCCAATATTCCAAGACAGGTGAATGAAGGAAGACACTGGGGATATTTTTGGTGAGGAATTCACATCTTATATATATATATATATATATATATATATATATATATATATATATATATATATATATATATATATATATATATATATATATATATATATATATATACACACACACACACACACAGTCACACAAACCCTTGTGTAATTTGCAGGGTCACGCACATGCACACACCCACTTACACTCGCACACAAGCACACACCCCTGCATGTGAGCACAACGTCACACTTTCAACTCACTAACTAACTCCCTCCTGTATATATTTCACTTTAATAGTTGTATGTGTATATAAACGGTTATTTTGATTTCAAAAGCCCCTTTTGCCATGTTATATTCCTTTGGAGAATGAAATCAACCATGATTTTAAACTATGTATTATCAATATTCATTATTCCAAACATGAGAAAGCATTCAGCAAACATAACTGGAATCGAGCAAAAGGACTCCAAATCCCAACGGCCAAACCCGTAAGTGAAGTGCCGGCATTATTGACTCGAGCTGTAACGCAAATTACTTGGTTTAAACGAACATTCTAGTGCAATCGCACAAATGTGACGACTGTGTCAAAATAACTAAATAAAAGACACCACTGTTACAGAAAGACTTTACACGCTATTTAAACTGCTGATCGCGAACGGAATGAACCGTGATTGAAACTAACTGTGATGCTGCTCTTTACACTGGCTGTCACCTGTCAGTGGCAGCCCCGCCCCTCTGAAAGCGCCAGATAAAGTCACCAACATGGGTTTCCCTGGATGGATTTTGTTTGATTTCTACATGATATTTGCGGTCCTCGGGCCCACTTTATATCTGTGGACGAAGGATTAGAGGCTCAAATCCTTCGTTGTGTCAGAGGACCGGCAACCTGAGGCCAAGGCCAAGGACTTGACTCTGAGGCCAAGGCCGAGGACCAAGGACTTGACTCTGATGTCAAGGCCGAGGACCAAGGACCTACCTCCGGTTCTCGAGCCGGTCCATGGCCTCGAGGACTGGCTCGAGGAACACATCACTGGTACCAACCAAGGCCCTCTGCTCCTTCAACAATAACAAGCCATGGTTCACTCCCAAACTCAGGCAGCTTGGAAAAGAGAAAGAGGGCGCATTTAGAAGTGGAGATCGGGCAGTGTACAAACACGCCGAAAACCAATTGACAAAGGAACTTAACATCGCAAAGAGAAGCTATGCAGAGAGGCTGGAAAAACATTCTCTGCTAACGACTGCATCTGTGTGGAATGGCCTGAAAGCAATCACAAACTATAGATTGCCATGCCCCCAAACAGTAAACAATAAGGGTCTGGGTGATGAACTAAACATGTTTTTCTGCCGATTTGAAAAGGACACCGCCATTTCCCACATACACCCATCTCTACCAGAAACTACTCTATCTACGCCCCCACCCTCATTCTCTCCCATACAGATCCACGAACAGGACGTGAAGCAGCAGAAGATCAAGAAAGCTGCGGGGCCCGACAAAGTGTCCACCTCCTGCCTGAAAGTATGCGCTGACCAGCTTGCTCCGGTCTTCACACAAATCTTCAACAGATCCCTGGAGCTGTGTGATGTCCCATCCTGCTTCAAACAGTCGACCATCATCCCAGTTCCCAAGAAACCGGCAACATCGGAACTGAACGACTCTAGGCCTGTCGCTCTGATGTCTGTGGCCATGAAGTCCTTTGAACGCCTTGTGCTGAACCACCTAAAGAATGTCACCGGACCCCTGCTGGACCCTCTTCAGTTTGCCTACCGGGCAAAAAGGTCTGTGGAGGATGCAGTCAACAAAGGCCTGCACTACATCCTCGAGCACCTCAACAGCACAGGGACCTACGCAAGGATCCTGCTTGTGGATATAGCTCTGTGTTCAACACCATCATCCCGGAACTCCTCACCCCCAAACTTCTCCAGCTCGGTGTGTCCCCTACGATCTGCCAGTGGATCCTCAGCTTCCTGACGGGACGGACACAACAGGTGAGACTGGGAAGAACAACATTATCAACACGCACCACTAGCACTGGAGCCCCACAGGGATGCGTCCTCTCTCCACTGCTCTTCTCCCTCTACACCATAAGTGTCAAACTCAGGTCCTGGAGGGCCGCTATCCTGCATGTTTTCCAAGTCTGCCTGTTGCAACACACCTGATTCAAATGATCAGATCATCAGCAAGCTCTGCGGAAGCCTGACATTGAACCTGTTCATTTGAATCAGGTGTGTTACAACAGGGAGACTTGGAAAACATGCAGGACAGCGGCCCTCCAGGACCTGAGTTTGACACCTATGCTCTACACCTTGGGTGCCCAAACTTTTCGGATCGAAGACTTTTCGATCAACTAACCTCACGGGATCTACCCTTACCGACGTGTGCGCGCACGCACACACACACACACACACACACACACATGCCATGATGAGAAACACCCTGAAACTGAGGCATGCGACTCACTTCTGCAGCCTGTTAACTATCGTAGCTCACAAGTACCATTTTAAAGTGCTTCCCTGGACCCTCCTAGATTGCTATTCTTTGCCCGTGCCCTCGGTGAATTGTACACAAAGCAAACTGAATGAGAATAATGTCGATAAAAGGTGGAGCGCAACAGCTCTGATCACAAGCTGCAATTGCAGATTGCTGAGCGCTAACAACTTCCGGTGACGTAATCAGGCGCCACCGTAAATTCAAGATTTACCTGCTTGATTTTATTTCTTTAATATTTATTTTGTGAAAATGAGACTAATAGGATGATTAGGGTGCAGCGTACATGAACACAAAAAAATATGTTACGAACATGTACAAAGACACACAAATGGTTGTTTGTTTGTTTTTTTCTCCTCGACAGTCTTCAGATCTACTCGGGACCTGTCTTAGATCTACCGGTAGATCAGGATCTACCTAATGGGCACCCCTGCTCTACACGAACGATTGCACCTCAACATGCCCAGCTGTCAAACTCATAAAGTTTGCAGACAACACCACGGTCATCGGTCTCATCAAAGACGGCGACGAGTCTACGTACCGACAACAAGTGGAGCAGCTGGAGCTCTGGTGCAGGGCTGACAACCTAGGGCTGAACACGCTCAAGACTGAAGAGATGATCGTGGACTTCAGGAAGCTGCCTCTCACACTATCCAACTGTCCTGTGTCAACCGTCGAGACCTTCAAGTTACTGGGAATCACAGTCTCCCAGGACATGAAGTTGGAGGTCAACACCAACTACATCCTGAAAAGGGCCTAGCAGAGGATGTACTTCCTGAGGCTGCTGAGGAAGCATGGCCTGCCACAGGAGGTGCTACGAGAGTTCTGCACGGTAGTCATTGAATCAATCCTGTGTTCTTCCGTCACGGTTTGGTTTGGGGCTGCCACAAGAAAAGACAAAATCCGACTTCCACGGACAGTTAGGACAGCGGAAAAAATCATTGACACCGCCCTACCCACTCTTGAGGACTTGCACACTGCAAGAATCAAAACAAGGGCACAGAAAATCCTACTTGATACCCCGCACCCTGCCCACCACCTTTTCCAGCTACTCCCCGCAGGCAGGCACTACCGACTCATGCGCACTAAATCCAGCAGACACTTAAACAGCTTCTTCCCTCTTGCCATTAACTCCCTAAACAGTCACTGACGTATACTGCACCGCACCAGACACTTCAAAGCACTCAAGGACATCTGCATAATTGCACACTTCTTGTCCTACAAATACTGCCACTGGTCACTTTAAAATGGTTCAATGATTTTCTGCAGCAACTGTACAGCTGTTATAGTATTGTATTCTACCACTGATCACTTTAGCTCTGCTTGATACTTTGCACATTGTCTCACATTTGTCACTGGGTGGTACCACTGCACTACGGTTCACTTACATTACGAAATGTCCTTCCATATGTAATTTTTCCATACTTATTTGTCACGTCCTTCTTTATGATGATACTAATGCAGCATGTTATACCGGAGACAAATTTCTTGTGTGTTCTACATACTTGGCCAATAAAGATGATTCTGATTCTGATTCTGGAGCTGCAAAAAAATAAAAGCCTTCTATAAAACGTAGGAGACTGGACTGTCTCCGAATTGTTTGTTATTCATTCCTTTGTTGTGTGTTCACAAACGCCACTATAGAATTTATTTTGTAATTTCCTCGCTTAATTTTTTTGTTTGTTTTGGTGCATTATTTTCGCTTTTCTTAGTGTCAGTGAAGTGATCATTAATATCCGTTTTCTGAGGCTGTCTTTGAACGCCTCTCGAGTTGAACGGAGTCGGACGCAGACGTGTCTGTGTTTGTCGAAACCGTTAAAAACATAAATAAAGTGTACGTTTAAAAAAAAAGCTCTCCTTTTTCGGAGTTGCAACATGTATCTATATCTATTTGAGCTATATTAGCCTACGATCAAAATCTTTTTCCATTTTCAAACATTTTTTGATCAAGCTCCAGGGAGCGTGTTGACGACTCCCTTTTGAGTGTATTCAATTAAATACAGGTTGAAGATGATTTGCAAATCATTTTTTCTGTTTTTAATTGAACAAGTCCCAACTTTATTGGAATTGGGTTTATGGAATCTATCCAGCAAGCCATCCATCAGGGTTTGCACGGGTCCATAAAGTTGATAAAAATCAATTAAAAAAGAAGTTGTAAAATTATGTTCTTAATTGTCCATAATTTTCTGGGAAATCTTCTAAAATCCATAAAAATTAACCTGCGGTGTTCATTTCATTTGCGTGCGTCGGCGTGAACAAGTACGCACTGTTGTGTCCGAAAAACGTGAGGACACGGCTTGCTTTTTCAACGGTCTTTTATTCACTGATGTCACAGGTGTCAGTTGTCACCCAACCAACCAATGCTTTGCGACACTGCCGTAACATTGTGTAGCAGTATGGTAAACGGCCATATGCTACATTTACCCCCTCCCTTAATGGAATCTGGAAAACTTCTCAAACCACAAACAACTAGACAAGGGATAGAACAAGCCCTTCCTGAGCTGAGCAAACCGGGTAGACTGCCGGTTTACCCGCTTAGCCCTGTGGGTATTCTGCCACGCAACAGGCGAAGCACTAGCTAGAACTCAGTCACGTAATCGTCTAAATAATGAGGTCGGAGGCGGACCCGAGCTGGACGAGGCCCCGGTCCCTCGGGCACAGCTGGTTCACCATGTTCTTGAAGGCGCCTCACCGGTGTCCCAGGACAAGCAGCAGGAAAATCGTAGTCCCTGTCGGAGAGGTCCAGATCTGCTACAGCTCTTTCATTCAAAGGAGTAGGTGATGCCACTCTCCTGAGGCGACTGGCATGCCAACGTGACCGGTCGGCCAGACGGAAGGTGGCTGGCCCAAGTTGAGCAGTAATCTGGACCGGCGCTGTCCAGAATGAGTCCAGTTTGTGTGAACGGCCGGGCCGGCGAATGCGGACCCAATCTGACACAGTAAGTGCGGGTTGCTACGCCCGGCGCTTCTCATCAAATCGCCGCCTCATCCGCTGCTGCTCATTGGCCACCCTGCTGGCTGGAGAGAATGCTGATGCTGGAGTGGCTCCTGTTGGAGGACAGAGGCGATCAAGGGGCAGCTGCAATTCGCGTCCCAGCATAAGGAAAGCTGGGGAGGTGCCAGTCGTGGCATGAGGTGTTGCTCTGTAATGCAACAGAGTGCCCTGTAGTGCGGAAGAGAAGGGAAGGCCGTCCGCCAGGTGTGCTCTTAGTCCATTCTTGAGGGTTTGGTTGAATCTCTACGCCCCCGTAAGCCTGGGGGTGATACAAGGTGGTCCTGATATGCTTTATCCCCCTCGCTCCCGTGAAAGCTGCAAAGTCAGCTGAGATGAACTGAGGCCCATTATCCGTCGTGATAATTTCAGGCACGCCCCATCGTGCAAAAAGAGAGGATAGGAAGTCCGTGACGACCTTGGTTGTGATAGACCCAGCAGCCAGAACCTCGGGCCATTTTGAGTGGAGGTCGTATGCCACCAGGAGGAAACGCTGGTGTTGAGGCATGGCATACCTAAATGTTCACCGCAAATGTCGACCTGGATATGAGTCCATGGGCCGGCCGGCCACGCCACGGGCTGCAGAGGGGGGGGTGTGGCCAGTCTTGCCGCTTGTGAGGCACGCTAAACAGTCCTTGACCATGGTCTCCACATCATTGTCAATACCGTTGTCTCCATACGTTGCTTGACCCTCACGATACCCAGATGTCCCTCGTGAACCATGGTCAGGATGCGGGGCCTCAAGGTGAAAGGAACTACAGTACAGAGCCCCCTAGCCACACAGACATCACTCCAACAAGAAAGCTCACCCTTCACCCGGTGAAAAGGTGCAAGTTACTCCGAGACCTATGCGGGCCAGCCCTCACGGATGAAGGTCCGGAGCTTGGTTAGTGTTGGGTCTACGGCGGACGCTGCCTGAAGGTCTTGCAGTGAGACGGCAGCTTGGAGGGGTGTGTGGAGATGGAGGATCAAACCTTGTTCCAAGGTGTCATGGTCTGTGTCCGGTGCGGGACTGGGCGTGGCCCGGGAAAGCAAATCCGCCACCACGTTGTCCCTACCTGGTGTGAACTGGGTGGTGAAATTGTAAGCTTGTAACCTCTCAGTCCACTTATACAACTGCAGCGGTTTCTGCCCTGACCCGGTTGTAGCTAATAAGGCTGTGAGAGCCTTATGGTCGGTGCGGAGTGTAAAGTGTCGGCCATACAGGTACATGTGCCACCTCTCACATGGCCAAACACAAGCCAGAGTCTCCCTCTCCCCAACAGAGTACTTCTGCTCAGCAGAAGTGAGTGACCTTGATGCGAAGGCTACTGGGCGCTCTGTCCCGTGATGGAGCTGGGACAGCACAGCCCGAACCGCAGTGTTGGATGCGTCACAGGTCACAAACGTTGGGCTTTCCAAGTCAAAATGGGCGAGTACTGGTGGGGAAGTGAGCTGTGTCTTGAGCCGGCGAACGGCTGCTGAGCATACCGGCATCCACGACCACAAGGCGTCCTGCTTTAAGAGGGCACGCAGTGGTGCGGTTGTATCAGAGTAGTTGGGGAGGAAGCGCAAGTAAAAAGCCGTCATGCCCAGAAAGGTGGACAGTTCTGCGGGGCACGAGGGCTCTGGCAGGCGCAATACTGTATCAACGTTGGAGTGTAGCGGTCAGGCGAAATCCCACAAACTCAATAGCCGATGCCAAAAAGATGCACTTCTCCCCATTCAGGGTGAAGTTGTGGCTCGCCAGCACATCGAGCACCTTGGAGAGGCGGTCATCATGCAGGTCACACATCGCACCATGTACTACGATGTCATCCAGGTAAACAACCACCCCCGGGATGCTTGCGAAGATGGTGGCCATGATCTTTTGAAAACAGCTGGGGGCAGAGCTGAGGCCAAAGGGCATGTGGGTGTAGCGGAAAACCCCCATGTGGGTCACAAAGGCTGTAAGGTTACGACTGTCAGGGTGCAGGGGAACCTGTAGATAGCCTTGGCGCAGGTCCAGTTTTGTGAACACGGTGGACCCATAGAACTTGGCAGCCAACTCCTCCGCTGTGGGCAGTGGGTATTTGTCAGGAATCACTGCCTTGTTAGCCATTCTGAGGTCAACGCGGCGTCGCAGACCACCCGTCTTTTTCTTTGCTGCCACCAGATCCAAGGGGACGCGTCAATCTGCTCAATGATGCCAGCATCGAGGAGTTTCTGTACTGCAGCGATGGCTGTTTGAAAGTGCTCTATAAATACTGTTGACTTGACCTGACTGTAGCTCAGCCGCGATGTCATCACGCAGGGCGAGGGGCAGTCGGCGAAGAGGCTGGATGGTGGGCACAGTAGGATCAAACCTGTAAAGAGCGATGGCCAACGGTGCTGCCAGGATGTAGTCACCGTCAGAATTGCGGCGCCTACGTTGTCAAGTAGGAGTGGCAAGCTCACGCCGTCCAGTTCCACTGTGCACCACTTGAATGGCTTGGCGCCGGAGCCCACGGTGGTCAGGCCCGACTGGTCAGGTGAGCGGGATGAGGGGTTTGTTGGTGTGGGGGCAGAGCAGCACATGCTGGAGAAGTGGTTCATCTTCCCGCAGCGCTGGCATCATTGTCCGGTGGCCTTGCTAGATGGCGCACGCGTGGTGTGTGAGGCCGAGCCACAGTTGGCACAAGGTCTGCGTGTGACGGCCCCTTGACGTCCGGCCACATTTACCTCGGCACCGTCGTAGGTGGAGGTGGAGTCTGAGGGTTGAGCGGTCGGAGCGACAATCTGAGCCAGAGCAGGAGAGCGTGAAGCGGTGGGTGTGTCTGGATTCGCAAGCCGCGTGCCAAGTGTGCTGCATTCTCGAGTTGGAACGCCATTTCCACAGCCTTCGACAACGGGAGGTCGTCCGGCGACAGTAACAGTTTCTCCCGGAGCATGGGATCAATCGTGTGCTCTGCTAATTGGTCCCGAATCATCTCCTCCTCCAAGCGGCCGAATTTGCAGAGGCAAATCGGCAATGTAGTGGTGTACCGGCTCGCCCCTGTGTTGCTGTTGTTGGCGAAAGGTAATGCGCCGGACTATCACACTCTGCGAAGCAGCGAAATGTCCAGCCAATAAAGCGACACAATCTGCATAAGTCCGTGCGGGTCCGAGAGTACGAAAAATGCGCTGGCCCTCGACGCCCAAGCTGTGAAATAGCATAGCCGTTAGCCGTGCGTCGCTTGCCTCGTTTAGTCCGATCGCCGTCAGATATGTTGTAAAAGAGTCATACCAGCGGGACCACGGGACTGGTGGCTCACCGGGGAGCGCAAGGAACGAGGGGAGGGGAGCTGCGTTAAAATCCCATCCTCGTCGCCAAAATGTTGTGTCCGAAAAACGTAAGGACACGACTTGCTTTTTCAACGGTCTTTTATTCACTGATGTCACAGGTGTCAGTTGTCACCCAACCAACCAATGCTTTGCGACACTGCCATAACATCGTGTAGCAGTATGGTAAACGGCCATATGCTACACGCACACGCTCGTCTTTTGATTTCAACCAATCAGTGCCAACACAACCGATGTCACACACGACATACAACAACAGCTAAGCTAAGCTAGCCGAGACGACACAACGCTCGAAGTCGGATGGACACGTTTTTCTGCCAATCTGTGTGTTTCCCTTTTTGGCCAAATATATTTTTTATGACAACTGTCTTGTCCATGGCGTCTTTTATTCATTCCACTGGGGTTTAGCAAGTGTGTTTATAAAGAGACGAAAATCTCTTTACTGTTACTAGTGTTAGTGCTTCAACATGGCTACGCTAGTGAAAGCAAAACAACAAACTCAAACACGTGTTCGTTCAATGTTGTCAACTAATATTCAGATTAATTTTAGGCGATTTTTCCTAAATTCTCCAGAGAAACTTTCATTAAAATTTGAAAATCCGGAGGACTTTCATCACTGCGAATGATACGTTATCCGTTATAAATAATTAATTTCGGGCCGAATTACCGTACTGGCCAGAATATAAGACGGCCCTGATTATAAGACAACCCCCTCTTTTTCAAAACTCAAGTTTGAAAAGAGACTTTTTGAACACCAAATTAATTTTTATGCAGAAAATAATTACAGTACATCTGAAACAAATAATTATAACAATATATTTGAGAGAAAAAGCATGTTATTTTGTCTCATTGAAATCTTAATATCTGAACATTTAAATATGTAAACTAACGTGCAATCACATTTGTAAATGAATGGCTTCTGATTTTTGAAATGTAAATCACATCATAACCTCTCCTCAGCTGCTGGTTAACCTGGATGATCTTCGACCCACTTTTCTCCAGATTGTCGCTACGTCTCTCCATTTTCTGTTATGTCGTCTATTATGTTCTTCTCTCTTCTTTCTTACTGCTATTTTTAATTTTTCTTCTTCGTGCTACCGCTATTTTTATTTTTATTCTTCGTGACAGGGGTTCACTTTGGCATGGGAGTCAAGTTCAGCATTCGCTTCACTGATATCTGGCATCATCTAGCGTAAAAAAACTGAATTTTTAAATGTAATATAGTGTACATGTATTTTCCAAAAAAAAATTTAAGACCGGTGGTCCAGTGGTTAGTGTGTGGACCTCACAGTGTAGAGGTCATGGGTTCAATCCCGGCTCCAGCCTTCCTGTGTGGAGTTTCCCACATTCCAAGAAAATGCACGGCAGGCTGATTGACCACTCTAAACTGCCCCTACGTGTGAGTGTGAGCAAGGATGGTTGTCCGTCTCCGTGTGCCCTGCGATTGGCTGGCCACCGGTTCAGGGTGTCTCCCGCCTACTGCCCGAAGACTGCTGGGGTAAAATCCAGCACCCGCCGCCACCCTTGTGAGAATAAAGCAGATCATAAAATGAATGAATGCTTTATTGTTCTGAACTTCTATCAAGTTGGCAACAACTTTACACCGGATGCAGGTCCTCGATTGACAAACGTGAGAATTCCTCATCTATAGTCCATCCATCCATCCATTTTCCGAACCGCTTGATCCTCACTAGGGTCGCGGGGGGTGCTGGAGCCTATCCCAGCCGTCTTCGGGCAGTAGGCGGGGGACACCCTGAATCAGTTGCCAGCCAATTGCAGGGCACACAGAGACAAACAACCATCTATGCCCACATTCAAACCTAGGGACAATTTAGAATCAGCCTGCCATGCATGTTTTTTGGAAAGTGGGAGGAAAGCGGAGCACCCGGAGAAAACCCACGCAAGCCCGGGGAGAACATGCAAACTCCACACAGGGAGGCCGGAGCTGGAATCGAACCCGGTACCTCTGCACTGTGAAGCCGACGCGCTAACCACTGGACTACCGGGCTGCCCCTCATCTATAGTATGTAATGAATTTTCCTTTTTTCCATCACCCCGTCGAAAATTTTTAGATTAAAAAAGTTTTTTACTTGTGAAATTACAGTAAACAGAAAACAGTTTTCTATTTAAAGTGCTTTTTTTGTTGCTATTTCCGTCCCCTATTTTTCTTTTGGATGAATAATGTACTCTGGGGAGAAGTACAGGTTGGAGAGCTTGGTGTGTGATGTGACACACAAGTCCGACAGAGCACGAAAGCAACACATTTTCGCCGTACGTAAGCTTCACAAGCATTTGCTCTGGAGCAAATTTAAACCAGTTGCGTTCACACGTGCAAATTTACATCGGTGCTGTTTCGCAAACGGGCATTTGCTCCGGAGCAAATTTTTAAACCACATCCCTGGGGTGGATCAAATTTGGTCCGGTGTAAGCCTTTTTCCAGGGCTATGCCGGAGCTAATTTGCACGTGTGAACGCTCTACTGGGGCAGCCCCGGCGTAGCACCGGACCAAATCTTGCCGTGTGAACACCCCTATAGTCAACCAACTTGTGGCACCTTTCAGTTGTTATTTCACTCCATGATTGCTGAACAACATTCCACAATTCAGTTACATTTCTTGGTTTTGCTTCAAAAACAGAATTTTTGACATCACCCCACAAGTTCTCGATTGGATTGAGATCTGGGGATTGGGCTGGCCACTCCATAACATTAATTTTATTGGTTTGGAACCAAGACTTAGCTCATCTACTGGTGTGTTTGGGGTCATTGTCTTGTTGAAACACCCATTTCAAGGGCATGTCCTCTTCAGTATAATGCAACATAACCTCTTCAAGTATCTTGACATACACAAACTGATCCATGATCCCTTGTATGCGATAAATGGGCCCAACACCAGAGTAGGAGAAACGTGCCCAGACCATGATACTTGCACCACCATGCTGCACTGTCTTCAATGTCTACTGAGGTTTGAATTCAGAGTTTGGGGGTCATCTCACACACAGTCTGTGGCCCCTGGACTCAAAAAGGACAGTTTTACTTTCATCAGTCCACAAAATGTTCCTCCATTTTTCTTTCGGCCAGTTGATGTGTTCTTTGGCGAATTGTAACCTCTTCTGCACATGCCTTTTTTGTAACAGAGGGACTTCGCGTGGGATTCTTGAAAATGAAGTTGCTTCACTCAGACGTCTTCTAACTGTCACAGCACTTACAGGTAACTGCAGACTGTGTTTGATCATCCTGGAGCTGATCATTGGCCTTTGGCATTCTGGTTATTCTCCGATCCATTTTAAAAGTTGTCTTCCGTTTTCTTCCACGTGTCTCTGGTTTTTCTACCCATTTGTCAGAGATTTTCTCGGACAAAGTTAAAGAAATGACTCGGCACACAGGAAGTCTTCAATATCGGCGGGAGCGGATCTCTGAGAGCGAACGACGGTTTAGTTGCTCCAATGATACACACTCAGCTCCCTCTCCGCCGGTTCGAACATTTATTGCAAAATACAAGAAAGACACTGCCCCTGAGATTTGCATACCACGCCCCCCGGTCCGGCCACTCGGCAGTGATCTGATCTACCCGAAAACACAAGTCATAGACTTTACTGATGACGAATGTCCACCTGGGCACAACAGCTGTTCCCAAACTGTCTTTTGGTATTCAAAAACCCCTTGTTCCCAATTTGTTTGTTCCCACTCTGTGATTTAATCTAGCCTTCGCCCCCCCTTGCTTTGACGTGATTACTCAATAAAAGGCACTCCGCCCAAACGGCCGACACGTCTACGCAGAGCATGTCCAGACATGCCCAAATTAACCGAAACTTTAAACATAATAAAATTTTCTTCATTGATTTCTCTATCACCATTTTAAGACATTGGAGATCATTTTAGCTGAACAGTCAACACTTTTTTGCACCTCTTTATAGGTTCTTCCTCTTTAATCAACTTTTTAATCAAAGATCGCTGTTCTTCGGAGCAGTGTCTTGAATGACCCATTTTCCTCAAATGCATGTTCAACCTGTGCTGGCTTCTTCATCCTTAAATAGGCGGCACCTGATTCACACCAGTTTTTTTTCTTCCCCAAAATTGCTGAACTCAGAGATTGGTTGCCACGCTGCTGTTTTTTTTAACATACCCCTTTGAACTATTTGCCCAATTGCACAGCCTTGGAGCGTGCCTATTATGAATGGGTCTTGTTTGTTTTCTGAGAATCTACTGCACCTACTGGTAATTTGTCTGACATGTAACAATAAAAAATATACAAAAAAGGGATATTCTGGTCAGGGAAATAAGGGATATTCTGGTTACACATTGCACTGCTATTATTTTGAACAGCACTGTAAGTGCAATATATACTTCCCCGTGCTGCTGGGGCAAACCATTCTGAAAGAGGGGGGTTTCACTCCCCCTAACACAGTCAGGCTATGTTGATTATGTTGGTCCTTCTTGCGCGGAAGTCTCTCTACGGTTTTTGTGTCTACCTCATTTCGAATGACTACACTTGGTTCGAGGACAACACTGGAGAAGTTTTATTTTCGCTAGGTCGCTACCACTGTCAGACAAACACAGAGAAGCTCCACCCGCTCTATTTATATGGGCGCAGAACACTGTAACCTTCCACACAAAATAGTTCCAAAATAGTAACAATCGTGTCAGTGGCATACATCGTATACCTGTATGATACAGAGAGAGAGAATAACAGATAACTTTGGTCTTGTCAGTGGAGCAATCTGGCAACTTTTTAAACGTAAACTTTCCATTCATAAACTCTTTAAGTATCCGTTTTCGGTGTCTCGCGCTGCCATGGCTGGCAAAACTGACATGGGCGTGGACTCCTGCAGCGCGCTTGTTTTGTTTCTGGTGTATTTATAGAGCACCGTAACATCCGCTTGTGACGTGTGCCGCGTTAATCTCGCGAGAAAAAAATTAATCCCGTTAAAATTCATTTAAATTAATGCCAATAAAAACGCGCTAAACTGACGGCTCTAATATATAAGAGCTGTCAGTTTTGCGCGTTTTTATTGGCATTAATTTAAATGAATCTGAACGGGATTAAATTTTTTCACGCGAGTGTCACGTTGGAAGGTGGTGGTGGACCCCAAAAAGCAGGCAGGAGGGAGGAGCAGGGTGTACTTGAAGAAGTGTATTGAAACAGAAAACTAAATCCAAAACAAACGCAGTCCAAAGTATCAAACAAAACCATGCATGACTGGCAAAAAATTCACAGGAACAAAAACATGACAGCAGCAAGCAAAAAGCAACAAACAAACATGACAGCAGCAAAAAGCAACAATGACCCGACAATAAGTGGTCGGGCTGGGAGTCCTTTTAAAGCACTAATTACCTAATGACCAATAGCTGTTCAGCTGCAGGGGGAGCCCTACAGTGCCAAATGTTGGTCCCAAACCGAATCATGACAGCGAGATTAATGCGGCACACGTCACAGCGAGTGTTATGTTGTTCTACAAATAAACCGGAAACAAAACAAGCGTGCTGCAGAAGTCCACACCCATTTCTGTTTTGCCAGTCACGGCAGCACCGATAAACCGAAAACAGATACTGATATGGAAAGTTTACTTTTAAAAAGTTGCCAGATTGCTCAACTGACAAGACCAAAGTTACCTGTATGCTTTGCAGTCGTAAACTGAGCTATCATCACAGCATGTCGAGTCTGAAATACCACTTAATGGCCAAGCACCCAGCTGATATAAGTACTCCGCCCCCTCGTGGAAGACAGACAGCTATGGATCATTTTTAAGCGAAGAAAATGGATAACATGACGAAGAAAAAAATTGCTGAAGCCATAGCTAAATGTATGGCTACTGCATGCAAGCCTGTCAACATTGTCCACAGCTCGATTCAAGATGAAATCATTCGCATTGCATCTAACGACTCCACTACACGCTGTGTACAGAGATTGTACGTAACGGAGAAGGCTAAGGTACACCAAGCGGGAGAAGACACTGTTTCGGGAGAGAAATAAGAAACTACCGTATTTTCACGACTATAAGGCGCCATTAAAAGTCTTAAATTTTCTCCAAAATGGACAGGACGCCTTATGATGCGGAGCGTCTTGTGTATGCGCTGAGTTCCAAAATCTGACTGACAGCCGACACGCTGTTTATATAGAGAAAAGGCGGAAGTGACTGTGGACAGGCATGCGGCAAAGAAGTCGGCCAATCAGTGAAGGGTGGGCGTGTATATATACATATATGGAGAGGGAGAGAGAGAGAGAGAGAGAGAGCGAGAGAGAGAGAGAGAGAGAGAGAGAGAGAAGGCAGACGTGAGAGAGGAAAGGCATGCGGGGAACAGTCCGCCAATGAGTGAAGGGTGGGCGTGTAAGTGGACGCGAAAGGGTCGCCCCAAGCAGGTACCAACACCTCTATAGAGTGTGGCAATGTGCATTGCTGCAAAACAACTTCGGTTTTGGTTTCTAAGAACCCCTGAAAATAAATTCTACAAAGAGACACGCCTACGAAGCTCAGTTCAAACTTCAAGCCATCGGTTATGCTTTTGGCATGCGTCCCCATCTCACAGCAGCGGTGAAAAACCAAGTCAAGCAAATGAACTCTGAGCTTGCCGTTATTCCCGGAGGCTTGACTAAAGAACTCCAACCGCTGGACATCGGCATCAACCGGGCGTTCTAAGTAAAGTTGCGACCGGGCGTTCACAGTAAAGTTGCGAACGGCATGGGAACAATGAATGATCGATGGCAAACACAACTTTACAAAGAGTGAGAGGCAGCGCTGGGCGAGTTACGCCACAATTTGCAAATGGATTGTGGCTGCTTGAACGAACGTGTCTGCTTGCACTGTTGTTCGAGTTTTTGGCAAAGCCGGAACATTTCACACGCAATGAGAGTGACTCTGACAACGAGAGGGAACGCGGCTTTTTTGATGGATTACCGGTACTTGCACAATTGTTCGATTCTGATACAGAGGATGAGGACTTTGATGGATTTCTGGGTGATGATTGATCGAAAAACATGAGTACATTGTACGATGGCTAAATAAAATACAACGGTACTTAGTTTTGCTTCCGTTGCCTTTTTAAAAACGTGTTTTTAGCTTGTATCTGTATGTCTTGGCATGCTACCATATGCTTCAAGCTAACGTGTTTTTAGCGTGCGCGCATGCATGCCCTATGTTTAAGTTGGCGTATGTTTTACCACTTTAAAACTGCGGCCAATAATACAGTGCGTTTTGTCTATGTATAAAATACAGAAATAGCACCCATTAATTAAACTGCGCCCAACCATACGGTGCGGCGAATGGTCGTGAAAATACGGTAGGTTGATGAGCCTCTGGTGAATAAAGAGCAGGTAGCCTGTTAAATACGATGTATGCCGCTGACGTGATTGTTAATTAAAAAATGTGTGAGCAAGTGAATTATGACAGTTGCGTTTTTAATTCGATTAAATATTTTAATCGTTTGACAGCTCTAGTATATATAAATACATATATATAAGCATATATGCAACTGGTATAAGGTGGCTGTGCTATTTACAAATGATACTGGTTTTTCACATATTTTATTTTTTATTCAGCAGCCTGACAGCAGTCGGTAGGAACGAGCGTCGGTATCTCTCCTTCTTGCAGCGCGGGTGTAACAGTCTCTGGCTGAAGGCGCTACCCAGTGCTGTCAGGGCGGGCTGGAGGGGGTTGGAGGGGCTGTCCATCATAGCTTTTAGCTTAGCTAGCGGGAGATGACAGAAAATTTAAGTTGATTCATAGACTGTTTCTTTCGATAGAATCGGCTTTTATTAGTCAAGTCAAGTCAAGTCAACAGTATTTATAGAGCACTTTCAAACAGCCATTGCTGCATACAAAGTGCTGTACATGGAGCAATTTAACATGCACAATAAACAGTAAGACGAAGCACCAAAACAGTAAAACCAAGAACAAATCTAAGTCATGCTGAGTCGAATGCCAAAGAATACGAGTGAGTTTTGAGGAGGGTTTTGAAAATGGGCAGCGAGGAGGCTTGCCGAATGTTCAGTGGGAGGTCATTCCAGAGAGAGGTACTAGCAACAGAAAAGGCCCGATCCTCTCTGAGCCTCAGTTTAGTTCTTGGTACTTCTAATGTCTGGTCCACAGACCTGAGGCGCCGGGCAGGTGTGTAGGGGCGGATAAGCTCAGAGAGCTAAGGTGGCACGAGATTATTCAGAGATTTGAAAACAAATAAGAGGATCTTGAAAATAACTCTAAAATGAATTGTGAGCCAGTGAAGGGATGCCAGAGTAGGAGTTATGTGCTCCCTCTTACGAGTACCAGTCAAGAGGCGGGCAGCGGCATTCTGGACCAGCTGAAGGCGCTTAATGGAGGACTGGCTGACTCCAAAGTAAAGGGCATTGCAGTAATCGAGCTGGGATGTGACAAAGGCATGAATTACTGTCTCAAAGTGTTCATGTGAGAGGAGAGGTTTTATTTTGGCCAGCTGTCTAAGGTGAAAGAAGCTGGATTTAACAACGGCACCAATTTACCGATCGAGTTTGAAATGACTGTCCAGTTTAAGGGCCAAGTTTGAGACTGTTGACTTAAGATATGGGGCCCAAGTCTACAGGATGGGATGTACAAGGGCCACTGGGAACAAACAATATCACCTCTGTCTTCTTTTCATTGAACTTCAAGAAATTTTGTGCCATCCAGGTTTTGATTTCTTCCAGACAGGATAGGAGTGGCCTTAATGAGAAGGCGTCTTTCTTGCTCAGTGGGACATAGATCTGGCAGTCATCTGCGTAGCGGTGGAAGGGAATACCATGTTTCCTTAAGATGCAACCCAATTGGAGCAGATACAGTGAGAACAGCAGAGGCCCCAGAATAGAGCCCTGTGGAACACCACATGACAGGGGAGCAGTGCGTGACTCAGAGCAGCCAAGGCTGACACAAAAGGTTCTGTCAGCTAAATAAACCACTCAAGAGCACTACCCACTAAGTGCCAATACCCACTAAGTGCTGCAAACGAGTCAGCAGAATACTGTGATCCACTGTATCAAATGCTGCAGTTAAGTCCAATAAAACTAGACACACGTGGTCTCCAGAGGCATTTGCCAGGATGTCATTAGAAACGCGTAACAGGGCTGACTCCGTGCTATGCATCGTCTTGAAACCTGACTGGAAGACCTCCAAGATGTTATGTTCATCCAAGAAAAAATTCAACTGCAAGTGCACCACTTTTTCCAGAATTTTGGAAATGGGCCTGAAACTTGACAGCACATCTGGATCAAGACCAGGTTTCTTGATCAAGGGTTGGACCACAGCATGTTTAAACTGTCGGGAAACTACACCAGAAGAGAGGCTGCTGTTGATGATATCCAAGAACGATGCGCCAACACTCGGGAGAACCTCCTGAAAGAAGTGCGGGGGAAGAGAGTCGGAAGGGGAGCCTGATGGCTTCGTCTGGCGAACTACATCCTCCAAAAGCGGCAAGGACACAGTTTCAAAAGAATTTAGCTGAACATGGAACATGGACAGAGGGGTCAGATGCGGTATTTGAGACCGGAGTCCTAGCTCTAGAGACCTTATCAATGAAAAACTGAAGGAATCTGTTGCACATCTCGGGTGAAGAATCCGAGCAAGTAGGCAGAGAGGGTTTGAGTACAGAAACTATCGTTTTAAATAGTGCGCGTGGGTTGTGGCGTTAGCTTGAATAGGTTCTGAGAGATATTCTCTTTTGGTCTCTTTTACTGTGAGCTGGTAGTTACGCCAGCAGTCTTTCCAAATTTGATAAGAGTCGTGCAATTTGTCTTTTTTCCACTTGTGTTTGGCTTTGCGACACCCCTGCACCGACACCCTACATAACAGTTACCATGATGGCGGGTTTTAATACATTTTGTGACAGTTTATTTGTTAATAAAAAATAAAGGTAATTCTATCTCAATAAACCAATATGCACAACTGACCACAATATGTCAGAAAAACAAAAACACAGTTTATTGAGTTATCATAACAGGAAATATATACTGAACATATAAATGCTGTAATGTACAATGTCCGAATATTAGAACAAGATTCTTTTGGTCCTAATGTTGCTTGATGACCACCAGGTTTTTCAGCATGTCAAAAGAGTTGCCATCAGGCTCCACAGAAACAATACCCTGCTTCATACTGTGGACTTGAAGAAAGCCATTGCTATCTAGACCCACCACCTCAGCTTCATCTCCTTCCTCACTCCAAAGATGCACCAGACTTCCGCTGAAACAAGAAACAAAAACAGGTGATTCCCTCTCTCAGGTACACTTTTATAGAATATTACACACCCCAGTCGTCTACAGTAACTATTCTGAGTACAGTATATGTAGTCATGGGCTCTAGATGGCATGGAATAAAAAACAATAAAAAAAATGTCAATCTCTCCATTGTGAGACAAATAAAGGTTTTCTTATCTTATCTCCGCTTTTCATGATGAATGCTCCACTTTCGCCATGTAAGAATGAATGAATTTCTAGGAAGATATGTGGCTGTAAACTGGGGTGTCAAAGATAAACATGGCAGCAAATTATAAGTTCAGATGCATTTCTGTTGAAGGGCTGTGCTTCGTTTATTTGTGCTTTGTTTATTATATATTTTTTTGTAACTCTCTCTCTCTCTCTCTCTCTCTCTCTCTCTCTCTCTCTCTCTCTCTCTCTCTCTCTCTCTCTCTCTCTCTCTCTCTCTCTCTCTCTCTCTCTCTCTCTCTCTCTCTCTCTCTCTCTCTCTCTCTCTCTCTCTCTCTCTCTCTCTCTCTCTCTCTCTCTCTCTCTCTCTCTCTCTCTCTCTCTCTCTCTCTCTCTCTCTCTCTCTCTCTCTCTCTCTCTCTCTCTCTCTCTCTCTCTCTCTCTCTCTCTCTCTCTCTCTCTCTCTCTCTCTCTCTCTCTCTCTCTCTCTCTCTCTCTCTCTCTCTCTCTCTCTCTCTCTCTCTCTCTCTCTCTCTCTCTCTCTCCGGCAAGATTTGCTCCAGTGCTACGCCGGGGCTGCGTTCAGATGTGCAAATTAGCTCCGGCGTAGCCCTGGAAAACAGCTTACACGGGATCAAATTTGATCCACCTCAGGAGGTGGTTTAAAAATTAGCTCCAGAGCAAATGCTCGTTTGCGAAGCAGCACCGATGTAAATTTGCACGTGTGAGCGCAACTGGGTTAAATTTGCTCCAGAGCAATTACGTACGGCGAGAATGCTGCTTTCGTGCTCTGTCGCACGTCCGTCATGTTTTTGTTTAATAACGACACAAGACTTGGCTGGTAACAGCAGCAAGCACCTCTTGGGTGATACCATCTCAACTAGAAGGGCTTTGTACGTGTGAACGCTCCACAAAATTTGCTTCGGTGTAAAATATATCGCAACAAAATACATCGGTGCAGCGCCGGAGCAAATGTGTGCTGTGTGAACACCCCTGTTGTCTCTCTCTCTCAGGCAGACACTTACATTTCACATCTGCTCGCCATGATGGCAATTCCTGCATCAACTTCCTCATATGCTCGTTTTGAGTACATATACTCAAGAATGCGTTTTATGTGCACACAAATGTGATTTATTTGTTTGATTCTTTTGCTAGAACTTATTTATATTTGGTGTAAAACTATTCTGTCTTCATTTTTTGCTTATTGCTACCCACTCGCTTGCTCTCAGTCATGGTGCTGAATTCACCGTTACCATTACCATAGATATAGTACATGTACAATGGGTATACACGGTATGCCCTTTTGAGCACCGTTACCCATTGGTAGCACTTGTTGGACCCTGGCCTCAGAGGAAAAAAATTGGAGTGTTGCCATATTGGAGTCCAGCGATGGTTCCACCTCTTCAATTAATTTATTCTTTAAGGTTTCGTTCTTATCACACAATGGTCTTTTTTGTTGAACTTTTTATTTGCAGACAGAAAATATTGTGATGACATCTAAATACATGTGAGCGCCATCAACTCCCAGCATCAAATAAGAATATAGATCAAGTAATCACCCCGCAAGAAGTAGGTTACACTTCTTGCACATCCATCTACACCAGGGGTGCCCAAACCTTTTGGACCGAAGATCTACTTTTCGATCAACTAACCTCCCCGGATCTGCCCTCTGTGAATTGTACACGAAGCAAACTCTGAATGAGAATAATGACGATAAAAGATAGAACGCAACAGCTCTGATCACAAGCTGCAATTACAGACTGCTGAGCGCTAACAACTTCCGGTGACGTAATCCCGTAAACACACAAATGGTTGTTTGTTTTTTTTATGCAGATGTCCCACTATCTCAAATTTCTCTTACTTATTTCTCATAAATGTCAGCTTCTCCATTTCAAAAATATCCCCAACCACCTTGATCCAGTCCTTGACTACTGGAGGATCTTTTGACAAACATCTTATTGTTATGGCTGGAATGGTCTACAAACACGGACACCCTAATTAGGAAAGGACAGAGCCGACTCTTCCTACTCAGGAAACTGAGGTCTTTTGGGGTTCAGGAGTTGCTCCTTAAGACTTTCTATAACTCGGTGGTGGCCTCGGCCATCCATTATGGCATTGTCTGCTGGTCAGGCAGCATCTCAGCCCGGGACAGAAAGAGACTGGAGCGACTAGTCAGGAAGGCCAGTTCTGTCCTGGGCTGCTCCCTTGACACTCTGGAGGAGGTGGGCAACAGAAGGATGCTAACTAAGCTAAAAGCTATGATGGACTGTCCCTCCCACCCTCTCCAGCCCGCCTTGACAGCACTAGATAGCCCTTCAGCCAGAGACTGTTACACCCGCGCTGCAAGAAGGAGAGATACCGACACTCGTTCCTACTGACTGCTGTCAGGCTGCTGAATAAAAATACCAACAATAATAATAATAATAATTAAATGATGTGAAAAACAATTGTAAATAGCACTGCGATTTATCCATTTTGTGTTTTTATTGCACTTAAACCTAAAATAAAACCTCTCCTCTCACATGAACACTTTGAGACAGTAAGTCATGCCTTTGTCACATCCCGGCTCGATTACTGCAATTCCCTTTACAGTGCACTCCGCTTAATAGAACACCATTGGGCCGAAGCGCTTCTGTTCTACTAAGCGGAGTTTCTATTAACCGGAGACACTTTATTAGGTACACCTTCAGACACGTCGACGACCAAGTTATGCACGCAGAAAAACCCCTGCTGACGAGTTAGAAGAGATATTTCGACTGTGGACGTCCATATCTTTAATCAAACAACAAAACAACAAATTTAATCAACTTCAGTCAAACATCTCAAATCACGAGAAAAATTTCGTTACATTTGTCTGGAAACAGGAGTCCGTAATTTTGCGGTTGACTTCCCTCTCAATGCGCTGGATAAGAGGGAAGTCCTGGAAACTGCGGGCGTACCTTCTGAGAATCCGGCAATGCATCGTATCGTCTGAGTATGTCCTTCTTATCCGCAGGTGATAGCCCTCGTCTCTTGAATGAAGTTGAAGCCATTGTGACGTGCGTGTGTCTATGTGTGGAGTGACGCGTGCTACCTGTTACTGTATACGGCTAGAACTACCGCGTTTTCTCGCGATAGTGGTACAGTATCGCGATAGCTACACTTCGAAAACCACTAGTTTACAATGTTCATTGCTTACGGCCTGTTCTATTAAGCGGAGATCTGTTCTACTAAGCGGAGTATCTTTATAGGAAATTGCATTAGGCAAATCCGTTCCAGAGCCGTTTGCTCTATTAAGCGGATTACTCTATTAACCGGTGTTTTATTAAGCGGAGTGCACTGTACTTTGGAGTCAGCCAGTCCTCCATTAAGCGCCTTCAGCTGGTCCAGAATGCCGCTGCCCGCCTCTTGACTCGTACTCTTAAGAGGGAGAACATAACTCCTACTCTGGCATCCCTTCACTGGCTCCCATTCATTTTAGAGTTATTTTCAAGATCCTCCTCTTTGTTTTCAAATCTCTGAATAATCTCGCGCCACCTTACCTCTCTGAGCTCATCCGCCCCTACACACCTGCCCGGCGCCTCAGGTCTGTGGACCAGACTTTGTTAGAAGTACCAAGAACTAAACTGAGGCTCAGAGGGGATTGAGCATTTTCTGTTGCTGGTCCCTCTCTCTGGAATGACCTCCCACTGAACATTCGGCAAGCCTCCTCGCTGCCCATCTTCAAAGCCCTACTCAAAACTCACTTGTATTCTTTGGCATTCGACTCAGCATGACTTAGATTTGTTCTTGATTTTACTGTTTGGTGCTTTCTACCGCCTTCTATTACCGATTTGTCTTACTGTTTATTGTGCATGTTAAATTGCTCCATGTACAGCACTTTGTATGCAGCGATGGCTGTTTGAAAGTGCTCGATAAATACTGTTGACTTGACTTGACTTAATTGAACGGTGTTTGTTGTTGTTTTTTTCTTCTTTCTTCTTTCTACCTACATTCTTGCTGCTAATAATAATAATAATGCTCTTGCGACGCGGGGGCCCAGTCTCATTCGGCTGGGTCGTCGCAGTGCGTAGAGCCGATCAGCTTCACCAGGGTCCGCCAATGACCACGGTCATGGGCCAGGTCCGCTGCATCCTCCAGGGTGAGGCCCTGGTGTTTGAGATCCTCTCTGATGACATCGAGCCATCTGGTGTGGGGTCTGCCGCATGGCCTTTTCCAGCCGGCTGTCGCCGGATCAAATGAGAAGATGGCACGAGTTGGGTGTTCCGGGGGTAATCGGAGGAGATGTCCAAGCCAACGGATGCGCCTCTGAACGGCCAGTCGGGATGCAGGGGGCTGAAGGGTATGTTTTCGGAGGTCTGAGTTGGAAACATGGAGGTGCCAGTTGATGTTCAAAATGGTTCTTAGTGACCTGCTGTCAAAGCCGTCGATCCTCTTGGCCTGGGTCTTGTTTAATGGCCAGGATTCTGCACCATACAGGAGGATGGGAAGAACTGCTGCGTTATAAATGCGTATCTTGGTCTTTTGGGACACTGAGTGGTGGCGCCAGAGGGGCCGCCACAGTGACTGCATTGCCGCGGCCGCGAGGGCGCGTCTGCGGTCAATCTCTGGCTTGAGATCGCCGCTGCTGGTAATAGTGGAGCCCAGGTAAATGATGGAGTTGACAAATTGCACTTCGTCTCTGCCAAAGATCAGGGGGGAGGGGTTGGGTCCGTCACCGATATACATAAGTTTGGTTTTCTGCCAGCTTACTTGGAGGCCCAGCTTTGCTGCTTCTGTTTGGTATATGGAGAGGGCACTGCTGAGGTGTTGGAGGGAGTTGCTGAACAGGGTGGTGTCATCAGCGTATTCAAGGTCGGTCACGTGGAAGTTGCCGAGCGACACGCCTGAGACTTGCTCCCGTACTCGGATCATAAGGTGGTCAATGACACAGTTAAATAGATCAGGAGCGGCACGCAGCCCTGTCTGACCCCGCTGTTAATGGGGAACCACTCTGAGTCCTTCCCATTCACACGAACACAGCTCTCTGAGTTGTTGTAGAGTCGCTGGAACAATGTGGTTATTTTGGGTGGCACTCCAAGGTATTTCAGAATGTTCCAAAGGGAGAGGTGGTCGACTGTATCAAATGCAGCTTTGAGATCTATGAAGGCTATAAAAAGATGTTGGCCGCTGAGATGGCAGCCCCATCATCCGACTATCCTGCAGAGGCCCAACAACCCACTCAGGAGAAATTAATTGTTACGAAACCGACCAGAAGAAACCAGACTGCCCAAACCAAGACAAGACATAGGAACGCCCCCGACCAACGAGTACGGATTGACCTACGCCTGAAGACGCGCATTGCCACATGGAACGTCCGAATGCTTCTTCGGGATGGAGCTCCTTTACTGCTGTCCTTGGAGCTCTCCCGCTACAAAATCACCATGGCGGGTCTTTGTGAATCAAGATGGCAAGGCAGCGGCAAAATTACAGAAGGAGAACACAGCTTCATATGGAGTGGCCCTGAAATCCGTACGGGCCTCCATGGAGTTGCACTGGCCATGTCCAAACATACACGGCAATCACTTATCAGCTGGATCCCAATTAACGATCGACTCCTGTCTGCACGGTTCCTCCACCGACATGGCAAGATGACAGTCATCGTTGCTTATGCCCCCACAGAACTCGCCGATGATACAGTGAAGGACACCTTCTTCGACCAACTCCATCAGGTCGTTAGCCAAACCCCACCACATGACATCGTCATCATCCTCACGGACGCCAATGCAACCTTCTCTTCTTCCTCCAGAGAAGGGCCATCTCACCAAACCCCCACACAACCCATTGGCACCACCTTTGTCGATAACACCACAAATGATAACGGCAAACGTCTGCTTCTCCTCTGCCATTCAAATAACCTCTGTATCACCGACACATGGTTCCCCCGCAAGCAGATCCATCACTGGACCTGGTAAAGCCCTGATGGAAGAACCCGGAAGGCGATAGACCATATCATCATCTCCCGCCGCTGGCGATCCTCCGTCACCAACTGCAGGGTCTTCAGAGGTGCACAGTTGGGCAACACTGACCACCGCCTGTTGGTTGCAGAGCTAAGACTTAAAATACGACCAGACACGTCTATCAGGCCACAGCCACGCTTAATGTCTTCCAGACTCTGCGACCCCACCACTGCCTCCGCATATCGCCGCTCCATCACCAACGCCTTCACCGCTCTGGCCGTTGATGACATCGCAGACTGGGAGACTTTCAAATTAAAGGTCAACCAGTCTGCCCAGGATGTACTGGGAAGATCAAGATCTCTTCCCAAACAACCATGGATCTCACAACCGACCCTCGACATTGACCGCCGCCGTGCTGCTCGCCTGCGCGGTGACATCACAGAGTACCGAAGGCTCAATGCCGCACGGAATGCGGCAATTGCAACTGACAGGGAGAGATACTGGGGAGAAGAGGCCGAACGCATGGAATTAGCAGCACAGCGCAACGACCTTAGACAGGTCTTTCAAATGCTGCGCCAAGCCCGCATCGGACCACACATCAAGACCGCCCTCATGAAGGATGCCAGTGGAAATCGCATCACCACTGAAACAGACTGCCTTGAACTCTGGAAAGAGCACTTCAGCAACCTCCTTCATCACCCTCCAGTTCCCACCGACCCCCGTCTTGTCACTGCTGCCAACTCTACCACCCCCAACCCCAACTGCAAAACTGACCCAGTCACAATCGACGAGGTCAGAGCAGCAATAAAATCACTAAAAAATCACAAGGCCCCTGGAATCTGTGCCATCACCGCAGAGCTGCTCAAAGAAGGTGGTGACTCCATGGCCCAGTGGCTCACCCACATCATTAACCATGTCTGGGTGGCAGAACAGCCCCCCACAGACTGGACCCGAGGCATCATCCTGCCATTCTGGAAGCGGAAAGGCGACAAGCAACTCTGCAACAACTACAGAGGCGTCTCACTGCTCTCCATACCCGCAAAACTGTTCACCCGGATCCTTCTCACCCGTGCCCTTCCCGCCATTCGAAGCCATCGCTGCCCCCAACAAGCTGGCTTCATGCCCAACCGGTCCACCATAGATCACATCTCAGCAGTTAGACTCATTGTTGAGAAGGTTAGAGAGTTTCGGAAGGACCAACATCTTTCTTGCTGCTGGAGGCTGTAAATTTCCCCAGTGTGGGACAAATAAAGGATATCTTATCTTATCTTAAAGCATAAGTGGCAGCTTCGCTCACCTGTGAAGCCATCTCTTGTAGTAGAGTGGTAAGATTGCCTCTGCCCCATCATGTTGAAAGCGGTCTATGAAGGCCTCCAGGCAGCTGACTGTCCGGGCAATAAGCTGTGCACAGCTGAGGGGTTGCAGCTTGCAGTTGTGTTGAATGTTGTATTGCCGGATTAGGTCATTGATGCACATTGTTGGATTGCTGTTGTTCACATTGAACCCGCAGCCTGGAAATCATATAACAGGAGAAAAGGTTTGTGTTTTTTTTGTTTTTTGTTAAATGCTCCTATCATAGTGATGCAGAGTTTGTCAGTAAAACAACACTGATTCTGAGGGTTTACACATGCATGAAAAGTCATAAAACTCTACACATTCATCAGGCCTTATATATTATAACATATCAAATCCTCAATATATTTATTCGTTTATTGTGCAATTAAAAAAATAATAATTCAAACCAAACAAAAACCGGCTAACTAGCGCCCCCTACAATTTTTTTTAAACAAACCAACCCCAGTTGTATGTTTCACTTCGGTGAAAATTTGGTGGGATATTTAACAGTTTAAGACCAACACAAAACTCTCTTGGATCTGGAGCCATATGCTAAACCTAACAGGAAGTCCGCAATTTTGAATTTACTTTGCTTTGAATTTACAATATATTTACTTGCGTCACATTGACTATAACAGCTGCTGTAACTTGACCTAGATGATCATATTTTGTCAAAATTTCACACATTTGATAAGAGTCTAGGCCTGAAGACATTTACAAACTTATTTTCATCGTTGTGGTAGCGCCAGCTACTGGCTAAAGGAAATATATGTTTTTTTTTCTCTCAGAAGGTTAACCAGATTTACCTCATATTTGCTTGAAAGAGTATTTAGGCCTTTGTGCTGTTGCAACATGAATTTTGTGAATTTCCTTTTTTTTTCAGTTCATCAAACCAATTTTCTATCACACAGAGACTACCTAAGGAAATACAAATGCAGTTTCTAAATCCGAATTCAATTTATTAAGGCACAAAAAAAATAAAAATCCAAAAGTACCTGTCCTGATGTGAAAAAGTAAATGCCTCCCCTAGTGAATAAAGACAGTTTTGAGAACGCTGAGCTCAAACAACCGATCACCACGTTTGTTGACTCTAGGAATCACATCACGTCCGGAGTGAACGCTGGCGAATTTTGGACGCCGCTACTCCCCGTGATTTTTAAGTCCATTTTTATGTCAATTTTTTTATCTTTTATAGCCGACATATTTTATGTCGACCTGCTTTTATGGTCACCGAGTGAACAATGATCAATCCACACTCGATCGGCCGAACTGTCATTACCTGTCATCGAGTATTAAGTTGTCGTTGAGTTGCGGCTAGCGGCTGGCTTACCTACTACCTGTTGCTGCTTCCCGACTTCATTACTCCGGTCCGGCTATGTCGATCAGCTGTGAGTGGCTTGCTTTCTGCTGGTTCGCTCTGTGTGTTTTCCACCACCCATTGGAAGCGCTTCACCAATATGCAGCCACTGAGCTCAAACTCAACTTTAATCCACACGGTCCACCACCGCCTGCTCTGCTCCAACACCCGGACATCCTTTACGTGCCCCGGCGAAGGTGCACTCACCGGGGCTCACGCCGAAACTATCAATACGACAACTCCAGCTCCATCAGGTCGTTCTGGTCCACCGCTCGCCGCCCACGGAAGAACACCGGATGCCGTGCGGATGCCTCTGTGTTGACACGCGTCCCGAGGTCGGATAGCACCGCGGTCGCTCGCAGCTGCACTGCTGTCAACGTTGGCCTACTGAACATCCGCTCACCTTACGAGCAAGGGCCAGTTCGTCCACGACCTCCTGACAGACCGTGAGTTTGACATTCTGTGTCTGACTGTGACCTGGCAGCACCCAAATGATTATGGTACTCTTAATGAAGCTACTCCACCGGGCTTTGTTTATCACGCTGTGCCTCGCACGACTGGGAGGGGAGGCGGCCTCGCGATGATTCTGCGCGAGGATTGGAAATTTGCACCTGTAAATGTGCCTGCTTTTTTATCTTTTGAAGCTAGTTATACAGCTCTCTGGATCAACTCCCAGACTGATTGCCACTATTTACCTTCCACCAAAACCAAACAAGAATTTTATCACTGACATTACTACACTCCTCACTCATCTGTATACACTATCACCAAATGTGATTCTCTTAGGAGATTTTAATATACACATGGACAATATCAATAACTCACTCACCAAAGACTTTACCTCCTGTCTGGACAGTTTGGGTTTTCAACAGTATGTCAACTTTCCCACACACAGTAAAGGACATATTCTGGACTTGATCTGCTGTATTGGTTTATCACCAACAAACTGTAAAACCGATCTCCTCCCATACACAGATCATCTATTGCTTTCATTCAATGTTAACCTGTCATTTTTCAAATCCAACCCACAACGCATTATACATTTCCGTAAAATCAAGGACATTAACCCGGACAATTTAGAATCACTTATCAACAACCTCCCCAGTACTGATTGTCTTTCTACAACAGATGAGTTTTTGACACACTACAATACAAATCTCCATAACATTCTCAATATCCTGGCCCCACTCAAAACCCGAACTGTCTCCTTCAACCAAACAGCACCCTGGTTTACCCCTAACCTCAGACAACTTAAATCAAAAGGCCGTCAACTTGAAAGATTATTTAGAAAAACTGGACTCGCCATTCATAAAGAAATGTACACTACCCACTTTCTCCATTACAAGGACTCAATATCCAAAGCCAAATCAATCTTCTACTCTGGATTAATCAGTTCCAATGAAGGCAACCCCAGATCACTCTTTTCACTCATTTCTAAACTCACTAAACCTGCTGACACTCTTCCCTCACATCTCTATTCCACTGAATTTTGTAATACTCTGGCCTCATTTTTTACATCCAAAATCCAACGTATCCACCAGCAACTCACCCCTTCAGCTGCTCCTAACCCTCCTTCTCCATTCTCCCCGGTTCCTACCCACCTATTCTCTGCATTCACATCCCCATCTGTCCACCAAATCTCCATCTTAATCCAGAAGTCCAAATCCTCTACTTGTCAACTTGACCCTCTCCCTACTGTTTTAGTCAAAGCTTCTATCCCGGCCCTCTCCCCTCTCATCACTAACATTATTCAAACTTCCCTCTCTACTGGCATTGTACCATCCCATCTCAAAACTGCTGCTGTCACTCCCATACTGAAGAAACCTGGCTCTGATCCCTCCGACTTGAACAACTTTCATCCCATATCAAACCTTCCGTTCATCTCCAAACTTCTAGAAAAAACAGTAGCTGCTCAACTTCACACCCATCTTTCCTCCAATAACCTCTAGGAACAATTTCAATCTGGCTTCCGTCCCCTCCATAGTACCGAAACTGCCCTCCTCAAAATATGCAATGACCTTCTTCTCTCTTCTGACTCCGGTTCACTCGCCATCCTCCTCCTGCTTGACCTCAGTGCAGCCTTTGACACCATCTCTCACTCCATCCTCCTCGACAGACTCTCCTCCATTGGCATCACCAGCATCCCCCTCTCCTGGTTCCGCTCCTATCTTTCTGACCGCACCCAGTTTATCCAGCTCAAACGTTTTAGATCTCACCCCTTTCCCCTCACTTCAGGTGTTCCTCAGGGTTCTGTCCTTGGCCCATTGCTATTTCTAATCTATCTTCTTCCCCTTGGTAATATCTTCAGGAAACATCACATTCACTTTCATTGCTACGCGGAAGACACCCAGCTCTACATCTGTACCAAACCTAATACCATACTTCCACCATCCTCCCTAACCAACTGCCTGCAGGAATTAAAATCTTGGTTCACCTCAAATTTCCTCAAACTGAATAGCAAGAAAACTGAATTCCTCCTCATTGGCACTAAATCCACTCTAAACAAAATAAACAATTTCTCCATTCCCTTCGAAAGCTCTTCCATCTCCCCCTCCCCTCAGGTCAAGAGTCTGGGTGTGATCCTTGATAGCACCCTCTCCTTCACCTCACATATCAACCACATCACTCGTTCTGCATATTATCATCTTCGAAACATCCACCGGCTCCGCTCTTCTCTCACTCCTCAGTCCACTGCTATACTTGTACACACCCTCGTCACCTCACGACTCGATTACTGTAATTCCCTTCTGTTTGGTCTCCCTCAAAAAAACCTCCATAAGCTTCAGCTGGTCCAAAATTCAGCCGCCCGCATTATTACACTCACACCATACATAAACCATATTACACCTGTCCTTCAACATCTCCACTGGCTCCCCATTTTACACCGCATTCAATATAAAATCCTGCTCCTCACATTCAAATCCATTCATAACCTAGCCCCTCCATACCTATCTGACCTCATCCATATTCCTACGCCTGTCCGCTCTCTTCGTTCCTCCTCCTCTGTCCTCCTCTCTGTCCCCCCTGCTCGCCTCGTCACCATGGGAAAGAGAGCCTTCAGTCGCTCTGCTCCCCAGCTTTGGAACTCACTCCCAGCTGACCTTCGTAATTCAGACTCACTAACACATTTCAAATCCAGCCTCAAAACACATCTGTTTCGACAAGCCTATTCACTCAGACCATAAAGCCATTATTTTATCTATTTATTCATTTTTGTTGTATTTTTTCTTATCTTATTTGATGTTGTTTTTAACATTGTACTTGTGATTTTAACTGCTTGTTGTAAGGTGTCCTTGAGTTTCTAGAAAGGCGCCCACAAATAAAATGTATTATTATTATTATTATTATTATTATTATTATAAATAGAGTCTGTCAGACAAACCGCTGTCAGAGCCATTATCCACACATGGATAAAACTGGGAACTGTGTGATAAAATTGGGAACTGCGTGAAACTTTCCTAGGAGTGGTCGACTAGCTAAAATGACTCCCAAGAGTGCAACGACGACTCTGCAGGAGGTTGCAAAAGAACCTAAAACAACACCCAAGGGAACTCCAGACCTCATTGGCGTTAGTTCAGGTCAGTGTTCACAACTACCATTAGAATGACACTAGCTTAAAAACGGCATCCTTCGGAGAATGCACTTTCACAGTGGACGGCTGGTTAGCACGTCCACCTCACAGTGCAGAGGTGAAGGGTTTGATTCTGGTTCCGGCCTAACTGTGTGTGGAGTTTGCTTGTTCTCCCTGTGCCGATGTGGATTTTCTCCGGGTACTCCGGTTTCCTCCCGCGTTCCAAAAACATGCATGGCATGTTAATGGAACACTAAATTGTCCCTAGGTGTAATTGTGAGTGTGAATGGTTGTTCGTTTCTGTCTGCCCTACGATTGGCTGGCAAACAGTTATGGGTGTACCCCACCTCCTGCCCTGAAGACAGCTGGGATAGACTCCAGCTTGCCCGTGACCCTTGTGAGGATAAGCGGATTAGAAAATGGATGGATGGATGGGAGAGTTCCCGGCCAAAATCCATTGCGGTCCAAAAAGAACACAAAAGGTATGTCTCACATTTGCCAAAAAACATCTTATGAACTTCCAGACTTTTGGAAAACCACTATGGACTGATGAGTCAAGATGTGCAGCCCGTTACGTCTGGGGTAAAAATGGCACAGCATTTGATAAAATGAACATGATGTCAACTGTGAAGCATGGTGGTGGCAGTGTGATGATATATGGCTGCTTTGATACTTCAGGACCAGGACAACTTGCTATGGTTGATGGGACAATGAATCTACAGTCTACCAGGAAATCTTTAAGTAGAATGTCCGACAATCAATTTGCGCCCTCAAACTCGAGGGCTCTTGGATCATGCAGCAAGACAATCCGAAACACACCAACAACTCCACCTCTGATTGGCTAAATAAAAAAAATAGGGTTTTGGAGTGGCCAAGTCAAAGTCTGGATGTAAATCCAATTGATATGCTGTGGTGTGGCCTTAAACGGGCAGTTCATGCTAGAAAACTGTCACATTTTGCATGATGTTGGAGTAGAGGACTACAAAAAGCAGGGAGGCAGGGAAGAGCAGGGTGAAGTGACCAAAATTTATTTAACAAAAATGCAAACAGGAGTACACGGGAAAAACACTCACTCAAGTACACAAAGTCCAGAAAACCACAGGAACCAAAGTAACAAAACCCTCTGACCAAAAACAAAGTGTGACAAGGAGCATACGGATACTCACGTACTCACACTCACAATGACAATGACCCAACAAAGACTGACAGAACTCAGGGAACTAAATACGAGCAAAGTGACGAGACATAGAGAAACAACTCCACAAGACACAAAGGGTTGAGGGAGCTCATTGGTTCACACAAGGAACATGGATGACGAGAACAGGTGCAGACAAAAAGGGCTCATGGAGGAACAAAACCAAAAGAAAAACCCTCCAATATGGCAGAGTTGAAGCAAATCTGTGAAGAGTGGGCCAAAATTCCTGCACAGCGATGTGAACGATTCATAATCAATTATCGCAAACGCTTGATTTCAGTTATTGCTGACAAGGGTGGTACAACCCATTATTCAGTTCAGGGGGCAAGTACTTTTTTACATAGGGAGGTAGGTTTTCATTTTTTGTTTGTCTGAATAAATAAAATTGGCATTTAGAAACTGCATTTTGTGTTTCCTAGGGTTGTCTCTAGGGGTGTTCACACGGCACACATTTGCATCGGTGCTGCACCGATGTATTTTGTTGCGATATACAGTATCTTACACCAGTGCAAATTTTGTGGAGCGTTCACATGTAAAAAGCTGCTGACTAAAGAGAAGCGTGTTTACCCCGGTGCAGCCCCACTTGCGTTCACACGGCAGTTTCTGCAGCAGTGTAAAACGATAGAAAACAAAGAGCTGTCATGTTGGTTGTTTTTAAACTAGAGCTGTCAAACGATTAAATTATTTAATCTAATTAAAAATGCAACTGTCATAATTAACTCAAATGAACTAAAAAATTAATCGTGATTACTCACACATTTTTCATCATTTCTGAATTTCCTTTTACATTTTTTGTCCTCTTTTTCCCCATTTTAATGCTCTCATCAATATGGAATCATGAATCAGTTTTCTATGTGCCAAATGCAAATATTTACTGAAATAACAATTTCGATTTTCAATTTTACATCAACATTTTTCACTTGGTCCAGTTATTCACACATATTCTCTTACACAATATTACTGTCCATCAAATAACGGTGAAAAAAACTATTTTGTCACACAACAGCTGCGTTAACAGCTTTCTTAATGAAATCAAAACAGAGCAATATAACATTATAAAGTGCACATCTAAGGTAAACTAGTACTCAGCCTATAGTGGATTTAAACCATGGTTGCATACTTCGTTTTTCTCAAGTTTGCTTTCAACACAGCAGTCTGTTTCTGTATGTTTGTTGAAGAATAACGAGACACCGTGCACCAGTGTTCATTATGTGCCGCTGTATTCGAAACTGCCGGCCGTACAAACAAGCACACGCACTTCCCACGTGCTGCAGGGGCAAACCATTCTGAAAGGGGAGCGGGGTTCACTCCCCCTAACACAGTCAGGCTATGTTGATTGTGTTAGTCCTTCTTGCGCGGAAGTCTCTCTACGGTTTTGTGTAGACCTCATTTCGAATGACTACACTTGGTTCGATGACAACACTAGAGACGTTTTACTTTCGCTAGGTCGCTACCACTGTAGCGCACTGTCACTGTCAGACGAACACAGAGAAGCTCCAACCGCTCTATTTATATGGACACGGAACGCTGTAACCTCCCACACAAAATAGTTCCAAACAAGTAACAATCGCGTCAGTGGCATACATGTATACCTGTATGATACATAGAGAGAGAAGAACAGGTAACTTTGGTCTTGTCAGTGGAGCAATCTGGCAACTTTTAAAGTAAACTTTCCATTCATAAACTCTAAGTATCCGTTTTCGGAGTCTCCGCGCTGCCATGGCTGGCAAAACGGACATGGGTGTGGACTTCTGTAGCGCGCTTGTTGTTTTGTTTCTGGTGTATTTATAGAGCTTGTGACGCGGCACACGTCCGCACGTCCGCTTGTGACGTGTGCCGTGTTAATCTCGCGAGAAAAATTTTAATCCCATCAAAATTCATTTAAATTAATGCCAATAAAAACGCACTAAACTGACAGCTCTATTTTAAACACATTTTATTCATTTGTTTAACTCAAGCAACTACAGACACGTCCTTCTCCTTCTCGGTCACCATGCCTTGAAGACACTGCCTTCTGCTTGAGAGGCATTCAATGACCGCCCTCAAAAACGTAAATCAACAATGGCTTCAATGACACTCAGCAAAGCAAACATATATAACACGCCAAACAGAAAATCAAGAGAGGAAATCACAAAATAAATTATATGGGGTGAGGGGTTGTGAACACACAACAGAGGAACAAACTACACAAACAACTCCGAGACAGTGCAGTCTCCTACAAAAGGAAAGATGACGGAAGTACAACAGAGCATGAAAGCAACGCATTCTACCCGTATGTAATCAAATCTTCTCATGCGTAGCGAGTCTACCCCTGTAGCGTTCACACGTACCATTTTACATCGGTGCTGCCCCGCAAACAAGCATTTACTCCGGAACAAATTATTAAACCACCTCCTTGAGCAGGGTTAAATTTGCTCCGATTTAACCCTTGTGTGCTCCAAATTAAAAAGGCCTTAAGTTACGCATTTTACAATTTTTGTAATGATGTATTTTGTGTTATAAAAACAATCTTTTTTTTTCAAACACTCAAAATGTTCAGAGGCATCTGTGCTATCCATACATATATAGTTTTTATTAGTTCTTTGGGATTTTTTATTCTTTATTTTTTGCAAAAGGGAAAAAAAATTGTGTCTGGAGGTCCCAACCAAGCCCTACTAACAATCCCGACCAGACATGTTCATGTAAAATGCATTGGTTTGAAGCCTCCTGCAAAAAGGCAAACTCATTTGCGATCCTCTGACGCCACCTAAAGTTGCAAAATTGGAATGACCTCAACCCAACAATGTGGCACACTTACGTCTGTCCAAGCGAAAACAAAGCGATTGACGTAAAAATCGCGTGAAATGCATGTATACACATTAAGTTTACGGTGCATTCAAAAATATGAATTATAATGGGTCTCTCTGGTGCAAAATATGTAAATTGTGAAGATTAAGATATCAAAACGTTTTTTTATTATTGCTGCAATGCCTGAGAATTATCAGCCAGTGACGTCATGAAATTTAGGCCATTTTAGAACCCCTCCATAAGTTTCAGCTCTCTCATGTTTTTCTGAATGCCTTTGCCTTTGATTCAAAGACATCATTTTACATTTATCGCAAGCGGTGCACTACGAGGGTTAAGCTGTTTTCAGGGGCTGCAACGGTATAACTTTGAACGTGTGAACACCCCTTCTGTGTGATTTTAAAATTGGTTTGATGAACTAAATAAACCCTTGGTGTGTGATAAATATGCAAAGACAACAGAAATCAGGAAGGGGACAAATACTTTTTCAGGGCACTGTGTATGTGTTTGTTCAACCCATTCATATATCCAATTGATTGCAACAGTTGGGAGAGACAGCAAACAGAAAATTAATCAAGGTACACCTAAACTTTTGGTCTGCCATCCACCAATGAGACTCAAATTGGTTCAATGGATTGAAAATAAATCCCAAAATATTTGGCCTGAATTTAACATCTGAGACAGGACATTTTTCATTGAGATATTTAAGTTACTTCATAATGCGGACAAAATACTTTTAATTATCATATTTTCCGCACTATAGGGTGCACCAAAAATTCTTTATTGTCTTGCTTCCAGTGTTATCACTTGCCGTTGGTTCAGTGAACTGTGTTGCTGCTTTATTAAATACGTTTGTGTTGCAGCTCCAAAAAAAGGAGAGCTGTGGTGTTCATGTTTTAAAACAGTCTCAACAAATACAGGTACGCCTTTTGTACGTCTCCGTACCTTCTTCCATTCGACTCGAGAGGCGTTCAAGACTGCCCCCGAAAAACGTAAACTAACAATTACTTCAATGAAACTACAAAAATGTAAAATAATACATCAAAACTGAAAAGCAAGTGAGGATATCACAAAATAAATTCTATAGCCCCCCCTACGGAATTTATATTGTTAAACAAGTAACAATCGTGACAGTGGCATACATCGTACTCATCAGGCTACGTGCCCTTTATTCACCAGAGGCTCATCAACCTAGTCTCTTATTTCTCTCCCGAAACAGTGTCTTCTCCCGCTTGGTGTACCTGAGCCTTCTCCGCGACGTACAATCTCTGTACACAGCTTGTAATGGAGGCTCTCGCTGGCAATCTGTAGTGGAGTCGTTAGATGCAATGCGAACCATACCAGCTTGAGTCGAAATCTGGACAATGTTGACAGGCTTGCATGCAGTAGCCATACATTTAGCTATGGCTTCAGCAAATTTGTTCTTCGTCGTGTTATCCATTTTCTTCGCGTTAAAATTATCCATAGCTGTCTGTCTTAGACGAGGGGGCGGAGTACTCACATCATCTGTGTGCTTGGCCATTAAGTAGTATTTCAGACTTGACGTGCTATGAAGATAGCTCAGTTTACGACTGCAAAACATACAGGTAACTTTGGTCTTGTCAATGGAACAATCTGGCAACTTTTTAAAAGTAAACTTTCCATTCATAAACTCTAAAGTATCCGGTTTCTTGTCTTGTGCGACTGTTCTGTCAACCAGGAGCTGAAGTTTGGCTCCTCTGGTATCTCTACCAATGCCCTTCTGTGCTTCTCTCATGTATTGATCCATGTGTCCACTTATCTTAGCCACAATGATGCCTGACATGAGCTTCCATGTTGTGGAGAGACAGGTACCGGGTAATTGGCCAATTGTTGGATGGGACTGCACCCTTTGAGGGATCCTTCATGATCAGGATTGTTCGCCCTTCGGTTAGCCATCTTGGGTGAGTCCCATCCCTCAGCAGCTGGTTCATTTGGGCTGCTAGGCACTCATGGAGTGCTGTGAGTTTCTTTAGCCAGTAGGTGTGGACCATGTCCAGGCCTGGTGCTGTCCAGTTTTTCATATCTGTGATTCTTTCTTGTATGTCTGCCACTGTTGTGGTAAATGGGTTCTGTTCAGGGAGGTTGCTGTGCTCCTCTCTCAGTGTTACCAGCCATTGTGCACTGCTGTTATGTACAACCTCCTTCTCCCATATGCCTTTCCTGTACCTTTCAGTTTCCAGTCTTGGTGGGGCTGCTCTGTTGTTAGGACCCTGCCACTGAGCGTACACTTTCGCAGGTTGTGTTGCGAACAGCCTGTTTATTCGTCTGGCCTCATTCTCTTTCGTGTACCGCTTTAGGCGGCTGGACAAGGTTTGGAGCCTTTGTTTGGCAGTTTCGAGTGCTTCAGGTATGGTCATCTGGATGTATCTCTCGGGTATCGGCCTTTTGTCTGGTTGTGTGTGCGTGTCAGGCCGCAGCTGCTACGTCAAGGTCTTCTCATAGAGACAGTCCTGGCTTATCAGTCTATGGCCGAGAAGGAGGGGGTGATGGTAGGGCACCAGCTTCCATGCGTGCGTTCATCCACGGGAAAGGTCGAGATAGCAGATGTTTTGGGAACGACTGCCTACAATTTCAGACAGCCTTTAGTCCGTGGTCTGTCTCTTCTGTGCCGATCAGCCAAATCCGCGATTTCTTTTCCTTGAGCGTGGATCCCAATTTCTCGAAGTTGTTCTCCATCTTGCAATGATGCTCCAAACTGCATCCCTTCTGTGGTTGAGCTCAGTCACCGCTTGAGTCTGAGTGTTGGACATCTGCGCCGTGCCATCCCAAAAAAGACCGGCAGCTTCTTCACTTCCAATAAAGCTGCTCCTATCATTTAAATTTTCGATAGATCAAGAAACTGCTAACACCAAACAGCAGCATACCGGCAATCAAAAGGCCGATAATGTAGATGTCTTCCACCTCCTCAACGGACAGTATTGACAGGCACACCATTCTCCACTTCCTCCAGGGATCTAGGGTGTACCCGGCAGCAAATGTCTCGAGGGGCAAATAGGCTCCCCACTGCATGCTCTTCTCGCTGAGAAAATTTTGTGGCATCGAAAGATCAGCCAACCAATTCCATGGCTTGTTTTTATTAAAATTTATTTAAAATACGGCAGGAGCTAGGATAATCTAGACAAGGACAGCACATAGACTGAGTAGCGAGCAAGGGGGGACAGGAGCAGAGCATAAAAGCGTCCGCATTCGTCGAGAGCCAAGCAGAAAGAGAGATTTTGTCCGTTTGGGAAATCGTGTTTTGGTTTTTTTTTTTTTTCAAACCTTACCTATGTTAATTTTTAAAACACAATTTTTTTTGTTCGTTGAGATGAGGCAAGATGCCTTAAAAATGACATCATATTTTTTGTGATAGGGAGCACAGACCTTGAGGGTAAGCGTGAATTTTAAACACTAGAGTGACACAAGAAGAGGTTACCTATTAACAGATGGAAGGTTGAACCCATTACAGTGGAAGTCACAAGAACACCTCCAAGCTTCATCAGATTGCTGTAGTAGATGTCGTTGGGCCACTTTACCCGCAGGTCAATGTCCTGAGGAACAATTTCATAAAATATCAACAATTGCAATGCATTATATTCAAAACGATTGTAATTTCAAACATTAGGTATGATGTGATATTATAAAATTAGGAATTAACATAAAGTAGCCATCAGGCTACATCATGAGATGGTCTAATTTAAGATCAATCAAAGTAGAAGGCACGAAATTGTGTGTTCACTCTGATTCCACATCGTCTGTAGTTTGCTGCAATCAATTAAGATCTTTTAGTAAAGCTGTATTCTTCTACACCGAAATGGCATTTCCCCACCCTGATTTGTTATTTCTCCACTGCACTTTGTCCATGTGGTTAAATTGAAACCGCTTTTCACAACCTCCACCGAGCTGTTTCTAAAACGTAGGCTGAGTAGGGCAGATACGTAACTGTTTTCTGATTGGTCGACAGATGTCCGTCAGTCAATGCTTCATTGGCCACCTCTCAGAGTTTCTGCCCCAGACGGCTTTTCATCGTCACCCTCTGGCATTCGAAGCTTCACTTACATGCCTTTCCGAGTTGCTGCCACCGGCGACTCGTCATGATCCCTGCCTCTAGGGTTTTGGATGCTAGAGGGTGATGATGACAAGCCGCTGCCGGTGACAGCAACTCGGAGAGGTGGCCAAATGAATGAGAGGCGCCGAATGAATGACAGCTCACTTTTATTCAAATGAGTGGATCCGAAGAACGGCGCGTGTTGCTCACAAAAGTTTTTATTGCAAGCTTCAGTATATGATCCAGTGACACATGTGAAATTAAATATAGTTAAGTATTGTTGTAAACCACAATCTATGTGTGCTGTGTCTATGCTCTATTTTTGTCTTAGTGGTTGTTTCTCTCACGCTTGAACCCGCAAATGGATTTTTCGTCTTTTCGCATTTGGGCTGTAATTTTGCGACGTCACAACATCGTGGAACAGCAAATAACATTTTGAAAAACCAGTGGCCGAGACTCGCCACACATGCAATATTATAGTGCCGTGGAAAAGTATTTGCTCCCTTCCGGATTTTGTACAGTGGAACTAGTAGTTTTTATTAAATTAAATTGGTATTTAGAAACTGCATTTTGTATTTCCTAAGGTCAGGGGTGTCCAAAGTCAGTCCTCAAGGACCGCTGTCCTGCCTGTTTTCCAGTTCTCCCAGGAGCAACACACCTGATTCAAATCATCAGGATCATTCTAATGCTGCTTCAGAGCTGGCTGATGAGCTGATCATCTGAATCAGGTGTGTTGCAGGCGGGAGAGCTTGAAAACAGGCAGCACGGTGGCCCTCCAGGCCGGAGCTGGACATGTCTGCCTTAGGAAGTTTCTGTATGATATTAAAATTGATTTAATGAACTTAAACTTTAATATGTGATAAATATGCAAAGAACACAGAAATTAGAAAGGGTGCAAATACTATATTTCAGCACACTATGTGGCACAATGCTTTATGATACTAGTCTGCACTGTGCACCAACGGCGTGCAAAGTTGGTCTCGCCCTACCACACCTCTCTGAGCTCCTCCACCCCTACGCACCTGCCCAGTGCCTTAGGTCTACGGACCAAATACTGCTGGAGGTACCGAGGACGAAGGCTCAGTCGGGATCGAGTGTTTGGAATGACCACCCACTAAACGTTAGGCAAGCTCATTTTTATTCTTTAACTTTTTACTTAGTATGAGTTTTATTGTTTTTGTGCTTTTTGTTGTCGTTATTACCGTATTTTCCGCACTATAGGGTACACCAAAAGTCTTCAATTTTCTTAAAAGCTCACCGAGCGCCTTAAAATCTGGTGCGTCTTTTGTATGGTCATTACGGTAATATGTCGACTCCAAGATGGCTCGTTCTTGGAGACATGCTTCCAATGTTATAACTTGCTGTTGGTTCAGTGAACTGTGTCGCTGCTTTATTAAATAAGTTTGTGTTGCAGCTCTGAAAAAAGGAGAGCTGTGGTGTTCATTTTTTTAAAACAGTCTCAACAAATACAGGTACGCCTTTGTACGTCTCCGTAAATTCTTCCGTTCGACTCAAAAGGCGTTCAAGACCGCCTCCGAAAAACGTAATGTTGTGATTTCATCATTTGTGAATACACAACAAAGGAATGAATAACTACGACTGACATCTTGTGTTATTTTGACTTCAAGATGGCGCCGCGAGAGTGGCTGCCTTTCCAACAGCTCCTATTCTGTTCTTCTACTTCTTCCTCTCATAACTTTGCTGCCGTGAAGTGGGAATTTCTCAATTGTAAAGGTTTTCTCATCTTATCTTATCTGGTCGTACTGTTGGAGCTACGATAAAGGACATACCAATGCGTTTTTCGCAGGCGGTCATGAACGACTCTCGAGTTGACCGGAAGAAAAGTAGGGAAGGAGACGGACAAAGACGCACCTGTATTTGTTGAAAAAAGGAGAGCTGTGGTTGTGGTTTTATTATTTTTTTAAACTCAGACTTTATTAATGGTTTTCACAGTCCCAGCAAATACAGGTTCTGTACATCTTTGTCCGTCTCTGTGCCTTCTTCCGTTCCGCTCAAGAGGCGTTCATGGCCGCATCCGAAAAACGTAAATTAATTCTTACTTCAATGAAACCACGAAGAAAATCAAGCAAGGAAATCACAAAATAAATTCTGATGGGGAGCAGGGGGGGTGAGATATATATAATTTATTTTGTGATTACATCGCTTGATTTTTTTGTTTTGATGCATTATTTTCAATTTTCGTAGTTTCATTTAAGTACATTCATTCATTCATCTTCCTAACCGCTTGATCCTCACTAGGGTCGCGGGGGGTGCTGGAGCCTACCCCAGCTGTCTCCGGGCAGTAGGCGGGGGACACCCTGAATCGGTTGCCAACCAATCGCAGGGCACACAGAGACGAACAACCATTCGCACTCACACTCACACCTAGGGACAATTTAGAGTGTTCAATCAGCCTGCCATGCATATTTTTGGAATGTGGGACGAAACCGGAGCACCCGGAGAAAACCCACGCAGGCCCGGGGAGAACATGCAAACTCCACACAGGGAGGCCGGAGCTGGAATCGAACCCGGTACCTCTGCACTGTGAAGCTCACGTGCTAACCACTGGACTACCGGGCCGCCCCATTTAAGTACAGTAATAGTTAATTTATATTTTTCAGAGGTGGTCATGAACCCCTCAAGTTGAACGGACGCCCCTCGAGTTGAATGGAAGGAGTGTAGCACCATCTAGTGGAGGCATTGTAGATTGCACATTTTAATGCGAAGCTTCTAATGTATGAAAACATTTTACAAAATAGCCATTCATTGAAGGTGCACCACGTCTTTTAGTGCGGAAAATACAGTAATTTGTTTTACGACTTAATTTTTCCTCCATGTACAGAAATTTGTATGCATTGATGGTTGTTTTAAAATGCTTTTTCATTACACTTGAGTTGAGTTCAGTTGATCACGCCCCAATTTATTTGGACCAATTGCAAAAGAAAAGCAACAGAGGCCAGGTGTGGTGGGGTACAGTGTGGAAATTGGGATTCATCCACTCATCCTACATGACATCCATCCATCCATCCATTTTCGAAACCACTTAATCCTCACAATGGTTGCGGGGGGGTGCTGGAGCCTATCCCAGCCGCCTTCGGGCAGTAGACGGGGGACACCCTGAACCGGTTGCCAGCCAATCGCAGGGCAGAACAGAGACGAACAACCATGCGCGATCACACTCACACCTGTGGACAATTTAGTGTGTTCAATAAACCTGCCATGCATGTTTTTGGAACGTGGGAGGAAACCGGAGCACCCGGAGAAAACCCACGCAGGCCCGGGAGAACATGCAAACTCCACACAGGGAGGCCGGAGCTAGAATTGAACCCGGTACCTCTGCACTGTGAAGTCGATGTGCTAACCACTAAACTACTGGGCCGCCCTTCCTACATAACATTCATTGTATATTAAACTTGGGAACGGTCGGCACAATTTTCACTTTGAACTGAAATGACCCATGCAGACCCAAAGGCGGAGGCCTTTCTTGTGTGTCAGCCTTTACATAGTTCAGAGGCTCTGAAACTGCATTGCTGAATGGATGATATGTCTCAATAATTGTTGTTTGTGGCATTAAAAATGTTTACTTGAACATAAAATACCTTCTTGCCACCTCTCATTTTGCCTGTGGTACACTGCAGAGTGGTTTGCAGTGCCTTTCAGGCACAGTAATTAAATAATCTAAATCAGCCATTGCAATTCGCCTCTGGTTTGATAAATCACTTTACCAAGCGAAATTCAACTATTTGCATATATTCCTCTCAGAAGGTGCAAAATTATTGTGCAGCAATATTTGCCCATTTGACAGACGCAATCCGTGGTGCTTCTGATTTGTCGATCAGCTTCCTCGTTGGAGTGAGCAGTCAAGTTTATGCCCAATTTTGTATCGCAAATCTTTAGTAAATCAGGCCAATACAGTACTCATACAGACCACACGAATATCACAACTGTTGATAAACCTGACACAATAAAATGTGTATATTGATACCTGATATCCAGGAAGTGTTCGCACAGCTTCAATCACAGCAAGAGCAGCCAGATGTTGCAGAAAGGAAATCCTCTGTCCAAGCCTTGAACTCAGCTTTATCTGGACACATAGCGTGAACATGGCACAACCCAGAGGGCTCAGCCAGGCATTTCTTCCCCTCCCTGCAGCAGTACATACAGTACATAAATGAATGGGATTTTTTTTTAATCATTCAGAATTCAGATCCTCAAGTAACTTAAAAAAGGTCACTTTCCTAGAGTTTGTTCTTTTTTTGGTTTTGAATGTGGAGATGGGATTCGGCTCCTATTAAGTGCAGAGCAGTACAGTTATCAACTCTGTGAGAGAGACGACTGTGAGCCACCCTAGATATTTGCCTTAACAACTTTAACAGAAAGCTGATGAAATTAACTAGACAATACAAACAATATATACCGGTAATCGCTTTCTTGACTGACTTTATCGTATTTGAAAAAGTTGAAGAATTTTAAAATGACCCTTTGGCACAGATTTTAGCAAGGATCATGCAAGTTGACACATGGTTTGCTTTTGCGGGCCACATAAAATGATGTGGTGGGCCGGATCTGGCTTCCATGCTTTAAGCCCGAGTGGGAATTAACTGAAAAACTAAAAAGACAACAGAGAATTACACAGACAGTTTTTAAAACTCCGTTTACGATAAAGCTGAAGTCAATGAAGGATCCTACTCAATTGCCAATAGGAAATTAGAGTTGATTTAGGGAGTGACATTCCTAAAAGGAATATTCACAAACGCATGCTGTGGAAAAGTATTCACACAGGTTTAAGATAACACTATTCAAGGACACAAATTCTAAAAAAGTGAATTATATTGATAGAGTTCAATCACAACTTTGATCTGTTCTCATAAGTGTGCACTACAGCCACCACACTCCCCCAATGAGGCTAAAACACATTGACAGCCAGTATTTGTTTATTAGTCTGTTCTCATTTACCCTCTTACTAATTTATCTTCTCCTTGTTCTTTCAGGTTATATTTAGTGTTGCGTTTTTAAGGAATTTTCCGATGACTTTTTGCCAAAACAACACGTTTTCACATGACGGCAAGAAATACTATTCGTGAGATCCCTAATTAGCCCAGTAAATGCCAAGAGATGTGAAAATAACATAAGATAAAATAAACATGATAACGAGATGTGGGTAATGCTCATTGAAGTCATCAATGTTTGCACAGATGCAAGGCATCAAAGATGTGGATGTAGCAGAATGAAATGCAAGAAGCTTGAATTTCACATATTTGCAAGGTTATTTTGTACTTGAGAAAACAAGTAGTGTTCAAGAATAAAGTTCAATGTGCTGGAATGAATGGACATGAGGCTAATTGATAGTTTTCAGTAGAGTCAAACCTCAGTTTTCGAACGTCTCTGTTATCGACCAAATCGTTTTTTGACCAAAAATTTCGTTTTTTTTTAATGCGTCGGATTACGACCAAAAATCGGTTCTCGACCAAACTGAGTGCACTTGAATGCGCCACTTGACTCCTCTCGCCTTCATTACACGAGGAAGTGACGCTTCTTCGGGTAGACGGGGAAGTGACACTTCCTCGTGTAGCGTTCCATTGTGAGCAGACGTGTTCAATAAAGATTTTTTTAAAAGAGCGTGGTTTCGGTTTTCGAACAAATCGGGTTTTGAACAGCCTTCTGGAAGGATTATGGTTGAAAACCGAGGTATGACTGTAGTTGAATACATACTACATTTTAAAATCAATGAATAATAATTTTCAATTATTGATTTCAACGTCAATTAAAGCAACAGTGATTTTTTTTTTTTTGGATAATTGTCCAACCCTAGACATTATCCAGTCGGACAGGACTAAGTCTACCAGCCCATTCAGGCTGCATGTCCCATGCACAAACCTTACATTTGAAGTACCTTTTTCAAAAGGAAGCCTCTTTGGTTTTATCCTATGTGTGCGTCTATCGCTGGTCACTGGTCTAAATTTAATGGAAAAAAAATTTAAATGCCTTTTATTTTATTTTTTATGAACGGCTGTCATTTCCTTTTCAGGACTATGTTCTAAATCAGGCATGTCCAGCTCCGGGCCTGGAGAGCCACTGTCCTGCCTGTTTTCCAGCTCTCCCGGCTGCAACACACCTGATTCAGATGATCAGCTCATCAGCCAGCTCTTAACCAGCATGAGAACGTTCGTGATTATTTAAATCAGGCGTGTTGCTCCTGGGAGAGCTGGAAAACAGGCAGGACAGCGGACAGTGAGGACCGAGTTTGGACACCCCTGTTATAAATGCTAAGTAAACAAACATGTAATTTTGTATTAAATGAGGGACATTTTGAAAACATGCTTGACCAATGTACTTTAAATTTCCAGATGCAATTATGTTCATGTTGGCTTAAAATAATGTCCCTTAAAAAATGTATTTGCCTGATTTGACCTGGGAAGCCATGGTATACAAATACTGTATGCCAAATATGCTCAGCACAAAGAGAGAATAGCACACAGTTAAGTGTTTGTACAAACCATATTTTCCTTGTATCTGTCATGTGACACAGTATGTATGCAGACTCACTATGCAGGAGCACTGACCTCTGCCCTGACTTTGTCGAGCAGCTATGACTATTAAACCAACATCTTCTGGTAAATGCAGATTTAGTCTAGAGGGAGACAAATATTTAGAAGAAGGCATTAAAACTCCAAAATTGAAACAAAGACAACAGTTTGTGATAATCCTTTCGAAGAATGTACTTTATGTTGCAACACTTTGTACTGTGAAGATAGTATCAGAGGCTTGTCAGCTAAATAATTACGGGCCACATTAATTGTTTGCAGCACAGGTTTGTATGCTGTACCGTTAATGTCATTGCAACATTACAGGACTGTGTGTAACCCACATCTAAAAACAACGCAGCACAAACAATGCAGCATGAAATGTGTGGAAATGATGGGGGGATGAGGGGGTGGGGCGTTTATAGATCCTTGCATATAGTATTTAAAAAAAAAACCCATTCAGTGTGTTGTAATGGCTCAGTTAGTTAGGACGACAATATATAAGAGAAATGTGTATTAAAAAAAGACTGTCAATCTCAGTGTAACCCAGTGGTAGACAACCTTTGGTCCGCGGGCCCCAGACGTTGTTTCAGACACAGAGTATTCATGTTTAATGTGAATGATTGATTTATTACACAGATTGGCTGTGTGATTTAGCTTTTACTACGGACATACTGACCTACATAAATGAGCTGAATGTGACGTAACAAGGGAAAAAAAGCATGTGCATGAAATGCAAGCAAACATCAGTGCCTTCAAAACCATACAGGTTTATTCTCAGAGCAAATTTCAGACAAGTCATTCCCTAATTCCCCTCACTGGGTATGTTAAAAGGGACCATGCAACATGTGAAAAAAATACAGAAAATCAATGGGTGACCTGGATGAAGAATTCTGTTGGTTTTGTGATTTTGGAAAAATTGACAGGCCACTTCAGCTTGTGTCATGTCCCTTCTCACAAGAAGTCGAGTAATTAGCCTTAATGATCAAGAGTGAAAATACTGAAATATGGCTGCCGTCGTACGCTAGTACACAGAGGTAGATGCAATGTTTTAAACATTTTTCACAGAACTACATTGTAGATTTACGTTAACAGAAACATATAATGAAGATATGTGAATGAAGGCGATCATGGGTTTAGCTCCTCTTCTGCTGTAATGACACAATATATGTCCTGTTGTTCATCTGAGTATAGCTGGAGCTATACTCAAGGAAATGCCAACAGAACGATCAGATGTCAGTAAAATGTAGGAGACTGGACGGTCTCAGAAGTGGTTGTTATTTATTCCTTTGTTGTGTATTCACAAACGAAGAAATCACAAAATAAATTCTGTAGGTGGGGGCTATTGAATTTATTTTGTGATTTCCTCACTTGATTCTCTGTTTTGATGCATTATTTTCAATTTTCGTAGTTTTTCGAAGGAATCGTCAATTTCCGTTTTTTTTTTTTGGAGCCTGTCTTTGAACGCCTCTCAAGTCGAACGGAAGAAGTGAAGGCACGGAGAGACGGACAAAGACGTACCTGTATTTGTTGAAAACTAAAGTGTGAGCCTCTCCTTTTTTCGGAGCTGCAACAAAAACTTAATAAAGCAGTGACACAGTTCACTGAAACAACAAGTTATAACGTTGTAATCATGTCTCCAGCAAGGAGCTTTGATGTCGACATATTACCGTAATGAAACATAAACAAGGAGCACCGGATTTTAAGACGCGCTGTGAGCTTTCAAAAGCATTAATGGTAAAAGCTTTTAGGTGTACCTTTTAGTGCGGACAATACGGTATCCTGATACAGCCCAAGCATAGCACAATCTCACATGCACACACCTTGTGTCATTCTCTTTCTCCTTTCTTCTTTCTACATACATTCTTGCTGCTGGAGGCTGTAAATTTCCCCAGTGTGGGACGAATAAAGGATATCTTATCTTATCTTATCACCAATATACAGTAAAGCACGTACGAGATGAGAAAAATGTATTACCCTTCAACCAGATCCATGGTAGATGAAACAACCTCAGCATACAGCAAAGTATGCCCCAGCAAAACGGCTGTTAGGTTATTACAGTAGGTATCCAAGCAGAACATGTCCCAGCTCTGTGAGTCAGGACAATCGGTGAAGAGTGAAAGAAAGCTGTCATGCAGAAAAGCACCATCTAGTAGCTCAGATTTGGGCATGATCCTGAGGGAGGCCTTTGAGATCATGAGAAGGCCATCTTCATTTACATATGTATCTAGAAACTGAAGAAACTTAGCTTTGCCCTCCTGTGGGAAAGACAGAAAACAAGAAAACAATTGTACTCTCAGCAGTTTATACAAACAGGATACAGAAAAATATACAAATCCCAAATAAAAAATTTTATGAGTGGGGTAGGATGTGCCAATTTTCTTTTTCAGGATCATGTCAGGAGGATAGTTCGGTGGACAGGTGGGGGAAGCAAACAAATGTGTGAATATTTCAGGATACACTTAATTCCCTTCAATCAGAATCAGAATCAGAATCAGAATCAGAATCATCTTTATTGGCCAAGTATGTAGAACACACAAGGAATTTGTCTCCGGTATAACACGCTGCACTAGTATCATCGTAAACAACAAAATCATTGAACCATTTTAGAGTAACCACTAGTTTTGAAGTACCATTTTGTGGTGCAAGAAGAGTGACTGTCAGTGACTGTTTAAGGAGTTAATGGCTAGAGGGAAGAAGCTGTTCAAGTGTCTACTGGATTTGGTGCGCATGGATCTGTAGCGTCTGCCTGAGGGGAGTGGCTGAAAAAGGTGGTGGGCAGGGTGCGGGGGATCCAGGAGGATTTTCCGTGCCCTTGTCTTGATTCTTGCAGTGTACAAGTCTTCAAGAGTGGGTAGGGCGGTGCCAACGATTTTTTCTGCCGTCCTAACTGTCCGTTGAAGTCGGATTTTGTCCTTTTTTGTGGCGGCCCCAAACCAAACCGTGATGGAAGAACACAGGATTGATTCGATGACTGCAGTGTAGAACTGTCGTAGCACCTCCTGTGGCAGGCCATGCTTCCTCAGCAGCCTCAGGAAGTACATCCGCTGCCGGGCCCTTTTCAGGATGGAGATGGTGTTGACTTCCCACTTCATGTCCTGGGAGACTGTGATTCCCAGGAACTTGAAGGTCTCGACGGTTGACACAGGGCAGTTGGATAGTGTGAGGGGCAACTGAGGAGAAGAATGTTTCCTGAAGTCCACGATCATCTCTACAGTTTTGAGCGTGTTCAGCCCGAGGTTGTGTCGGCCGCACCAAAGCTCCAGCTGCTCCACTTGTTGGCGGTACGCAGACTCGTCGCCGTCTTTGATGAGACCGATGACCGTGGTGTCGTCTGCGAACTTTATGAGTTTGACAGCTGGATCTGTTGAGGTGCAATCGTTTGTGTAGAGAGAGAAGAGCAGAGGCGAGAGGACACATCCCTGTGGGGCACCAGTGCTGGTAGTGCGTATTGAATTTGTATTATATATATGAATATGTATTATATATAATACATATTACATAATTACATAATACATAATACATAATACATAGAGTACATGGAAATACCATTCTAATCGAAATGTTTTCAGAAAAACATGTTTTACATTTTGGCACATACATGGGCACCTCTATTTACAAAATTAATTGGTTCTGGAAGAAATTTCTTAACTCTGAAACTTTGAAAGTCACGTTTTCCATGTAAATGCCCGAATCCGTTCCAAGACGCCCCCCCCAAAAAAATTCGGACACAAATGTTTTCTAAACCATAAACATGCATCCAAATATGTAAGAAATACATGTCACAATTAGATTATTGCACGATAAATAAGAGTTGTACAAAATGTAAAAAACTAAGAATAAAGAACAAAAATGATGGTCATTTAACTTTTAACTGTATCCTCATCGTTTTTTGCTCTCTTTAGTTCATGTTCTCTCTCAAAAGTGGTGTATTTATCGATCTACACAAATAGACACATACAATAGAGGTCTTCTTAGTCAACGGATGATGCCCAGTAATAGCCAATGGCAGAGCAGCTATAAGTATGTTGCATTCAGGAAACTCGGAGCTGCGATAAGCAGACCATATTGTATTTTTACCTTCGTACCTTGAAATTGATTTCGTAACAAGAGGCAATATTTTCCTGTTGAGGTGTTTCATAACTTGAAAATTTCGCAAGAAGAGATGTTAGTAAGTAGAGGTACCACTGTACATCTTTCAAAGGTCCAATGTAATCAGTACATTAGGAAAAAATATAAAGTGTCGACAGAAACCTTGGAAGTAAATTCCAAAAGCAACAAATGACACATCATCTGAGATTTTTTTCCACCTCAAAAACATTTGTCACCATCGCCCCTCACTTTCTTTCAACGACGCTCAAACCCTAATCCACGCCTTCATCACCTCCCGCCTTGACTACTCCAATAGCATCCTCTACGGCAGGGGTTGCCAACCGCCGGTGCGCGGACCGGTACCGGTCCGCAGCGCATTTGGTGCCGGGCTGCACAGAAAGAACTTGCCTTAATTCCGTTTTATTTATTTCTGAATAATAAATGTTTTATTTTGAAAAATTACCGGATTCTCCGTTACAGCCGTCATCTTTGTCACGCTTGACTCACGTCAAACCACGCTTCTCCGTCACGTGACTGATTACGCTAAAAACAAAATGTTGGAGGTCACAAAATGAGTTCAAATACTGCTGGAGATCGCTAATAACAACAACAATAATAATAATAATAATAATAATAATTAAATGATGTGAAAGACAATTGTAAATAGCACTGCGATTTATCCATTTTGTGTTTATATTGCACTTAATTGCACTTAATGGTGTTTGTTGTTTTTTTTTCTTCTTTCTTCTTTCTACCTACATTCTTGCTGCTGGAGGCTGTAAATATCCCCAAGAGGGGACAAATAAAGAATATCTTATCTTATCTTAAATGACGGCGGCCTTAAAAGTAAGTTCGAGACAACTGGATTAAAGTTATGGCTGAATACTCTGAGATCGCCACAATAGCACTGTTGCTATTTCCGACATCCTACCTGTGTGAGTTGGGGGGTTTCTGCAGCAAGGGCGACTAAAACAAAATTACGAAGTAGACTGGACATAAACCACACACTTGAGGTGTCATTGTCTCCTATTACCCTGAGATGGGACCGTCTAGTTGCAGAAAATCAAGCTCGGAGCTGTGGTGAGTTGTCATTTTCATGCACTTTGAATTTACGTTGTATCGTATTTTGAAGGCAATAAACATTACCATAGCGATCAGTGTTGCGGCCAGATTAGACGCTCCTTGTGTTTATTATTATATTTCGAAAACACCACAGTTTTCATGTAGCTCATGCCATATTATTTTGTTGTATTAATCCACCACATCTTAAATGTCGGCCCCTGAAAATATTGTCTGACATAAACCGGTCCGTGGGGTAAAAAAGGTTGGGGACCCCTGCTCTACGGTACAACTTCCAAACTCCTCAATAAACTACAGTACATACAGAATGCCGCCTTCTCACCCACACCCGCACTTGTGATCACATCTCCCCCATCCTTAGAAACCTCCACTGGCTCCGAGTTCCCCAGCGTATTCAGTTTAAACTCCTCCTACTCACCTATAAAGCCCTTCACAATCAGGCCCCCTCCTACCTCTCCGACCTTCTTCACCCATCCACTCTTGCAACCTCCGCTCCTCGAAGACAAACCTTGCCATCCCCATAACCAGGCTCAAAACCTGGGGGGACCGAGCCTTCTCTGTCGCCGCCCCCACCCTCTGGAACTCTCTACCACAACACATCCGTACCAACTGTACTGACCTCCAATCTTTGAAATCGTTTCATAAAACTCATTGTTTCCGCAATGCTTCTAACACCTTTTAATCTCTTTCACCCATTTTTGCTTTGTTTTTCTTCTTCTAAATCAGCCATCTCCTTACCTCTGCGTTCCGCTTCCTAGACGCACAATTTTCCCGCGGGATGCACAGTTCCAAATAATGTGCGTTTTTGAGATGTAAGAAATTTCTCAGTCAAAAAAAAAAACTACCGGGAGAGTGTTGTTTCCTTAGCGTCATTTTGACGGTACCGAAAAATCGTTTAACCATAAAAGTCACCCCACACGAGTTGACTGTATGCGATCAAATCTCTCCTGCGTGATCAACACGATTTTACTGTGCCTGTATGAGTGTTTGTGGTGTGGTGTGCGAGTGTGAGTGTGTTTATTGTGTTTCTGATTTACTTTTGTTTTGTTTTGTTTTGTTTTGTTTTCAGTGTTGGGGGGATGGAACAGATAACGTAATGTGCACACGCGGGTTGCTATTTTAGTCCGCAAACTGAGGAATCGCACAGATGAAAGTTTGAGATGAAGGCAAAAAAAAACTCACAACGGTCTATTAATTACGATATTTAAGAAATGGGAATGCTAGTCTGATTTTTCGTATGAATCGTCCAAAAGGCGTATCACTAAACTCACCTGTGACGTATGCACAGAACACGAGAGCGAGATTCGATGGGAGGCACGATTACGAAGCAAGTTGGTCATTAGATCGATAGGCTAATCGCTATGAAAAATATTATGAAAGAATCTTGCTTATTCTATAATTTACTGGTTGTAGCATGGTAACTTTAGGAATAAAACATTCGTCACAAGGTGTAGTAATGCTAATGTTAACTATTGGTAGAACTAATGATGACGTGTGTTAGATTCTTTCGTCAAATTGATAGTCAATTACAGATGCATCGTCTTGGGAAGAGGATGTCAAGCCACATCAATACTTACCTGTATTAATGATTACCAGTAAATTACTCTTTGCAGTTTGAGATTGGAAAAAAATACTCAGATTTTGTGGTATGCTGTATTCATGATGCCATATGGGTACACCATATTTTGATCCATTTCTTTTTTGGTATAAACCTGGAGTACACAGCTGCTGATGTAATGTTCATTGTTAATGCATAGTTTTCTGACATTTACCCTTGAAACATTATACTTTTGAGTTTCAGAATTCTTGATTATGAATATCAGTCAAAGTAGAAAAATGTGTTCCCATGATGAACGTTTACGGAACCCCAAATTAGTTACCGTGGTTTCCCATTGCATAATCCGAGGAACCGAAAAACGGTTACCATGAATTTCCGAAATCCTCAACCCTGCAACTGAATTATTTACATTTTTGCAGCATTTTTTTTATAATTGTACGTATATGTTGTTGTTTGTGTTATTATCATATGCAATTGAATATGGAGACCATTTCAGAATTCGAAATTTGGGACTCTCTAAAAGCATAATGGGACTCATACTTTTCTGATGAGCGAGTCCTCGCTATGGGTAAACTATAAAATTATCACCGTAAATGTGTTTGTTTTAAATCATGCATGCTTGGCTTTAAGTGTACTTTTTTATCCTGTGTTTTAAACTCTTGTAAAGTGCCTGAGTACGCTGAAAAGTGCTTTCAAAATAAATGTATTATTTTTTTAACTTCTGAGGAAGTTTGACCTCTCAACCCAAAACAAGAAAGCGCCAAAATATGAGTATTTCCACATCGTTTAGAGTCTGTTCCATCCAGCGTCATAAGTCATGATCAGAAAGGTTTTGTTCGGCATACACACTCATCCATCCATCCATCTTGTACCGCTTATCCGAGGCCGGGTCGCGGGGGCAATAGCTTTAGCAGGGAAGCCCAGACTTCCCTCTCCCTAGCTACTTCTTCCAGCTCTCCCCGGGGGATCCCGAGGCGTTCCCAGGCTAGGTGGGTGACATAGTCTCTCCAGCGTGTCCTGGGTCTTCCTCTGGGTCGTCTCCCGGTGGAACATGCCCGGAACACCTCACCAGGGAGGCGTTCAGGAGGAATCCGAATCAGATGCCCAAGCCACCTCATCTGGCTCCTCTCGATGTGGAGGAGAAGCGGCTCGACTCTGAGCCTCTCCCGGATGACCGAGCTTCTCATCCTTCGAGAAGCGGCTAGACCCTGAGCCTCTCCCGGATGACCAAGCTGATGATAAGCTTCTCACCTTATCTCTAAGGGAGAGCCTGGACACCCTGCGGAGCAAACCCATTTCGGACGCTTGTATTCAGGATCTCGTTCTTTCGGTCACGACCGATAGCTCGTGACCATAGGAGGGTTGGAACATAGATCGACCGGTAAATTGAGAGCTTCGCCCTTTGGCTCAGCTCCTTCTTGACCATGACAGACCGATACAACGTCCACATCACAGCAGACACTGCACCGATCCGCCTGTCGATCTCTTGCTCCCTCCTGCCCTCATTCATGAACAATACCCCAAGATACTTAAACTCCTCCACTTGGGGCAAGATCTCCTCCCCAACCCGGAGGGGGCACTCCACCCTTTTCCGACTGAGGACCATGGTTTCAGATTTGGAGGTGCTGATTTTCATCCCAACCGCTTCACACTCGGCTGCGAAACGCTCCAATGAGAGTTGGAGAGCGCTGCTTGAAGGAGCCAACAGTACCACATCATCTGCAAAAAGCAGAGATGCAATACTGAGGCCACCAAAACGGACCCCCTCAAAGCTTTGGCTGCGTCTAGAAATTCTGTCCATAAAGTTTATGAACAGAATTGGTGACAAAGGGCAGCCTTGGTGGAGTCCTACCCTCACTGGAAACGATTTCGACTTACTGTCTGTCTGTACTTACTGTTTAGTGAGCGAACAGCCCGTATCATGGGGTTCGGTACCCCATACCCTCGAAGCACACTCCACAGAACTCCCCGAGGGACACGGTCAAACGCACTCCACAGAACTCCCCGAGGGACACGGTCAAACGCCTTCTCCAAGTCTACAAAACACATGTAGACTGGATGGGCGAATTCCCACATACCCTCGAGGACCCTGCTCAGGATGTAGAACTGGTCCACTGTTCCACGGCCGGGACGAAAACCACAATGCTCCTCCTCAATCTGAGGCTCAACTTCCTGGCGGACCCTCCTCTCCAGCACCCCTGAATAGACCTTACCAGGGAGGCTGAGGAGTGTGATCCCTCTGTAGTTGGAACACACCCTCCAGTCCCCCTTTTTAAAAAGAGGGACTACCACCCCGGTCTGCCAATCCAAAGGCACTCTCCCCGTTGACCACACGATGTTGCAGAGGTGTGTCAACCAGGACAGCCCCACAAGATCCAGAGCCTTGAGGAACTCCAGACGGCTCTCATCCACCCCTGGGGCCTTGCCACGAGGAGCTTTTTAACCACATTGGTGACTTCAACCACAGAGATAGGAGAGCCCACCTCAGGGTCCTCAGACTCTGCTTCCTCCAAGGAAGATGTGTTGGTGGAGTTGAGCAGCGCCCCATCCCCACTGTACACAGTGTTCGTGGTGCACTGCTTCCCCCTCCTGAGACGTCGGATGGTGGACCAGAATTTCCTCGAAGCCGTCCGGAATTCGGCTTCCATGGCCTCACCGAACTCTTCCCACGCCTCGGCAACCACCAAAGCTGCGTTCCGGTTGGCCAGTCGATACCCCTCAACTACCTCTGGGATCCCACAGGCCATAAAGGCTTGATAGGACTCCTTCTTTAGCTTGACGGTATCCCTTACTGCTGGTGTCCTCCAGCGAGTACGGGTGTGGCCGCCACGACAGGCACCAACCACCTTACGGCCACAACTCAGATTGGCCGCCTCAACAATAGAGGCACGGAACATAATCCACTAGGACTCAATGTCCCCCGTCTCCCCCGGAACATGGGAAAAGCTCTGTCGGAGGGGGGAGTTGAAACTCCTTCTGACAGGGGATTCCGCCAGACGCTCCCAACAAACCCTCACAATACATTTGGGTCTGCCAGGATGGACCGGCATCTTCCCCCACCATCGGAGCCTACTCACCACCAGGTCGTGATCAGTTGACAGCTCCGCCGCTCTCTTCACCCGAGTGTCCAAAACATGCGGCCGTAAATCCGATGATACAACCACAAAGTCGATCATCGAACTGCGGCCTAGGGTGTCCTGGTGCCAATCCTGGTGACATCCTTATGTTTGAACAAGGTGTTCGTTATGGACAATCCGTGTCGAGTGCAGAAGTCCAATAACAAAACAGCACTCGAGCTCTGATGGGGGGGGGGGGTGGGGGCGTTCCTCCCAATCATGCCCTTCCAGGTCTCACTGTCATTGCCCACGTGAGCATTGAAGTCCCCCATCAGAACAAGGGAGTCCCCAGCAGGAGTACTCTACAGCACACCCTCCAAGGACTCCAAAAAGAGTGGGAATGCTGAGCTCCTGTTTGGTGCATATGCACAAACAACAGTCGCCACCCGAAGGCGGAGGGAGGCAACCCTCTCATCTACCGGTGTGAACCCCAATGTACAGGCACCGAGCCAGGTGGCAATGAGTATGCCCACACCTGCTCTGCGACTCTCACTGTGAGCAACTCCAGAGTGGAAGAGAGTCCAACCCCTCTCGAGAAAACTGGTACCAGAACCCAGGCTGTGTGTGGAGGTAAGTCCGACTATATCCAGTCGGAACTTCTCTGCCTCACACACCAGCTCGGGCTCCTTCCCTGCCAGAGAGGTGACATTCCATGTCCCAAGAGCTAGTTTCTGCAGCCGAGGATCGGACCGCCAGGGTCCCCGCCTTTGGCTGCCGCCCAGCTCACATTGCACCCGACCCCTTTGACCCCTCCCACGGGTGGTGAGACCATGAGAAGGGGGACCCACGTTGCCTCTTCGGGCTGAGCCCATCCGGGCCCCATGGGTGTAGGCCCGGCCACCAGGCGCTCGCCAACAAGCCCCACCTCCAGGCCTGGCTCCAGAGGGGGGCCCCGGTGACCCGCGTCCAGGCAAGGGAAACTGAGTGCCATTGATTTGATTGATTATAAGGGGCTTGTGATCTGTGCTTTGTCTGGTCCCTCACCTAGGACCTGCTTGCAATGGATGACCCTGCCATGGGCATGAAGCCCCAGACAACTTAGCTCCTAGGATCATTGGGACACACAAACCCCTCCACCACGGTAAGGTGACGGCTCACGGAGGGGGCATGCACACTCTTTTTTTTTTAAACATTAGATGTCAATTTAACATAATTTTACAGCCCTGGTCAGTCTGCCTCGGAATGTGTCCCATCTGTGGATGCTGAAAAGGCCTTTGACAGCGGGGAATAGAACTTTATGTTTGAGACTTTAGAACAGTTTGGATTTGGGATTACAATAATTTCTTGGAATAGCTGTAACGAAACAATATTTGGGGATCGTGGAGCATAATTTTAAAATGTTGCGAAATGGGACAAAGACAGACCTGCCCAATTCGTCAACACTGCCCGTTAGCAGCACAGTGAATACTATCAAGATGTTGCAAATATTTCTACCTGTTTCAATGTGTGCATATTTTCTTATACACTCTCTCTCTATCTATCTATGTAAATATGAAATGACAGTGGGGGCTTTTAGAAACAATCCGCTAATATCTCATTTTCTATGGATACTCTCTCAATTTAGGATTTTTTTTAATGCTCGAATTGTTGACAAAGCCTTTCTAATTTAGGTATTAAACGGCTATATGAACTTTTTGTAGATGATGTATTTGCCTCTTTCGCCCAGCTAGTCCTAAGATTCAATAGTCTTAAGTCACACTTGATATACTTGCAACTCACATCTATCTATGTATATATGAAATGACAGTGGGGGCTTTTAGAAACAATCCGCTAATATCTCATTTTCTATGGATACTCTCTCAATTTAGGATTTTTTTTAACGCTCGAATTGTTGACAAAGCCTTTCTAATTTAGGTATTAAACGGCTATACGAACTTTTTGTAGATGATGTATTTGCCTCTTTCGCCCAGCTAGTCCTAAGATTCAATAGTCCTAAGTCACACTTGATATACTTGCAACTCAGAAGTTAATAAGGTCCCCCCTACAACAATTATGGACAATATTACGTGCTTTGATCCAACAAAAAAAGGGAGAATCAAGCACAAATAGTACTTAGTCTAGTCTCCCATAGGGAGGCTCCTCCCTTACCGAGAATTAAAGACTAGGAACAAGATCTTCAAACTCCACTTGGAGATGGACTTTAATTCAGTTTAAGGTTTTCATCCGGAACACAATTCTAAGGTTGGATTGTCCAAACTTCTTCAGCTCTTTGTTTGACAGGTGTAAGCTGGTGGCTAAAACGTTGATGAATATATTTTAGTTATGCCCCAGTTTAGAAAGCAGCCATCTCGTTACCTCAGTGTCCCGCGTCCTAGACACATAATTTTCCCGCCAGACGCACGGTTGCAAATAATGTGCATTTTTGGGATGCAAGGAAATTTCTCAGTCAACCCCCACCCCAAAAAGAAAAACTACGGTAAATCTTTTTTCCCAACAACGAATGCAGTTTGACAATCGCCGCTATTGTTGTTTTGATCTTGCGTTAAGTAATCTCGTGTGACAAGATGTCCGTTCTCGCGAGTCGAGATTGTCAAAAATCGGCCTTCACCTCTTGGAAAGCAGACGATTGCCAAGTTGTGTAACGTTAAGACAAGTGTTGCCAACAAGTGTTTCCAACAAGTGTTTCCAACAAGTGTTGCGAGAGTTTATTGCGGAGATATGAACTCAAAGACTGAACCATGGGATGAAATAAGTACAGTAAATATTCTCTAGTACGGACTCATGTCTAATTTGTCCAGATAACAGAAATGCCTCATTTGGGAAATAAGCATGGTACATTTCCTTTATGAACCTGCAAGTATTTTGACAAAATGCATGTGTAACAACACAATCAATAAAATATAAAAATATACTGCCCAAAAACTGTTTATAGAACAAAAACTGCAATATAGGTGCATCCCAAACAAATCACAACAGTAAAATACATACAGTATTTTAATATTTTTGGGGGAAAACTGTCTTGGGAAAAAATGTGTATTTTGGATTGTTTAGTTGGATGCATTCTTTGGTTTATGACAATGTTTGCCTGCCTGTCATACAGTTTTCTTGCTAGTTGCAAGTAACTGTCCCGTTGATCACCGATTTCTGGTAATTCTTGTGCATACTGAAGAATTTTTGTTGCCATTTGCATTGCTTCCTTGCTGGATGCTGGCTTGTCATCAGCAGTTGAATCGATGCCTTGTTTTTTAAAGTTTCGTAGATTTGCGTCTTTCCGACTCCAAGTGTCTACTGGATGTTTTTAACTTTGTGTCCAGCCTCGCTCAAACTGATGCATTTCACTCACTCCGCGACAGTCGTTACAGTTCTTCTACGTTTTGATGCGATGTTCTACACAACGTAAGTGAGTAAAGTTAAAATCTTTCGCAATTACAGTAAAACGCACGCCAATAAAAAGTCGCTTACACGTCTTCGTTTCGAATCTGATGAATGAAAACGGCAAAGCGAACACGTTTCTTCGGTCATGTCGAGTCGGTGTTGCTTTTAAGCTAGTGCTGCGTTCCCAGGGCGTAAGTGAATAAAGTTAAAATCATTCACAATTACAGTAAAACGCACGGCAATAAAAACTCACTTATACGTCGTCGTTTAGAATCTGATGATCGAAAAACGCGAGGTGAAAACTTGTTTCAGGGTTTTGTATTTTCCGTCGCATTGGGTGGGCATTACGTGTATTTAAGCTCATGGAATTTCCGCTTACGCAAGTTCCGGTAGCACGTAATATCATAGTCAAAGTGTTAATACATAGGTTTTTATTCCGGGTGAAGGATATTCCTTTCCATAGAATTCCGGGGATGGGAATATTTACTGTATTCTCAGCAAATCTTGTAGGCCTGAATTATTTCATTTTTTTGCAGCATTTGTTTATAAGAAATAAATTATCAATGTATATTGTTGTTTTTTGTGTTATTATCATATGCAATTGAATAAGTAGACCATTTCAGAATTCAAAATTTGGGACTCTCTAAATGCATAATGGGACTCATACTTTTCTGATCAGCGAGTCCCTGGGACTCAGACGGATCAAACTGTAAAATTATCTGTCACGTTGCGAGGTGGTGGTGGACCCCAAAAAGCAGGCAGGAGGGCGGAGCAGGGTGTATTTGAAGAAGTGTATTGATAAAACACAGAAAACTAAATCCTAAGCAAACAAAGTCCAAAGTAGCAAAGAAAAATCATGACCGAAGATAAAACATAACAGCAACCAAAACATGACTGAAACAAACCTGATTGCAGCAAACAAACCTGACAGTAGCAAGAAGCAACAATGACCCGACACTGAGTGTTCGCGCTGGGAGTCCTTTCAAAGGCCTGATTACCTATGACCAACAGGTGTGCAGCTGCAAGGGGAGCCCTACAGTGCCACCTGTTGGTCCCTAAACTGCATCATGACAGTACCCCTCCCTCAAGGGACGGATCCCAGACATCCCCAAATTGTCTAAAAGGCTTGCCTCGCGGGGGAACAGGAACTAAAAGCGATGGCAACCCTTGCCTCGTCGGAAAACAGGAACAAAAAGCGACGCCGAGCTTCGCCTCGCCCAAATACAATACAATAAGCGATGGTGACCTTCACCTCGCCAGGAAACAGGAACAAAAGCGACAGCAATCCTTTGGCTGGGCGTGGCCTGACGTGGACGTAGCTCAACGTAACGGGGGACATGGAACAGCCGGACGTGAACAGGGGCTTGGCCTGACGTGAGCGTGGACGTGGCACGGCTCGTCGTTGACGTGAATGTGACTCAGCTCCAACAGACACGTGACGAGCCTCAGCTCAACGTAGACGCGGACGGGACTCGGCCAACAGTAGACGCGGCTTGACAAGACGAAAACAGGACAACCGCATCACCAGCGCTGCCTGAAAGGGGAAAGGGTGTCGCTACGCCAGGCACATGGTGGAATAAGGAACAGTCCGTAGTACCTGCGGGGTCCAGGTGGTCGGGTCATTCTGTCACGTAGCGAGGTGTGGTAGTGGACCCCAAAAAGCAGGCAGGATGGAGGACCAGGGTGTATTTGAAGAATTGTATTTAAAACAAAGAAAACTAAATCCAAAACACACAAAGTCCAAAATTTAGACCCTCATGATGAATACAATAGATGGACCAAGGTTTCCCTTGCCCGGACGCGGGTCACCGGCGCCCCACTCTGGAGCCAGGCCTGGAGGTGGGGGGCTCGTTGGCAAGCGCCTGGTGGCCGGCCCTACACCCATGGGGCCCGGCCGGGCACAGCCCGAAGAGGCAACGTGGGTCCCCCTTCCCATGGGCTCACCACCCATGAGAGGGGCCAAAGGGGTCGGGTGCAATGTGAGCTGGGCGGCAGCCAAAGGCGGGGACCCTGGCGGTCTGATCCTCGGCTGCAGAAGCTAGCTCTTGGGACATGGAATGTCACCTCTCTGGCAGGGAAGGAGCCCGAGCTGGTGTGTGAGGCAGAGAATTTCCGACTGGATATAGTCGGACTTGCCTCCACACACAGCCTGGGTTCTGGTACCAGTTCTCTCGAGAGGGGCTGGACTCTCTTCCACTCTGGAGTTGCTCACGGTGAGAGGCGCAAAGCAGGTGTGGGCATACTCATTGCCCCTCGGCTCAGTGCCTGTACATTGGGGTTCACACCGGTAGACGAGAGGGTTGCCTCCCTCCGCCTTCGGGTGGGTGGACGGGTCCTGACTGTTGTTTGTGCATATGCACCAAACAGCAGCTCAGCATACCCACCCTTTTTGGAGTCCTTGGAGGGTGTGCTGGAGAGTACTTATGCTGGGGACTCCCTTGTTCTGCTGGGGGACTTCAATGCTCACATGGGCAATGACAGTGAGACCTGGAGGGGCGTGATTGGGAGGAACGGCCCCCCCGATCAGAACTCGAGTGGTGTTTTGTTATTGGACTTCTGTGCTCACCACGGATTGTCCATAACGAACACCTTGTTCAAACATAAGGGTGTCCATATGTGCACTTGGCACCAGGACACCCTAGGCCGCAGTTCGATGATCGACTTTGTAGTTGTATCATCGGATTTGCGGCCGAATGTTCTGGACACTCGGGTGAAGAGAGGGGCGGAGCTGTCAACTGATCACCACCTGGTGGTGAGTAGGCTCCGATGGTGGGGGAAGATGGGGGAAGTCCTGGCAGACCCAAACGTATTGTGAGGGTTTGTTGGGAGCGTCTGGCGGAATCCCCTGTCAGAAAGAGTTTAAACTCCCACCTTCGACAGAGCTTTTCCCATGTTCCGGGGGACGCGGGGGACATTGAGCCTGAGTGGACCATGTGCCGTGCCTCTATTGTTGAGGCGGCCAATCTGAGTTGTGGCCGTAAGGTGGTTGGTGCCTGTCGTGGCGGCAACCCCTGTACTCGCAGGTGGACACCAGCAGTAAGGGATGCCGTCAAGCTGAAGAAGGAGTCCTATCGAGCCTTTATGGCCTGTGGGACCCCAGCTGACGGGTATCGACTGGCCAAGCGGAACGCAGCTTCGCTGGTCGCCGAGGCAAAAACCAGAGCGTGGGAAGAGTTTGGTGAGGCCATGGAAGCTGACTTCCGGACGGCTTCGAGGAAATTCTGGTCACCATACGACGTCTCAGGAGGGGGAAGCAGTGCACCACTAACACTGTGTACAGTGGGGATGGGGCGCTGCTGACTTCGACTCGGGACGTTGTGAACCAGTGGGCAGAGTACTTCGAAGACCTCCTCAACTCCACCAACACGTCTTCCTTGGAGGAAGCAGAGCCCGGGGACTCAGAGGTGGGCTCTCATATCTCTGTGGCTGAAGTCACCGATGTGGTTAAAAAGCTCCTCGGTGGCAAGGCCCCAGGGGTGGATGAGATCCGCCCGGAGTTCCTCAAGGCTCTGGATGTTGTGGGGCTGTCCTGGTTGACATGCCTCTGCAATATCGCGTGGTCAACAGGGAGAGTGCCTCTGGATTGGCAGACCGGGGTGGTAGTCACTCTTTTTAAAAAGGGGGACCGGAGGGTGTGTTCCAACTATAGAGGGATCACACTCCTCAGCCTCCCTGGTAAGGTCTATTCAGGGGTGCTGGAGAGGAGGGTCCGTCAGGAAGTCGAGCCTCAGATTGAGGAGGAGCAGTGTGGTTTTCGTCCCGGTCGTGGAACAGTGGACCAGCTCTACACCCTTAGCAGGGTCCTCGAGGGTATGTGGGAATTCGCCCATCCAGTCTACATGTGTTTTGTAGACTTGGAGAAGGCGTTTGACCGTGTCCCTCGGGGAGTTCTGTGGAGTGTGCTTCGAGGGTATGGGGTACCGAACCCAATGATACGGGCTGTTCGGTCACTATACCACCGATGTCAGAGTTTGGTTCGCATTGCCGGCAGTAAGTCGGAATTGTTTCCAGTGGAGGTAGGACTCCGCCAAGGCTGCCCTTTGTCACCGATTCTGTTCAGAACCTTTATGGACAGAATTTCTAGGTGCAGCCGAAGCGTTGAGGGGGTCCGTTTTGGGGGCCTCAGTATTGCATCCCTGCTTTTTGCAGATGATGTGGTGCTGTTGGCTCCTTCAAACAGGGCTCTCCAACTCTCACTGGAGCGTTTCGCAGCCGAGTGTGAAGCGGTTGGGATGAAGATCAGCACCGCCAAATCTGAAACCATGGTCCTCAGTCGAAAAAGGGTGGAGTGCCCCCTCCGGGTCGGGGAGGAGATCTTGCCCCAAGTGGAGGAGTTTAAGTATCTTGGGGTATTGTTCATGAATGAGGGCAGGAGGGAGCAAGAGATCGACAGGCGGATCGGTGCAGTGTCTGCTGTGATGTAGACGTTGTATCGGTCTGTCATGGTCAAGAAGGAGCTGAGCCAAAGGGCGAAGCTCTCAATTTACCGGTCGATCTATGTTCCAACCCTCCTATGGTCACGAGCTATCGGTCGTGACCGAAAGAACGAGATCCTGAATACAAGCGTCCGAAATGGGTTTGCTCCGCAGGGTGTCCAGGCTCTCCCTTAGAGATAAGGTGAGAAGCTTATCATCAGCTTGGTCATCCGGGAGAGGCTCAGGGTCTAGCCGCTTCTCGAAGGATGAGAAGCTCGGTCATCCGGGAGAGGCTCAGAGTCGAGCCGCTTCTCCTCCACATCGAGAGGAGCCAGATGAGGTGGCTTGGGCATCTGATTCGGATTCCTCCTGAACGCCTCCCTGGTGAGGTGTTCCGGGCATGTTCCACCGGGAGACGACCCAGAGGAAGACCCAGGACACGCTGGAGAGACTATGTCACCCACCTAGCCTGGGAACGCCTCGGGATCCCCCGGGGAGAGCTGGAAGAAGTAGCTAGGGAGAGGGAAGTCTGGGCTTCCCTGCTAAAGCTATTGCCCCCGCGACCCGGCCTCGGATAAGCGGTACAAGATGGATGGATGGATGAGTGTGTATGCCGAACAAAACCTTTCTGATCATGACTTATGACGCTGGATGGAACAGACTCTAAACGATGTGGAAATACTCATATTTTGGCGCTTTCTTGTTTTGGGTTGAGAGGTCAAACTTCCTCAGAAGTTAAAAAAATAATACATTTATTTTGAAAGCACTTTTCAGCGTACTCAGGCACTTTACAAGAGTTTAAAACACAGGATAAAAAAGTACACTTAAAGCCAAGCATGCATGATTTAAAACAAACACATTTACGGTGATAATTTTATAGTTTACCCATAGCGAGGACTCGCTCATCAGAAAAGTATGAGTCCCATTATGCTTTTAGAGAGTCCCAAATTTCGAATTCTGAAATGGTCTCCATATTCAATTGCATATGATAATAACACAAACAACAACATATACGTACAATTATAAAAAAAATGCTGCAAAAATGTAAATAATTCAGTTGCAGGGTTGAGGATTTCGGAAATTCATGGTAACCGTTTTTCGGTTCCTCGGATTATGCAATGGGAAACCACGGTAACTAATTTGGGGTTCCGTAAACGTTCATCATGGGAACACATTTTTCTACTTTGACTGATATTCATAATCAAGAATTCTGAAACTCAAAAGTATAATGTTTCAAGGGTAAATGTCAGAAAACTATGCATTAACAATGAACATTACATCAGCAGCTGTGTACTCCAGGTTTATACCAAAAAAGAAATGGATCAAAATATGGTGTACCCATATGGCATCATGAATACAGCATACCACAAAATCTGAGTATTTTTTTCCAATCTCAAACTGCAAAGAGTAATTTACTGGTAATCATTAATACAGGTAAGTATTGATGTGGCTTGACATCATCTTCCCAAGACGATGCATCTGTAATTGACTATCAATTTGACGAAAGAATCTAACACACGTCATCATTAGTTCTACCAATAGTTAACATTAGCATTACTACACCTTGTGACGAATGTTTTATTCCTAAAGTTACCATGCTACAACCAGTAAATTATAGAATAAGCAAGATTCTTTCATAATATTTTTCATAGCGATTAGCCTATCGATCTAATGACCAACTTGCTTCGTAATCGTGCCTCCCATCGAATCTCGCTCTCGTGTTCTGTGCATACGTCACAGGTGAGTTTAGTGATACGCCTTTTGGACGATTCATACGAAAAATCAGACTAGCATTCCCATTTCTTAAATATCGTAATTAATAGACCGTTGTGAGTTTTTTTTTGCCTTCATCTCAAACTTTCATCTGTGCGATTCCTCAGTTTGCGGACTAAAATAGCAACCCGCGTGTGCACATTACGTTATCTGTTCCATCCCCCCAACACTGAAAACAAAACAAAACAAAACAAAACAAAAGTAAATCAGAAACACAATAAACACACTCACACTCACACACCACACCACAAACACTCATACAGGCACAGTAAAATCGTGTTGATCACGCAGGAGAGATTTGATCGCATACAGTCAACTCGTGTGGGGTGACTTTTATGGTTAAACGATTTTTCGGTACCGTCAAAATGACGCTAAGGAAACAACACTCTCCCGGTAGTTTTTTTTTTTGACTGAGAAATTTCTTACATCTCAAAAACGCACATTATTTGGAACTGTGCATCCCGCGGGAAAATTGTGCGTCTAGGAAGCGGAACGCAGAGGTAAGGAGATGGCTGATTTAGAAGAAGAAAAACAAAGCAAAAATGGGTGAAAGAGATTAAAAGGTGTTAGAAGCATTGCGGAAACAATGAGTTTTATGAAACGATTTCAAAGATTGGAGGTCAGTACAGTTGGTACGGATGTGTTGTGGTAGAGAGTTCCAGAGGGTGGGGGCGGCGACAAAGAAGGCTCGGTCCCCCCAGGTTTTGAGCCTGGTTATGGGGATGGCAAGGTTTGTCTTCGAGGAGCGGAGGTTGCAAGAGTGGATGGGTGAAGAAGGTCGGAGAGGTAGGAGGGGGCCTGATTGTGAAGGGCTTTATAGGTGAGTAGGAGGAGTTTAAACTGAATACGCTGGGGAACTCGGAGCCAGTGGAGGTTTCTAAGGATGGGGGAGATGTGATCACAAGTGCGGGTGTGGGTGAGAAGGCGGCATTCTGTATGTACTGTAGTTTATTGAGGAGTTTGGAAGTTGTACCGTCGAGCAGGGGTCCCCAACCTTTTTTACCCCACGGACCGGTTTATGTCAGACAATATTTTCAGGGGCCGACATTTAAGATGTGGTGGATTAATACAACAATAAGAGATAAGGTGAGAAGCTCGGTCATCCGGGAGGGGCTCAGAGTCGAGCCGCTTCTCCTCCATACCGAGAGGAGCCAGATGAGGTGGCTTGGGCATCTGATTCGGATGCCTCCTGAGCGCCTCCCCGGTGAGGTGTTCCGGTCATGCCCCACCGGGAGGAGACCCAGAGGAAGACCCAGGACACGCTGGAGAGACTATGTCACCCAGCTTGCCTGGGAACGACTCGGGATCCCCGGGGAGAGCTGGACGAAGTAGCTAGGGAGAGGGAAGTCTGGGCTTCCCTGCTAAAGCTGTTGCCCCCGCGACCCGGCCCCGGATAAGCGGTAGATGATGGATGGATGGATGGACAAAGTCCAAAGTATCAAAAAAAAACATGACTAAAGCTAAAACAGAACAGTGAACTAAACATGACAGAAACCAAGACCAAACAGCAACACACATGACAGTAGCCAGAAGCAACAATGACCTGACACTGAGTGTTCGGGCTGGGAGTCCTTTTAAGGCCCTAATTACCTATGACCAACAGGTGTGCGGCTGCCGGCGGAGCCCTACAGTGCCACCTGTTGGTCCCTAAACCGAATCATGACATTATCACTGAGAAAGTAGTCTTGCCGGTGGGGTTGCGGCTGGCTACTGGAGGATCGGAGATTGTGGCTTTTTTGCTAAACTTTTGATATGACACTTGATCCTTTTGAGGTTGAAGGAAGCCTCGTCACATTCTTTGACCAGACGTGTTGACAAACCTCTGGTTTGAGAAAATTAGAGTCTTCGTGGATCTGAAAATCAATTTTACAGTGCTTGGGAAACCTTTCCTTTATTTATTTTTTTTCAATTATGTGTTCTGATGTTTAACAGCAGGCCATGTAAGAAGAGAATAAAAGTTGGTTCAGTCACAATCCAGGGAGGACATTTTCCAGTTTATCTTATTTGGACATATATAAGTAGATTAAACCACACGGGCTTCAAAGCTCGCCCACCTGACCAGCCCTCGATGACAGTCTCGACCCCTTTTTAAAGGAATAAAGCTGAGCTGCAGGTCAATCAGGTCAGTTCTCAGCAATTAGCCATCCATGGATGGTCACACTTTCTTCGCTGAAACAATCAGCTTACCACAAAACACATTGAGCACAGCAAAAGTTTTGGATGGAGAGGAATGTGCACCTTTCTCCCCATCCAAAATCAACTGCATTTGTCAGTCATTAGGTTGGGTAATTTGACTTTATGACTGCTTGTCACGTTACGCACGAAGCAGGAAAAGGGAACTGCTTCGTACGTAACAGAGAAAATGAAAATAAGTGGATCCCCGAAATAGCAGACACCGACATGGACTTCGTCTAAACAATAACATTTATTGTAAACAAAAAACACCGTCTAATAAATAACAGAAAGCGCTGGTAAAAACGAGAACCAGGAAAATAAGGAAACGCAACAGAAAACGCTTGCAGAAAACGGCAAGGAAATACGAATAAGCAATTATTAGTACACGTAGGCGCTTAGCCTAATCCCCATGGGAAGACGAAAATGTAACCAACAGTAAATGGTAATCGAACAATAATTTGCGAATATGGGCAACAGCAGTGGCACGGCATGCAATACTCCGGCAATGAGTCGACCGCCGGAGCGCCAAGATATAACAGGTGCAATCACTAACAAATGGGAAGCAGGTGATCAGCCGGCAGAAATGAACGTATCCTGTATCCTGTATCCTGAGTTCATCATTGTTTTTCATGTTTCTTGTGCAGAGCGTGCCTGTTAAGTCCTAATTGCCCCACAGGGATAAATAAAGTTTTCTGAATCTGAAAATCCCTCGCAATCGACTTTAGAACAGGCCACGGGCTATCTGTCGTTTGCGTATTGGGCACCCACACAGAAAACAAGGACAAAAGCATGCATCTTGGTGGTGGTTCTAAAAAAAGTAATTTGATCCTTACCTGAGAGGTAGACAGAAGGTAAATTGGACTTGGTGATGGGGTTTGTGTTTGCTGGCAACTCAGGCCAAGAGAGGTGAGGATTTCTGCTAGAACTTGATAATGCAGCATATTATTAGCCTTTAAACCATCAAAGCCTTCATTTGTCAAGTTCTGTAAATCAGGAGTGTTTTCCAGGTGGATCTGCCAACAGAAAACATATAACAAGGATTGACACAAGATAGTTGCCTTACTGTCAACTGCCCAACAAGGGAAAATAACACAAAATTGGTTTGATTCAAAGGTGAAAGACAATATCCCTCCGTGAGCCATCATCTTACTGTGGTGGAGGGGTTTGTGTGTCTGATTGATCCTGGGAGTGACGTTGTCTGGGGCTCTATGCCCCTGGCAGGGTCACCCATGCCAAAAGAGGTCCGAGGTGAGGGACCAGACAAAGCACTCAGTGTCCAATGCCCGGACGCGGGTCATGGGGGGCCCCTCTCTGAAGCCATCCCTGGAGGTAGGACTCAGTGGCGAGTGCCTGGTGGCCAGGCCTACACCCACGGGGCCCAGCCGAGTTCACCCTGAAAAGGCAAAATGGGTCCCCCTTCCCATGGGCTCACCACCCATGGAAGAGGCCAAATGAGTCGGGTGCAATGTGAGCTGTGAGCAGCTTGGGCTCTGGTACCAGAGAGAGTTAGACTCTCTTCCACTCTGAAGTGGCCCATGGGGAGAGGCGTAGAGCAGATGTGGGAATACTCATTGTCCCTGGCTGAGTTCCTGTACATTGGGGTTCATATTGGTGAACGAGAGGGCTGCCTCCCTCCGCCTTCGGGTAGGGGCGTTGGGGGGGGTGATTCCTCACTGCTGTTTGTGCCTATGTACCAAACAGCAGCTCAGAGTATACCTACCCTTTCTGCAGTCCTTGGAGGGTATGCTGGAGAGAGCTTCAGCTGGGGACTCCCTTGTTCTGCTGGTGAACTTCAATACTCACGTGGGCAATGAGAGTGAGATCTGGAAGGGCGTGATTCGGAGGAACACCCCCCCCCTCCCCCGATCAAAACTCGAGTGGTGTTTTGTTATTGGACATCTGCGCTCGTCACGGATTGTCCATAACGAACACCTTGTTCAAACATAAGGATGTCCATATGTGCACTTGGCACCAGGAAACACTAGGCCGCAGTTCGATGATCGACTTTGTCATTGTATCATCGGATTTACGGCCGCGTGTTTTGGACACTCGGGTGAAGAGAGGGGGGGGGGCCTTTCAACTGATCACCACATGGTGGTGAGTTGGCTTCGATGTTGGGGGAGAGTTGCCGGTAAAGCTGCCAAACACAAACGTATTGTGAGGGTTTTTTGGGAGCGTCTATAGCAGGACCCTCTGTCAGGAGTTTCAACTCCCACCTCGGCAAAGCTTTTCTAACCTCCTGGGGAGCCAGGGGACATTGAGTCCGAGTGGGCCATGTTCCGTGCCTCTTGGTCCCAGTGGCCCTTGTACATTCAATCCTGTAGACTTATGGCCCCGGTCTCCTTATCTTAAGTCAACAGTCTCAAACTTGGGCCTTAAACTGGACAGTCATTTCAAACTCGATCGGTAAATTGGTGCCGTTGTTAAATCCAGCTTCTTTCACCTTAAACAGCTGGCCAAAATAAAATCTCTCCTCTCACATGAACACTTTGAGACAGTAAGTCATGCCTTTGTCACATCCCGGCTCGATTACTGCAATTCCCTTTACTTTGGAGTCAGCCAGTCCTCCATTAAGCGCCTTCAGCTGGTCCAGAATGCCTCTCTCTGGAATGACCTCCCCCTGAACATTCGGCAAGCCTCCTCGCTGCCCATCTTCAAAACCCTTCCCAAAACTCACTCGTATTCTTTGGCATTCGACTCAGCATGACTTAGATTTGTTCTTGGTTTTACTGTTTTGGTGCTTTGTCTTACTGTTTATTGTGCATGTTAAATTGCTCCATGTACAGCACTTTGTATGCAGCGATGGCTGTTTGAAAGTGCTCTATAAATACTGTTGACTTGACTTGACTTTTGTTTAGGCGGGCAATCTGAGTTGTGGCCGTTAGGTTGTAATAAAATGTTCATTAATCTAAATTCTTGGGAGTAATAATTAAGAACAAATTGTCATGAATTGCCAACATCAGACTGATAAGAATAAACATTTCCAAAACATTTTCTCTCAATCATGAATAAAGCAAAGCAATTCCTACATAATAATGCTCTTATAATATTATATTGTTTCGTAGCCCTCCCATATCTCATATATAGTGTTGAAATATGGAAATAAATAAAATAAAAGATTGAATAAAGCAGCACATTTACAGCAATTGCAAATGGTGACATGACGATGTCTCTTTTCTTTTTTTTCTGTGCTTGTATTTATTTATCACACGGTTGTTTGACATTTCAGAAAAAACTTGTTTGTGCTGGCCTGCCCAAAAACAAACAAACAAAAATCATTCAATCATCGAACATTATTTTCAAGACATCTCACCTGACACAAGACAGCTTCCCCTCCATGCTCTCCATGGGTTACCCTGATGATAACCATATCCTTCCTATTTGGACCATCTTTAAGTTCCCCCCAGAGCTCCAAATTCCCTGATCGCAGGAAATCTCCGACAAAGACTTTCCCACTTGCCAATACGCTCAGTTCAAATTCTGCGCTGTCCTTTCGTGTGAAGCTCAGTCTATACACTTTCCCGGCTTGTTGGTCTCTGTTCTCTAAATTGATACCTGCAGGGCACAGGGAGGAAGCGAGCCCCAGGACCCTTCCACCATGGCTCAGGTAGCTCATAAATCTTGTGTGAAGCTGGGAGGTGAGCACTTCTTCCTCTGCGAGCACCAATAGCCTAGAATTTTCCATCCAGGGTTCACTCAGGACTTGATGTGGCTGAAGAGAATATATAATGTACTTTTCCATGTTGAGACACTCCGTTAAAACCTGTTGAACTGCTTTAAAACGCTCTTTGCTACCATTTGTGTACACCACTACATTGGGAATTTTGTTGTTGAATTCAAATCCATTGCTTTTGCAAAAATAACTCTTGACATCATGTTCAAAGTCATGAAAAGTCTCATCCTCATTATCCAGACACAGTGAGTGATCATAAGGGATATCTAAAATGTTCTCTACTGAAGTATATTTGACAGAGAGGATTGTGCTATTCTCTAGCTCCAGACATTCATGGCAGCTTGACAGGTGAAGAGAGTGCCTGTGGTTCTTCATGTCATGCAGATTCCCCAAGAAATGATCCTCAGAGTCTGGACCTTGATCTTGTCTGATGCACGTTGGCCCTGATGTCGGTAGTTTTTCTTGGTCCTTCTTCGCACAAGGGGCAAAAAGTACGTTACTTTTACAGCACTGAGGGTGCTGGAGGCAAGGCAACACATGATAAGGCAAAGGTTGACGGTTTCCAATCTGAGTGTTGTCGAACAGAATAGACTTTACATTCATGGGCTCCTCTGGGCACTGAATCAGCTCACTAAGAATAGATTCATGGAGGATGATCGCTGGGTAGACAAAGAAAAGATATACCATAAGTCAAATAAATACATTTAGAACATCATACAAACTAACAATGGTTAACTACAGAGATACATACGGACAATCTTTGATGGCACAAGCCCATTATCCAGTTGTAGGCGATCCTCTAAAAAAGCTACGGCCAGTCGACTGAAATCATCAACGCTGGCCTGAGCCACTGCACTGAATGGCTTGCCAGGGCTACAGGCCAGAGGTTGGCAAAAGTCTGACCACTTCAGCACCTGTGAAAGTTGACGTTCCTGTCATAATAGCAGTTCAATTAGGTACATTAGGACGGAATAAACAATGATACTTTGAGTTATTTGAGTTACGAGCAATCGTGTGGTCAACTTTTCGCTTTGTATTGTGAGCCAAAATTAGACTTACGAACGTGCGTCAAAAACATTGCCGCTCGAGTAAAGTGGAAAAATGTGGAATGTATAAAAAAATAAATAAATCATGTGTAGCGGGGGCAACTCAGCTATTTACCGCACAATGAACTCATAAAATGGTGATTATGTGTGATGTGTGTGCCAAATTTGATATTTTTATTTAATTTTTAGAAAGCAGTGCAACGCCAACAGCACTGGGTGAAATAAAAAGCTTCAGACATTCATGGCAGCTTGACAGGTGAAGAGAGTGCCTGTGGTTCTCACGTTAAGACAGCAAATACTCTGCCCACCGACTCACAACGTCCCGAGTCGAGGTCAGCAGCGCCCCATCCCCACTGTACAACAGTGTTAGTGGTGCACTGCTTCCCCCTCCTGAGACGTCGAATGGTGGACCAGAATTTCCTGGCTGCAAGAGACTTTTTTGTAGGTCTTGGGCAGTTACAAACGCCCCCAAATTTAAATGGATCTACGCAAAACGTACAATCGAACCTGCTTTGTTGAAAATATCTAGGGGGAGCTAGTGAGACATTTTGTAAAAATTTTGAACAAAAACAACACTGATGATTTTGCCAGGCGTGATGTGTGCAGTTTCATGAGTTTTCGTGCGTGGTTACACCCTCAAAATTATTATTTTATTGGCAAACTGTGCATTGCGACGGTAACAGCATTCAACAAAAATTTAATCCAAATAGTCATGACCGAAAGAAATGTATATGACAATATTTTATTATGATTACTGCCCCACCAAGTGATGACAAGAAAGGTTGTTTTTTTTTAAACATTTTAACGTATTGCACCGAGCCCGTAATACTGAAATTGTGTCAGAAAAGCCACAATGTTGATCATGCTCTCTGCCAAATATTGTGACATTCCAGCAAAAGGCGTGGCAACTCAGTCTGATGAAAATCCAATCTTCTGAAAAAGGTTCACATTTGATAAAAGTCCAGGCCCGAAGATATGTATTTTGTATGGTCGTAGTCGCACGGAAACCTGAACCAATCTTTTATCCTTTGATGTTTTTCTCTGAGCAGGTTAACCAGTTCTACCTCAAATTTGCTTAGAAGACTGTTTAGGCTGTCTTGATGTTAAAACACAAAGTTTGTGATTTTTCATGAAATGCTGTTGCGATAGCAATGCACACTTTACCAAAAAAACATGCATTGAAACTGATGATGCGCACACATCAGACCTGGCAAAATGATCAATATGTTCGTAGTTTATTGTGCAATTGAAAAAAAGGCTCATATTGGGAAAAAATGGCTTGCATATTTTAGCAAAGCAGCCCTGCTGCATCTCATCAAGATCGATGAAATTTTGCAGGTTTATGTAACACCCAGGTCCTATATACAGTATATGTCCACATCAATTGGACATATAGGCTAATCCAAACAGGAAGTCAGCACTTTTGAAAATTCTTCTTCTTTTTGGCCTTTTATAGTGGTCACATTTTAATAAACTCCTCGAGATTTGAGCCGATTTTCTTGAAACCGTGGATATCAGGAAAAGTAAAGCTTTTTACTTTACTGAACACTGATGCCATTGTAACGCGTCGATTGCCAATAAAAATGATGCTGATTTTAATGGTCTTAACATTTGTGAAAACTTTAGAGACATGATAGCTAGCAGAATAATCAATATTTTATCAGTTCATTAGTGATTAAAAAAAACACTGCTTTGTTGAGCACGCTTCAAGTTTTGAATGAATACGCTGCGGTTGAATGTTTCATCAAGATTTACCAAAACTTGGTACTGTATATGTGAAAGCACAAGACCCACAAAAAAAATTACTTAGAAGGAAGCATTTCCTTTCACATTTTGCCTCATTCTATTGTTTGTTTGTTTATTTTATTGAAAATATAAAACACAATACTACAATAAATTGACAAAAGTGAAAGCAAGCAAACATTGTAAAAAGGAAATGAAAAAAACAGTCATCATCACAACTCTATGTTCAAAGGCGTAGGAGGAAGTAAGAAACGTATCTAGTCATACCCCTTGTTCTATAGCAACATATTAGTTGATCCTTTTTCAATACAAAAATAAAAGAAAAATCAACATATCATCGGCGGCCCGGTAGTCCAGTGGTTAGCACGTCGGCTTCACAGTGCAGAGGTACCGGGTTCGATTCCAGCTCTGGCCTCCCTGTGTGGAGTTTGCATGTTCTCCCCGGGCCTGCGTGGGTTTTCTCCGGGTGCTCCGGTTTCCTCCCGCAGTCCAAAAACATGCATGGCAGGCTGATTGAACACTCTAAATTGTCCCTAGGTGTGAGTGTGAGTGCGAATGGTTGTTCGTCTCTGTGTGCCCTGCGATTGGCTGGCAACCGATTCAGGGTGTCCCCCGCCTACTGCCCGGAGACAGCTGGGATAGGCTCCAGCACCCCCCGCGACCCTAGTGATCAAGCGGTTAGGAAGATGAATGAATGAAAAAAACCATATCATCAATGCTTTTATCCTTATGTGTACTGTAGTAATCTCTCTTTACAGCTCTTGGTTTGTATATACATACTCACTCTTGCATATTTTTTATTGATTTTCTCATATTCATAATTCTGATGTATTACTATATGTTATCGATATATCAAACATATCAGCTTAACACTGATTTTTGCGTAGTTTTTTTGTATGAATCATTTGAATTCGTTTTTTTCGACAAGCGATTTACGTATTGTGGCGTAACTCGCCAAGCGCTGCCTCTCACTATTTGTAAAGTTGTGTTTGCCACCGATCATCCATTGTTCCCATGCCGTTCGCAACTTTACTTTGAACGATCGGTTGATGCCAATGTCCAGCGGTTGGAGTTCTTTAGTCAAGCCTCCGGGAATAACGGCAAGCTCAGAGTTCATTTGCTTGACTTGTTTTTTTCACCGCTGCTGTGAGATGGGCACGCATGCCAAAAGCATAACCGGTGGCTTTAAGTTTGAACTGAGCTTCGTAGGCGTGTCTTTTTGTCAAATTTATTTTCAGGGGTTCTTAGAAACCAAAACCGGAGTTGTTTTGCAACAATGCACATTGCCACACTCTATACAAGTGTTGGTACTGGCTTGAGGCGTCCACTTACACGCCCACCCTTCACCATTGGCGGACTAGCTTGCCTGTCCTCTCTCTCCCTCTCTCTCCCTCTCCATATATGTATATATACACGCCCACCCTTCCCTGATTGGCCGACTTCTTTCCCGCATGGCTGGCCACAGTCGCTTCCGCCTTTTCTCTATATAAACAGCGTGTCGGCTGTCAGTCAGATTTTGGAACTCAGGGCATATAAAGGACGCTCCGCACCATAAGGCGTCCTGTCCATTTTGGAGAAAATTTAAGACTTTTAATGGCGCCTTATAGTCGTGAAAATACGATACTCATTTTCAGGTCTGTTTCAAAATTATTCTATAGATTGACACCTATTACTGTATACACTCTATTCTGTACTCCTTGTCCGTGTCCGAGACGTGAACAGATAGACAGATAGCGAACAACGAAAAAAGACCAAGGATGCACAATGTTGAGATGGAGCTTTAGTTTCTTTTTCCTTAGGTTTTTCTCTGTAAATGGCGATGCTTTCCAAGGCATATACTCAAGAAGAAAACGAGAAACAATGACAACAGCTAGCACAAAACCATGAGGTCTTCACTGGACTAGGTACTTCCGGTTTGTGTTGCCAAAATTAAAGTGCTGTAGAATCTAACCAAAAACGGAACATGACAAGGTATTTCCGGGTTGTTTTGCCAAAATTAAAGTCTCCTCGAATCTAACTATAAACGGAACACGACACACTCCTTTGCTTGATGTTTGTTCTTGTTTTGGATTTTTTGTATAGGTTAGTACCCCTTAAATTATAACAGCTTTCTCTAATTTCAAAAAGCTTCTGGATGTTTTGGCACAGGAGGTTATAATGTACTTTGTACATTAATTGGGCAATTTTAAAGTCAACCAGGTCATAGAATTTCATTGTGTTTGATTTGATGACTAGTTGATTCGTGGGTTCTGTATATTTAGATCTATTGATCTATTGATTGATGATAGTGATTGCTTTTTTTTTTGTAGTTTTAAAACAGGTAGTGTGTTCTTTTTACAAGTGTTTCCCCATATTTCCACACAGTAGGTCACCTCTGAAAGTAATAATGAGTAGTATAATGTGTACAATGATTAACACATCCTTAGATTTGTGGAGAATCCCTATAGTTTTTGATATTTTTTTTTTTTAACGTTGTCTATGTGTGGCTTCTAGGATAGTTTAATACTGTATCTATCACTAGTCCAAGAAACTTATTTTCATTAACTCGTTCTACTTCAATTGAGTTTACCTCTATTTTAACTTGGTGTTTGATTGGTCTCCTGCCAAAAACAACTCTGCCAAAAACAACTCTTCTAAGTCTGTTAGAAAATAGTTCTTCTAATATTTTAGAGAATTGTGGTAGCAGTGATATTGGTCTATAATTTGTAAACGAGTGTCTTTCTCCCCTTTTAAAAATTGGAATGACTTTTGCTGTTTTCATTTTTGATGGAAAAATACCAGCTTTAAATGATTGGTTGCATATGTATGTAAAAGGTCACACTACAAGTTCCATAATCTGTTTTACTATTGTCATATCAATATTAAAGCAATCAGTTGATGTTTTATTTTTGAATGTTTTTACAATATTTAATATTTCATTATGATTCACAGCAGTAAGAAACATTGTGGTAGAGTTTTTTTCCATGTATTTATCTATTTCAAAAGAATTTATTGGATCAGGATTTTGTTTTGCTAGGTTACTACCGATATTAACAAAATACTCATTAAATTCATTTGCTATTTCTGCAGTTCTCTTAAAATGTGTATTTTTATCTTTCATAAAGTACTCTGGATAATCTGCTTTTTTAGAACTATTTCTAATTACATAATTTAATATTTTCCATATTTCTTGAGTGTTGCTTTTATTCTGCTCTTATAATGTATGAAAATAATCTCTCTCACTAGTTCTTATAATATTTACTAATTTGTTTTTATAGGTCTTTTATTTTATTTCAGCATCTTTGGTTCCGAGTTTTCGAAAAGATTTGTATAAATTGTTTTTCTTCTTACATGCGTTTTCTATGCCTTTTATTATCCGTGACTTACTTTGGTCTTTGTATTTTCTGGAGACCTTAATTACCGGGAAATGTTGATCATATAAAGAGGTTATGGTTGACTGAAATGCGTCAAATGCTGTAATTGGATCTTCGTGTGTGTAGACCTTCGGACTTATTTTGTTTGTCTAAGTCTCGATTGAAAGCTGCGATGGAATGTTGGGTTCTGAGTCATATTTCTGATATATGAGTTGTTAATTTAGTTTTTCTATCAAATTGATTATGAATGACTGCAACGACTGGTAGATGGTCATGTATCAGTTATAAGAAGTCCACTTTCCATTTTATGGTCAATCTTATTTATAAATATATTGTCTATTAATGTGGCCGTATCGACTGTTATTCTACTGGGTTTCAGGATTACTGGGAAAAGACTGTTGCTATACATAGTATTTATGACGTCTGTTGTTTTATTCTGTTTATTTGGGTTTGATAAGTTGATGTTAAAGTCGCCACACTATTCGTGTTTTCTTATCATGGGACTCACTTAGCATATCTGTCAGTTTTTTACTAAATGTGTCTAAACAAGATCCTGGTGTCCTATAAATGCAGCTTATGATGACATTTGATGCATTTTTATAATGCGTTTCAATATTTAGGCCTTCCATTAGATTCTTTGTTGTGTTTGTGAGGCTCTCAATTTTACTTCATCGTAGTGCTTTGTCTACATATATTGCGACCCCCCCTCCTTTTTTGTTTTCCCTATTAATTGAAAACATTTCATATCCTTCAATTTTCATTTCACTTGTTTTTTCATCGTCAAGCCAAGTTTCTCATATGGCAATTATTTTATATTTATTGAATTTAGTCACGTATTCTTGGATTTTTGTGAAGTTTTGATTCAGACTTCTACTGTTTAAGTGAATCACTGAAAGTGTATTTTTCAGTACTACATTTGTGTTGAATTCTTCGTCTGTGTAATACTTGATGGTGTGATTATGATTGAAGAAATTATTGTCCGGGTCCAAGTTGTTCTCAGGATTGAATGACTTGTGGTCAGCATAATCAAATGTTTTGAAGTCCATGTTTTTGTTGTGAATTTCCTATATCAGTAGAGTCAAAGTTTTTTGTCTGGTGGTGACCAGTTCTCAGTATGCGTGTTGGAACTCGAGGCTGTTCTCTTGAGTAATGGTGTGGGCGTGGACAATTAGTTTGTCGTGCCTCAAGTAGGCAATTTCCCCTCTTTCACATGCTGCTTTTAGTTTTGGGAGCAGTTCTTTTCTTTTTTGACGCATGACAACTGTATAGTCTTCATTCATGTAAATTTTGGTGCTTTTTAAATATTTTGCTCTCTGTAGAATCTGTAGAATCATTGATTTGTCCTTATATTTTTTATATTTCACCAGCACTGGTCTTCCCGATTCATGCCTTCCCGTTCAGTGAGCTCTTTCCACCTCGATTGTCTCCTTTATCTGCAGTTGATCCTTGAGGATTTTTTGCACTTTTTGGTCCACGTTTCTCCTTGTGTTTCCTCAATTCCATCAATTATTAAGTTGTGTCTTTTTGATTGTCCCTCTTAGTAATCCAACTTATCAGTTAATATTAACAAACTGTCACATATTTTATATATTTCAGTCTGCATGTTTTTACTGTGGTCGGTTTCATTCATTAGCTGTTTTTTAATGTCATGTACCTCCTTCTGGATGAAATTGATACTGATTTTAAGTTCTTGTACTTCCCTAGAAAAACTATCAAGTCGTGTGTTTGTTGAGTCAAGAATCATCTTGACAAATCCTTTAAAGCAGTGTTTCTCAAATAGTGGGGCGCGCCCCTGGGCTCCGTCGGGGGGGGGGGGGGGTGCGTTTGACCTTGGGGAACATGATTTTTAATTTTTTTTTTACTGTCCTAAAATAACTTGCAGTTGCACCTCCACTACGTTCTGGGGCAGTGGCGCTACTGAGTGCTACTTCAGTCAACTAAAATACAGGTCTCATTGAGCAGGAGCCGAGAGTTGCTGTGTCCTTCAAACCTTGCTTTCGAAAAGCTGTGCATTGCAAAACATGCTCATTGTAGCCATTAATCCAGACATCATCTTTGATTATTTTTTTTTAAAGCACAAATTATTTAATATATTTTTGTTTTGCTGGTTAAAGTTTTTTTTCTATTGTGCTCCTGAAATAATTTTGGTGATTAGTTTGAATGCATTATTAGTTATTAAAAATAAACGACAACAGGTTTTGATTTTTAGATCATCAACATTTTACATCTAACGTTAAATTGTGCATAGCAGCAAAGTATTTTCCTCCCTTGAAACAGTGTGGGAATTTAAATGAATCTCTCCCCATAAATTTTGGCCTATAAGACACAGTGACGTCAGAAACACAGTGGCGATTTTGTGACTAAAAGAACACACTGGGGTAAGCCTGCTTCATTAAAAAGGTGATCAGCAGGAACGGCGACTGTATCAAACTGTCAACATCAAAGTGTGCAGTTATTTACGTCTATTACTTGAGCACAGCTAGTGCTGCTCGTAGGACTTGAATGCCCGCAACACAGTGTCAGTGTAATTTGGTGTTTTTTAGCAATCTCAATTAGCGATTGAAGATTGTCTGAACTGGCAGGCTGCCTCCCCATGACGAATCACGGAGTGTATCCCACTTCTTTTCCTAAACTTTTCGAACCACCCTCTGCTTGCTTTAAAATCAAACTCTTCAGGAGCAATACTAGGATATATATATATATATTTTTTTTAGAGCTGTCAAACGATTAAAATATTTAATCTAATTAAAAATGCAACTGTCATAATTAACTTAAATGAACTAAAAAATTAATTGTGATTACTCACACATTTTTATCGTTTATGAATTTTCCTTTTACATTTTTTGTCCTATTTTGTCCCCATTTTAATGCTCTCATCAACATGGAATCATGAATCAGTTTTCTATGTGCCAAATGCAAATATTTACTTAAATAACAATTTCGATTTTCAACTTTACGTGAACAATTTTTCACTTGGTGCAGTTATGATGGCCAGTCCCTCCCAAGCCCTCCAGCCCGCACTGACAGCACTTGGTAGCTCCTTCAGCCAGAGACTGTTACACCCGCGCTGCAAGAAGGAGAGATACCGACGCTCGTTCCTACCGACTGCTGTCAGGCTGATGAATAAAAAATAACAATCATAATAATAATAATAATTAAATGATGTGAAGGAAAATTGTAAATAGTACTGCGATTTATCCATTTTGTGTTCATATTGCATTTAATTGAAAGATGTTTGTTGTTTTTTTTCTCTTCCTTCTTTCTACATACATTCTTGCTGCTGGAGGCTGTAAATTTCCCCAGTGTGGGACGAATAAAAGATATCTTATCTTATTCACACATAATCTTTCACACAATACTACTGTCCATCAATAACGGTGAAAAAAATATTTTGTCACACAACAGCTGCTCTAACAGCTTTTTTTATGAAATCAAAACAGAGCAATATAACATTATAAAGTGCACATCTAAGGTACACTAGTACTCAGCCTATAGTGGATTTAAACCATCGTTGCATACTTCGTTTTTCTCAAGTTCGCTTTCAACACAGCAGTCTGTTTCTGTATGTTTGTTGAAGAATAACGAGACACCGGACACCAGTGTTCCTTATGTGCCGCTGTATTCGAAACTGCCGGCCAAACAAACAAGCACACGCTTGTTTGTACGGCCGGCACACGCTGCCCCTGCCAGCATACGCTGTGCTGCAGGGGCAAACCATTCTGGAAGGGGGGGGGGGGTTCACTCCCCCTAACACAGTCAGGCTACGTTGATTGTGTTGGTCCTTCTTGCGCGGAAGTCTCTCTACGGTTTTGTGTAGACCTCATTTCAAATGACTACACTTGGTTCGATGACAACACTGGAGACGTTTTACTTTTCGCTAGGTCGCTACCACCGTAGCGCACTGTCGCTGTCAGACATACACAGAGAAGCTCCACCCGCTCTATTTATATGGACACAGACCACTGTAACCTTCCACACAAAATAGTTCCAAACAAGTAACAATCGCGTCAGCGGCATACATCGTATACCTGTATGATACAGAGAGAGAGAGAAGAATAGATAACTTTGGTCTTGTCAGTGGAGCAATATGGCAACTATTTAAAAGTAAACTTTCCATTCATAAACTCTAAGTATCCCTTTTGCTGCCGTGGCTGACAAAACAGACATGGGCGTGGACTTCTGCAGCGCGCTTGTTGTTTTGTTTCTGGTGTATTTATAGAGCAACGTAACATCCGCTTGTGGCGTGTGCCGCGTTAATCTCGCGAGAAAAAATTGTATCCTGTTAAAATTCATTTAAATTAATGCCAATAAAAACGCGCTAAACTGACAGCTCAAATATTTTTTAATCAAATCTCAATACAATTGTCTTGCTTTGCCACAAATCGTATCTTGGCTAAGACTGCCCCCTGCCAGCTTTTTTTCATTTATGAAAATAAGCAAAAGTTTCTCCACTTCCTCCAATATATATATGGCCTTTGTTTGCTAAACAAATGAGATCATTTAGCCACATCAGTGACTTTAAGATGGTATTTCTTTTTTGGGATGCTGCTGATCACCAATTTCGGCACGCTGAACTCCTTAACCAACATAGACACACGTACACCTGATTCACAGTTTGCAGTCAAATCTTTCTTAAATTTAATGGTTTTGCGCACTATTTTCCTATTTGTTTCACCAGCTTTACGACTTACACTTGCTTTATTTGGTGCCATGATTAGGGGCTGATACACAATGCAGGAATAACAGTCCGATTTGCGTAGATGTCAACAAACACGAAGCTTTTTAAAATAAATCTTTATTGAACACGTCCGCTCACATTGGATGCTTTTTTTAAAGTTTTATTGAACACGTCTGCTCACAATGGAACGCAACACGAGGAAGCATCACTTCCTCGTCTACCCAAGGAAGCGTCACTTCCTCATGTAAGGAAGGCAAGAGGAGTCGAGTGGCACATTCAAGCGCGCTCAGTTTGGTCGAGAACCAATTTTCGGTCGTAATCCGAGGCATAAAAAAACTCAAAATTTTTGGTGAAAACCGATTTGGTCGAGAACAGAGACGTTCGAAAACCGAGGTTTGGCTGTGTATGACTTCCCAAAAAAGTCCCGGAAGAGAGTCAAGTAAGCAGTTAGGGAGCAACAGCCTGCCAGTGTTACAACTTCAAAATAAAACTTTCTGCCCATATATTACTTGGTAAATAAGGATTATTTTAAACTTGGCCTTCTTCCTGACAATTTACATGTAAATAGACAGGTACTCGAGGCAGAAAAAAATGACTCAAGCAGTTTGGAATTACTCGAGGAAGCATTTCAGCCCTATTAATGCATTAATTAAGTAAATCAGCTGTCATAACAATTTGCAGATATATGAAGAGGGTTGCTCGATACACGGTATTCTCAGTCAACGTTGAGAATCATTGTAAAATTGTTGACATGAATTTTCAAATCATGAGCTTGCCTCTGAGACTCTTGCAGAGAAGTACCTTTCATCTATATTTTTCCAAATCCCCAAAATGTTTATTAAGGTGTCACATTTTGCCCACAAAATTACATTTAACAGTTATAAAACAGCATGTAGTGCCTACACTGTTTGGTGTCCTGTGGCCTTCATTGTGTCCAGCAGCTTCGATCATGAATGAAATGTTGTCGATTGGAGTACCACAAGCAATGGGTGACCCCGATAAGATGTTCCATTTGATTCTGTCATCACATACCTAGGGACAGAACAAAAAAAACACAGAATAATGAAACTTAGTTTTTAATGATTGTTTAAAATTCAGGTGAAAAGGTCAAAATTTCATATTTCATAAGCCTTTTATTTTGAAATGCAACATCAGATCTGAAAGTATATTTGGTGGATACCTGGGGAGGCCCGATGTGCACTAGACATGGTCTGTTTCTGGGATAATTTTTTTTAAATCAGGTGTAAAGGTCAAACTGTCAGACTTGAGTGGCCTTTTATTTTGACATGCAACATCAGAATAGAATGACAACACTTTGGTTGAAAACATGAGGTGGCCTAGCGTGCCGTAGAAGTAGTCTGATTGCACAATACTGAATTTCTTTTTAATTTTTTAAATGATTTTTAAAAAATCATGTGTAAAGGTCAGAATTGCAGATTTCAGAGGGCTTTTATTTAGAAATGCAATATAATATTTTGACGAGTGCTTTGGGTGGCCTAGTTTGCATAGAACTGGTCTGATTGCGAGGTAACAAAATCAGATTTTTTAAAAATGTTTTTTTTTATTTCAATAGTAAAGGTCAAAGTTGCACATTACAGAGACCTTTATTTTGAAATGTAACATCCGATCTTAATTAAAGTACAGTAATCCCTCGTTTATTGCGGTTAATGGGGACCAAAACCACGAGATAAACAAAAATCCGTGAAGTAGCGACCAATTAACATATACAGGGGTTTTTTTGTTTTTGTTTTTTAAGTCCGCAAACAGTCCGGGAGAAGCTGGAAAACAACAGCGAGTCACATATACAGTACTGTACTCCATGTATATGGAAAAAAAATTTATGAATATGTTAGAAAAAATCCGCGAAGCACCGAATCCGCGATAAACGAACCACGAAATAGCGAGGGATCACTGAATTATCGTTGGATATCTGGGGTTAAGTACTGTTTACCTATACCCCTCTTCCTCAACTGGCGGACCGCGATCCACGACCGGACCGCCGACCTCCTCTGTCCGGACCTCCTCTGTCCGGACCTCCTCTGTCCGGACCCTCAGCAAATTGTATAAAATAATAATTTATAAAGTGATTTTTAAGTTATACATTTTATATTTGTGGACTATAATCTGCGCATTACCGCGATCGCTTGTTAAAATAACCGTTGTATTCTTTGCATGCACTAACAGATGTAATGCAGAGGACCGCGGCAGCGCGACTTTGTGTGTATAATGTTTGACTGACTGGAGACCCTGGTTGAGCAGGGCATGTCGGCGATAACGATGCGCTGATTGGCTCCTCTGAACTGAAGGTGTGTCCATACATAAGCGTCAGCATATACGAGGCGCTGATTGGCTCCTCCGAATTTAAGGTGTCCCCATACATAAGCGTCAGCACGCGTCTATCCCAATACACACGCATTCAAAATAGTTCATTGTGGCCGGAAACAGACGCATGCGCAACGCCACAGTGTGCTCACAGCTTCAGTCCAGGAGAGCCGCACACACAATTAAGACGAAGGTTTCGATTGTGTGCAGTTTTGCTCTCATCTACCAGGGGGTCTTTGCAGCTGTTTAACAGCAGAACAGGTAAATAAACGTCACAATGGCGTCCTCTAAAATTGCTTCAAAGAGAAAGGTGGACAGTGAAAATCGGCGTTTCAATGAAGAATGGACTGACAACTATGCTTTCATTCTACCTCTGTCGAGCACCAAGCCACTGTGTCTAATACAGTGCACTCCGCTTAATAGAACACCAGTTAATAGAGTAATCCGCTTAATAGAGCAAAAGGCTCTGGAACGGATTTGCCTAATGCAATTTCCTATAAAGATACTCCGCTTAGTAGAACAGATCTCCGCTTAATAGAACAGGCCGCAAGCAATGAACATTGTAAACTAGTGGTTTTCGAAGTGTAGCTATCGCGATACTGTACCACTATCGCGAGAAAACGCGGTAGTTCTAGCCGTATACAGTAACAGGTAGCACGCGTCACTCCAGACATAGACACACGCACGTCACAATGGCTTCAACTTCATTCAAGAGACGAGGGCTATCACCTGCGGATAAGAAGGACATACTCAGACGATACGATGCATTGCCGGATTCTCAGAAGGTACGCCCGCGGTTTCCAGGACTTCCCTCTTATCCAGCGCATTGAGAGGGAAGTCAACCGCAAAATTACGGACTCCTGTTTCCAGACAAAAGTAACGAATTTTTTCTCGTGATTTGAGATGTTTGACTGAAGTTGATTAAAGTTGTTGTTTTGTTGTTTGATTAAAGATATGGACGTCCACAGTCGAAATATCTCTTCTAACTCGTCAGCAGGGGGTTTTCTGCGTGCATAACTTGGTCGTCGACGTGTCTGAAGGTGTACCTAATAAAGTGTCTCCGGTTAATAGAAACTCCGCTTAGTAGAACAGAAGCGCTTCGGCCCAATGGTGTTCTATTAAGCGGAGTGCACTGTATGCCTAAAGACGGTAGCTCTGGTCAAGAGTCAAAATATTAAACGCCACTATGTGACAGAGCACAGCTCTTTTGAACGGGATTTCCCTCCTAATTCAGAGCTAAGAACAAACGAAATGAAGAAACTGAAAAGGTCATATCAAGACTCAAGCAGTAAGATTGTGACATGTATGACACACCAACAAAAAGCAACAGAGTGCTCACTGAAAGTGGCCTGGGTTTTGGGTAAGCACAAGAAACCATTCTTTGATACAGAAATTATAAAAGAATGCATGACATAAGTTATGGGCACAATGTTTGAAGGCAAAGAAAAGGAGCAAATGACAGCCAAAATAAACCAAATTCCACTGTCAGATTCCACATCGACCAGACGAACTGAAGTCCTTGCTGCTGATTTGTCTGGCCAGCTTTGTGATCCAATACAAAATTGTATTTCCCTAGCAGTAGATGAGTCCACTGACACTACTGATAATGCACAGTTGGTGGTGCTTGTGAGGTGTTATGATGAGGCAAAGGGGGAGTTCATTGAAGATGTTTTGGGATTGTTAAACCTCAGTGGACAAACAAGGGGGGAAGACATCTATGCAGCAATGTCAGAATTGATGAATGAAAAACAGATAGATGTGAAGAAAGTTGTGTCAATTGCTACTGATGGAGCTCAAGCCATGTTGGGGGGAGAGAAAGGACTGGTTCAGCGTCTGAGAGAGCATCACCCTGGCTTGATAGGCTACCACTGCATAATCCACCAGTCTGTCCTTTGTGCACGTCTGGGAGAAGTGTACTCTGAAACTATGACAACAATGATGAAACTCAAACTTCTTGAGAGCAACATCTGCACTACAGCACCGCTTGCTTCGCATATTCCTGACAGAGGTACATGCAGCTTATGATGATTTGCTCCTTCACAACAACGTCAGATGGCTGAGCAAAGGCAAGGTCCTGGAGCGTTTTGGGCCGTAAGAAAAGAGCTGGAAATGTTTCTGTCACGGCACAAGAGCACAAAAGAAACACAATTCCTGGAACTTCTGAGAAATGATGAGAAAATGGAAGTTGTGGCATTTTTGGCAGGTATAACATCTCATCTCAATGAGCTAAATCTCAAGCTACAGGGGAAGTACAGCACAGTGTGCGAGCTGATGTCAGCAGTGCGGGTCTTCCAAAGGAAGTTGGAGAATTTCAAAGTTGACCTACAGGTAATTATATTTTCCATTTCATACCACACACATTTTATGGTTTCTGCTTAACATGTTTTTAATACTTCATACCCCCTTTAAAGCATTTCTCCTTATTTGTTTTTACCTTTTACCCACAGGAGAGAATGGAACACTTCCCCAAACTTCTGGAACAGACCAAAGGAAAAGAAGATCGCATTCAGTGTCACATGGAATTCCTGGAGAAGCCGATTGCAAATTTCAAGACTCGTTTTGATGACTTTATATTGGGAAAACAAGTCCTACTGTTCATTGACAACCCATTCCTGGTCAAAAATGTAAGAGAGTTCTCTGCAGAAACACACAAAGTCTTTCAATGGTCAACACCTGCTACTCTGCAAAATGAATTGATTGACCTCCAGGAAAATATTGCACTGAAAGAGGCTCAGTGTGACGCTGTCACTTTCTGGACAAGGATGGTAACTGCAGCTAATTATCCTCTGCTGCACAAGCTGGCAATTAACATTCTCACAATGTTTGGGTCAACTTACAGATGTGAGTCTGCATTCTCCACAATGAATATTGTGAAGAACAAGTACCGCACTAGACTTAAAACACTGGCGCATCTTATTTTCTAAATCAAAAATTGTGAAGACAAAGCACACAAGCATCCTCATTCACATGAATTTCACATTATTGAAACACATTGAATGATACAATATGAATGCATGGATGTGAATGATATTGTCAAGGGTCAATGTCATCTTTATTGTCATATATGCTTTATGTATGACATGCAGCATAGATGAAATTTCTTCCTCTCAATCCTCAATGCATACATGCATGTAAACATGCTGTGCATTAAACACACACAGCTAAGAAAGGATAGCAGCTACACTATATAAAAAAAGACATGTGATCTTAACAGTATAGACAATATAAACAGCATAAACAACGGCGCTTGTGGCTACACTGAGCTTTTAACTCATTCAGTACCAGTCATTGGGTAGAGTGAGGTAGTGCATTGTATACACGTCATCATCAAATCAGTTTGTTCAGTCTGTCAAGTGGGTTGGCTGCAGGGATTTTGAAGGTCCAGCAGGTGGCAGTGGTCAGCGACACAGTATCAGCACAGTATCAACGCAGTGTATCATTGTGTCGACACGCCTCATGAGACGTTAATAGTATTAACAGAGATTGTTAATACTATTAACAATCACTATTAACAGAGATTGTTAATACTATTAACAATCACCGTTAATACTATTAACAGTGATTAATAGAACACTGTGGCGGCTGGCTTGATTTCAACTTTGCGAGTGGATGCTGGCGTGACCTCAGTAAAATGGCGGATAAGATGAACGGACGTTGACAATTTCTCCAGCTTGACTGCTCATTCATTATTAACTTTATATTCAAAGGAATATGGCGCTCAAAGCATGAAAGAGACATTTATGCTGTTTTCGTAGTCTCACAAAAATACTTTTGAGTTACTCCACAGAAATACCGGCAAAACCATGAAATAGAACTGCGGTCAAGCCAGCCTCCACTCGCAAAATCAAAGTCAAGTGAGCCGGCACTGCTATTGTCAGTGCTCTGCATTACGGTAGTCTGCTGTCAGCGAGCGGCGTTGGCCACCTTCAAAATAAAAGCGTTCCACTAATGCATAAACGTCATTTGTTTGGGTTAAAAGAAATTAATAAAAGTATCAAATAAATAATTTCTTGGCTGTCCGGTAAAGATTCACTGAGGAAGAACAAGAACTCTCAGAACAGCACCAATCAGCGTTCTCAAGTGGATATAGAAAATAAAGTCAATGGTAATTCTACTTCAATTTCACCTGATATTAAAAATAATAATAATTTAAAAAATCAATCTGGGTGATCGCGCAACTACACCGGGTTGTCGACAGTAGGGCACGCCAGGTGTACAACCACAGTACTTGCATTCAGATCAAATGTTCCATTACCAATTAAAATGCCTCTCAAATATGACATTTTCAGCTCCTCTCCTTATTGACCTCATTTCTAACAAGTTGATCTGAACACATAACACGTTGACATTTTCGACCGTTTAAAAAAAAAAAGTTTTAAAATTGAATCTTTGTTATGTCGTGAGGTTTCTAGGTCTGGGGATAACTACAGCACTCCGGCTATCCAACCCAGCCACTTTCGTCCAAATCCGATGTTGCATTGTGGAATAAAAGGCCTCTGAAATGTGGCAAGATTACCTTATTTCTGACATGTTGACGGCGGTCAAGAGACTCAACACGTTTTTCACGCCTTCACATTCATCCAGAAAATTGCACCCTGTTTTTTATTTCTCTTTTTTATATCTGACTCCTTCATTCATGTTTCTGTTATGTCTATTCTAACAAACGCTACAATGCAAATTTGCTGAAAATGAATATATATTTTCCCATTATGATCGTTTAAGATAAGATAAGATAAGATATCCTTTATTTGTCCCACAATGGGGAAATTTACAGCCTCCAGCAGCAAGAATGTATGTAGAAAGAAGAAGAGAAAAAAACAACAACAACAAACATCTTTCAATTAAATACAATATGAACACAAATGGATAAATCGCAGTACTATTTACAATTTACCTTCACAACATTTAATTATTATTATTATTATGATTGTTATTTTTTATTCATCAGCCTGACAGCAGTCGGTAGGAACGAGCGTCGGTATCTCTCCTTCTTGCAGCGCTGGTGTAACAGTCTCTGGCTGAAGGAGCTACCAAGTGCTGTCAGGGCGGGCTGGAGGGGGTGGGAGGGACTGGCCATCATAGCTTTTAGCTTAGTTAGCATCCTTCTGTTGCCCACCTCCTCCAGAGTGTCAAGGGAGCAACCCAGGACAGAACTGGCCTTCCTGACCAGTCGCTCCAGTCTCTTTCTGTCCCGGGCCGAGATGCTGCCTGACCAGCAGACAATGCCATAATAGATGGCCGAGGCCACCACCTGAGTTATAGAACGTCTTAAGGAGTGACCCCTGAACCCCAAAAGACCTCAGTTTCCTGAGTAGGAAGAGTCGTCTCTGTCCTTTCCTAATCAGGGTGTCCGTGTTTGTGGACCAGTCCAGTTTGTCGTTGAGAAGAACATCAAGGTACTTGTAGGAGGTCACCCTCTCTATGTCCATACCCTGGATGTTCATCGGGTATGGTTTATGTTTGCATACACTGTTAAAATTTGACTAATTCAAGTCAGAAAAAATTAATATGTTGTATGTTGAGTTGTAAAAACAACTTAGTTATTCTGGTTAAAAGATGCCCTATACAAAATTTTGCTTATGTTGTTTTATAATGCTGTGTTTGTTTATTTTTTCCCTTTAAATAGATACAGTGTGACGAATGTGAAAGGTGGTATCACGAGCAATGCCTTGGAATGACCGTGATTAACTTGGTCATGCATTGTATGTGAGCCATGAGTGTGAATTGGACACCTGGGAGAACTTCATCTATATATATCTGAGTGTGTGTGTGTGTGTATATGGACATAATTAATATGTACATGAGTGTAACATTGTGTAAATAAATTTGTAAATGTGTATAAATTTGTGTTTGTGTGGATGTTGAAAGTAGTGTAAAGGAGTGTAAAGGCTCAATTTCGACCAAAAGAAAATGTGTCAGTTTATTTATATGTGAATTATACTCTCCGTTCCTATTCAAGAAAATTATCTGTGATGTGTGAACTACAATAAAACCCACCTAAAATAAAAGATTAATATGTCGCTAGTCGTTTTCCACAAAGAGAGTGTTGTTAAGATGATGAGAAGAAGTCTCCAGTTCAACTCAGAACAGAATGAGAATTGAAAAATGCTCCCACTGATGCCGACACCAAAAGATCGGTGATTGGCTCATTTCACGTTCAATCACAAAGAGCAAGAAATCAAGCAAGCAGAAAAGCTGAGCGTCAGCCAATAAACACCCACTGCCACAGACTCCCAGAGATGCTGAGCGTCCAATGGGCAGGACAAAACCAGCATTTATCCAATGACTCGTCTCGTTTCAATGCATTGGGACAACCTATGTGAACTCTCCCGACGCCCAACGTCCGCGCGGTAGACGCTCAGCATCCACACATTTTAAATCAGAGTGAAGCTACAGGAATGAATGAGAAGAGTGTTGTGTCGTAACCAGGAATAAGAAGCTGATTCGGAACAAAAGTTGAGCACGTTGTAGCGCATATTAAGTCAATGACATGGACACATTTGAACACACATGTATTAAATCACTTATTTTTTAACATTTTAGGGGCAGCTGAGCTCCCTTTGCAGTCTTAGTGCAATCACCTCTGGTTAAAAGGCTTTTTTGTATCGTATTGTAATAATTTAATGTCAAGATTAAGAAATTAGACTCATGTCAGTCTGTTCATAACCTAACCAGGTCACAGAGACTTGTTTATCCATCTCCACAATAACCATATTACTTTTTACAGATGATACACACATCGGGTCTGGTTGAGGGATAAGTAGGCATCAATTACAGCCCTCACGGGATAACAAAGATTCAATTTTTAAGAATTTTTTTAAAAAACGTTCGAAAATGTCCAAATTTTAGGCGTTCAGGCCAACTTGTTGGGACCCAGATCATATTTTCAATTTTCAGAGGCCTTTTATTCCACAATGCAATATCGCATTTGGACGAAAGTGTCGGGTTGGATAGTGGGAGTGCTGTAGTTATCCCCAGACCTAGAACCCTCACGGGATAACAAGGATTCCATTTTTAAGAATTTTCTTAAAACGGTCAAAAATGTCAACATGTTAAGTGTTCAGGCCAACTTGTCGGGACCCAGGTCATATTTTCCCTTTTTGGAGGCCTTTTATTCCCAAATATAACATCAGATTCAGAAGAGGGTGGTCGGGTTGGATAGCCAGAGTGCTGTAGTTATCCGCAGCCCTACAGCCCTCACGGGATAAAGATTACATTTTTAAGGATTTTTTTAAAACGGTCGAAAATGTCAACATGTTAGACGTTCAGATCAACTTGTCAGAAATCAGGTCAATAAGGAGAGGAGCTCAAAACGCCATATTTGAGAGGCATTTTAATTGGTAATGGAACATTCGATCTGAATGCCAGTACTGTAGTTGTATACCTGGTGTGCCCTAGTGTCGACAACCTGGTGTGGTTGCGCGATCACCCAGATTGATTTTTTTTTGTGATTTTTTTTTAATATCAGGTGAAATTGATGTAGAATTACCATTGACTTTATTTTCTATCTCCACTTGAGAATGCTGATTGGTGCTGTTCTGAGAGTTCTTGTTCTTCCTCAGTGAATCTTTACCGGACAGCCAAGAAATTATTTATTTGATATTTTTATTAAATTCTTTTAACAAATGACGTTTATGCATTAGTGGAACGCTTTTATTCTGAAGGTGGCCAACGCCGCTCGCTGGCAGCAGACTACCGTAATGCAGAGCACTGACAATAGCAGTGGCGGCTCACTTGACTTCGATTTTGCGAGTGGAGGCTGGCTTGACCGCAGTGAAATAGACATGTATACTTTTGATAGCTGCGTCGATAGTGTCATAAAAAATATACCTTTAGTTCAGCTACTGTAACTGACTTGTCTCCCAGCTGCAAAAAAATGTCCTCGGCCGAGTCCGGGCATGGAGGGACTGAATGAGGTGTCGTCGGCAGGACAGATAACGAGGACGAACGGGAACTCCGGGTGAACCTAAGGGTTCTGTTTGTTTTCAGCGTTGAAAGTCTGTTGCGAATGAGCCTTGAATAACATTTGTGGAAACGCACCCACAAATAAACGTAACACAATGTTATCAACATTCTAAAAACTGTCTCTATGTACAGTACAAAGTGTCATTGTTGATAATAGCATAACTTTGCCTCGAAAAAAAAATTCAAGGAGATATCAACCTACCAATCGCACCAAGGAACGATATGCCTTGCGCATGCGCAGCACATCCTTGATCACAAACTACGGCATACATACGAGGACAAAATAAAAAGGCTTTTGTAAATGGCGAGTACATGGAAAAACTTGGTATTAATCAAAAAGAGACGTGTAATACATGACAGATAGATAGATAGATAGATAGATAGATAGATAGATAGATAGATAGATAGATAGATAGATAGATAGATAGATAGATAGATAGATAGATAGATAGATAGATAGATAGATAGATAGATAGATAGATAGATAGATAGATAGATAGATAGATAGATAGATAGATAGATAGATAGATAGATAGATAGATAGATAGATAGATAGATAGATAGATAGATAGATAGATAGATAGATAGATAGATAGATAGATAGATAGATAGAGTACAGTATTCAAAAATTGCTTAGCAGACCAGGACAGCATTCAAGTAAATTTACATATTAATGTCCATCACTCGGTGTTTTTTTTTTTGTGATACATATGAGTGTGTTTACTACATTTCTCAGATCAGATGTGAGCAGGCTCCTTCCGTGTCACATTAAATCTAATTTCTGAAAATCTTGCAACCTGACCACAGAATCTCTTGACAACTCCAAAATATTAGGTATTTGCTGTTAATAGTTTACTCATGAAAAATCATTGATTGGAAGGTATTTGATGCAGAAAGACGAACTTAATATTATCATGTTTCAAAGTTTCATTTCAGTATATGCTTGACCTCGAACCGTATGTTCTCACAACTTGTACACAATGGAGCACACAGAAAAATGGGCAACTTGAGGTGAATAAAGCCAAGTCCTCATTAACTGATAATGTCGGCAGGAAGGTTCAACTTCGGGAGGGCAACATGATAATATGTCTTCGGCTTGTTACAGTGTCTCAATTCATGTGAAATCTACCCATTGAAGTAAGGTGTCCATTGTTTGGACCAGGAGATGTTTTGGCCTCTGAGGGGCCTATTGGTGGGCTGGGTTGAGTGGTGTGACATATAAGAAGGGAGTGTTTTTCTGATATATCACTTGTAATTTGTATACACAATCAATAAAAAGGCCGGCAGAGGTTGCAGGGGTCGGGTGTCAGTTGGTAAGCGCACATGGAGTGGCTTCGTAGAAAACTGCGCCTCCTGCCGGCAGAAAAGACAATCTCTTCCTGAGTCTGTTTGTTCAACTGTCTGAGTGAACAACTGTGACAGTATTTTAGACCTTTTTTTGGTGTGGAGTGGGGAGGGGGGGTCATACTGTGAAAGACCACTTTTAAACACCAATATATAAAAATTTGTCTTACTTGAGGTCTACAACTTCTATACCAGGGGTGTCAAACTCATTTCACATAGTGGGCCACATACGGCCTCGGTAGATGTCAAGTGGGCCGGACCATTATAATGATACCATACTTTACTATAAATAACCAAAACAATATGTCTTTCCTTTGTTTTGGTATAATGAAGCACAAGAACATTAGGAAAACGTTGTAATTTAATGAACATATCTCTAACAACACATTTCATGAACCCCCTTACATTTCCTTCAACAATTTACTTTTATCATTCACATATATGCATTGCAACTGATCCAACTGATTGTACAAACTTTAACAAGTAATTGGCATTGAAAAATATAGTAATGCACTTTAAGATTAAACGAGATTTATAAAGAAAATAAGTTTTAAACCATTTACATAATAATAATAATAATACATTTTATTTGTGGGCGCCTTTCTAGAAACTCAAGGACACCTTACAACAAGCAGTTAAAATCATGAGTACAATGTTAAAAACAACATCAAATAAGATAAGAAAAAATACAACAAAAACAAATAAATAAATAAAATAATGGCTTTATGGTCCGAGTGAATAGGCTTGTCTAAACAGATGTGTTTTGAGGCTGGATTGGAAATGTGTTAATGAGTCTGAATTACGAAGGTCAGCTGGGAGTGAGTTCCAAAGCTGGGGAGCAGAGCGACTGAAGGCTCTCTTTCCCATGGTGACGAGGCGAGCAGGGGGGACAGAGAGGAGGACAGAGGAGGAGGAACGAAGAGAGCGGACAGGCGTAGGAATATGGATGAGGTCAGATAGGTATGGAGGGGCTAGGTTATGAATGGATTTGAATGTGAGGAGCAGGATTTTATATTGAATGCGGTGTAAAATGGGGAGCCAGTGGAGATGTTGGAGGACAGGTGTAATATGGTTTATGTATGGTGTGAGTGTGATAATGCGGGCGGCTGAATTTTGGACCAGCTGAAGCTTATGGAGGGGTTTTTGAGGGAGACCAAACAGAAGGGAATTACAGTAATCGAGTCGCGAGGTGACGAGGGTGTAAACAAGTATAGCAGTGGACTGAGGAGTGAGAGAAGAGCGGAGCCGGTGGATGTTTCAAAGATGATAATATGCAGAACGAATGATGTGGTTGATATGTGAGGTGAAGGAGAGGGTGCTATCAAGGATCACACCCAGACTCTTGACCTGAGGGGAGGGGGAGATGGAAGAGCTTTCGAAGGGAATGGAGAAATTGTTTATTTTGTTTAGGGTGGACTTGGTGCCAATGAGGAGGAATTCAGTTTTATTGCTATTCAGTTTGAGGAAATTTGAGGTGAACCAAGATTTTAATTCCTGCAGGCAGTTGGTTAGGGAGGATGGTGGAAGTATAGTATTAGGTTTGGTAGAGATATAGAGCTGGGTGTCATCCGCGTAGCAATGAAAGTGAATGTGATGTTTCCTGAAGATATTACCAAGGGGAAGAAGATAGATTAGAAACAGCAATGGGCCAAGGACAGAACCCTGAGGAACACCTGAAGTGAGGGGAAAGGGGTGAGATTTAAAATGTTTGAGCTGGATAAACTGGGTGCGGTCAGAAAGATAGGAGCGGAACCAGGAGAGGGGGATGCTGGTGATGCCAATGGAGGAGAGTCTGTCGAGGAGGATGGAGTGAGAGATGGTGTCAAAGGCTGCACTGAGGTCAAGCAGGAGGAGGATGGCGAGTGAACCGGAGTCAGCAGAGAGAAGAAGGTCATTGCATATTTTGAGGAGGGCAGTTTCGGTACTATGGAGGGGACGGAAGCCAGATTGAAATTGTTCCTAGAGGTTATTGGAGGAAAGATGGGTGTGAAGTTGAGCAGCTACTGTTTTTTCTAGAAGTTTGGAGATGAACGGAAGGTTTGATATGGGACGAAAGTTGTTCAAGTCGGAGGGATCAGAGCCAGGTTTCTTCAGTATGGGAGTGACAGCAGCAGTTTTGAGATGGGATGGTACAATGCCAGTAGAGAGGGAAGTTTGAATAATGTTAGTGAAGAGAGGGGAGAGGGCCGGGATAGAAGCTTTGACTAAAACAGTAGGGAGAGGGTCAAGTTGACAAGTAGAGGATTTGGACTTCTGGATTAAGATGGAGATTTGGTGGACAGATGGGGATGTGAATGCGGAGAATAGGTGGGTAGGAACCGGGGAGAATGGAGAAGGAGGGTTAGGAGCAGCTGAAGGGGTGAGTTGCTGGTGGATAAGTTGGATTTTGGATGTAAAAAATGAGGCCAGAGTATTACAAAAATCAGTGGAATAGAGATGTGAGGGAAGAGTGTCAGCAGGTTTAGTGAGTTTAGAAATGAGTGAAAAGAGTGATCTGGGGTTACCTTCATTGGAGCTGATTAATCCAGAGTAGAAGATTGATTTGGCTTTGGATATTGAGTCCTTGTAATGGAGAAAGTGGGTAGTGTACATTTCTTTATGAATAGCGAGTCCAGTTTTTCTATATAATCTTTCAAATTGACGGCCTTTTGATTCAAGTTGTCTGAGGGTAGGGGTAAACCGGCTGCTGTTTGGTTGAAGGAGACAGTTTGGGTTTTGAGTGGGGCCAGGATGTTGAGAATGTTATGAAGGTTTGTATTGTAGTGTGTCAAAAACTCATCTGTTGTAGAAAGACAATCAGTACTGGGGAGGTTGTTGATAAGTGATTCTAAATTGTCCGGGTTAATGTCCTTGATTTTACGGAAATGTATAATGCGTTGTGGGTTGGATTTGAAAAATGACAGGTTAACATTGAATGAAAGCAATAGATGATCTGTGTATGGGAGGAGATCGGTTTTACAGTTTGTTGGTGATAAACCAATACAGCAGATCAAGTCCAGAATATGTCCTTTACTGTGTGTGGGAAAGTTGACATACTGTTGAAAACCCAAACTGTCCAGACAGGAGGTAAAGTCTTTGGTGAGTGAGTTATTGATATTGTCCATGTGTATATTAAAATCTCCTAAGAGAATCACATTTGGTGATAGTGTATACAGATGAGTGAGGAGTGTAGTAATGTCAGTGATAAAATTCTTGTTTGGTTTTGGTGCACGGTAAATAGTGGCAATCAGTGTGGGAGTTGATCCAGAGAGCTGTATAACTAACTTCAAAAGATAAAAAAGCAGGCACATTTACAGGTGCAAATTTCCAATCCTCGCGCAGAATCATTGCGAGGGCGCCTCCCCCCCCAGTCGTGCACGGCACAGCGTGATAAACAAAGCCCGGTGGAGTAGCTTCATTAAGAGTATCATAATCATTTGGCTGCTGCCAGGTCTCAGTCAGACACAGAATGTCAAACTCACGGTCTGTCAGGAGGTCGTGGACGAACTGGCCCTTGCTCGTAAGGGAGCGGATGTTCAGTAGGCCAACGTTGACAGCAGTGCAGCTGCGAGCGACCGCGATGCTATCCGACCTCGGGACGCGTGTCAACACAGAGGCATCCGCATGGCGTCCAGTGTTCTTCCGTAGGCGGCGAGCGGTGGACCAGAACGACCTGATGGAGCTGGAGTTGTCGTATTTATAGTTTCGGCGTGAGCCCCTGGTATATTAAGATATTTTGTGATGTTTTCTTTAATCAATGTATTTCTTCTCAGTGAAAAAACTGCTTTGAGATGATTGCATGACTTGATGACTTGCTTGCCAAAGCAATTTCAGAGATGGACTCTGGAGCCTGCTTTGACGACTTCAGAGATTGTCACGTCCCGTGTTTGCCAGCAGGGGGCAGGCTTTTCCTGCCTACCGCCGACACACCTGTCACCCATTAAGGACTGATTACACAGGCTTTATCTTTGTGCTCGGGCAGTTGACTTACTGCCGGAGTACTCCACGCCGTGCCAACTCTCTCGATTACTGCCTTAATCTATTCATTGCTGTGTAGCCTTGTGGCTGTGATTGCGCGTCGTTAAATCTAATCTTATTAATTCCTATTGTTGCCAACTATATTCCTTGCCGTTTTCTCGCAAGCGTTTTCTGTTGCTTCCTTTTATTCCTGGTCCTGATTTTGACCAGCGTTTTCTGTTTGTTGCTCCCGGACGGGTATTTTGTGTTTTGTATTAAAACCCATTTGTTCTCGGACCATCTTTTCTTTGTCTGCTATTTCGGGGATCCACCTCATTATCTTGTTGTGCACGAAGCGATCATTTTATCGCTTCGGGCACAACGTGACAGAGATAAACTATTTAGCCTGCCTTGACGACTTCATAGTCTGCTTTGTTTGAATTGTCAAAACTTGATTGAGATCAATGCCACTTGATTATAAATGGAGGGGAGCGATGCTCCTCAGCAGAGTCCGCTATGGGTTGCTGTACAAACGCCTAGCTCGTATTGAAGCTCACTCTGCTGAGGGTGTTGGCTCTCCACCCTACTGGCACACGGTAAGAGTTCTTTAGCTTCATACAACTTGTTTGAACTGTGTTATCATTTCTGTGTGGGACCAATAAAGTGCCTATTGTTGGTAGCCAGAAGTGTCTTGTCGTTATTTCTGAGTGCCTATCTCCGACGATCCTTTATAAAACTTGATATTCATTAAAATTGAGTATCAGAAGTGTTTCAAAACAGCCCCGGTGAGTGCACCTTCGCCGGGGCACGTAAAGGATGTCCGGGTGTTGGAGCAGAGCTGGCGGTGGTGGACTGTGTGGATTAAAATTGAGTTTGAGCTCAGTGGCTGCATATTGGTGAAGCGCTTCCAATGGGTGGTGGAGAACACACAGAACGAACCAGCAGAAAGCAAGCCACTCACAGCTGATCGACATAGCCGGACCGGAGTAATGAAGTCGGGAAGCAGCAAGAGGTAGCAGGTAAGCTAGCCGCTAGCCGCAATTCAACGACAACTCAATACTCGATGACAGTTCGGCCGATCGAGTGTGGATTGATCATTGTTCACTCGGTGACCATAAAAGCAGGTCGACATAAAATATGTCGGCTATAAAAGATCAAAAAATTGACATAAAAATTGACTTAAAAATAAAAAAATAACAGGGAGTAGCGGCGTCCAAAATTCGCCAGCGTTCACTCCGGAAGTGACGACATGTGCATATAAAATCTAAATGTAATCCCTGCCGACACCTTACAAACTAAGAAGAGTGCTATTAAATGTGTAAATTTGAGAGATAGCGTCTGCTGTCATGGGTCTGTTTCAGTGACGGGCTGAGGCTGCTGTTGTCTGCTTTTCTGATCAAAACAGTGCCCCTAGCAGATACTCAATGAATTTCACCTTATTAAAAATAATCTCTATTATGCATTTTTTTCACTTTTAAATTATCCTGCTGGCCTGATTGAACCTCCTTGAAGGCCGGTTTCGGCCCACGGGCCGTATGTTTGACACCACAGTTTTACACAACCATCTCGCGGGCCGGATTAAACTCCTTTGTGGGTCGGATTCGGCCCGCAGGCCGTACGTTTGACATCCCTGTTCTATACTGTGTGTAAGTGTCATCAGAATTGTTTAGTTGGATATAAATAATATTTTGTTTCAACCTCAAAGCAAAAAGGATATTTTGTATTTGTTTTATGTACATTATGTATTCACATTGTGAAATATTTATTTTGTAAAATTAAGTTTCGTTATTTCGATGTTATCGCTATTATCGCGAGACTTGCGCTGTGGTAAGGTGGTTTATGCCCAGGCACATACAGACAAGACGTACGAAGAGCAGCAGCTACAAGGACTGTTTGCTATCTGTTAAAAGTATTTTCTGATTTATTTGGTATATGAAACTTAATGTAAGATCTGACTGTCATCGTTGTATTTGCGATGTAGATATCGAAAGTGTATTTTTTGTTGCCCAAGACCTCCGTGGCAATAGGTTCGGTCAATGAGGTTAGCTTTAGCCCACATTTTGGATTAGCTTCATATATTGTTTTTGCATTGTAAATTGCTAAATGTATTTTATTTTACCAACAGTTTTCACGGTGTTGGTGTACAAAGACAACCCCGAAGACATTATTAAACACCCATCATTTGGAAACCGTGCCCTGGTTTTGTTACTGATACACGGTGTATCTATCCATCCATTCATCCATCCATTCAATTTCTACCACTTATCTGAGGTCTGGTCACTGAGGCAGCAGCTTAAGCATCAAAGTCCAGTGTGCTTATGACTGTAATGTAGTGTCCAATGTGTGTAGAGTATACATTGTCTTGTATTGTATGTAATTGTCCAATTTATGTTGTGTAGTGTAGTTTTTGCTCAATGTATGTAGCAGCACAGAGGCCCTGTCCTCCGAGACAAGCTTCTCCTACGGGAGACCAAATAAAAGTCAAATTCAAATTCAAATTACTTTTCCCCAGCCATGTCTTCCAACTCTTCCAGAAGGATCCCAATGCAATTCCAGCCAGGAGACATCATATCTCCAGTGTGTCCTGGGGTCATCCCTAGGGCCTCTTGCGAGTGGGACAAGCCCGGAACACGTCACCAGGTAGGTGTCCAGGAGGCATCCTCAAGAGATGCCCGAGCGACCTCATCTGGCTCCTCTCAATGTGGAGGAGTTGAGGCTCAACTGCGCATCTCAATATATTGGTCAATCTACATTCCTACTCTCACCTATGGTCATGAGTTGTGGGTCGTTACCTAAAGACCAAGATACCAGATCCTTGTTTTCTGTCTCCTTGGAGACCGTTTGTATCTGTCACTTTACGCACGTAGCAGGAAAAGGGAACTGCTTCGTACGTAACAGAGAAAACGAAAATAAGTGGATCCCCGAAATAGCTGACACCGACAAGGACTTTGTCTAAACAATAACATTTATTGTAAACAAAAAACACTGTCTAATAAATAACAGTAAGCGCTGGTAAAAACGAGAACCAGGAAAATAAGGAAACGCAACAACAGAAAACGCTTGCAGAAAACGGAAAAGAAATACAAATAAGCAATTATTAGTACACATAGGCGCTGAGCCTAATCCCTATGGGAAGAAGAAAATGTAACCAACAGTAATGGTAATCGAACAATAATTTGCGAATATGGGCAACAGCAGTGGCACGGCATGCAATACTACGGCAATGAGTCGACCGCCGGAGCGCCTAGATATAGCAGGTGCAATCACTGACAAATAGGCAGCAGGTGTGCAGCCGGCAGAAATGAACGCGTGCCACTTGCTGCCGAATACGGAACGTGACAGTATCTGTACAGTTACTCTCCAAGGAGACCGCTTGTATCTGGGATCTTGGTCTTTACTCATGATCGTGGTCTTTAGGTAATGACCCACAACTCATGACAATAGGTGAGAGTAGACCGGTCTCTTCCTTGGAGACCGCTTGTATCTGGGATCTTGGTCTTTAGGTAATGACCCACAACTCATGATCATACGGAAAAATTAATTTTGGCCGCATCTATCCTGGTTCTTGTTCTTTCGGTCGCGACCCATAACTCGTGACCATAGGTGAAGGTTGGAACGTAGATGGACTGGTAAATTGAGAGATTCACCTTTTGGGATCAGCTCCTTCTTCACCACAGCAGACCACTGCATCGCAACAGGCGCTGCACCAATCCGCCTGTTTATCTCCCACTCCCTCCACCTCACTCATGAACAAGACCCCAAGATACTTAAACTCCTCCACTTGGGGCAAGATCCCTTTCCCGACTCGATGAGGGCACACCACTCTTTTTGGGCTCAAGACCATTGTTTCAGATTTGGATGATTTTGTGAAAAAAAGTTTTGAGGGCACAACTGAGCCATTTTTTTCAACAGCACAATACACAAAATCAAATCAATAAATATTTTGCCAAACATGACGTGTATGCCAAGTTTCATCACTGAGGTTAAGACCATCAAAATTAATATCAGTTTCCTGATCAAACAGTGTGTTGCCACGGCAACACTGTTAGACTAAGTAAAAAGGCTTAGTTTTATTTTATATTTCAATTCTTTTTAGATGACGCATCCATAGTTTCAAGACCAACTGTTGAAATCTCAAGGATAAGTTCTTTCTGCTTGGTTCTTGACGAAGGCAGACGCTTTTTGCACAGCTCCCCTGCCCTCCCACCTTTTTTTTTTCCCTGCTCACCACTTAGTCTTTGTGCTGTCTTTGTCTAACTTTTTTTCCCTAGCCTCCTACCGTGTTTTCATCCGAAGAACTAACCATGGAATTAGTTGGCTGGTCTCTCGATGTAATCGACAACATTTTTTCGACGGAAAGAGCGGGCAGTGGGGAGCCTGCTTGCCCTCCGGGGACACTTGCTGCCGGAAACGCCCTGGATCCATGGAGAAAGTGGAGACCGGTGTACTTGACAGTACTGTCCGTGGAGGATGTGGAAGACATCTACATCATTGGCCTTTTGATAACAGGTATGCTGTTGTTTGGTGTTGGCAGATTGCTGTTCTATCGCAAAATTCAACCGATGGGAGCGGCTCTATTGGAAGTGAAGAAGCTGCCGGTCACTCTGGATGGCTTGGCGCGAATGTCCAACACTCAGACTCAAGCGGTGACTGAGCTCAACCGCAATATTGTTACGACTTTTGCGACTTTGCGGTTTTGGAGCGACTCCGCGCGATTGAAAATACCATGGAGACGTTGGAATCCACGCTGCGAAAGAATTTTCGGAGAATGATTGGCGCCAGTGAGGAGATACAGACCAAGGACTCAAGGCTGTTTGGAATTGTTAGCAGCCGTCTCTCCAAAACAAACAACGCTATCTGGCCTTTCCCCTGGATGGAAATACGCATGGAGTCTAGGGCCCCCACCACCACCCCCCTCCTTCTCGGCCATGGACTGATAAGCCAGGACTGTCTTCATGATGAGCAGACCTCAACGAAGCAGCTATGACCTGTACACGCATACACATACACGACTGGACAAGAACACGCGCATACACATCCTTGTTATCACCGTCTTAATCGCTCTGATTCTTTTTCCCCCGTGACGCGGTTCGATAATGCGGAGCGCAACGGTGACCGCGCAGCTGGTCATTTTTCGGCCGCGTCGCAGTTGTTCTGGTTGTAATTTCCCCATTGCGGGACAAATAAAGGATATCTTAATTCTTAATTCAATGTGACATCTCTAAACATGTTGGTTGTTCACATTAATCTAATTCAAGTCAAGTCAAGTCAACAGTATTTATAGAGCACTTTCAAACAGCCATCGCTGCATACAATGTGCTGTACATGGAGCGATTTAACATATACAATAAACAGTAAGACGAATCAGTAATAAGTAATAAGTAATAAGGCGGTAGAAAGCACCAAGCAGTAAAATCAAGAGCAAATCTAAGTCATGCTGAGTCAAACGCCAAAGAATACAAGTGAGTTTTGAGGAGGGCTTTAAAGATGGGCAGTGAGGAGGCTTGCCGAATGTTCAGTGGGAGGTCATTCCAGAGAGATGGACAAGCAACAGAAAAGGCTCGATCCCCTCTGAGCCTCAGTTTAGTTCTTGGTACGTCTAGCAAAGACTGGTCCACAGACCTGAGGCGCCGGGCAGGGGTGTAGGGACGTATGAGCTCAGAGAGGGAAGGTGGCGCGAGATTATTCAGAGATTTGAAAACAAAGAGGAGGATCTTAAAAATAATTCTAAAATGAATGGGGAGCCAGTGAAGGGATGCCAAAGTAGGAGTTATATGCTCCCTGTTACGAGTACCAGTCAAGAGGCGAGCAGCGGCATTCTGTACCAGCTGAAGGCGCTTGATGGAGGACTGGCTGACTCCAAAGTACAGGGCGTTGCAGTAATCGAGCCGGGATGTGACAAAGGCATGAATTACTGTCTCAAAGTGTTCGTGTGAGAGGAAAGGTTTTATTTTGGCCAGCTGTCTAAGGTGAAAGAAGCTGGATTTAACAACGGCACCAATTTGCCGATCGAGTTTGAAATCACTGTCCAGTTTAAGTCCCAAGTTTGAGACCGTTGATTTCAGATAAGGAGATAGGGGGCCCAAGTCTACAGGATGGAATGTACAAGGTCCACTGGGGCCAAACAATATCACCTCTGTCTTCTTTTCGTTGAACTTCAAGAAATTTTGTGCCATCCAGGTTTTGATTTCTTCCAGACAGGATAGGAGTGGCCTTAATGAGAAAGTGTCTTTCTTGCTCAGTGGGACATAGATCTGGCAGTCATCTGCATAGCAGTGGAAAGGAATACCATGTTTCCTTAAGATGGAACCCAATGGGAGCAGATACAGCGAGAACAGCAGAGGCCCCAGAATTGAGCCCTGTGGAACACCACATGACAGGGGAGCAGTGCGTGATTCAGAGCAGCCAAGGCTGACACAAAAGGTCCTGTCAGCTAGATAGGACCTAAACCAATCAAGAGCACTCCCGCCAATGCCCACCAAGTGCTGCAAACGAGTCAGCAGAATACTGTGATCCACTGTATCAAATGCTGCAGTTAAGTCCAATAAAACCAGACACACGTGGTCTCCAGAGTCATTTGCCAGGAGGATGTCATTAGAAACGCGTAATTCAATATTGATGCTGTTGCTCGGTCTGATGTATTCACAAAAATTCACAAGTTTTCGTACATGTTCAGCCACTTAAAAGTAATGTCTTGTCAAAGAGTGGTCTACTATAGCAACAGCTTTTGGCGAAACACAAACTTCGTTTTGCGATATCATGAAGGCCTAGACCCCTCTGTGAGTCGTCACCTTACCGTGGTGGAGGGGTTTGTGTGTCCCAATGATCCTAGGAGCTAAGTTGTCTGGGGCTTTATGCCCCTGGCAGGGTCACCCATGGCAAACAGGTTCTAGGTGAGGGGCCAGACAAAGCACGGCTCAAAGACCCCTTATGATGAGCAAAATATATGGACCAAGGTTTCCCTTGCCCGGACGCGGGTCACCGGGGCCCCCCTCTGGAGCCAGGCCTGGAGGTGGGGCTCGTTGGCAAGCGCCTGGTGGCCGGGCCTACACCCATGGGGCACAGCCCGAAGAGGCAACGTGGGTCCCCCTTCCCATGGGCTCACCACCCATGAGAGGGTCCAAAGGGGTCGGGTGCAATGTGAGCTGGGCGGCAGCCAAAGGCGGGGACCCTGGCGGTCCGATCCTCGGCTGCAGAAGCTAGCTCTTGGGACATGGAATGTCACCTCTCTGGCAGGGAAGGAGCCCGAGCTGGTGTGTGAGGCAGAGAATTTCCGACTGGATATAGTTGGACTTGCCTCCACACACAGCCTGGGTTCTGGTACCAGTTCTCTCGAGAGGGGTTGGACTCTCTTCCACTCTGGAGTTGCTCACGGTGAGAGGTGCAGAGCAGGTGTGGGCATACTCATTGCCCCCCGGCTCAGTGCCTGTACATTGGGGTTCACACCGGTAGACGAGAGGGTTGCCTCCCTCCGCCTTCGGGTGGGTGGACGGGTCCTGACTGTTGTTTGTGCATATGCACCAAACAGCAGCTCAGCATACCCACCCTTTTTGGAGTCCTTGGAGGGTGTGCTGGAGAGTACTCCTGCTGGGGACTCCCTTGTTCTGCTGGGGGACTTCAATGCTCACGTGGGCAATGACAGTGAGACCTGGAGGGGCGTGATTGGGAGGAACGCCCCCCCCGATCAGAACCCGAGTGGTGTTTTGTTATTGGACTTCTGTGCTCGTCACGGATTGTCCATAACGAACACCTTGTTCAAACATAAGGGTGTCCATATGTGCACTTGGCACCAGGACACCCTCGGCCGCAGTTCGATGATCGACTTTGTAGTTGTATCATCGGATTTGCGGCCGCATGTTCTGGACACTCGGGTGAAGAGAGGGGCGGAGCTGTCAACTGATCACCACCTGGTGGTGAGTAGCCGCCGATGGTGGGGGAAGATGCCGGTCCGTCCTGGCAGACCCAAACGTATAGTGAGGGTTTGTTGGGAGCGTCTGGTGGAATCCCCTGTCAGAAGGAGTTTCAACTCCCACCTCCGACAGAGCTTTTCCCATGTTCCGGGGGAGGCGGGGGACATTGAGCCCGAGTGGACCATGTTCCGTGCCTCTATTGTTGAGGCGGCCAATCTGAGTTGTGGCCGTAAGGTGGTTGGTGCCTGTCGTGGCGGCAACCCCCGTACTCGCTGGTGGACACCAGCAGTAAGGGATGCCGTCAAGCTGAAGAAGGAGTCCTATCGAGCCTTTATGGCCTGTGGGACCCCAGAGGCAGCTGACGGGTATCGACTGGCCAAGCGGAACGCAGCTTCGGTGGTCGCCGAGGCAAAAACCCGAGCGTGGGAAGAGTTTGGTGAGGACATGGAAGCCGACTTCCGGACGGCTTCGAGGAAATTCTGGTCCACCATCCGACGTCTCAGGAGGTGGAAGCAGTGCACCATTAACACTGTGTACAGTGGGGATGGGGCACTGCTGACTTCGACTCGGGACGTTGTGAACCGGTGGGCAGAGTGCTTCGAAGACCTCCTCAACTCCACCAACACGTCTTCCTTGGAGGAAGCAGAGCCTGGGGACTCTGAGGTGGGCTCTCCTATCTCTGTGGCTGAAGTCACCGATGTGGTTAAAAAGCTCCTCGGTGGCAAGGCCCCTGGGGTGGATGAGATCCGCCCGGAGTTCCTCAAGGCTCAGGATGTGTGGCGCTGTCCTGGTTGACACGCCTCTGCAACATCGCGTGGTCAACAGGGAGAGTGCCTCTGGATTGGCAGACCGGGGTGGTAGTCCCTCTTTTTAAAAAGGGGGACCGGAGGATGTGTTCCAACTACAGAGGGATCACACTCCTCAGCCTCCCTGGTAAGGTCTATTCAGGGGTGCTGGAGAGGAGGGTCCTTCAGGAAATCGAGCCTCAGATTGAGGAGGAGCAGTGTGGTTTTCGTCCCGGCCGTGGAACAGTGGACCAGCTCTCCACCCTTGGCAGGGTCCTCGAGGGTATGTGGGAATTCGCCCAACTAGTCTACATGTGTTTTGTGGACTTGGAGAAGGCGTTTGACCGTGTCCCTCGGGGAGTTCTGTGGGGGGTGCTTCAAGGGTATGGGGTACCGAACCCCCTGATACGGGCTGTTCGGTCACTATACCACCGATGTCAGAGTTTGGTTCGCATTGCCGGCAGTAAGTCGGAATCGTTTCCAGTGGGGGTAGGCCTCTGCCAAGGCTGCCCTTTGTCGCAGATTCTGTTCATAACCTTTATGGACAGAATTTCTAGGCGCAGCCGAAGCGTTGAGGGGGTCCGTTTTGGGGGCCTCAGTATTACATCCCTGCTTTTTGCAGATGATGTGGTGCTGTTGCCTCCTTCAAACAGGGCTCTCCAACTCTCACTTTCGCAGCCGAGTGTGAAGCGGTTGGGATGAAGATCAGCACCTCCAAATCTGAAACCATGGTCCTCAGTCGGAAAAGGGTGGAGTGCCCCCTCCGGGTCGGGGAGGAGATCTTGCCCCAAGTGGAGGCATTCAAGTATCTTGGGGTCTTGTTCACGAGTGGGGGCAGGAGGGAGCGGGAGATCGACAGGCGACAGATCGGTGCAGCGTCTGCTGTGATGCGGACGTTGTATCGGCCTGTCGTGGTGAATGTCAATGTCAATTTACCGGTTGATCTACGTTCCAACCCTCATCTATGGTCACGAGCTATGGGTCGTGACTGAAAGAACGAGATCCCGGTTACAAGCAGCCGAAATGAGTTTTCTCCGCAGGGTGTCTGGGCTCTCCCTTAGAGATAAGGTGAGAAGCTCGGTCATCCGGGAGGGGCTCAGAGTCGAGCCGCTTCTCCTCCACATCGAGAGGAGCCAGATGAGGTGGCCTGGGCATCTGATTCGGATGCCTCCTGAGTGCCTCCCTGGTGAGGTGTTCTGGTCATGTCCCACCGGGAGGAGACCCCGTGGAAGACCCAGGACACGCTGGAGAGACTATGTCACCCAGCTTGCCTGGGAACGACTCGGGATCCCCGGGGAGAGCTGGAAGAAGTAGCTAGGGAGAGGGAAGTCTGGGCTTCCCTGCTAAAGCCGTTGCCCCCGCGACCCGGCCCCGGATAAGCGGTAGATGATGGATGGATGGATGTTCATTAAATTTCATTCATTCATTCATTTTCCGTACCGGTTGATCCTCACGAGGGTCGCGGGGGGTGCTGGAGCCAATCCCAGCTGTCTCCGGGCAGTAGACGGGGGACACCCTGAACCGGTTGCCAGCCAATCACAGGGCACACACAGACGAACAACCATCCGCGCTCATACTCACACCTAGGGACAATTTAGAGTGTTCAATCAGCCTGCCACGCATGTTTTTGGAATGTGGGAGGAAACCGGAGCACCCGGAGAAAACCCACGCAGGCCCGGCGAGAACATGCAAGCTCCACACAGGGAGGCCGGAGCTGGAATCGAACCCGGTACCTCTGCACTGTGAATCCGACGTGCTAACCACTGGACTACCGGGCCGCCGCCATTAAATTTCAACATTTTCCTAATGTTCTTGTGTTTCATTATACCAAAACAAAGGAGAGACATATTGTTTTGGTTATTTATAGCAAAGTATGGTATCATTTTAATGGTCTGGCCCACTTGACATCTACCGAGGCTGTATGTGGCCCACCATGTGATTTTATGAACACCCTCCATTATCATATAGATCAGTGGTCCTCAACTAGAAATGCTGTCGGTCCACTTTTTAATTTTTATAAGACCTGTCACGTCCCGAGTTTGCCAGCAGGGGGCAGTCTCCCTGCTGGCCACCTGCGCACCTGTCTTCCATTTGTAGCTAATTACACAGGCTTTATTTGGACGCTCTGGCAGGCAACTCACTGCCGGAGTATTCCACGCCGTGCCAATTCTCTCGCCTATTCCTATTCTATTCGTTGCCTTAAAGCCTTGTGGCTGTTATTGCGCGTCTTTATACCCTCTCGTGTTAGATTATCTCGTTCTCCAATAGATTCTCCTTGCTATTTTTCCGCAAGCGTTTTCTGTTGTTTCCTGATTTATTTCCTGGTCCTTATTTTGACCAGCACCTTTTGTTGTTCGCCCGGACGGGTATTTTGTGTTTGTATTAAATTCTCCTTTGTTCTCTGACAAACATTTTTTCTGTGTCTGCTTGTCGGGGATCCACTTCCAGTTTTTTGTTGTTGTACACAAAGCCATTATTCTGTCGCTTCGGGTACAATGTGACAAGACCAAGGTATAATAATAATAATAAAATAATGAGAGGTATTGTGTTGAGGCACAGGAACTCTTTTATTGTGTTAAGTTGTGCCTGCTTAATAACAGAAATAGCCCTTTTAGGGAAATAAGTCATTTTTACTTTAACTTTGTTAAACAGTAGTTGTCTTTTTCCCCATAATTTAACAAAAACAAAACAAAATACTAATTTTACCAAAATAAATACTAAACATGAAAACAAAAATATCATTTTCATTTGTACAATTCCCCTTTTCACATCCCCGCTGAAATCACTGAAAAATATATCAGAAGAGGAGTTAAGAACCATTTCAAATACTGACACAAGGGAGCACAGGAATGTGCAGTGCTGTTCTTCCACTGAAGGTGAATGCAATGTCTGAGGCATGCAAATATTATTTGAGTACGCCATTGTGATGTTCATTTACCATGTTGCGGTGTTCTGCTGTTAAACAGCTGCAAAGACCCCCGGGTAGACGGGAGCAAAACTGCACACAATCGAAACCTCCCGTGATTCGTCTCGTCTAATTGTCTGTGTGCTAGTGATGTGTCGTTCGCGAACGAGCCGGCTCCCAGAGCCGGCTCTTTGAAGTGAACGATGGGAGTCTGCTCCTTTCAGAGAGCCGGCTCTTTTGGCTCTGCTCCCTAAAAGCCAAAAGAGCTGGCTCTCTGAGGAGCCGGAATTCCCATCACTAACACACACAGTCTGCGGTCCTCTGCAATACATCTGTTAGTGCACGCAAAGAATACAACGGATAATTTTAACAAGCAATCGCGGTAGTGCGCAGATTATAGTCCAAAAATCTAAAATGTATAACGTAAAAATCACTTTATAATTTCTTATTTTATACAATTTGCCGAGGGTCCTTACAGAGCAGGTCCGGACAGAGGAGGTCAGCGGTCCGGTCGTGGATCGCGGTGCGCCAGTTGAGGAAGAATGATATAGATGTCCTCAGGTTGCAACTATTCATCAACGTGAAGTTTGGGATTTTTGCATGGTAGTTATGAAGCATTTCCTTGAAAGAATTATGAAATGCAAAGTTTAATAACAACAATCAATTCTACAAAAACAACGGGGACCTCGGAGCGGTTGCTGCTCGCACACTAATCTTAAGAATAATACCTAAAAAAGTAAAATAAAACAATTTGCAGCAGTCACTGCTCGGGCCCTGATCTTTTCTACAAAAACAATAGAGACTTCGCAGCGGTTGCTGCTCATAATTTCTACAAAAACATAGTACATCACAGCAATCACTGCATGGGTTTTTATTGTTGTGCATCAGTTTTACTGTATATGCCGCTTTTCTGGAGACCCTAAGACTCTTCATAAAGGTTGCATTATTTAAGCACTCGCACGTTCACACTCTGCTGGTGCTAAACTACGTTCTGTCCCCACAGTTCTCCTGGTGCAAGTGAACAGAAGAGTGGCTGCCACAGTAAAAAAAAAAAAAAAATATATATATATATATATATATATATATATATATATATATATATATATATATATATATATATATATATATATATATATATCCTCCTTGTGGGTCCTGGCCTTGCCGTGGCAAGGAGGCTTGTGCGTTCCAATGATCTGGAGAGCGTTACCGTCTGGAGCTTGCTCCAGGTAAGGTCTCCCTTGGCGGGCCAGTCTTCGGGGAGGTTCCAGACTCACAAGGTCCCAACGTTGTGTCGGTACGCCGCTGAGATGGCAGCCCCATCATCCGACTATCCTGCAGAGGGCCAACAACCCACTCAGGAGAAATTAATTGTTATGAAACCGACCAGAAGAAACCAGACTGCCCAAACCGAGACAAGACATAGGAACGTTCCCGACCAACGAGTACGGATTGACCTACGCCTGAAGACGCGCATTGCCACGTGGAACGTCCGAACGCTTCTTCGGGCTGGAGCTCCTTTACTGCTGTCCTTGGAGCTCTCCCGCTACAAAATCACCATGGCGGGTCTGTGTGAATCAAGATGGCAAGGCAGCGGCGAAATTACTGCAGGAGAACACAGCTTCATATGGAGTGGCCCTGAAATCCGGACGGGCCTCCATGGAGTTGCGCTGGCCATGTCCAAACATACACGGCAATCACTTATCAGCTGGATCCCAATTAACGATCGACTCCTGTCTGCACGGTTCCTCCACCGACATGGCAAGATGACGGTCATCGTTGCTTATGCCCCCACAGAACTCGCCGATGAGACAGTGAAGGACACCTTCTTCGACCAACTCCATCAGGTCGTTAGCCAAACCTCACCACATTACATCATCATCATCCTCACTGACGCCAATGCAACCTTCTCTTCTTCCTCCAGAGAAGGACCATCTCACCAAACCCCCACACAACCCATTGGCACCACCTTTGTCGATAACACCACAAATGATAACAGCAAACGTCTGCTTCTCCTCTGCCATTCAAATAACCTCTGTATCACCGACACATGGTTCCCCCGCAAGCAGATCCATCACTGGACCTGGTATAGCCCTGATGGAAGAACCCGGAAGGCGATAGACCATATCATCATCTCCCGCTGCTGGCGATCCTCCGTCACCAACTGCAGGGTCTTCAGAGGTGCACATTTGGGCAACACTGACCACCGCCTGTTGGTTGCCCAGCTAAGACTTAAAATACGACCAGACCCATCTATCAGGCCACAACCACGCTTAATGTCTTCCAGACTCTGCGACCCCACCACTGCCTCCGCATATCGCCGCTCCATCACCAACGCCTTCACCGCTCTGGCCGTTGATGGCAGTACACAAAATTAAAGGTCAACCAGTCTGCCCAGGATGTATTGGGAAGATCAAGATCTCTTCCCAAACAACCATGGATCTCACAGCTGACCCTCGACATCATTGACCGCCGCCGTGCTGCTCGCCTGCGCGGTGATATCACAGAGTACCGGAGGCTCAATGCAGCACGGAATGCGCCAATTGCAACTGACAGGTAGAGCTACTGGGGAGAAGAGGCCGAACGCTTGGAATCAGCAGCACAGCGCAACGACCTTAGACAGGTCTTTCAAATGCTGCGCCAAGCCCGCATCGGACCACACATCAAGACCACCCTCATGAAGGATGCCAGTGGAAATCGCATCACCACTGAAATAGACTGCCTTGAACTCTGGAAAGAGCACTTCAGCAACTCCTTCATCACCCTCCAGTTCCCACCGACCCCCGTCTTGTTATTGCTGCCAACTCTACCACCCCCAACCCCAACTGCAAATCTGACCCAGTCACAATCGACAAGGTCAGAGCAGCAATAAAATCACTAAAAAAATCACAAGGCCCCTGTAATCTGTGCCATCACTGCAGAGCTGCTCAAAGAAGGTGGTGACTCCATGGCCCAGTGGCTCAACCACATCATTAACCATGTGTGGGTGGCAGAACAGCCCCCCACAGACTGGACCCGAGGCATCATCCTGCCATTCTGGAAGCGGAAAGGCGACAAGCAACTCTGCAACAACTACAGAGGCATCTCACTGCTCTCCATACCCGCAAAACTGTTCACCCGGATCCTTCTCACCCGCGCCCTTCCCGCCATTCGCCCATCCCGCCCCCAACAAGCTGGCTTCATGCCCAACCGGTCCACCATAAATCACATCTCAGCAGTTAGACTCATTGTTGAGAAGGTTAGAGAGTTTCGGAAGGACCAACATCTTTTTATAGCCTTCATAGATCTCAAAGCTGCCTTTGATACAGTCGACCACCTCTCCCTTTGGAACATTCTGAAATACCTTGGAGTGCCACCCAAAATAACCACATTGTTCCAGCGACTCTACAACAGCTCAGAGAGCTGTGTTCGTGTGAATGGGAAGGACTCAGAGTGGTTCCCCATTAACAGCGGGGTCAGACAGGGCTGCGTGGCCGCCCCTGACCTATTTAACTGTGTCATTGACCACCTTATGATCCGAGTCCGGGAGCAAGTCTCAGGCGTGTCGCTCGGCAACTTCCACCTGACTGACCTTGAATACGCTGATGACACCACCCTGTTCAGCAACTCCCTCCAACACCTCAGCAGTGCTCTCTCCATATACCAAACAGAAGCAGCAAAGCTGGGCCTCCAAGTAAGCTGGCAGAAAACCAAACTTATGTATATCGGTGACGGACCCAACCCCCCCCCCCCCCCCCCCCGATCTTTGGCACAGACGAAGTGCAATTTGTCAATTCCATCATCTACCTGGGCTCCACTATCACCAGCAGCGACGATCTCAAGCCAGAGATTGACCGCAGACGCGCCCTCGCGGCCGCGGCAATGCAGTCACTGTGGCGGCCCCTATGGCGCCACCACTCAGTGTCCCAAAAGACCAAGATGCGCATTTATAACGCAGCAGTTCTTCCCATCCTCCTGTATGGTGCAGAATCCTGGCCATTAAACAAGACCCAGGCCAAGAGGATCGACGGCTTTGACAGCAGGTCACTCAGAACCATCTTGAACATCAGCTGGCACCTCCATGTTTCCAACTCAGACCTCCGAAAACATACCCTTCAGCCCCCTGCATCCCGACTGGCCACTCAGAGGCGCATCCGTTGGCTTGGTCATGTCCTCCGATTACCCCCGGAACACCCAACTCGTGCCATCTTCTCATTTGATCCAGCGACAGCCGGCTGGAAAAGACCACGCGGCAGACCCCACACCAGATGGCTTGATGTCATCAGAGAGGATCTCAAACACCAGGACCTTACCCTGGAGGATGCAGCGGACCTGGCCCATGACCGTGGTCATTGGCGGACCCTGGTGAAGCTGATCGGCTCTACGCACTGCGACGACCCAGCCGAATGAGACTGGGCCTCCGCGTCGCAAGAGCATTTTATATATATATATATATATATATATATATATATATATATATATATATAAATCCTCATCTCACCCCTCGGGTGGTGTCCGTCCCTCATTCAGCTCGGATCCTCTACCAGAGGCCAGGAAGCTTGAGGGTTCTGCGCAGTATCCTTGCTGTTCCCAGCACTGCACATTTCTGGACTGAGATGTCCGATGTTGTTCCAGGGATCTGTTGCAACCACTCATCTAGTTTGGGGGTCACTGCCCCAAGTGCTCCGACCACCACAGGCACGACTGTCACCTTTACCTTCCAGGCTCTCTCCAGCTCCTCTCTGAGCCCTTGGTATTTCTCGAGTTTCTCATGTTCCTTCTTCCTGATGTTTCCATCACTTGGGACCGCTACATCCACTACAACAGCTTTCCTCTGCCCTTTATCTATAATTACGATATCTGGTTGGTTCGCCATTACCATCTTGTCAGTCTGGATCTGCAAGTCCCACAGGATCTTCGCTCTGTCATTCTCCACCACCTTCTGAGGTGTTTCCCATTTTGACCTTGGGGTTTCCAGTCCATACTCCGCACAGATGTTTCGGTAGACTATGCCAGCCACCTGGTTATGGCGTTCCATGTAGGCTTTCCCTGCCAGCATCTTACACCCTGCAGTTATGTGTTGGATCGTCTCAGGTGCCTCTTTGCACAACCTACACCTTGGGTCTTGTCTGGTGTGGTATATCTGGGCCTCGATGGCTCTGGTGCTCAAGGCCTGCTCCTGAGCAGCCAGGATGAGTGCCTCTGTGCTGTCCTTCAGGCCAGCCCTCTCTTGCCACTGATCGGACTTCTTGAGATCAGTTATGGTCCGGTGGTACATCCCGTGTAGGGGCTTGTCCTCCCATGATGGTCCCTCTTCCAGCGCCTCATCTTCTGTTCCCCATTGTCTGAGACATTCTCTGAGTACGTCATCCGTTGGAGCCTTCTCCTTGATGTATTCATGGAGCTTGGATGTTTCATCCTGGACAGTGGCTCTCACACTCACTAGTCCCCGGCCTCCTTCCTTTCGGCTTGCGTACAGTCTCAGGGTGCTGGATTTGGGATGGAACCCTCCATGCATGGTTAGGAGCTTTGGGGTCTTAACGTCCGTGGTCTGAATCTCTTCCTTTGGCCACCTTATTATTCCTGCAGGGTATCTGATCACTGGCAGGGGATAGCTGTTTATTGCCCGGGTCTTATTCTTGCCATTGAGCTGGCTTCTTAGGACTTGCCTCACTCGCTGGAGGTATTTGGCCGTAGCCGCTTTACTTGTTGCCAGTTCGAGGTTGCCATTGGCTTATGGTATACCAAGGTACTTGTAGCTGTCCTCAATGTCTGCTATTGTTCCTTCTGGGAGTGAGACCCCTTCAGTGCGGACTACCTTTCCTCTCTTAGTCACCATCCGACTACATTTCTCAAGCCCGAATGACATCCCGATGTCGCTGCTGTAGATCCTGGTTGTGTGGATCAGGGAATCTATGTCCCTTTCGCTCTTAGCATACAGCTTTATGTCATCCATGTAGAGGAGGTGACTGATTGTAGAACCATTTCTGAGGTGGTATCCATAGCCTGTCTTGGTGATTACTTGGCTTAGGGGGTTCAGTCCTATGCAGAACAGCAGTGGGGAGAGTGCATCACCTTGGTATATGCCACATTTGATGGACACTTGGGTAAGTGCCTTGCCATTGGATTCAAGTGTGGTTTTCCACATCCTCATCGAGTTTGCAACGAAGGCTCTTAGGGTCCTGTTCACCTTATACAACTCCAAGCATTCAGTGATCCATGTATGTGGCATCGAGTCATAGGCTTTCTTGTAATCAATCCAAGCTGTGCACAGGTTGGTACGTCGGAACCTGCAGTCTTGTGCGACTGTTCTGTCAACCAGGAGCTGATGTTTGGCTCCTCTGGTATCTCTACCAATGCCCTTCTGTGCTTCATTCATGTATTGATCCATGTGTCCACTTATTTTAGCCGCAATGATGCCTGACATGAGCTTCCATGTTGTGGAGAGACAGGTTATTGGCCGATAGTTGGATGGGGCTGCACCCTTCGAGGGAACCTTCATGATCAGGATCGTTCGCCCTTCGGTTAGCCATTCTGGGTGAGTCCCATCCCTCAGCAGCTGGTTCATTTGTACTGCTAGGCGCTCATGGAGTGCTGTGAGTTTCTTTAGCCAGTAGGTGTGGACCATGTTTGGGCCTGGTGCTGTCCAGTTCTTCATATCTGAGACTCTTTCCTGTATGTCTGCCACTGTTATGGTAACCGGGTTCTGTTCAGGGAGGTTGCTGTGCTCCTCTCTCAGGGTCACCAGCCTTTGTGCACTGCTGTTATGTGCAACCTCCTTCTCCCATATGCCTTTCCAGTACCTTTCAGTTTCCAGTCGTGGTGGGTCAGCTCTGTTGTTAGGACCCTGCCACTGAGCGTACACTTTCGCAGGTTGTGTTGCGAACAGCCTGTTTATTCGTCTGGCCTCATTCTCTTTCGTGTACCGCTTTCGGCGACTGGACAAGGCTTGGAGCCTTTGTTTGGCAGTTTCGAGTGCTTCAGGTATGGTCATCTGGATGTACCTCTCGGGTATCGGCCTTTTCATCACATCTCTCTGGGCCTCCGTCAATTGACTCACATCTTTCCGGGCCGCCTTGATCTTAGCCTCCAACCGTCTTTTCCATGGTGGGTAACGTATCTCATGTCTTCCATGGTTGCTCTTATAGCCCAGAGTCTCCAGGATCACTGATGCTGAAGCGTATATCAGCTCATTGGTTTCTGTGATCGTTACGGTAGGGATCGCCCTCAGTGCTGCATTCACACTTTCTATGAGACTTTCAGATGGTACTTCACATAGCCGTTGTAATCGGTTTCTAGGTTGCCCAGCTTCCATTCTCGCCATGATCTTAGCTTTCAGGTCAGTTGCTGCCTCGCTCAGCATTTCATTCATTGGGGCTGGCCACCCAATCTCATCATCTGCATTCATTGGGGCTTGCCTCCCAATCTCTTGTATGACCTCCTCCTCTGATCTGGCAGCGTGGGGCCCTTCACCATGGAACCTGCGTTGTACCTCATCAATCTCAAGTTGTGACAGCAGTTGCCGTTTGTGGATTTTGGAACACTGAGCTACTAGTTGTTTCGCGGTCAACCGTGACTGTGGGTTTCGAAGTAACCATTTAGCCCACATTCTCTGCATGTAACCCCTCTGACTAGGGTTGCTTGAGTAGTAGCATTCCAACAGAGCCATGTTATCACATCTCGCCCATCTCCGCTTTGTTCCAGTAGCCCATTTTTCATCAAGGTGCTCTGGTTCCCCAGCACCTGACGCAGACCTTGTTTGGCCGGGCGACGTCTGAGCCGGCATGTCATTCGTTTTATCGTCTCTCATCATTGTATGAGGTAGGCATTAGCGTGAAGGATCTTGCCCAAGGACCCACACTGGATGGTGTTATGTGCTCATTTTTGCCCAAAGCGGGATTCGAACCACCGTCTCCCGTATGCCAAACCGATGCCTTCCCAACTATATATATACACACACATATATATATATATATATATATATGTAATATATATATATATATATATATTACATATATATATATATATATATATATATATATATGGCGGCTGGATAGCTCAGTTGGTAAGGCATCAGTAGTTGAGAGGTAGTTGAGAGGTCTGCTCCTATCTCAGCCTGTGTCATAGATCACATGCACAAAAACAAATGTCATTCTTATTTTCAACAATGGCTCCAACACACATATGTTCTGCAACCAGCAAGACATTGTAGAGCGAACAAAACAGCACGTTCAAACACATCACACCATACACCTCCCCCGTTACGTTTCTCTCTTTTTTTTTTTTTTAATTCAAACAACCTTACAAGCAGAGCCTCATCGATTGTACCGAAACCGTAGCAGGGAAGAGGGGGGGAGGGGCTTATAAGTCCAACCTGGTTGGTTTCACCACGACTCTCCCAAACCTGGTCTTGGTATTTGGAGTAGCTGGCGGGTCTGGAAGGTTCTGCTGCGGTGGTTCAGCCGATGGTTTTGCTGGAACGCTTCCCGAGAACTGTTCCGCTGCACCACGGTCACTCTGCTCAGGCGAGGACCTCATTGGGATGAGATGACGACGGTTTCATCTGATGGTCCCATGGGGCCCCTCCACCAGAGATGATCGTGGGGAAGCATGTCTTTCAATGATGGCTCCTTCCGCTCCTTGGTCCTTAATCCACACATCCTGTCCTGGGTCGAGTCTGACGAGGTTCTGTGCCCGATGCCGCATGTTGTAACGTTGAGCATCTTTTGTCCTCTTCTCCCGTTCACTCCGTACAACGGCATCTCGGTCAGGGATGGCTGGGTCGAGCAGGGCAGGAAGGACAGGCACCGTTGTACGGAGTCTCCTCCCCATGACAAGCTGAGCCGGACTGTACCCGTTTTCGAGAGGGGTAGCCCTGTATGCGAGTAAGGCCAGGTAGGAGTCATGTGCCTTTTTCAAGAGGCCTTTGACCGTCTGAACAGCACGTTCTGCCTCGGCATTTCCTTGTGGATATCGTGGGCTACTTGTAATACGACGGAACCCGTAGAACTCCGCGAAAGCCCTGAAGCCCGTTCCGGAGAACTGGGGCCCTCCATCCGAAACTAGAAGGTCGGGGATCCTGTGGCGTGCATAGATCGACTTAAGGTGGCGAATTACCTCATCCGATTTTGAGGAGGCCAACGAAGCTATCTCCACGTACCTTAACATGTAGTCCACAACCAGCAAGTAAGTCTTGCCTCCGAGCACGAACAGATCTGCACCCAACTTCTCCCATGGTCGGCCTGGGTAAGGTGATGGAATCATTGGCTCCCTCCGGTTCCGTCTCTTCTTGCAGCATGTTCGGCAGTTGAGAACCAACTCGTTCAGCTGTTGGCTCAGCCCGGGCCACCATACTGACTGCCGTGCTCGCTGTCTACACGTTACCACGACTTGGTGACCTTCATGCAGTTTGTCGAGGACATCTTTTCTCATGGTTGGGGGTATGACGAGTCTCTGTCCCTTCAGTAAGATTCCGTCTCGAACTGTGAGGAACGCCTGCTCTGCTCTGTACAGCCTGAGTGCCGGTTCATTTGGACCGTGTTCGGGCCAGCCTTCTGTGCACAGCTGCATCACACGTGCACACACACTGTCCCTCCGCAGCTGCTCTCTCAGCTTTCCTAGGTATTCGGTGGTTGCCGGTAGGTTCTCCATCACCATGTCTGCGTAGATGTTCGTATCTTCGAACAACTCCTTGTCGGCTGGTGTCTCCACCCTCTCCATGGGAGCTCGAGACAGCGTGTCGGCTGTCCACAAGCACTTTCCTGGGACACGAGAGATGGAGTAAGAATAGCGCATGAGTCGCATCCTGAAGCGTTAGATCCGCGGAGGTAAGGCGTCCAAGGCTTGGGACCCAAGGAGACTCAGGAGAGGCTTGTGGTCCGTCTCCATCAGGAAATGCTTCCCGATGAGAAAGTTTCGAAATTTCTCGCAGGCCCAGGTCAGCACCAGAGCCTCCTTCTCCACTTGTGCATATCTCTGCTCCGTAGGTGTGAGCGACCGCGACATGTAGGCGATTGGCCTCCATTCTTCCTCCCACTTCTGGAGAAGAACGCCTCCCAACCTGTATGACGACGCGTCAGCAGACACTTTGCTCTCCCTGTTGGGATCGAACATGGCTAGCACCGGTGTGGACGTCAGCGCATCTTTTAAATCTTGGAAGGCTCGCGCTTGGTCGACGCCCCACACCCAGCGGTTCTTTTTGGACAGGAGATCACGGAGAGGCTTAACCCTCTCTGCCAGCTGTGGCAACAAATCTCCCGAGTTGGAGCAGCATTCCGAGAAAGCTCCTCAACTCTGTTGTATTCGTTGGCTCTGGCATCATCCTTACTGCCTCAGTCTTGCCTGGGTCCGGCCTGATGCCTCTGTCTGAGATCACATGGGCTAGAAATGTCACCTCTGACTTTGACAGCTCACACTTTTTGACATTGAGCGTGATGCCTGCCTCCTGGATCCTCTCCAAAGTAGCATGCAGGCGGGCATCATGCTCCTCCTGTGTTCGGCCCCATATCAGCACATCGTCCATATGGCAAACAACACCTTTCAGCCCTTCTGTAACCTCTGTTGCCATTCGGTTCTGAAAGTGTTCAGGGGCGGAGGCTATACCGAAAGGTAGCCGCTTGAAGTAATACCGCCCAAAGGGTGTGATAAAAGTTGTCAGCTTCTCCGAATGGGGTGTTAGGGGTATTTGCCAAAACCCCATTTTTGCATCCAGCTTTACTCAAAATCCTGGCTCCGGCCAGCATGCCCAGTGTTTCCTCCACTGACGGCAGGATATACAGTACTTTTCTCTGCACACTGACTCGTTGAGTTTGGTGAGATCAACACAGATACGTACCGCACCTGATTTCTTGGGCACCGCCACGATGCCAGCGCACCAGTCTGTTGGCTCCTCGATTCTGCATATCACCCAGTCGTTCCATGCGGGATAGCTCTTGCTTGACTTTGTCCAGTAACGGCAATGGAATCCTCCTTGGTGTTTTTAACGAGAAAGGTTCAGCCCCAGGTTTCAGCTTGATGTTGTACGGCCGGCGCATCACTCCGAGCCCAGTGAATATTTTGGGATAATTCTGTTTTAGTGTCTCTATAGAGACGCTGCCTAGGCGTGCGACGAGCCCCAACCTGCAGCTCACAGATCTCCCCAGCAAGGCAGTATGCACTTGACGAGCGATGTACACATCCTCCATCACCTCGCTATCACCTTTCCTCAGCAGCAGCCTGGCGACGCCCACGACCTCAAGCGGGCTCCTCCCTGGTCCCAGGAGTCGTTTTGTTGCCTTTCTGAGTTTAGGGAGATTGTTTTTGTACGTGCCCCTGAAAACTGTGTGTGGCAGAACGGTGACATCAGCGCCCGTGTCAATTTTCTGTCTGTCGTAACACTGTCCGATCCGATCCGATCCTGGGCAGTCGGCCCCCGTCAGGGACTTGCCCCCCCTCCCGGGTCCCACACCCGGCACGAATCCCGTTGGTGTCTCGCAAGGTTCCCCGCCAACATTTCCTTCCCACACCTCCCGCAAGCTACCCTTCTCCCTCCGCGCCCCCCCTCCCCATTCGCCCTTCGCCCCTCCCCTGCCATCCCTTCACGCGCCACGCCCGCTCCCTCCCCTCTCCCTCCTTCCTTCTCCCCCTCATACTCTCTGCAGGCTCTTTCACACCCCCTCACGTGTCTGGCATAGTTTGCTTTCGTTACCCACCTATCACACCCTCCACACTGTCTCCTTTCTCCCTTCTCTTCATACGCTCCTCCCGTGCAACTCCTTTGGTGACTCATTTTATTTACTTTCGACGCAAACCTCCTCTCACACTTCTCGCACTCAAACTCCACCTGTTCCTCGTTCCTGCGGTGTATGCGTTTTTCGTGCATGGTTAGACCAGCTCTACTCCTGCACACTTTTCTGCACCCGTCATACCAACATAACAACCCATCATTCACCCTCCTCACATTCCTTTCCAGTCTTTCCTCGTTCCTTCCCGCCTCATATCTGTGACCTTTCTGATTTTCCCATTTATACAGGTGATCCATTCGCTCTCTCACTCTCCGCTTCCATCCTTCCCTGTCATTCGTCAATCTTTCTACCTCCGTCCAGTCCATCCCTGCATTCCTCATCACTCTCTTCCAGTAAAACACCGTTTTCCTTTTGCGCCCCATCCTCTTCCCTCTTCCTTCCAGTTCCTCCCACCATCCCAATACCATAGCTTTTGTTAGTCTTTCATTTCCCATACGCATCACATGTCCAATTCTCTGCAACACTCGCCTCTCGATTTTCCACTCGATGGATTTTACTCCCAACATTTTCCTTACATCATACATATTCACTCCTCTTTCTTGCATTTGCCTCAGTGGTTCTCCGTTCCTATCACTCCACACATACCTGTAGCACCTATCCATCCACTTCTGAAGTTTCCCCACATCCTTCTTCATCCATGTTCTTACCTGACAGTCATATAGCAAGCTGCTCTCCACACACACCTCTACTACTCTCCCTTGCCACCTCTTAGATAGTCGTGTCCCTTTCAACCACCCTTTCACACTCCCCCATAGCTTTCCTGCCCTCTTGATCCTGTTTCTCACATCTGCCCGAGTCCCAATCCAGCTTCCCAACACTCTAATCTCCTCCCCCTCTAGCGTTCCAAACTCCAGCACCTCCTCCTTCTCCTCATTATTCCTCTCTTCCCACTGGGCCATTACACTTTTCACTCTCCTTACACTCGTCTATCTCTCCTTTCGTTCCCACTATAGTAGTGTCGTCCGCAAACAAGGCGCTCGATACCCTCACTTCCTTTGTTTCCGAGCTCCCTCTCTCCCAGCCATGTTCACCTGCGAATGACCCTCCTGGTATCCACCTCCACACCACCATTTTTTCCTCCCTGTTACCTTGATTCCTCGCCACTAGTGCCTGCCTCATCACCGCCTGATGGTAGATGTTAAAGAGGATCGGTGATGTTGAGCATCCTTCCCTCAGCCCTCTCGCTGGCATCCATCCTCCACTCACTCCCTCCCTTCCCCTCACCTTATACTCTGTCGTCTCATGCAGGTCCATAATGGTGTCCAGACATCTGCCTTTCAACCCGTACCTTTCAAGTAACATCCATAGCGCTGGTTTGCTCACTCTCGGATACGCCTTTTTTAAATCTAACAGTCTTGCACATAGCCAGTCGTTATCCTTCATGTCCCTTACCCCTTCCTGGGTCACTCTCTTCTTACAATCTTCTACATCCTCCTGAATGCGTACCATCATTTGCGTTACATCTGCTGTGGACCTCCCTTTCCTAAAGCCCGCTTGGTTTTCGTCAAGGAGCCCCAGGTGTTCGGCCCACCAACTCAGTCGCTTCGCTAATATTCTCCCTAACACCCTGCTGCCCATACTCAGCAGGCACACTCCTCTGTAGTTGTTTCTGTCATTCCTATCCCCCTTCTTATGTATCGGTACCATAAGTCCCACTTTTACACTACCCTCCCATCGGTCCGCCCTCTGCTCAAACATCTGCCTCACTATCTTAATCACTCTTTCTCTCACTTCCTCACACGCGCTCCGTATAAATCCTATTCTCACCCCATCTTCTCCCGGTGCTGACTCTCGTATCTCCCCCATAGCCTCCATGATTTCTTCCCTCTCTGGCACCTCATTCATGGTCTCGTTTGCTTCGCTCGCTCTGCTATCGTCTCTGAGATCTACTGCTCCTTGAACTGCCTCTTCTATCACTCTTGGTTCTTCCTCGTACCTCTCCCTCGACACGCTTTCAAAATGCTCCCTGAACTCCCCTGTCGTCACCGTCGTGCTCCGAGCGGCCGGTCTATCCCTTTTTCCCAACTTCCTCAAACATTTGTAGATGTCACCAATCCTTCCTCTAGAACATGCTTCCTGACAGTCCTCAATCACTCCTTCCCACCAGTCTCTTTCCAGTCTCCTCAGCAGCTTCTTCAATTCCTTTCGCGTTTCCTTCACTTCCGCTTTTAGCCTGGTGAGTTCTTCTTCCATCTCCCCTACTCCTTTCCCTCCTCCCCTCACTTTCAACCTTCTCCTCGCATTCAGTGTCTCCAATTTCTTATTCCTTCTGTCTACCCTCTCCCCTATCCTCTTCATCTCTTCTATCTCCTCCTCTCTCCCTACCGTCCAAGGATTGGATATTTCTCTTCTCTCCCTTCCACATACCTGCACTGCTGTTTCCACCATTATGTTCGCCAGCTCTGTCCACCCACTCTCCTTTCCCCGTCCTTCCTTGTTTAACTCCTCCAATTTCTCTCTTGTCCTCTCCTCATATTCTCTTTTCTTCTCCTCCACTTTCAACACCTCCCACTTCGCTTGCACCATTCTCCTTTGGGTCCTCTCTTCTGTCCTCCATCTCTCCACTCCCCATTCACCTTCATACACACTGGTCTATGGTCTTACAATTCATACTCACTCATGGTCCACATCCTTTTCACCATTCGATGTCTCTCATCCCCTTTCACAAGAAATCCATCCAACTCATACCATTTCCCGCTTGCCATGTGTCGCCACGTCCCCCTCCTTCTAAACCTCCTATAGCTGTTAACGTATGCCAGATCGTGCTCCCGACACCATTCTATTAAATCCCTTCCGGCTTCATTCATCCTCCCCAACCCATGCCCCCCCCACAGACTCCTCCTATCTTCACATTCGCTCCCACACTCGCATTGAAGTCTCCTCCAATTATCAGTCTTTCCCTCCCTCCCATTCCCACCTGGCTCCCCATATCTCGTCGGCATCTCTCGTTCGTCCGTTCCCCAGCTCGGTTGGTAGACCGATACCAACCTGAGCCCTCCCAGCACCACCGCCACCACTCTCTCTACCAGCCACTTCTGCTGTCCTTCCTCTATCCACATCCTTAATGCCGTTCCCCTCAGCATCACTCCGGCTTTCCTCCCATGAACAAGCACTACCTGTTCATCCTCCTCACCCAACCACACCACCCCGGCTTCATCTACCTTTAGTTCCGTCATCAGCACTACTTCCCAGTTTTCTTTGTTGACTCTTTCTGCTACTCTCCTCAACCGTTTTCTAAATGTTTCTCTCACACTCAATCTCCTCACATTCCATGTGACTATCACTCGTTCACCGTTCTTGTCCCGAGTCTCAGTTGTTTCCCCCTTCCCGCCCCGCCCTTCCTCTCCTCCTCTCTCCCCTTCTTTCATTCCTCTCTCTTCTTTTATTGTTTCTGCTCCTTGCTCCCCTCTTGCTTTCAGGGCCTGGATGGGGGTGAATCCCCACCAGTCTGTCTTTCACCCACCCTCCCAAATGTCTTTGGTCCATCCCGCCTTGCTTGCGCTTCCTTCTTACCATCCCCAACTCGCCCCCTGGGGAACCTTTTTCCCACCTCGTCGCACCACGTGCGGGTCCTAAAAGGGCCCTTGCCTGACTTTTATTTAAGGAGGGTTGTGGGGCGGCTACTCCCACTTCCCTCCGTTCCGACGGGGCGAGCATCAGGTGTCTCTCCTTCCGGTGAGGTCCTTCCTCCTTCCCCGTCAGCTGGTAGGTATTTAGCCGCAGCAGGGGCTCGAGTCCCCCGGCGTTCCCCCTCGCGCCACGTGGAGGCATCCCACCATGCGAGGTCGTAACACTGTCAAGGAGGAACCCCTCCTCGTCCTCATCTTCTTCGTCCCCTGTAACTTCGTGCGCAGATTTAGACTTGCACAAACGCTTAAAATGTCCTTTCTTCCCGCAAGCATGACATTTTGCCTCATGAGCGGGACAATCACATTTTGGATGGGATGGAGAGCTGCCGCATTTCTGACACACTGACTGTGCACCCCTTTCCTTATTGTAACGAGAACTTTGGGACTTGTTTGTCTGGCTATTAGCACAGGTAGGTGTGTTTTTAGCATACCTTAAATTGCTCTTGAACACTCTGTCAACAGATTCAGCGCCACTTGCCTGTGAGTTGGTGTCCCCTCGCTGATGAGACTGCTGCTTCTTCACCTCCTCGCTTTGCCGTGCAATTCTTATGGCCTTTTCGAGGGTTAAGTCCGCGTCCAACTGCATGCGTTCAGACAATCCACTGTCTCGTAGTCCGACGACAATTCTGTCTCTGATCAGTTCATTGCGTAGCGCCCCGTAGCTACAATGCTCCGCCAGCGCATATAGTGCAGTGACGAACGAATCCACGCTCTCCCCTTCTTTCTGACGGCGCATGTTGAATACAGACTGCTCGAAGATGACATTCTTCTTGACAACGAAGAAGTTTTGCAGTCCCCCGCACACTTCTTGGTATGTGCGCCGTTGAACCTCAGTCAGATCCAACCCGCGTAGGATATCATCAGCCTGGTCACCCATGCAGTAAAATAATGCGTTCACCTGATTTTCTTCGGAACTAGCATTCAGGTTACTTGCCAGGCGAAATCTTTCGAATCTCCGGATCCATTTGTCCCACTCCTGCGGCTTTGAGTAGTCAAAGGGCTCCGGCGGCTGGATGTTGAACGTGGCGCACGGCCCCGCGGTGACGACCGGTCCCGCAGCCCGCTGTGCACCTAACGCCGCGGCTCCATCCGCCCGCGCTGAGGTTCCTTCCCCTCCGTCGCTCATTTCGCCTTTTGCCCTTCACCGCCGTGTTCAACGATCCTCCTCACACACTCCACGCCAACCACAGGACTTCTGACACCATGTCGTGTTATCAAGTCAGGCACACGTGAGTCCAGCTGTCGTGTTAACGTGGATAACTTTTATTGAGCTTTCCCGAAGCGTGTATTCTCTCTCTAGTCACTCTCTCGTCTCCCGCTCTCGACGCACCCCCCATGACGTAGTCGCCCCGCGACTCTATCGTCATGTTGTACACAATTACACCACAGGTTATTCACACATAATCTCTCACACAATATTACTGTCCATCAACAACAGTGAAATTTTTTTTGTCACATAACAGCTGCTTTAACAGCTTTTTTTATTAAATCAAAACAGAGCAATATAACATGATAAAGTGCACATCTAAGGTAAACTAGTACTCAGCCTATTGTGGATTTGAACCATGGTTGCATACTTCGTTTTTCTCAAGTTTGCTTTGAACACAGCAGTCTGTTTCTGTATGTTTGTTGAAGAATAACGAGACACCGGACACCAGTGTTCATTATGTGCCGCTGTATTCAAAACTGCGGCCGTACAACAAAGCGAACGCACTTCCCCCGTGCTGCAGAGGCAAACCATTCTGAAAGGGGGGTTTCACTCCCCCTAACACAGTCAGGCTATGTTGATTGTGTTGGTCCTTCTTGCGCGGAAGTCTCTCTACGGTTTTGTGTAGACCTAATTTCGAATGACTACATTTGGTTCGATGACAACACTGGAGATGTTTTATTTTCGCTAGGTCGCTACCACTGCAGCGCAGTCACTGTCAGACGAACACAGAGAAGCTCCACCCGCTCTACTTATATGGACACAGAACACTCCAACCTTCCACACAAAATAGTTTCAAACAAGTAACAATCGCGTCAGTAGCATACATCGTATACCTGCATGATACACAGAGAGAGAATAACAGGTAACTTTGGTCTTGTCAGTGGAGGAATCTGGCAACTTTTTAAAAGTAAACTTTCCATTCATAAACTCTTTAAGTATCCGTTTTCAGTGTCTCGCGCTGCCGTGGCTGGCAAAACAGACATGGGCGTGGACTTCTGCAGCACGCTTGTTGTTTTGTTTCTGGTGTATTTATAGAGCAACGTAACATCCGCTTGTGACGTTTGGCGCGTTAATCTCGCAACAAAAAATTTAATCCTGTTAAAATTCATTTAAATTAATGCCAATAAAAACGCGATAAACTGACAGCTCTAATATATTATATATAATATATATATATATATATACAGCATATATATATGCATATATACAGCATATATATATATATATATACAGCATATATGCTGTATATATATATATATAGCATATATGCTGTATATATATACACAGCAGAACAGCAGTGGGGAGAGTGCATCACATTTGCCACATTTGATGGACACTTGGGTAAGTGGCTTGCCATTGGCTTCAAGTGTGGTTTTCCACATCCTATCGGCCTTTTCATCACACCTCTCTGGGTCAATTGACTCACATCTTTTCGGGCCGCCTTGATCTTAGCCTCCAACCGTCTTTTCCCTGGTGGCTAACGTATCTCATGGCTTCCATGGTTGCTCTTGTAGCCCAGAGTCTCCAGGATCACTGATGCTGAAGCGTATATCAGCTCATTGGTTTCTGTGATTGTTACGGTAGGGATCGCCCTCAATGCTGCATTCACACTTTCTATGAGACTTTCAGATGGTACTTCACATAGCCGTTGTAATCGGTTTCTAGGTTGCCCAGCTTCCATTCTCGCCATGATCTTAGCTTTCAGGTCAGTTGCTGCCTCGCTCATCATCTGCATTCATTGGGGCTTGCCTCCCAATCTCTTGTATGACCTCCTCCTCTGATCTGGCAGCGTGGGGCCCTTCACCATGGAACCTGCGTTGTACCTCATCAATCTCAAGTTGTGACAGCAGTTGCCGTTTGTGGATGTTGGAACCCCTCTGACTAGGGTTGCTTGAGTAGTAGCATTCCAACAGAGCCATGTTATCATCTCGCCCATCTCCGCTTTGTTCCAGTAGCCCATTTTTCATCAAGGTGCTCTGGTTCCCCGGCACCTGACGCAGACCTTGTTTGGCCGGGCGACGTCTGAGCCGGCATGTCATTCGTTTTATTGTCTCTCATCATTGTATGAGGTAGGCATTAGCGTGAAGGATCTTGCCCAAGGACCCACACTGGATGGTGTTATGTGCTCATTTTCGCCCCAAGCGGGATTCGAACCACCGTCTCCCGTATGCCAAACCGATGCCTTACCAACTGAGCTATCCAGCCGCTACTGAAGGGGTCTCACTCCCTGAAGGAACAATTGCAGACATTGAGGACAGCTACAAGTACCTTGGTATACCACAAGCCAATGGCAACCTCGAACTGGCAACAAGGAAAGCAGCTACGGCCAAATACCTCCAGCGAGTGAGGCAAGTCCTAAGAAGCCAGCTCAATGGCAAGAATAAGACCCGGGCAATAAACAGCTATGCCCTGCCAGTGATCAGATACCCTGCAGGAATAATAAGGTGGCCAAAGGAAGAGATTCAGACCACAGACGTTAAGACCCGAAAGCTCCTAACCATGCATGGAGGGTTCCATCCCAAATCCAGCACCCTGAGACTGTACGCAAGCCGAAAGGAAGGAGGCCGGGGACTAGTGAGTGTGAGAGCCACTGTCCAGGATGAAACATCCAAGCTCCATGAATACATCAAGGAGAATGCTCCAACGGATGACGTACTCAGAGAATGTCTCAGACAATGGGGAACAGAAGATGAGGCACTGGAAGAGGGACCATCATGGGAGGACAAGGCCCTACACGGGATGTACCACCGGACCATAACTGAAGTGGCTGATCTCAAGAAGTCCTATCAGTGGCTAGAGAGGGCTGGCCTGAAGGACAGCACAGAGGCACTCATCCTGGCTGCTCAGGAGCAGGCCTTGAGCACCAGAGCCATCGAGGCCCAGATATACCACACCAGACAAGACCCAAGGTGTAGGTTGTGCAAAGAGGCACCTGAGACGATACAACACATAACTGCAGGGTGTAAGATGCTGGCAGGGAAAGCCTACATGGAACGCCATAACCAGGTGGCTGGCATAGTCTACCGAAACATCTGTGCGGAGTATGGACTGGAAACCCCAAGGTCAAAATGGGAAACACCTCCGAAGGTGGTGGAGAATGACAAAGCGAAGATCCTGTGGGACTTCCAGATCCAGACTGACAAGATGGTAATGGCGAACCAACCAGATATCGTGATCATAGATAAAGGGCAGAGGAAAGCCCTTGTAGTGGATGTAGCAGTCCCAAGTGATGGAAACATCAGGAAGAAGGAACCTGAGAAACTCGAGAAATACCAAGGGCTCAGAGAGGAGCTGGAGAGAGCCTGGAAGGTAAAGGTGACAGTCGTGCCTGTGGTGGTCGGAGCACTTGGGGCAGTGACCCCCAAACTAGATGAGTGGTTGCAACAGATCCCGGGAACGTCGTCGGACATCTCAGTCCAGAAATGTGCAGTGCTGGGAACAGCAAGGATACTGCGCAGAACCCTCAAGCTTCCTGGCCTCTAGTAGAGGACCCGAGCTGAATGAGGGACGGACACCACCACTCCTGCTCAGGGTTGTCCTCTTTCACGCTGTCCTGAACTCTCTCCAGCATCCCGATATATTTTCCTGTCAGATTCGGTGATCCGTCTGTGGTAACGTTGGTGAGCATTCTCCAAGGTAATTTGTGCCTCTGTATGACTGCAGACACGCTGTTAAATAAATCCTCTCCTCGTGTTTTTCCTTTCAGGGATTCCATATGCAAAAACTCCTCCGTAATCTCGAAATTCTCATTAATCCCTCTGATAAAAATTAAGATTTTAGCAGTGTCCTTAACATCATTGCTTTTGTCCAGTGCCAAAGAACATGATGAAAATCTCTCCGCTTTTTTGTTTAGCTTGCTCGTTAAGTGTTCGTCAATTACTTCAATCCGGCGAGTCACTGACCTGTGTGATAAACTATTTTTTTTCAAATTTGTTCTTGCTGTCAGGACATAAAATACTTGCTGTCTCTAACATGCACTCTTTAAGAAACACCCCTTCGGCGAAAGGCTTGCTGGCTCTTGCTAGTTTGAATGCCAGTAAAAAAATTGTCATCGTGCTTGCTTCTTGGATGGAAGTTGATCGAGTAAAGGTGTTTTGTGGCTGTACGTTCTAGTGTTGAAAGGTTGCTGGCGTAATTAGCATGTTTAGTGGAAAAATGACGGCTGATGTATTCTTTTAAAACTGCAACAGTTTCTTGGCATATATGACATTCAGCCTTGGATCGGACTTCGGTAAAAAGTATTTAGGCCTTCCTTCTTAAACACCCGGCACTCACTGTCGACTTCTTTTCTTTGACATTGCTGCAGATGGCTTGCGATCTAACCAGTAGAAGTAGAGGGATTACTAAATTGGAAATCTCTCTCTCTCTCTCTCTCTCTCTCTCTCTCTCTCTCTCTCTCTCTCTCTCTCTCTCTCTCTCTCTCTCTCTCTCTCTCTCTCTCATTCTTTCGGGGTACAGGCACTGCAAAATAAAGTCACAGCGCCAACTGGTGTTGAACGCCAGTCATTGCAAGTAAAAATGAAATAAATTGCGGGAATTCACATCAAACCTTGTACTGTTTCTGAAGCAATCTTCCGCGGGCCGGATTAAAAAGCCCAACGGGCCGGATCTGACCCGCGGGCCGTAGTTTGCCCATCCCTGTGCTAGTGTCTCTAGACCGTACATCATGGCTGGTCTCACAACTGTTCTGTAAACTTCACAAATCACTCCTGACACTTTTCTCCAGCTGTTCCATCCTGCCTGTGCTCTTTTCTTCACTTCCTTCCACAGACTGCGCTGCTATACACTGTTGATCCGAGGTACTTAAATTCCTGTACCTTCGCCACCTCTGCTCCCTGTAACCTCACCGTTCCACTGGTCTCCCTTTCATTTATGCACATGTACTTATTACGACTGACCTTCATTCCTCTTCTCTCTAGTGTAAACCTCCACCTTTCTAGGTTTTCTTGTAGCTGCTGCCTACTCTCACTACAGATCACAATATCATCTGCAAACATCATAGTCCAGGGCGACTCCTGTCTGACCTCATCATATCCATCACCATAGCAAACAAGAAGGGGCTATATATATATATATATATATATATATATATATATAATATAATGGGTGGTTTTTAACTCGGAAATGGGGAAAAAAAGATTTAAGGCTGTGCTGAAGTTGTGGCTTCATCCTAAAGTGATGTAGTGATTCTTTTCTGGGACTAGGGTTCGGTCAGAGAAAAGCATTTGCATGTGAAGGGGCACATAAATGCAAAGCTTCCTGGATTTTCAGTATCTGACATGCAAAACATGTAGGGGACCAGTTGACATAAGCATAGAGTGAATGCAGGTGCACCCCAGTCAAAACAGCCAGCATCTCTTGGAGTTTTCAATATTCCCAGAGATAGTTATTAAAATGAGTACTGTGATTTTTATTGGCTCGTGTGACAGGTTGTTTTTAAGATGTTGTGAGGAGGATTATCGACAACAGCCCAAGATCAGAAACTTGTTATTTGTGAGTAAATGTTAAAGACTGAAGATCAAAAAAACTTCCAGAATGCCTCGGTCTTTCCTCGTGAAAAAGAAATCTGGAGTTTTTCGAGCCTACCGATGGAAAAACTCTGAGCAGACAAAGTGGAGAGAAAATAATGCAAATGGTAAGATTTTCATGTCTTCAATTTTTTTTTCAGAAATCAAATGTCGGGATGAGTCAATCATCTCGTCATCATTTGTTGATAAAATAGTATAATTCTACCCTTTAAGATCTAAATTACACATCACTCTGTTTGTTTCATAGAGTAATTACATTATTCTTCATTGTATCCCCTTTAGTGAGTCAGGAGACGAGATTGTGGAATTTTGATTCTCAAGAGTGGGCCACGGTGCCCCAGCCACAACCTACTATAGAATGTGGGACGGCAATTCAAATTAAATTGCCAATGCCTTTGTCGGAATCCAGAGGAAAACTTACTGACCGCATGCATGACCGATCCACACAAATGCTTCAGGGGTCCATCTACAACCCCATCACACAGGAACTAATAGGCAAAGCAAAGGTAAGATTGTAATTTAGTGAATCTCAACACTGCTGTCAGAGGAGCAAAAATAATAGAAAATCACTGTACCATATTAATGAAGAGCTTTGTTTCATTCTAACAGCCCCAAATCCACAATTTTCCTGATGCTGGCAGGTTTGTGTGCTCAGTGTGCCACAAGATGTTCCCCCTGCAGCGCATATTGATTCGCCACATGAAGTGTCATAGCTTGATAAAGCGACATCCTTGTAACTTTTGTGGCAAAGGATTTAATGACACTTTTGACCTAAAGAGGCATATGCGAACACACACAGGTGAGGAATGAGTATCTGTAATTTAACACATGCAAAACTGTTTCCATCACTACAAAGCACACACTTTGTTTCCTTCTTTTTTAACATTCTGTATTTTATGCCTATATTATATATTATATATATATAATAAGAATATATATATTATATTCTTATTCATACAGGCCGTTTTATTTTTAGGACATTGAATCAATTGCAACTGAATTGTTCAGATTACATGGAAAGTGTCTAAATAGCACAGCTGATGAAGCCTGCTCAGATGAGTGATGACATATCATCGAAAACCTGCCACACACTGCACAACTTGGCTAAACCCAACTTGGAGTGGACCATTGCAGAAAAAAAAAAATCACGTTTGGTGATGCACACTGAGCGATTTGTTCGTCGAAAAACTGTGATGGAAAACAGTCGTCTTATCCAGGTTTTTGAGGCTCTGCATAGAGTATTGTCGACTGTATCACTTTCTCAACTCGACCATAAAACAATAGCTTGACAGTCAAGGAAGAAGTGGGTTACTATACAAAGAGAATAAGTGGGTGAAAATAGAATAGAAAAGAATTTTATCGTCACTGTCACAGGAACAATGAAAATCAGTTTATCCATCTCACATTTTATAGTTAGGGTGAATACAAATTTAAGCCCGCAACACATGCACACACACGCGCGCACACACACGCACGCACGCACACACACATGCGCACACACACACACGCACACGCACGCACATGCACACGCCCACGCACACGCACACAGACCTATTTACAAAAGTTATTCACATTTGTGAGAATGTCCATATTGTGATGTGGTGCACAGATTTATTTCTTTTAATCTGAAAATATTGCACATATCTTGTTCATTACCATTATATAGCACTTACATGTAAAGGAGGGTGTTCTAGTTCTTACTGTGGGAGATGCATTTCCCTCAATGGCTGCAATCTTGATCATTTTAGATGTCTCCCACTTCCAACACACCTGATTCAAATGATCATCGCATAATCTCACCGCTGATCATTTGAATCAGGTGTCTTGGAGGAGGGAGACATCTAAACCAAGCAGGGTAGGGGCCCTCGAGGACTGGAGTTTGAGGCCCCTGGTCTAGACTTTAATGTTGTGTGGTATTTTCATGGGGAAGGGATGAGAACAGTGACATGTTTGCAATGGGTTGGGTCCTTTTGCATAAATCTGCTAGTGACTGTGGGTGTCTTTGAAAGTGGGTAGTGTACATCCAATTACCCACACTACATGTTTCTCCTGTCTTTCACAATACACTGTAAACCCAGTCCAAAAACAATCCATTTTAATAAAGAGAAGTTTATTTTGTTGACCCCTGTGTGATGGAAGCTTTCGGCAGCCCTGTCGAGGAACTGAAAGAAATTAATAGGATGTGTGGCCTGGACGGAAGACTCTTGGCAGAAGTTAAAACTATCACCGGTCCGCTATTCCTAAAATTTCTGGTAATCATGTAGTGCAAAAGAGATTTTGTATTGTGCCTTGCCGTGAGACTCCGGTAATTTTATGATTACCTTGATTCAGTCTGCATAATCCCAATATTATATGGGACCGTCCATCCATCAAAAACTGGAGCCAATTTGTCACAAACACTGTTTACAGTCAGTTGAGGGAGGATGTGCACTGGTTCCCCACCGTCTGACTGAAGTAATCAACCTGGACAAGGTCCCTAAAGAATACCAATACCATTTTTAGCATGGATCGCACCCAGTCTTTACTATGGCACAGACAATATGACTGTGCTATAGAACTGCTCTCCAATGCTCAACTTCTAAACTTCAAACTATGTAAAAGTGTCTCAACTTGGACAGCAGGCGTTGAAAGAATATATTTCAACTTCACCCACTGTGGGACTAATTCATCCTTCAACATATCTGGCAGGTGTGGGATTTATTTGTTTTTTTTGTTTTTTTTTTGTTAAGGACAAGTCCTTACAACCCTGTTTTTAAGATCACCATAAAAAACATGTATCCACTTCCTTTCCTATCCTTTCCTTTAGATTCTGCCTTTGTGCTCCTACAATCTGCCACAATTTTTTTCTATACTTGATCTCCGCAGCGCTTCTCATTTGTTAAGAATACGCGAAGGGGATGAGTGGAGAACTGCGTTCAAAACATCTTTTCTGTCACTTTGAATATCTAGCCATGCCATTTGGGCATTAATCAAACTCTGGAAGACACACCAAGAGTTTTCCTGAGTTTGATTAATGTCCTCAGGACATGCTCAATGTCTTTTGCTTTGTTGACCTCAATGACATTTTGATCTTTTCTAAAACTGTACAGGAACACAAGCAACATTTATGTATCATCCTCTAACTATTAGAAAACTGACTCTATGTTAAGGCCGACAAGTATAAATTGTTGATACCAAACAGTGTCTGGGATTACTAGTTGAAAAGGGTCAGATCAGAGTCCATCCCTCAAAGACACAGGCGTGGTGGAATGGTATACACACCAGAGGTCCCCAACCTTTTTTGCCCCATGGACCAGTTTCATATCAGACAATATTTTCAGGGACCGGCCTTTAAGGCCGGATAGATACAATATAATATGAACTGCATGAAAAGTGTGGTATTTTCGAAACATAATAATAAAAACGAATCATGACACGGGGAACGTCTTATCTGGCCACAACATTCTCTGGTCGCTATGGTAATGTTTAAACGTGCCTTCAAAATAACATACTGTGTCTCTTCAATGGCGTCGATCAGCCAAATCCGCGATTTCTTTTCTGAGCGCGGATTCCAACTTCTCCAAGTTGTTGTCCATCTTGCAATGACGCTTGTTGAGGAATGGGAACTGTCAATATGCTCTTGGCCGTTCCTTGGTTACAGGTTCTTTTATCTCTCTATAAGGTGGAAGAAGACCCAACACCACGTAGTCTTTTCTTCAGTTTATCACAACGCAACACGAATCGATTCGGGCTCCTGTGAGTCTCAGATTTCATCAGGAAGCCCCGAGCAACTTCAGTCACACGTACATATAGGCATAGTATATTAATTAGGGGCGGGCAGTCCTTCCCCTTATGTAAAAATCTGAAACAAAGAAAGTCAAGCAAAGTTCGATCTTGGCATTTTGACAAAGTACAGAGAATATCTGCTGGTCCACAAATCTTGAGATTAGGTTTCCTCTTAGAAGGCACTTGACAGCCTTCAGGGACTTTTACGATGTCGGGGACGCAGAAGACGGCCAGGGGACTGTTAATCACTCAAGGGGAAATAGGACCCCAACTCTTTGTTTTAACTACTTCAGCAGATGTTCAGGAGAGAGACTAGTGTCAATAGTTCTCATAGCAAGATGAAATTCATTAACAATGTTCTACTACTACTTCTAGCGGAATAATTCCTTAACACGCTCCAAAACCGCATCCATTTTGCGGTTGAGCTCAGCTTGGTTCTGAGTGTTGGACATCCGCACCATGCCATCCATAAAGACCGGCAGCTTCTTCACTTCCAATAAAGCCGCTCCCGTCGGTTGAATTTTGTGATAGATCATGAAACTGCTAACACCAAACAGCAGCATACATGTTATCAGAAGGCCGATAATGCAGATGTCTTCCACATCCTCAACGGACAGGATTGACAGGCACACCATTTTCCATTTCCTCCAGGGATCTAGGGTGTACCCAGCAGCAAATGTCCCCGAGGGGAAAGTAGGCTCCCCGCTGCCTGCTATTCTCGTCGAGAAATTTTTGTCGATGGCATTGAGAGACCAGCCAACCAATTCCATAGTTTGTTTTAGGATGAAAATACGGCAGGAGACTAGGATAGTCAGACAAGGACAGCACATAGACTGAGTGGCGAGGAGGGAAGGGTGAGGGGAGGACAAAAACTGTTGATGTTTGTTATGACTGCCTAAAGCATGGGTGTCCAAACTGGATCATTGAGGGTCACTGTCCTGCCTGTTTTCCATCTCTCCCAGATCGTACTTGTGCTGCTTCAGGCTGGCTGAAAAGCTGATGATTTGAATCAGGTGTGTTGCAGCAGAGAGAGATGTAAAACAGGCAGGACAGCGGCCCTTGAGGACTGGACTTGCCTGGACGACAGGAAATAGCAAATACTTTCCTGAACCTGAATATTCAAGCCTTAATAAGCAGTGTTTGAAAATGTTGTCAAAAATATAAGTCATTCACTCATTTGTGCAACACAAAATACACTCTTCACAAACATCCATCCATCCATCCATTTTCTGAACCGCTTGATCCTCACTAGGGTCGCGGGGGGTGCTGGAGCCTATCCCAGCCGTCTTCGGGCAGTAGGCGGGGGACACCCTGAATCAGTTGCTAGCCAATCGCAGGGCACACAGAGACGAACAACCATCCACGCTCACACTCACACCTAGGGACAATTTAGAGTGTTCAATCAGCCTGCCATGCATATTTTTTTTGGAATGTGGGAGGAAACCGGAGCACCCGGAGAAAACCCACGCAGGCCCGGGGAGAACATGCAAACTCCACACAGGGAGGCCGGAGCTGGAATCGAACCCGGTACCTCTGCACTGTGAAGCCGACGTGCTAACCACTGGACTACCGGGCCGCCTACTCTTCACAAACATGACCATGGAAATAAAAGCATGACTTTGCATTCCCTGCAGGTATACGCCCCTACAAGTGTGACCTTTGTGAGAAGGCATTCACACAACGTTGCTCTCTGGAGTCCCATATGAGGAAGATTCATGGCATTCACCAGCAGTATGCTTACCGCCAAAGGCGTTCGAAGATCTTTGTGTGTGAAGATTGTGGTTACACAGCAAGTTGCCCCGATGAGTACTTTTTCCATTTAAGACAAAGTCATCCCAGCAGTCCTGCTCTCCACAGGTACTATACTATTAGGCACAAAACAGCATTTATTTTGCATCTAAAAAGGTTGAAACCAGCCCCTATTTGGTGTACTTTTCATTTTATATAACAAATAAAATCTCTTGTTTGCAATTTGATATAACCTTACATGCTGACTTAGAAATAAAAATAATTATTGCTTGTACTGGAGCCCAATTACTATGTTGGCCATGCACATATTAACATGCTTACTCTGTTTATAGTTTTTTAAAATTGTTTTATTTATATTTAGCATAAGTTCACATCCATCTTTCTAATAAGTGTTAATGTATATGAATTGTTTTGTGAATTTGGACAACGACATACTTTTGTGGTCTTTATTTGTTGTGTTTTGCCATTTAAAGGATGGGTTTAATTAAACTTTACAGTGACGATAGCAGAATACCCCATTGTAAAATAAGGAGCCTCTGTTGTCATTGCAAGTTTTTCCTAACAAGCTGTAATTTTTCCATTCATCAATCCATCCATTTCTACCACTTATTCAGGGTCGGCTCGCGGGGGAAGCAGCTTGAGCAGAGAAGCCGAGACTTCCCTCTCCCGAGCTACTGCTACCAGCTCTACCCGGCGTTCCCAGGCCAGCTATGAGAGAGTCTCTCCAGCGGGTCCTGGTTGTCCCCGGGGCCTCCTGCTGACTCTCCAAAGAACTCCCCAAGCGACACAGTCGAATGCTTTCGCCAAGTCCATAAAGCACATGTAGATTGGTTGGACGAGCTCCCACGTATCCTCAAGGACCCTGCGAAGGGTGGAGAGCTGGTCTACTATTCTATGGCCGGGACTAAAAACACACACTCCTCCTGAATCTGAGACATGACTTCCCGACTGACCCTCCTCTTTAGCACCCCTGAATAGACCAGGGACGCTGAAGAGTGTAACTCCTATGTAGTTGGAACATCCTCCGATTCCTCTTCTTTAAAGCCAATCCAGAGCCACTCTCCTGGATGACCATGGTATGTTTCAGAGGCGTGTCAACCAGGGAAACCCAACAAAATCCATAAACTTGAGGAACTCTGGGTGTATCTAATCCACCCCTGGATCTAATCCACCCCTGGGGCTTTGCCACAGAGGAGCATTTTAATCACGTCAGTGACTTCAACCTCAGAGATAGGAGAGTCCACCTCAGAGTCCTCACAATGCTTCCTCTAAGGAAGGTGTGTTGGTGTAGTTGAGGAGGTCTTTTCGAAATACTCTGCCCACCGCCTCACAACATCCCGAATGGAGATCAGCAGCTCTGACACAGATTCCCCATCCTGAGACGTCGGATTGTGGACCAGAATTTCCTCGAAGCCGTCCAGAAGTCGGCTTCCATGGCCTCACCGAACTCTTCCCATGCCTGAATTTTTGCTTCGATGACCGCTGAAGCTGCTTTCCACTTGGCCAGCCAGTACCCATCAGCTGCCTCTGGAATCCCACAGGCCATAAAGGCCTGATAGGACTCTTCCTTCAGCTTGACGGCATCCCTTAGTGCAGGTGTCCACCAGCAAGTTTGGGGGTTGCCGTGACGACGGGCACCGACCACTTAATGGCCACAATTTGCACACAATTGGCCGCCTCAACAATAGAGGCGTGGAATATGGTCCACTCGGACGCAATATTCCGCCGCCTCCCCAGGACGGGGGGAAAAGCGCTGCCGGAGGTAGGAGTTGAAACTCCTTTTGAAATTGTATTCTGCAAGATGCTCTCAACAAACCCTACATATACATTTGGGTCTGCCAGGTTGGACCGGCATTTTCCTCCACTATCAGAGCCAACTCACCACCGGGTTGTGATCAGTTGACAGCTCCGCCCCTCTCTTCCCCCGAGTATCCTAAACATGCGGCCGCAAATCCGATGACACGACCACAAACTCAATCATCAAACTGTGGCCAAGTGTGTCCTGGTAACAATGCCACATCTGGACACCCTTATGTTTGAACATGGTGTTCGTTATGGACAATCCGTGATCAGCACAGAAGTGCAGTAACAAAACACCACTCGCGTGCTGATTGGAGTGGGCCGTTCCTCCCAATCACACACTTCCAGGCCTCACTGTCATTGCCCATATGAGCATTCAAGTCCCCTAGCAGAATGAGGGAGTCCCCAGGGGGAGTGCTCTCCAGCACACTCTCCAAGAACTCTAAAAAGAGTGAGTACTCTGAGGTGCCGTTTGGTGCATAGGCACAAACATCCCTGTTCTGATGAGGTTTGGAAATGAACCAGATGGTGTGGATCCCACAAACACAAGCTCAGACAAACTGCGGTAAAAAAATATTTATTTACAGAAAAACAAAGGACCGACAGTGTAAACAGAAATCGCTGGCAACAAAGAGCTAAGAAACCAAATATGAACATAAAACACATGCTCAGGGCAAGGTAAATTTGACACCCAAAAATACACAAAACAAAATGGCAAAAGTCTAAACACACGAAACTTAAATCAGCCGAGAAAACCAAAATATTTGCACAAAAGAATCGATCGGAACAACAGCGACTTGGAACGTGAACATGAGGTCTATAAAATAACACTTGAGCATAACACCAACCAATGTCCATAATCCAATGAGGTAAGTAGCAGTTAGAGTCCTGATATATCTTGGCAAACAGTGCTTTGCCATGGCAACAGCTTTTTGCAAAACGTCACAAACTTCGACTCATAATAAATGTAAAATATTGACAAGATATGATCATGTGGGTCAAGTTATAGCAGCTGAAAAGTTACAGCATCTTTTGTTTTCAAGGCAATACCAAAATTTTAAGGAAATTCAAAACACACTTAATGCCAAAACGTAAAACTACTGGCAGCTAACACTACAAATACACACTTCAAATAAAAAAGATGACAAAGTCCCATCATCATCCTTGACAAACAAGCGCACACATGCACACAAACACCCCCGCCCAAAGTTCACCGTTCATGCAAAGTTCATGCAATGTCCGTGCATCAGTGCAGTGTTTTTCTTGCAATAAACTTATTTTGCAATCAAAGTGCCCTTTTTGTGTTGTAATGTTATTTAGTAGGAAATCATTGAGATATTTGAGGTTTCACAAATGCAAAAAATATATATAATTATAGCATCAAAGGGAAAGTTCTGTTTGAAATGCATCCTTTCACAAAAAGCTCTGTCATAATTTATTTTGAAAACGTGGATTTTCAAGAAACTTACCAATGTTCAGCTGCTGTTTACTAATGAATGATACAAGGCAGAAGTGTACTTGTCTGTCCTGATGAAAGAAAAGGGTAAAAGCTTTCGTTTGGTAGGTTACATGCTTATGTAGCTACAAAAATCAAATTTCTGTAGGCCTTCAAAGATTTGTCAAAACGTTTGAGAAAAACAGCCGGCATTAAATGAGTTAAAATACTTCCTTTTAGGTTTAGCATATGGCTCCAAGAATCAATGCCTCCTAAAAATGTAGTTAAGAAAATCAGCCTGTAATAATAATAATTTCTACAATCAAAAATAGGGACCTTGCAGTGGTTCCTGGTCGGGCCCTACCAGTAATAACAATAATAATTTCTACAAAAACAATAGGAACCTCGCAGCGGCCGCTATATTGAATCTAATAATTAATTCCTACAAAACAATAATTCCTACGTACCCCAGAGTGGTTGCTGGTGGGGCCCGAATAATTTCTACAAAAACAATAGGGACCTCGCAGCCGTCGTTGTTCAGCCCCCAATAAGAAAAGAATAATTCCTAAAAAAATAAGTGGTCACTGGTCGGTTTCTAACTCGAGCTGCAACCAGCTATTAAGGGCCCTTGCAGCCTGTGCCACTTTGGTGTACCGGAACACTGGAATTTATTTGAAAATGGCACAGTAAACCGCAAACCTTGTTTTTCACGTTTAAACTTTAATTTGTGGTCACTTCTCAGGGTCTCTTTTCTTTTTTTAATACACATTCAAATTAAAGACACAGAGTCAAAAAGCTGAATTTAGGATATTTTATTTTTAACTATTTTGATGAGGCAATCACCTTTTGAATACAGAAATTGTCATATCAAAACTATACATAATTTTCATTTTTAATAATTCCTCACAGATTTGGCTGATATCAGAAGGCACCTTCATCTTGAAATTTGAGAAATTATTATTACTGCTGTTTTTTTAACAATCTTGTTCAATTTCTCAAGTTGCTTTGAAGATGCTGGCTCTGTAGTACTGCAGCTCTTTTATGCTCTCCCGGATGTCCTCCAAAGCTCTAAAAGAGAAAACAAAATCTGTTTCTGCCTTGTGAATGATTCTCACAAGACTCAACCTTCTTTGATCCAGGACACCCAAATATTTTCACACGTCCCCCGAAAAAAGGGAAGTACACAACTCTCACTGAGCGAGCAGACGGCGATGGGACCACAATACTTATTTTACATTTCCAGAAACAAATAAATGTTGGGTCTGTCTCTCTGGAACAGAGCTGTGATTAGACTTTCAAGAAGGCAAACAGTACACTGATGTGTGCGGAGACGCTCTTGATACTTCGGCTTTATTGTCTGTTTTTAAATGATTGGTGCTTTATTGACAGACTCTGCATTAGTGTATGACCTCCACTTCTTTTTGAACTTGCAACACAACATTGGAGGTTCGCGTGCGTTTGAACACGGTTGGGAGAAGACGTTGCATCCATTCCTGGCTCACATCCCAGTGAAGGGATGGGTATGAATATTGGTGGGGGTTTTGTTGACTTCTTGGCTCTTGGCTTTGGCTTGGCTTTTGACTGGTTTCATTGGAAAACCAAAAAAGAAAGTTTGGATAAATAAGTAAATAAGTCAGTATGCTTAAAGAAAAATCCCAAACTTAACAATGTATATCAACATTAGCAGCCTGATACACCCGCTCTGCAAGAAGGAGATGTACCGCCACTCGTTCCTGCCGACTGCTGTCAGGCTATTGAATAGGCAGACCTGAAAACCTGGACTCACCTCCACTCACCTATTTTTAATATGCTTATATCTATATTTCATAATATACAGTATATTTATTTATATACTTTTTGTTCTTCTACTTCCCCCTTTCATAATTTTGCTGCTGTAAATTGGGAATTTCTCCATTGTGACGCAAATAAAAGTTTTCTTATCTAATCTTAAATAGTCTATATCAGTGGTCCTGAAGCCGCTGACCGGTTCGTGGGTCATTTGGTACCAGGCCGCACAGACAGATTAAATAACTTGCATTATTTACGTTTTATTCATTTCTAAATCTGAAATTGTTATTATTTAGAAAAATTACCAGATTCTCTGTTACATCTGTCTATAGTATGTCAGTCTTGACGCAGGTCAAGGCGCACTTCTCGGTCACGGAATAGATTACCGCTAAAATGAAACCAAGGAGCTCGCAAAATGAGGAAAAAAACGTCTTTGTAAAGTTTCTTTGTGAAGGGGAAAAGGCTCGGCCAGAAGACAGAAGCGAAGCCTACGACTTTCAAGAAAAAGAAACCCTTCTTTTTCTTGAAAACGGACAGGATCAGGAGTCCTCCTTAAAATACAGATTTATCTCAACGGGAGATTCCCACACACCAAGCCCACTGTGCATAATATGCAGCAACGGTGAGTCATATTTTTCATGCGCTTTGTATTTGCGATGTATCTTATTTTGAAGGCAGGTTTAAATTTTATCATAGTGACCAGAAAGTGTTGCGGCCAGACTGGACTCATGTAATGATTCGTGTTTATTATGTTTTGAAAATACCACAGTTTTCATGTTGGTCATATCATGGCATACCGTTGTATTGATCCGGCCTTAAAGGCCGGTCCGTGAAAATTGTCTGACATTAAAAAAAATTTGGTGTGTATGTTTAGTCACTGAACCATAACTATTCCTTTTGATGTGAGTAGTCATAGCTGAGGATAATGTGGTTATTAGCTCCAAACTAATGACACTTTTTACAATATTCACTACTTACCCTTTAAGTGACTTGTTGAGGGCTGTTTGATTTAAAATAAAAATAAAATATCACAATAAGTACTGTGACCTTTTAATCTTCTAATCTTTGAGAAATAAAACCAAGACTAGTAAAAAAGAAACTAAAACAAAGCATTTATCCGGCAAAAATACAAACAACCAAATCACTCTTAAAAGTAACTGACAAAATAAAATAAAAACAAACAATGAAAAATATAAAACTATTCTAAAAGCCCTGGTTAGTGAGTGAGTCAGTCAGTGGACGAATGAGTGAGTGCGCGAGCGAGCCAGTCGGTCAGTCAGTCTTAATGGAAGCTTGACGCAGAAGCCAACAGTACGCGACCCTTCAAATAAAGTTGAGCATTGGTATTACCGTATTTTCTGCACTATAAGGCGAACCTAAAAGCATTCTATTTTCTCAAAAGCCAACAGTGCGCCATATAATCCGATGCGCTTTATATAAAGAGCCTGTAACTCTCTTCATCTTCCCCATTGAGTTGTTTCCCCTTGTAGTGTTCCTCTGCCATCTAGTGGTGATTATTAGCAGGAACCAATTGTAACCTAAAACAGTTCTGCCCGACACTAATTGACATGTGTATTCGCCAACACACACTCAAAGAGACAACTACATTTCGAGATCTTTGCAGCCATAATAAAACGAAGGAGACGAGCAAGACTTCTTAGGATATTTAGCCCCACGTAGATGTGAGCCCACGAGGTTTGTGTGCCTTTTTGTTGAATCAATTGTCTTCATAACTTTTGTTTTTCATTTATTGTTTTATAATGCCATTTGTATCTACATGTTTCATGTCGGCGTTTGTGACCAGTTCTAATGGCTTTGTTACAGCTACAGCAATTGTGAAGGCTGTATTGTAGGTGCGTTTTATAATCTGAAGTGCTTTATAGTGCAGAAAATACAGAATTTATTGAGAAATGTATGGCAAGAACACTTGGATTAAATGACTAGAGGTGTCAAATGATCGCATTAATTGCAAATAATTAATTACGTTCATATTTAGGGTGTTTGTTTTTTTTTAATCACGTGAATCTAAATTTTAATCTCTAACTTTATTGTTTCTGTAGGGGGGTTGCCTTTTTCTAATATCACTTTGTATGTGTTGGCTTCCTACGTTCCAGTTGTTGAGAGTCAGTCACAGCCTGAAGCGAGCATTTATATGCTGTCATTATGTTTAGGGCTTGTTTAGCATAAACTGATTGGCTCCCATTGGAAATGGGCGGTGTAAAGTAAGCAGCAGCGAGGAGAGGTGAAAATGGAGGAGCATGTGAGAGCTCTCGGCACAATGAATGGACAATTTGTATTCCCAAAACGCCCTGACAGCACTATTGATAAAGTCAATCAATGCAAAGCACCCAGTCAAATAGCACAAATGTCTGGTGGTCGAAACTAAAAGTTGCAAGTAGGATTTGGGATTACAGTAGTCTCAAATACAGCAGAAAGTAAATGCCTTGGACTGTATCTGTTCAAGTCTGTTTAAAAACAATACTTTATAATACCCCTTTTTTTGTGATGTGAATCTTTTTATCTGCCTCAATGCTCAATACTGCAACGAATTTAAAACGAAAATAGGGGATTTCTCAGCAACTATTAGATGAGATTAAAATATATATTAATTAGATCAATTAATTAAAGATCATAATTAATTAATCTACAACCACTTGTATCTCTTGACAGCACTATAAATGACAACTGTAAGACTTAAACGACCGTGAGTTAATAAATCTTTACCTGTGGCTTGCTTTCTTGCATGGCACCATCTCATATTCCACTGGAAACCACCTCCTAAATTTACCCCCCCCCCCAAAAAAAAAAATCTTGTCACACACCAAGCCATACAAAGAGTCTTGTCTATAATTACTATGATTGGGTTTCCTTACAAATAACACTAATAATAGAGGTAAACTGTTCTGTTTAGGGTTAGGTTGGCAACAAACAATATTTCAAAAGGTGTTTGTTTCATGCAGATCTTGCAAAGCTATTGAAATTAACTGAGTGTGAAATAGTATGTGCTTGTATATACAGTGTCTTGCAAGAGGTATTGAACTTTTTGATATTTTGCCACATTCCATCCATTGATGACGTGGTTCAAATTACAACAGCTTTTGTAATAAGGGGAAAGCCGACTTTTAAAGTAAATTCTAAATGTTGGACTTCCCGTTAGATTTAGCATATGGTCGGTTCCCAGGTACTTTTTTGTTACATATACCAAATTTTTGTAGATGGAGGTGAAACATACAACAGGAACTGCATTTTTTAAAAATCTAGCGGGCACTAGTGAGCCAAATTTAAAAGAGTACATAAAAAACTAATACGATATTGGTGATTTTGCGAGACCTGATGTGTGCTAAGTTTCATGAGTTTCTGTGCATATTTAGAGAATCACAATTAAAGTTGCTTTCTTGGTGAACTGTGTATTTCCACGGCAACAGTGTTTCGTGAAAATTCATAAACTTTGTTTTATCAACATGACGGCCTAAACACTCTTCCGAACAATATGACGTAGATCTGGCTATCCCCCTATGGTCCCCCAAGAAGAAAATGTCCAAAAATAAAACATTTATTTCTTGAAGCCAGTAGGTGGTGCTACTTAAATCAACAGAGTGAAATTTCGAGAAGATAGGGTCATCATCGTTCCTCCTGGCTTTTCCCTGCGATGTGACTTGATCTGCTGTGCGCTAAATGGACTGGCAGCACGCCGGTCGGGCAGTGTCGCGTTCCCCCCCATCCATCCACCCCATTCATAACATGTTATGTCTTCTGACTTGTTGTAACTGTCATATGCTTGATGTGGAGGGTAATTTTTTTCTCCTAGACTAAAATTATCCTCAGAAGAGGATAGTTCGAGCATGGTTATTTTCCCCCCCTCCCTAGTGTTTACTTTTCTCAACTAAGATCTCGGGGCGCTTTACATACGAGTACCGACAGGCCCTTTGCACTGTATCCCATGTTCTTCATTGTTTTTCATGTTTCTTGTGCAGAGTGTGCCTGTTAAGTGAAATTTCGTCGCACAACTGTGTAATGACAATAAAGCAATCCAATCCAATCTTTGTCAAGTTACAGCAATGTTTATATTCACGGTTAATCCCTTAAAACATTGCAGCACGGTAAGGGCACACCTTTTGCGAAAAGTTACAATGAACGGTGTAGATCATGATCGACAACTTGAAGCTTTTTTGGCAAATTATTTAGTTGGATTAATTCAACAGGCTCCATGCAGTATGTGAAAATGTAAAAACAATGACATTTCTCATCAGCACTAGGTAACATATGGGTAACAGAATTCTATCACATAGATCTCTTCAGGACGTGACTATATACATGTCAGGTTTGGGATTTTTTTGGAGAGCAAGTGGAGGGGACTAAGCAAAAAGCATTCCTCATTTGTGGCAAAAATAATTGCATATTCGATGCAAATTTTGATGCCCCGTCCCCATCATATAGTATTTTGAAAATAAAAATAAAAATCCCCAAATTGTTGTGCCAGGTGTGAAGATTTCAAACTTCAAAGTTTGAAGTCAGCCGGATGAATCCTCTAAGACAGGCATGTCCAAAGTCCGGCCCGGGGGCCAAATCCGGCCCGCGGTCGAATTTCATCCGGCCCTCGGCCCCTGTCATAAAATCAGTGCCGTCTGGCCCGCAGGTGGGGCGTAATGGAACACGTGTTGCATTGACTGAGGTCTCGTACACTGGTGAGTGATGTTTTATAGAGTACTGCTTCCCTCTAGTGGCTAAATGAGTAATAGCATTCACTAAATGAGTAATAGCATTTAGACACTAGAGGGCAGTAGCACTCTACGAGACATCACTCACGAGTTAACAAGACATCACTCCGTGTTTATATTGACTGATATGTCATATTTCAAATGATCCTTGCAGTTGTGGATATGTGTATTGCTTGTTCATTTCCCTGTTGTTCGAGTCAAAGGTTTTGTGACTATTGAAAAGTCATGGTGATACATTTTATGTTTCAAATTAATAAATTTGCACTCAGGAGACTTCTGTTTAAGAAAAAGTCAAGTGAATAAGCAGTTGCATGTGTTATACCTGTTTCAAATGAACCAAAAGAAATTCTTAAAATTGTTGAAATTAAAATAAAAATGGAAATGTGAAACAGACTGGCTTACTAAAATTTGTTGAACAATATTGTTGTTCAATGTAAAGAATGTCAGCCGAGGTCGGCCCCCCGACATTTTACCACATAAAATCTGGCCCCCTTGGCAAAAAGTTTGGACACCCCTGCTCTAAGACAAGTGGACAGAAGTATGACTCCTTTAAATGTGCAAAAATTGGCCTAATGTTCTTTCATAGCTCACTTCCTGTCAACTGAAACAATGGTTGCAAAGGACTTTTTGGTACATTTAAGGTTAAGGGTGCTAAACGTGCCTGACAATTTTCATAGGCATTGGTAAAACGTGCCGCACATTTTTCTACTCTAGGTGGCGCTGCAGACCCATCTTTTCATCATTTATGACAACTTTAAAATATATATTTTTTTATCTGGGATGATTGTGAAAATTTTGTTTAATTTTTATACATGGTAAAGTCCCCAAAAATGTGAATCATTTTGATAAAATATGACCTCTATTAAGACCGAAAATGAGGCAATAATTTTTGCAATGAATAGGTGATTTGATACCAGCCTGTAATTACAGAGACTGTCTGGATCGAGGTTAGGTCGGTTAAATATGGGTGGAATGACAGCAATCCGAAAATTACGAGAGAGTGAAAAATGTACACGCATACGCATTCTCGACATACGCACTCTTCACAAGCATTTGCTCTGGAGCAAATTTAACCTAGTTGCGTTCACACATGCACATTTGACCCGGCCCTCTAACCCTCCTGTTGTCCTCGGGTCAAAATGACCCATCACTGTGTTAAAAACGCCCCAAAAAACCCTAAATGATATTTTTTTTAACTTGAAATTTTATTACTTTTCCTATATTGTCCCCAACTGCTGAAAAATTGAAATGTTTTTATTCACATTTCCATGGAAGCTGTACAAAAAAAAGTACAAAGGTGGTCTTCGGGGCAAAATGACCAACGACGCAAATAGGGTTGAAATCAAGGTCACAAAGTTATTTACAGAATGTTTCAGTGTTTTAGTTGTGTCTCAGATAAATTAGTAGAACACGTGAACAAGACGGTAGCAGACATAAACAAGACAAGATAGGTGGCGTTCTCGTAGATGGCAGAACCCTTTTTTTGTGGATTTCAAGGGTCTATAGAGAGAGTTGTCTAGTTATTATTTATTTCCTGTTTTTTTCTGTGAAGAACTCAGAGAGGGTTATTTAGTTATTATTTATTTCATTAATAGTGTTATTATTTGTTTCCTGACTTTTTTCTGTAAAGAACCTGGAAAGGGTTACTTGGTTATGTGTGGCTTTCTGGGAAACAATAAATTTTTTAAGCTCCCCTACGATCGTTGATGTTACAAACTGACACCGGCCCCCCATCAGAGAAGGGAAAAGTTATGTGGCCCTCACAGGAAAAAGTTTGGGGATCCCTGTTATAGGGCATTCATTAGAAGGAACATATATTCTCTCAAGCTGATTGCTCAAGAATGGAAAAAGAAAGAAGAGAGTTGGTCCGGTGCTACGCCGGGGCTGCCCCAGTAGAGCGTTCACACGTGCAAATTAGCTCTGGCGTAGCCCCGGAAAAAGGTTTACACCGGACCAAATTTGATCCACCTCAGGGGGGTGGTTTAAAAATTTGCTCCGGAGCAAATGCTCGTTTGCGAAGCATCACCGATGTAAATTTGCACGTGTGAACGCAACTGGGTTAAATTTGCTCCAGAGCAAATGCTTGTGAAGAGTACTATGTCGAGAATGCGTTGCTTTCGTGCTCTGTCGGATTTCCATAATGTGTTTGTTTAATAACGACACAAGACTTAGTTGGTAACATTTTTCCTTTTGTAGGAGACTGGACTGTCTCAGAGTTCTTTGTTCCTTTGTTGTTTGTTCACAACCCCCCGGCCACCATATAATTTATTTTGTGATTTCCTCTCTTGATTTTCTGTTTGGCCCATTAGTGTTTGCTTTTCTGAGTGTCATTGAAGTCATCGTTGATTTACGTTTTCTTGGGCGGTCACTCTCGAGCAGAACGCACGGAGACAGAGAAGGAGAAGGACGTGCCGGTCCAGTAGTCGCTTGACCGCGAGACCTTTACACAGAGTAGCCCATGGGCCTGTTCTGAAAATTGCTCACAAGTGATCGGACATTGTGATTTTCGAGGAATTTTGTCGAAGTGATCATTTGAAAATGCAAACGCAGGCAGAGATTACATGTTGCAATTTTAAAACAATTCTGGCATGGTCATTGTTAAACAAAAGCATCTGACCTGCAAAGCTCCTTAATTGTACTGACATCAATTATTCTGTAGTGGAGGTGATTCATGAACTGTGGCATATATTTGTCCAGGAATCTTTTGTCTGCATGCACAGAATTTCCTGCACATAAAAAGAATAATGGACATTATTGTCAGAGGACAATGGATGATATTACTCGGCTGCGACAAAAAAAATAAATAAATAAATAAATAAGGAACTCACCCGCTAGGGGACATTGTCCAGGTGGAGTGTGTTGTCTGACAAAGGAAAGAAATTCATCCTCTGCTTGTTCCAGTGTGATTTTACTCTGCCGTACTGCTTCAGTCAATCCTGACTGAAAAAAATATTACTTACTCACTGCAGTTTGAACATTAAATATCTTTAGTTTGTAGTGTATTCATCTCAACTCAACTTTATTTAAATAGCGCTTTAACAACAGCTTCAGCTGTAACAAATTACTGAATTTTACCAGCTTGCGGAATCTTCCAGGTGGCCTCACAGTGTTCAGCCGAGACAAGAACAAATTAACTTTTTGGAGAGTTTTTTTTTTTTTTGAAGCAGTGAACTGTTGATTTTTACCAGTTTTGACTACACCGCTTGGATACCAACAGGGTTTTTGGCAGCTCGTTTAATCAAATTGCCTTTGTTCACCGGGCAATAAAAAATGACTAGGATGAGACAATCAGAGATCACAAAGAATTACAGAGCTAGGACTTGTGATCCTCCCAGATAGATGATTCGGCATAGAGTAATTATCCCTGTTAAGGGCATTGACCAGAGGTTAAGCAGATTATTCTGATCGGCTGCAGGCTGCAAAGAAGAAGTGGTGATCTTTTTTTTTTTGTGATCAGCAATGAAAGGCATTGATTGACAAAGTTCGATCACACACTTTTCCAAGGAAATCGGCCGATCGCCAACAGTGGTCGATTCATCGGAGCACCACGAAGTGTTCGGGTACAGTATTAGCTTTAAATGTTTTGATGATATGATGTAATTTTCGGTCATGTTTGTGTTACTGTACATTGTGTGAATAATGCACTGAATCTTGGTTTGAGGAAAATTGTCTATGATCAGTCGTACATATAAAGTAGTCTGACTCTAGATGTTTTACTGCTGGGACAACACCACAAAGTCATAATAGCTTACCTTGCCATGATGATCTGTGCACCACTTTGACATGGATTCCAGTATTTCATTGGACTGGGCTATAATCATATTGGGCCCCTGCCAAGAGAGTTTCGATTGGAAGATAATTATAACAGTCAAAATAATACAGTAAAAAAAAAAAAACATTGTAAAGTACTTCAGCCAAAATGTTCAAGTTGGAGTCTGTAATGATGCATGCCATTTCCATTATCTTGTCATTTTCAATGTCCAAGCCTGTCAGCTGTAAAATAAAAAAGAGCATGTGAGCATTAATATGTATGAATTATTACATCCACGTGGCAGATGATATTCAGACAATATAACTGTATACTGTACAGAAGTCTACATCGAGCATATCTGTCTCTCTCCAGATGGGCATCCCACCAGGAGTAGCACAATGGCCACTCAAATTATGTGAATTCAACCCATACTTATTTGTCATTGAGGGATGTTTTCATATATTACAGTACTAGAAGTGCTATTTTTCTCATTCATTTAGCTTTTTCATTCATTTCATGATTTCGGATCCAAATGATTCGAGTTAATAGTATCGATGGGTAAAAAGCCTCCTGAACCACTGGGGTTTGCTTGTCTTAAGGTTCTTTCCTAAATGCTTCATTCATTTTAGCTCTATACTCACACCTACTGTACAATGTCAAGTACAGCAGATGAAAGCTTGAAATGCTTTTCAGTATTATGAATGTCTCAACATAAGGGCTGTTCACACGGCAAGATTTGGTCCGGTGCTACGCCGGGGCTGCCCCAGTACAGTGTTCACACGTGCAAATTAGCTCCGGCGTAGCCCGGGAAAAAGGCTTACACGGGATCAAATTTGATCCACCTCAGGGAGGTGGTTTAAAAATTTGCTCCGGAGCAAATGCTCGTTTGCGAAGCAGCACCGATGTAAATTTGCACGTGTGAACGCAACGGAGTCAAATTTGCTCCAGAGCAAATGCTTGTGAGTACGTATGGCGAGAATGCGTTGCTTTCGTGCTCTGTTGGACTTCCGTCATGTGTTTGTTTAATAACGACTCAAGACTTGGCTGGTAACATATTTCCTTTTGTAGGAGACTGGACTGTCTCAGAGTTGTTGGTGTAGTTTGTTCCTTTGTTTTGTGTTCACAACCCCCCGCGGCCCATATAATTTATTTTATGATTTCCTCTCTTGATTTTCTGTTTGGAGCATTAGTGTTTGCTTTTCTGAGTGTCATTGAAGTCATCGTTGATTTACGTTTTCGTGGGCGGTCACTTTCGAGCAGAAGGCACGGAGACCGAGAAGGAGGACGTGCCTGTCCAGTAGTCGTTTGAGCTGTGGATAAGTTTTAAAGAGAACCAACACGACAGCTCATTTGTTTTCTGTCGTTTTGCTCCGTTGCAGAAACTGCCGTGTGAACGCAAGTGGGGCTGCACCGACGCTGTGTGGTGCTATCACGCTCAGCGGCTTTGTACATGTGAACGCTCTACACAATTTGCTGCGGTGCAAAATATATCGCAACCAAATACATCGGTGCAGCGCCGGAGCAAATGTGTGCCGTGTGAACAGGCCTATAGTGAATTTAAGTTTCATGAATTAGTGAGGCTTTCCAGCCAACTGGTTTGCATGTGGCTTTAATAGGTGCCATTACTACTTATACATGTGTTTGTGTACTGTAGACATTTTCTCTACATTCAAAGATACAAGTAAACTATAATTTATGATAAAATGACAATTTATCTTCAAAACACTGTAGTGAATAAATATAATTCAATTTTAGAGGCAAAAACAGTTTCTTCCACTTGGTGCTCTATGCTTGATTTATGAAGACAAGTTTGCTCTTTTTGGAGGGGTTATGAATGTGGAGATGGGATTCAGGTGATCTGAAGTGCAGAGCTGGATCTACTCTGTGAGATAGATGTTGTTGGCTATGCTAAAACTTTTTTTTTTTTTTAACAACTAAGATCTTTAGCAGAAAGCAGATGACATTAACTGGACAATACAAACAACATATACCGGTAATTGCTTTCTTGACTGACTTTAGTGTTTTTCAAAAAGTTTAAGAATTTTTAAGTGGCCCTTTCACCCTTCCATTTTTCTGTATGCGGCCCTCAAACGAAAAAGTTTGGACCCCCCCTGTGCATCGATACACAGTCCGAATGGGACCTTCATTTGGCACACGCCCTCTTTTGAAACACGCTATGCTTCATTATGCCCATCATGAGTTATGAGCTAGGTCTCGAAACTAATTGTCAAATCTCCACTTACAGGAAGCAAGTAAGTAAAATTATAAATATGTATCAACCCTGAGAATCCACACCCTGGAAGTATTTACTTGCTGCAGTTCCTCAAGATGTCCAAGTGTATACGGTATGATTAGGAACCCCTGGCTTCAACGTCCACTGACACCCAATAACACACACCATTGAAAGAAATAATTACAATATTGTTAGATCGCATAATGCCGCTCGCTAAAGTCATGGATTGCCGAATCAGCAGCGGTTACCACTTCACTGGTCTTTGAGAAATTGACTAAATAGAATGTTGTGACTTGCCTCAAGATCCACCCACACTATATTTTGAGACAATGCAGCGTTCATGTTCTTGCTTCAACAACCAACGAATTGGAAAACCAAGATTAAACACGTCGCTAAAATTATCGTTGAAGAAAAAAATAATGCAAACCGAACACGAGATGGAAACATCTCTCTTCTCCGGGAAGCAAGATCTGTGCCGCCCGAAGAATGTAAGACGCGCATGCGCAGAAGGTCGGCCATTTTTGCTCAATAACTACGGCGCCTACACGATGCCAAAATACCTGTATATACGTAATCTGGAACAATCCTCGTTGCGCGTTCTTTAAAAAAAATGATACGAAACTGATACACTGATCAACGACGTGCCTTCGCACCTTTCATATGGCTGACTACGTCATATCCCACGAACAATGCAGAGGAGAGTTACATTCCCCTCTGCTGGCTCAGTTGAAAAAAAAAGGCAATCATACAACCTTAACAGATAAACAAAAAGAAGAGCCAAATTTTCAAACAAAATTCCAAATAAAGAACATAAAGAAAGCGTTTTAACAGCTTTCATATTTTGGGAAACTATAATAGATTTCAAATATTGCTTGGATTCTGTTTCAAAAATTAAGAAAAGAGACATTGAATGACTACATCTAGACTTGTGGATAAGGTACCCAACGTCAGTCCAATACATCATCAAGTAATATACGCATCCATTCAGGAATGCCATACACCGAAAAGGTACCTGCCCGAAATTGGCCCTTAATCGAGGAGTACGCCAAAACGGTCTCAACTCCTCACTATCGTTATAACAATAATAGTTATTCCAGGGTTATATATTGCAGGTAGAGAAATCTTAATTAGTCAACTTGCAGATGACAATACAGTGCACTCCGCTTAATAGAACACCATTGGGCCGAAGCGCTTCTGTTCTACTAAGCGGAGTTTCTATTAACCGGAGATGGTCATATCAGACACGTCGACGACCAAGTTATGCACGCAGAAAAACCCCTGCTGACGAGTTAGAAGAGATATTTCGACTGTGGACGTCCATATCTTTAATCAAACAACACTGCTTCAGTCAAACATCTCAAATCACGAGAAAAATTTCGTTACTTTTGTCTGGAAACAGGAGTCCGTAATTTTGCGGTTGACTTCCCTCTCAATGCGCTGGATAAGAGGGAAGTCCTGGAAACCGCGGGCGTACATACCTTCTGAGAATCCGGCAATGCATCGTATCGTCTGAGTACAGTATGTCCTTCTTATCCGCAGGGATAGCCCTCGTCTCTTGAATGAAGTTGAAGCCATTGTGACGTGCGTGTGTCTATGTGTGGAGTGACGCGTGCTACCTGTTATACGGCTAGAACTACACATTGCGCAACATTGTATGGCGTAATCGTAGGCGCAAAAGCATAGCAGTGCAATCGCGTGTTCTCGCGATAGTGGTATCGCGATTGCTACACTTCGAAAACCACTAGTTTACAATTTTCATTGCTTACGGCCTATTCTATTAAGCGGAGATCTGTTCTACTAAGCGGAGTATCTTTATAGGAAATTGCATTAGGCAAATCCGTTCCAGAGCCTTTTGCTCTATTAAGCGGATTACTCTATTAACCAGAGTTCTATTAAGCGGAGTGCACCGTACCTTATTCCTGATAATGCATTGATAAGGTCTCTACAGCCGGTCTCAAATACCGCATCTGACCCCTCTGTCCATGTTCAATGTTCAGCGGTACTAAATTCTTTTGAAACTGTGTCCTTGGCGCTTTTAGAGGATGTAGTTCGCCAGACGAAGCCATCTGGCTCCCCTTGCGACTCTCTTCCCCCGCACTTCTTTCATGAGGTTCTCCCGAGTGTTAGAATCGGTCTTCGATATCATCAACAGCAGCCTCTCTTCTGGTGTAGTTCCCCCAACAGTTTAAACATACTGTGGTCCAACCCTTGATCAAGAAACCTGGTCTTGATCCAGATGTGTTGTCAAGTTTCAGGCCCATTTCCAAACTGCCTTTCATTTCCAAAATTCTGGAAAAAGTGGTGCACATGCAGTTGAAACTTTTCTTGGATGAACATAACATCTTGAAGGTCTTCCAGTCAGGTTTCAAGATGATGCATAGCACAGAGTCAGCCCTGTTATGCGTTTCTAATGACATCCTCCTGGCAAATGACTCTGGAGACCACGTGTGTCTAGTTTTATTGGACTTAACTGCAGCATTTGATACAGTGTATGACAGTATTCTGCTGACTCGTTTGCAGTACTTGGTGGGCATTGGCGGCAGTGCTCTTGAGTGGTTTAGGTACTATCTAGCTGACAGAACCTTTTGTGTCAGCCTGGGCTGCTCTGAGTCACGCACTGCTCCCTGTCATGTGGTGTTCCACAGGGCTCAATTCTGGAGCCTCTGCTGTTCTCGCTATATCTGCTCCCATTGGGTTCCATCTTAAGGAAACCTGGTATTCCCTTCCACTGTTATGCAGATGACTGCCAGATCTATGTCCCACTGAGCAAGAAAGACACCTTATCATTAAGGCCACTTCTATCCTGTCTGGAAGAAATCAAAACCTGGATGGCACAAAATTTCTTGAAATTCAACGAAAAGAAGACAGAAGTGATATTGTTTGGTCCCAGTGGCCCTTGTACATTCTATCCTGTAGACTTGGGCCCCCTGTCTCCTTATCTTAAGTCAACAGTCTCAAACTTGGGCCTTAAACTGGACAGTGATTTCAAACTCGATCGGCAAATTGGTGCTGTTGTTAAATCCAGCTTCTTTCTCCTGAGCCAAAATAAAACCTTTCCTCTCACATGAACACTTTGAGACAGTAATTCATGCCTTTGTCACATCCCGGCTCGATTACTGCAATCCCCTTTACATTGGAGTCAGCCAGTCCTCCATTAAGCGCCTTCAGCTGGTCCAGAAACTCGCCTCTTGACTGGTACTCGTAAGAGGGAGCACATAACTCCTACTCTGGCATCCCTTCACTGGCTCCCCATTCATTTTAGAGTTATTTTCAAGATATTCCTCTTGGTTTTCAAATCTCTGAATAATCTCGCGCCAACTTACCTCTCTGAGCTCATCCGCCCCTTCACACCTCAGGTCTGTGGACCAGACATTATTAGAAGTACCAAGAACTAAACTGAGGCTCAGAGGGGATCGAGCCTGTTCTGTTGCTGGTCCCTCTCCCTGGAATGACCTCCCACTGAACATTCGGCAAGCCTCCTCGCTGCCCATCTTCAAAACCCTCCTCAAAACTCACTCGTATTCTTTGGCATTCGACTCAGCATGACTTAGATTTGTTCTTGGTTTTACTGTTTATTGAGGTTTTACTGAGCTTTGTCTTACTGTTTATTGTGCATGTTAAATTGCTCCATGTACAGCACTTTGTATACAGCGATGGCTGTTTGAAAGTGCTCTATAAATACTGTTGACTTGACTTGACTTGTGTGATCCCTCTGTGGTTGGAAGACACCCTCGATCCTCCTTTTCAAAAAGAGGGACCACCACCCCGGTCTGCCAATCCAGAGGCACTCTCCCTGCTGACCATGCAATGTTGCAGAGGCGTGTTAAGAAGGACAGCCCCACAACATCCAGAGCCTTCAGGAATTCCGGGCGGATCACATCCACCCCTGGGAACTTGCCACCGAGGAGCTTCTTAACCACATCGGTGACTTCAACCACAGAGATAGGAGAGCATACATCAGTGTCCTTCACCAAACTCTTCCCACGCCTGAGTTTTTGCCTCGGCGGCCACCGAAGCTGCATTCCGCTTGGCCAGTCGATACCCGTCAGCTGCCTCTGGGGTCCCACAGGCCATAAAGGACCAATAGGACTCCTTCTTCAACTTGACGGCATCCCTTACTGCTGGTGTCCACCAGCGAGTATGGGGGTTGCCGCCACGACAGGCACCAACCACTTTACGGCCACAACTCAGATTGGCCGTCTCAACAATAGAGGCACGGAACATGATCCACTCTGACTGAATGTCCCCCGCCTCCCCCGGGACATGAGAAAAGCTCTGTCGGAGGTGGGAGTTGAAACTCCTTCTGACAGGGGATTCCGCCAGACGCTCCCAACAAACCCTCACAATACATTTGGGTCTGCCAGGACGGACCGGCATCTTCCCCACTATCAGAGCCTACTCACCACCAGGTGGTGATCAGTTGACAGCTCCGCAACCACAAGGTCAATCATCGAACTGCGGGTGTCCTGGTGCCAAGTGCACATATGGACACCCTTATGTTTGAACAATGTGTTCGTTATGGACAATCCGTGACGAGTACAGAAGTCCAGTAACAAATCACCACTCGAGTTCTGATCAGGGGGCCGTTCCTCCCAAATACGCCCTTCCAGGTCTCATTGTCATTGCCCACGTGAGCATTGAAGTCCCCCAGCAGAACAAGGGAGTCCCCTGACGGAATACTCTCCAACGCACCCTCCAAGGACTCCAAAAAGGGTGGGTACGCCGAGCTGCTCTTTGGTGCATATGCACAAACAACGGTCAGGACCCGTCCCTCCACCCGTAGCCGGAGGGATGCAACCCTCTCGTCTACCAGTGTGAACCCCAATGTACTGTAATAATGTAATGCACTGAGCCGGGGGGCAATGAGTATGCCCACACCTGCTCTGCGCCTCTCACCGTGAGCAACTCCAGAGTGGAAGAGAGTCCAACCCCTCTCGAGAGAACTGGTACCAGAACCCAGGCAATGTGTGCTGGTACACCCATGCTGCCGAGAAGGCACAACCACCAAGCACCAACGTCTCCTCCGTGATGAATGTTGTGGCCAAAAAATGCTGAAAAACAATCTACTTCCGGTCCACATGACGCAACAACAAACACAAAGTGACAAAACAAACACAAAAACAACAAAAAAGCAAGGCTCATGAGAGCACTTGCCGATGGCTGCCTACTCGAGCGTCATCTTGGACTTCTTAGACCTACCGTATTTTCACGACTCTAAGGCGCCATTAAAAGTCTTAAATTTTCTCCAAAATGGACAGGACGCCTTATGGTGCGGAGCGTCCTTTATATGCGCCGAGTTCCAAAATCTGACTGACAGCCGACACGCTGTTTATATAGAGAAAAGGCGGAAGTGACGGTGGCCAGGCATGCGGGAGAGAAGTCGGCAAATCAGGGAAGGGTGGGCGTGTATATATACATATATGGAGAGGGAGAGAGAGCGAGAGAGGGAGAGAGAGGACAGACAAGCTAGTCCGCCAATGGTGAAGGGTGGGCGTGTAAGTGGACGCCTCAAGCCAGTACCAACACTTGTATAGAGTGTGGCAATGTGCATTGTTGCAAAACAACTCCGGTTTTGGTTTCTAAGAACCCCTGAAAATAAATTCGACAAAAAGACACGCCTACGAAGCTCAGTTCAAACTTAAAGCCACCGGTTATCTTTTGGCATGCGTGCCCATCTCATAGCAGCGGTGAAAAAACAAGTCAAGCAAACGAACTCTGAGCTTGCCGTTATTCCCGGAGGCTTGACTAAAGAACTCCAACCGCTGGACATTGGCATCAACCGGGCGTTCAAAGTAAAGTTGCAAACGGCATGGGAACAATGGATGATCGGTGGCAAACACAACTTTACAAAGAGTGAGAGGCAGCGCTTGGGGAGTTACGCCACAATACGCAACAACGAGAGGGAACGCGGCGTTTTTGATGGATTACGATACTTGCACAATTGTTCAATTCTTTCTGCCACCATGTTTCGCTCTGTTCTTTACTTTCAAATGTGGGAAAGCTTCACACGAGAGAAATGTTGACTATGCTGTTGCTGCTCCTTCTTTCCGCTCGGCAATGCGTAGCAGCTCACACTTTAGCATGTGATGCGTTCAATGACAACTGGGATGTGCAGTCCTCTGCTTCTGATACAGAGGATGAGGACTTTGATGGATTTCTGGGTGATGATCGAAAAACGTGAGAACATTGTACGATGGCTAAATAAAATACACCCGAACTCAGTTCTGCTTTCGTTGCCTTTTTAAAAACATGTTTTTAGCTTGTATCTGTATGTCTTGGCATGCTACCGTATGCTTCAAGCTAACGTGTTGGAGTGCGTGCATGCATGATGCCATATGTTTAAGCTGGCGTATGTTTTACCACTGTAAAACTGCGACCATTAGTACGATGCGTCCTGTGTATGTGTAAAATACAGAAATGTCACCCATTAATGAGACTGCGGCCATTAGTACGATGCGTCGAATAGTCGTGAAAATACGGTAATCCCACATCTGTTTAGAATTTTTTCCCTAATTATATATTTTCTCAACTTGGAGGTCTTTGTACTTTTATGTGACAGAAAATGTGATAGAAAACCTCACAAACTCCCTCCACTAAGGCACAAAGCAACAAGAGAAAAACTTTATTATATTTTTGTTTGTGGACTTGGTTGACTGAGAGTTTGTGTGTGTGAGACAGTGCACACAATGTTCATTGTTGATAATGACTGGCCTGTGGTCTTAGTACTGTAGGAGTCAATTTCTGTCATTATCCTGTTGGTGTGTGACATTTACAATAAATCTGGTTGATCGGCTCTCCCCCTCCGTGAGTCGTCACCTTACCGTGGTGGAGGGGTTTGTGTGCCCCAATGATCCTAGGAGCTAAGTTGTCTGGGGCTTTATGCCCCTGGCAGGGTCACCCATGGCAAACAGGTTCTAGGTGAGGGGCCAGACAAAGCACGGCTCAAAGACCCCTGATGAAGATTAAAATAAATGGATCTAAGTTTCCCTTGCCCGGACGCGGGTCAACGGGGCCCCCCTCTGGAGCCAGGCCTGGAGGTGGGGCTCGTTGGCAAGCGCCTGGTGGCCGGGCCTACACCCATGGGGCCCGGCCTGGCACAGCCCGAAGAGGCAACGTGGGTCCCCCTTCCCATGGGCTCACCACCCATGAGAGGGGCCAAAGGGGTCGGGTGCAATGTGAGCTGGGCGGCAGCCAAAGGCGGGGACCCTGGCGGTCCGATCCTCGGCTGCAGAAGCTAGCTCTTGGGACATGGAATGTCACCTCTCTGGCAGGGAAGGAGCCCGAGCTGGTGTGTGAGGCAGAGAATTTCCGACTGGATATAGTCGGACTTGCCTCCACACACAGCCTGGGTTCTGGTACCAGTTCTCTCGAGAGGGGTTGGACTCTCTTCCACTCTGGAGTTGCTCATGGTGAGAGGCGTTAGAGCAGGTGTGGGCATACTCATTGCCCCCCGGCTCAGTGCCTGTACATTGGGGTTCACACCGGTAGACAAGAGGGTTGCCTCCCTCCGCCTTCGGGTGGGTGGACGGGTCCTGACTGTTGTTTGTGCATATGCACCAAACAGCAGCTCAGCATACCCACCCTTTTTGGAGTCCTTGGAGGGTGTGCGGGAGAGTACTCCTGCTGGGGACTCCATTGTTCTGCTGGGGGACTTCAATGCTCACGTGGGAAATGACAGTGAGACCTGGAGGGGCGTGATTGGGAGGAACGGCCCCCCCGATCAGAACCCGAGTGGTGTTTTGTTATTGGACTTCTGTGCTCGTCATGGATTGTCCATAACGAACACCTTGTTCAAGCATAAGGGTGTCCATATGTGCACTTGGCACCAGGACAACATAGGTCGCAGTTCGATGATCGACTTTGTAGTTGTATCATCGAATTTGCGGCCGCATGTTCTGGACACTCGGGTGAAGAGAGGGGCGGAGCTGTCAACTGATCACCACCTGGTGGTGAGTGGGCTCCGATGGATGGGGGGGAAGATGCCGGTCCGTCCTGGCAGACCCAAATGTATAGTGAGGGTTTGTTGGGAGCGTCTGGCGGAATCCCCTGTCAGAAGGAGTTTCAACTCCCACCTCCGACAGAGCTTTTCCCATGTTCCGGGGGAGGCGCCGGACATTGAGCCCGAGTGGACCATGTTCCGTGCCTCTATTGTTGAGGCGGCCAATCTGAGTTGTGGCCGTAAGATGGTTGGTGCCTGTCGTGGCGGCAATCCCCGTACTCGCTGGTGGACACCAGCAGTAAGGGATGCCGTCAAGCTGAAGAAGGAGTCCTATCGAGCCTTTATGGCCTGTGGGACCCCAGAGGCAGCTGACGGGTATCGACTGGCCAAGCGGACCGCGGCTTCGGTGGTCGCCGAGGCAAAAACCCGAGCGTGGGAAGAATTCCGTGAGGCAATGGAAGCCAACTTCCGCACGGCTTCGAGGAAATTCTGGTCCACCATCCGACGTCTCAGGAGGGGGAAGCAGTGCACCACTAACACTGTGTACAGTGGGGATGGGGCGCTGCTGACTTTGACTCGGGACGTTGTGAACCGGTGGGCAGAGTACTTCGAAGACCTCCTCAAGATGGGCTCTCCTATCTCTGTGGTTGAAGTCACCGATGTGGTTAAAAAGCTCCTCGGTGGCAAGGCCCCAGGGGTGGATGAGATCCGCCCGGAGTTCCTCAAGGCTCTGGATGTTGTGGGGCTGTCCTGGTTGACACGCCTCTGCAACATCGCGTGGTCAACAGGGAGAGTGCCTCTGGATTGGCAGACCGGGGTGGTAGTCCCTCTTTTTAAAAGGGGGGACCGGAGGGTGTGTTCCAACTACAGAGGGATCACACTCCTCAGCCTCCCTGGTAAGGTCTATTCAGGGGTGCTGGAGAGGAGGGTCCGTCAGGAAGTCGAGCCTCAGATTGAGGAGGAGCAGTGTGGTTTTCGTCCCGGCCGTGGAACAGTGGACCAGCTCTACACCCTCAGCAGGGTCCTTGAGGGTATGTGGGAATCTGCCCAACCAGTCTACATGTGTTTTGTGGACTTGGAGAAGGCGTTTGACCGTGTCCCTCGGGGAGTTCTTTGGGGGGTGCTTCGTGGGTATGGAGTACCGAACCCCCATGATACGGGCTGTTCGGTCACTATACCACCGATGTCAGAGTTTGGTTCGCATTGCCGGCAGTAAGTCGGAATCATTTCCAGTGTGGGTAGGACTCCGCCAAGGCCGCCCTTTGTCGCCAATTCTGTTCATAACCTTAATGGACAGAATTTCTAGGCGCAGCCGAAGCGTTGAGGGGGTCTGTTTTGGGGGGCTCAGTATTGCATCCCTGCTTTTTGCAGATGATGTGGTGCTGTTGGCTCCTTCAAACGGGTCTCTCCAACTTTCACTGGAGCGTTTCGCAGCCGAGTGTGAAGCGGTTGGGATGGAAATCAGCACCTCCAAATCTGAAACCATGGTCCTCAGTCGGAAAAGGGTGGAGTGCCCCCTCCTGGTCGGGGAGGAGATCTTACCCCAAGTGGAGGAGTTCAAGTATCTTGGGGTCTTGTTCACGAGTGGGGGTAGGAGGGAGCGGGAGATCGACAGGCGAATCGGTGCAGCGTCTGCTGTGATGCGGACGTTGTATCGGTCTGTCGTGGTGAAGAAGGAGCTGTGCCAAAGGGCGAAGCTCTCAATTTACCGGTCGATCTACGTCCCAACCCTCACCTATGGTCACGAGCTATGGGTCGTGACCGAAAGAACGAGATCCCGGATACAAGCGGCTGAAATGAGTTTTCTCTGCAGGGTGTCCGGGCTCTCACTTAGAGATAAGGTGAGAAGCTCAGTCATCCGGGAGGGGCTCATAGTCGAGCCGCTTCTCCTCCACATCGAGAGGAGCCAGATGAGGTGGCTTGGGCATATGATTCGGATTCCTCCTGAGCGCCTCCCCGGTGAGGTGTTCCGGTCATGTCTCACCGGGAGGAGACCCCGAGGAAGACCCAGGACACGCTGGAGAGACTACGTCACCCAGCTTGCCTGGGAACGACTCGGGATCCCCCGGGAAGAGCTGGAAGAAGTAGCTAGGGAGAGGGAAGTCTGGGCTTCCCTGCTAAAGCTGTTGGCCCCGCGACCCGGCCCTGGATAAGCGGTAGATGATGGATGGATGTATTCAAAACTGCCCGCCGTACAAAAAAGCGCACGCACTTCCCCCATAGTGCTGGGGAAAACCATTCTGAAAGGGGCGGGGGTCACTCCCCCTAACACAGTCAGGCTATGTTGATTGTGTTGGTCCTTCTTGTGCGGAAGTCTCTCTACGGTTTTTGTGTATACCTCATTTCGAATGACTACACTTGGTTCGATGACAACACTGGAGATGTTTTATTTTCGCTAGGTCGCTACCACTGTCAGACAAACACAGAGAAGCTCCACCCGCTCTATTTATATGGACGCAGAACACTGTAACCTTCCACACAAAATAGTTCCAAACAAGTAACAATCGTGTCAGTGGCATACATCGTATACCTGTATGATACAGAGAGAGAGAAGAACAGATAACTTTGGTCTTGTCAGTGGAGAAATCGGGCAACTTTTTAAAAGTAAACTTTCCATTCATAAACTCTTTAAGTATCCGTTTTCGGTGTCTCGTGCTGCCGTGGCTGGCAAAACAGACATGGGCGTGGACTTCTGCAGCGCGCTTGTTGTTTTGTTCTGGTGTATTTATAGAGCAACCCAACATCCGCTTGTGACGTGTGCCGCGTTAATCTCGCGAGAAAAAATTTAATCCTGTTAAAATTCATTTAAATTAATGCCAATAAAAACGCGCTAAACTGACAGCTCTAATATATATATATATATATATATATATATATATATATATATATATATATACTTTTGATCAGTCTTTTGGGAAATGTTCAACCGGAGCTGTTTTGTTTTAATTTGTACGGGCTACAACTAACCCATTATTTTTTAAACTGCACAAACAACTAATATAATATTGATTATTTTGCAAGGTGGAATGCTTGTGCAAATTTTCTTATGTTCTCATCAATGTTAAAAATATTAAAATCAGTGTCCTTTTTTTTGGCGAACAGCGTGTGTTCCTGGCAACAGTTTTAGGTGAAATAAAATGCTTTTTTCCTGGTCATCTTGAATATCTGACGATGAAACACCCACAGCTTAAATACAATCCAAAAAAATATATCAGAGGAGTTTTTTGAAATGTAATCTCTGTAAAAAGCCAAATATTTGTATAAAAATTAAAGAAAATTCAAAATGTCAGACTTTCTGTTTGCTTTAGCCAGTGGCTTCATCTGAGTTTTTTGTTTGTCTTGGGCTGTTATATATCCCTCCAAAATTTCTGTGATTTTGGTGACACGAGCAACAAAAATTGCAGCGTGTGTTGTTGTGCCATTTCGCACAACAAAAAAAAATTGACGTTGCCAGCCCTGATGTGTGTGCAAAGTTTCATGGGTTTTCGTGCATGTATAGACCCTTCTCAGGATAAAATTAGCATTGTTATCATGGCAAGCTGTGCATAGCCACTGCAACAATACTTAATGAAAATAACACGCTAAGATAAAAAAAATTTACGATCAAAACCTTTACTTGTACTGTATATCCTTTATCCAGTAGTTGGCGCTATTGCTAAGATGAAAAATAAGTTTGTAGATGTTTTCAGGCCTTGACTTGAATTAAATAAGTGAAATTTGGAAAATATTGGATCATCTGGGTCAAATTACAGCAACCTTTTTTTTGGTGAATCATCAGACACTGTAAAGGTTCTTCACCGAAAACTCACAATATTTGGCCTTGATCATGACCAAGGTCTTGAGGCTTTTTGGGCAAATTTTCAGTGGTATTCATTTTGTGCAGTACATTTAAATGTATAACAATTACATTTCTGGTCTTCACTAGTTGGCGTTATATGTAGAACTCAATTCTTATATATATATTGCGCGTCGTCCCGCATGCGGTCTGTCCTTCCGTCTTTCCCTTTTCAAAACGTACCTACTTCACCGCGCCGCTGCGCGCCGCCACTGCGCCGCTCAGGCAGTGGCTCACTACGATCGCGCGGGCATCTTAGCGAAAAAATGTTGTCTACCCACAAGCATTGCAATGAAATTGTTAGTTATTTAGTAGAGCTAAACATCTCTTTATTTTCGCGATAAGCAATGAAGATGAACAAAAAGTTTAACCAAGCAACAACACTTTTGTGGGCCGGAGGCCCACCTTACCAGCCTTCCGCAGGAACTAGCTGATGAGCCCCCCGGAGGGCGGCGAACCACCACCTTACCAGCCTTCCGCAGGAACTAGCTGATGAGCCCCCCGTAGGGCGGCGAACCACCACCTTACCAGCCTTCCGCAGGAACTAGCTGATGAGCCGCCCGCAGGGCGGCGCACCAGCTAGTATTATTATAATTGTCTTCGGGACATGACTATACAGTACTGGACTCAAGTTTGTTTTTTGGGAGAGGAATAATGCGCTTCAGCATTTCCTCCTTTGTGGCGAAAGAAATAGTGTTCAACGCACATTTTGATGCTGCATCTCAATTATGTAGTATTTTTGAAAGTCAAAAAATGTCCATGTTGTTGTCCCAAGTCTTGAGATGATATAGCCAGAGATGAAATCAATCGTTTGAATCCTATAAGACAAGAGTGAAAATGTTTGACCCAGGTAAATGGGTAAAAATAGGCAACGCTACATCTACCCGGCTTCCGCCTTCTCCGAGCCGACCGCGACACGGAGCTATCAGGGAAATCGAAAGGTGGTGGGATTTGCTTCTATATCAACGAAGATTGGTGCACTGATGTCACAAAGCTAGACGCACACTGCAGCCCGGACCTGGAGTCGCTGTCTTTAAACTACAAGCCATTCTACTCGCCACGTGAGTTCACCTCCTTTTTACTAGTCGGTGTTTACATTGCGCCATAAGCTAATGCTAACACGGCGATACAAACGTTAGTCGAACAAGTAAACAAACTCGAACTAAAATACCCAGAGTCACCCCTGATCATTTTGGGCGATTTTAATAGAGCACATCTTAACCGTGAACTTCCCAGATATAAACAGCACATCGACTGTTTCACCAGAGAAGGCAACATTCTAGACCACTGCTATACAACAATCAAAAAGGCATACCGATCGGTCGCCCGTGCAGCATTGGGTCTTTCTGACCACAATTTAATCCACTTAATACCTACATACAGACAGAAACTCAAATGTGTTAAACTGGTTGTTAAGACTGTGAAAAAATGGACAGATGAAGCAAAGCTAGCTCTACAAGAATGCTTAGACTGCACTGATTGGGGCGTCTTTGAAACTTCAACGGACACACTGGATGAATACACAGACACTGTAACATCATACATCAGTTTCTGTGAGGACATGTGTGTACCAACGAAGTCCTTCCACTCCTTCAACAACAACAAGCCATGGTTTACTCCCAAACTCAGGCAACTCAGGAAAGAGAAAGAGGCCGCATTTAGAAGTGGAGATCAGGCACTGTACAAACATGCCCGAAACCAATTGACAAAGGAAATTAACATCGCTAAGAGAAGCTATGCAGAGAGGCTGAAAAACCAGTTCTCTGCTAACGACTCTGCATCTGTATGGAATGGCCTGAAAGCAATCACTAACTATAGAATAAGATAAGATATCCTTTATTCGTCCCACACTGGGGAAATTTACACCCTCCAGCAGCAAGAATGTATGTAGAAAGAAGGAAGGAGAAAGAGAAAAAAAACAACAAACATCTTTCAATTAAATACAATATGAACACTAATGGATAAATCGAATGCCATCCCCCCAAACAGTGAACAATAAGGGTCTTGCTAATGAACTAAACATGTTTTTCTGTCGATTTGAAAAGGACACCCCCATTTCCCACACACACCCACCTCTACCAGAAACCACTCTTCCTACCCCCCCACCCTCTTTTTCTCCACTACAGATCCACGAACAGGACGTGAGACGGCTCTTCAAGCAGCAAAAGATCAAGAAAGCTCCGGGGCCCGACAAAGTGTCCCCCTCCTGCCTGAAAGTCTGCGCTGATCAGCTGGCTCCGGTCTTCACACAAATCTTCAACATATCCCTGGAGCTGTGTGAGGTCCCATCCTGCTTCAAACAGTCTACCATCATCCCAGTTCCCAAGAAATCGGCAACATCGGAACTGAACGACTATAGGCCTGTCGCCCTGACATCTGTGGTCATGAAGTCCTTTGAACGCCTTGTGCTGAACCACCTAAAGAACGTCACTGGACCCCTGCTGGACCCTCTCCAAACAGGTCTGTGGAAGACGCAGTCAACATAGGTCTGCACTACATCCTCAAGCATCTCGACAGCACAGGGACCTACGCAAGGATTCTGTTTGTGGATTTCAGCTCTGCGTTCAACACCATCATCCCGGAACTCCTCACCCCCAAACTACTCCACCTCGGTGTGTCCCCTACGATCTGCCAGTGGATCCTCAGCTTCCTGACGGGACGGACACAACAGGTGAGACTGGGAGCAACAACATCATCAATACGCACCACCAGCACTGGAGCCCCACAGGGATGTGTTCTCTCGCCACTGCTCTTCTCTCTCTACACAAACGATTGCACCTCAACAGATCCAGCTGTCAAACTCATAAAGTTCGCAGACGACACCACGGTCATCGGTCTCATCAAAGACGGCGACGAGTCTGCGTACCGCCAACAAGTGGAGCAGCTGGAGCTCTGGTGCAGCCGACACAACCTCGGGCTGAACACGCTCAAGACTGTAGAGATGATCGTGGACTTCAGGAAACATTCTTCTCCACAGTTGCCCCTCACACTATCCAACTGCCCTGTGTCAACCGTCGAGACCTTCAAGTTCCTGGGAATCACAGTCTCCCAGGACATGAAGTGGGAAGTCAACACCATCTCCATCCTGAAAAGGGCCCGGCAGCGGCTGTACTTCCTGAGGCTGCTGAGGAAGCATGGCCTGCCACAGGAGGTGCTACGACAGTTCTACACGGCAGTCATCGAATCAATCCTGTGTTCTTCCATCACGGTTTGGTTTGGGGCCGCCACAAAAAAGGACAAAATCCGACTTCAACGGACAGTTAGGACGGCGGAAAAAATCGTTGGCACCGCCCTACCCACTCTTGAGGACTTGCACACTGCAAGAATCAAGACAAGGGCACGGAAAATCCTCCTGGATCCCCCGCATCCTGCCCACCACCTTTTTCGGCCACTCCCCTCAGGCAGACGCTACAGATCCATGCGCACCAAATCCAGTAGACACTTAAACAGCTTCTTCCCTTTAGCCATTAACTCCTTAAACGGTCACTGACGTAGTCACTCTTCTTGCACCACAAAATGGTGCTACAAAACTACTGGTTACTCTAAAATGGTTCAATGATTTTGTTGTTTACGATGATACTAGTGCAGCGTGTTATACCGGAGACAAATTCCTTGTGTGTTGTACATACTTGGCCAATAAAGATGATTCAGATTCTGATTCTGAAATTTTAGACAATGAAAAATTCAAAACTGACTTTGGTTTATTTTTGGTTTATATGTCTAGAAAGGACATCTCGACGTGTTAGACCTGCCTGCCAATTTTAGTTGGCTTAGGTCAGACGTTCCAGGATTATTTATTTATTTATTTATTATCTCGGTGACGCTACAGAACCATTTTATCTTCATCGTTTGTGATGACTTTAAAATGTCAAAATTTTCACCAGGGCTGATGAGTGTACAAAGTTTGATGAGTTTTCTTCCATGTTTGGGTCCACAAAAATGTGATTTATTTTAAAACCTAAAAATAAACAATGATGATAATAACAATAATAATAATAATAATAATAATAACAATAATAATAATAATAATAATAATAATACGAATTTGTTGGTCAGGCCCTAATAAGAGTTTCGACAGACAAGGACTTTGACCCTAATCATCTAAATATTACCGTAATAAAAAAAAAAACAAAAATATACAGTCGTAGTTGTGTTTGATTCTGTGTGCGCGTGCGACATTTGCAGCATTCTTTTTTATGTCGCGTACCGGATGGGAGGGGGCGCACTTCCTGTTGCATGACCTGCCTTCCTTTTTATGGAAAATGAGAAAATGCTTCCAAATCCGATATTCTAATTCTCTGTGTTTTCTGGGGGGAAAAAAACTAATTAAAAGTCTTACAGCCGATCGCTCGTATCATTTGTGTTAGTCTTTTGATACTGAGCCTGAGTCTCGCGGTAACGGGTTAGAGTTGCAAATAATGTTTCCTTGAAGACGTATTGAAGAAGCAAGGACGTAATCGAAAGGTAAACGTTGAACTTTCTTTTCATTGTTTGTTATAATAGTCTGCTAGGTTTGTCTGTTGCCTGGGAACAAAAAGTATATACAACTCGCATCGAAGTCCCGTACGAACAAAGGACAGCGAAGGCATAACTTTTCAAATGGGTTAAGAAGTTAACGGTGATGCTTGCATAAGTTTATGACTCAACTGGTGGGTATTCCATTCTAATCCTTCTGAGTAAACTGTTAGAGGCTTCATACTTGATGAAGCTGAGCTGAATATTTGCTGAGAGCTTATCAGTAGCTGCTTGATCAAATCGAGTTTTGGTTTTTCAGTGTGTGTGTGTGTGCGTGTGTGTGTGTGTGTGTGTTACTGTGTTAGTGTGTTACTGTGTTAGTGTGTTAGTGTGTTAGTGTGTGTGTGTGTGTGTGTGTGTGTGTGTGTGTGTGTGTGAGTGTGAGGGGGTGGGCACAGTGTCGGTAAGGATGGTAATGCTGTCTTCACGACCACGTTCAAGCCACATGTATTTTCTTTGACATTAAAGGATAGTTCATTTATTTTGAGAAATTATAACCTGGAATACGACAGGGTCAACCTTTTCCGCCGCTCTGTGGTTTGCATATTTGTCCAGATTTTGATAACTTTAGTCTTTCTGATAGTCTATGATTTTACATTTGTGCGCGTACACACGCACACAGACTCGGAGTAACAATCACCATTGTACACTCTAAACATTTGGAATTGAACATTTTCAGAGAAACTATGCACAGAAATCATGAAAATGGCTTTTTTCCTTCTTTCATGACTCGCACAAAGCTTGTTGAGCATCAAAATAAGTCATATGCTTATTCATGTGCTAGGGTCTTTTTAGGCTGATGAATAAAAAATAACAATCATAATAATAATTAAATGATGTGAAGGAAAATTGTAAATAGTACTGCGATTTATCCATTTGTGTTCATATTGTATTTAATTGAAAGATGTTTGTTGTTTTTTTTTCTCTGTCTCCTTTCTTCTTTCTACATACATTCTCGATCCGCTTTATCCTCACAAGAGTCGAATGGGGTGCTGCAGCCTATCCCAGCTGTCTTCGGGCAGTAGGCGGGGGACAGCTTGAATCGGTTGGCGATCAATCGCAGGGCACACAGAGACAAACAACCATCCGCACACACACTCACACCTAGGGAGAATTAGGAGTGTTCCATTAACCTGCCATGCATGTTTTTGGAATGTGGGAGGAAACCGGAGTACCCGGAGAAAACCCACACAGGAGAACATGCAAACTCCACACAGGGAGGCCGGAGTTGGAATTGAACCTATGCACTGTGAAGTCGGCGTGCTAACCACTGGACTACCGCCTCTTTGAAACCAAGTAAACGTAAAAATTCCTCATCATATTGTTCTTAACTGCCTCTGCATTCAAGTATTTTACAGTTTTAGATTATGTTACTTATTATATATCATATAGGGTAGCCCAGTGGTCGCCCTATTAGCGTGTCGTTTTCTCCCACATTCCAAAAACATGCATGGCAGGTTAATGAAACACTCGAAATAAGGGGTCCGCAACATGATGCCCACGGGCAACAGGGAGCCCTCAAGGACTACATGTGTAGCCCGCAGGCCTATTCCAAAAATAGCGTGTGATTAGACATTGTGACTCTCCAGGAATATTGTAGTCTCGATCATTTCAAAATGTGGCAGATATTTATAATAAAGTGTGGCAAATTGATGTTTCATAATTATTGTGAGAAATCGCTAATGTGATCAGTGTCTTCTCAGAAATGAATATCATTAATGATTAATCATTATTACATATTAAGGTAGTTAATTGCTAATTTATTTAAAAAATGCATGCTGTCAAATTGGTAGCCCTCTGCATAAATAAGTAGCCAAGAAGGAGATCTTGGTTTCAAAATGGTTGGTGACCCCTAAATGGTCCCTTGGTGTGAGTGTGAGCGCGAAATGGAGTTTGTCTATGTCTGTGGTTCTTGACCTTGTTAGAGGTTACAGAACGCAGTTCATATGCACATTCACCGAACCCTTCATCCGTGAAAAACTAAAATATGACTTTTCTCAAATTCAAGACAAAAACTATCACGACAGTCAGACATTGACTACTGAGCGAACTAAATTTTCTGCAGCACTGATTGGACAAGCAATGTAATGTGATCATCTGCAGCCAGTGATGCCCAAGCAGCCATGTCACAACTAATTGGCACGTTGAATCAAGTGTTGTCTTAACTTCAATGGCAGAGGCTCCATCGAACCCCTGAGACCAATTCACCGAACCTCTAGGGTTCGATCGAACCCAGGTTAAGAACCACTGGTCTAATTGTTCCCTGCGGTTGGCTGGCAACCAGTTCAGGGTGTCCCACACCTACTGCCCGCAGACACCCGGGATAGGCTCCAGCACACCCGCGACCCTTGTGAGGATAAGAGGATTTAAAAATGCATGGATTATATGTTATATATTTATGTACTGTATTTATCTTTTTAAATTATTGATTGAACCAATTTTGAAACAAGAGGTTAAGGTCAAGTAAGCAGGCAATCAAATACTCAGGCATATAACCATTGTACAATTAATTAACAAAACTTGTGGTCAAGCCAACTATGTATGCAATGACCATCTGGACAGTTTTGAGCCCTTTTTGCTCAAAATCAGCAGCGACACTTAATATTATCCTGACGTGTTACTCTGTATTTTTTCAAAAAAATGGCTCAGTAGTGTCCCTATAAATTTTTAACGATTTTTTAACAGCCCCATTTGTACGTTTCACTAACATTTACACCAAAAAATTACCGTATTTTCATGACCATTCGCAGCACCGTATGGTTGGGAGCAGTCTCATTAATGGGTGCTATTTCTGTATTTTACACATAGACAAAGCGCACTGTATTATTGGCCGCAGTTTTAAAGTGGTAAAACAGCCCCATTTGTACGTTTCACTAACATTTACACCAAAAAATTACCGTATTTTCATGACCATTCGCAGCACCGTATGGTTGGGAGCAGTCTCATTAATGGGTGCTATTTCTGTATTTTACACATAGACAAAGCGCACTGTATTATTGGCCGCAGTTTTAAAGTGGTAAAACATACGCCAGCTTAAACATACGGCATGCATGCGCGCATGCTAAAAACACGTTAGCTTGAAGCATACGGTAGCATGCCAAGACATACAGATACAAGCTAAAAACATGTTTTTAAAAAGGCAACGGAAGCAAAACTGAGTTCCGTTGTATTTTATTTAGCCATCGTACAATGTACTCACGTTTTTTGATCAATCATCACCCAGAAATCCATCAAAGTCCTCATCCTCTGTATCAGAATCGAACAATTGTGCAAGTACCGGTAATCCATCAAAAACGCTGTGTTTCCTCTCGTTGTCAGAGTCACTCTCATTGCCACGTGGCTCCACAGAAATGTGCTGGCTTTGCCAAAAACTCACTGTCCAATTTTTTTGCGCTGTCCAATTTGTCCTGATTACAGAAATCCCTCATTTGGGAAATGAGCATGGTACATGTCCTTTATGAACCTGCAAGTATGTTGACAAAATGCACGTGTAGCAACACAATCAATAAAATACAAAAATATATTGTCCAAACAACTGTTTATATAACAAAAACTGCAATACAGGTGTATCAAAAAAAATCACAACAGTAAAATACATCCAGTATTTTAATGTTTATTTTTTTCTGTCTTGGGAAATAAATGTGTATTTTGGATTGTTTTGTTGGATGCATTATTTGGTTTATGACAATGTTTGCCTGTGTGTCATACAGTTTTCTTGCTAGTTGCAAGTAACTGTCCCGTTGATCACCGATGTCTGGTAATTCTTGTGCATACTGAAGGATTTTTGTTGCCATTTGCATTGCTTATTTGCTGGATGGTGGCTTGTCATCAGGAGTTGAATTGATGCCTTGTTTTTTAACGATTCAGAGATTTGCGTCTTTCCGACTCCAAGTGTCTGCTGGATGTTTTTAACTTTGTGTCCGACCTCACTCAAACGGATGCATTTCACTCGCTCCGCTCCAGTCATTACAGTTCTTCTACGTTTCGATGCCATGGTCTACATGACGTAAGTGAATAAAGTTAAAATCTTTCGCAATTACAGTAAAACGCAAGCCAATAAAAAATCACTTACACGTCTTTGTTTAGAATCTTATGAATGAAAACGGCGAAGCGAACAGGTTTTGTCGGTCGTGTCCAGTGGGTGCTGCTTTTAAGCTAGTGCCGCGTTCTCCAGGACGTAAGTGAATTAAGTTAAAATCATTCACGATTCCAGTAAAACGCACAGCAACGAAAACTCACTTACATGTCGTCGTTTAGAATCTGATGATCGAAAAACACGAAGTGAAAACTTGTCTCAGCGTCATGTCTTTTCCGTCGCTTCGGGTGGGCGTTGCGTGTATTTAAGCTCCCGCGGCATTACGCCTCCATCCGGGTTACGGATAGTGGAATTTCCGCTTACGCAAGTTCCAGTAACGCGTAATATCATAGTCAAAATGTTAATGCATACGTTTTTATTACGGGTGAAGGATATTCCTTTTCATAGAATTCTGGGGATGGGAATATTTATTGTATATGTTAATTTGTCGCTACTTCGCGGATTTTCGTTTATCACGCGTGGTTTTGGTCCCAATTAACCGTGATAGACAAGGGATTACTGTACTACTTTTCTGTTGTTCATTCTTTTCATTGCTCTTTGATCCTCTTCTTTCTTCATGTCTGGACAACTAATCGATTTTTCTTTGTAATTTTGAGTGGTTGGATGATAGCAAGGTTATGTCGTCTGCGTAGTCAAGCTTTTCAAGTTTGGACATCTTTTTCCATGTAATTCCAGTGTTGTGGTCCGCCTCATCATAATTCAGAACAAAAATCATCACTCACCTCTGCCCGACTCCTGTTTTCACATTCAACCATTCTGATGGTTCTCCGTCATCTAATAACTGCAACGTGGCGTCTGTATTTGCCAACTTGAATATTGATGATTTTCTCGGATATCCGAGAATGTATTGCTTCTTTATTTCCAACAGATTGTCCCTATGGACTGAATCAAAGTCTATGAAGTTCATGGAATGACAGGCTTGCAACTTAATGAATTGTTCAGGAATGTTCCTTAACCCTTTCAGGGACAGCGGTTACCAGAGTGGACAGCCATTCAAATTTTGTTTTCTTTTATATTAATTCATCTTAATACCACAGATGTCCATCATCCACTACAATGGACCCCAATGTGTGTTGCCATTCAAAGCCATTATTTTTTTCATGCCTCAAAACTAATAAAAACACTTCTAACAACTCTGGAGTTCCATTATTTATACAACATGCTTAGCCACTTTTCAACTTTTTGATCACATCCTTGATATCTGCTTGACCTATTGGGGTTGTGTCAATAATTTCCATTTCAGGAAAGTTGGTATACTCAACATCTCCTGGGTTTGTTGGTGTTGTTTCATTTCACAACTTCTCCAAAGTGTTCCTTCCATCTTGCTTTTCTATCTGCATCATTTCTTATGACATTTCCACATTTGTCTTTCCAACTTGATAAGAGGCATCGTTTATCATATGCATAACGTTTTGGTTACACTCAAGAGCAGGAAGTGGGCCGGACTATTAAAAATTATACCATACTCTGCTATATATAACCAAAATAACATGTACCGGTATTTCCTTTGTTTTGGTCTAAAGAAGCACAAGAACACAAGGAAAATGTTGACATTTAATGAACATATCTTTTACAAAACATTTCATGAAGCACCTAAGATTTCCTTAGACAAATGTGCAATTTACTTTTATCATTCACATGTATGCATTGCAACAGATCCCACTGACTGTACACAAAACTTTAACAAACGTTAACAAGTAATTGGTATTGAAAAATATAGTAATGAACTTTTAAGATGAAACGAGATTTATAAAGAAAGGAATTCTTAAACCAATTACACAAGCATATAAAATCTAAACGTAATCTCTGCCTACACTTTATAAACTAAGGAGAGTGCTACAATATGTGTAAAGAATAAAGTATTCACATGTCCTTGATAGTCTTCTTCTCTGATCAAAACAGTGTGTCCCCCTAACGGATATTCCACAAATTGCACGGATATTCCACAAATTGCACTTTATTAAAAATATTTATTCCGTGTCTTTTATGCATTTTTTTTCACTTTTAAATTATCCTGTAGGCCTGATCAAACCTCCTTGTGGGCCGGTTGGCCCGTGGGCCACATGTTTGACACCTCTGCTCTTGAGTGTTTTTATTTGCCCATTTTTAGCTGCTTTTGTTTTGGTCTTCCACCAATTAACATTTTTCTGTTCTCATGCTGGACTTCACTTCTTTCTGTTGGTTGTGTATTCTGCTTAAAATGTTGCTTTGTACGATGAGATTTTGTGCAGTTTTCAATTTGAAATATTTCCTTTCTTCAATGGCCTTCCAGAAATTGGTGCTAATGTTTTTTTTTTTTTGTGGTTCTTCGGTTCTTCTGCAGTTTGATTGTATTCTTTTGTCAAATAGTTTGAATTTTAAATTATTATTATTAATGCAGGCGGCCCGGTAGCCCAGTGGTTAGCACGTCGGCTTCACAGTGCATAGGTACCGGGTTCGATTCCAGCTCCGGCCTCCCTGTGTGGAGTTTGCATGTTCTCCCCGGGCCTGCGTGGGTTTTCTCCGGGTGCTCCGGTTTCCTCCCACGTTCCAAAAATATGCATGGCAGGCTGATTGAACACTCTAAATTGTCCCTCGGTGTGAGTGTGAGCATGGATGGTTGTTCGTCTATGTGTGCCCTGCGATTGGCTGGCAACCGATTCAGGGTGTCCCCTGCCTACTGCCCGGAGACAGCTGGGATAGGCTCCCGCACCCCCCGCGACCCTAGTGAGGATCAAGCGGTACGGAAGATGAATGAATGAATATTATTAATGCATTATTTCGTGATCTGACATACAAACAAATATACAAAAAAGACCCACTTGCACACCCAACAAATATTTAACAGCTGTTTTTCACCTCGGTCTACGAAAATTGGGAGGCATACAGTATGTAACAGCCCAAGACCTTAAAAAAAGAGTCACACACTGAACCCAACAGGTTAGATTTTTGAAATTCCTTTCAAAAATCATCTCATTTCCTTCTTTTAAATGGGACGTATTTTCGAAACCATGATTCAGCAACAGATATTGAAAATTAAGTTACATCAAGTGTTTAATTTCCTTCCCTTTGAGTGTTTTATTTTCTCAAATGCTGCTGCCGTTGTGACAGTTAGTTTTTTTTGGAAGATCTAAAAATGCGCAGAAAACATAATGAAATTCCAAAGACATTTTCTGTCGTTGGTGTGTCTTCACTAGCTCTAAATGGAGGACAAGTCATTTTGTTTTCAAGCTGTCAATGCACAGCTAATATATGCATAAGCGTAGTCACAGATATTGTGTATAAGAAAAACCTTTATTAGTCTCACAATGGAGAAATTCCCAATTCACAGCAGCAAAGTTATGAAAGTAAGAAGTAGAACAACAAAATATAGGAGCTGCTGGAAAGGAGCTATGAGGGATTGTCGCCAATGGGTGTTATCCACCAAAACTAAACATGATTTTAAAACATTTTACATGCATCGCCGTAACTCACAAAAGAGGTTCAACGGGCTTAATAGGCCTACAGCTGACAATGACTGGCGACATCCCGTGATTCAAATGCCTAAGTGCAAGGAAAAGCTTAAATTCCCATTTTTGGGGAGAAAAACAACCACTTGAGAGGAGCCCACAGGAGCGAACCATGCTTGAAAACACATTAAAGTTGGACATACATCAGGATTGGCAAAGGAAAAAAAATCCACATTCGACATTTATTGTGTCATAAAAATAAATAAGATAAGATAAGATATCCTTTATTCGTCCCACAATGGGGAAATTTACAGCCTCCAGCAGCAAGAAAGTCTATTTCACAATGTTCCATTATCCCAATGTGCCAGTACCCCAAAGTGGCCCAGGCTGGGAGGGCTCTTCATAGCTGCTCGCAGTGCCAGTAATTAGTTCTTTTGTAATCCATTCTCACTTGAAGATTTACAATGTGCAATATCTCTGCAATTTGCAATACACAAATAGTCAAACGCTTGCATCTTTGCCCACTATACCATTATCCATTATTTGTTCTTTATTCATTAATGAGCATGATGACTACTTTCAAACTTTAGTACACTGTATTTTTTTTAAAACAAGCATTATTTTTAAATTGTTCTTATGTGCATTGCTCAAATAATGTAAGGAGGGAGAGTTTGAGGTAGACTGTCTTATAAAAATTTTTTAAACTGGTCCAATAAAGCCAAAACTACTGCTTGCTGTCATATATAAATAAGTAACTGTGTCATACTACATTAACATTTTACATTTTAACCATGCACCTGCTGGTACTGAAGTATGTGTACATTTGTAATAAATTTGTCATTTTGTGTTTATTTATTTATTGGCGGCCCGGTAGTCCAGTGGTTAGCACGTCGGCTTCACAGTGCAGAGGTACCGGGTTCGATTCCAGCTCCGGCCTCCCTGTGTGGAGTTTGCATGTTCTCCCCGGGCCTGCGTGGGTTTTCTCCGGGTGCTCCGGTTTCCTCCCACATTCCAAAAACATGCATGGCAGGCTGATTGGTCGCTCTAAATTGTCCCTAGGTGTGAGTGTGAGTGCGAACGGTTGTTTGTTTCTGTGTGCCCTGCGATTGGCTGGCAACCGATTCAGGGTGTCCCCCGCCTACTGCCCCGAGACGGCTGGGATGGGCTCCAGCACCCCCCGCGACCCTAGTGAGGATCAAGCGGTACGGAAGATGAATGAATGAATGAATGTTTATTTATTTTATTTTATGTTAAAGAACCAAAACTGAGGTTTTTGTTAATTGTCTTTTTTTTTTTTTTTTTACAAAATGCTGCCATTTAATTTGGTTCTGCAATTTTTTTGTCAATGGTTATTGATTACAGAATTAGATTTTGTAACTTTCCACCTTGCATGAATTTTAATAAAATGTAAAGGAAATTAATTCATCTCTTGTTTCTTATTACTAAGTGAATCCTAACTCAGGGAGACAAAAATGTGTGTTGTGAAAAAGTGCATCAAGACAAATCAATTAAAGACGCCTCAATAATAATCGAATTGTGCCTCTGAATCGTCATCGTAATCAAATTGTAAATTGCCCAACACCAAGTTAAGTTGCATCCATGGTTCACACTGTATTTTTCTCTGCTTTCTGAACATTCTCTATCCATTCTTTTTAGAAAGTCAAGACCCTGGACGGCACCCGGCCTTCTTTGAACTACGGAGTCAGTGCACGGCGTAGATGAGGGCCCCAAATGAAGAGTCATCCAGCAGCAGCAATAGTGCTGGAGGTGGCAGTAGTACCGTCCTGCAGCGTCTTTTGCAGGAGCAGATGAATCTGAGTTTTGTGATGCAGCAACAACAGGTAGGAGTTGGAGCTGGCAGCGGAGGAAATGGGGAGGGTGGCCCTTCAGAAGAGCATTCCAGGACACCCAACATTGCCCGACAGGAGCCCCAGGGCCAGGAACTACAGACAGACGGCCTGGAGAAATTAAGTTCCAAAGTAGTGGGTGATGATGGGAGCAATGGAGGAGAAGGAAGCAATGGTGGAGGTGGCTCAACTAGCCACGGTCAGTGCCAAAACCCAGAGGAACTCCCAACTTACGAGGAAGCTAAGGTTCAGTCGCAATACTTTCGTGGCCATGGCCCACCTCCTCTGCATCAACAACAGAGCAACCAGCCACAGCAGAACACACTTCCTACCTTTGTGGGTTCTAGCTTTTATGTCACTGGGGTAATAGATTCTAAGTTGCGCACAGAGGGTCGGTCCACCATACAGCGTGTTAATGGGGCAGTTAAGGCACTCCAAGATGATGGACTAAAGGATCTTAAACAAGGGCATGTTCGATCCTTAAGCGAACGGCTCATGCAGCTCTCCCTGGCCACTTGTGGAGTCAAAGCACATTCTCCAGTCATTAGCACTTCACTCTCCCCTCAGCAGTCCCCTTCAGGGCAGCCAGAGGAGTACTACAAGCCCCAGCATCATGGCCCACCTCCAGATTACCCATTTAAACGAATGAGATCACCCGCTAAGCAGCAAAAGACTGGAAGTCCTTTTCATCAGGAACAAAGTGAGAGGGAGCTTTCAAGGACAGTGCCACATGTACGCTATCAGCCTCCACCAGAGTATGGCTCATTCAGGTGAGATAAATCAATGTTTTTCAAAACCTGTGCCGAGATATTGTCAGGTGTGCCGTGGGAAATTATACAATATGTATGCCTGTACCAATGTTCCCTCTAAGCTGTGAAACTGCGCACTGGTCGCACACTCTCAGCACACAAGAAAACCTATCCCGCACAGTGAATGCACTGCAAATGAATTAGACTTTTTTTCTGTATCAATTTGCTGTGGAGTTCAGTGAGTCACAGGTGTCCAGCCAATCACACGATACGATGCAATGACGCTATGCAGCCAATCACGGCATTGACAGTACTTGCGCATGTTCTCTGCCCCATAACAAAAACAGTGCGGTGGCGATAAGTGACGCTAATGCCAATCCTTTATCATGGCGTAACGACCGGGCAGTGAACGTGATACGTCGACTCCCCAAGCCAAAATAAGAATGAATTGCGGTTCTTTTAAGTTGGAATGGCTGACGGAGTATGTGCAAATAGAAGAACAAGCAGTGAAACTGGGTGAGATATTTACTTTTTCAAGTGAGAAAGGTCTTTTCTACAAAAAAAGTAACTCTTCTCAATATGTCAAATATTGATGAGAGGGCAGACCTGAGATCTTCAAACTTATTTTTTATTGTAGTGGTAGCACCACCTACTGTTTTTCTCCTAGCACGTTGACCAGATTTGCCCCATATTTGCTCTGAAGAGTGTTTAATGATGTCGCAACATGAACTTTCGCAGAATTTTTGCGAAAAACATTTGCCATAGCAATGCACACTTCACCAATAAAACGCCTATTGTGAGGGTCTAAACATGCATGTGAACTTTGCACACACATAAGGCCTGGAAAAATCCTCAATCATTTTTCAGTTCAATGTGAAATAAACAAACAATTGCTCATAGCGGCCCCTAGAAATTTTAAACAAAGCAGCCTCGGTTGTACGTTTCACCTACATTTAAATTTAGGGGTTTAGAGTCATATGCTAAACCTAATAGGAATGCTTCAATTTTGACTTTAAAATTATTCCTTGCCTTGACTACAAAAGCTGCTGTAACTTCACCCACTTGATCATATCTTCTTTATTCATAATAGTCCAGTTATGAAAACTGGACTATTATGAACATTATTATTAATTATAAATGATTCGGTGGGAAGCAAACTCCTCCTTACAAATTAGGCACAACACTCTACCTTTATCAATTGTGCCGTCAGAGCCTTTTTCGAATGTACATTTTCCATTCGTTGGGCCGGCAACTCCTCACCGCTGCTTACCTGGCCCTCCCAACTCCAATGGAAGCCTATTAGGTTCTTCATAATGACAGCCAATCAATGTACGCTTCAAGCTGTGACTGACAGTTGTTTCCCCACCCTCAACAACTCGAACACAGGAAACCAAAACATAAAAAGGATATTATAAAAAGGCAACCCACCTTCAGAAACAATAAAGTTAGAGATTAAAATTTAGATTAATGCGATTATAAAACATAACACACTAAATAGGATTGTAATTCTTCTATTCGCAATTAATCATTACCAGCCAATTCTTGACCACGTCTGAAAAGACATTTAAAAACGTCTTTGGGAGTGAATGAGTTAACGTGATAATTTGACACCTCTAATCAAGATATAGTTACATCTTGGGCCTAAATTTTCATAAAAATTACTATTGATAACTTGGCCCATTTCAATCACCACAACATGCAGTTAGCCATCAAGTTATATCTACAACCCCGAAAAAAACCCATCTTCTCTGAAGTTTTAATGTTTACTATGTTATTTGGGCTACAACGTCTATTCTATGTGCACGTATGCGTGACGTATGTAACACGACAGCTGCAAAACACAATGTGATGTCATGGTTTAATGACCAAGAAGCAACCCTGCTTTCTAAAAAATTTTTATTTTATATCAGTTTTATTTTTCTTGAAATTACAATTACAGACTACATCTGTTCAAATATTTAGAGTCCTTGAAAATGGAGGTAATGCAACGACAAGAAAGGGCTGTGATTCCATCAGGTAAATAGTATATATTTACACTTTACAAATTTGGTAGAGTATGAAGGCAAAATAACAAATGGCTTTGTCCAAATACCTTTCGACCTAATTGTATTTGTTTACCAAAAAAGTCATTTACAAATTCATAACTGACCAATTTGTGATTTATTGGGGGCGGGGGTAAATGCTATTCGTCACATTGTTTATTTATGTCAATTCTGTTTTTTTTTTAACTGTACATGCACAGTTTGTATTGAGAGCAGAAAAATGCATGTGTTGGATTCCAAGATTCTGTGGATACACCAAATAAGTTTAAGAGAGCTGTGTTAACACAAACATTGTTCCTTTTCGCTCCTCAGGTCAACTAAGGAGGGTTCAGTTACTCTCCAGAAGTCCCTTCGCCACCACAGCCCCACCTCTTCGATCACCTCCGTTGGTTCTTTGTCCCGGGCCCAATCTTCTACTCTTTGTAGCTTACCGGGTGCCTTCCATGCCCCTTATTCCTCCCACCTCTCTGTCCCTCATCAACAGCCACATAGTCATGGTGAGACCTTCCGCAGCATGGGGATTCGCAATCTACAGGGTCCTGTTTCCCAGTTTGGCGAGACTTTCACACCGATGCCAATTGATCCAACACCACAAAGATGTCATGGTTTCCCCAACGACTCCTTGCCATCGATTCACAATAAGCAGGAACAGACTCATCAATATCCACAACAGCATTCTCATAGCCTGCCCCTACCCCAACCTCAACCTGTTGTCCAAGCCCGGCATTACCCCCATCTGCATTCTTACTCCAACCTGCATGAGCAGTCCTTTGAAATGATGGCACACACTCAGCAGAAGATGGACATGCTGAATGAAGAGAACAGAGTTCTGAGGCAGGAGATAGATGCCTGCCGTGATAAAGTCACCAAGCTCCACAAGGTAACATCAGAGCTAGTGATGGGCAAGTTGTGTCATTATGGCTGCCCAGCCCATTGCTTTATCAAAGGGTTCACTACTCGCCCTAATTGAAATGATTAATGCTGCCATCTGATGTTCAAATTGACATATGACAGGATCTTCGTCAAGATTTACTTTGGCACAATTGGGTATCACACCATGCAATGTGAACATAGCCCTTGAAACAATAACGCAATACAGTGCAGTGAAAAAGTATTTGCCCCCGTCCTGATTTCTCAACTCAACTGTATTTATAGAGCTCTTTCAAACAGCCATTGCTACATACAAAGTGCTGTACATGGAACAACTAACATATACAGCAGTAAAGCAACAAATCGGTAACAAAGACAATAGAAATCACCGAACAGCAAAACCAAGAACAAATATGAGTCATGCTGAGTCAAATGCCAAAGAATACAAGTGAGTTTTGAGGCGGGTTTTAAAGATGGGCAGGATTTCTGTGTTCTTTGCATATTTATCACACACCAAGGTATCAGTTCATCAAACCAATTTTAATACTCACAGAGACTACCCAAGAAAATGCAAAATGCTGTTTCTAAATGCCGATTTAATTTCTTAAGGCACACACAAAAGAAAAAAATCCAAACCTACCCGCCCTCATGTGAAAAAGTAATTGCCCCCTGAACCTAGTAATGGGTTGTGTCACCCTTGGTAGCAATAACTGAAATCAAGCGTTTGCGATAATTGGTGATGTTGTCTATCACATCACCGCAAAGGAATTGTTATTTTTTTGGGGTGGGGGGCACTCTTCTTTGCAGAATTGCTTCAACAAACCCATCTTGGAGGATTTTCTAACATGAACTTCCCAATTAAGGTCACACCACAGTTTCTCAATTGGATTAAAATCCAGATTTTGATTTACCGTATTTTCACGATCATTCGCCGCACCGTATGGTTGGACGCAGTCTCATTAATGGGTGCTATTTCTGTATTTTACACATAGACAAAACACACTGTATTATTGGTCGCAGTTTTAAAGTGGTAAAACATACGCCAGCTTAAACATACGGCATGCATGCGCACACGCTAAAAACAAGTTAGCTTGAAGCATACGGTAGCATGCCAAGTCATACAGATACAAGCTAAAAACACGTTTTTAAAAAGGCAAGGAAGCAAAACTGAGTTCCGTTGTATTTTATTTAGCCATCGTACAATGTACTCACGTTTTTCGATCAATCATCACCCAGAAATCCAAAGTCCTCATCCTCTGTATCAGAATCAAACAATTGTGCAAGTACCATTATCCATCAAAAACGCAGTGTTCCCTCTCGTTTTCAGAGTCACTCTCAGTGCCATGTGGCTCCACAGAAATGTGCCGGCTTTGCCAAAAACTCGAACAACAGTGCAAGCAGAAACGTTCGTCCAAGCAGCCACAATCCATTCGCAAATTGTGGCGTAACTCGCCCAGCGCTGCCTCTCACTCTTTGTAAAGTTGTGTTTGTCATCGATTATTCATTGTTCCCATGCCGTTCGCAACTTTACTTTGAACGCCCGGTTGTGTCACGTTCTGCCCGAAGCGATAACAGATCGCTCCGTGCAGAACAAGGAAGTAAAGGGTTGGATCCCCGGAAAGCAGACAACGAAAAAATCTTGTCAAAGAAAAGGGTGTCTTTAATGACAAAAAACAGAAAGAGCCCGACAGGGAAAAAACGGTAACACAAAACGCTGGTCAAATAAGGACCAGGAATAACAAAGAAGGAAACAACAACTGAAAACGCTCGCGGAAAACAAAAAACGCGAGGAGTGCCTGAATTGGCGGAAATACGAATAATACAAAATCTTAGAGGCTAAACGCGAATAACAAGAGTATCGGCCGTAAGGCAAAAAGGCAACGAGTCAAATAACAAATAGCGAAATAGAGCGAAATATGGCACGGCGTGGAATTCTCCGGCAGTGAGTAAACTGCCGGAGTCTCCTAATAAAGGAAGCATAATCATCCCGAAATGAACAACAGGTGTGCAGTCGGCGTGGAGAAAGCCCGCCCCCTGCAGGCAGGCACGGAACGTGACAGGTTGATGCCGATGTCCAGCGGTTGGAGTTCTTTAGTCAAGCCTCCGGGAATAACAGCAAGCTCAGAGTTCATTTGCTTGACTTGGTTTTTCACCACTGCTGTGAAATGGGCACGCATGCCAAAAGCATAACCGATGGCTTGAAGTTTGAACTGAGCTTCGTAGGCGTGTCTCTTTGTCGAATTTATTTTCGGGGCTTCTTAGAAACCATAACCGAAGTTGTTTTGCAACAATGCACATTGCCACACTCTATACAGGTGTTGGTACCTGCTTGGGGAGACCCTTTAGCGTCCACTTACACGCCCACCCTTCACTCTTTGGCGGACTGATCCCCCGCATGCCTTTCCTCTCTCACGTCTATGTCTGCCTTCTCTCTCTCTCTCTCTCTCTCCCTCTCCATATATGTATATATACACGCCCACCCTTCACTGATCGGCCGACTTCTTTGCCGCATGCCTGTCCACAGTCACTTCCGCCTTTTCTCTATATAAACAGCATGTCGGCTGTCAGTCAGGTTTCGGAACTCGGCGCATACAAAAGACGCTCCGCATCATAAAGCGTCCTGTCCATTTTGGAGAAAATTTAAGACTATTAATGGCGCCTTATAGTCGTGAAAATACGGTAGTGACTGCAAAGCCTTTTTTTTTTTTTTTTTTAGCAATTCAGAGGTGGACTTGCTTGTGTGTTTCGGATCATTGTCCTGCTGCATAATCCAAGAGCGCTTGAGTTTCACTCACAGTGCTATTTTAGAAAACTGCCTTGGCACTACGGCTCAAAATGAGCATTAATACTAAATCCGGCGCATTTACACCGTTTAGTCTTGCGTTGATTAATATGTACTGTCCCAATGCAAAATAAATAACTAAATTAATCAGCAAGTCAACAAATAAATACAAATAAAATTGAGTTTGAGAGTGCAAACTGTACGTCACATTTTCACCTTCAAGATTTTCTGGTGGACAGCAAGCAACAACGAAGTCTCATTGTCCCATCAATCAGCAAGTTGTCCTGGTCCTGAGGTAGAAAAGCAGCCACAGTCCTCAAAGTGCTTTACACTTTCCTCATTTACCTACTGATGACGCAGCATCAGGAGCAACTGGGGGTTCAGTATCTTGCTCAAGGACACTTTGACAAGGTCGCAAAGACCGGGAATTGAATCCCCAACCTACGGATTGGGTGAAGATCGATGTTCCAAACTGTTTCTAAATGAATAAAATTGTGTGCTGTTACCCATGTTTGTTGACAGTGCTAAAATAGAGGTGATGAAATGTAAAGACAAAGTAACAGACTAATGTACTGGACCGGCCTGAAATAATAATGGACTGATGATGACCGACTTTCGGGTCTGCTTGCTGGCAAATGACAGAAAGTTCACTGACACAACCTATAGGGCTGTTCACACGGCAAGATTTGGTCCGGTGCTACGCCGGGGCTGCCCCAGTAGAGCGTTCACACGTGCAAATTAGCTCCGGCGTAGCCCCGGAAAAAGGCTTACACCGGACCAAATTTGATCCACCTCAGGGAGGTGGTTTAAAAATTTGCTCCGGAGCAAATGCTCGTTTGCGAAGCAGCACCGATGTCAATTTGCACGTGTGAACGCAACTAGGTTAAATTAGCTCCAGAGCAAATGCTCGCTTGCGGGGGGAGTGGCCTCGCTACGCGTCAGAGGATTCCAAACGGGTACTTGCAAACATGCGTCCTGGGTATTTTGTATTTGAAAACATTTTTTGTCACAAAGAAGAAGGCGGGGAAAAGGAAGTACACTTTTGGCATGCGCATGTTCTACTTCCGCATTCCTGTCGTTTTTCTCCACTGCAGTAACTGCCGTGTAAATGCAGGTGGGGCTGCACCGACGCTGTGCCGATGCAGACACGCTCAGCGGCTTTGTACGTGTGAACGCTCCACACAATTTGCTGCGGTGCAAAATATATCGCAACAAAATATATCGGTGCAGCGCCGGAGCAAATGTGTGCCGTGTGAACAGCCCTTCTATTGGAGCTTAAAGCCCCATTCCCACTGAGCGGCGAACATTTGCAAGTGCTTCAGAATGTAGCGAATGTTGTGATCTCGTCAGGGTTCATATGGGTTTGTTCAAAGTCGCAAACATTCACCAGTCACCAGGCATTGGCCTGTACTTTATGTCTCACAACAGTATTTTGAAGAGGCTCAAAATTTCCTTGGATTCCTTTCAAGACAAGTAAAAAACAATAAAACTGTTGGTGAATGTCTGGCAAACATTTGGAGAAAGTTTGCGACCTTGAATGAACCGTAACGTGTACACGCATTTGCTAATGTCATAAATATTACCCCTTCAGTTTTAGAGGGGCTGAAGCAAATAGTAAATCATGCACTTAGTTAAAAGTAATAAATATGTCCTTTCTAGAATGAAGTCCACTGATATGCTCTGTGTGGTTTTAAATGTGAGGATAGACAACAAAAAAATTAAGATTCTAAAATACTCAAATGAAAACTAATACATTATACAAAGTACTTTCCTTGCTCTGTCTGTATAATCAACCAAAAGGCATATAACTAAACAATACCTTTTATACAATACAATAAAACTTTGTTAAAATATCTTCAACAAGGCACTTTACAAATAAAAATAACAAAAATACAACAAAATAAAGTGAGAACAGTAAATCAAAACACGCATTAATGATACTAACACGTATACCGTAGACATCAGAAAACAATAGAACAATGTCAGTTTTCTGTGGGGTCCAAAGTTAAAGAAAAAAGATGTCTTCAAACAAGTTTTTAATAAAGACAGAGTCTAACATTTAATGGATAATCATGACAGAGGGAAAGTTCAGCAACAGAAAAGGCTTGATCCTCTCTGAGGCTCTGCTAAGTTCTGAGTTCCTCCAGGAGCCACTAGTCGGCCGACCTGAGGCACCAGGCAGGTGCGAAGGGGTGGAGGAGCTCAGAGGGGTAAGCTGGGGCAAGGCTATTAAAAGATTTGAAAACAAGTTTTTCAAATGAACTCTAAAATTAACTGGGAGCCAGTGAATGGAAGGCAGAGTCGGGGTTATGTGGTCCCTCTTAAGAGCTCCAGCTAGGATGCGAGCAGTAGCATTATGGACCAACTGGAGCATGTACATGAACAGTAAATACAGAAAAAAAGCGACCTGGTAACTATAATATGTTTGTATTCAGTAGTAGAGAATATGAAAGTTGCCACATATGGTTAAAACAAGGTACAGTAATCCCTCGTTTATCAACCATTACGTTCCAAAAAGAACCAGTGATAAGTGAAATCTGTGAAGTAGGATTTTTTTTTTAAAGCAAAAAAATGTGAGAGGGACGAATTTTCAAATGAGCTGTATGTTTCACATACAGCATATTCGACAATAAAGTTGTACTTGGTACTTGATAATCAGCTTGATTTTTTTTTTTTTACAGTTATTATACAATACTGAACTATGTATACAATGCAGAGGCGATTGCTCTAAGACTGCAAGGGAAGCTCAGCTTCCCCTAAAATGTCAAAAAGTAAGTGATCAAATATATGTGTGTACGGACAATCGTGTGGACATGTCATTGACTAAATATGCGCTACAACGCGCTCAACTTTTGTTCCGAATCAGCTTTTTATTACTGGTTACGACGCGACTCTCTTCTCATTCATTTCAGCAGCTTCACTGTGCTTTAAACTGTGTGGATGCCGAGCGTCGACCGCACGGACGGTGGGCGTCAATAGAGTTCAGTGTAGGTTGTCCCAATGCATTGAAACGAGACGAGTCATTTGATAAATGCTGGTTTTGTGCCGCCCATTGGACGCTCAGCGTCTCTGGGAGTCTATGGACATTGGGCATTTATAGGTTGGCCAGGAAGCTTCAGCATGATGATTGGATGATCTGTCTGAGGCTGAATCTCTTTTTGATTGACAGCGAAATGAGCCAATCACCGATCTTATGGTGAAGGCAACCTTCTCATTTTTTTTTGAAAAGGAACGGAGAGTAGAATTCACGTATAAATAAACGGACATATTTTATGATGTAGGCCGAAATTGAGCTTCCCCTCCAGGACAGACCAGCATCCGCCACTGATACAATGAAACCAAAGACCAGAATTATGTAAAGGTAAATTTGGCAAGCTGTACAGAGATGAGGTTGCGGAGACTGACGTTGGTCAGTCCCTTAGCCAATCAGGATGCAGAACACAATTCACCGTTTAAAAAAAAAAAGCATTAAAAAAACTGCACAAAAAAAAAAATCTGTGAAACAGCGAAGTCGCGGAAGGTGAACCGCGTTAGATCGAAGGATTACCGTATGCTTATACTTTTGCGCGATATGATGGGAAGACACAGACACGCTTGAGTGATTGTGATAAGCCATGTATTAATGTCAATTTGTGTTTTTCTTGTTCTCACCTGTCCTGGTTGTTGTCTTACTGCCTTAGCTCACACCCCTTTGAGTTTGCATTTGTTTTGGGTCATCGAGAGTATGTTTGGGTCAACCTCTGTCTTCACAACACAACCTTATCAATCCACCTATTTCTTCTGGCAGTTGGAAACCGAAATTCAGCTGGTTTCAGAGGCCTATGAAACCCTTGCTAATACCTCTGCCAAGAGAGAGGCCCTGGAGAAAACAATGAGGAACAAGCTAGAATTGGAGGTCCGGCGTCTGCATGACTTTAACAGGGATCTGAGAGGTAAGACAGCTGGAATGTCCAATAGCTGTTGTGACAAGTGATAGTGGTGCCTTGATAACTCAGTAAACCGAACTCACTTCACACGGACTCACAATCACTTGGCAATCATCTTTGCCAAATAGTGTACAACTCTTAAAAAAATGGCCTCAAGCTTGTTTAAGCCCCTCTCAGTTGAAGTTCACCATCAAAATAAATGTATTTATTTAAAAGAACCAAATAGCTATTCAACAAAATTAAAAAGAACAGTTTAACCCTTTCAGGGACAGCGGTTACGACAGTGCAGTTTATCATGTTATGTTACAGGTGTATGAAAGAGTTAAAAAAATGCAAAGTCACAGATACCCACAGTCTTTCCCTACATTTCCTTGCGATCTGCCGAAGGATGCTCCATACTTCCTCTTCCTCCCCCTCCACATTGTGTGTCAAGCGGCGCTGGCAGGTGGGCCCCACTTTTGACATATGGCTAATATATCAATGACACATCTCTAATAGGTCATTTCCATGACGTGTTGAGTGTAGAAGAGCCCCCGTCCTAGCTGGCTTGCTGAAAATCCATATGTAGAATGTTACAAATCAACTATAACTTATCGGGAACACCAATGAAATTTTTAAAAAATTAAATAAAAAGACTTATAATTCTGTTTGAATTTGTCTACACAGAACAGGTATTTTATAATGTTCCATGATTAGCCATGCTGCAAGTAGTTTGTCCTGTTCTGACAATGAATATTTATCCTATTAGCAGAATATTGCATCTTTTGTAAAATGCTGAAACTGATAACCTCAATTTTTCTGTCAGCTTGATCTGTCCGTACTGGTACTATGTGTTTAGTATTGTAAAATACGACTCTTATATCCTCATATTTACTGAGAGAGGATAACTGATAGATTAAAAAATGTTAACATGAAGCAATGGAGTTGTTACTTACTGCTGTTCGTTATTCTGTACAAATTTCACTTTGTTATTTGGAAAACACAAGCTGGATTTTGCACATACTGTATATTTGATAATAAAGTTGTACTTGATACTTGACAACACATTTTTTTTGTATTTTCTTCAAGCGCTATAACGTTTTTGTGACAACAGCAACCCTCTTCAAATGAAAGTAGGACTTTACTAAGTTTGTAGACATACATGGCACAATCCATGCAAGTGTTGCCCCAGGGCTGATTGTTCAGACTTATGCATTGAACCATCAGTTTTAGAGGTTCCGTCATAATTTGACAGCATTTTTTTCTTTGTCCCTTTGTATCATACTGCCTTATGATGTAATTATGATTATTTTGTTCTACAGTCATACCTCGGTTTTCGACCATAATCCGTTCCAGAAGGCTGTTCGAAAACCGATTTGTTCGAAAACCAAAACCACGCTCTTAAAAAAAAAAAAAAATCTTTATTGAACACATCTGCTCACCATGGAACGCTACGCGAGGAAGCGTCACTTCCTCGTGTAAGGAAGGCAAGAGGAGTCAAGTTGCGCATTAAAGTGCGCTCAGTTTGGTCGAGGACAGATGTTCGGTCGTAATCCAAGGCATAAAAAATTCGAAAATTTTGGTCGAAAACCGATTTGGTCGAGAACAGAGACGTTGAAAAACCATGGTTTGACTGTATTTCATTTGACTGCATCACAGGTTAAATTTTTAATGCCGTGTTTTTGTCTAATAGACCGTATGGAGACTGCCAATAAGCAGCTTACTGCTCAAGAGTCTGATGGGTCAGAAAACAATCTAAAGACTGTGTCCCAACTGCTTGCACAGAGTGAGAACACACACACACACACACACACACACACACACACACACACACACACACACTAAATAGATCATATGGTACTATGTCTTGCTCTTACAGTCAAACCCAGGGGTCAGCAACCCAAAATGTTGAAAGAGACATATAGGACAAAAAAAAGTCTGGAGCTGCAAAAAAAAAAAAGAATGAACACACGCTGAATGTATGTAGGAGACTGGACTGTCTCAGAAATGTTTGTTATTCATTCCTTTGTAATGTGTTCACAAACGCCCCCATATAATTTATTTTGTGATTTCCTCACTTGATTTTTTTGTTTTGGTGCATTATTTTCGCTTTTCTGAGTGTCAGTGAAGTGATCATGAATTTCTGTTTTTCGGAGGCTGTCTTTGAACGCCTCTCGAGTTGAACGAGAAGAGAGAAGGCACGGCGTCAGACGCAGACGTGTCTGTGTTTGTCAAGATTGTTAAAACCATACCCCTACAAAGCCGTGACTCACTGAACATGTCATTTTGGCTATGAGCAGATTAGATATGACAACCAGTGTACGTTTTAAAAAACCAACACCGCCGCTCTCCTTTTTCGGAGCTGCAACATGTATCTATATCGATTTGAGCTATATTAGCCTATGATCAATTTTTTTTCCATTTTCAATTTTTTTTTTATTAAGCTCCAGGGAGCCACTAGATGTCGCTAAAGAGCTGCGTGCGGCTCTGGAGCCGCATGTTGCTGACCCCCGGTCTAACCGTTTGAATAAGCGAAAATATCCTTAGAAGTCTTTACTTGTCTCCTTCTTCCTTCATTTAGTCAATAGTTAACTTTGCTTTTGAAATTATCTTCGTTTGATAATGGCTGCGCAGAGTTCACAAAGTAGTTGTCTGTTTGATGTGTGTTGGCAAATGCACATGTCAATTAGTGTCTGGCAGAAACATTTTAGGTTACAATTGGTTCCTGCTAAGAATCATCACTAGATGGCAGTGGAACACGAACGGGGAAATAATTCATTGGGGAATCTAAAGAGACTGTATATAAGGCACATCGGATTATAGAGCGCACTGTAGGCTTTTGGGAAAATTGAATGCTTTAGGTCCCTTATAGTGTGGAAAATTTTAAGATTATCAATTGAACCCGCTTCATGGTAAAAACATACGATAATGATGCAGATGCCAGAGACTCAAAGACTGCTCATAGCCAAAATGACATGTTGAGTCAGTCACAGCTTTTCAGGGGGAAAAAAATGACCCACTATTTAGTTTAACCAGCATATTCAGATTCCAAGCATCAATCTATACACACTCAAATACACATGTATAACCATTTATAACTCATGTGTTGTTTGGTTTATGCCCAGACAAAGAGGCTTTGCGTGAGAAGGAAAAACTAGAGATGGAGCTGAATGTGCTGCACTCCACCACAGAAGACCAAAGGAGACACATTGAAATTAGAGATCAGGCCCTTAACAATGCCCAAGCCAAAGTGGTCAAATTAGAGGAGGAGGTAAGAACAGGGCTCTACATTAACTTTCTCAGTTGGCTGCGCTACCACATGATTTGGTCACACTCTTTTTTGACTACGCATGCTGATGTCTAGTGGCCATACATAATTGGCAGACTGTAATTTTGCATAAAAATGACAGTGCCTGGAATTATAATGTAAAATATTTCCTGTGAATATGATGTTTGTGTGCAACAAGCAGTGGCTGAAAACAGGTAATTTAATGCATATAATCTTCAATGAAAACAACTTCAAACAAGTGCAAAATTAACAATAGGTATGCATGTGTTTACATATATTCAGGGTTTTTTTGCTTGTTACTTTTCATAAATGCACTACTGAAATTACCTTCAATTTATATCAACATTGCTTTAATCCCTGCAGTTCAACTCTGTACTAACTAACTAACGGTTTTCTCCTAGGAGAACCACAGTTTAATGACACAGTTTGTGGATGAACTGAATGGTGATTGTATGCCACGATAAAATCCGCCACAAAAAATACATATTTTCAACAAAAGTGCACGACAAAGAAAAAAGGATTGGAGGGTGTTTCCCAACAACAGAGGGATCACACTCCTCTGCCTCCCTGGTAAGGTTTATTCAGGGGTGCTGGAGAGGAGGGTCCGTCAGGAAGTCGAGTCTCAGATTGAGGAGGAGGAGTGTGGTTTTCGTCCCGGCTGTGGAACAGTGGACCAGCTCTTCACCCTTAGCAGGGTCCTCGAGGGTCTGTGGGAATTCGCCCAACCAGTCTACGTGTGCATTGTGGACTTGGCGAATGGCGTTCGACCGTGTCCCTCAGGGAGTTATTTGGAGGGTGATTCGGGAGTACTGTATAGGGTGCTCAAGCTTTGAAGTCAAGATGGCGCCCGAGTAGGCAGCCGTCAGCAAGTGCTCTCATGAGCCTTGCTTTTTTTGTTTTTATGTTTGTTTTGTCACTTTGTGTTTGTTGTTACGTTGTGTGGATCTGATGTGGACTTTTTTCAGTATTTTTTGGCCACGACATTCATCAAGGAGGAGACTCTGTGCTTGGTGGTTGCGCCTTCTTGGCATCATGGCTATACCAGCACTGTTTTTGACTGGGAGGAATGTCGGCGCCATTTGACTGTCGTTGTTGGACAGTCCCAGGGTGCTTGTGTCTTGTGCCTGTAATGGGCAGCATTTTTCACAGACCCGGAGAGATCGGTGCTGTTGAACGGTCTGCGGCTGGATGGATGTAAGGCTTGAGGAGCCGACGATGAGAAGAAAGGAGCGTTAGCGCAGAGCGCCGATGCGGATTTGGAACTGGGAGTCGCGGCTTGAAGTTTGAAGCGGATTACGTGGGACAGGAGAAGTGAACTAATCTCTTTTCGTCAATGGATGCTCGAGCTTCGTGTTTGCTTTCAAAAGACGTGTGCACATTTTCACCTCTGATCCACTGGTGAAAGGACACTTTGATCCTCTTCTCTTTCATCTGTAACTGCTTCAGACAACAAAGTGTATGCAGAAAATTGGTGAAGATTGCACGACCGTCTGTGTCCTATGTGTTGTGTTATTTTTGTTATTTTGACTTCAAAATGGTGCCGCGAGAGTAGCAGCAGCAGCTCCTATATTTTGTTGTTCTACTTCTTCCTTTCATAACTTTGCTGCTGTGAATTGGGAATTTCTCCATTGCGAGACTAATAAAGGTTTTCTTATCTTATCAAACCTTCAGTCTCTATACCACCGGTCTAGAATAAACAATTGTAATTCCCGTATTTTTTGCACAATAAGTTACTTCGGATTATAAGACGCTGCAACTTGATTTTCTGCAACTAGATTGTCCCATCTCGGGGTAATAGGAGACACACCTCAATTGTGTGGTTTATGTCCAGTCTACTTCGTAATTTTGTTGTAGTCTCCGTCGCTGCAGAAACCCCCCACCTCACACAGGTATGATATTAAAACTTTTTACATTTATAGGGGGAACTGCATTGTAAGGCGCAGCGAATAGAAGTGGCTACGGTTTACTAGGCATACACCAGATAGAGCTACTCCAAAAGGAATACATTACAATCCAACTTTATTTATCGAGAGCCAGCTGGAACAAAGCCGGACATGAAACATATCCAGTAAATACAAATGGCATTACAAAACAATAAATGAAAGATAAAGGTTACGAAGACCATTGAGCCAACAGAAAGACACACAAACCTCATGGGCTCACATCCACAAGGGGCTAAATATCCTTAGAGGTCATGCTGGTCTTCTTCTTCCTTTGTTTAGTCAGTAGTTTACTATGCTTTTGGTATTATCGTTTCATAATGGCTGTGCAGAGCTCACAAAGTTGTCTGTTTGAGTGTGTGTTGGTGAATGCACGTCAGTTAGTGTTAGGCAGAACCCTTTTAGGTTACAATTGGTTCCTACTAATAATTATCACTAGAAGGCATAGGAACACTAACAGGAAAACAACTCAATGTCGAATATAAAGAGACTGTGTGACACCATCCATAGAGAGCACATCGAATTGTAGGATGCACCGTCGGCTTTTGGGAACATTGAATGCTTTTAGGTGTGCCTTATAGCAGAGGTCCCCAACCTTTTTTGCCTCACGGACCGGTTTATGTCAGACAATATTTTCAGGGACCGGCATTTAAAATGTGGCGGATTAATACAACAAAATAATATGCTATGAGCTGCATGAAAACTGTGGTGTTTTCGAAATATAAAAATAAACACAAGGAGCGTCTAATCTGGCCGCAACACTGATCGCCATGGTAATGTTTAATGCCTTCAAAATACAATACAACGCAAATTCAAAATGCATGAAAATGATGACTCACCACCGCCCCGAGCTTGATTTTCTGCAACTAGACGGTCCCATCTTGGGGTAATAGGAGACAATGACACCTCAATTGTGTGGTTTATGTCAGGTCTATTTCGTAATTTTGTTTTAGTCGCCGTCGCTGCAGAAATCCCCCACCTCACACAGGTAGGATGTCGGAAATAGCAACAGTGCTATTGTGGCGATCTCAGAGTATTCAGCCATAATTTTAATCCAGTTGTCTCGAACGTACTTTTAAGGCCGCCGTCATTTGCGATCTCCGGCGGTTTTTTAACTCATTTTGTGACCTCCAACGTTTTGTTTTTAGCGTAATCAGTCACGTGAGTCACGGAGAAGCATGGTTTGACGTGAGTCAAGCGTGACAGATGGATGTAACGGAGAATCCGGTAATTTTTCAAAATAAAACATCTTTCGTATTCCGAAATAAATAAAACGGAATTAAGGCAAGTTTTTTCTGTGCGGCCCGGCACCAATTGCCCTGTGGACCGGTACCGGTCCGCGGACCGGCGGTTGGGCACCCCTGCCTTGTAGTGCGTAAAATACGGTAGCTTATTTTCCATAATAGTTCAGCTTTAGTTGTGAATATGCCAATTTATAGCAAAATGTTCAACTTTTGGGGTAAAGTTCCTGCAAAAAGTGTAAGGGCCTTAATATTAATATCCTCTGTGTGTGTGTGTGTGTGTGTGTGTGTGTGTGTGTGTGTGTGTGTGTGTGTGTGTGTGTGTGTGTGTGTGTGTGTGTGTGTGCGTGTAGCTCAAGAAGAAACAAGTTTATGTGGAAAAGGTGGAAAGAATGCAACAGGCTCTAGCTCAGCTACAGGCAGCGTGCGAAAAGAGGGAACAACTTGAACATCGACTCCGTACAAGGCTGGAGAAAGAGCTGGAATCACTACGCATGCAACAGGTATGCAAATCGAAATCGATTTTTTAAGCTTCAGACATTTACGGGTAATTTGTTTATTGCTGGCCACATTTGAACGAGAGAAGACAGTTATAGCTGCAACATTGGTAATAGCTTCTATTACCAATGTTGCACATAAGTTGTGCGACGGAGCACATGAGCAATTTAAATAAAACGCTTCAGTTCAAGTCATTCACTGCACTTTTGCGCACTCATATAATATCTGCATTCAATACACTCGCTGTATATGCATGTATTATCTGAATTGCTTATCCTCAATATTATTCACCTTCCGAACCACTTGATACTCACTAGGGTCGCGGGGGGTGCTGGAGCCTATCCCAGCTGTCATCGGGCAGTAGGCGGGGGACACCCTGAATCGGTTGCCAGCCAATCACAGGGCACTCCTCAATATTTATATATGTTAATCATCTAGTCCACTCATGCAGGTTGACTTATCTTCTTCTACTTTTGGCTTGTCCCTTTTCAGGGGTTGCCACAGCGAGTCATACATTTCCATCTTTCCCTGTTCTCTGCATCCTCTCCTCTGACTCCAACTACCTGTATGGATGCCATAACTTTTCCTATTACCTGTGTACCTATTGCCGTGGAGGCGAGATGACAGAGTGACTGTGACTGCTAAGTCAGCACCAAAAGCAATATATTTCACAGGCATTATCAGCCAGCCGAAGCTCGTTGCTAAACTTGCTATTGCCAGCTGTGGCTGTGTCTCGCGCCGATCTGCGAACTAACCGGCTGCACCTGATATAAGCAGCCCATTGAAGCTTTTAACCCTTGTGTGCTCCAAATTAAAAAGGTCTTAAGTTACGCATTTTACAATGTTTGTAATGAGGTATTTTGTGTTATAAAAACACTTTTTTTTCATTTCAAACACTCAAAATGTTCAGGGGCATCTGTGCTATCCATACATATATAGTTCTTTGGGATTTTTTATTCTTTATTTTTTGCAAAAGGGAAAAAAAAATTGTGTCTGGAGGTCCCAACCAAGCCCGACTAACAGTCCCGACCGGACGTGTTCATGTAAAATGCATTGGTTTGAAGCCTCCTGCAAAAAGGCAAACTCATTTGCGATCCTCTGACGCCACCTAAAGTTGCAAAATTGGAATGACCTCAACCCAACAATGTGGCATGCTTACGTCTGTCCAAGCGAAAACAAAGCGATTGACGTAAAAATCGTGTAAAATGCATGTATATACATTAGGTTTACGATGCATTCAAAAATATGAATTATAATGGGTGTCTGTGGTGCAAAATATGTAAATTGTGAAGATTAAGGTATCAAAACGTTTTTTTATTATTGCTGAGAATTATCAGCCGGTGACGTCATGAAATTTAGGCCATTTTAGAACCCCTCCATAAGTTTCAGCTCTCTCATGTTTTTCTGAATGCCTTTGCCTTTGATTCAAAGACATCATTTTACATTTATCGCAAGCGGTGCACTACGAGGGTTAAGAACGTTTTTACCCGTCAATTGTTGGAAACACTTAAAAAATATTATTCTGAGTGTTTTGATAAGATAAGATAAGAAAACCTTTATTAGTCAAGTCAAGTCAACAGTATTTATAGAGCACTTTCAAACAGCCATCGCTGCATACAAAGTGCTGTACATGGAGCAATTTAACATGCACAATAAACAGTAAGGCAAATCGTTAATAAGGGCGGTAGAAAGCACCAAACAGTAAAATCAAGAACAAATCGAAGTCCTGCTGAGTCGAATGCCAAAGAATACAAGTGAGTTTTGAGGAGGGCTTTGAAGATGGTCAGCGAGGAGGCTTGCCGAATGTTCAGTGGGAGGTCATTCCAGAGGGAGGGACCAGCAACAGAACAGGCTCGATCCCCTCTGAGCCTCAGTTTAGTTCTTGGTACTTCTAATAATGTCTGGTCCACAGACCTGAGGTGTGTAGGGGCGGATGAGCTCAGAGAGGTAACGTGGCGCGAGATTATTCCGAGATTTGAAAACAAAGAGGAGGATCTGGAAAATAACTCTAAAATGAATGGGGAGCCAGTGAAGGGATGCCAGAGTAGGAGTTATGTGCTCCCTCTTACGAGTACCAGTCAAGAGGCGAGTTTCTGGACCAGCTGAAGGCGCTTAATGGAGTACTGGCTGACTCCAAAGTAAAGGGCATTGCAGTAATCGAGCGGGATGTGACAAAGGCATGAATTACTGTCTCAAAGTGTTCATGTGAGAGGAGAGGTTTTATTTTGGCCAGCTGTCTAAGGTGAAAGAAGCGGGATTTAACAACGGCACCAATTTGCCGAACGAGTTTGAAATCACTGTCCAGTTTAAGGCCCAAGTTTGATTTCAGATAAGGAGACAGGGGGCCCAAGTCTACAAGATGGAATGTACAAGGGCCACTGGGACCAAACAATATCACCTCTGTCTTCTTTTCGTTGAATTTCAAGAAATTTTGTGCCATCCAGGTTTTGATTTCTTCCAGGCAGGAAAGAAGTGGCCTTAATGAGAAGGCGTCTTTCTTGCTCAGGGGGACATAGATCTGGCAGTCATCTGCATAGCAGTGGAAGGGAATACCATGTTTCCTTAAGATGGAACCCAATGGGAGCAGATACAGCGAGAACAGCAGAGGCCCCAGAATTGAGCCCTGCGGAAGACCACATGACAGGGGACTCATGTGAATCAGAGCAGCCAAGGCTGACACAAAAGGTCCTGTCAGCTAGATAGGACCTAAACCACTCAAGAGCACTGCCGCCAATGCCCACCAAGTGCTGCAAACGAGTCAGCAGAATACTGTGATCCACTGTATCAAATGCTGCAGTTAAATCCAATAAAACTAGACACACGTGGTCTCCAGAGTCATTTGCCAGGAGGATGTCATTAGAAACGGATAACAGGGCTGACTCTGTGCTATGCATCGTCTTGAAACCTGACTGGAAGACCTCCAAGATGATATGTTCATCCAAGAAAAGTTTCAACTGCATGTGCCCCACTTTTTCCAGAATTTTGGAAATGAAAGGCAGTTTGGAAATGGGCCTGAAACTTGACAACACATCTGGATCAAGACCAGGTTTTTTGATCAAGGGTTGGACCACAGCATGTTTAAACTGTTGGGGAACTACAGCAGAAGAAAGGCTGCTGTTGATGTCCAAGACCGATGCGCCAACACTCAGGAGAACCTCCTGAAAGAAGTGCGGGGGAAGAGAGTCGCAAGGGGAGCCAGATGGGTTCGTCTGGCGAACTACATCCTCCAAAAGCGCCAAGGACACAATTTCAAAAGAATTTAGTACAGCTGAACATGGAACATGGACAGAGGGGTCAGATGTGGTATTTGAGACCGGAGTCCTAGCTGTAGAGACCTTATCAATGAAAAACTGAAGGAATCTGTTGCACATCTCAAGTGAAGAATCCCAGCAAGTAGGCAGAGGGGGTTTGAGTACAGAATCTATAGTTTTAAATAGTGGCCGTGGGTTGTGACGGTTAGCTAGAATAAATAAGGTCCGAGAGATATTCTCTTTTGGCCTCTTTTACTGTGAGCTGGTAGTTACGCAGCAGTCTTTCCAAATTTGATAAGAGACATGCAATTTGTCTTTTTTCCACTTGCGTTCAGCTTTGCGTCACCCCTTGCCTAGCTGCGCGGGTAATGTCGTTAAACCATGGCTCGGGTTTAGGTTTTGGGAGCACAGTTTTTGAAGGAGCCACCAAATCCAGAATGGCACGGCATGACGAGTCGAACCAAGAGGTGAGTTCCTCTGTGTTAGACGAGGGTACACAAAGGTTATAAAGGCATCAGAGAAACGACTAGCAGTGCGAGGGTTAAAAATTCGGCGTTTACAACTAGGAGCGCCAGATTTCACAGCAGCATGTGATAAGACTACGTCAAATAAAACTGCCATGTGATCAGAAATCCCATTTTCAAGGACTTCCAGATTTGAGACCAGTAGATCCATGATCAAGGACAAGGTCTAAAATATGTCCTTGTTCATGTGTCGGGCTGGTCACATACTGCACAAAATTAAAAGAGTCGATAAGTCTTAAGAAGTCTTTTGCTAGCGTTTTTTCCGGACAGCACACATGGATATTAAAATCCCCCATTAGGAGAATATGATCATATCTCAGCCTGATTTCCGCAAGAAAGTTTGAAAAGTCGCTTAAAAAGTCTTTGTTGTATTTAGGAGGACGGTAAATGACAGCACAAAGCACCGGGAAAACACGACCAACTTCAAAGAAGGTTGCTTCAAAGCTGGTGGCCGATGTGGTGAATGTGCACCGTTTACATTTGAAATTGTTCTTAAAGATGCTTACCGTACCTCCACCACGGCCTGATGTCCTCGGGGTATCGAGGAAACCACAGTCACTTTATTAGTCTCGCAATGGAGAAATTCCCAATTCACAGCAGCAAAGTAATGAAAGGAAGAAGTAGAACAACAAAATATAGGAGCTGCTGCAAAGGCAGCCACTCTCGCAGCGCCATTTTGAATGAGGCTCAGCATGGCTCGGGCGTGGCTTGTTAGCTCTTCTTTTCCTCCTACGGCTCTTCTCATTCATGCACACAAGTTATTCCTTGTGTTAATTTTCTTTCCTCTCCTTTGGAGCGCATGCCTCCACCCTTCTAAATGTTCCACTACTTGCTCCCTGCTTTCATTGCAGATCGCATATAAAAAATTTCACCAGGCCCCATGAGTGTGCAAATTTTAAATTTCTTGCATGCTTAGGTTCCCAGAAAATCATAAAAGTCTGATTGTCATGTTTTCCATTCTCGGACATATTTTCTGGGACTGGATAGAATGTACATGTACAATAAAATACCTGTGTCTTAAGGTGTGATGTTTTCCATACTCTGAGTTGGTTTCTGTGTCCAAATGGAAAGTATCTGTTCACATCTTACACTGGTGGTGGGTCTTTTCACAAAATGACATTGGAGGAGTGGAGTTGTCTCACTGGTTTCCCTTTGCACTCTGTTGATTCCTGGAGAAGTACGCTACTGCAGTGGTGAGAAGTCAGCTGCATGGAACTAGCATAATATAGAATGAAATGCTGTGATAGTCTTTCAGGTCAGTGGTTGCGAGATCATAATTTGAGGAGTTCTGGGTTGTGAGGTGCCAGGGGTTGCGTGCAGTATACAATCAACTCCTTAAAAACTCAGTCTCTGTCATGCTTAACATTTGGTTTATTTTACCCTTCCTTGATGAGATGAAATATAGATCCACATCAATCAAAAAAGAACTTTGTTAACGGTAAAAGAAAGCAGGGTTAGTTTGCCACACTAATATATAATAAATGCTCTTGCGATGCGAGGGCCCGGTCTCAATCGATGGGGTTTTCACAGTGCGTAGAGCCGATCTCAATGACCATGGTCATTAGCCAGGTCCGCTGCGTCCTCCAGAGTAAGCCCCTGGTCCTGGAGATCCTTCCTGATGACATCAAGCCACGTGGCCCCTTCCAGCCGGCTGTAGGTGGGTTCAATGAAAAGATGGCACGAGTAGGCTGTTCCAGGGGTAACCGGAAGAGATGTCTCAGCCAACGGATGCTCCTATGGGCGACCAGCCGAGATGTGGGGGGCTCAAGGGTACGTTTTCAGAGGTCTGAATTGGTAACAAAACTAGATAAGTATAGCACACATAAAGGTAAAAACATTTGGTTATATGCAGACTTTTCCTTTTCTTTTCTAATTGATATAAAAAAAGATCCATTTATATACTATTACATGACAAGGGGTAGGACTAGATACGTTTTTTTACTTATTCCGACTCCTTTGAAAATACAATTGTGCTGTTTGATGACTGGTTTCTTTTACTTTCATACAATTTTACTTACCTTCACTTTCTGTCAATTTATTACTGTATATTTTTATATGTTCAATAAACAATAAACAAACAAACAAACATGGAGGTGCCAGCTGCTGTTCATGATGGTTCTGAGTGACCTGCTGTCAAAGCCATCGACCCTCTTGGCCAGAGTCTTGTTAAAGGCCAGGATTCTGCACCATACAAGATAAAGGGAAGAACTGCTGTATTATATATATATATATATATATATATATATATAGAGAGAGAGAGAGAGAGAGAGAGAGATTTGGGTCTTTTCGGACACCGAGTTATGGCTCCATAGCGACTGAATATCTGCAGCCGTTAGGCCGCACCTGCAGTTGATCCCTGGCTTGAGATCGCCGTAGCTTGTTATGGTGGAGCCCAGGTAGATGACGGAATTGACGAATTGCACTTTGTCTGAGCTAAAAAATAGGAAGGACGGGTGGGATCCATCACCAATATACCTAAGTTTTGTTTTCTGCCAGCTTACTTGGAGGCTGAGCTTTGCTGCTTCTGTTTGGTATGTGGAGAGAGTACTGCTAAGGTATTGGAGGAAGTTGCTGAACAGGGTGGTGTCGTCAGCGTATTCAAGGTTGGTCATGTGGAGGTTGTCACTGACACCTTCTCACCCATGCTCTTTCTGCCATTCGAAGCCACCACCACCCTCAACTTCATGCCCAACCAGTCCACTATAGACCACATCTCAGCTCTTTGACTTATTGTTGAGAAGGTCGGAGAGTCAGAGAGTTTCGGAAGGATCTCTTTATAGCGTTCATAGATCTTAAAGCTGCCTTTGAATCAGTTGAACACCTCTCCCTTCGGACCATCCTGAAATGCCTCAGAGTTCCACCCAAAATAACCACGTTGTTCCAGAGACTCTACAACAACTCAGAGAGCTGTGTTCGTGTCAATGGGAAGAACTGGTTCCCCATTCACAGTGGGGTCAGACAGGGCTGAGTGGCCACTCCTTTTTAACTGTCATTGACACTCATTTGCAGAGAAATAAATTGTATTAGCTGATAAAAATGTTGCCCATGCTTGATCCAGTTTTGACCCAGATCATGATAAAAACTGAATCAGTTTGTGCTTGTATATAAATACATTCACTCAAATTGTCACCAAAACATATTCAGACCTCTCTATTTAAACAAGTGAATGTATGTGATGTTTTACATCCTTTTAATATGTCCATACAACTGTATTGAAGTACTGTTAAGTTCTTGTCATCAAAATACCTTTTCCTTTCCAGCGTCAGGGAGGCACACCAAACAATGGTATGGTCCCATCAGAGTACAGTGTCACCGCACTAATGGAGCACCTGAGGGAGAAGGAGGAACGTATTTTGGCTCTGGAGGCTGATATGACCAAGTGGGAACAAAAGTACTTGGAGGAGAGTGTCATGAGACAGTTTGCCCTTGAGGCCGCTGCTTCTGTTGCGTCGCAAAGGTAGAATTACCATTCTATGCATATGTATTATCATAATGAGATTAATTTTCTTGAATGCATTATAGTATTTTGTTTACTGGTGATAATGTGTCAGATGAAGAGTTCTTCAAAAGAGTCCCATGAAAGTTACAATAGTACAGGTGCCTCATCCTGTACATGAACTATGGCATTTTGGTGGTTGGACCTAACCCAAACTCCAAATTGTGGGTGCCGCGAAAAGTAGTTGCCTCGAAGACCAGGATTTTAACTGATATATAGATTTAACAATTGTCATTGATGATGCGCTTGTTAAAATCTATAACATGTCATCTCTACCCTATTCCAAATTACTACGCACGTCGTGTGTATGGTTTGTTAGGTAAGGCCAGGCAAGGTACTTTTACATAGCACATTTCATACACAAGGCAACTCAATGTGCTTCACACTTGCGAAGCAGATCTACAAGCATTTACAAATATAACAGTTAACGACATTCATTCAAAACTAAATCAGAGAAAACAAAATTAGTACAAAAATTATTACAAGGTAGACAACATTTAAACATATTAGCAAACAATTTTAAAAAAAATAAATTAAACTGGGTTTCTAAAATATCTAAAAGAGAAAAACATTTAAAAAATAATTTCTTACATTAATCAAAGGTAAGAAAAAAAGGGCAAATATTTTATCCTGGAAAAGCATTTACACTTGTTCCATTTGTGCGCAACATAACCACAAACAGCTAGCACATTGTCCAGATTGACAAGGCTGACTTTTTTTTTAATCTCTAAAATGGCACGTGGCCAGCATAAACACAAGACCATGCTCGTCGTTGAGTTAGATAATACTAATCAGTTGGATTGTTTCCTCAATAGGTTTATTTAAACTTTGCTGTCTCTTCTTTGTCTACCAAGAACCTTTCCCAGTTCGACAGTCGCTGTACTTCACTAATCAAACACCAAGCCCACTTCATGAGCTGCCATGAGAAGCACCCAGTCCTCCTCTCCCTCTGAACTTTACACTTCTCTCGTGCTCTCATTACCACGTAATTTTTTCTGTTGCTTGTGAAGTCATAGTTGGATTACTGATTTAGCGTTAGGACAGGTGCTAGTTTATGGAGTTGGGGATCATCCTGTATGATGATGTGTCCAGTAATGTTGGAGCACAGTGACTTAATTGCCTTCTTTTTCATCTTATACACAGATGAAACAGGCAAGTATGAAAACCTGCCTATTTCTCCTCTAATTACCCATTTGGTTTGAGGTGCCGAAGTTCTGCTGGTGGTTGGGATCTGAAACTCCTTCTGACAGTTACCTCTGTCAGACGTTCCCAGCACAATACATTTGTGTGTGTGCCAGGTCGGACCCGCATATTCCCCCACTGTCGCAGCCAAAACACCATGAAATTGTCACGTTGCATGGTGGTGGTGGACCCCAAAAAGCAGGCAGGAGAGGGGAGCAGGGTGTATTTGAAGATGTGTATTGATAAAACACAGAAAACTAAATCCTAAGCAAACAAAGTCCAAAGTAGCAAACAAAAATCATGACTGAAGATAAAACATAGCAACCAAAACATGACTCAAACAGACATGACAGTAGCAAACCAACAATGACCCGACACCGAGTGTGCGGGCAGGAGTCCTTTTATAGGCCTGATTACCTATGACCAACAGGTGTGCAGCTGCCAGGGGAGCTCTACACTGCCACCTGTTGGTCCCTAAACCGAATCGTGACAGTACCCCTCCCTCAAGGGACGGATCCCAGACGTCCCAAAGTGGTCCAAAGGGCTTGCCTCGCCAGGGAACAGGAACTAAAAGCGACGGCAACCCTTGCCTCGCCGGAGAACAAGAACAAAACGCGACGGCGACCTTTGCCTCGCCGAAATGCAGGAACGATAAGCGAGGTGACCTTCACCTCGCCAGGGAACAGGGACAAAAGCGAGGGCAATCCTTTTGGCTGGGCGTGGCCTGACGTGGACGGAGCTCGACGTAGCGGGGGACAAGGAACAGCCGGTCGTGAACAGGGCCTCGGCCTGACGTGGGCGTGGCACGGCTTGTCGTCGACGAGAATGTGACTTCGCTCCAACAAACACGTGACGAGCCTCGGCTCAACGAAGACGCGGACGCGGCTCGGCCCACCGTAGACGCGGCTTGACGAGACAAAAACAGGACAGCCGCATCACCAGCGCTGCCTGAAAGGGGGAAGGGTGTCGGCCGCAGATGCGCTCCGCCAGGCACAAGGTGGAATAGGGACCAATCCATCGTACCTGCGGGGTCCAGGTGGTCGGGTCATTCTGTCACGTTGCATGGTGGTGGTGGACCCCAAAAAGCAGGCAGGAGAGAGGAGCAGGGTGTATTTGAAGATGTGTATTGATAAAACACAGAAAACTAAATCCTAAGCAAACAAAGTCCAAAGTAGCAAACAAAAAATCACCAACCAAAACATGACTCAAACAGACATGACAGCAGCAAAGCAACAATGACCCGACACCGAGTGTGTGGGCAGGAGTCCTTTTATAGGCCTGATTACCTATGACCAACAGGTGTGCAGCTGCCAGGGGAGCTCTACACTGCCACCTGTTGGTCCCTAAACCGAATCGTGACAGAAATGGTGATTAGTTGACTGCTTCTCCACTCTTTTTATTTGAGTGTGCAAGACATTTGGCCTCATGTCCAATGAATCCACTGCAAAGCCTCTCATCAAACTGTGGCGTGGGGTGTTGTGGTCCCAATTGCACAAAAGGATTGTTATTCATATGTGGCAAGCACAGGAATCTAATGCCAGAACAATGCTCGGGTGCTACCTTAAGCGACCCTGGCCAACGTCCCCTTTGTGAAACCATTTGAGTATCCTTTTTCACACTTTACAAAAAAAACTTCTATTCTCTTCAAAGTGTCGAAGCCAGGGGGATTTACACAAACAGTCAACCTTGATGTGACAACTCGTGGTTACTCTTTAAGTGGTTATTGCCCACACAGACAGTAAGTTTTATTTTTAGACACAGGTAGGGGGAACTCAAAGTTGCATGACTCGGGAGCAATGACGTTGGTTTTTAGTGCAGAAAACCAATCAAATATTTACGCATTCGTCTATTCAGGGTTCCAGCAAAGGGGTTAGCTTGCTAATGCTCGCGACTATGTCGCTGGCATATGTAATTCATGCATCATCGGATTAAATAATGCAACAAATCACATGCGAAACTTCTCTGCAAAGAAGCGAGTGGGATTATTTGCATACTCGAAGTTCTGCTGGTGGTTGGGAACTGAAACTCCTTCAGACAGTTACCTCTGTCAGACATTCCCAGCACAATACATTTGGGTGTGCCAGGTCGGACCCACATACAGAAAAGATTTCCCACAGTCCTTTTTTTGTGGTGTAGGCCCGGCAACCAGGCACTTGCCAGATGAGCCCCACCTAAGGGGCGGGCCCGGTGACCAAGCAAGGGAAAGAATATGTAGTGCGACCTTTCACGCACCTATGCAACCTGTCATCAAAGCTGGTATCTTTCCATCAAAAATGAAAATTGCTAAAGTTATTCCACTCTATAAAAGTGGAGAAAGACATCTGTTTACAAATTATAGACCAATATCAGAGAGAGAGGGGACAGGCATGCTGGGGAGCAAAACAACTTCGGTTTTGGTTTATAAGAACCCCCGAAAATAAATTCGACAGAGACACGCCTACAAAGCTCAGTTCAAATTTCAAGCCATCGGTTATGCTTTTGGCATGCGTGCCCATCTCACAGCAGCGGTGAAAAACCAAGTCAAGCAAATGAACTCTGAGCTTGCCGTTATTCCCGGAGGCTTGACTAAAGAACTCCAACCGCTGGACATCGGCATCAACCGGGCGTTCAAAGTAAAGTTGCGAACGGCATGGGAACAATGGATGATCAATGGCAAACACAACTTTACAAAGAGTGAGAGGCAGCGAGTTATGCCACAATTTGCAAATGGATTGTGGCTGCTTGGACGAACGTGTCTGCTTGCACTGTTGTTCGAGTTTTTGGCAAAGCCGGCATCATTTCTGTGGAGCCACATGGCAATGAGAGTGAATGCAGCGTTTTTGATGGATTACGGTACTTGCACAATTGTTCAATTCTTTCTACACACACACGCGCTGCCACCATGTTTCGCTCTGTTCTTTACTTTCAAATGTGGGAAAGCTTCACACGAGAGAAATGTTGACTTTGCTGTTGCTGCTCCTTCTTTCTGCTCGGCAATGCGTAGCAACTCACACATTAGCGTGTGATGCGTTCAATGACAACTGGGATGTGCAGTCCTCTACTTCTGATACTGAGGATGAGGACTTTGATGGATTTCTGGGTAATGATTGATCGAAAAACACGAGAACATTGTACGATGGCTAAATAAAATACACCCGAACTCCGTTCTGCTTTCGTTGCCTTTTTAAAAACGTGTTTTAGCGTGTATCCGTATGTCTTGGCATGCTACCGTATGCCGTATGTGTTAGCGTGCGCACATGCATGCTGTATGTACGTACGGCTTCCGTCCGTATTCAACACAAAACGCAAAATAATGATGGTGCATTCATCGCGCCTAGGAAAGGGCAGATAGGTGACGTTTAACATGAATAAAACTGCGCTTGCATTGGATTTTGCCGATACCCACCAATGCATTCTGATGAATCTAGATTTCACCTGTCAATTGCGTCATACCCAGTGAATGAGCCGATGCACTCGCATCGCGCACGTGCGCATCGATTAATATCGATTACTTTCTATACCCTTACTAGATATGTGTGCCAGGGTGCAAATAGATAGAATAAGATACAAAGCCAAGAAAAAAGGTCACAGCGACACAACGGCCAAGCTCAAGTAACCCATCTACTTATGTGCCAAAGAGGCCTAATCCAGTGATCCCTGATGGGTCACTTAACTAAAACTTGAGCTTTTGGCAAAAAAATGGTTTCTCCCCTACTTGAACTGAACAAAAGGTTTGTTCATCTCACCCTCTGTTTGTGTATACACAAATCCTAAATGTCCGTTTGATCCCGAACAAGGCAATGGTCACAAATGAGCCCCCCCCCAGTACATGCCCCTTTAGGTGCCATTAACTTTAGGGGTCACTAGTGTGGTACAGAATTATGGAAAATTTGACATAAATATAACAAAATAAGTCGCCTATAATGGAATGGGTGTTTGTTTCGTATTGGTTCAGATGATGCCGACAGGAAACTTGTGGAGTGCATGACATTCAAGATCAACAACCTTTATTTTCATTAGTAATCAGAGAGCCTCTACCAGACGATCCCATCAATGTTGTCATCCTTGTTGGAGTCTTTAAAATTGAGGTCTTTCAGCAGTGGGGGTTTCTCGAATTGAACATCCAGATAAGATGGTGGTCATACGTCCAATGATGGGGCCCTAATGCAAAGAACACAACAGGATCCACAAAATACAAACATGTCTAGCACTACTCCTATGAAAATGAATAAGAGAAAATAATTTCTCATGGAACGGCATGGTGGTCAACTGGTTAGCATGTCCGCATCACAGTGTAAAGGTAATGGATTCGATTCCCGCCCCGGCCTTCCTGTGCGGAGTTTGCATGTTTTCCCCATGGCTGCATTGGTTTTCTCTGGGTTTGCCGTCTCCGTGATCCGTCACCTTACCATGGTGGAGGGGTTTGTGTGTCTCAATGAGCCTAGGAGCTAAGTTGCCTGGGGCTTTATGCCCTTGGCAGGGTCACCCATGGCAAACAGGTCCTAGGTGAGGGACCAGACAAAGCACGGCTCACAAAAACCCCTTATGACGAACAAAATAAATGGAACCCAGTTTCCCTTGCCCTGACGTGGGGCACCGGGGCCCCCCTCTGGAGCCAGGCCTGGGGGTGGGGCTCGTTGGCCAGCGCCTGGTGGCTGGGCCTGTACCCATGGGGCCCGGCCAGGCTCAGCCTGAAGAGGCAACATGGGTCCCCCCCTTCTCATGGGCTCACCACTCATGGGAGGGGTCGGGTGCAGTGTGAGCTGGGTGCAGCCAAAGGCGGGGGACCCTGGCGGTACGATCCTAGGTTGCAGAAGCTAGGTCTAGGACATGGAATGTCACCTCTCTTGCAGGGAAGGAGCCCGAGCTGGTGTGCGAGGTAGAAAAGTTCCGACTGGATATAGTCAGACTTACCTCCACACACAGCTTGGGTTCTGGTACCAGTTCTCTCGAGAGGGGTTGGACTCTCTTCCACTCTGGAGTTGCTCACGGTGAGAGGCGCAAAGCAGGTGTGGGCATACTCATTGCCCCCCGGCTCAGTGCCTGTACATTGGGGTTCACACCGGTAGACGAGAGGGTTGCGTCGCTCTGCCTTCAAGTGTTCACGTGGGGAACGACAGTGAGACCTGGAGTGGCGTGATTGGGAGGACGGCCCCCCCGATCAGAACTCGAGTGGTGTTTCGTTGTTGGACTTGTGTGCTCGTCACGGATTGTCCATAACAAACACCTTGTTCAAACATAAGAATCACCATATGTGCACTTGGTACCAGGACACCCTTGGCCGCAGTTCGATGATTGACTTTGTGGTTGTATCGGATTTGCGGCCGCATGTTTTGCACACTCGGGTGAAGAGAGGGGCGGAGATGGCAACTGATCACCACCTGGTGGCGAGTAGGCTCCGATGGTGGGGGAAGATGCCCGTCCGACCTGGCAGGCCAAAACGGATTGTGAGGGTTTGTTGGGAGCGTCTGGTGGAATACCCTGTCAGAAGGAGTTTCAACTCCCACCTCCGACAGAGCTTTTCCCATGTTCCGGGGGAGGCGGGGGACATTGAGTCAGAGTGGACCATATTCCGTGCCTCTATTTTTGAGACGGCCAATCTGAGTTGTGGCCGTAAGGTGGTTAGTGCCTGTCATGGCGGCAACCCCCATACTCGCTGGTGGACACCAGCAGTAAGGGATGCCGTCAAGCTGAAGGAGTCCTATCGGGCCTTTATGGCCTGTGGGACCCCAGAGGCAGCTAATGGGTATCAACAGGCCAAGCGGAATGCAGCTTCGCTGGTTGCCGAGGCAAAAACTCGGGCGTGGGAAGAGTTCAGTGAAGTACCCTGAGGTGGCCTCTCCTATCTCTGTGGTTGAAGTCACCGATGTGGCCATGAAAGCCGACTTCCAGGCGGCTTCGGGGAAATTCTGGTCCACCATCCGACGTCTCAGGAGGGGGAAGCAGTTCACCACTAACAATGGTTACAGTGGGGATGGGGCGCTGCTGACTTCGACTCGAGACGTTGTGAACCGGTGGGCAAAGTACTTCGAAGACCTCCTCAACTAACACACTTTCCTTGGAGGAAGCAGCGTCTGAGGAGCCTGAGGTGGGCTCTCCTATCTCTGTGGTTGAAGTCACCGATGTGGTTAAAAAGCTCCTCGGTGGCAAGGGGTTGATGAGATCCACCCGGAATTACTCAAGGCTCTGGATGTTGTGGGGCTGTCCTGGTTAACACGCCTCTGCAACATCGCATGGTCAGCGGGGAGAGTGCCTCTGGGTTGGCAGACCGGGGTGGTGGTCCCTCTTTTTAAAAAGGTGGACCGAAGGGTGTGTTCCAACTACAGAGGGATCACACTGCTCAGCCTCCCTGGTAAGGTCTATTCAGGGGTGCTGGTGAGGAGGGTCCGTCAGGAAGTCGAGCCTCAGATTGAGGAGGAGCAGTGTGGTTTTCGTTTTGGCCGTGGAACAGCTCTACACCCTTAGCAGGGTCCTCGCGGGTCTCTGGGAATTTGCCGAACCAATCTGTGTTTTGTGGACTTGGAGAAGGCATTTGACCTTCGGGGAGTTCTGTGGGGGGTGCTTTGTGGGTATGGGGTACCGAACCCCCTGATACGGGCTGTTCGATTACTATACCACCAATGTCAGAGTTTGGTTCGCATTGCCGGCAGTCAGCTGGAATCAATTCCAGTGAGGGTAGGACACTGCCAAGGCTGCCCTTTGTCGCCCTCATCTATGGTCACGAGCTATGGGTCGTGACCGAAAGAACGAGATCCCAGATACAAGCGGCCGAAATGAGCTTTCTCCCCAGAGTGTCCGGGCTCTCCCTTAGATATAAGGTGAGAAGCTCGGTCATCCGGGAGGGGCTCAGAGTTGAGCCGCTTCTCCTCCACATCGAGAGGAGCCAGATGAGGTGGCTTGGGCATCTGATTCGGATGCCTCCTAAACGCCTCCCTGGTGAGGTGTTCCGGGCACGTCCCACCGGGAGGAGACCCAGAGGATGACCCAGGACACGCCGGAGAGACTATGTCACCCAGCTGGCCTGGGAATGCATCGGGATCCCCCGGGGAGAGTTGGAAGAAGTAGCTGTAAAGCTACTGCCCCCGAAAGCATAAGCATAAGCAGTCGGAGATGGATGGATGGATGGGTTTGCGGGGTTCCTCGATAATGGATGGATGGATTTCTTCTGGTAATAATGAAGAATAATTATTCCTTTCCAAAATCATTTCACAGACAAACCATTCCATGGGTGAAACATTTCACACCAGCACCGCTCCCATTTTGGGGGTCAGCTACATAAACCCCCCCCCCCCCGAAAAAACCCAAATATTCATTTTAATCATTTATTGAACAGTTTGTTTGTTCCTTTATCCTCATGGTCAATCACTATTTAATGCAAAAACAATTTTTGTCGACTGCAGGACTCTACACTAACCTTTACACTGAAAGCACTGCAGCTACCAACTTTTTCAGTTGGTCGCACCAACATAGGATTTGGTCGGACCCATTTTACAACATGGACAAAATGACCAGATTTGATGATGTATAGTCATCCCAACTGGCATACCATAGTTTTGTATGATGTAAAGATAAGACAAATACAAATTATCCTTGTTGATTTGATTAATTTGCTTGTCCCTATAATCAGTAACAGATATCAGCTATTGGAAACCCCAATTGTAACCTTGACCACCCACATAATAGACAAAAAGGAAGGAGACATCTCAAACATGCTGCATAGGAGCCCTCAAAGACTGAGTTTGGATACCCCTGACATCGAGTCTTCAATAAACAAGATTGTGTGTTTTTAGAATGTGGGAGGAAACTGGGGCACCCAGAGGAAACTCACACAGGCGTGTGGAGAATCCACACAGGAAGGCCGTAGCACAGATTTGAACCCACAACCTCAAAACAGGCAGTTGTACTAACCAGTTGTACATCAGATGTGTGTGAATGCTTCTCTGCATTGTATTATCTGATGGGCCATTCACTGGTTACAGCAATTTCAGCAGAGAGTGTTGTTTGTTTCACCCTTAAAACAGTTGTTTGTTTTGCAGGGACACCTCTGTCACAATGATAAGTCATTCTCCCAGCAGAAGCTATGACACATCAGTGGTGGCCCGCATTCAAAAAGAAGAAGAAGAGATACTAATGGCGAATCGCCGATGTATGGACATGGAAAGCAGGTATTTTCGAAATTTCTGTATTTTTCTTGATAGCTATCAGTAATGCAGAATGTAGACTATTACTCTCTGTAAAAAATGTAGACGTTTCTAGACGTTTCTTCAATCCTTTAAATTAACATGACTTTTCACTGTCCCTTCACAGCGATTAATTACGAGTGAGAAATTACAAACATTATTGGTCAGAGTAAATTGGTCACAGTAATCTTTTGACACAATCAGTTATGATGTAATCATAATCAAACTAAAAAATCATGGCATTTGAAGCATTGTGTTTCACTGGATTTAACACTATTTACTGACAACCATGTGTCAAATTGGGTGATTCATCATAAATAATCTCCTGTCTTGATGAAACACTCGAATCAAAATTAAGACTGAAATCAAGGCTGGCCAGGGGTAGGTTTAACTTCCAAACTAAGGCTGAATCGTTCACTCTGCATGATGAAAATGGATTTCCTTGACTACATCAATGATGCTGCCAGTGTCACATGACAAGTCAAGTCAACAGTATTTATAGAGCACTTTCAAACAGCCATCGCTGCATACAAAGTGCTGTACATGGAGCAATTTAACATACACAATAAACAGTAAGACGAATCGGCAATAAAGGCGGTAGAAAGCACCAAGCAGTAAAATCAAGAACAAATCTAATTCATGCTGAGTCGAACGCCAAAGAATACAAGTGAGTTTTGAGGAGGGCTTTAAAGATGGGCAGCGAGGAGGCTTGCCGAATGTTCAGTGGGAGGTCATTCCAGAGAGAGGGACCAGTAACAGAAAAGGCTCGATCCCCTCTGAGCCTCAGTTTAGTTCTTGGTACTTCTAACAAAGACTGGTCCAAGACAGTTCAATTTGTACCCAGTAGCAGACATAACACAAAAGTTGAAAATCTACTGAAACACAACGTAACTAAAAAAAGGGGCTGCATGCAGAAGACAGCTGATGCGATGACTGGGTGAAAGCTTGACATACTGACCACACGTGTTAAGCCTCTTCCACATGATGGTAATGGAGGAAGTGTCTAACACGGTGATTCTTAACCCATTTAATCCCACATTTTTCCCGGACATTTAAAAGTCAAAATCAGGTGTCAGGAGTATCCCTTTTAAGTAATCAGTAATAAAAAAAATTCTACAGCCCTGTAAACGAAATCATTGTTTGGTGAATCGGTTCGTCTCGGGGTTTCGACGGAGCCTCTGCTATAGAGGTTAAGGCACACCTGACTCAACATGTAAATTAGTTATGACACGCCCGCTTGGCCATCACTGGCTGGTTCATTTTGTGCACAATTTAAAAAACGTATACTTATGTCTTGCGGCCCGGTAGTCCAGTGGTTAGCACGTCGGCTTCACAGTGCATAGGTACCGGGTTCGATTCCAGCTCAGGCCTCCCTGTGTGGAGTTTGCATGTTCTCCCCGGGCCTGCGTGGGTTTTCTCCGGGTGCTCCGGTTTCCTCCCACATTCCAAAAACATGCATGGCAAGCTGATTAAACGCTCTAAATTGTCCCTAGGTGTGAGTGTGGGCGTGGATGGTTGTTCGTCTCTGTGTGCCCTGCGATTGGCTGGCAACTGATTAAGGGTGTCCCCTGCCTACTGCTCGGAGACGGCTGGGCTAGGCTCCAGCACCTCCCGCGACCCTAGTGAGGATCAAGCGGTTCGGAAAATGGATGGATGGATACTTATTAGAGCTGTCAGTTTAGCGCATTTTTATTGGCATTAATTTAAATGAATTTTAACGGGATTAATTTTTTTCTCGCGAGATTAACGAGGCACACGTCACAAGCGGATGTTACGTTGCTCTATAAATACACCAGAACAAAACAACAAGCGGGCTGCAGAAGTCCACGCCCATGTCTGTTTTGCCACCTACAGCAGCGCGAGACACCGAAAACGTTACTTAAAGAGTTTATGAATGGAAAGTTTACTTTTAAAAAGTTGCCAGATTGCTCCACTGACAAGACCAAAGTTAACTGTTGTTCTCTCTCTCTGTATCATACAGGTATACGATGTATGCCACTGACGCGATTGTTACTTGTTTGGAACTATTTTGTGTGGAAGGTTACAGTTTTCTGTGTCCATATAAATAAAGCAGCTGTAGCTTCTCTGTGTTCGTCTGACAGTGAACTGCAGTGGTAGCGACCTAGCAAAAGTAAAACGTCTCCAGTGTTGTCATCGAACCAAGTGTAGTGAATTCGAAATCAGGTCTACAATACAATACAATACAATACATGCTGATTTATATAGCACTTTCACAACAGCGGCAGCTGTAACAAAGCGCTTTACAAAACAGTTAACATAAAGTAAAATAATAAACACAACACATAACATAAAACACGGACAGTCGTGCAGTCCTAACCACTTTTCCGTCACACGCCTTGTTGTTTGAAGCAGTTTGAGATGAAAGAGGAGAGAATCAAAGTGTCCTTTAACCAGTGGATCAGAGACGTCATGCTCAAAATGTGCACACGTCGGCTACAAGCTAAGTTTCAAAGTCAACAAGAAGCTGTAGCATCCATTGACGAAAAAAGAGATTTGGTTTACTTCTCCTGTCCCATGGAAATCCATTTCAATTCCAAGCCCGTAGAGAGAATTCCGTGTAAAAAGGACCAACACAATCAACATAGCCTGACTGTGTTAGGGGGAGTGAAACCCCTCTCTTTCAGAATGGTTTGCCCCAGCAGCACGGGGGAAGTGCGTGCGCTTGTTTGTACGGCTGGCAGTTTTGAATACAGCGGCACATAACGAACACTGGTGTCCGGCGTCTCGTTATTCTTCAACAAACATACAGAAACAGACTGCTGTGTTCAAAGCAAACTTGAGAAAAACGAAGTATGCAACCATGGTTTAAATCCACTATAGGCTGATTACTAGTTTACCTTAGATGTGCACTTTATAATGTTATATTGCTCTGTTTTGATTTCATTAAAAAAAGCTGTTGTAGCAGCTGTTGTGTGAAAAAATATTTTTTTCACTGTTGTTGATGGATTGTGTGAGAGATTATGTGTGAATAACTGCTCCAATTGAAAAATGTTCATGTAAAATTGAAAATCGAAATTGTTATTTCAGTAAATATTTGCATTTGTGAAAAGGCTTTAACTTTCCCCTCAATGTTTCTCAGAATCAATCCCGCAATTGACAGGTAATCCTTCCAGGGTGTTCAGTGTCTCTTTTTACACTCTTCTAACTCAGTATAACCTGTTGTTTCTGACTAAGGATAAAGAATCTCCATGCCCAGATCATAGAGAAGGATGCGATGATTAAGGTCCTCCACCAGCGCTCCAAGAAGGAGCCAATCAAGTCAGATGTGCCATCTGCAATGAGGCCCTCCAAGTCTCTGATGTCGATCTCTAACGCTGGTCCTGGAAGTTCAGGAGTGCTCTCTCATAGCATTGGACTCAGTAGCTCAGCCATCATTGAAGAACGCAAAGATAACAGCTGGAAAGGGAGCCTAGGTAAGAGTTGATAAAGTGTTCTTCATTATGTGTATACTTTACAAACAGTGGGCTTGAAGTGTAATGGTGGTGAGGGTTTGCCATGCGCCATGGTCAAAATTTCCCATATTTTCCACTCCAGCAAAGTACCAATTCGTCCGTCAAAATTGCTCCGGCAAGACACGTAATAAAAGTCATGACGACAAAGAACAAGTGTCCGTTAGCAAATAATCCCACTAGCTTCTTCATAGATAAATTTCGTGTGTGATTTGTTGCAGTATTCAATCCGATGATGCATGAATTACATATGCCGGCGACATAGTCGTGAGGGTTAGCAAGCTAGCCCCTTGAATGGGACCCTGAATAGACGAAATATTTGATTGGTTTCTGCACTAAAAACCAACATCATTGCTCCCGAGTCATGCAACTTTGAGTTTACATGGCGCAATAACCACTTAATCAAGAGACGAGTCGTCATAGTAAGTCTGACTGTTTGTGTAAATCCCCCTGGCTTTACACACTATACACACTTCGAAGAGAACAGATCGTTGAAAAAGGATACTCAAATGGTTTCACAGAGGGCCAGGGTCACTTAGTGACGATTTTCCAAAACACAAAAATACTGAAGAGCACAGGTACGTTTGTTTTCGACCCATCTCCAATTTTATTTCATGTGTTTTTACACATTTTTCCATACAAATTCCGACCCTGATGTATATAACGTAATTCCACAATGCACACTGGCTAACATCTTTGTGATCATAGATTCTGTATGCAGTATGTATGCAGTAATCATGAATGTTATTATGATTGTAAACTGTAAATTAATCCTGAAAATTCTATCTGCCAAATATAGTTTATAACTTCCTGTACACAAACGTACTGCACAAAGTATGCCCGTAATAATAGCAACATAATTTAAACAAATATAACTCGTATAACGAAGGCAGTGGTTCTCAAACCTTTTACAGCTAGTACCACCTAAAAATGTCGTTTTACAAATGCCATTATAGTGGCCTTCATCAAAAATACAGTAACATAGTGGGCCTACGTGTTCATTAAAAAAAATTGGCATTTCTATTCCTAAAATATACTGTACCTTTCTTAAAATAACAATATTGTAAAACCTTTCAACATTGTTTAGTTCAAACATTAATACTGTGATGGAAATGATTACATTTAAATGTGTTGAAAAAATGTTGAGTAAAAAATCATGCTGCAAAAACAAACCCTGAAAGACATTACATTATTTTTTTTCTAAATACATAATGTCAGAACACATGTTGAAAACATGCAAAGACTGAGATTAATTTAGTCCTGAAATGCGGAGACATAAAACCCATTTTCATTATCCCAGCTATCCAGATTTTTTGGGGCAGTGCAGGCAAGCTGACAACCAAGGAACAGCTTCTTTGTACCACTGCAACATGCACTTAGCCATCAAGCCACCAACACAGGAAAAAAAACATCTTCCCTAAAGTTTTGCGTTAATCGCGCAACAATGGCCTTGCCATGTGTACAAATGTGCAGCGCACATAACAAGAGAGCGGCAAAACAAGCTTAAGTTTCTCCAGGTGATATTTATTCTGTTTAGTCTTCATGACCCAGTGCCAAGCCTGGTGGTGGTAGTCAGTAGTCTTACAAAAAAATCAAGGTAAATTGTTTTTCTCCTCCAGGGGTTCTGCTCAGTCAAGAATTTCGCCCAGACTCTCTCAGGACAGAATCTATGACATCATCTCCCTCCCCGGTATTTCCTACGACACAAACGACAGCAGTTCACTCGAAGACAGGCAGTAGGGATAGCTGCACACAGACGGACAAGAATCAGAGTCAGGACACCAGTAAGCCTGGCACCCCAGCCCTTCAGAGTATGATGATGCCAAACCGATTGTCCAGCACCAGCCCCCTCTACATCACTGAGCGTGGCACTGGTAAGACAAACTGAGCATTATGTTCATTTTTCTAATACCGTATTTTCACGACCATTCGCCGCAGCGTATGGTTGGGGGCAGTCTCATTAATGGGTGCTATTTCTGTATTTTACACATAGACAAAACGCACTGTATTATTGGCCGCAGTTTTAAAGTGGTAAAACATACGCCAGCTTAAACATACGGCATGCATGCGCGCACGCTAAAACCACGTTAGCTTGAAGCATACGGTAGCATGCCAAGACATACAGATACAAGCTAAAACACGTTTTTAAAAAGGCAACGGAAGCAAAACTGAGTTCCATTATATTTTATATAGCCATTGTACAATGTACTCACGGTTTTCGATCAATCATCACCCAGAAATCCATCAAAGTCCTCATTCTCTGTATCAGAATCGAACAATTTGCAAGTACCGGTAATCCATCCAAAACGTCGTGTTTCCTCTCATTGTTAGAGTCACTCTCATTGCCATGTGGCTCCAAAGAAATGTGCCGGCTTTGCCAAAAACTCGAACAACAGTGCAAGCAGACACGTTCGTCAAAGCAGCCACAATCCATTCGCAAATTGTGGCGTAACTCGCCCAGCGCTGCCTCTCACTCTTTGTAAAGTTGTGTTTGTCATCTATTATTCATTGTTCTCATGCCGTTCGCAACTTTACTTTGAATGCCCGGTCGCAACTTTACTTTGAACGCCCGGTTGATGCCGATGTTCAGCGGTTGGAGTTGTTTAGTCAAGCCTCCGGGAATAACGGCTCAGAGTTCATTTGCTTGACTTGGTTTTTCACCGCTGCTGTTAGATGGGCACACGTGCCAAAAGCATAACCGATGGCTTGAAGTTTGAACTGAGCTTCGTAGGCGTGTCTCTTTGTAGAATTTATTTTCGGGGGTTCTTAGAAACGAAAACCGAAGTTGTTTTGCAACAATGCACATTGCCACACTCTATACAGGTGTTGGTACCTGCTTGGGGCGTCCATTTAGCGTCCACTTACACGCCCGCCCTTCACTCATTGGCGGACTTCTACCCCGCATGCCTGTCCTCTCTCACGTCTATGTCTGCCTTCTCTCTCTCTCTCTCTCTCTCTCTCTCTCTCTCTCTCTCTCTCTCTCTCTCTCTCTCTCTCTCTCTCTCTCTTTCTCTCTTTCTCCCTCTCCATATATGTATATATACACGCCCACCCTTCACTGATTGGCCGACTTCTTTGCCACATGCCTGTCCAGTCACTTCCGCCTTTTCTCTATATAAACAGCATGTCGGCTGTCAGTCAGATTTTGGAACTCAGCGCATACACAAGACGCTCCGCATCATAAGGCGTCCTGTCCATTTTGGAGAAAATTTAAGACTTTAAATGGCGCCTTAGAGTCGTGAAAATACTGTATTTATTCACATACAACTATGTTTTTCAATGCTCTGCGTCGACACGCACCTGTTATATAGCTAGGTTTTAGTGATGTAAAAAATACCAAGATTATTTATTTTTCCACCAATGTGAACTATAATACATATGAAATTGTAGAATGCGTTTGTAGAAAAACGCAGCAATTTTCAGAAAGGTGATAATGCAGCATGATGCACCAAAATGATGATTCAACTGACTTTTGTTTTAATTTATATTGTTTAATTTTGTTTGGCAAGATGTTTCATTGTATTTTCAATTTTTGTAATGTTGTAACATTCATTTAAAAAAAACATTTTCATGCTTGAATTATACCTTATACTGTTCTGCGCCATAGAAAATTAATTTTGAAAGGAAATAATGAATCCATGTTTTCTTACAAGTCTGTCTTAGTTTACTCACTTATGTTGAGATCTGTATGAAGATTGTGTTGTCTTCGAGTTGTGTTGAAGCCTCACGATTTGATCGAAAATTATTTATCGCTTTTTTGGAATGATCCAATTCAATATGATAGGCAATTTAAATTTTATATTTTGATACACAAAAGTTATTCTAATTAAAAGGTAACTCCAAATAACCAACATATTTTTAATTGAATTTTATTTTCAAACCAGCTCAGCTTTACTAATTCCCAATATTAAAAGAAAAAAGAACAGATAACTGAAGAATAGTCAACGTTGTCATGTGGAACAACAAAATGTATATGATTAAACTGTTCTGTACAGTGGTACCTCTACTTACGAATGTCTCTTCATACGAAACTTGCAAGTTATGAAAATCCTCAACAGGAAAATATTATCTTGTTTTGAAAGAAATTTAAAGATACGAAAGGTAAAAATTGTTAGGTTAATGCTGGTAATCTGATGTTAAGAACACATCAGGAACAGGAAGACTCAGGAGGCAGGCATGGTTGTCTTTCTTGCAAGAGAGAGCGCGCTAAAACATGTCTCGGTTCACAATCTCAGAGCAGCTCTCCAGCTGGCTGTGCAATGTAAACTGTTCCAGTCTCCAGGGTAACTCTGAAGAGAGCGCGTTTGTCTCATTGCATTTATTGGAAGGATTTCTCTGATACACGATCTTCTAACAAGTGTGAGGAGTATTTTCACATTCCACAACAGTTTCAGTAAAGGGGAGTTTCAATAAGAACACACAGTTCATTCCTGAGATGTCGTCAAACGGCCCCTACTGGATGTCGATGGCCCACAAACACAACTTCCACAATGTCCCTCTCATGGTGTCCTGGGTTGATGTTATCTTCTCATAAGCAACAGTAAATTTGACCAGAAGCCGTTCACTTAACAACAAGATATTGTCTTAAAAGCTCGAACAGGAGCAGCCTAAGCTCTCCAGGTCCGACAAGTCTACCATAATCAACCTACCCCATTGTCTATGAGGTATTTGCGAGGTTTCACTCTGAAACAGTTTTTAAAGTTACACAGAGAGTAAATATGGGATAACAGAATTACATTTATTCCAACAAAAACACAGTACTCGCAGCTGTGAGTTTCCTGAACGCAACATACTTATAGCTGCTCTGCCATTGGCTATTACGTACCATCTTCTTGGCATGCCATTGGCTAAGAGGGACCTCTACCTTATGTGTCTATGTGTGTAGATAGATAAACAGATAAATATGTGTCTGTGCTGCATCCTCGTCATTCGCCCCTCAGGCCATGAGGTGTTACGTTTTACGTCAATGTGAATCACCAGAAAATGTTCCCTAGTACAGTGATCGCTCACTATGCTGATGTTTGCCTTGGACATTTTCGAAGGATTGCAAAAAGTAGACAAAAGCAAATGTCCTTCGATCAGTCCTTCACAAAACGCCAGGCAAAAACCACTTCTGAGAGAGAAGATGAACTAAAAAGGGCAAAAATGAGGAGGACGCAGTTAAAAGTTAAATGACCATTATTTTTATTCTTCACTCTATTTCTTTGTATTTTTTTTACATTATGCACACCTCTCATTTATTGTGCAATAATCTAATTGTAACATGTATGTACATATTTTGATGCCTTTTTATGCTTTCAGTTGAAAAAAAAAGTCTCCATGTGAGTAACCTGGCTCAGCGCAGGTGCTGGTGAATTTTGTAATCTAGACCACTTTGCTTTTGAAATAAGGCATCTTAAGTCAGCTGACCATTTTACCACAAATTATTTTCAATGTTTCGCACCAACTAAAAAGTGTGAGTTTGAGAAAATTCTCCCTTTTTCCTGAGCTACTGTGTGTTGTGTCATGAAACAACTGCTTCGGGATCATTATCGAACAAGCGAATCCTCTCAACACTTGCCGAAATTCATGGAACATGTAGTTCACCATTTCAACTGTTTCCTCTCATGGTCTTTTCATTTTAGGGGATTTCAAATGCAAAGCAAAGCTTGTCATATGTCTTATTCCTTATAAACACACAGCAATGCTAAAATGCTACCTGCTCAAGTGAAGTTGCTCAAAAGTTTTTAAAACCTTATTGTATTTAATGCTTTTCAACACAAGAAATGCTCAGTTTTAGGTTAAATTTGTTTCAAATTTCCCCACTGAAAATGTTTCGTGACCATAAAGTACATTTTGCTGCTATGCACAATTTGGATTTCAGAAATGAAGTAGTTTTATTTTAAAAATAGGAAACCAATTGGTTTTGGTTGTCAGATGTATTTTGATAAAGTAAAAATATTTCCCTGAATCCATGATTATTCTCCAGAATTTTCAGTAGGACACTTGAATATTGACATATTCGATAGCTGCCTAGTTATATTCAGACAATGGATGGATGTACACGCAAGTGTCTGATGCTGCAGGTACTTAACACAGGTTACTGAGCCCCCACTGATGGGCTAACCCGGTGTGTGGATATAAAAAAAAAGTAAAACAACTTAAACAACCAAGTACAGTTTAAACTCAAAAGCAGTACAGTACTTGATAAGTAAAGTTATATCTGTCTCTTGAGTGTGCTTGAGTGTTCTGAACAGGGAGTCTCCTACTGTGGAGAAAACTCTGGCTTAGTTTGATAAAAAAACATACATGCGGTTATTTTGTAATGTTAGCTGGTGTCATGATTTGGTTTAGGGACCAACAGGTGACACTGTAGGGCTCCCCCGGCAGCTGCACACCTGTTGGTCATAGGTAATTAGGGCTTTAAAAGGACTCCCAGCCCGAACACTCACTGTCGGGTCATTGTTTGCTCTTGCTGCGGTCATGTTTGTTTGTTTGCTGTTCCTTTGCTGCTGTCATGTTTGTTCTAGTAGTGTTTTGTTATTGATAGTTTTTTGTCTAAGTTATGGTATTTGTTTGTTACTTTGAACTTTGTTTTAGATTTAGTTTTCTTGTTTTAAATACAATTCGTCAAGTACACCCTGCTCGTCCCTCCTGCCTGCTTTTAGGGGTCCACCACCACCTTCCTACGTGACAGAATGACCTGACCACCTGGACCCCGCAGGTACTAAGGACTGGTCCCTATTCCACCATGTGCCTGGCGGAGCGCGTCTGCGGCCGACACCCCTTTCCCTTTCAGGCAGCGCTGGTGATGCGACTGTCCTGTTTTCGTCTTGTCAAGCCGCATCTACGGTGGGCCGTCCGCGTCCATGTTGAGCCGAGGCTCGTCACGTGTCTGTTCGAGTTCGAGTCACATTCACGTCAACGACGAGCCGTGCCACTTCCACGCCCACGTCAGGCCGAGCCCCTGTTTACGTCCGGCTGTTCCATGTCCCCCGTTACGTCGAGCTCCGTCCAAGTCAGGTCACGCCTAGCCGAAAGATTGCCGTCGCTTTTGTTCCTGTTCCCTGGCGAGGTGAAGGTCACCGTCGCTTTTGTTCCTGTTCTCCGGCGAGGCAAGGGTTGACGTCGCTTTAAGTTCCTGTTCCCCGGCGAGGCAAGCCTTTTGGACAACTTTGGGACGTCTGGGATCCGTCCCATGAGGGAGGAGTACTGTCATGATTCGGTTTAGGGACCAACAGTAGATTAATTTGTTTAAGTCATGGTATTTGTTTGTTACTTTGTTTTGGATTTAGTTTTCTTGTTTTAAATACAATTCGTCAAGTACACCCTTCTCCTCCCTCCTGCCTGGACAGCTGGCACCTGCAATTTCAAATTGAATCATATAATCTTGATCTATTTTATGTTCTTGTTCGTATTTTTGTAGATGGACCTGTGTTTCAGAGCAGCACTCTGGAGCGAAGGGTCCCTATCCAGACCCACCCACAGCAACATCCCTCAGCCAGAGCCACCCACCAAGAAGTGGACAAGGACATGATGGAGATTCTCATCTGACCCCATTAGCTCTTCCAAATGAGTGAATGGGCGGCAATGAGTTGGTGGTCCCACGCATCCACAGCGACACGCTCCCCAAACCTCTAGTCGACAAATTTATTCGGTGCACGTTAAGCGCCAGATCAATAACAGAATAATGCACATGCTGAAGCGGCACATTCTTTGAGAAAGGTCTGTCCCTCCCTAAATATGAAAAAAAAATTTTTTGACTTATGCATAACGAATGCCAGCTTGGAAAGGTTCACTTTGCGTACTTTCTAATGTGGTTATAAAGCAAACTGGCGGGCCAAATTTTTACCTCAGTGGTTTGTGCTCTGTGCTCCAACAGCGCGTTTTGGTCACTGCAAGAGAAAAACGGCAACAGTTACACATGTCCGTCGCCGGGAGTGAAATGAAATCAAAATGAAAATCTGCCATGTTCGAAAAGAAATGTTTACACATGCTGCCCACACGCCTCCCCACTCATTGACCAAAAAAATCAAATCGGGGGCTATCAAAAGCGGTCGTTGGCATCTTCTGTGCTTGGCACGCCCCTGAACTCGATACAAAAATAATGTACTGTATATATTTTCTTTGTGAAGCACGTATCACAGCTTTTACACATTTCACTAATTCCTTTTATTTTTGTTAATTGGAAAATGCCTCTTTCTGTCCCAATAATAATGCTTCAATCAAACTATTGTTTCAAAACATCATGGAGTAAACAGTTCAAAAAACTCATATGTCCACATAAAGAGCAAACACTGTCCACTATCACATTTTAAAATCACCTTTGCTTTTGGGCTGCACTTTGTCGACTGATTTGTCAGTAACCAAGCAGCAAACAAAACACACAGGTCAAATGTTTAATTAATATGCTGAATCATCAGATTACTACACATAATAGTGAAAACAGCATTAAATAACACATATGTTAGTGTAGGGGTGCCCAAACTTTTTTGACCAAAGATACGCACGCACCCACTTACACACGCATGCCATGATGAGCAATAGCCTGACGCCGAGTCATGCGACCCACTTTGGCAGCTTGTTAACGATCGTAGATCACGCTACCATTTTAAAATGCTTCTCTCGGCCCTCCAGATTCCCATCCTTTGCCCGTCGTGAATTGTACAAAACAAACTCTGAATGAGAATAATGATAACGATAAAAGATATAGCGCAACAACTCTGATCACAAGCTGCAATTGTAGACTGCTCAGCGCTAACAATTTCCAATGTTCGTGGTACTTTTTGTAAAAGTGAGACTGATAGAATGATTAGGGTGCAGTGTGCATTAACACATAAAATACAGTATACAGGATTACTAACATACACTGAGACACAAATTTTGGGTTTTTTTTTCCCCCTCTACACCCCTCGGATCTGTCATGTTCCGTATTCGGAAGCAGGTGGCGCGCGTTCATTTCTGCTGGCCGCACACCTGCTGCCTATTTGTCAGCGCCTACGTTTATTAATGATTGCTTATTCGTATTTCCTTGCCGTTTTCTGCAAGCGTTTTCTGTTGTTGCCTTTCCTTATTTTCCTGGTTCTCATTTTTACCAGCGCTTTCTGTTATTTATTAGACGGTGTTTTTTGTTACAATAAATATTGTTTAGACGAAGTCCTTGTCAGTGTCTGCTATTTCGGGGATTCACCTATTTTAGTTTTCTCTGTTACGTACGAAGCAGTTCCCTTTTTCTGCTTCGTGCGTAACGTGACAGAATACTCCGGCCACCATGGATCCCGCAGACATTGGGAAGGTCTTGTCGGCTCTGTCCCATCAAGAGCAGCTTAGGAGTCAGCAGGACCAAGCCCTTTCAGAGCTCCGCGGCGCGGTTTCCATGCTGGCTCACAAGTTCGATGATTACGAACCTCGCGTAGTAAAATTAGAAGGACGGAGAGCACCTACCCCGGAGGTCCGACATGTTACACAGGAGGTACCCGTCCAGTCCCCTCCATTTAATAGGGAACCAATGCTTCCACACCCTCCACGTTATGGAGGCGAGCATGGTCAGTGCGGGCACTTCCTCCACCTGTGCTCGCTGGTTTTTGACCAGCAGCCTTCCGCCTATGTCAATGATAATGCGAAGGTCGCATATATCATGAGCCTATTGGCTGGTTGGGCGGCGTCTTGGGCAATTGCAGTGAGCGAAGCACAACCGAACCTCTGGTCCTCCTTCCCCGACTTCGTGGCGGCGTTTCGCAGGGTGTTCCATCATCCTGTGCGGGGAAGAGAGGCTATTAGAGCTCCGCCAAGGAAGACAATTCGTGGCGGACTATTCCATTGACTTTCGCATTTTGGCCGCCCAAAGTGGCTATGACGAGCGGGCGCTGTGTGGCTTGTTTCGTCGCGGACTAAACAATACGCTTAAAGACGAACTGACCACCCGCGACACCAGTTCCAACCTGGAGGAGTTGATCGATCTCTCTCTGCTCCTGGACAACCGCCTGAGAGAGCGGAGCCGAGAGCACGGAAGTGGTTGGTTCCCGTTCCAGCATACAGCGGACCACGGTGCATCACACGAGATCACTCAAACAACTGGGTCCGGGGACCACCCCAGCGCCCGGAGGGCTGCCGCCAGGGAGGAGCCGATGCAGCTGGGGGGCGGAAGTTCCAGTCCGGAGGAGAGACTGCGCCGGTTCGAGGACCAGGCATGTTCCAGCTGTGGTCTACAAGGACATCGAGCCGCATTCTGCCCATCGGAACCTCAACCGCCTACGCCCGTTGAGTACTGTGAGTCACGACCCCGCGCTGAATCTCGAGCACCTCAGAGAGTCGACTCTCGGCCGGGACACCCCAGGAGACTTGAACTCGAGGGAGAGATCTACGGGGCGTCTCGGGCACGACAGATCAGGGCTCTGATAGACTCGGGTTCCGATGACTGCTTACTGGACACAGACATTGCCTCAGAGATAGGCTGTTTGACCGAGGAATTAGCCAAAAAGAAACGGGTTCACGATCTCGATGGGCGCCTTCTGGAGGTGGTAACTCAGATCACCGAACCCCTGAAGCTCAGATTATCAGGGAATCACGTTGAACACCGATGTTTTTATCTGATGCATTTCCGAGCAGTTCCTGTTATTCTCGGCTTGCCCTGGCTCAAGACAGACAACCCGATTATCTCATGGAACCGCCCGGCCATAGAAATATGTAGCCCGTTTTGTCATGAGCATTATTTGCGGTCGGCCGTAGCGGGGCATATGCGTGTCTGTAACAATGCCCCTGAAGTCATCTGCCTTGACGGGGTGTCTAGTTACTATCACGACTTGAAACAGGTTTTTAGCAAGGATTGCGACCGATCTTTGCCTCCGCACTTTCCGTACGACTGTGCCATAGACCTGCAGGTGGGCGTCCCGCAGCCGAGCTCCCGATTATATCAGGTGTCTCGTCCAGAACAAGAGGCATTGAGGGACTATATTAATAGCTCGCTCGCTGCAAGTCTTATCAGACCATCACGATCACCGTTAGGTGCCGGGTTCTTCTTCGTAGAGAAGAAGGACAAGTCGTTGCGGCCGCGTGTGGATTATCGTGGGCTAAATGACATTACGATTAAAAATAAATACCCCCTGCCGTTGTTAGATTCCGCTTTTGCTCCCTTTCAATCGGCCACCATTTTCTCAAAATTAGACTTGATCTGGTTCGCGTGCGTGAAGGGGACGAATGGAAGATGGCTTTTAAGACCCCATTAGGGCATTTTGAATATTTAGTCATGCCTTTCGGTTTGACTAATGCTCCCGCTGTCTTCCAGAGGCGAGTCAACGACGTGTTGAGGGACATGCTGAATGTATTTTGTTTTGTTTACCTCGATGATATTTTGATTTTCTCCCGGTCATTACAGGAGCACAAACAGCATGTCAGGCTCGTTTTACAACGTTTATTAGAGAACAGGCTCTTCGTCAAGGCAGAGAAGTGTAAGTTCCATGTACAAACCATCTCGTTCCTGGGATTTATCATTGAGCAGGGTAAGCTGAGAGCCGACCCCGTAAAGACCAGGGCAGTGGTGGAGTGGCCTACACCCACCAGCCGCAAGGAACTACAACGCTTCTTGGGGTTTGCCAACTTTTGCAGAAGATTCATCCGTAACTATAGCCAACAGGCTCTTCCATTAACCAGGTTGACTTCTGTTAAGCTCCCGTTCAAATGGCACCCGGACGCAAACACAGCGTTCACAAACTTAAAAAGAGCCTTCACTAATCCACCTGTACTGCAACATCCTTATCCTGACCACCCGTTTGTCGTAGAGGTGGACGCCTCGGATTCAGGAGTGGGGGCAGTTTTGTCTCAACGTTCTCCGGTTGACCAGAAGCTGCACCCCTGCGCCTTTTTCTATCGTCGTCTCAGTGCCGCCGAGGCGAATTACGACGTGGGAAACCGTGAACTTTTAGCTGTGGTTGCAGCACTACATGAATGGAGACACTGGCTCAAGGGGACTAAGGAACCCTTCACTGTTTTTACAGACCATAAAAACCTGGAGTACATTCGGTCCGCTAAAAGACTGAATTCGCGACAGGCCCGGTGGGCGCTTCTGTTAACGCGATTTAATTTCACCCTCACATATTGTCCCAGATCCAAAAATACCAAGCCTGATGCCCTCTCCCGCCTCCACGATCCCGTGGAAAAGGACCCCACACCAGGATCCATCCTTTCCGAAAATTGCATCCTGGGGGCTTTGAGGTGGGAGATCGAGCGGAGGATTCAGGAGGCTCAAAATGGGGCCCAAGTCCCGGCTGAATGTCCCGCAGAGAAGCTGTTTGCGCCTCCATCACTGCGGTCGGAGGTGTTACAGTGGGGGCATGTGTCCAAGGTGGCTTGCCACCCCGGGGTGAACCGGACATTACATCTCGTCTCCCAGCGGTTCTGGTGGCCTGAGCAACAGAAGGATGTCATGGAATACATCAACGCATGTTCGCGTGTGCCTGCGGCAAGGCCTCGCATCGGCCTCCGGCTGGATTGCTCCAACCTCTACCCATTCCTCCTCGACCTTGGTCCCACATCGCCCTAGACTTCGTCACGGGTCTTCCGCGGTCCCGTGGGCATTCCGTCATTCTCACCATTGTGGACCTCTTCTCTAAATCGGCCCACTTCGTCCCGCTATCCAAGTTGCCGTCAGCATTGGAGACCGCCGACCTCCTCGTCAAGCATGTTTTCCGTCTCCATGGCATCCCTCTGGACATTGTATCCGACCGGGGACCCCAGTTTGTGTCCAGAGTGTGGAAGCGTTTCTGCCGGGCCATGGCGAGTTTGACGTCGGGATACCACCCGCAGTCCAATGGGCAGGCGGAGCGCGCTAACCAGGATCTGGGGGCGGCCCTCCGTTGTGTGGGTCTCCACCGCCCCTCGTCCTGGGCTGACCACTTGCCGTGGGTGGAATATGCTCACAACACCCTCGTCTCTTCAGCCACTGGGCGGGTCCCCTTTCATGACGGCCTACGGGTATCAGCCACCGCTGTTCCCGTCCCAGAAGGGACAGGTGGAGGTTCCGTCGGTGCAGTTCCACCTCAAACGGGCCCATCGCATGTGGAGGGAGGCCAGGTCCGCATTGTCCCGCACCGCATCCAGGAACCGGCAGATCGCAGACCGTCTGCGACGCCCTGCACCGACCTATGTGGTGGGGCAGAAGGCGTGGCTGGCTACGAGGGACCTGCGCTTGGCCAGCACGTCTGGCAAGCTGGGGCCCCGTTTTACTGGACCGTTCGTGGTGGACTCCGTCATCGGCCCCGTCACAGTGAAGCTCCGGTTGCCAGCCTCCATGAAGGTCCACATGAAGGTTCCACGTCTCGCTGATCAAGCCAGTAGCGACCTTTCATGTTCCGTATTCTGCCGGCCGCACACCTGCTGCCTATTTGTCAGTGATTTCACCTGCTATATCTAGGCGCTCCGGCGGTGGACTCATTGCCGGAATATTTCATGCCGTGCCACTGCTGTTGCCCATATTCGCAAGTTATTGTTCGCTTACCATTTACGGTCGGTTACATTTTCTTCTTCCCATAGGGATTAGGCTAAGCGCCTACGTTTAATAATGATTGCTTATTCGTATTTCCTTGCCATTTTCTGCAAGCGTTTTCTGTTGTTGCCTTTCCTTATTTTCCTGGTTCTCGTTTTTACCAGCACTTTCTGTTATTTATTAGACGGTGTCTTTTGTTACAATAAATATTATTGTTTAGACGAAGTCCTTGTCAGTGTCTGCTATTTCGGGGATCCACCTATTTTAGTTTTCTCTGTTACGTACGAAGCAGTTCCCTTTTCCTGCTTCGTGCGTAACGTGACAGGATCGACATGGGATCAGTCCTTTATCTACTGGTCGATCGCGATTGACGTAATGGGCACCCCTGTTTTAGTGTTTGCAACATCAACTGAACACCATCCATCCATCCACCCATTTATCCCAGAGTCCGGCCACCCGCGGCTGCGGAGTCGCATGCGGCTCTTTCATCCTGATGTTGCGGCTCTGCGCGGCTTGGGAAAATAAATTCTAAGTGTCCTATTAAAGTGTATGTTATTTGTTTCAAAAACATGGATCACTTCGTTATGTTATGTGACTGTACACTAAGTGGCAGTGTATGAAAATACTGTCGACAGGAAAAAGGAAGGAGAGGAGTTCTGTCATGGTGACTGACTATAGTGAATTGGATGAACTAGTTTTGTGCTGTTAATAGCCTGTTAAAATAATGCAGTGTAGCCCAGGAAAAAGGAAGGAGAGGAGTTCTGTCATGGCGACTGACTATAGTGAATTGGGTGAACTAGTGTTGTGCTGTTAAATAGCCTGTTAAAATAATGCAGTGTTGGGCTACACTCTAGCCTAGTTATTCAGCCTCCCGAAAGCACAACCTCTTTCCCCAGACCATTGTGCAATTTCGGTGATCAGCATTGCTCTTCTTCAGGGACCTTTGTGAGCACTTGATGTTCTAAGCAGGAAGATTTGCCAGGCGGCATGCACGGAAAGCCCAGCGACACCAAAACTTTACAGTATCTGAACATAGTATTTTATTTGTTTATTTGTTGTTGTTGTGTTTGTTTAATTGTAGTTGTTAAATTGTCAGAATTTTGTGATCTTGAAATCTTAAAATAAAATCATTTATATATTGTATTATTTTGTTGTCACCCAAAATATGCTTCTTACTGCCTTATTGGTACAAGCAGATGCCATTCAAAGTGGTATATGTAAAAATAATGTGAAAACACGGTGGAAAAATCAATGTATTCAACCTTTGCGAATGGGAACTTGTGACGGATGCTGGTGGCTTCGCTTATCTTGACGGCGAGTATCATGTGGCATTGCTAGTCCACTCGTAAAAATCCGTGGCTGCCATGCATATATTGTAGTCAATTATGACCCAAAACAATCAGCCTTGGTTTCAACGGACCATAACATCTTCTCATGTGTTTTGTTCATGTTCTATTAAACCAACTCCCTATGATGCCTTGTCCTTTGTTGTCATATAGTTATTGCCCATATAATTGTCTTGGATGCAATATGGCAACCACGTTTCCCTTCGAATACCAAGTGTCCTGAGTGATTTTAATTCACAATGCTATTAAGTGCTCTGTGTAAAAATGAATTTGTATTCAGTGCCCACCTGTGACATGCGCATTGGCCGTGGAATGTGTTTTTTCTTTCTTACTTCCAACTTTGCATCCAACCAATTTACTTAATTTTTGAAAAGTATGGCATATTGCCGCTGCTGACTTTGCATTTATTTTTCATGACATTGCTTTCATCACTTCGGCAAGATCTTTGTAATAACACTCCACCTCACATATAATCAATTCACTATGCATGTCAGTAGCTGCCACAGTTCACAGTAAAGAGCCAGCAACCATCTCAGAGCTATGCCTATACATTCATAAGGTGCTTTGGATTGACAATGAATGGTTGAATAGAAGTGTTAAAGGTTACACTATAATACGAACCTTGTGGTGCACTTAACCAGGTAGATGTGGGATTTTGTACGTATACATACATAAACATTTTATATAAATACTTTCAACATGTTTATAATTGGGACCCCATATGTATTTCAGTTTCTTTGGCAACATTAGTCATGCTGATCAACCAATTGTAAATTCTGCTGCACAGTGTTATGGATAGGTGGTTTGCTGTGTTGGACCAAATCTATTTTTCTACCTTTTAGTAGTTTTTTTGGCACTGGTTGTATTTTTTACCCCCAGTTATTTTGCAACAACTGCAAAGAGATCATGTGTTTTAACTTGCACTCATGTTTTATTGTTTAGATTTTTATTATTTAGAATCATTTTAAATATATCACTACGTTTGGGTCTGCCAGGACGGACCGGCATCTTCCCCTACCATCGGAACCTACTCACCACCAGGTGGTGTCAGGTGACAGCTCCGTCCCTCTCTTCACCCGAGTGTCCAAAACATGAGGCCGCAAATCCGATGATACTACCACAAAGTCGATCATTGAACTGCGGCCTTGGGTGTCCTGGTGCCAAGTGCACATATGGATACCCTTATGTTTGAACAAGGTGTTCGTTATGGACAATCCGTGACGAGCACAGAAGTCCAATCATGAAACACCACTCAAGTTCTGATCGGGGGGGCCGTTCCTCCCAATCACGCCTTTCCAGGTCTCACTGTCTTTGCCCACGTGAGCATTGAAGTCCCCCAGCAGAGCAAGGGAATCCCCAGCCGGAATACTCTCCACACCCTCCAAGGACTCCAAAAAAGGGTGGGTACGCTGATCTGCTGTTTGGTGCATATGCACAAACAACAGTCAGGATCCGTCCTCCCACCTGAAGGCAGAGGGAGGCAACCCTCTCGTCTACTAGTGTGAAGACGAGACGTCTGAGCACCTCTGGCTCCGGTGCCCGGCCTTCCTGGCCGAACGCCAGCACTACGGACTCGGCGAGACTCGAGATCAGGGTTTTCCAAAGTCAGTCCTGGAGGGCTGCTGTCCTACCTGTTTTCCAGCTCTCCCAGGGGCACCACACCTGGTTCACATCATCAGGATTGTTCTAATGCTGCTCCAGAGCTGGTTGATGATCTGATCATTTAATCAGGTGTGTTACAGCTGGGAGAGCTGGAAAACAGGCAGGACAGCGGCCCTCCAGGACCGACTTTGGACACCCCTGCTCTAGATGAACTTGCGCGTCTCCCACGGGCATCGCTGGCGCTTCTGCGGACTATCCTCCGGCGCTTGTGGTGATACAACAACAACCCACACTCTGTGCCTCTTACTGTGAGTAACTCCAGAGTGGAAGAAAGTCCAACCCCTCTCGAGAGAACTGGTACCAGAACCCACGCTGTGTGTGGAGGCAAGTCCGACTACATCCAGTCGGAACTTCTCTGCCTCACACAACAGCTCCATGTCTCAAGAGCGAGCTTCTGCAGCTGAGGATTGGACTGCCAGGGTCCCCACCTTTGGCAGCCGCCCAGCTCATATTGCACCCGACCCCTTTGGCCCCTTCCATGGGTGGTGAGACCATGAGAAGGGGGACCCATGTTGCCTCTTCGGGCTGAACCCGGCCGGGCCCCATGGGTGCAGGCCCGGCCACCAGGCGCTCGCCAACGAGCCCCACCTCCAGGCCTGGCTCCAGAAGGGAGCTATGGTGACCCGTGTCCGGGCAAGGGAAACTGAGTGCCATAAGGGCCGTTCACACGGCACACATTTGCTCCGGTGCTGCACCGAGATAGTTTGTTGCAGGATATTTTGCACCGCAGCAAAATTGTGTGGAGCGTTCACACGTACAAAGCCGCTTGCGTTCACACGGCAGTTTCTGCTGCGGAGCAAAACGACAGAAAACAAACGAGCTGTCGTGTTGGTTCTTTTTAAAACGTATTGTATATACACAACAAAACGACTACTGGACCGGCACGTCCTTCTCCTTCTCGGTCTCCGTGCCTTCTGCTCGAGAGTGACCGCCCAAGAAAACGTAAATGAACGATGACTTCAATGACACTCAGAAAAGCAAACACTAATGCGCCAAACAGAAAATCAAGAGAGGAAATCACAAAATAAATTCTGTGGGGGGCGGGGGGTTGTGAACAAACAACAAAGGAACAAACAACTCCGAGACAGTCCAGTCTCCTACAAAAGGAAAGATGTTACTAGCCAAGTCTTGTGTCGTTATGAAACAAACACTTTACGGAAGTCCGACAGAGCACGAAAGCAACGCATTCTCGCCATACGCACTCTTCACAAGCATTTGCTCTAGAGCAAATTTAACCCAGTTGCGTTCACACGTGCAAATTTACACCGGTGCTGCTTCGCAAACGAGCATTTGGTCCGGAGCAAATATTTGACCCACCTCCCTGTGGTGGGTCAAATTTGGTCCGGTATAAGCTCTTTTCCGGGGCTACACCGGAGCTAATTTGCCCGTGTGAACGCTCTACTGGGGCAGCCCCGGTGCAGCACCGGACCAAATCTTGCTGTGTGAACAGCCCTATTGATTTTATTCATCATAAGGGGCTTGTGAGCCGTGCTTTGTCTGGTCCCTCACCTAGGACCCGTTTGCCATGGGTGACCCTGCCAGGGGCATAAAGCCCCAGACAACTTAGCTCCTCGGATCATTGGGACACACAAACCCCTCCACCATGGTCAGGTGATGGCTCACAGAGGGGTATCATGCTATCTACTTCATCAAATCAAAACTAGGAAATTTTGAGGGGACTACTTACTGGGAGCTGAGGCAAAATGAATGTGTTTCCCTCGGATATTTGTGCACCTGCGACACGCCACTGTGGTCAAGCCAGCCTCCACTCGCAAAATCGAAGTCAAGTGAGCCGCCACTTCGATTGTCAATGCTCTGCATTATGGTAGTCTGCCGCCAGCGAGCGGCGTTGGCCACCTTCAAAATAAAAGTGCTTCCACGAATGCATAGACGTCAGTTGTTTGGGTTAAAAGAAATTAATAAAAATAAAAAAAATAATTAATTTCTTGGCTGTCGGGTAAAGATTCACCCAGGAAGAACAAGAACTCTCAGAACAGCACCAATAAGCGTTCTCAAGTGGAGATAGAAAATAAAGTCAATGGTAATTCTACATCAATTTCACCTGATATAAAAAAAAAATTTAAGAAATTAATCTGGTTGATCGCGCAACCACACCAGGTTTTCGACACGCTACGGCACGCCAGGTATACAACCAAAGCACTGGCATTCAATGTTCCATTACCAATTAAAATGCCTCTCAAATATGACATTTTGAGCTCCTCTGCTGAGCTCCTCTGAAGATTCTTGAAAATTAATTTAAGTTATCCCTCAATCAAACCAGACCTGCAGGACACTCGAGCACTGCAGGTATCCAACAAGACCATTCGGATCTGATGTCGACCTCTGAAAAGTGACAAGATGGCCTGCGTTCTGACATGACCTGCATTCTAACATGTTGATCTTTTTGCCCATTTATAGAACATCCTAAAAGAAGGAATCCAGTACCCCGGCTCTCCACCCAGACCACCCTCGTCCGGATCAGATGTTGCATTTTGAAATGAAAGGCCTCTGAAAACTGGCATGGTGACCTGATTTCTGACAAGATGATCTGAACGCCTGACATTTTTGAGCTGTAGTTATCCCCAGACCTACAGCCCTCACGGGCTAACAAACTTAAAATTTTTCGGAATTTTTTCAAAACGGCCGAAAATGTCAACATGTTCACATCAACTTGTCGGGACCCAGGTCATCTTGCCACATTTCGGAGGCTTCTCATTCCCAAATGCATAATCAGATTCGGACGGGAGGTGTCACGTTGAAAAGCCGAAGAGCTGTAGTTATTCCCAGACCTACAGTCCTTTACGGGATAACAAACTTTCAATTTTTAGGAATTTTTTCAAAACGGCCGAAAATGTCAACAAGTTCACATCAACTTGTCGGGTCCCAGGTCATCTTGCAACATTTCAGAGGCCTCTTATTCCTAGTGCATAATCAGATTCAAACGGGAGATGTCACGTTGGATAGCTGGAGAGCTGTAGATAACCCCAGACCTATAGCCCTCACGGGATAACAAACTTTAAATTTTTAGGAATTTTTTCAAAACGGTCAAAAATGTCAACATGTTCACATCAACTTGTTGGAAATAAGTTAATCTTGCCACATTTCAAAGGCCTCTTATTCCCAAATGCATGATCAGATTCGGACGGGAGATGTCACGTTGGAAAGCCGGAGAGCTGTAGTTATCCCCAGATCTACAGCCCTCACGGAATAACAAACTTTTAATTTTAGGATTTTTTTTTAAACGGTCAAAAATGTCAACATATCAGATGAAATTGATGTGGAATTACTATTGACTTTATTTTCTATCTCCACTTGTTTACCCCGTTTGAGGGGATGGCATTCTATAGTTTGTGATTGCTTTCAGGCCATTCGATACAGATCCAGAGTCGTTCGCAGAGAACTGTTTTTTCAGCCTCTCTGCATAGCTTCTCTTAGCGATGTTAATTTCCTTTGTCAATTGGTTTCGGGCGTGTTTGTACAGTGCCCAATATCCACTTCTAAATGCGGCCTCTTTCGCTTTCCTGAGTTTGGCAGTAAACCATGGCTTATTATTGTTGAAGGAGCGGAAGGACTTCGTTGGTACACGCATGTCCTCACAGAAACTGATGTTACAGTGTCTGTGTAATCATCCAGTGTGCCCGTTGAAGTTTCAAAGACACCCCAATCAGTGCAGTCTAAGCATTCTTGTCGAGCTAGCTTTGCTTCATCTGTCCATTTTTTCACAGTCCGGTTTAACAAATTTGGATTTCTGTCTGTATGTAGGTATTAAGTGGATTAAATTGTTGTCAGAAAGACCCAATGCTGCACGGGCGATCGATCGGTATGAATTTTTGATTGTTGTATAGCAGTGGTCTAGAATGTTGCCTTCTCTGGTGAAACAGTCAATGTGCTATTTATATCTGGGAAGTTCACGGTTAAGATGTGCTCTATTAAAATCGCCCACAATGATCTCAGGGTGACACTGGGTATTTTAGTTCGAGTTTGTTTACTTGTTCAGCTAGCGTTTGTATTGCCGTGTTATCGTTAGCTTGTGGCGCAATGTAAACACCGACTAGTAAAAAGGACGTGAACTCACGTGGCGAGTAAAATGGCTTGCAGTTTAAAGACAGCGACTCCAGGTCCGGGCTGCAGTGTGCGTCGAGCTTCGTGACATCAGTGCACCATTCTTCGTTGATATAGAAGCAAATCCCACCACCTTTCGATTTCCCCGATAGCTCTGTGTCGTGGTCGGCTCGGAGAAAGCGCAAGCCGGATGTAGCTGTAGCTGTAGATGTAGCGCGGAATGTGGGCGGCGGTCACTGAGCCAGGTTTCAGTGAAGCAGAGCGCAGCAGAACATGCAAAGGTTTTGTTGATCTTTGTGAGGAGAAGAAGTTCATCCATCTTGTTTGGCAGAGATCGTAGATTAGCAAGATGGATCGATGGGAGCTGTCTAATTCTCTTTCAACTAAAATGCAATTAAATCCTTACTCCCTTTCTCATGTACCAAATAATACATTTCAAAACATTTCAGTTTCTGTTGAATTTCATGTTTTACAACCTTATTTCAGTGAAAGAGAGGAATTTGAGCTGAGGATCCAAAAGGAGTTGCGACAACAAAGGAAGTGAGCGAGTGACTGAGTGAGCGAGTGACTGAGTCATTGAGTGAGCGATAAAGTGCTTTTTCAAAAATACCTTTTGTGTTTTATTTTTTAATTCTACAGTGCTTTAGAAATAGACATGGATCATTTTAGGGAATATAGGTATACATTTTGGCGGAGATACAGAATCTGGTTTAATTTTATCTTTTTTTTTTGTTAAACTTAAGAACAGTTCCATCAAGCTTCATACATGTTGGTTTGAAGTTGTGTGATATTGATAGTTTCAGAATTATCCATCCATCCATCCATCATCTACCGCTTATCCGGGGCCGGGTCGCGGGGGCAACAGCTTTAGCAGGGAACCCCAGACTTCCCTCTCCCTAGCTACTTCTTCCAGCTCTCCCCGGGGGATCCCGAGTCGTTCCCAGGCAAGCTGGGTGACATAGTCTCTCCAGCGTGTCCTGGGTCTTCCTCGGGGTCTCCTCCCGGTGGGACATGACCGGAACACCTCACCGGGGAGGCGCTCAGGAGGCATCCGAATCAGATGCCCAAGCCACCTCATCTGGCTCCTCTCGATGTGGAGGAGAAGCGGCTCGACTCTGAGCCCCTCCCGGATGACTGAGCTTCTCACCTTATCTCTAAGGGAGAGCCCGGACACCCTGCGGAGAAAACTCATTTCAGCCGCCTGTATCCGGGATCTCGTTCTTTCGGTCAGGACCCATAGCTCGTGACCATAGGTGAGGGTTGGGACGTAGATCGACTGGTAAATTGAGAGCTTCGCCCTTTGGCTCAGCTCCTTCTTCACCACGACAGACCGATACAACGTCCGCATCACAGCAGACGCTGCACCGATCCGCCTGTCGATCTCCCGCTCCCTCCTACCCCCACTCGTGAACAAGACCCCAAGATACTTGAACTCCTCCACTTGGGGTAAGATCTCCTCCCCGACCCGGAGGGGGCACTCCACCCTTTTCCGACTGAGGACCATGGTTTCAGATTTGGAGGTGCTGATTTTCATCCCAACCGCTTCACACTCGGCTGCGAAACGCTCCAGTGAGAGTTGGAGAGCCCCGTTTGAAGGAGCCAACAGCACCACATCATCTGCAAAAAGCAGGGATGCAATACTGAGGCCCCCAAAACGGACCCCCTCAACGCTTCGGCTGCGCCTAGAAATTCTGTCCATAAAAGTTATGAACAGAATCGGCGACAAAGGGCAGCCTTGGCGCAGTCCTACCTCCACTGGAAACGATTCCGACTTACTGCCGGCAATGCGAACCAAACTCTGACATCGGTGGTATAGTGACCGAACAGCCCGTATCAGGGGGTTCGGTACCCCATACCCACGAAGGACCCCCCACAGAACTCCCCGAGGGACACGGTCAAACGCCTTCTCCAAGTCCACAAAACACATGTAGGCTGGTTGGGCGAATTCCCACATACCCTCAAGGACCCTGCTAAGGGTGTAGAGCTGGTCCACTGTTCCACGGCCGGGACGAAAACCACACTGCTCCTCCTCAATCTGAGGCTCGACTTCCTGACGGACCCTCTTCTCCAGCACCCCTGAATAGACCTTACCAGGGAGGCTGAGGAGTGTGATCCCTCTGTAGTTGGAACACACCCTCCGGTCCCCCTTTTTAAAAAGAGGGACTAGCACCCCGGTCTGCCAATCCAGAGGCACTCTCCCTGTTGTCCACGCGATGTTGCAGAGGCGTGTCAACCAGGACAGCCCCACAACATCCAGAGCCTTGAGGAACTCCGGGCGGATCTCATCCACCCCTGGGGCCTTGCCACCGAGGAGCTTTTTAACCACATCGGTGACTTCAACCACAGAGATAGGAGAGCCCACCTCAGAGTCCCCAGGCTCTGCTTCCTCCAAGGAAGGCGTGTTGGTGGAGTTGAGGAGGTCTTCGAAGTACTCTGCCCACCGGTTCACAACGTCCCGAGTCGAAGTCAGCAGCGCCCCATCCCCACTGTATACAGTGTTAGTGGTGCACTGCTTCCCCCTCCTGAGACGTCGGATGGTGGACCAGAATTTCCTCGAAGCCGTCCGGAAGTCGGCTTCCATGGCCTCACCGAACTCTTCCCACGCTCTGGTTTTTGCCTCGGCGACCACCGAAGCCGCGGCCCGCTTGGCCAATCGATACCCGTCAGCTGCCTCTGGGGTCCCACAGGCCATAAAGGCTCGATAGGACTCCTTCTTCAGCTTGACGGCATCCCTTACTGCTGGTGTCCACCAGCGAGTACGGGGGTTGCCGCCACGACAGGCACCAACCACCTTACGGCCACAACTCAGATTGGCCGCCTCAACAATAGAGGCACGGAACATGGTCCACTCTGGCTCAATGTCCCCCGCCTCCCCTGGAACATGGGAAAAGCTCTGTCGGAGGTGGGAGTTGAAACTCCTTCTGACAGGGGATTGCGCCAGACGCTCCCAACAAACCCTCACTATACGTTTGTGTCTGCCAGGACGGACCGGCATCTTCCCCCACCATCGGAGCCTACTCACCACCGGGTGGTGATCAGTTGACAGCTCCGCCCCTCTCTTCACCCGAGTGTCCAGAACATGCGGCCGCAAATCCGATGATACAACTACAAAGTCGATCATCGAACTGCGGCCTAGGGTGTCCTGGTGCCAAGTGCACATATGGACACCCTTATGTTTGAACAAGGTGTTCGTTATGGACAATCCGTGACGAGCACAGAAGTCCAGTAACAAAACACCACTCGGGTTCTGATCGGGGGGGCCGTTCCTCCCAATCACGCCCCTCCAGGTCTCACTGTCATTGCCCACGTGAGCATTGAAGTCCCCCAGCAGAACAAGGGAGTCCCCAGCAGGAGAACTCTCCAGCACACCCTCCAGGGACTCCAAATATGCTGAGCTGCTGTTTGGTGCATATGCACAAACAACAGTCAGGACCCGTCCACCCACCCGAAGGCGGAGGGAGGCAACCCTCTCGTCTACCGGTGTGAACCCCAATGTACAGGCACTGAGCCGGGGGGCAATGAGTATGCCCACACCTGCTTTGCGCCTCTCACCGTGAGCAACTCCAGAGTGGAAGAGAGTCCAACCCCTCTCGAGAGAACTGGTACCAGAACCCAAGCTGTGTGTGGAGGCAAGTCCGACTATATCCAGTCGGAAATTCTCTGCCTCACACACCAGCTAGGGCTCCTTCCCTGCCAGAGAGGTGACATTCCATGTCCCAAGAGCTAGCTTCTGCAGCCGAGGATCGGACCGCCAGGGTCCCCGCCTTTGGCTGCCGCCCAGCTCACATTGCACCCGACCCCTTTGGCCCCTCTCATGGGTGGTGAGCCCATGGGAAGGGGGACCTAGTTGCCTCTTAGGGCTGTGCCCGGCCGGGCCCCATGGGTGTAGGCCCGGCCACCAGGCGCTTGCCAACGAGCCCCACCTCCAGGCCTGGCTCCAGAGTGGGGCCCCGGTGACCCGCGTCCGGGCAAGGGAAACCTAGATCCATTTATTGTAATCATCATTGGGGTCTTTGAGCCGTGCTTTGTCTGGCCCCTCACCTAGAACCTGTTTGCCATGGGTGACCCTGCCAGGGGCATAAAGCCCCAGACAACTTAGCTTCTCGGATCATTGGGACACACAAACCCCTCCACCACGGTAAGGTGACGACTCACGGAGGGGAGTTTCAGAATTAACAGAATTAAAAAACTAAAATTAGTAGCTCTTAGACTCAGTGGTTTACATAACAGGTTTGATGAGTAGAATCAATAATTCATAAGGTTTTAATATAATACAATAATTACAAAAAACATGCCTTTTTATGCATTATAATAAATAAAACTAGTTTCAGAATTAGTTTCATGTACAAAAAACATGCCTTTTTATGCATTATAATAAATAAAACTAGTTTCAGAATTAGTTTTATTTATTATAATGCATAAAAAGGCATCTTTTTTGTAATTATTGTATTATATTAAAACCTTATGAATTATTGATTCTACTCATTAAACCTGTTATGTAAACCACAGAGTCTAAGAGCTACTAATTTTAGTTGAATTGGAACGTAGGTCATCAAATAAGTCATAAGTAATTCTATCTCAAATTTGTTTGAGAAAAATATTAATAATCTTAACTTAATTTTTAAAGAAAGAAAAAGTCATTTAAATTCCCCATTACAATTAATGAACCTTTCACTTTCCTTTGCAGTTGTGCAGTTGATTTCAACCTTAGGCCTTCAGTGACGTCACATATATTAACACAATACAGTATGGGCTTGTCAAGCAGCACTTAATTTCAGGAGCATTTAAAATCATCAAGTATACATTCACAATTAAGATAAGATAAGATATCCTTTATTTGTCCCACACTGGGGAAATTTACAGCCTCCAGCAGCAAGAATGTAGGTAGAAAGAAGAAAAAAATAAAATAAAATTAAGAGCAGGAAACTAAATTTATAGATATTGTCAAAAATAAAAAGATGAAAAATACTATATATAAAAATACGAAATAAAATGCCACCCAAATTACGCTGTGTAATCTTAAATCTGTCCAATAAATTGTGCAATGGCGCAGTTTCATATAAGACACCAACCACACAATAACAAAACAAAATATTATTTGAAAATAAAGTTAACAGATCATTTGCATTTTGAGAATAGGCTATACAACAGCAAATAACTGAAAATGTTGAGCAACTGAGATTGAACGAACTTTAGTGCACGAAGCTGACTACAATGCGCCATTATAAATTGCAGGTGAGCTGTTATTTGATACATTTTTGTATCTTTGTCATTTTATTTCGTTACCATTAATACTAACGAAATAAAATAACCCCTCCGTGAGCTGTCACCTTACCATAGTGGAGGGGTTTGTGTGTCCCAATGATCCTAGGAGTTAAGTTGTCTGGGGGTTTATGCCCCTGGCAGGGTCACCCATGCCAAACAGGTTCTAGGTGAGGGACCAGACAAAGCACGACTCAAAGACCCCTTATGATGAGTAAAATTAATAGATCTCAGTTTCCCTTGCCCGGACGCAGCTCCCCTCTGGAGCCAGGCCTGGAGGTAGGGCTCGTTGGCGAGCGCCTTGTGGCCGGGCCTACACCCATGGGGCCCGGCCGGGCTCAGTCCGAAGAGGCAACGTGGGTCCCCCTTTTCATGGGCTCTCCACCCATGGGAGGGGCCAAAGGGGTCGGGTGCAATGTGAGCTGGGCAGCAGCCAAAGGCGGGGACCCTGGCGGTCTGATCCTTGGCTGCAGTAGCTAGCTCTAGGGACATGGAATGTCACTTCTCTTGCAGGGAAGGTGTGCGAGGTAGAGAAGTTTCGACTGGATATAGTCGGACTTGCCTCCACACATAGCCTGGGATCTGGTACCAGTTCTCTTGAGAGGGGTTGGACTCTCTTCCACTCTGGAGTTGCTCACGGTGAGAGGCGCAGAGCAGGTATTATACTCATTGCCCCCTGGCTCAGTGCCTGTACATTGGGGTTCACACCGGTAGACGAGAGGGTTGCCTCCCTCCGCCTTCAGGTGGGGGGACCGGTCCTGACCATTGTTTATACATATGCACCAAACAGCAGCTCAGCGTAACCAACCTTTTTGGAGTCCTTGGAAGGGCGTGATTGGGAGGAACGGCCCCCCCTATCAGAACTCGAGTGGTGTTTTGTTGTTGGACTTATGTGCTCGTCACGGATTGTCCATCACGAACACCTTGTTCAAACATAGGGTGTCCATATGTGCACTTGGCACCAGGACAACTACAGAGGGATCACACTCCTCAGGCTCCCTGGCAAGGTCTATTCAGGGGTGCTGGAGAAGAGGGTCCGTCGGGAAGTCGAGCCTCAGATTCAGGAGGAGCAGTGTGGTTTTCATCCTGGCCGTGGAACTGTGGACCAGCTCTACACCCTTAGCAGGGTCCTGGAGGGGTAAGTGGGAACTTGCCCAACCAGTCTTCATGTGTTTTGTGGACTTGGAGAAGGCATTTGACCGTGTCCCTCGGGGGGTTTGTGAGGGGTGCTTCGGGAGTATGAGGTACCGAGCCCCCTGATACGGGCTGTTCGGTCACTATACCACCGATGTCAGAGTTTGATTCGCATTGCCGGCAGTAAGTCGGAATCGTTTCCAGTGAGGGTTGGACTGCGCCAAGGTTGCCCTTTGTCGCCGATTCTGTTCTACACCTTTATGGACAGAATTTCTAGGCGCAGCCGAAGCGTTGAGGGGGTCCATTTTGGGGGCCTCAGTATTGCATCTCTGCTTTTTGCAGATGATGTGGTACTGTTGGCTCCTTCAAGCAGAGCTCTCCAACTCTTACTGCAGCGTTTCGCAGCCGAGTGTGAAGCGGTTGAGATGAGGATCAGCATCTCCAAATCTGAAACCGTGGTCCTCAGTCGGAAAAGGGTGGAGTGTCCTCTTCGGGTCATAGAGGAGATCTTTCCCCAAGTGGAGGAGTTTAAGTATGTTGGGGCTTGGGGTCTTGTTCACGAGTGAGGGCAGGAGGGGGCGAGAGATCGACAGGCGGATCGGTCCAGCGTCTGCTGTGATGCGGACGTTGTATCGGTCTGTCGTGGTAAAGAAGGAGCTGAGCGAAAGGGCGAAGCTCTCAATTTACCGGTCGATATATGTCCCAACCCTCCTATGGTCACGAGCTATGGGTCGTGATTGAAAGAACGAGATCCCGGATACAAGCGGCCGAAATGAGTTTTCTCCGCAGGGTTTCCGGGTTCTCCTTTAGAGATAAGGTGAGAAGTTCGGTCATGCAGGAGAGGCTCATAGTAGAGCTGCTTCTCCTCCACATCGAGAGGAGACAGATGAGGTGGCTCGGGCATCTAATTAGGATGCCTCCTGGACGCCTCCCTGGTGAGGTGTTCCAGGCATGCCCCATTGGCAGAAGACCCAGAGGATGACCCAGGACACGCTGGAGAGTCTATGTCACCCAGCTGGCATGGGAACGCCTCGGTATCTGCCAGGAAGAGCTCGATGAAGTGGCTGGGGAGAGAGAAGTCTGGGCTTTCCTCCTAAAGCTGCTGCCCCCGCGACCTGACCCCGGATAAGCGGTGGAAAATAGATGGATAGATGGATTAAATAAAATGACAAGAAGAAATGTAAAATAAAATTCATTTACTCACCAATGTAGTGCCTGTGCACTGAGCTGCAGATCTACGCGAGTGTCCCCAAATGTTTTTAAATGCACCGTAGCTTGTAAGTGCCCGGCCGTGCTCAAATGTTTCCTTGCTGCCTTGATAAAACAACTTAAATCGGTAAATGCAGTGGAAGGCCCGTCTTGAAAATTGTGTGGAAAGTAGTTCTGCAACCAGATTAACGTCTTCTCCATCGCCCATTTTGGGTCAAAATGCAGCAACAGCTCCCTCTAGCAGGCGCTAATCCAATCACCGAACGCGCACGTCCAGTGTCGACGTAACCCTTCTTGCTGGCCCTGGGCCTCAGACTTGTGATCTGATCGGCGATTGCAACCTGACTGTGCACGTTCATTTACAGCGCACAGGGGCCTGCTCTGTTTAATCTGATGGCCCCTAGCAAGTTTCATTTACCTGGCAACACAAGCTATCTGAAATATGATTGGTTAAAAACTCTACCATAATAAATAAGTTATTTATCGACTAAGTGGAAATAATATGACGTAAAGAAGAAAGAGAATAATTTTGTTTACATATTTATGAAAATAAAATAACATAAATGAAATTTACTTTTCTGAGAATGTTTAGGCCAGCAGAGAAGGCCTTGCTGGCCTTGACGGAACGCCACTGATATCTATATATACTTTATTTTGAAAATCAATTGCCTAAATTTACCACAGCTACTGGCAAGTCGGGACTGCGGCCGTGCAATCTGTTCCATCAATAAGGGTGTCAATTAGAAAGCAAACAAACAAAATGCACAAATCGAGTGCTGTTTATCCATCGGTTATTTTGCAAGAACAGCTTTCTAAAGAACTTCGATTGCGGGGAAAACTAGGAATACAATAAGTGCAATTCTCCTGTCTAACATCGCCTCCTTGAGGCTATGTTCTAATGAGCTGTCAATGCAGAGGTATTTCGTATATCACATTATTAAAACGTTTTTATTGTTAAATACAGTGTGCTATGTAGAAAAATTAACATACCAACATGATAATGTTAGGTCCACCGGATTTGATTTGGTATCTTCCAATGCGGAAGCGCCAACATATTACTGTTGTGCTCATTTCGTTTACTAGCGAATAATAATCGAAACGAAATTTCATTAATGTCTTCATAGCAGTACAAACATCTTGACTGGCGAAACATATCCAGGAATAGACCATGTATCAGCCTCTGCATTCAAAGGTGACATTTAATTTTTACAAAGATCTAACATTAGCACTTAAGATTCGTAAATGTGTACGTTTGGTAGCCTTAGTGTAACACTAAGGCTACCAAACGTATTATTGCTCTACAGTGTGTAGCAACAATTAAATTTAGGAATATTTTTTGCGGACTTTGTATCGGTCTGTCGTGGTAAAGAAGGAGTTGAGCCAATGGGCGAAGCTCTCAATTTACCAGTCGATCTACATCCCAACCCTCATCTATGGTCACGAGGTATGGGTCGTGACCGAAAGAACGAGATCCTGGATACAAGCGGCCGCAATGAGTTTTCTCCGCAGGGTGTCTGGGCTCTCCCTTAGATATAAGGTGAGAATTCGGTCATTCGGCAGGGGCTCAGAGTCGAACCACTTCTACTCCACATCGAGAGGAGCCAGATGAGGTGGCTTGGGCATCTGATTAGGATGCCTCCGGAACGCCTCCCTGGTGAAGTCTTCCGGGCATGTCCTCCTGGCAGGAGACCACGGGGACGACCCAGGACATGGTGGAGAGACTGTCACCCAGCTGGCCTGGGAATGCCTTGGGATCCCCCAGGAAGAGTTAAAAGAAGTGGCTGGGGAGAGGGAAGTCTGGGCTTCCCTGCTAAAGCTCCTGCCACCGCAACCCTATAAGCGGTAGAAGATGGATGGATGGAATATTTTTTGCTCACTAACAAATCTGACGAGCCAACTGAAATTAGTAGTGTATTCAGGTGCAGTGTTGTTATTACATGCATACTTATAAAGCCAACTAAAATATTTTAATTTTATAAAATATAAATCTGGATTTCCAAGCAGGATGAGCTTTCAGTGACTCAGAATCGATAAGGACCAAGACAGGACTATTAAGATCTTGAAGGCATATCCTTATTTTAAAGAGGTAGGCCATGTAAGTGTATATCACTTCCGTAATCAACTCATTTATTTCCACTTAGCACTCTGCGCACCAGACCTTTTACACACTCCTTTTTTTGCATCTCTTGCTCTTAGTTCAAAGGTGAACTCCAGTGAATCCTTGATAAGTGGAACCCCTTCTTCACAATGGAGCTGAAGTAACTGATGAAATGTTTTCACAAGGTAAAATTTTGTGGAGTGTTCAGAAGAATCACAGCACCACCATTCCAAGACCAAAGTGAGGATCATTCGCTGAATGTCCCCACCCATACATAAAAACTTGAAATTATTTGTGATGGATTGATTTTCCTGTTTCCTACTTGCGGGCTATCTAACCATCCATCCATTTTCTGATCTGCTTATCCTCACGTGGGTCTCGGGGTGTGCTGGAGCCTATCCCAGCTGTCTTTGAGCAGTAGGCGGGGTACACCTTGAACTGGTTGCCAGCCAATTGCAGGGCACACGTAGACAAACAACCATGCGCGCTCACACTCACACCTTGGGACAATTTAGAATGCTTTATTAACCTGCCACGCATGTTTTTGGAATGTAGGAGGAAATCGGAGTACCTGGAGAAAACCCACGCAAGCACGGGGCGAACGCTACACAGGAAGGCCGGAGCTGGATCGAACCATGCACATCTGCACTGTGAGGCCGACGCGCTAACTCGTTGACCATCAGGCTCATCAAGTCTAAGTTAACCAAATACAAGTGAATATTTCTTTATTTTAAGAAAATAGTTCTAAATATTACAGCTCGAAAAATGATGACATAAATTGTTTTAACATTTTGCTAATTTTCAGAATTATTTTTATTATTTTGAAATATTTTTTTGCAGTGAACAGAGATCTTCATTCAGAATGACAAAAAAGGTCTCCATGTAAACCCGGCGATTTACCTCATGCAAACCTCTACCATGTTTGGGTCATGCAGCATCACAATCATCCAGAATTGATTTGGTATCATATTACACTCGGTGTGCAAGGGGCAGTTCCATCCCTCAGTGAAAAGGTGTAACAGTCATGGTATGAAGACAAAACCAACACAACAGAGGTGATTTGGCAGGTCAATAAAGCCTTTTTCCTCCATCCAAAGAGCACGCTGTAGTCTTGACATTTTACACCCCAAAGTTTTCTTCAGAACCGTTACATTTTACGATTCAAAAGAAAGGAGAGGATCTTTGTAGAAGTTTTTATAAACGCTTACTTACACACGATTGGATTTACATGCATACTATCACAAAACATGTTGAAGAACTTAAAATATGGTTAAAATTATTTTATTAACGGAGGATATCAATTTTTTGTACAACCTATGTTATTATCCCAGAGGTATGTATTGGAACTATTAAAACCCTTTCTGTGAATGAGACATTATTGGACGTTTGCAAATGGGTAAGAGTGACTGTAAATGGAGATATAAAAGGGAGCACAATTATGTCACTCTTTCATACGTTTATTACATGGTGGAACACAAATATTGCAGAACAAAATCAATGAATATGAACTACAAAGAAAGTAGCATAAAATAATGTGGCTGTACTGTTTTTTTCCCCTTTCAAAACTTAGACCCCAGCAGTAATACAAAACTTGTCAATAAATGTAATTTTAACACTAAAGATATATGGAAATAACACTCCAGCCCTCTGACAATAACCCAGGCAAAAGAAAAAGAAAACACATGACACAGGAACGTAAATATAATTTAAAATAATGCAGTTGGAAATGAGGGATGCTTTTCAAGATTGCATATACTTGTTATTTTATCATTGACATGAGATGTTTTTGGAAAAAAAAAAAAGATATTAAAATTAAGGACTACTTCAAGCTGGATATGGACAAACACGACATTCTCGAGTACCCTTACTTTGCAAAAAGGTGCAATACAGGAAATGCGGAAAAAACAAACAAAAAAACACTTTAAATTTTGACGATGGAACTATGAGCCATCGATTAGAGACATACTGTATTTGAATGAGTGTTGCTGTGGCGGTAAGAGAGTTGCCTCGCAACGTGAGTTACAGGTTCAATCCTTTGTCCCTGGTGTGATGTTTAAGTGTCTTTTAGGAAGAAACAGAAATACATTTCATTTTCGTTCTCACTTCTCTCTCTTTCTCTCTCTCTCTCTCTCTCTCTCTCTCTCTCTCTCTCTCTCTCTCTCTCTCTCTCTCTGAACATTGTTGGCAACTAGAGTTGATTTTCTTCTGTCCAACTGCGTTTGAGTACAAATCATTTAGTGCCCTGGTCCGATTTTGTTTTTTGAGAGCCAGCGTCTCAATATCGCAAAGCATCTCAATTTTAAATTTCTGAAGGTTAAAATCAATTTCATCCTGTGTTTTATGCTTTGTCTCTGAATGACTTTGGCATTTATTCAATCTTTGATCTGTTTTCTTCTCTGCAGATGTCTTTTTCTTGTGAATCCAATATGTTTCAACTAAATTGGTAATCACCTTGAGTCGCTTCTCCAAGTGTTTTTTCATCTCATGTCCAGTGCATTTCATCCGAACAATCTCCTTCTTTTCCATGTTTGTATCCTTCCAGATTTTTCGCAGGCAGTCTTGTTTAGAGGCATTTCTCACTTTGGAAACACTTATTTTTTCCAATGATTCAGGCAAAGTGGAAAGATTCTTTTTCTGTTCTCTTCCCGCGTTGTCACTGATGGATAAAATTTGAGGATATTCTCTTTCTGACCTCATAAATTGACCTTTTATATGATGATATTTATGTTCTTGAAGTCCCCACTTTGTTTCCAATTGTTGTGTTTGCATCACTGTTTCATGCTGCATAGCATTTTGGCTGTGCTCTTTAATTTTTATTTCATTCATTTTTATCAAGTCTTGCCAATTCAGCCATTCTTTAGAAAGAACCTCAGTTTGTATACCCTTATTTGATTTTTTCAGGACAACATGGGTGGTCTTTTGTTTTCGCAGGTTATAAAAACCAGAAATGATTAGTTTCTGCTCAAGTCCATCACACATGTCTTTCATTATTTTACTGAAACACAGGCAATGTTTATTTTGATGTGCTAAGTGAAATATAATCTGTTGAAAATGATCACAAAGCTTTTGTTTTAAAAGTTTTAATTTTGCTCGAACAAAATCATTTCTTCCTCTATTGAGCCTGGCAGATTGAAAGACTCTTAGCTCTGACTGTTGGACATCAATGAGTCTTTCTGCATCAACGACTTTTTGCTTCTCCTCAAGCTCTTTTCTTTGTTTGGCCACACTTGCCAGCAGACCACCTTGCCGGCTCCTTTCTCTTTGCAATAGTCTGTTTCGATTTGTTATTTGGTCTGTCTCTTGGTCGAGGTCGGCAAGCATCTTCTTCAAGGCAAGTGTCGTGTTCTTTACGCCTTCCTGATTTATTTCTAAATTCAGTCCTTTCCTGAACATGTTTTCAAGTCTGTTCTCGTTTGCCTTCCGTAGAATGGACTTTGCTTTTTCCAGTAATTGGCTGTTAGTTAAGATGTGATCTTCGCACATTTTGAGCTCAGACCGCAGTTGTTCTGTTTTCTCCTTCTCTGTTGTCAGAAGTTCTCTATCGACCTCTAAGTTATTCTGAATTGAGAGTAAATGTTCCCCCTCCTTGATGATTCTCGCCATTGCAGAATCAACTTCTGTCTTCTCAAACATTTCTTCTTTGTGTTTCACCAGGATCGACAGCAGACGACTCAACTGGTAGCTGTGTCTCAGCAGCAATTCGTCTCTAAGTGACACTTGACCTTTCATCTGATCCAAGTCCGCAAGTGTATTCGTCAAGGAAAGTGATATTTTCTGCATCACTTTCTTGTTGGCTTCTAATTTGAGCGTATTTTTGTAAGTGCTGTCAAATTTCCTCTCAGTCACCAGATGTAGACCGGCCTTTACCTGTTCTGTGGATTGTATTTTAGTCATGAAGTGATCTTGCAAAACTTTGAGCTCAGACCGAAATTTATCCAGCTTGTCCTTCTCAGTTGTTTGTCTTTGCCTCTCGACATCATTAGTCTTCTCCATTGAACGTACTTCTTCCCTCTCAATGCTGACTATGCCCGAAGCAAGATCAACATCTTTGCCGATCTTCTCAAGTTCTTGTTTTTGGTTCAGCGTACTTGACAGCAGACTACCCAACTGGATCCTTCCGCTCAGCAGCAGTTTCCTTTTCACTGCTACTTGGGCCATCATCTGATCAAGGGCTGCAAGCATGTCCTTCAAGGCAAAAGTCATTTTGGGCAAACCTTGCTGGTTTGCGTCTAATTTCATGACTGTCTTATCATTGTTTGTAACACTCTTTTCATTCAAACCCTGGAGATTGGCCTTCACCATTTCCAGTGACTGTGTATTAGTCATTAAGTGTTCTTCCCAGCATTTCAAGTTAGACCGCAGTTCTTCCATTTTGTCCTTCTCAATTGTTAGTCGTTTCTGCTCTACATCTATAGTATCCTTTAATAAAAGTACATTTTCCCTCTCAATGGCGACTCTGTCCAAAGCAAAATCAACATTTTCTCCGGTCGTATCAAGTTCTTCTTTTTGTTTTGCCATGCTTGACAGCAGTCTACCTGACTGGACCGTTGTTCTCAGGAGCAGTTTGCTTTTGATTGCTACTTGGGCTGCCATCTGATCAAGGACCGCAAGTGTGGTCTTGATGGCAAGCAACATTTTCTGCAGGCTTTGCTTGTTGCCCTCTAATTTGATAGCCTTGTCAATTTTTTCACGTTTCCTCTCAGTCACCTCCTTGACATTGGCCTTCGCCATTAGTAGTGGAATGTTAGTTATCAAGTGATCTTCGCATAATTTCAGAGCCGCTTGCTGTTTTTCCAGCTGCTGTTTCTCAATGACGAGTCTTGTTCTGTCTTCTTCAGTAGCATTTTTCTTCAAAAGTATCTGTTTCCTCTCATTAATGAGTCTTTCTGTAGCAGCATGGACCACTTTTTGCTTCTCCTCAAGTTCTTTTCTTTGTTTGACCATACTTGGCAGGAGACCACCTTGCCGGCCCCTCTCTTTTTGCAAAAGTTTATTTTGACGACTTGTTTGGTTTGTCACTTGATCAAGGTCTTCAAGTGTCTTCCTCAGAGCGAGTGTCATATTCTCCAGGGCTTCCTTATTTGATTCGAAATGAAGTGCTTTCTTGAATATGGTTTGAAGCCTGTTCTCATTCGCCTTCTGTAGATTGGACTTGGCTCCCTCTAGTGGACTTATTTTCACTATGAAGTGATCTTCACACACTGTGAGGTCAGACTGCAGTTGTTCTGTTTGCTCCTTCTCAAGTGCCAGACTTTCTCTGCCGGCCTTTAAATTATTCTGAATTGAAAGTAACTTTTCCCTCTCCTTGATGATTCTCTCCATCGCAGAATCAATACCTTCTCTCTTCTCAAAAATGTCTTGTTTTTGTTTGACCATGATGGACAGCAGGCGATTCAACTGGATCCTTCGTCTCAGCAACAGTTTGCTTTTCACTGCAACTTGAGCTGTCATCCGATCAAAGTCGACAAGTGTGTTCTTGACGGCGAGCGGTATCTTCTGCATGCCTTCCTTTTTGGATTCAAATTTGAGTGCTTTTTTGGTCACGTTTTCAAGTTTCTTCTCATTGACCTCCTGGAAATTGGCCTTGATGGTTTTGAGTAATGGAAAATTAGTGAGTAAGTGATCTTCCCATACTTTCAGCTCCGACTGCTGCTGTCCCATCCGGCGTTTCTCGATGGCAAGTCTTCTCTTGTCTTCCTCGATAGTATGTTTCTTTGAAAGTATCCGTTTCCTCTCATCAATGAGTCTTTCTGTAGCGGCATCAACAACTTTTTGCTTCTCCTCAAGCACTTTTCTTTGTCTGACCATACTTGCCAGCAGACCATCTTGCCGGCTCCTTTCTCTTTGCAACAGTATTTTTCGATTTGCTTTTTGGTCTGTCTCTTGGTCGAGATTGGCAAGCGTCTTCTTCAAGGCAAGTGTCGTGTTCTTTACGCCTTCCTGATTTGTTTCTAAATTCAGTCCTTTCCTGAACATGTTTTCAAGTCTGTTCTCATTTGCCTTCCGTAGAATGGACTTTGCTTTTTCCAGTAATTCTCTGTTAGTTAAGATGTGATCTTCGCACACTTTGAGCTCGGACCGCAGTTGTTCTGTTTTCTCCTTCTCTGTTGTCAGACGTTCTCTATCAACCTCTAAGTTATTCTGAATTGAGAGTAAATGTTCCCCCTCCTTATTGATTCTCGCCATTGCAGAATCAACTTCTTCTGTCTTCTCAAACATCTCTTCTTTGTGTTTCACCAGGATCGGCAGCAGACGACTGAACTGGTACCTGTGTCTCAGCAGCAATTCGTCTCTAAGTGACACTTGACCTTTCATGTGATCCAAGTCCGCAAGTGTATTCGTCAAGGAAAGTGATATTTTCTGCATCACTTTCTTGTTGGCTTCTAATTTGAGCGTATTTTTGTAAGTGCTGTCAAATTTCCTCTCCGTCACCAGATGTAGACCGGCCTTTACCTGTTCTGTGGATTGTATTTTAGTCATGAATTGATCTTGCAAAACTTTGAGCTCAGACCGCAATTTATCCAGCTTGTCCTTCTCAGTTGTTTGTCTTTGCCTCTCGACATCATTAGTCTTCTCCATTGAACGTACTTCTTCCCTCTCAATGCTGACTATGCCCGAAGCAAGATCAACATCTTTGCCGATCTTCTCAAGTTCTTGTTTTTGGTTCAGCGTACTTGACAGCAGACTACCCAACTGGATCCTTCCGCTCAGCAGCAGTTTCCTTTTCACTGCTACTTGGGCCATCATCTGATCAAGGGCTGCAAGCATGTCCTTCAAGGCAAAAGTCATTTTGGGCAAACCTTGTTGGTTTGCGTCTAATTTCATGACTGTCTTATCATTGTTTGTAACACTCTTTTCATTCAAACCCTGGAGATTGGCCTTCACCATTTCCAGTGACTGTGTATTAGTCATTAAGTGTTCTTCCCAGCATTTCAAGTTAGACCGCAGTTCTTCCATTTTGTCCTTCTCAATTGTTAGTCGTTTCTGCTCTACATCTATAGTATCCTTTAATAAAAGTACATTTTCCCTCTCAATGGCGACTCTGTCCAAAGCAAAATCAACATTTTCTCCGGTCGTATCAAGTTCTTCTTTTTGTTTTGCCATGCTTGACAGCAGTCTACCTGACTGGACCGTTGTTCTCAGGAGCAGTTTGCTTTTGATTGCTACTTGGGCTGCCATCTGATCAAGGACCGCAAGTGTGGTCTTGATGGCAAGCAACATTTTCTGCAGGCTTTGCTTGTTGCCCTCTAATTTGATAGCCTTGTCAATTTTTTCACGTTTCCTCTCAGTCACCTCCTTGACATTGGCCTTCGCCATTAGTAGTGGAATGTTAGTTATCAAGTGATCTTCGCATAATTTCAGAGCCGCTTGCTGTTTTTCCAGCTGCTGTTTCTCAATGACGAGTCTTGTTCTGTCTTCTTCAGTAGCATTTTTCTTCAAAAGTATCTGTTTCCTCTCATTAATGAGTCTTTCTGTAGCAGCATGGACCACTTTTTGCTTCTCCTCAAGTTCTTTTCTTTGTCTGACCATACTTGGCAGGAGACCACCTTGCCGGCCCCTCTCTTTGTGCAAAAGTTTATTTTGACGACTTGTTTGGTTTGTCACTTGATCAAGGTCTTCAAGTGTCTTCCTCAGAGCGAGTGTCATATTCTCCAGGGCTTCCTTATTTGATTCGAAATGAAGTGCTTTCTTGAATATGGTTTGAAGCCTGTTCTCATTCGCCTTCTGTAGATTGGACTTGGCTCCCTCTAGTGGACTTATTTTCACTATGAAGTGATCTTCACACACTGTGAGGTCAGACTGCAGTTGTTCTGTTTGCTCCTTCTCAAGTGCCAGACTTTCTCTGCCGGCCTTTAAATTATTCTGAATTGAAAGTAACTTTTCCCTCTCCTTGATGATTCTCTCCATCGCAGAATCAACACCTTCTCTCTTCTCAAAAATGTCTTGTTTTTGTTTGACCATGATGGACAGCAGGCGATTCAACTGGATCCTTCGTCTCAGCAACAGTTTGCTTTTCACTGCAACTTGAGCTGTCATCCGATCAAAGTCGACAAGTGTGTTCTTGACGGCGAGCGGTATCTTCTGCATGCCTTCCTTTTTGGATTCAAATTTGAGTGCTTTTTTGGTCACGTTTTCAAGTTTCTTCTCATTGACCTCCTGGAAATTGGCCTTGATGGTTTTGAGTAATGGAAAATTAGTGAGTAAGTGATCTTCCCATACTTTCAGCTCCGACTGCTGCTGTCCCATCCGGCGTTTCTCAATGGCAAGTCTTCTCTTGTCTTCCTCGATAGTATGTTTCTTTGAAAGTATCCGTTTCCTCTCATCAATGAGTCTTTCTGTAGCGGCATCAACAACTTTTTGCTTCTCCTCAAGCACTTTTCTTTGTCTGACCATACTTGCCAGCAGACCATCTTGCCGGCTCCTTTCTCTTTGCAACAGTATTTTTCGATTTGCTTTTTGGTCTGTCTCTTGGTCGAGATTGGCAAGCGTCTTCTTCAAGGCAAGTGTCGTGTTCTTTACGCCTTCCTGATTTGTTTCTAAATTCAGTCCTTTCCTGAACATATTTTCAAGTATGTTCTCATTTGCCTTCCGTAGAATGGACTTTGCTTTTTCCAGTAATTCTCTGTTAGTTAAGATGTGATCTTCGCACACTTTGAGCTCGGACCGCAGTTGTTCTGTTTTCTCCTTCTCTGTTGTCAGACGTTCTCTATCAACCTCTAAGTTATTCTGAATTGAGAGTAAATGTTCCCCCTCCTTATTGATTCTCGCCATTGCAGAATCAACTTCTTCTGTCTTCTCAAACATCTCTTCTTTGTGTTTCACCAGGATCGGCAGCAGACGACTGAACTGGTACCCGTGTCTCAGCAGCAATTCGTCTCTAAGTGACACTTGACCTTTCATGTGATCCAAGTCCGCAAGTGTATTCGTCAAGGAAAGTGATATTTTCTGCATCACTTTCTTGTTGGCTTCTAATTTGAGCGTATTTTTGTAAGTGCTGTCAAATTTCCTCTCCGTCACCAGATGTAGACCGGCCTTTACCTGTTCTGTGGATTGTATTTTAGTCATGAATTGATCTTGCAAAACTTTGAGCTCAGACCGCAATTTATCCAGCTTGTCCTTCTCAGTTGTTTGTCTTTGCCTCTCGACATCATTAGTCTTCTCCATTGAACGTACTTCTTCCCTCTCAATGCTGACTATGCCCGAAGCAAGATCAACATCTTTGCCGATCTTCTCAAGTTCTTGTTTTTGGTTCAGCGTACTTGACAGCAGACTACCCAACTGGATCCTTCCGCTCAGCAGCAGTTTCCTTTTCACTGCTACTTGGGCCATCATCTGATCAAGGGCTGCAAGCATGTCCTTCAAGGCAAAAGTCATTTTGGGCAAACCTTGCTGGTTTGCGTCTAATTTCATGACTGTCTTATCATTGTTTGTAACACTCTTTTCATTCAAACCCTGGAGATTGGCCTTCACCATTTCCAGTGACTGTGTATTAGTCATTAAGTGTTCTTCCCAGCATTTCAAGTTAGACCGCAGTTCTTCCTTTTTGTCCTTCTCAATTGTTAGTCGTTTCTGCTCTACATCTATAGTATCCTTTAATAAAAGTACATTTTCCCTCTCAATGGCGACTCTGTCCAAAGCAAAATCAACATTTTCTCCGGTCGTATCAAGTTCTTCTTTTTGTTTTGCCATGCTTGACAGCAGTCTACCTGACTGGACCGTTGTTCTCAGGAGCAGTTTGCTTTTGATTGCTACTTGGGCTGCCATCTGATCAAGGACCGCAAGTGTGGTCTTGATGGCAAGCAACATTTTCTGCAGGCTTTGCTTGTTGCCCTCTAATTTGATAGCCTTGTCAATTTTTTCACGTTTCCTCTCAGTCACCTCCTTGACATTGGCCTTCGCCATTAGTAGTGGAATGTTAGTTATCAAGTGATCTTCGCATAATTTCAGAGCCGCTTGCTGTTTTTCCAGCTGCTGTTTCTCAATGACGAGTCTTGTTCTGTCTTCTTCAGTAGCATTTTTCTTCAAAAGTATCTGTTTCCTCTCATTAATGAGTCTTTCTGTAGCAGCATGGACCACTTTTTGCTTCTCCTCAAGTTCTTTTCTTTGTTTGACCATACTTGGCAGGAGACCACCTTGCCGGCCCCTCTCTTTTTGCAAAAGTTTATTTTGACGACTTGTTTGGTTTGTCACTTGATCAAGGTCTTCAAGTGTCTTCCTCAGAGCGAGTGTCATATTCTCCAGGGCTTCCTTATTTGATTCGAAATGAAGTGCTTTCTTGAATATGGTTTGAAGCCTGTTCTCATTCGCCTTCTGTAGATTGGACTTGGCTCCCTCTAGTGGACTTATTTTCACTATGAAGTGATCTTCACACACTGTGAGGTCAGACTGCAGTTGTTCTGTTTGCTCCTTCTCAAGTGCCAGACTTTCTCTGCCGGCCTTTAAATTATTCTGAATTGAAAGTAACTTTTCCCTCTCCTTGATGATTCTCTCCATCGCAGAATCAATACCTTCTCTCTTCTCAAAAATGTCTTGTTTTTGTTTGCCCATGATGGACAGCAGGCGATTCAACTGGATCCTTCGTCTCAGCAACAGTTTGCTTTTCACTGCAACTTGAGCTGTCATCCGATCAAAGTCGACAAGTGTGTTCTTGACGGCGAGCGGTATCTTCTGCATGCCTTCCTTTTTGGATTCAAATTTGAGTGCTTTTTTGGTCACGTTTTCAAGTTTCTTCTCATTGACCTCCTGGAAATTGGCCTTGATGGTTTTGAGTAATGGAAAATTAGTGAGTAAGTGATCTTCCCATACTTTCAGCTCCGACTGCTGCTGTCCCATCCGGCGTTTCTCAATGGCAAGTCTTCTCTTGTCTTCCTCGATAGTATGTTTCTTTGAAAGTATCCGTTTCCTCTCATCAATGAGTCTTTCTGTAGCGGCATCAACAACTTTTTGCTTCTCCTCAAGCACTTTTCTTTGTCTGACCATACTTGCCAGCAGACCATCTTGCCGGCTCCTTTCTCTTTGCAACAGTATTTTTCGATTTGCTTTTTGGTCTGTCTCTTGGTCGAGATTGGCAAGCGTCTTCTTCAAGGCAAGTGTCGTGTTCTTTACGCCTTCCTGATTTGTTTCTAAATTCAGTCCTTTCCTGAACATATTTTCAAGTATGTTCTCATTTGCCTTCCGTAGAATGGACTTTGCTTTTTCCAGTAATTCTCTGTTAGTTAAGATGTGATCTTCGCACACTTTGAGCTCGGACCGCAGTTGTTCTGTTTTCTCCTTCTCTGTTGTCAGACGTTCTCTATCAACCTCTAAGTTATTCTGAATTGAGAGTAAATGTTCCCCCTCCTTATTGATTCTCGCCATTGCAGAATCAACTTCTTCTGTCTTCTCAAACATCTCTTCTTTGTGTTTCACCAGGATCGGCAGCAGACGACTGAACTGGTACCCGTGTCTCAGCAGCAATTCGTCTCTAAGTGACACTTGACCTTTCATGTGATCCAAGTCCGCAAGTGTATTCGTCAAGGAAAGTGATATTTTCTGCATCACTTTCTTGTTGGCTTCTAATTTGAGCGTATTTTTGTAAGTGCTGTCAAATTTCCTCTCCGTCACCAGATGTAGACCGGCCTTTACCTGTTCTGTGGATTGTATTTTAGTCATGAATTGATCTTGCAAAACTTTGAGCTCAGACCGCAATTTATCCAGCTTGTCCTTCTCAGTTGTTTGTCTTTGCCTCTCGACATCATTAGTCTTCTCCATTGAACGTACTTCTTCCCTCTCAATGCTGACTATGCCCGAAGCAAGATCAACATCTTTGCCGATCTTCTCAAGTTCTTGTTTTTGGTTCAGCGTACTTGACAGCAGACTACCCAACTGGATCCTTCCGCTCAGCAGCAGTTTCCTTTTCACTGCTACTTGGGCCATCATCTGATCAAGGGCTGCAAGCATGTCCTTCAAGGCAAAAGTCATTTTGGGCAAACCTTGCTGGTTTGCGTCTAATTTCATGACTGTCTTATCATTGTTTGTAACACTCTTTTCATTCAAACCCTGGAGATTGGCCTTCACCATTTCCAGTGACTGTGTATTAGTCATTAAGTGTTCTTCCCAGCATTTCAAGTTAGACCGCAGTTCTTCCATTTTGTCCTTCTCAATTGTTAGTCGTTTCTGCTCTACATCTATAGTATCCTTTAATAAAAGTACATTTTCCCTCTCAATGGCGACTCTGTCCAAAGCAAAATCAACATTTTCTCCGGTCGTATCAAGTTCTTCTTTTTGTTTTGCCATGCTTGACAGCAGTCTACCTGACTGGACCGTTGTTCTCAGGAGCAGTTTGCTTTTGATTGCTACTTGGGCTGCCATCTGATCAAGGACCGCAAGTGTGGTCTTGATGGCAAGCAACATTTTCTGCAGGCTTTGCTTGTTGCCCTCTAATTTGATAGCCTTGTCAATTTTTTCACGTTTCCTCTCAGTCACCTCCTTGACATTGGCCTTCGCCATTAGTAGTGGAATGTTAGTTATCAAGTGATCTTCGCATAATTTCAGAGCCGCTTGCTGTTTTTCCAGCTGCTGTTTCTCAATGACGAGTCTTGTTCTGTCTTCTTCAGTAGCATTTTTCTTCAAAAGTATCTGTTTCCTCTCATTAATGAGTCTTTCTGTAGCAGCATGGACCACTTTTTGCTTCTCCTCAAGTTCTTTTCTTTGTTTGACCATACTTGGCAGGAGACCACCTTGCCGGCCCCTCTCTTTGTGCAAAAGTTTTTTTTGACGACTTGTTTGGTTTGTCACTTGATCAAGGTCTTCAAGTGTCTTCCTCAGAGCGAGTGTCATATTCTCCAGGGCTTCCTTATTTGATTCGAAATGAAGTGCTTTCTTGAATATGGTTTGAAGCCTGTTCTCATTCGCCTTCTGTAGATTGGACTTGGCTCCCTCTAGTGGACTTATTTTCACTATGAAGTGATCTTCACACACTGTGAGGTCAGACTGCAGTTGTTCTGTTTGCTCCTTCTCAAGTGCCAGACTTTCTCTGCCGGCCTTTAAATTATTCTGAATTGAAAGTAACTTTTCCCTCTCCTTGATGATTCTCTCCATCGCAGAATCAATACCTTCTCTCTTCTCAAAAATGTCTTGTTTTTGTTTGACCATGATGGACAGCAGGCGATTCAACTGGATCCTTCGTCTCAGCAACAGTTTGCTTTTCACTGCAACTTGAGCTGTCATCCGATCAAAGTCGACAAGTGTGTTCTTGACGGCGAGCGGTATCTTCTGCATGCCTTCCTTTTTGGATTCAAATTTGAGTGCTTTTTTGGTCACGTTTTCAAGTTTCTTCTCATTGACCTCCTGGAAATTGGCCTTGATGGTTTTGAGTAATGGAAAATTAGTGAGTAAGTGATCTTCCCATACTTTCAGCTCCGACTGCTGCTGTCCCATCCGGCGTTTCTCGATGGCAAGTCTTCTCTTGTCTTCCTCGATAGTATGTTTCTTTGAAAGTATCCGTTTCCTCTCATCAATGAGTCTTTCTGTAGCGGCATCAACAACTTTTTGCTTCTCCTCAAGCACTTTTCTTTGTTTGACCATACTTGCCAGCAGACCATCTTGCCGGCTCCTTTCTCTTTGCAACAGTATTTTTCGATTTGCTTTTTGGTCTGTCTCTTGGTCGAGATTGGCAAGCGTCTTCTTCAAGGCAAGTGTCGTGTTCTTTACGCCTTCCTGATTTGTTTCTAAATTCAGTCCTTTCCTGAACATGTTTTCAAGTCTGTTCTCATTTGCCTTCCGTAGAATGGACTTTGCTTTTTCCAGTAATTCTCTGTTAGTTAAGATGTGATCTTCGCACACTTTGAGCTCGGACCGCAGTTGTTCTGTTTTCTCCTTCTCTGTTGTCAGACGTTCTCTATCAACCTCTAAGTTATTCTGAATTGAGAGTAAATGTTCCCCCTCCTTATTGATTCTCGCCATTGCAGAATCAACTTCTTCTGTCTTCTCAAACATCTCTTCTTTGTGTTTCACCAGGATCGGCAGCAGACGACTGAACTGGTACCCGTGTCTCAGCAGCAATTCGTCTCTAAGTGACACTTGACCTTTCATGTGATCCAAGTCCGCAAGTGTATTCGTCAAGGAAAGTGATATTTTCTGCATCACTTTCTTGTTGGCTTCTAATTTGAGCGTATTTTTGTAAGTGCTGTCAAATTTCCTCTCCGTCACCAGATGTAGACCGGCCTTTACCTGTTCTGTGGATTGTATTTTAGTCATGAATTGATCTTGCAAAACTTTGAGCTCAGACCGCAATTTATCCAGCTTGTCCTTCTCAGTTGTTTGTCTTTGCCTCTCGACATCATTAGTCTTCTCCATTGAACGTACTTCTTCCCTCTCAATGCTGACTATGCCCGAAGCAAGATCAACATCTTTGCCGATCTTCTCAAGTTCTTGTTTTTGGTTCAGCGTACTTGACAGCAGACTACCCAACTGGATCCTTCCGCTCAGCAGCAGTTTCCTTTTCACTGCTACTTGGGCCATCATCTGATCAAGGGCTGCAAGCATGTCCTTCAAGGCAAAAGTAATTTTGGGCAAACCTTGATGGTTTGCGTCTAATTTCATGACTGTCTTATCATTGTTTGTAACACTCTTTTCATTCAAACCCTGGAGATTGGCCTTCACCATTTCCAGTGACTGTGTATTAGTCATTAAGTGTTCTTCCCAGCATTTCAAGTTAGACCGCAGTTCTTCCATTTTGTCCTTCTCAATTGTTAGTCGTTTCTGCTCTACATCTATAGTATCCTTTAATAAAAGTACATTTTCCCTCTCAATGGCGACTCTGTCCAAAGCAAAATCAACATTTTCTCCGGTCGTATCAAGTTCTTCTTTTTGTTTTGCCATGCTTGACAGCAGTCTACCTGACTGGACCGTTGTTCTCAGGAGCAGTTTGCTTTTGATTGCTACTTGGGCTGCCATCTGATCAAGGACCGCAAGTGTGGTCTTGATGGCAAGCAACATTTTCTGCAGGCTTTGCTTGTTGCCCTCTAATTTGATAGCCTTGTCAATTTTTTCACGTTTCCTCTCAGTCACCTCCTTGACATTGGCCTTCGCCATTAGTAGTGGAATGTTAGTTATCAAGTGATCTTCGCATAATTTCAGAGCCGCTTGCTGTTTTTCCAGCTGCTGTTTCTCAATGACGAGTCTTGTTCTGTCTTCTTCAGTAGCATTTTTCTTCAAAAGTATCTGTTTCCTCTCATTAATGAGTCTTTCTGTAGCAGCATGGACCACTTTTTGCTTCTCCTCAAGTTCTTTTCTTTGTTTGACCATACTTGGCAGGAGACCACCTTGCCGGCCCCTCTCTTTGTGCAAAAGTTTTTTTTGACGACTTGTTTGGTTTGTCACTTGATCAAGGTCTTCAAGTGTCTTCCTCAGAGTGAGTGTCATATTCTCCAGGGCTTCCTTATTTGATTCGAAATGAAGTGCTTTCTTGAATATGGTTTGAAGCCTGTTCTCATTCGCCTTCTGTAGATTGGACTTGGCTCCCTCTAGTGGACTTATTTTCACTATGAAGTGATCTTCACACACTGTGAGGTCAGACTGCAGTTGTTCTGTTTGCTCCTTCTCAAATGCCAGACTTTCTCTGCCGGCCTTTAAATTATTCTGAATTGAAAGTAACTTTTCCCTCTCCTTGATGATTCTCTCCATCGCAGAATCAATACCTTCTCTCTTCTCAAAAATGTCTTGTTTTTGTTTGACCATGATGGACAGCAGGCGATTCAACTGGATCCTTCGTCTCAGCAACAGTTTGCTTTTCACTGCAACTTGAGCTGTCATCCGATCAAAGTCGACAAGTGTGTTCTTGACGGCGAGCGGTATCTTCTGCATGCCTTCCTTTTTGGATTCAAATTTGAGTGCTTTTTTGGTCACGTTTTCAAGTTTCTTCTCATTGACCTCCTGGAAATTGGCCTTGATGGTTTTGAGTAATGGAAAATTAGTGAGTAAGTGATCTTCCCATACTTTCAGCTCCGACTGCTGCTGTCCCATCCGGCGTTTCTCGATGGCAAGTCTTCTCTTGTCTTCCTCGATAGTATGTTTCTTTGAAAGTATCCGTTTCCTCTCATCAATGAGTCTTTCTGTAGCGGCATCAACAACTTTTTGCTTCTCCTCAAGCACTTTTCTTTGTTTGACCATACTTGCCAGCAGACCATCTTGCCGGCTCCTTTCTCTTTGCAACAGTATTTTTCGATTTGCTTTTTGGTCTGTCTCTTGGTCGAGATTGGCAAGCGTATTCTTCAAGGCAAGTGTCGTGTTCTTTACGCCTTCCTGATTTGTTTCTAAATTCAGTCCTTTCCTGAACATGTTTTCAAGTCTGTTCTCATTTGCCTTCCGTAGAATGGACTTTGCTTTTTCCAGTAATTCTCTGTTAGTTAAGATGTGATCTTCGCACACTTTGAGCTCAGACCGCAGTTGTTCTGTTTTCTCCTTCTCTGTTGTCAGACGTTCTCTATCAACCTCTAAGTTATTCTGAATTGAGAGTAAATGTTCCCCCTCCTTATTGATTCTCGCCATTGCAGAATCAACTTCTTCTGTCTTCTCAAACATCTCTTCTTTGTGTTTCACCAGGATCGGCAGCAGACGACTCAACTGGTAGCTGTGTCTCAGCAGCAATTCGTCTCTAAGTGACACTTGACCTTTCATCTGATCCAAGTCCGCAAGTGTATTCGTCAAGGAAAGTGATATTTTCTGCATCACTTTCTTGTTGGCTTCTAATTTGAGCGTATTTTTGTAAGTGCTGTCAAATTTCCTCTCAGTCACCAGATGTAGACCGGCCTTTACCTGTTCTGTGGATTGTATTTTAGTCATGAAGTGATCTTGCAAAACTTTGAGCTCAGACCGAAATTTATCCAGCTTGTCCTTCTCAGTTGTTTGTCTTTGCCTCTCGACATCATTAGTCTTCTCCATTGAACGTACTTCTTCCCTCTCAATGCTGACAATGCCCGAAGCAAGATCAACATCTTTGCCGATCTTCTCAAGTTCTTGTTTTTGGTTCAGCGTACTTGACAGCAGACTACTCAACTGGATCTTTCCGCTCAGCAGCAGTTTCCTTTTCACTGCTACTTGGGCCATCATCTGATCAAGGGCTGCAAGCATGTCCTTCAAGGCAAAAGTAATTTTGGGCAAACCTTGCTGGTTTGCGTCTAATTTCATGACTGTCTTATCATTGTTTGTAACATTCTTTTCATTCAAACCCTGGAGATTGGCCTTCACCATTTCCAGTGACTGTGTATTAGTCATTAAGTGTTCTTCCCAGCGTTTCAAGTTAGACCGCAGTTCTTCCATTTTGTCCTTCTCAATTGTTAGTCGTTTCTGCTCTACATCTATAGTATCCTTTAATAAAAGTACATTTTCCCTCTCAATGGCGACTCTGTCCAAAGCAAAATCAACATTTTCTCCGGTCGTATCAAGTTCTTCTTTTTGTTTTGCCATGCTTGACAGCAGTCTACCTGACTGGACCGTTGTTCTCAGGAGCAGTTTGCTTTTGATTGCTACTTGGGCTGCCATCTGATCAAGGACCGCAAGTGTGGTCTTGATGGCAAGCAACATTTTCTGCAGGCTTTGCTTGTTGCCCTCTAATTTGATAGCCTTGTCAATTTTTTCACGTTTCCTCTCAGTCACCTCCTTGACATTGGCCTTCGCCATTAGTAGTGGAATGTTAGTTATCAAGTGATCTTCGCATAATTTCAGAGCCGCTTGCTGTTTTTCCAGCTGCTGTTTCTCAATGACGAGTCTTGTTCTGTCTTCTTCAGTAGCATTTTTCTTCAAAAGTATCTGTTTCCTCTCATTAATGAGTCTTTCTGTAGCAGCATGGACCACTTTTTGCTTCTCCTCAAGTTCTTTTCTTTGTTTGACCATACTTGGCAGGAGACCACCTTGCCGGCCCCTCTCTTTGTGCAAAAGTTTATTTTGACGACTTGTTTGGTTTGTCACTTGATCAAGGTCTTCAAGTGTCTTCCTCAGAGCGAGTGTCATATTCTCCAGGGCTTCCTTATTTGATTCGAAATGAAGTGCTTTCTTGAATATGGTTTGAAGCCTGTTCTCATTCGCCTTCTGTAGATTGGACTTGGCTCCCTCTAGTGGACTTATTTTCACTATGAAGTGATCTTCACACACTGTGAGGTCAGACTGCAGTTGTTCTGTTTGCTCCTTCTCAAGTGCCAGACTTTCTCTGCCGGCCTTTAAATTATTCTGAATTGAAAGTAACTTTTCCCTCTCCTTGATGATTCTCTCCATCGCAGAATCAACACCTTCTCTCTTCTCAAAAATGTCTTGTTTTTGTTTGACCATGATGGACAGCAGGCGATTCAACTGGATCCTTCGTCTCAGCAACAGTTTGCTTTTCACTGCAACTTGAGCTGTCATCCGATCAATGTCGACAAGTGTGTTCTTGACGGCGAGCGGTATCTTCTGCATGCCTTCCTTTTTGGATTCAAATTTGAGTGCTTTTTTGGTCATGTTTTCAAGTTTCTTCTCATTGACCTCCTGGAAATTGGCCTTGATGATTTTGAGTAATGGAAAATTAGTGAGTAAGTGATCTTCCCATACTTTCAGCTCCGCCTGCTGCTGTCCCATCCGGCGTTTCTCGATGGCAAGTCTTCTCTTGTCTTCCTCGATAGTATGTTTCTTTGAAAGTATCCGTTTCCTCTCATCAATGAGTCTTTCTGTAGCGGCATCAACAACTTTTTGCTTCTCCTCAAGCACTTTTCTTTGTTTGACCATACTTGCCAGCAGACCATCTTGCCGGCTCCTTTCTCTTTGCAACAGTATTTTTCGATTTGCTTTTTGGTCTGTCTCTTGGTCGAGATTGGCAAGCGTATTCTTCAAGGCAAGTGTCGTGTTCTTTACGCCTTCCTGATTTGTTTCTAAATTCAGTCCTTTCCTGAACATGTTTTCAAGTCTGTTCTCATTTGCCTTCCGTAGAATGGACTTTGCTTTTTCCAGTAATTCTCTGTTAGTTAAGATGTGATCTTCGCACACTTTGAGCTCAGACCGCAGTTGTTCTGTTTTCTCCTTCTCTGTTGTCAGACGTTCTCTATCAACCTCTAAGTTATTCTGAATTGAGAGTAAATGTTCCCCCTCCTTATTGATTCTCGCCATTGCAGAATCAACTTCTTCTGTCTTCTCAAACATCTCTTCTTTGTGTTTCACCAGGATCGGCAGCAGACGACTCAACTGGTAGCTGTGTCTCAGCAGCAATTCGTCTCTAAGTGACACTTGACCTTTCATCTGATCCAAGTCCGCAAGTGTATTCGTCAAGGAAAGTGATATTTTCTGCATCACTTTCTTGTTGGCTTCTAATTTGAGCGTATTTTTGTAAGTGCTGTCAAATTTCCTCTCAGTCACCAGATGTAGACCGGCCTTTACCTGTTCTGTGGATTGTATTTTAGTCATGAAGTGATCTTGCAAAACTTTGAGCTCAGACCGAAATTTATCCAGCTTGTCCTTCTCAGTTGTTTGTCTTTGCCTCTCGACATCATTAGTCTTCTCCATTGAACGTACTTCTTCCCTCTCAATGCTGACTATGCCCGAAGCAAGATCAACATCTTTGCCGATCTTCTCAAGTTCTTGTTTTTGGTTCAGCGTACTTGACAGCAGACTACTCAACTGGATCTTTCCGCTCAGCAGCAGTTTCCTTTTCACTGCTACTTGGGCCATCATCTGATCAAGGGCTGCAAGCATGTCCTTCAAGGCAAAAGTAATTTTGGGCAAACCTTGCTGGTTTGCGTCTAATTTCATGACTGTCTTATCATTGTTTGTAACACTCTTTTCATTCAAACCCTGGAGATTGGCCTTCACCATTTCCAGTGACTGAGTATTAGTCATTAAGTGTTCTTCCCAGCGTTTCAAGTTAGACCGCAGTTCTTCCATTTTGTCCTTCTCAATTGTTAGTCGTTTCTGCTCTACATCTATAGTATCCTTTAATAAAAGTACATTTTCCCTCTCAATGGCGACTCTGTCCAAAGCAAAATCAACATTTTCTCCGGTCGTATCAAGTTCTTCTTTTTGTTTTGCCATGCTTGACAGCAGTCTACCTGACTGGACCGTTGTTCTCAGGAGCAGTTTGCTTTTGATTGCTACTTGGGCTGCCATCTGATCAAGGACCGCAAGTGTGGTCTTGATGTCAAGCAACATTTTCTGCAGGCTTTGCTTGTTGCCCTCTAATTTGGGAGCCTTCTTGTCAATTTTTTCACGTTTCCTCTCAGTCACCTCCTTGACATTGGCCTTCGCCGTTAGTAATGGAATGTTAGCTATCAAGTGATCTTCGCATAATTTCAGCACCGCTTGCTGTTTTTCCAGCTGCTGTTTCTTAATGACGAGTCTTGTTCTGTCTTCTTCAGTAGCATTTTTCTTCAAAAGTATCTGTTTCCTCTCATTAATGAGTCTTTCTGTAGCAGCATCGACCACTTTTTGCTTCTCCTCAAGTTCTTTTCTTTGTTTGACCATAATTGGCAGGAGACCACCTTGCCGGCCCCTCTCTTTTTGCAAAAGTTTATTTTGACGACTTGTTTGGTTTGTCACTTGATCAAGGTCTTCAAGTGTCTTCCTCAGAGCGAGTGTCATATTCTCCAGGGCTTCCTTATTTGATTCGAAATGAAGTGCTTTCTTGAATATGGTTTGAAGCCTGTTCTCATTCGCCTTCTGTAGATTGGACTTGGCTCCCGGTAGTGGACTTATTTTCGCTATGAAGTGATCTTCACACACTGTGAGCTCAGACTGCAGTTGTTCTGTTTGCTCCTTCTCAAGTGCCAGACTTTCTCTGCCGGCCTTTAAATTATTCTGAATTGAAAGTAACTTTTCCCTCTCCTTGATGATTCTCTCCATCGCAGAATCAACACCTTCTCTCTTCTCAAAAATGTCTTGTTTTTGTTTGACCATGATGGACAGCAGGCGATTCAACTGGATCCTTCGTCTCAGCAACAGTTTGCTTTTCACTGCAACTTGAGCTGTCATCCGATCAAAGTCGACGAGTGTGTTCTTGACGGCGAGCGGTATCTTCTGCATGCCTTCCTTTTTGGATTCAAATTTGAGTGCTTTTTTGGTCATGTTTTCAAGTTTCTTCTCATTGACCTCCTGGAAATTGGCCTTGATGGTTTTGAGTAATGGAAAATTAGTGAGTAAGTGGTCTTTCCATACTTTCAGCTCCGCCTGCTGCTGTCCCATCCGGCGTTTCTCGATGGCAAGTCTTCTCTTGTCTTCCTCGATAGTATGTTTCTTTGAAAGTATCCGTTTCCTCTCATCAATGAGTCTTTCTGTAGCGGCATCAACAACTTTTTGCTTCTCCTCAAGCACTTTTCTTTGTTTGACCATACTTGCCAGCAGACCATCTTGCCGGCTCCTTTCTCTTTGCAACAGTATTTTTCGATTTGCTTTTTGGTCTGTCTCTTGGTCGAGATTGGCAAGCGTCTTCCTCAAGGCAAGTGTCGTGTTCTTTACGCCTTCCTGATTTGTTTCTAAATTCAGTCCTTTCCTGAACATGTTTTCAAGTCTGTTCTCATTTGCCTTCCGTAGAATGGACTTTGCTTTTTCCAGTAATTCTCTGTTAGTTAAGATGTGATCTTCGCACACTTTGAGCTCAGACCGCAGTTGTTCTGTTTTCTCCTTCTCTGTTGTCAGACGTTCTCTATCAACCTCTAAGTTATTCTGAATTGAGAGTAAATGTTCCCCCTCCTTATTGATTCTCGCCATTGCAGAATCAACTTCTTCTGTCTTCTCAAACATCTCTTCTTTGTGTTTCACCAGGATCGGCAGCAGACGACTCAACTGGTACCTGTGTCTCAGCAGCAATTCGTCTCTAAGTGACACTTGACCTTTCATGTGATCCAAGTCCGCAAGTGTATACATCAAGGAAAGTGATATTTTCTGCATCACTTTCTTGTTGGCTTCTAATTTGAGCGTATTTTTGTAAGTGCTGTCAAATTTCCTCTCCGTCACCAGATGTAGACCGGCCTTTACCTGTTCTGTGGATTGTATTTTAGTCATGAAGTGATCTTGCAAAACTTTGAGGTCAGACCGCAATTTATCCAGCTTGTCCTTCTCAGTTGTTTGTCTTTGCCTCTCGACATCATTAGTCTTCTCCATTGAACGTACTTCCCTCTCAATGCTGACTATGCCCGAAGCAAGATCAACATCTTTGCCGATCTTCTCAAGTTCTTGTTTTTGGTTCAGCGTACTTGACAGCAGACTACCCAACTGGATCCTTCCGCTCAGCAGCAGTTTCCTTTTCACTGCTACTTGGGCCATCATCTGATCAAGGGCTGCAAGCATGTCCTTCAAGGCAAAAGTCATTTTGGGCAAACCTTGCTGGTTTGCGTCTAATTTCATGACTGTCTTATCATTGTTTGTAACACTCTTTTCATTCAAACCCTGGAGATTGGCCTTCACCATTTCCAGTGACTGTGTATTAGTCATTAAGTGTTCTTCCCAGCGTTTCAAGTTAGACCGCAGTTCTTCCATTTTGTCCTTCTCAATTGTTAGTCGTTTCTGCTCTACATCTATAGTATCCTTTAATAAAAGTACATTTTCCCTCTCAATGGCGACTCTGTCCAAAGCAAAATCAACATTTTCTCCGCTTGTATCAAGTTCTTCTTTTTGTTTTGCCATGCTTGACAGCAGTCTACCTGACTGGACCGTTGTTCTCAGGAGCAGTTTGCTTTTGATTGCTACTTGGGCTGCCATCTGATCAAGGACCGCAAGTGTGGTCTTGATGGCAAGCAACATTTTCTGCAGGCTTTGCTTGTTGCCCTCTAATTTGAGAGCCTTCTTGTCAATTTTTTCACGTTTCCTCTCAGTCACCTCCTTGACATTGGCCTTCACCTTTAGTAATGGAATGTTAGTTATCAAGTGATCTTCGCATAATTTCAGCGCCGCTTGCTCTTTTTCCAGCTGGTGTTTCTTAATGACGAGTCTTGTTCTGTCTTCTTCAGTAGCATTTTTCTTCAAAAGTATCTGTTTCCTCTCATTAATGAGTCTTTCTGTAGTCATATCTTCAATTTTATTTTCATTCCGTTCTTTGAGACGTTCTATGACTGTTTCAGTTGATGTTTTGTCTGTCATAAAGTGAACTCCTCGTACATTCTCCTCAGAGTTCAATTTTTCTGTCACCTTTTGAATTCCAAATATTTTACTTCTGACATTATTTTTCATTGCACATAGGTTCTGCATTGTGTCGCTTCCTCTGTTCATAGCAGCATCAACCTTTTTTGTATTTATATCGTGTTTGTTCCAAAAATCATCCTTTCCATGCTTCTGGACACATTTTTTGAATTTGTTAATTTTTTTGTGTAAGTCTTCTTTTTTAAGCATTACACTGTTGAAAATATTTTGCTCGGTTTTTGAAATAAATTGCATGAAATATTTCATTTGCTCTGTTCTTTGCCGAAGCTGCAGAGTCGAACCCTGAAGGTTGTGTGTCTTTGTACTCATGTAATTCAATAAACTACAGAGAATGTTTTTATTGACTCTGAGCTCAAACTTTGTGATTTCCAATTCTTTTGTTGTTTCTTTCAATAATTCTTTATTTTTCTGCAGAAAAAAAAAATGCCCTTTTATGTCAGCCTTGTGCTTGTTCATGTTACACCTTATCAATTCCAGCACACTTTTCTTTACTTTCCTTGTTATTTTCTTTAAATCACAAATTTCCTTTCTACTTTTAATTTCTAGCCTTATGTGTTCCACTTCATATTTTATTTTCCTTGTGATTTTTGGCTCTCTACCTCTGTCTTGCTTAATGTCATGAATTGTTTGGTTCAGCCATTCACAGTGCATTCCCATAATTATCTGTAATTCCATGCATTTTTGAATCACAGGACACTTTTTTTCACTTTGACTGGAGTTGTTTGTGATGATGGAGGATGTGGCTTCTTCCAGGCATTTTTTTATATTCTGTTTAAGGATCTCTAAATGATCAATTTCTTTGGTAACCATCTCAAGTTGCCTATTTTGCTCTTTTTGCCACTTTCGTGTCCTCCTTTTGAGTGATTTATTTTCTATTTTTATCTCAGCATCTTTCTTTTTATTTTCTTGCTGTATTTGATTTACTTTTCTTAAAATATTTAGATTTTCTTTCTGGTTGATCTCCAACTCATTTTTTAACACTTCAATCTCTTTGGTTTCTCTTTTCACACTCCTAAGTCTCATTTCAAGTTCTTTTAGTTGTGTTTGCGATTCATTTCTGATGTCGAGCATTTTCCTGAGGGGGATCATCATCTTTGATTTTTTCATCTTTACATCAAATATAAGAGTCTTGCTCTCTCTTTGGAAGGCAGTGAGACATGCTCTTTGGTTGCATAAATGAACCATCGCATTTTCCAGAATTTTTATTTTCTCACTCATAATTTGCATGGTGTCACAGAGACCAATGAGGACTTGTGAATTTAACTGTTCTTTACCTGTTTGACGTACTATTCGCTGTCCCTTCATTCCTTCTAAATGCTTAATCCTAGGATTGTTACATGCACAAATTACAACAGTTGAGTCATTGGTCCTGCCTTTACTGTTCTCAGACCGTTCTTTTTGCTGTTGTTGCAGTTTGAACCTCAGAAGTTCCAATTCATCCCTCTCTTTTATAATTTTTTCAAGCGTTTTGTCAAACTCTTTTACCTTCCTTTTGGCACTCGCTTTCATTAATCCTATTTTGTTTTTCATTTTAAACCAGATTTTTGTTGTTTCCTTCAGTTTTCTTTTGCATTTTCTTAATGCTTGTTCACTTCGCTTTTTACTTTTCACAAGCTCTGCCTTTTGCAACTGTATTTCCTGTAGCTCTTGTTTAATAATATGATTTTTATCAAGTTGCTGTTTCTCTCTTCGTATATCCTCCTTTAAACTGTTTACGTTGTACGTTACCCATGCCTCGTTTTTGGCTTCTTGACATTCCTCTTGGTCACTTTTTTTTCCCAGTATTGTGGCCTTTCCTATGAGTGATCCAGCTTGAATTCTTGTAGTTGTAGCTCCCTTCAGACCACCATTTTCATTGTCCACTCCTTCCATTTTATAGACTGAGTACATATCATCAGTTTGTCTTACTTTTTTATTGGATTTCCAAAGGCTTGCAGTTGTCTGAGGAAACCCGGAAAGGCTTTTCAGGTCTTGTTTCTTATCACTTTGATCTTGATTTTTATTTTGTGGGTTATTTTGTTCTTCCTCTGGATGTTCAGTTTTGGTGAATATATTTTGGAAATGATATTCAGTCTTTGGTCTTTGCAAATTATTTATATCCACGATCAGTCTATTCATCTCCTGAATTCTCTCCTGCATGTTCTCCATAGAATGTTCTATTGTCTTTCTCTGTTTTTCATCTGTCACCTTGAGTTCACGTGCCTCATTTTCAGCATGTTTCATTTCTCTTATTAATTCAGCCATAGGAATTTCTTCAGTAACTTTCATCTCAGTTTTTTCTGTGTCATCCGATGTAAATGTTTCATCCTTCACGTCTGTGCTTGTTTCATTCTGGCCTTCTTCATACGATGAAAAGACAGATGTGTTTAGTTTTACTGAGGGCTCTTCATATTTCCATCTGCTGAAATGAGGGTTCTTCAAATTGAGTTTGTCCTTTACAAAAAAGAATATTGTTTTATTATTTTTCATCCATGGTTTTATCAACTGTAAAAACAACACAAGGGGTTACTTATGTCAACAGATTTACTCAAACTACAAATATTGGATGTTTCCAGCCAACATTCTAAATTAAGAATATTAGGGTTTAAAACAAAATTTTAAAAAAAAGCCACCCCTCTGGTCAGCTCACCTTAGGCACGGGGCAAGAATATTGGAATGCAGCAATGTAGCCCCTACCTTTCTTCACTGAGGTCATTTTGGCATTTTGAGATGAGAGTATTAAAAATCTTAAAATGAACTAAAAAATGCACAGGCAGCCAGTGGAAGGAGGGCATAGTCAGGTGTGTTCACGTGTTACGGTTTATAGGCAGTGGCAACATTTTGAACCAACTGGAGACTTTTTAAAGAGCACTTGTTGACTCCAAAATTAAGTGTCTTACAGTAAGCCTACTGAGTTGTGATGAAGGCATGGACTATAGTTTCAAAATACTAGTATGTCAGAGAAAGGTTCACCTTTGCCAGCTGCTAAGGTGAAAAAAGGTTGACCTAATTGTAATTAACCCACCAATTTGTAACCAGTATGAAGTAAATGTCTCATTAGAACATCAAACGTGAGACTGTTAGCGTCACAAAATCTGCCAATGAGCCCAAATTAAATGGTCCGTGTCTGTGTGTGTGTTTTCCATTAAGGTTTAAGTTTATGGCCCTCCAGGCTTTTATTACAGCTTTTATCTTTTCAAGACAAAGCTGACAACCATTTCAGGGTGTCCTGCTGCCCGAAGACAGCTGGGATAGGGTCCAGCACCCCCTGCGACACTTGTGAGGATAAAGCGGATCAGAAAATGGATTGATGGATGGATGGATGGATGGATAGATGTGTGGTGCCCAGAACTGTCCAGAACTTTTTACTTATTCTTTTTATGTTGTGCAACATGTGACCAGCCAGACACATGAACAAGGACATATTTTAGACCAAATTCTTTGTTATGGTCTACCGGTGTCATACTTGAAAGTCCTGGTCAATGTGTTTTCTGATGGCATGACACTTTTTCTTTGATGTTGTTTCATCTCGTGCTGTACTAGCAGATATGTTCGTCCAAGCAGCCACAATCCATTCACAGATTGTGGCGTACCAAAACCGAAGTTGTTTTGCAATAATGCACATACTCACACTTTATACAGGTGCTGGTACCTGCTAGAGGCGTGCCTTTAGCATCCACTTACACGCCCACCCTTCACTCATTGGCGGACCTCTCCCCTGCATGCCTGTCCTCACTCATGTCCACCTCTCTCCATATATTTATATATATACACGGACGCCCTTCACTGATTGGCCGACCTCTTCGCCGCATGCCTGTCGTCACTCACGTACACCTTTTCTCTCTCTCTCCATATATTCATTCATTCATCTTCCGTACCGCTTGATCCTCACTAGGGTCGCGGGGGGTGCTGGAGCCCATCCCAGCCGTCTCCGGGCAGTAGGCGGGGGACACCCTGAATGGGTTGCCAGCCTATCGCAGGGCACACAGAGACGAACAACCATCCACGCTCACACTCACACCTAGGGACAATTTAGAGTGTTCAATCAGCCTGCTATGCATATTTTTGGAATGTGGGAGGAAACCGGAGCACCCGGAGAAAACCCACGCAGTCCCGGGGAGAACATGCAAACTCCACACAGGGAGGCCGGAGCTGGAATCGAACCCGGTACCTCTCCATATATTTACATATATATACACGGACGCCCTTCACTGATTGGCCGACCTCTTCGCCGCATGCCTGTCGTCACTCACTTCCACCTTTTCTCTATATAAACAGCGTGTCGGCTCTCAGCCAGGTTTTGGAACTCAGCTCATACAAAAGACGCTCGCATTATAAGGCGTCCTGTCCATTTTGGAGAAAATTTTAGACTTTTAATGGCGCCTTATAGTCGTGAAAATACGGTAATAGCACAGAGTGAGCCCTGTTAGAATTTTTTCATTACATCCTCCTGGCAAATGACACTGGAGACAATGTGTGCCTGGTTTTATTGGATTTAACTGCAAAATTGGATATGGTGGATCACAGTATTCTCATTTGCAGCACCTTGGACATTAGTAGTGCACTTGCGTTGTTTCAGGCCTATTTTGGCTGACAGTATTTTATGTGTTAGCCTTGGTTGCTCTGATTCATGAACTGCCCCACTGTCATGTGGTGTTCCACAGGGTGCAATTCTGGGGTCTCTGCTGTTTTCATTGTATCTGCTCACTTTGGGTTCCATTTTAAGGAATGTGGATGACTGTCAGATCTATGCAAAAAAAATACACTTTCTCATTGAGTCCACTTGTTTCCTATTGAAAGGAAACCAATAGCTTGTCTGCATTGAATTTCTTGAATTTCAATGAAAAAAATACGGAAGTGATGGTGTTTGGTCCCAGTGGCCCTTGGCCATCCCAGCTGCGGACTTGGGCCCCCCCTGTCTCCGTATCTAAAACAAACAGTCTCAAACTTGGATTTTAACCCTCTCATGCTCAAATTAAGTTTTTGTCACAGGAAAAGTGTGATATTTGGGGAAGATTGTCATATGGGGTAGTAGTACACAATTCAGACTTTTTTTTTTTAGGAAAAGCTTCACATGTAATGTATTCTGGGATGTTGCAGGTTGACAACATTGGCCCGGTGTGGTAAATTAAAGCCAAAAACTCAATTTGGTGTGAAAACTAACTGAATTTGCATAAAACAATTGAAAACAATGTTTCAAGGTACTTTAAAGTGGAAGAATAACAACAAAAACAACTTGGTATAGATTAGGAACAATATTAATAACTTTTCATCCCCTACATCAAACAATATTGAGATATAATACCTATAATAATATTGACGTCTCAGATCCTAATTGAGAAGGACAGGTCTGACAACAATTTGTAAAGCACAAAAATACTTCAGACAGACCATTTGTGTGTAGTCATTTTGCGCACACTACATCGTCCACGTTTATCAGCATGGATGGGAAAATGATCGAATCGGTCTTGTCTGACCTCAACTGAAGGGGTTGTTTTTAGTTCTGGGCCATTCTTCATAACCACTGGTTAAAGGACACTTTGATTCTCTCCTCTTTCATCTCAAACTGCTTCAAACAACAAAGCGTGTGATGAAAAAGTGGTTAGGACTGCACGGCTGTCCGTGTTTTATGTTATGTGTTGTGTTTATTATTTTACTTTATGTTAACTGTTTTGTTAAGCGCTTTGTTACAGCTGCCGCTGTTGTGAAAGCGCTATATAAATCAGCATGTATTGTATTGTATTATATAACAGCACACAGGTTTGATTGGTCAGAAATAAGGTCAAACGCAGATTCATCCATGAACCGATCAAAATACCACTTTGGACTTGGTATTTCATCTTGTGGAGGTGAGAATGCAGGTCCTTGTAATGAAGGGTGTCTGTCATCTGCTGGGGGTTTCCTCTGCCTCCAAGAAAAAACTTTGTTTAGAGGAGCTGGGCCGGGCTTAGGCTCATCATCATCTGGAACCTCAGTGTCATTGTCTGCATGTACGTTATGAATTCAACATCAAGTGTATTTGGATTAGGGATTGCTATTGCTCCCAGTGTCTCATCATCATCAAGGCTGAAGTCAGACTAGTATGCTTCAACAGGTTCAACAAAATCTGGATTACCAATTTCATCGTCTGAAATGGATTCGTTCTCAGATAAAGCACCATCGGGAAGGCAAAACATTTCAATGGCTTCCTTGAGTGAGTAAGATCTTTGTCGGCCTGCCATAACGCATCACAAACCTGCAACCACAGTATTCTGCAAGCTAGTTTACTAAAAAAGATTCCAGTCCAACAAAGATATATACTAAGATAATATGTGCAATGGAATTTAGGCGACATCAGTTTTTCTCACTGAACAGTCAAATGAGCATCGCATTATGCCATTGTGTTTGATCAAATCTGCCTCTTATAGTGTGTAACTTCAATCCAAATTATTTCATTTTCCATAGGATGCACCCTCAATGACAACTCAAATCAATAAGTAAACACTGGTGATAGGAAAATACCCCTTGTATAGATTGTTGCTCAAAATATAGGTAAACTAGAAGACAAAGCATGTGGCATCCATTGGTACTAGTCCGGCCAAACGTTGCAAAGCTGCAACAATGAAATTGAGCTGCCCCTGGGGGAAAACCCAGAGGAGATAAAATCTACAAATTGGCATATACTGTATCTCTATACTGTCATGATTCATCTTATACAGTATTGGTTTCAAAATAAAGGAGATTGGTAATAATACAATTATGAAATGGATGCCTAGAAAATCCTTTCATGAGTACCCAAGAAGGAAGGCATGTTGAAAGTGAGAAAACTCGCTATCTAGTGAGCTATTGGGGAAACTCTTTGTTGCTCATGCACAACGAAGGTCTGCAGTGGTACTTTTGAGGAAAAAGGGCTCATAAAATATGAACGTGGATTAATTAGGGGATTAGAATTTAGTTGTTGCAAAATAGCATCGCCTGCCCTGAGAGGGTTTTAAACTAGACAGTGATTTTAAATTGGATCAGCAAATAGGTGCTGTAGTTAAATACAGCTTTTTTTTCATCTTATGTAGCTGGCTAAAGTAAAGCCTCTCCTTTCTCAAGAGTACTATGAAACAGTAATTCATGCCTTCATCACATCTCGGCTGGATTACTGTCATGCATTTTAGCCAATCCTCCATTAAGCATCTCCAGGTGGTCGAAAATGCTGCTGCTTGCGTCTTGACTGGTACTCCTAAAAGGCAGCAAATAATTCCTTCCCTGGCATCACTTCATTGGTTCCCTATACATTTTAGAGTAATTTTCAAGACTCTATTATTTGTTTTTCTAAATCTTCGCCTCGCCCCACATTAACTGTCTGAGTTCCTCCGCCCCTATACTCTTGCCCAGTGCCTCGTGTCCGTGGACCAGACAGTATTAGAGGTTGTTTTTCCCGTTGTTCCGGATTTACTGCGAACTCCCATCTTTAAAACTCGTCTTAAAACTCATTTTTATTCTTTGGTTTTTGGCTCATACTTGATTTTTAGTTTTACTGTGTTAGTACTTTCTGCTGTCTACCTTATTAATTTATTGTTTTATTGTTGTATGAGGGCGGCCCGGTCGTCCAGTGGTTAGCACGTCGGCTTCACAGTGCAGAGGTACCGGGTTCGATTCCAGCTCCGGCCTCCCTGTGTGGAGTTTGCATGTTCTCCCCGGGCCTGCGTGGGTTTTCTCCGGGTGCTCCGGTTTCCTCCCACATTCCAAAAACATGCGTGGCAGGCTGATTGAACACGCTAAATTGTCCCTAGGTGTGAGTGTGAGTGCGAATGGTTGTTCGTTTCTGTGTGCCCTGCGATTGGCTGGCAACCGATTCAGGGTGTCCCCCGCCTACTGCCCGAAGACAGCTGGGATAGGCTCCAGCACCCCCCGCGACCCTAGTGAGGATCAAGCGGCTTGGAAGATGAATGAATGAATGAATTGTTGTATGAATTATTCTTGGTCCATGTTCGGCACTTTGTATACAGTGGTGGTTGTTTTAAAGTGCTCTATAAATATATTTGAGTTGAGTTGCGTTGATAGAGACACTTACCCTCTCATCTGACTTTGTTCTTGTCATCTCGTTGATGTACACTTGTGCGTGCTGTGCACCTCGACGGCAGTGTTGAGATTGTATCGAATCCTCTTGATTTTTGTCGAGCACATCCCTCCGTTTTTGCAGCTTCATCTTGAGGATTTCTAATTCATCCCTCTCTCTCATGTTTCGTTCAAGTTTTTGGTCAAGTTCTTGATGTTTTTTCTTAGCTTGCCATCTCATGCATTTGACTTTTTGTTTCGTGAATTCCTTTGCATTATGTTTTCTCACCAAGTTGACGAGCCTTTTTGTTTTTTTTTCTTCAAGAAACATTCTGTACATTTGAGCATTCACTTTTTTCTTTGAGTGCATCATGATCCTGTCTTCATCCACATGCTTTCGTGTCTTTTTTAATATATCCCCTTGTTGTTGTCCACTGTTTTCTGGCACATAGGATTCCAAAAACATGTTTGTTTTTTCAAATAATTCTTTCAGTTTTATTGCTGGGGATACGTCTTTTTGTATTTTAGAGTGTCTTTGCATTTTACTCCAAATGTTCTCAATATGCTTGAAAAGTACAGTGATTGTGTTAATGATGCGCTTAATTTCATGTTTAACTCGTGAAAACTCTGTTCCATTTCTTTTTAATATTTGGTTTAAATATGCCATGCTTTTCTGCATTAATTCATTGGCTTGCTTTGCACTAATAATTGTCCTCCAATTATGGGTAACCAGACTTTGAATACACTCACCTGTCAACCACTGCTTTATTTGGTCGTTAGTTTCATTGAAATTTTTCTTGTGTTCTGTTGATTTCGATTTCGAAAAATTCATCAATTTTAAGTTATATTGCTTGGTTTTAATCTCATTATATTGTATCCCAAGAATTTGACTATCTCTGTTTATGACAGTCAACGTTTGCTGGATAAGCATTTGTTCTTTTGTGGCTGTCTTTATGCTCATCTCAATTTTCTGAGAAAAATGTTTCATTTGTACTTTCAAAGTTTTTGCAAGCAGGCTTTGGTCATGTTTTTCATCTTTTAGTCTTTCAATGTCCCTTTGTTGCTTACTGACCATCATCCTCAGGAACTCAAGTTCATGTTGACCTCCTTGTATTATTTTCCAAAGTTGTTCAGTATTCGGCATTTTATGACCAATGGATGACATCTCTTTCATTCTTTGTGGTCTTTGTGTCAGGATTTCTTGGTTTTTCCTCTCACTTTGCTCAGTCTTCTTCTGTTACCTTTGTCCTGTACACACGCACACACACGCAAGCGCACACACACACACACACACACACACACACACACACACAAAATCTGTATTTAGATATGCATGTTATTACTGAGGAGGTTGTGGTCATAAAAAATCAAAAGTCACACAATGTCAGTTTTTCTCAAATAGTGGGGTGCCCCCAACCCCAGGGTGGCGCGTTTGACCTCGGGGAACATGCTTTTTTATTTTTTTACTGTCCGAGAATGACATGCAGTTGCACCTCCACTACGTTAGGGGGCAGTGACACTCTCATTGGCAGAGTTTGCGCAAGGAGCATTCTCAGGGAGGAAATATGACTAGGCGTATGTAGCGCTTGGCTTCAATGTGACTGCGGTGGCAGGCGAGGAAAGGTCGATATCCTTACAGTGTCTAAAAATGTTGGTAGCGGACAGCATGAAGCCAAATAAAATTAAGGCGTCACTTAAAAACATTACACTCCAATCACGCTGATAAGCTGCTTGAGTTTTTTTCAGTGAAAACGTGCCGAATATTGCCAACAATTATGCCGCTTTGTGACTGCTACTACAGGTCCCGGCTACACATTGAGCAGAAGCCGAGAGTTGCTGTGTCCTGCTTCAAACCTTGCTTCGAAAAGCTGTGCATTGCAAAACGTGCTCATTGTAGCCATCCAGAAATCATCTTTGATTTAAAAAAAAGCACATTCTTTTGCATACTTTTGTATAGTTTTTTAAAAATATTGTGCTCCTGAGATAATGTTCGTGATTAGTTTGAGTGCATTATTAGTAGAGCTGTCAGGTGAGCATTTTTATTGACATTACAACATCAAGCGGATGTTACGTTGCTCTATAAATACACCAGAACAAAACAACAAGCGCGCTGCAGAAGTCCACGCCCATGTCTGTTTTGCCAGCCACGGCAGCACGAGACACCGAAAACGGATACTTAAAGAGTTTATGAATGGAAAGTTTACTTTTAATAAGTTGCCTGATTTCTCCACTGACGAGACCAAAGTTATCTGTTCTTCTCTCTCTCTGTATCATACAAGTATACGATGTATGCCACTGACACGATTGTTACTTTGAAACTATTTTGTGTGGAAGGTTACAGTGTTCTGCGTCCATATAAATAGAGCGGGTGGAGCTTCTCTGTGTTTGTCTGACAGTGGTAGCGACCTAGTGTTGTCATCGAACCAAGTGTTGTCATTCGAAATGAGGTATACACAAAAACCGTAGAGAGACTTCCGCACAAGAAGGACCAACACAATCAACATAGCCTGAATGTGTTAGGGGGAGTGACCCCCTACCCTTTCAGAATGGTTTTCCCCAGCAGCATGGGGGAAGTGCGTGCGCTTTTTTGTACGGCGGTCAGTTTTGAATACAGCGGCACATAATGAACACTGGTGTCTGGTGTCTCGTTATTCTTCAACAGACATACAGAAACAGACTGCTGTCTTCAAAGCAAACTTGAGAAAAACGAAGTATGCAACCATGGTTTAAATGCACTATAGGCTGAGTACTAGTTTACCTTAGATGTGCACTTTATAATGTTATATTGCTCTGTTTTTATTTTATAAAAAAAGCTGTTAAAGCAGCTGTTTTGTGACAAAATATTGTTTTTACTGTTGTTGATGGAGAGTAATATTGTGTGAGAGATCATGTGTGAATAACTGTAACCGATTTGCAATGTTCATGTAAAATTGAAAATCGAAATTATTTTAATAAATATTTGCATTTGGCACATAGAAAACTGATTCATTAGAATGAATAGAACAATGATTCATTCATTAAAATGGGGGAAAATAGGACAAAAAATGTAAAAGGAAATTCAGAAACGATAAAAAATGTGTGAGTAATCACGATTAATTTTTTAGTCCATTTGAGTTAATTATGACAGTTGCATTTTTAATTATATTAAATATTTTAATCGTTTGACAGCTCTAATTATTAGTTATTAGTTATGTTTTGTAATTTTATTTTTCAGTATTTAATGGTTTGACATGATCAGTTAAAAAGTATGTATTGTTAAATTCAGGATTTAATGTTATTTTTGAATTTCAGATGCACTTTAAATATTTTCTGTTTAAGTTACTAAAGCTATTCTTTGTTGTAAGTTGGTCCATAAAGTTGGTCCATATTTCTTTCTTTTTTTTTATTCTCTTCTATAATATGGATACAGTGTTATGCAAAGGTGTACTTATAACAATTTTATAGACAAATGATACTATTTATGGTCGTGGGGGAGGGGCGAGATGTTTTCCTCTTCCTTGGGGGTGCATGACAGAAAATAATTGAGAACCACTGCACAGAGTGGAATCAGCACACAAGCCACTTTTTCATTTTAAATGTTCTCATGTCATGTTCTTTTTGCCTTGCCCAGCAGAAGCCTAAAGTATAACTTTAGCAAAAAAAAATTTACCCAACCGTATTTTCCACACTAAAAGTCGCACTGGATTATGAGGCGCACCTTCAATGAATGGCCTATTTTGTAATTTTTTTCATACATTGGGCGCACAGCATTATAATACGCAATATACAATGCATCCACTAGATAGAGCTACACTCAAGGAAACACCAACAGAACAATCAGATATCATCCATCCATCCATCCATCCATCCATTTTCCGAAACGCTTGATCCTCACTAGGGTCGCGGGGGGTGCTGGAGCCCATCCCGGCCGTCTTCGGGCAGTAGGCGGGGGACACCCTGAATCAGTTGCCAGCCAATCGCAGGGCACACAGAGACGAAGAACCATCCACGCCCACACTCACACCTAGGGACAATTTAGAGCGTCCGATCAGCCATGCATGTTTTTGGAATGTGGGAGGAAACCGGACCACCCGGAGAAAACCCATGCAGACATGGGGAGAACAAACTCCACACAGGGAGGCCGGAGCTGGAATCGAACCCTCTGCACTGTGAAGCCGACGTGCTAACCACTGGACTACTGAGCCGCTCCAATCAGATGTCAGTAAAATGTATTTAATAAAGCAGCGACACAGTTCACTGAACCAACAGCAAGTTATAACATTGACTCGTTAACATTGAACTCTCTTGCCGCTGCTCTATTTCCATGTTCAACTGCGTTACCGATCGCCTTAAGTTTGAACTGTATTTGACTTGTATTTGGACTGCATTGTCAGCATGTCTCGAGCAAGGAGCCATTTTGGGGTCGAAATATCCCCATAATGACCATACACAAGACACCTCGGATTGTAAGGTGCACTTTGAGCTTTTAAGAAAATGGCAGGTTTTTAGGTGCGCCTTTTAGTGTGGAAAATACGCTAATTGAGATTTAGAACTGTTCACAATTCCCTCCCACCTCTCTACATAACCGCATAATTGATCACCAGAGATGGGTACTTTACCCTATTTTGCGGATCCGCTCACGGTAGAAGTTTCATAATTCAAGATAAGATAACCTTTATTCGTCCCCTTCATTCATAAACATTATTGAAAGCATTTATGCGTCAAAATGCTCTTTATAGGTGGGGTACCCCAATAGGGACGTGTTCCTCTTGAGGAAGACCAGCTTGTCAAAGCTGGCACTGGCCAGGGTAGTGCTCTTTGCCTGGAGGATCTAGGGCAGAGGTCTTACATTTACACACTTACAAGTTACATGTATTTTACGTTTCATTCAATTATTTTAAGTTACAATTATAAGTTACATCTGGCCCTTTGAAGAAAGCCATTTTGCTGATGTGGCCCTTGGTGAAAATGTTTGACACCCCTGCTCTAAAATTGTCCCCCACTGTGAATGTGAATGTTTGTTCGTCTAGGTGTGCCCTGCGATCGGCTGGCTACCAGTTCAGGGTCTACCCCGCCTACTGCTCGAAGACAGAAGGGATAGGCTGCAGCGCACCCGCGACCCTCGTGAGGATCAGCAGATTAGTAAATGCATGGATGGATGGACTTCCACTACGCACATCCTGATCTGCCTGCCTGCGCCTTGATAAAATACACTAAAATAGCATTACACCACTTATGGTTCAAGTTATAAACCTGCTTTTTGCAAGTCTGAAATCTAGTCTACTTATTGGAACGAAATTTGCAATTTGGTTCTTAATATTGTTTGAGGTACCGAACCCAACCAGTTCATATGCACATGACTGAACCCTTACCCTCAACTTGGCATGACAAATCATGTAGAAAAGAGTCCCATCGCAGCCCATGATGCATGTGAATCCATGTTGTACATACGTATTCGTCTGACCACTTTCTGTTTTGACATAGCATGGATTAAAACTTTTTTTTTAAATCACACGACATACTATCACGACAGTCACACTGTTACTACTGAGCGAACTAAATATCAGGATTTTAGCTGCTCAGTGTCTTCAACACTTCAACTTCAATTTACAGGTAAGTGACACTGACCTTGTAGCAAGAAGTATTTTTTTCTTAACTGAGCTTCTCCTTGTCAACTGCACAGCTAATTTGTCTCTGTAACTCTTTCGGGGACAACGGTTACTAGAGTGGACAGCTGTTGACATGTTGTTTTTGTCATGTTTCGGTTTGTGACCAACAGGTGACACTGTAGGGCTCCCCCTGCAGCTGCACACCTGTCGGTCGTTATGTCGTTAGCCATTTAAAAGGACTCCCGCCTAAACACTTATTGTCGGGTCATTGTTGCTGTTGGCTACTGTCATGTTTGTTTGTTTGTTTGTTTGTTTTTTTGCTTGTTGCTTGCCGCTGTCATGTTTTTGTTCCTGTTAGTTTTTTTTGCCACAGCCATGGTTTTGGTTTGTTGCTTTGGAATCTTTTTGTTTTCATGACTGTTTGTTCTGGATTTATTTTCTGTGTTTTAATACAACTCGTCAAGTTCACCCTGCTCCTCCCTCTTTGCCGCTTGCAAACGTTTTCTCATATATTAATTCATCTTAATGTCACAGTTGTGAATCAACCACTACAATGGACCCTTATGTGTGTTGCCATCCACTGCCATTTTTTTCATGCCTAGAGATGAATAAAAACACTTGAGGGAAAAAAAATCCTTATCGGTTATTTTTTGTGCATGAAAGGGTTAATTAGTTAAAACACTGCCCCGTGTCCAACAGTTGCAAAGTTAAAAATATTTTGCCTCCTACTCGCTGGCACTTGCAGGCCATTTTTCTTTTAAGAATAACGGCCTTCGACTGGCCTCTAAGCATAAGCAAACAACTCCAACCCATGTCAGTATAAAGTAATAATAACCATACTATGTCCTTCAGGTCAGTATGTTTAGCTATTAACTTGGTATAGGGGTTGAAGATATGTGACTGAAACAACCAGGAAAAATTTGGCATTGCAACATCTAATTGGGAATTTTCTGACTATTCTACAACCTCAACATCTGATTGGCTGAGCCTGGAAGAGAACTGTGTGCCAGGCAGTGACTCTATTTGGTTCTGGCTGCCTATTGTCAACAGGTAGCATCCAAAACAGTGCTGCAGTTGGCAGCCATCAGCCGTCAGCAAGTGCTCTTCGAGAGCTAAAGATGATTCCGATTTTTTTTGTCACATGGTGTTTGTTGTTATTTGTGTGGACCCGAAGTCGACTGTTTTAAGCATTTTTGGCTACGACATTTGCCAAAGGAGAAGAATCTGTATGTGGTGGTTGCGCTTTCTCGGCAACACACAGCACTGATTTTGATTGGAAGGAATGTTGGCGCTATTTGACTGTTGCCGCTGGACATCCCGGGGCGCTTGTGTTTTTGCGCCTGTAACGGCCAACATTTTTCACATGTTGGTGCTGTTGGACAGTCTGCGCTGGTGCAGTTGGATGATTGGCTTGTGGAGCTGAGCATGAGGAGAGAGGAGCATCGGCGCGGGCGCTTGGAATTGAAACGGATTTACATGGGACGGGGGAAGTTAACCAATCTCTTTTTTAGTTGATGGACGCTACAACTTATTGTTTACTTTCTAACTTGGCTTGTAGCAGACGTGTGTACATTTTGAGCACGGAGTCTCTCTTTCACTGGTGTTAGAACTGCTTCAAACAACAAAGCGTATGTAGTAAACGTGATTAAGATTGCATGACTGTCCGTGTTTTTTGTTTTGTGTTGTGTTAGATTATTTTGTTATTTTATGTTAACCGTTTTATAAAGTGTTTTGTTACAGCTGCAGTTGTTGCGAACAATAATAATAATAATAAACATAATCCACTGCCTCAACTACAATCACACAATTAATATAAGGGAAAACATGTGAATAGCTGTCCACTCTAGTAACCACTGTCCCCGAAAGAGTTAATGCCACTATCAAAGATATCCTTGGTACCCCTATGACATTGTGTTGGTAATTTTCTCTTATCCTCCTAATTATTATAATTGATTTTTTTAAACCATCATCATATTGCCATAATCCTCCTCACAAACATAATAAATACACTTGTACAAATTATTATAATGACTATTTACTATTTACATGCATTTGTTATACTGTATTGTTTCCTCTTTGTCAGGTTGTATGTTTTTTAATCATTAATATTGTATTTCTTTTTGACTGTCTTTTTATTGTCACATACAGTAATCCCTTGCTACAACACCGTTCATCTTTTTTTTAAACTATGAATTGTGTTCTGCATCCTGATTTGCTCAGGGACTAATGTCAACAATCTCCACGCCTTATCAATGTATAGCTTGCCAAATTTTAAAACCCACAATAAAGACAATAAAGTTGTACTTGAACCTTCTTTACGGTATTTCTAAAAAATGTCAGTTATTTGTAAGAAAATGTTTTGTTTTGTTTCTGTTTTAATGCTTGGGCCTGAAAAAAAGGTTTACTCTTTGGTTTGATTCAATACAGTATTGTATTGTATACGGAATAATTTTAAAAAATGAAGATGACTACTTCACGGATTTCACTTGTTACGGGTACTTTTTGGAACATAAACCCCGCCATAAACGAGGCATTACTTTATACAGAATGTGGATTACAGCGAACCCGCGAAAGACGAAAATCCGCAAAGTAGGGTTTTCCGCCCCTGCATCCCCAAGGTCCCGGCTCGATTACTGCAATGCCCTGTACTTTGGAGTCAGCCAGTCCTCCATTAAGCGCCTTCAGCTGGTCCAGAATGCCGCTGCTCGCCTCTTGACTGGCACTCGTAAGAGGGAGCATATAACTCCTACTCTGGCATCCCTTCACTGGCTCCCCATTCATTTTAGAGTTATTTTCAAGATCCTCCTCTTTGTTTTCAAATCTCTGAATAATCTCGCGCCACCTTACCTCTCTGAGCTCATCCGCCACTACACACCTGCCCGGCGCCTCAGGTCTGTGGACCAGTCTTTGTTGGAAGTACCAAGAACTAAACTGAGGCTCAGAGGGGATCGAGCCTTTTCTGTTGCTGGTCCCTCTCTCTGGAATGACCGCCCACTGAACATTCGGCAAGCCTCCTTGCTGCCCATCTTTAAAGCCCTCCTCAAAACTCACTTGTATTCTTTGGCGTTCGACTCAGCATGACTTAGATTTGTTCTTGATTTTACTGCTTGGTGCTTTCTACCGCCTTTATTACCAATTTGTCTTACTGTTTATTGTGTATGTTAAATCGCTCCATGTACAGCACTTTGTATGCAGCGATGGCTGTTTGAAAGTGCTCTATAAATACTGTTGACTTGACAAACAAACAAACATGACAGTAGCAAGAGCAAACAGCAAACAAACAAACATGACAGTAGCAAGAAGCAACAATGACCCGACACAGAGTGTTAGGGCTGGGAGTCCTTTTAAGGCCCTAATTACCTATGACCAACAGGTGTGCAGCCGCCGGGGGAGCCCGACAGTGCCACCTGTTGGTCCTTAAACCGAATCATGACAGTCTGAGCCTGTCGAAATGAGCCAATCACCGACCGTTTAGTGTAGGCGTCTGTGTGAGCATTTCTTCAATTTGCATTCTGTTCTGAGTTGAGCTGGAGACTTCTCCTAATCATCTTAGCGACACTCTTTGTTGTAAACAACTAGCGACAAATTAATCTTTTATTTCTGGTGGGTTTTATTGTAGTTCCTGTAGTTGTAGGACACTAATTAAGTCCCTGGAAAAGACGCCTTGTTGGTATACCAGCGTCACAGATCATTTTCTTGAAAATGAACGGAGAGTAGAATTCACGTGCAAAACAACTGACACATTTTTTGATGTCGGCCAAAATTGAGCTTCCCCGCCTTTTAGCAGCTCTGACAGTGTAGCCTCCATTAGCCTCTAGCGAGCTGCTGGCCAGCTATCTCGCTGGGCCGATGTGTTTATGATTAGACAATTAAGGAGGCTGAAAGACACTTGCTGCTTTTTTCCTACAAGCCCAATCACTCTCTCTCTCTCTCTCTCTCTCTCTCTCTCTCTCTCTCTCTCTCTCTCTCTCTCTCTCTCTCTCTCTCTCTCTCTCTCTCTCTCTCTCTCTCTCTCTCTCTCTCTCTCTCTCTCTCTCTCTCTCTCTCTCTCTCTTCTCTCGTGCACCTCCCCCAACCACACGAGAGAGACACACGCACACACATACGCGCACGCACACACACACACACACGAAGAGGCGTAATCAACACAAACAAATCGAGGCAACCACGTGATGAGACGCTGATGAAAGAGTAACCCACGTGATAAGACACAAGAGCGGTTTGGGCGGGGCTGCGAAGATGCACAGCCAACAAAAAACATGGCTGTGTATCATGGGATTTTTTTTTTAATCTTTATTGAACAAGTCAGAAGTGTATCATGGGATTGATCCACTTTTACTATCAGTGGTTGACGTCATGCTGGGAACCAATCAAGCTACAGCCATGTTCAAACATCTGAGCCATTAGGCATTTTTTTTTTCTGAATACAGTACAGTACTTTGGAATAAAAAACGCAATGCACCATGGCCCTGATAATCAAACTGAGAAATAGCGAGGGATCACTGTATGTTCTTCCTTACCTTAAAGTTTTTATTTTGGTCATACAAAGTACATTTAATGATTTTGCTTTTTAAGATTTATTATGTTTTGTTTGTTTGAAAAGAAATTTTTTACTATTGTAATAAATATTCTCTTAATTCGATAATTAATGTGAAGGAGACCGTCCCTGGAAACTAACCTCACTGAGGGGTGGCCAACTTGAGTTTCACCTTCCTCGACCAAATTCGAGCAGGCAAGACCGTGAAGCCCTGTGACTTGTTCCACTGGTGACAAACAGAGCAATTGGAATTAATCCCACGAGGTGATGACACTCACCCACACCAAACAACTATCGGAAGTTTGAAAGCAGTCAAGCTAATTCCCTGCTTCGATTCAATTCTGGCTAGCGACAGAAACAGCCAGACAGGACTGTGAAAATCATCACTTACCGGGTCAACAGTTGCTCCGCCCGGCACAGAGGATCCTTAGAATCAAAAAAGGTTTGCTGGGCTAATTCTGGTGAATTACTTAAGAGAAAAAGAGTACAATTCAGTTCTCTGGGAGAAAAGAAAGTGGACCCAAGCTATTCCTTTGATCATCAATCTCTTCATGGAGCTGAACTAAGTAGTCTTGCAACAAATTTAATTATTCAAAATAATGTAAAAGAACATTTGTGGAGCAGTTTTAATTATTTTTATTACGTAAATGTGTCTACAAATGTATTTTCTCAATTCTGCTTCCTTCATCTAAAAATGAAGTAAAGGCAGACGCGATTGTCATATATTTGCTCTTAAATTGATACAAATATTGTTGAATATTTTTGCCACCCTCTGAAAAAAAACAGCAAAAAGTTGGTAATAAATGGTGTTTTTGTTTTTGATGTTGATGAGAAAAGGAACCACGGCTGGCAAAATAGAAGCAAAAATTGCTCTTGATTTTTCCATAATCACAAATTTGTTGTTTTCAATAAAATTCCAGATTAGATTAAAATCAGAATTCATATATCTACGATATAAATACTTACTACAGACAGCATACCAACGTCAAATGCACCTTGTCTTCAGTTGTGTCAAAAATCCAAATCATAACAAAAAAATGAACATTTTTATGATGTCTGCTAAATTTGTGATACGGCAAAAATGTTCCTTCCTAACAGTTTGGCAGTGACTGAGATGTGACATGTTATGTGTTTGTGTGACTGGATGCTTTACAACGTTAGGGAGATAAAACATCATTTTCTCTGCCTGCTCTCAGTTGATAAGCCAATTTATGGGTTGATCCTAAAACCTCACGTCACCATTTATCTACCAAAAACACTCAGGTTCTAACATTCCCGCAACACACAAGACACACTCTACATACTTTGAATACATAATAAATTACTCTATTTTGTGTACGACTGACAAGGCGTGATCACATAAGATTGTCGTCATCTCTCACTTCCCTCTTTTTAACCAATCGGTCATCATTTGACAAGCCACATCAAAATCTTTAAAAATTATTTATGTTGTGCTTTACATTTATTAATTTATTTATGTATATGTATATGTAAGGTGGTGTCATAGTTGACAGCTTTCGGCAAGTGTTCTTCAAGAGCCTTGCTTTTTTTTTTTTTGTCTTGTTTTGTCACATGGTGTTTGTTGTTACGTCATGTGTACCCGATGTGGATTGTTCTGAGCTTTTTTTTTTTTTTGGCCATGACATTCGTCAAAGGAGAAGAATCAGTGTTGGATATAATGTTGGATTGATTATTTTTAGTAATCATACATTCACATATTATTCGATTGATTGATTATGCTCGCAAAGGACAATGCTTATGCTTTTTAATAAAGATATATCCTTTATTATTTACTCACACCTATAATCATCATATATTCTTTATTATGTACTCACTTTTATAATCAAGAATGCTTGGTGCACTGTGTGGAAGGTTAGGGACGCAACCACCTTTTCCGAGGACGTGGTTGGGAAGAGATAACTGTTAAGACTAAACAGTGAGCAAGGGTGAACAGTGAATGGAATCATCAACACCAGCTGCAACGTGATGTTTTTGTGACATTTGTAGACACGTGCGTACTTTGCACTCACATACACACACATAGTCAAACAAGTTCAGTGTGTTTTCAACAGGCCCCACCTTTCAGGTTGGGCACACCTATGTAGTAGCTTTCCCAATAAATGAGGGGGGAAGGGGGAGATCGTGAGGGGTGACGTGCCGAGAACTGAAACCGAACGCTTCTCCTCGTTCCCTCCTGGTACCAGAATCGAGTCTCCTGTCTCCTCCTTTTGTTTGTTCCTGAGTGTTAAATAGGACAAACCTGACATTTTTGGGGGCTCGTCCGGGATAGCAATATACCTGACACCTCCAGACGCTGAGTCGACGGCCAGGAAGACTGTGGCCACGGCAAAAACACCCTTTCCGGGACTGGGTCTCGACTCCTCGTCTGGGTGCTGAGGGTTGAAGCGAATCCAGAGGAGAGAGGACTACTCTTGGTGGTAAGTAGGGCGGCGGTGTCCTGTACGTACTTAAACTCCGCATTAGCACTCTCGGTGAGTGTTTACGTGCCGGGTTTGTAAAGACGGAGGTCGGGATGGTCTTTAAACCTGTTTTTAATTGAAACCCTCTCAGGACAGGTGTTGCAGATTTGTAACATCCAAATACCTAGACTACACCTGGTTCGAGAGCCTATTTGAACCTCAGAGGGGTTTGTTGAGAAGGGACTCTTTCAACGTTGATTGAGTGTTTGCGCGCTGGCAAAAAAAGACGTGGTCTTTATAAGCCGCAAAGCCCTGAGCCATACTAGTCCCTATCAGGCATATAGACCGGCAAGTCTCATAAACTGGTGAGGGCGACGGTGTCCTGCACGTGCTTAAACTCTGTGTGTAAATAAAGTGTATATAGTGCGTTACCTCGGGTGAAGGTAGTCAGATAAAAGCGAATTAAATGCGCTTAATGAATGACTGTGTAACTGTGTGAGTGGAGGTTTGCTACCTCATCTGAACAGGACATTTGTTGTGGCAACTGTCTGAGGAAGCAGGTGCAAGAATTTCCCGCCACCTTGGTGGTAGAAGGTTGTAAATGACCTCAGTCGGAGAAATTGCCACCCTGTTCATGGGAAAAGTCAGCCTAGTTACCCTAGGTAAATCGCTGACTCTCAAAATTTCTCAAAGTTCCTCTCAAAAAGATTCAAAATGGGGGTGCTAAATAGTAAGATCGTGGAGAAAGGGGATCCCAAAATTAAGTTAACATGTACGGACTGGAAATTTGTAGAGAGACAATGTCCTTTGAAGATCAAACATCTAAATTTGTGGATAAAAAAATATAATTTCGCTGGCCAGCTGAACACGCAAACATTACTGCACCTGCAGGATGATATTGTTAGAACTATGTGCGAAAATGACAGAGAGAAAATGGATATGGTTGGGTTCGAAGACCTTGAGTTCTGGATATTCTTGGCTGAAAAGAGGCAGAAAGTGAAAGAGGAAAAGGGAATAGAGAAAGTTGAAGGAAGGGAACGTGTCAGTGAGATGGTATTTAACCATGACAAGAGCGAGGGAAATGTTATGTTTCACCGGAGAGAGGATGATGAGTTGGGACTGGTGGGTTTACGGACAGGAGTAAAACAGAAAGTGGAGAGAGAAAGTGAGCTTGAGATGACATCCACAAATCCTGTTACACCATCATTGTATTCATCCCTTCCAACTTCGACATCTCCTTTTCCATCATACCCTCCATCCTCGTTTCAAGGGGGCCATCCAATGACCTTTAGGGCAAGGGGAGATTTGGGAGTGGATTTTACTCTCATATACACACGCACAGTCAACAATCCGTGCCGTAATAGGGTCAGAGGAATGCCAAGTAAGAGACGTGGGACTGATCCAGGGAAGATTATTTGTTGGTGTTGTAGGGCGAAAGGCCACATTTCCCCTGACTGTCCCAAGAGTAAATTTGTAAGTGCATGACAAGTCATTCCTGCTTCTCAGCAAGAGATAGCAACTTTCCTTGTTGGCTTCATGATGGAAGGAAGTTTCCTTTTGAAGGAACACGGAAAGTGATAGCGGCTTGTTTGACGGTAAATGGATGGTGTATACTGTATAGATATTTGGATGAGGTGAAGTCTTCTCGTGGATGACAAAATTAAAAGTTGGGAGATGCTTGACCTGGTTGAGAGTGGTAGCAAGGTGAATATTTTGATTTGTCTGTAGAGTTGTGTCTGCAAATATGTGTTAAATTAGTCTTTGCATGTGTGTAGATAAGTGTGACTCTTGGCGAGACTCACGGAGTCTTGTTTGTTTTATTTTCTGGCTTTTGCAGTGTAGAAGGTTTGTATGGCATCTATTATAATTACTTGTAAGTGTAACTGTATTACCGGTAATTATAATGCCTAACGCCACTTAAGCTTCATTATTTCAACCGGCCCTACATGAAGTATGGGTGTGGTGACACAGAGAGTTTTGGATACTTATAGTGGGTGAAAGGCAAGTGAAAATGTTGATGGTGAGACGTAAGGTGATGATGGAAGTTGAGTATGTTGAGAATAAAGAAAGGAACAGGCAGGTGAGGTTTGACACAGTGATGCTACGAATGAGGAGGTCACCATGTGTTTAGGTTGAAAAGGGCCGGAAGGTCACAAGATGCTTAGAAGGTTGTTTGTAAGTCGTAGACACAATTTTTTGTTTGTGTTGAGTGGTCGTCAGTGGACGTATGTGGGACGTTGTTAAGTTTCTGGGTGTCACGTCCCATGTTTGCCAGCAGGGGGCAGGCCCTGTTGCCACCTACACACCTGTCACCCATTGGGGACTAATTACACGGGCTTTATTTGTGCGCTCTGGCAGTTGACTTACTGCCGGAGTATTCCATGCCGTGCCAATTCTCTCGCTTACTACTAATTCCATTCGTTGCCTTGAAGCCTTGTGGCTGTAATTGCGCGTCTTTATATCCGCTCGTGTGTATTTCTATAGTTGCCAATTCATTCTCCTTGCTATTTTTCCCGCAAGCGTTTTCTGTTACCTCCTTAATTTATTCCTGGTCCTTATTTTTGACCAGTGCTTTTTGTTGTTTCTCCCGGACGGGTATTTTGTGTTTTTGTATTAAACCTCGTTTGTTCTCTGACAAACCTTTTCTGTGTCTGCTATTTCGGGGATCCACTTCCTTATTTTGTTGTGCACGAAGCGATCATTCTATCGCTTCGGGCACAACGTGACAGAATACTCCAGCCACCATGGATCCCGCAGACTTAGTCTCGTCCCTCTGTCCCGTCGAGAGCAACAGTTGAGTCAGCAGGGCCAAGCCATTACGGAAATCAACAGCGCGGTTTCCATGCTGGCTCACAGGTGCGATGATTTCGAACCCCGTTTGTTACGGTTGGAGGAACGGAGAACACCTCCCCCCGTAGTTGGTCCTTCCACCACTGAGGCACCCGCATCATTTCCCACTATGATGAGGGAGCCGTCGCTTCCACACCCCCCACGTTACGGGGTGAGCACGGGCAGTGTGGGTACTTTCTCCACCAGTGCTCGCTCGTCTTCGACCAACAACCTTCCCTCTATGCTACTGACGCCGTGAAGGTGGCATATATTATGAGTTTGTTGACAGGTCCGGCGGCGTCATGGGCTATGGCGACGAGCGACGCAAAGCCGAGCCTCCGGTCTTCGTTCCATGACTTCGTAACGGCGTTGCACCAGGTGTTCCATCATCCCGTACGGGGCAGAGAGGCTGAGGGCCGGCTACTTGAACTCACCCAGGGGAGGCGATCGGTGGCGGACTACTCGATCGAGTTCCGGATTTTGGCCGCCCAGAGTGGCTACGGTGACCGGGCGCTGTGTGGACTGTTTCGTCGCGGATTAAACACCGAGCTCAAGGATGAACTGGCGACCCGCGACCACAGCTCCGACCTGGAGGAGTTAATCGAGCTCTCCCTACGGTTGGACAACCGCCTGAGAGAGAGAAACCGGGAGCGGGGAGGTGATCGTTTCCCGTCCCGGCGTGCCACGTACTGCGGGGAGGAGCCGATGCAGCTGGGTGGCGAAAGCGCTGGATCGGAGCAGAGAAGGCGCCTGTTCAACGATCGGGCTCGGTCTGACAGCAGTCAACGAGGAACTCATTCTGCTCCCAGCCGTCCGGAACCTTCCCCATCCTCGTTCTCCAAAAGTTGTGAGTCACGACCCCGCGCAGAGTCTCCCGTGCCTCGGCGAACCGACTCCCGGCCGGGACACCCCAGGAGACTGGAACTCGAAGGCGAGATATGTGGGGGATCCCGGTCGCAGCGGGTTAGGGCTCTGATAGACTCGGGGGCTGATGGTTGTTTTATGGACACTGACTTCGCCGCTGACCTGGGTTGTTATGTCGAGAAGTTAGCCGATAAAAAGCGGGTTTCTGATCTCGATGGGCGCCTCCTGGCGGTCGTAACGCAAAGAACAGAACCACTAAGACTCCAATTATCCGTTAACCATGTCGAGCATCGAAGGTTTTATTTAATGCGGTCTCGAGCCGCTCTGGTTGTTCTCGGTTTGCCCTGGCTCAAGACTCACAACCCCGTGATTTCCTGGGAGCGCCCGGCAATAGAGAGTTGGAGCCGGTACTGTTATGAACATTGTTTAGGCTCAGCCCTAGGGGAGCACGAACGTGCCGGTGACGACTCCCCCGAAACGATCTGCCTTGACGGAGTGCCTGATTGCTATCATGACCTACGTCAAGTGTTCAGCAAGGATCGCGCACGCTCGTTGCCCCCGCACCGTCCCTACGATTGCGCAATAGACCTGCAGGCGGGCGCTCCCTTGCCGAATTCACGGCTTTATCAAGTGTCTCAACCCGAACGAGAGGCACTTAAGGAGTACATAAACGGCTCGCTCGCTGCAGGTCTAATTAGACCATCGCGATCAACGTTAGGTGCGGGATTCTTCTTTGTGGGGAAAAAAGACAAGACCCTGCGACCGTGCGTGGATTATCGTGGTTTGAATGACATTACAATCAAAAATAAGTATCCGCTGCCATTGCTGGACTCCGCCTTCGCTCCGTTGCAATCAGCCACCATTTTTTCAAAATTAGATTTACGCAGTGCTTACCACTTGGTTCGCAATCCGGAAGGTGACGAGTGGAAGACTGCTTTTAAGACCCCGCTGGGTCATTTTGAATATTTGGTCATGCCCTTCGGGCTGACGAATGCTCCCGCCGTTTTCCAAAGTCTCATCAACGACGTGTTGAGGGACATTCTGAACATTTTCTGTTTTGTCTATCTTGACGATATTCTAATTTTCTCCCGGTCACTTCAAGAACACAAGCAACACGTCAGACTGGTGTTACAGCGTTTATTAGAGAACAGGCTCTTCGTCAAGGCAGAGAAGTGTGAATTTCATGTACCTGTCATCTCTTTTCTGGGGTTTATTATTGAGCAGGGCAAACTGAGAGCAGACCCCAACAAGACGGAGGCGGTGACGAACTGGCCAACACCGGCAAACCGGAAGGAGTTACAGCGCTTCTTGGGATTTGCTAACTTCTACCGTCGTTTTATTCGCGGCTACAGCCAAAAGGCACTCCCGTTGACCCGACTGACATCTACTAAAGTCCCATTTAAATGGGACTCGGCTGCAGACTCAGCGTTTGCGAGGCTAAAAGCAGCATTCACGAATCCTCCAGTGTTGCTACATCCTAACCCTGACTTCCCATTCGTCGTAGAAGTGGACGCTTCGGATTCAGGGGTGGGGGCGGTGCTGTCCCAGCGTTCCCCGGTCGACCAGAAGTTGCACCCCTGCGCCTTTTTCTCTCGTCGACTCAGTGCAGCCGAGTCGAACTATGACGTGGGCAACCGCGAACTGCTGGTGGTGGTCGCCGCCCTGCAGGAGTGGCGCCACTGGCTCGAGGGGGCGAAGGAGCCATTCACAGTTTACACGGACCATAAAAACTCCGCCAAGAGACTAAACTCCCGTCAGGCCCGGTGGGCCCTACTACTGACCCGGTTCAACTTTGTCCTCACCTACTCTCCAGGTTCCAAGAACACAAAGAGCGACGCCCTTTCCCGTCTCCATGACCCCGTGGAAAGGGACCGGACGCCGGAGGCCATTCTCCCAGCCCAGTGCATCGTGGGGGCGTTGGGGTGGGAGATCGAGCAGAAGATTCAGGAAGCTCTGGATGGAGTCCAGGTCCCGACTGGATGCCCCGCAGGGAAGCTGTTTGTGCCCCCATCTCTGCGCTCGGAGGTCTTGCAGTGGGGGCACGGGTCCAAGGTGGCCTGCCATCCTGGGGTGAACCGGACTGTGCATCTCATCACCCAGCGGTTCTGGTGGCCGGAGCTTCGGAGGGATGTGGTGGACTACGTCAACGCATGCTCCTCCTGCGCCTGCGGCAAGACCTCACGTCGGCCTCCGGCGGGGCTGCTCCAGCCTTTACCCATCCCTCCGCGACCTTGGTCCCACATCGCCCTGGACTTTGTCTCGGGTCTTCCTCCATCCCGTGGGCGGTCCGTCGTTCTCACAATTGTGGACCGTTTCTCTAAGGCCGCCCATTTTGTTCCCCTGTTCAAGTTGCCGTCGGCGTTGGAGACCGCCGACCTCCTCATCAAACACGTGTTCCGTCTCCATGTCATCCCGTTGGACATTGTGTCAGACCGGGGGCCCCAGTTTGTGTCCCGTGTTTGGAAGCGGTTCTGCCGGTCCCTCGGGGCCTCGTCCAGTCTAACCTCGGGATACCAACCTCAGTCCAATGGACAAGCCGAGCGTGCCAACCAGGATCTGGGGGAGGCCCTCCGCTGTGTATGTCTCCACAGTCCCTCCTCCTGGGTCGACCACCTACCCTGGGTGGAGTACGCGCACAACACCCTCGTCTCTTCAGCCACTGGTAGGTCTCCCTTCATGTCGGCCTACGGGTATCAACCACCGCTGTTCCCGTCCCAGGAGGGTCAGGTGGAGGTCCCGTCTGTGCAGCATCACCTCCGGCGAGCCCACTGCGTGTGGAGGGAGGCCCGTGCTGCGCTGTCCCGCACGGCGACCCGGAACCGGCAGATCGCGGACCGTCGTCGGCGCCCTGCATCTACCTACGTGGTGGGACAGGAGGTGTGGCTGGCAACAAAGGACCTTCGCCTGGCCGGCACATCCGCGAAACTGGGCCCCCGATTCACCGGACCGTTCGTGGTCGAGTCCATCGTCAGCCCCGTCACAGTCAAGCTCCGGCTACCGCCCACCATGAAGGTTCACCCCGTGTTCCACGTCTCCCTGCTCAAACCGGTGGCTTCCAGTCCCTTGGCTCCGTCTCCCACTCCGCCCCCTCCTCCGCGGGTCGTCGACGGTGACCCGGTGTACACGGTTCGTGCCATCCTGGACTCTCGGCGCAGGGGAAAGGGGTTCCAGTATCTGGTCGACTGGGAGGGCTACGGGCCCGAGGATCGGCAATGGGTGCCCCGCTCCTGGATCCTTGATCCGTCCCTTCTGCGCGACTTCCACGCAGCTCATCCGACCAAACCGGGTAGGCCGCCAGGAGGCGTCCGTTGAGGGGGGGGGTACTGTCACGTCCCATGTTTGCCAGCAGGGGGCAGGCCCTGTTGCCACCTACACACCTGTCACCCATTGGGGACTAATTACACGGGCTTTATTTGTGCGCTCTGGCAGTTGACTTACTGCCGGAGTATTCCACGCCGTGCCAATTCTCTCGCTTACTACTAATTCCATTCGTTGCCTTGAAGCCTTGTGGCTGTAATTGCGCGTCTTTATATCCGCTCGTGTGTATTTCTATAGTTGCCAATTCATTCTCCTTGCTATTTTTCCCGCAAGCGTTTTCTGTTACCTCCTTAATTTATTCCTGGTCCTTATTTTTGACCAGCGCTTTTTGTTGTTTCTCCCGGACGGGTATTTTGTGTTTTTGTATTAAACCTCGTTTGTTCTCTGACAAACCTTTTCTGTGTCTGCTATTTCGGGGATCCACTTCCTTATTTTGTTGTGCCCGAAGCGATTATTCTATCGCTTCGGGCACAACGTGACACTGGGAGGAGGTAGAATGTGTAAGTATACAGTGAAGGCCTTGATTTGGATGATTTGTAACTGTTACCTGTCTTTGGATTTCAATTATCCTATTTGTTTTATAACAAACTAGCTGGTTCGCCGCCCTCCGGGCGGCTCATCAGCTATTTCCTGCGGAAGGCTGGTAAGGTGGGCCTTCGGCCCACAAAAGTGTTGTTGCTTGGTTCAACTTTTTGTTCATCTTCATTGCTTATCGCGAAAATAAAGAGATGTTTAGCTCTACTAAATAACTAACAATTTTATTGCAATGCTTGTGGGTAGACAACATTTTTTCGCTAAGATGCCCGCGTGGTCGTAGTGAGCCACTGCCTGAGCGGCGCAGTGGCGGCGCAGTGGCGGCGTGCAGCGGCGCGGTGAAGTAGGTACGTTTTGAAAAGGGACAGACGGAAGGACAGACCGCGTGCGGGTCGACGCGCAATATATATATAGAAGATGTGCATCATAAGATGCACATTTCTCTTGAAACATGAGAAGAGCCATCACGGCTCCTGATGTGGGAGAAATGATGGTCTTGTGTCATGAAATTTTGTAAATTCAGTTGCAACTTTGCTATCCTTGGATTGTGTTGTGCCTTCCCTCATTATGAAATTTAATGACTAGAGTTGAAGCTATGGTCGAACATACAAATTCTTGTTGGTTTGAGTCATAAAAAAAAAACCCATCAGAATTCAAGACATGTCTCAGTTGTGCATACACGGGCTGGATTTCTAATTTCGTTCGTCACAAGAGCAAAATCTTCCAGCTTTAATCAATGTTTATGTTTCAGGGTCACGTGTGGATAATTTACAATTGGCTTTGTTAATTTAGAATGACTGCACGTTTTCAGGTCAGCAGTGGCATTTTTGAGAGTCACACACCCTAGGTGGTGTTTACCAAAGACAGTTGCGGCATAGATAAGCCTTTTGGCAGCCTTGAGCAGTGTATGATGTGAACTCTGCATGCTGGAGGAGTGCTAGGAAAAAAGAAAGGGGGATGAGCTGCTGCACACTAGCATGACGTTTTTTTGTTGCCTGCTTGGCATTTGTTTTGCATGGCTATGTTGTAATGTCGATCCCATTTAACACTGGAAAAATGCACAGTGCTAAACCCTGCTACTTTGTTATCGCTTCCTGATGGGTGTTTGTTTGTTTGTTGGATATATAAACAGGTAATAGTGATTTAAGAGGTTGTAGGAGGAAGTACAACAAACTCGTCTCATCTTATCTCCCGTTTTGTGTGTGTGTTGATTTGTTTCATATTAATATTGCAATAACATGCATGGCGGGCTGATTGGAAACTCTAAATTGTCCCTAGGTGTGAGCATGGGCTTAGGTGGTTGTGCTTGTGTCTGTGTGCCCTGTAATTGGTTGGCGACCAGTTCAGGGTGTCCCCCTCCTACTGCCCGGAGATGGCTGGAATAGGCTCCACCCACCCGCACGAACCTCGTGGGGATAAAGCGGATCGGAAATGAATTACTTAATATAGTAATGGGTCATTTTTTGTGTATATGTAGCCGGGTCTTTGGAAAGACTGGACTGGACACAAAATAATTTTTAGGTGGGCTTTATTCCCGACTGAACAATGAAAAATTGTTCAGCATTAAGATGAAAGACTGCGATGTTAACTGAATTTTAAAAGAGGTCGAAAAGGGATCTAAGAGATCAAAGAAAATCATTTAACAGATTATCGACAATTACGCCACAATAGACAACAGCAGTGGCTTGCTTAATAGGAAAACAGAAATAAAAATACATTATTTACAAGCCACAATACTTCTTAGTGCAGAACAAATAATCATTACAACCCAATGTTTTCAGATGCAGCCACACTTACTCGATATGTTCCGGTGTGTTGGGTGTGTACAAAGCACATGGTCAAACACAAATGATCTCCCCTCTAAAGAACAGAGAACACAGTTCATATAATTTACAGTAAAAAAACATATTTACATCTTATAACATTGCGAACACTTACGCTGTACAGCTGTTCACACGACTCACTAGTGGTAGATTTCAAACTCCAACCCAAACCACTCCAGATATTGTGCTCTACAAATACCATTCAACTAATTAATCATCTGTCCAAAATTAACACCTAACATGCGTCATGGTAAACTAGTTACCAATTACCTGAAAATCACCAGGGTTACGAGGACGATCATGGGGTTTTTGTCATTTTCGTTTGTTTTTGGCGACCCTGAGCGGCTTACTTACACGAGGGAAAAGTCACTGCGCATTGGGGAGTCTACGCTCGGTCTTTTTTCACCAGCACACGAAAATCCACAAGGTTTTTCTGAGCTAATCGCGAGCGGAGCGGCTGCGCTGTACGGAGCATGGAAACGCCGCCGGAGGAGGGGGAAGCGAGCCGGCGTGCTCGTCAAGCTCCGGCAGCGCGGATTTCGAATCCCGCTCCCATCGATCCATCTTGCTAATCTACGATCTCTGCCAAACAAGATGGATGAACTTCTCCTCACAAAGACCAACAAAACATTTGCACGTTCTGCTGCGCTCTGCTTCAGTGAAACCTGGCTCAGTGACCGCCATCCAGATCCCACGCTACATCTACCCGGCTTCCGCCTTCTCCGAGCCGACCGCGACACGGAGCTATCAGGGAAATCGAAAGGTGGTGGGATTTGCTTCTATATCAACGAAGAATGGTGCACTCATCATCATATCTTGTCGCGCCAGTACTGGATCCATTGCTTGGCAGCATCACTAGTGTCTAAGAGGTCTTGATCTGTGCAGGTGGGCCCCAGTTCACAGTCCCGAAGAATGTGCTCCATTGTTTGTATTGGGTGGCCACACGGACATTCACTGCTGAGTGAGAGTCCCCATTTATAGGTGTTGTTCCGAGTCTTGCCTACTCTGGTTCTAGCTCTATTTAATGTCACCCAGTTCCTTCTTGAGAGGGCTGTTCCACTTGGAAGATGTTCGTTTGGGCTTTGGATTGCACCATTTAGTGCAGAGCTGTCCCATTCTCTCCATTTTTCGAGCCTGTGGTTTGTTGACTGCTCAGGATCTAAACTATGGACAGTCATAAAGCTCTTTCTGGACTTCAGTCTTCTTATTGATTCACTATGACCATAGAGGGGGTGTCTTGTGTCATTTTCTTGATTATGCTTTTCTGCCCTTGCACGAATGTCTCTACGTATGTGTGGTGGTGCGATGCCCGCCAATCTGTAGAGTGCTGGCAGTGGTGTTGGTTTTAGTGTGCCAGTAATTATTCGGCATGTGTTGTTCAGCTCAGGATCTATTTTGTGAGCATGACATGATCTTGCCCATGCTGCTGAGCAATATTCAGCAGTAGAGTAGCATAGTGCCAGAGCTGTTGTTCTCAGAGTTTTAGGATCTGTTCCCCAGTTAGAGTTAGCAAGTTTAGCTAATAGGTTGTTTCTTGTGGCAACTTTTGACTTGAGTTTCCTTACATGTTCTGCGAAGGAGAGCGTTCGATCCAATGTGACTCCAAGATAGACGGGATAGTCAACATGCTCAAGTCTCTCATTATTCCAGTGGATAATTAATTTTCTATTTGCCTGGTGGTTATTTAGGTGGAATGCACACACCTGCGTCTTTCCTGGATTGGCATTAAGTGAGTTTTGTTTATAATACTCTGTTAGGTGTTGAAGAGCAGCTGATAGTCTCCTTTCGGTGGTTTCAAATGAGCGCGATTGGGTGGCAATACACAGATCATCGGCATATATAAATCTTCGGATGTTTACAAACTCTGGCTGGTCATTTGTGTAGATGTTAAAAAGTACTGGAGCCAGAACAGAGCCTTGTGGGAGACCATTTTTTTGTGTTCGGTATCTACTTTTCTTGCCATCCATTTCTACAAAGAAGCGTCTGTTTGTAAGCAGTGATTGTATGATTTTCACAATCGTTGTATTATGAACAGCTTTGGCAAGTTTCAGGAGAAGGATTCTGTGATTTACTGTGTCGTATGCAGCAGTCAGGTCTACAAAAACTGCACCAGTAATTTGCTTGGCCTCAAAACCATCCTCGATGTACTGAGTGAGGTTTAATATTTGGCTACAGCATGATCGCCCCGGACGAAATCCAGCCTGGTCTGGCGATAGTTGTTGTTCCACTGTAGGGTGCATTCTGGCCATTATCATTCGTTCATATAATTTGTAGAGGGTGCATAGGAGCGAAATAGGACGATAGCTTTTTTTATTCTCTGGGTCTTTACCAGGTTTTAGCTGGGCCACGACTCTTGCTCTTCGCCATATCTTCGGGATCTTTAGACTTGCTGCACAGTTGTTGAAGAGAGCAAGTATCCATGATCTGGTCTTTGTACCGAAGTGCTGAGTTATCTCTGTTGTAATACCATCAAGTCCTGCTGCTTTGCCAGGTTTGAGGTATTTCATGGCTTCCAATAGTTCTTCCATGGTGAACGGATTGAAGAGTTCATCACTTTCTTGCATAATGCAGTCCATTTCTGATTTCATTTTTTTGAGGTATCCTCGCTCTTTATTGGGTGGTTTTCCATTGAGTAGTAGTTGGTTTGCCACTTTGTCCGGTGTAACGGCAGCTGTTCTTGTTCGGATGTTCTTTTCTGTATTCAATTTCTTTATTGTGCTCCATGCCTTCTTGCTATTATGAGTCATATCTGTGTTGCATATAAGTTCTTGCCAGCGTTCACATTTTCCATTTGCAACAGAGGCTGTTAACAATTCACCTAGTTGGATGGTATTTTCATCAAATGGATCTGCATTATATGCTTGAACATAATCCTCATAAAGTTCCTTGCTTTGATCTGTTAGACAAGGAATGAAGGTCTTTCTGCATCCTCTTGGGATGTGTCTCCTGGAAACCTCCCAGACAAGCTTTTGGAAGTGTTCATAGTTCTCTGCTCGCGCTGCAATGGTGGAGATCCTGGAATCTAGTTCAAGGGTGAGGTCTTCCCATTTTGCCTTTCTAAAGTTAAATCTGGGTGTTGATTTGGAGTCGAGAGGCCTGATGACTGGCCTCACATTCAAAGTGATTGGTCTATGTTGTGATCTGGGGATTGGGTCGTTGACAAATTTTTCAACATTTGTGTAGATGTTAGAGGACACAAATGCCAGATCAGGGTTATAGCCTCTTTTCCAGTGCAATGGTGCACTGATGTCACGAAGCTCGACGCACACTGCAGCCCGGACCTGGAGTCGCTGTCTTTATACTGCAAGCCATTCTACTCGCCACGTGAGTTCACCTCCTTTTTACTAGTCGGTGTTTACATTGCGCCACAAGCAAACGCTAACACGGCGATACAAACGCTAGCCGAACAAGTAAACAAACTCGAACTAAAATACCCAGAGTCACCCCTGATCATTTTAGGCAATTTTAATAGAGCACATCTTAACCGTGAACTTCCCAGATATAAGCAGCACATCGACTGTTTCACCAGAGAAGGCAACATTCTAGACCACTGCTATACAACAATCAAAAATGCATACCGATCGGTCGCCCGTGCAGCATTGGGTCTTTCTGACCACAGTTTAATCCACTTAATACCTACATACAGACAGAAACTCAAATGTGTTAAACCGGTTGTTAAGACTGTAAAAAAATGGACAGATGAAGCAAAGCTAGCTCTACAAGAATGCTTAGACTGCACTGATTGGGGGCGTTTTTGAAACTTCAACGGGCACACTGGATGAATACACAGACACTGTAACATCCTCCATCAGTTTCTGTGAGGACATGTGTGTACCAACGAAGTCCTTCCGCTCCTTCAACAATAACAAGCCATGGTTTACTCCCAAACTCAGGCAACTCAGGAAAGAGAAAGAGGCCGCATTTAGAAGTGGAGATCGGATACTGTACAAACATGACCGAAACCAATTGACAAAGGAAATTAACATCGCAGTGAGGCTCAAAAACCAGTTCCCTGCTAACGACTCTGCATCTGTATGGAATGGCCTGAAAGCAATCACTAACTATAGAATGCCATCCCCCCAAACAGTGAACAATAAGGGTCTTGCTAATGAACTAAACATGTTTTTCTGCCGATTTGAAAAGGACACCCCCATTTCCCACACACACCCACCTCTACCAGAAACCACTCTACCTACCCCCCCCCCCACCCTCTTTTTCTCCACTACAGATCCACGAACAGGACGTGAGACGGCTCTTCAAGCAGCAAAAGATCAAGAAAGCTCCGGGGCCCGACAAAGTGTCCCCCTCCTGCCTGAAAGTCTGCGCTGACCAGCTGGCTCCGGTCTTCACACAAATCTTCAACAGATCCCTGGAGCTGTGTGAGGTCCCATCCTGCTTCAAACAGTCTACCATCATCCCAGTTCCCAAGAAATCGGCAACATCGGAACTGAACGACTATAGGCCTGTCGCCCTGACGTCTGTGGTCATGAAGTCCTTTGAACGCCTTGTGCTGAACCACCTAAAGAACGTCACTGAACCCCTGCTGGACCCTCTCCAGTTTGCCTACCGGGCAAACAGGTCTGTGGAAGACGCAGTCAACATAGGTCTGCACTACATCCTCAAGCACCTCGACACCACAGGGACCTACGCAAGGATTCTGTTTGTGGATTTCAGCTCTGCGTTCAACACCATCATCCCGGAACTCCTCACCCCCAAACTACTCCACCTCGGTGTGTCCCCTACGTTCTGCCAGTGGATCCTCAGCTTCCTGACGGGACGGACACAACAGGTGAGACTGGGAGCAACAACATCATCAATACGCACCACCAGCACTGGAGCCCCACAGGGATGTGTCCTCTCGCCACTGCTCTTCTCTCTCTACACAAACGATTGCACCTCAACAGATCCAGCTGTCAAACTCATAAAGTTCGCAGACGACACCACGGTCATCGGTCTCATCAAAGACGGCGACGAGTCTGCGTACCGCCAACAAGTGGAGCAGCTGGAGCTCTGGTGCGGCTGACACAACCTCGGGCTGAACACGCTCAAGACTGTAGAGATGATCGTGGACTTCAGGAAACATTCTTCTCCTCGGTTGCCCCTCACACTATCCAACTGCCCTGTGTCAACCGTCGAGACCTTCAAGTTCCTGGGAATCACAGTCTCCCAGGACATGAAGTGGGAAGTCAACACCATCTCCATCCTGAAAAGGGCCCGGCAGCGGATGTACTTCCTGAGGCTGCTGAGGAAGCATGGCCTGCCACAGGAGGTGCTACGACAGTTCTACACGGCAGTCATCGAATCAATCCTGTGTTCTTCCATCACGGTTTGGTTTGGGGCCGCCGACAAAATCCGACTTCAACGGACAGTTAGGACGGCAGAAAAAATCGTTGGCACCGCCCTACCCACTCTTGAGGACACACTGCAAGAATCAAGACAAGGGTACGGAAAATCCTCCTGGATCCCCCGCACCCTGCCCACCACCTTTTTCAGCCACTCCCCTCAGGCAGACGCTACAGATCCATGCGCACCAAATCCAGTAGACACTTAAACAGCTTCTTCCCTCTAGCCATTAACTCCTTAAACAGTCACTGACATAGTCACTCTTCTTGCACCACAAAATGGTACTACAAAACTACTGGTTACTCTAAAATGGTTCAATGATTTTGTTGTTTACGATGATACTAGTGCAGCGTGTTATACCAGAGACAAATTCCTTGTGTGTTCTACATAATTGGCCAATAAAGATGATTCTGATTCTGTCAAGCGGCTCGAGATTTGACGTGCGCTGCCCGCAGCAAGAGCTCATTTGGCTTCTCTTTTTTTAATGCTTGAAGATCTTTTAGACAAAGAAAAGAACATTTCTTTTTACTTTCTTTGTTAAGGTCACGGTTGTTGTGAATGCGCCTTGTGAGTTACGGTATGTTGTGTAGCACGTGGAATATTGCTAATTCATTGTGACGAATGCTGTTCTTTATTGTATCGAGTTGTGATATTTACGTGCGCGGCACACATGGCAGCGTTTTATTTTTTTGAGAGGGGGCACTTGCTGACTATCAGCAACATGATAACGTTTTGGATTCAGTTCACTTCTGTTTAATATGCGGCAACAAGTTCCAATCGGTTGTTGAAGAATGTGAAGAAAAAACAGCAGAACTATGTTGCAAGATAAGGTTTATGTCAGCACTGGCAGTGAGCCCAAAATTCTTTTTTGCGTCATGGATTACGATTGTGCTTTTTCACAGCAGGTTCCAGTAGACCTGGCTCTGATTCGAAACATGAAAAAGAAACATTGTGCTTCTTTGAAGTGTTGCTGACCACACCGATTGACGGACATTGTAAAAAGGTCATCTCGATAGAAACATCCACTGAGAAGGTGAGTGAAGTCCAGTGACGCGATGGGCACAGTATTTTAGTTACTGGGAACATCAAACGACCGGCGGAAGAAGTTTCAAGACACCTTTGCACTCACTTAGTGTGTGTTTCTGTCGACATGCTAAAATATCAGTGGTGGCATGTCATTTCCTGTTATATGATCACACTAACATATGGACGACTGTTCTCCTTTTTTATATGATACTAGCTGGTTCGCCGCCCTCCGGGCGGCTCATCAGCTAGTTCCTGCGGAAGGCTGGTAAGGTAGTGGTTCGCCGCCCTCCGGGCGGCTCATCAGCTAGTTCCTGCGGAAGGCTGGTAAGGTGGGCCTTTGGCCCACAAAAGTGTTGTTGCTTGGTTCAACTTTTTGTTCATCTTCATTGCTTATCGCGAAAATAAAGAGATGTTTAGCTCTACTAAATAACTAACAATTTTATTGCAATGCTTGTGGGTAGACAACATTTTTTCGCTAAGATGCCCGCGCGATCGTAGTGCGCCACTGCCTGAGTGGCGCAGTGGCGGTGCGGTGAAGTAGGTACGTTTTGAAAAGGGACAGACGGAAGGACAGACCACGTGCGGGACGACGCGCAATATATATATAGATTTGTGCTCTCCTTTAGCACATGGGAAAGGGGATGTATTTTTTGATAATAACCTACATTTTGCGAATAGATCTAGACCAGGGGTGTCAAACTCATCTTTGTCACAGGCCGCTTTAGGGTTACACCTTCCTTCGGTGGGCCGGTACGACTGTGAAATTTGATTAAATGGTTAGATTTTATTAATTGTACGACTCAACTCAACTGTGTTTATAGAGCAACTTGAAACAACCATCGCCGTATACAAAGTGATGTACATGGAGTGAATACCAGAAATACAATGATGAAATTATTTACTAACAACAACATATGAATGAATTGCCAATTCTGAAGCCTGTCATATTTTGTTCAATTATTGTTTGGTTGAGTGTTTAACAGGTAACAAAATTATCACAAAATCTCAATATTATTCATATAGAATTTTGACATTTCATTACAGATTTTAGCAGGGTTCATGGAAGTTGATGCGCGTCAATTGCTTTCACGGGCCACATAAGTACGTGGGGTTTCGACTTTGACACCTGTGATCGAGATGATCTTGGGAAGAGAAATGAAAAAACACATTTCTGCACAAATTGTTGTATACATTTTTGTTTTGGCGGCAAAAGTATTTTTTTTATAATCGATCTAGTCGATCTCATGAAAATAATAAAAATTAAAATTGAGAAGTGAACACACCAAGTGTGATAAAAAAGAGCACGACTTGTTTTATTCGTGTTTGTTTTGGAGGTTGAAGTGATTTGTGTATTGTGCTCCTCTGGTGATGTTGCTCGGCTGAACTTGAATTTATTACCGTTTATTGATTTATTTCTAGTTCAAAAGGTGCATTAATTTGGTCATAATGGTTCAGATACGGATTTTAAATACATTTCTTAGGTGATTTTATGCGTTTAGGATCTTTTCTTTGATGGTAAAAGGAAAAAAGAAAACAACCCGATAGTAATATAGTTATTCTCTACTAAAAGTTGAACTATATTTCTTTCTTTTGTTATTTTATTTTTATTTTATGTTACTGCGGATACAATGTGATGCAGTCGTGTACTTCTACTGATTTTGAAGGCAAATGATGGTTATCGTGGACGAGAGTTTTTCTTTTTCTTTGCGAGAAATCATGAAAGAGCTGTTTGTCTCTAGTGTTTGCGCATTGGTGTCACTGCTTTTACCAATGACTGTTTTTCGTCCACAGGAGAGGATATTTGAGTTTCCACCTACGTTGGTGTAATTGGGGTTCCTCGTGGCGTACCAGATGAGTATAAATTGGTTAACCAGCTTGCTGCACGATTGGGGTCCATTTTTATAAACGTGCTGATGGGATCTGTTACCTCCACTACAGTGTCCAGAAGCTTGCAAATTATACTGTGGAAGCCTATTTGCTGATTGGAAGTAAAACAGCAATTGACAGTCATCTCTCTGATGGTGTTCCAGGACTGCACAGCGGTCAATGTGCTCTTGGCTCAGGCCAATCGAGCATGTGCGGTATGTGGTGAGCGGTGCTTTTAAACCAAGCCCTGAGGGCCCCGCAACACTGATTCAGAATGCTCCGGCGTGACCACGTCCTTGTCATCAGAGTTATGGAGGAAGACCTTTGTCACGTAACATATTGGTGTGTTATGTCTTAATCTTTCAAAAAAATTTCTCTCAGCTATCTCGACATTGTGTGGATTTGCTGCGGTCCCTGTATCAAAAGCTCTGCTTATCCAATTTATCACTACGGTTGTGGCACCCACGACGTCTAAATTGAATGGAATGTACCCTCTGCTGTTACTTTTGGATGGCAGTGATTCTGATGTGGAAAACAACTCGGGTTATGGTGACTTGTTTTAATTTCGATATCAGGATGTTGTGGTCAATGTTTACCATCTTTTCAGATTAAGATTAAGAAAACCTTTATTAGTCTCGCAATGGAGAAATTCCAGATTCACAGCAGCAAAGTTATGAAAGGAAGAAGTAGAACAACAAAAAAATAGGAGAAAGGCAGCCACTCTCGCGGCGCCATTTTGAAGTCAAAAATAACAAAAATAACACAAGACAACACATAGGACAGAGACAGTCGTGCAATCTTCACCACTTTTCTGCATACACTTTGTTGTCTGAAGCAGTTATAGATGAAAGAGGAGAGGATCAAAGTGTCCTTTCACCAGTGGATCAGAGACATCATGCTGAAAATGTGCACACATCTGCTACAAGCAAAGTTTTGAAAGCAAACACGAAGCTGTAGCGTCCATTGGCGAAAAGAGATTAGTTCACTTCTCCTGTCCCACATAATCCGCTTCAAACTCCAAGCCGCGACTCCCAGCTCCAAATCCGCATCGGCACTCCGCGCCAACGCTCCTTTCTTCTCATCGTCGGCTCCTCAAGACCTCCATCCATCCAGCTGCAGACCGTTCAACAGCACCGATCTCTCCGCTGAACAAAGCGGGGCTGTGAAAAATGCTGCCCATTACAGGCGCAAGACACAAGCGCCCCGGGACTGTCCAGCAACGACAGTCAAATGGCGCCGACATTCCTCCAGTCAAAAACAGTGCTGGTATACCCATTGTCAGGTTGGTCCAAATTGACACTCAAGAATAACCAAAAGGAGGAGACAGGAGACAGACAAACCAAAATATTCACCTTACTACCGCTCACAACCAAGTTAAGCACATCCAAACTTTTAATTTTGTCATCCGCGAGAAGACTTCCCTGCATCCAAATATCGATACAGTATACACCATCAATTTACTGTCAAACAAGCCGCCATCCAAACTTGTTGCTCCTCAGCTCCATTTAGATGATATGATTTTCGCAGATCCTCCATTTTCTGGACAAATTGTACCACGTCAATTTTATGTGATGTAATGCCGTCTACGGCTTTTTTTACATCTTCTTGTGTCCATGTTCTATAAACAAGAATGACAGGCGACTCATCTTTTATGTCTGGATTTGCAACTTCAATCATGGGAAAAGCTTCTCGTACCTCACTCCCGGATGAGTCAACCTTCGTCGCAGCAGGGGAAAAAACACTACTCCAATTTTTTGAAAATTCCACTCCCAAATCTCCTTTTCCCCTGGTGGCCATCGGATGGCCTCCTCTGTAAGAGGGTGGAGAGGATGGTGGAAAAGGAGGAGATGTCGGAAGAGTCGGATATAACGGTGGTGTATTTTTCTATCCACGTATCTAAATGTTTTATCTTCGAAGGACATTGGCTCTCTACGAATCTCCAGTCCTTACATGTTAACTTCTTTTTGGAATCACCTCTCTCCACGGTCTTACTATTATGAACCCCCATTTGCGAATTAGGGGGTGGAACTTTGAGAATTTGAGAATTTTTTGTTTAGAGTCAGCGATTTACCTAAGGTAACTAGGCTGACTATTCCCTTGAACAGGGTGGCAATTTCTCCGACTGAGGTAATTTCCAACCTTCTACCACCACGGTGGCGGGAAATTCTTGCCTCTGCTTCCTCAGACAGTTGCCACAACAAATGTCCTGTTCAGATGAGGTAGCGAACCTCCACTCACACAGTTACACAGTCATACATTTATGCGCATTTAATTTGGTTTTATCCTATTACCTTGACCAGAGGTAACGCACTATATAGACATTATTATTATAAATGTCCCCACTGTGGGACGAATAAAGGATATCTTATCTTATTTATACCCGGGGTTTAACACACATTATTTACACACGGAGTTTAAGCACGTGCAGGACACCGTCGCCCTCATCAGTTTAGAGACTTGCACGGTCTGTATGCCTGATAGGGACTAGTATGGCTCAGGGCTTTGCGGCTTAAAAAGACCTCGTCTTTTTGCCGGCGCGCAAACACTCAATCACCGTTGAAAGAGTTCCTTCTCAACAAACCCCTCTCAGGCTCACACAGGGTCTCGAACCAGGCGTTCGAACCAAACTACAACACCTGCCCTGAGAGTGTTTCAATTGAAAACAGGTTTAAAGACCCCGACCTCCGTCTTTACAAACCCGGCGCGCAAACACTCCTCGAGTGTCGATGCGGAGTTTAAGTACGTACAGGACACCGCCGCCCTACTTACCAAGAGTAGTCCTCTCTCCTCTGGGATTCGCTTCAACCCTCAGCCCCCAGACGAGGAGCCGAAACCCAGTCCCAGAAAGGGTGTCTTTGCCGTGGCCACGGTCTTCCTGGCCGTCGACTCAGCGTCTGGAGGCGTCAGGTATGTTGCAATCCCGGACGAGCCCCCAAAAATGTCAGGTTGGTCCAAATTGACACTCAAGAATAACCAAAAGGAGGAGACAGGAGACTCGATTCTGGTACCAGGAGGGAACGAGGAGAAGCGTTCGGTTTCAGTTCTCCACACGTAACCCTCACGATCTCCCCCTTCACCTCCTCATTTATTGGGAAAAGCTACTACATAGGTGTGTCCAACCTAAAGGGTGGGGGCTGTTGAACACACACTGAACTTGTTTGACTATGTGTGTGTATGTGAGTGCAATTTACGTACATGTGTGCAAATAGACATAAACATCCCGTTGCAGCTGGTGTTGATGTCTCCATTCACGGTTCAGCCTTGCTCGCTGTTTAGTCTTAACAGTTATCTCTTCCCAGCCACGTCCTCGGAAAGGTGGTTGCGACCCTAACTTCTCACACAGTACAGCAAGCAAAAGTGAGCACATAATGAAGAACATATAATGATTATAGATGTGAGTAAATAATAAAGGATAAATCTTTATTGAAAGCATAAGCGTTCTTCATTGCAGGCAAAGCCAACTAATGATTGCAAGCATAAGCGTTCTTCTTTGCAAGCAAAATCAAACTATACTGACAGGCAGAAGCATTCTTCATTGCGAGCATAAAATGACGACACGAGAATCAACCGAATAATACGTGAATGTATGATTACTAAACAATAATAAATCCAACACCCATGCTGCCGAGAAGGCGCAACCACCAAGCACAGAGTCTCCTCCTTGATGAATGTCGTGGCCAAAAAATGCTGAAAAAGGTCCACATCAAGTCCACACGACGTAACAACAAACACAAAGTGACAAAAGAAACACAAGAACAACAAAAAAAGCAAGGCTCATGAGAGCACTTGCTGACGGCTGCCTACTGGGGCGCCATCTTGACTTTCCTGGGTTCTTTTTCAGTTTGATTTTTGATCTAGTGGTAACCTCTTTCTCTTCAACCCCTGGGTCTACCTATGTTGCATGTGCACTGAATAAAGTCTGTCGGGAAGGTTCTGTGTGATGATATGAGCAAATGTAGGATGAACAGGGGGGAATGTTGGATTGATTAAGGAAGAGGATTAGGGCCAATGAAGAAAAAAAATAAGGTTGGCAATATTCTCACTTTAATCTCAGAATTCTGACTTTGTGACGTTCGTGGAGCTATGAATTGTGGGGGGACCGTCAGCGTGTGGCGTGACTTGAAAGAAAGGACATCCTGTCGTCACCCAGCGACTTTTTGCGTGGCCGAGGAGTGTCGGAGGACATCCTTTCACTTTTGGAGGAGCAGAGGGTGAGTAAACAGTGCGTCGTGTTTGTTTCATTTGGAGTTAACGTGCTCCATGGAGCTTGTAGCTCTGTTGCTAGTCCGAATGTCATGAATGGATGCACCCAGTTTACATTCGTGAATAAGTAGAACGTAACCAATATAAATGGGTACGTGACGCCACATAACGTTGTTAAAAACAACACCACTCTCGACATCGAACCCCTTTCTGTGGATGACAGTGGCCGGCTGGAGCATCGTTGCAGCCTACCTTATTTTCACGACTCTAAGGCGCCATTAAAAGTCATACATTTTCTCCAAAATGGACAGGACGCCTTATGGTGCGGAGCGTCCTTTATATGCGCTGAGTTCCAAAATCTGACTGACAGCCGACACGCTGTTTATATACAGAAAAGGCGGAAGTGACTGTGGCCAGGCATGCGGGAAAGAAGTCGGCCAATCAGGGAAGGGTGGGCGTGTATATATACATATATGGAGAGAGAGAGAGAAGGCAGACGTGAGTGAGGACAGGCATGCGGGGAAGAAGTCCGCCAATGAGTGAAGGGTGGGCGTGTAAGTGGACGCTAAAGGGACACCCCAAGCAGGTACCAACACCTGTATAGAGTGTGGCTATGTGCATTGTTGCAAAACAACTTCGGTTTTGGTTTCCAAGAACCCCCGAAAATAAATTCGACAAAGTGACACGTCTACGAAGCTCAGTTCAAACTTCATGCCATTGGTTATGCTTTTTTGGCATGCGTGCCCATCTCACAGCAGCGGTGAAAAACCAAGTCATGCAAATGAACTCTGAGCTTGCCATTATTCCCGGAGGCTTGACAAAAGAACTCCAACCGCTGGACATCGGCATCAACCGGCTGTTCAAAATAAAGTTGCGAACGGCATGGGAACTATGGATGATCGATGGCATACATTACAAAGAGTGAGAGGCAGCGCTGGGTGAGTTACGCCACAATTTGGGAATGGATTGTGGCTGCTTGGACGAACGTGTCTGTCTGCTCGCACTGTTGTTCGAGTTTTTGGCAAAGCCGGCATCATTTCTGTGGAGCCACATGGCAATGAGAGTGACTCTGACAACGAGAGGGAACACAGCGTTTTTGATGGATTACCAGTACTTGCACAATTGTTCGATTCTGATACAGAGGATGAGGACTTTGATGGATTTCTGGGTAATGATTGATCGAAAAACGTGAGTACATTGCACGATGGCTAAATAAAATATAACGGAACTCAGTTTTGCTTCCGTTGCCTTTTTAAAAATGTGTTTTTGGTTTGTATCTGTATGTCTTGGAATGCTACCGTATGCTTCAAGCTAACATGTTTTTAGCGTGCGCGCATGCATGCCGTATGTTTAAGCTGGTGTATGTTTTACCACTTTAAAACTGCGGCCAATAATACAGTGCGGTTTGTCTCTGTGTAAAATACAGAAATAGCACTCATTAATGAGACTGCGCCCAACCATACGGTGCGGCGAATGGTCGTGAAAATACGGTAATTACCGTGACCTGAACACACCTGTGGTCACGTCGTAGCAAGTACTGTAGAGATGTGCCGCAATTCAAGGCTACCCCATTTTAAGTATGTGCACACGCACGCATAAATGAAATCAACAGTTGATGAACTGCTGTCTGAATCGGGACTTTATTATCATAGTTGCATATTCTAATACAAATAGGTTAGAGTAATTTTCAAGCATAAATGTTTCTTAGTACATTCTTAACGGTTTTCAATACAGTTTTCAACAATGAAGAGTTGCAACATATTTGCCTGTGTATTTGGTTTACAATTTTAGAGATTAGTATTACATTTGTGCTTCATACTTTAAAATTAAGCGATTATGTGTTACGGTGATTGAGTGTATATTTTTTCTATTTGTCTTGTTGTGCAGATCAGAATCAGAATCAGAATCAGAATCATCTTTATTGGCCAAGTATGTAGAACACACAAGGAATTTGTCTCCGGTATAACACGCTGCACTAGTATCATCGTAAACAACAAAATCATTGAACCATTTTAGAGTAACCACTAGTTTTGAAGTACCATTTTGTGGTGCAAGAAGAGTGACTGTCAGTGACTGTTTAAGGAGTTAATGGCTAGAGGGAAGAAGCTGTTTAAGTGTCTACTGGATTTGGTGCGCATGGATCTGTAGCGTCTGCCTGAGGGGAGTGGCTGAAAAAGGTGGTGGGCAGGGTGCGGGGGATCCAGGAGGATTTTCCGTGCCCTTGTCTTGATTCTTGCAGTGTGCAAGTCCTCAAGAGTGGGTAGGGCGGTGCCAACGATTTTTTCTGCCGTCCTAACTGTCCGTTGAAGTCGGATTTTGTCCTTTTTTGTGGCGGCCCCAAACCAAACCGTGATGGAAGAACACAGGATTGATTCGATGACTGCAGTGTAGAACTGTCGTAGCACCTCCTGTGGCAGGCCATGCTTCCTCAGCAGCCTCAGGAAGTACATCCACTGCCGGGCCCTTTTCAGGATGGAGATGGTGTTGACTTCCCACTTCATGTCCTGGGAGAAATGTCCTGGGAGACTGTGATTCCCAGGAACTTGAAGGTCTCGACGGTTGACACAGGGCAGTTGGATAGTGTGAGGGGCAACTGAGGAGAAGAATGTTTCCTGAAGTCCACGATCATCTCTACAGTTTTGAGCGTGTTCAGCCCGAGGTTGTGTCGGCCGCACCAAAGCTCCAGCTGCTCCACTTGTTGGCGGTACGCAGACTCGTCGCCGTCTTTGATGAGACCGATGACCGTGGTGTCGTCTGCGAACTTTATGAGTTTGACAGCTGGATCTGTTGAGGTGCAATCGTTTGTGTAGAGAGAGAAGAGCAGTGGCGAGAGGACACATCCCTGTGGGGGACCAGTGCTGGTAGTGCGTATTGATGATGTTGTTGCTCCCAGTCTCACCTGTTGAGTCCGTCCCGTCAGGAAGCTGAGGATCCACTGGCAGATCGTAGGGGACACACCGAGGTGGAGTAGTTTGGGGGTGAGGAGTTCCGGGATGATGGTGTTGAACGCAGAGCTGAAATCCACAAACAGAATCCTTGCGTAGGTCCCTGTGCTGTCGAGGTGCTCGAGGATGTAGTGCAGACCTATGTTGACTGCGTCTTCCACAGACCTGTTTGCCCGGTAGGCAAACTGGAGAGGGTCCAGCAGGGGTCCAGTGACGTTCTTTAGGTGATTCAGCACAAGGCGTTCAAAGGACTTCATGACCACAGACGTCAGGGCGACAGGCCTGTAGTCGTTCAGTTCCGATGTTGCCGATTTCTTGGGAACTGGGATGATGGTAGACTGTTTGAAGCAGGATGGGACCTCACACAGCTCCAGGGATCTGTTGAAGATTTGTGTGAAGACCGGAGCCAGCTGGTCAGCGCAGACTTTCAAGCAGGAGGGGGACACTTTGTCGGGCCCCGGAGCTTTCTTGATCTTTTGCTGCTTGAAGAGCCGTCTCACGTCCTGTTCGTGGATGTGGCGAGTAGAATGGCTTGCAGTTTAAAGACAGCGACTCCAGGTCCGGGCTGCAGTGTGCGTCGAGCTTCGTGACATCAGTGCACCATTCTTCGTTGATATAGAAGCAAATCCCACCACCTTTCGATTTCCCCGATAGCTCCGTGTCGCGGTCGGCTCGGAGAAGGCGGAAGCCGGGTAGATGTAGCGCGGGATCTGGATGGCGGTCACTGAGCCAGGTTTCAGTAAAGCAGAGCGCAGCAGAACGTGCAAATGTTTTGTTGGTCTTTGTGAGGAGAAGAAGTTCATCCATCTTGTTTGGCAGAGATCGTAGATTAGCAAGATGGATCGATGGGAGCGGGGTTCGAAATCCGTGCTGCCTGGGCTTGACGAGCACGCCGGCTCGCTTCCCCCTCCTCCGGCGGCGTCTCCATGCTCCGTACAGCGCAGCCGCTCCGCTCGCGATTAGCTCCGAAAAAACTTGTGGATTTTCGTGTGCTGGTGAAAAAAGACCGAGCGTAGACTCCCCAATGCGCAGCAACTTTTCCCTCGTGTAAGTAAGCCGCTCAGGGTCGCCAAAAACAAACGAAAATGACAAAAACAGGGATAATACTAGGGAGCGTGTGACCGAGGCTGCCATACCTGTCGGCGCCTGATGACGTCAGATTGAGAGTGATGTCATAGCACTGATGGACGATGCCACCCATGCCAATTATGTCCCGTGGTATGGAGACCGTATAGCACTCTTCAATTTTTGCAAGACTCAACAGCTGCCATCTAAAAGAAAAAATTGACTTTTTGAAAAATTACGTGAAAAAATGAAAATCAGGAAAGAAAGCGGGAAAGAAGACACTTCCTCAAAGACACAACAAGCAAGACAGACGAAGAGGCAGAAAACAATGAAAAATGTTGCAATCGGATGGATACACAATGATGGAAAAATAACCAAACAGGTGAGGGAGAAGCAGGGAGGGGGTACCAGAAAACCTCAAATGTCCACAGAAGGTTTCAAACAAAACCTCCTCACTGATGAAACCTGCCAATCCATCGACAATGTGTATAAGGCTGCAAAGCTCACGTTGTTGCGCTTTTACATTGCAACAAGGCCAAAGGACGACCACCATGATGAGAGCACACCGTCCAAAGAAGTATTGGTTGTGTCACACAATGCCAGTGACTACAACTCTGAAATTGAAGAGGTCTCTGTCGATTCAAATGAAATCTACATGGCATTCGACATTTCTGTTGATTCAGAAATTACTTTTGGCCCCACATACAACACAGAGGGAGATGCAGACATCACCCTTATCTATGATGGTCCACCAGGATTCACAAGATGTGATGACAATAACTGACACATTGAACGATATGATCATAGCATTCTCTGAAAATGCAATCTTAAACAAATCACTCAATTTTAAACGCATACTCCCAGATAATACAGAAGAAGCAGGTGTTGGATCTGGAGTACTGAGAGATGTTCTTAGCTGCTTCTGGCAGGAATTCTATGACCGATGCACCATTGGTACATCAATTAAAGTACCATTGATTCGCCATGATTTTCCTACAGTAAAGTGGAAAGTAGTTGGGAGAATTCTTTTAAAGGGATACCAAGATTGTTGCTACTTCCCAAACAAACTTGCATTTCCTTTCCGCGAGCAGGTCCTTTTCAACTGTGTCTATAGTGATCTAAAAGCCCATTTTCTGCAGTTTGTGAGCACCCAAGAAGGTGAAGTTTTGATGGAAACAATGAAGGACTTTTCAGAAGTGGACCTAGATGATCTTGTGGAAGTTCTTGACAGCTGCGGGTGTTGAAAAAGAATCTCTGCTGAAACCTTTCCCACAATACTGCAGGAAATGGCACACAAAGAGCTTATCCAAAAGCCCATGATTGTGATTGACTGCTGGAGGGAGGTTACTCTTCACCGGGTCTCCATCTGTCACGTCCCGTGTCTACCTGCAGGGGGCGGGCTTTCTCCCCGCCGACTGAACACCTGTTATTCATTCGGGATGATTATTCTTCCTTTATTAGGAGACTCTGGCAGTTTACTCACTGCCGGAGAATTCCACGCCGCGCCATTGTTCTTTTGCGAAAAAAACCCTATATTAATATTACTCGTTGCTTCCTAGCCTTTTGGCAATTGTCTTGTCGTACAAGTTATTGATCGTATGTAAATTATTCCCATAGTCTATTCAGATCTTCCTCGCTTTTGTTTTCCGCGAGCGTTTTCTGTTGTTCCCTTATTTTTCCCCTGGTCCTTATTTGACAAGCGCTTTTTGTTATTCTTCCTGTCGGGTATTTTATGTTTCGTATTAAAGACTCTTTTTTTGTTCTTTGACAATATCTCGTTTTGTGTCTGCTATCTCGGGGATCCACTTCCTTATTTTTGTTGTGCACGAAGCGATCTGTCTATCGCTTCGGGCACAACGTGACAGAATTCTCCAGCCACCATGGATCCCGCAGACATGGAAAAGATCTTGTCCGCTCTGTACCGACAAGAGCAACAGATGAGTCCGCAGGGCCAAGCCCTTCCGGAACTCCGCAGCGCGGTTTCCATGCTGGCTCATCGGTTCGATGATCTCGAACCCCGTTTGGTACAGGTGGAGGCACGGGGAACACCTCCCCCCGTGGTTCGTCCTACCACCACTGAGGCTCCCGCATCATTCCCCACAATGATGAGGGAGCCCTCGCTTGCACACCCCCCACGTTACGGGGGTGAGCACGGGCAGTGTGGACACTTTCTCCACCAATGGTCGCTCGTGTTCGATCAACAGCCTTCCGTCTATGCTAATGACGCCGCTAAAGTGGCATCTATCATGAGCTTATTGACAGGTCCGGCGGCGTCATGGGCGATGGTGACGAGCGACGCGAAGCCGAGCCTCCGGTCTTCGCTCCACGAATTCGTTTCGGCGTTTCGCCGGGTGTTCCACCATCCCGTGCGGGGCAGAGAGGCGGAGGGCCGGCTACTCGAACTCCACCAGGGAAGGCGATCGGTGGCGGATTACTCGATCGAGTTCCAGATATTGGCCGCCCAGAGTGGCTACGGAGACCGAGCGCTGTGTGGGCTGTTTCGTCATGGATTAAACCCCCAGCTCAAGGATGAACTGGCGACCCGCGACCACAGTTCCGACCTGGCGGAGTTGATCGATCTCTCCCTACGATTGGACAACCGCCTGAGGGAGAGAGACCGGGAACGTGGAGGTGTTCGGTTCCCGTCCCGGCATGCCGCACACCGCGGTGATTACCATGTGGCGCTTCAAGCAGCAGGACCCGAGGATCACCCTCGACCCCAGGTGGTGGTTACCGCGGAGGAACCGATGCAGCTGGGTGGCAAAGACGTTGGTTTGGAGGAGAGAAGGCGTCGACTCAGCGATCGGGCCATGTCTGACAGCGCCCAACAAGGTCCGCACGCTGCTCCCGGCCGTCCGGAGTCGCCGTTCTCCCCTTACACCAAGTACTGTGAGTCACGACCCCGCGTAGTACCTCCCGAGTCTAGGCGTATCGACCCCCGGCCGGGAAATCCCAACAGACTAGAACTCGAGGGGGAGATATTTGGGGAATCCCGGTCGCTGCGGGTTAGAGCCCTGGTAGACTCGGGGGCGGATGAGTGTTTAATGGACACAGATCTCGCGTCCGAGTTGGGTTGTTGTATTGAGGAGTTGGTTAATAAGAAGCGGGTTTGTGATCTCGATGGGCGCCCCCTGGCGGTAGTTACGTGTAGAACGGAACCACTGAAACTCCGCCTCTCCGGTAACCATGTCGAGCATCGCCGTTTTTATTTAATGCGGTCCCGTAACGCTCCGGTCATTCTTGGGTTGCCCTGGCTCAAGACCCACAACCCTGTAATTTCCTGGGAGCGCCCAGCAATAGACAGTTGGAGTAAATATTGTTATAAACACTGTCTACAATCGGCCATCGGGGAACATGAACGGGCCAGTGTCGAACCCTCCGAAGCTATCTGCCTTGACGGAGTGCCAGATTGCTATCGGGACCTTCGTGAGGTTTTTAGCGAGGATCGCGCACGCGCTTTGCCCCCGCACCGTCCCTACGATTGCGCCATAGACCTGCAGCCGGTCGCTCCGTTGCCGACCTCACGGCTGTATCAGGTGTCCCAACCCGAGCGCGAGGCGCTGACGGAGTATATAAACAGCTCGCTCGCTGCAGGTCTCATTAGACCCTCGCGATCACCATTAGGTGCGGGGTTTTTCTTTGTGGGGAAAAAGGACAAGACCCTGCGACCGTGCGTGGATTATCGTGGTCTTAATGAGATCACGATTAAGAACAAGTACCCACTACCATTATTGGACTCCGCCTTCGCCCCTTTACAAACGGCCACTATTTTCTCCAAACTTGATTTACGCAGTGCATATCATTTGGTCCGCATCCGGGAGGGTGATGAATGGAAGACGGCTTTTAAGACCCCGTTAGGTAATTTTGAATATTTAGTCATGCCTTTCGGGCTGACAAACGCCCCCGCCGTCTTCCAAAATCTTATCAATGATGTGTTAAGGGACATGTTGAACATTTTTTGATTTGTATATCTCGATGACATTTTAATTTTCTCCCTGTCGTTGCGGGAACACCAGCAACATGTCAGGCTGGTGTTACAACGGTTACTAGAAAATCGGCTCTTCGTCAAGGCAGAGAAATGCGAATTCCATGTACCCGTCATCTCTTTCCTGGGTTTCATTATCGAACAGCGCAAGTTACGGGCAGACCCCAGCAAGACGCAGGCAGTCACTAACTGGCCAGTTCCGACAAGCCGTAAGGAATTACAACGCTTTTTGGGGTTCGCAAACTTCTACCGACGTTTTATCCACGGTTACAGCCAGAAGGCGCTCCCCTTGACCCGACTTACATCCATTAAGGTCCCCTTTAGATGGGACCCGGCCGCGGACGCGGCATTCAAAGACCTGAAGGCGGCGTTTACCAGTCCCCCGGTATTACTACATCCTGTCCCTGATCTCCCGTTTGTCATGGAGGTGGACGCCTCGGATTCGGGGGTGGGGGCGGTGCTGTCCCAGCGTTCTCCGGTCGACCAGAGGCTGCACCCCTGCGCCTTTTTCTCCCGTCGACTCAGTGCTGCCGAGTCGAATTACGACGTGGGTAATCGAGAACTGCTGGCCGTGGTAGCCGCCTTACAGGAATGGCGGCACTGGCTCGAGGGGGCGAAGGAGCCCTTCACAGTTTATACGGACCACAAGAATCTCGAGTACCTCCGCTCCGCAAAACGACTGAACGCCCGTCAGGCCCGGTGGGCCCTGTTCTTCACCCGGTTCAATTTTATCCTTACCTACTCCCCAGGGTCCAAAAATACCAAACCTGACGCCCGTTCCCGTCTCCACGACCCCGTTGAGAAGGACCGGTCTCCGGAGGCCATTCTCCCGACCCGGTGCATCGTGGGGGCTTTGCAGTGGGAGATTGAGCAGCGGATCCAAGCTGCTCTGGAGGGGGTTCAGGCTCCGGCAGAATGTCCCACGGGGAGGCTGTTTGTGCCTCCGTCGCTGCGGTCAGAAGTCTTGCAGTGGGGACACGGGTCTAAGGTCGCATGTCATCCTGGGGTGAACCGGACTATACAACTCGTTGCCCAGCGGTTCTGGTGGCCGGAGCTCCGGAGGGACGTGACGGACTTCGTCAGTGCCTGCACCTCCTGCGCCTGCGGCAAGTCCTCACGCCGGCCCCCGGCGGGGTTGCTCCAGCCGTTGCCCGTTCCGCCTCGACCTTGGTCCCACATCACCCTGGACTTCGTGACGGGTCTACCTCCATCCCGTGGGAGGACCGTCGTCCTCACGATTGTGGACCGGTTCTCCAAGGCTGCCCATTTTGTGCATCTGTCCAGGTTGCCCTCAGCGCTGGAGACCGCCGACCTCCTTATCAAGCACGTCTTTCGTCTCCACGGTATTTCACTGGACATTGTCTCGGACCGGGGGCCCCAGTTCGTATCCCGCATCTGGAAGCGGTTCTGCCGGTCCCTCGGGGCCACGGCCAGTCTGACCTCGGGATACCACCCCCAGTCCAATGGACAAGCCGAGCGTGCCAACCAGGATCTGGGGGCGGCCCTCCGCTGTGTGTGCCTCCACCGTCCCTCATCCTGAGTCGACCACTTACCCTGGGTGGAGTACGCGCACAACACCCTCGTCTCTTCTGCCACTGGTAGGTCCCCCTTCATGGCCGCCTACGGGTACCAGCCGCCGCTGTTCCCGTCCCAGGAGGGACAAGTGGAGGTCCCCTCTGTGCAGCACCACCTTAAGCGGGCCCATCGCGTGTGGAAGGAGGCCCGGGCTTCGTTGTCCCGCACGGCGACCAGGAACCAGCAGATCGCGGATCGTCGCCGGCGCCCGGCTCCTTCATACGTGGTGGGACAGAAGGTGTGGCTGGCGACGAGGGACCTTCGTCTGGCCGGCACATCTGCGAAGCTGGGTCCCCGATTCACTGGTCCTTTTGAGGTCGGGGCCATCATCAGTCCCGTAGCGGTCAAGCTCCGGCTACCGGCCTCCATGAAGGTTCACCCCGTGTTCCACGTCTCCCTGCTCAAACCGGTGACTTCCAGTCCCTTGGCTCCTTCTCCCACTCCGCCCCCGCCTCCGCGGGTCGTCGATGGTGGCCCAGTGTACACAGTGCGTTCCATCCTGGACTCTCGGCGCAGGGGCAGGGGGTTCCAGTATCTGGTCGACTGGGAGGGCTACGGGCCGGAGGAGCGGCAATGGGTCCCCCGCTCCTGGATCCTTGATCCGTCCCTTCTGCGCGACTTCCACGCTGCTCATCCTTCCAAACCGGGTAGTCCGCCGGGAGGCGTCCGTTGAGGGGGGGGCGGGGGGGGGTACTGTAACGTCCCATGTCTACCTGCAGGGGGCGGGCTTTCTCCCCGCCGACTGCACACCTGTTATTCATTCGGGATGATTATTCTTCCTTTATTAGGAGACCCTGGCAGTTTACTCACTGCCGGAGAATTCCACGCCGCGCCATTGTTCTTTTGCGAAAAAACCCTATATTAATATTACTCGTTGCTTCCTAGCCTTTTGGCAATTGTCTTGTCGTACAAGTTATTGATCGTATGTAAATTATTCCCATAGTCTATTCAGATCTTCCTCGCTTTTGTTTTCCGCGAGCGTTTTCTGTTGTTCCCTTATTTTTCCCCTGGTCCTTATTTGACCAGCGCTTTTTGTTATTCTTCCTGTCGGGTATTTTATGTTTCGTATTAAAGACTCTTTTTTTGCTCTTTGACAATATCTCGTTTCGTGTCTGCTATCTCGGGGATCCACTTCCTTATTTTTGTTGTGCACGAAGCGATCTGTCTATCGCTTCGGGCACAACGTGACACCATCAGTCTTGAAGAACTGAACAAGTTGTGCTCAGACTTGCAACCTACCTCAAAAAAAGTCTGCCAACTGCTGAAATTTGCAACTGATTTAACCCCAAATCAGAAGGAAGTGATAAATAATCTGAAAAGGTTCATCCGAGAATTGGATGAATTCCAGCCTCCTGAAGCTGGAATTTCTCCGGTTTTGCACTGGATCTGATCTTGTTGTAACCAACACCATTCTTGTGGAGTTCCAGGAAATGACGGAGTTTAGTAGAAGCTCGGTGGGGCACACATGTGGAAAGGTTCTGCATATTGCTGACAGCTATGAAAAATTTCCAGATTTCCGATCAGAATTCAGTGCTGTTCTTGAAAGCAATGTCTGGGTGATGGACATGGTTTAGCTTTTTCATACCCGTAACTATGTTAATAAACCATCGTAGGTTGCATCAGCACTACATGGCTTGGGTACATTACCGCGTTCACTGTTTACGATAAGTTTGTAGAAACAAATGTTGCATTGTTTGCTGTTTTTATAGTTACTGTATATAGAAATAACTTGCATTTGGTGTTATATTACAGTAATATACAGTTCTGGGGTTTTATTTACAAAAAGGCCAAAGAAGTTATACATAACCATTGGATGGTTGTTTCAACAGCTATGCTGTATTATTTAGGTCCATGCTTCTATTATTAAACGTAATAATTTATTGCGTTCAATAAACTTACTCTTCATTTACTTCATGTTTTTTTGTCTACACATGAATGTTGATGGTTAATATACTTGTGTGCAACGGTGAATGGTTTAATAACATTTTACAGATATTTCCTAATGGCTGTGTGGCACGTCTGCCTCAGAGTGCAGAAGTGCAGGATTCGAATCCGGTTCCGGCCTTCCTGTGTGGAGTCTCCGCATCCTCCCACATTCCAAAATACATGCGGGGCAGGTTAATGGAACACTCCAAATAATTGTCCGTGATTGTGAGGGCAGATGGTTGTTCGTCTGTGTGCACTGCGATTTACTGGCAGCCTGTTAAGGGTGTCCCTCGACTACTGCCCAACAACTGCTGGGACAGGCTGCACAGCATATCTCGTGACCCTTCTGAGGTTAAAGCGGATCAGAAAAAGCGTGGAGATGCTGGAGCCATGGCACTGTTGTTTAAAATAAAGGTTTCAGAAAGGACACGTCGTGTACTTCCAGCCCACTGCTGAAAAGAGTGCAATCGAGTGAAGTCAAAAAACAACAACTGGTTTATGGAGCAAATCTGAAGCTTCGTTTTCCCAAAATCGCATCAGTACACATGTCAAATACACTTCAGTAATTCCTTTCTCAACTTAACATACAAGTCACTTGCATCCAATGGATCGGATGGCGCATGCCATTCATTTTCCTCTATAAGTAAACAACACAGTTCAAATACAGTTTCATCACAAGGTAAATTGCCTTTTTTAGTGCACTCTTCCATACATGCAGTGACCGCTTCCGTTCCAACAGGTTTCAATTGATCCTCTGCACTGTGCATCGTAGGGAATGAATACAGGATCACTGGTCGACCTGAGGCTGTATCATGGTGCAATCTTGGTCTTATTTTGTGTGCGTTCCACGTGTTCACAACTTCATCCAGCTCATCCTGAACACAAAGCAGCATAGTTAAGTATTATATTTTCATTCATCCAAAAACTATTTGCACAGAAAAAATATTCTACCTGCACAAGATTAAGAAAGCAGAAAACGAATAAGACTTTTATCCAGAAAATCTCCTGAAAAGTGGCCATCATCTTGAAGAGTTTGAAATAAATTAATCCAAAACTGTGCAATCTGTTTGCGAAGGGTGGACGACCACCCTTCAATACTCGATGTCGAGAGTGGTGTTGTTTTTAACAACGTTATGTGGCGTCACAGGAACGTACCCATTTAAATTGGTTACGTTCTACTTATTCACGAATGTAAACTGGGTGAATCCATTCATGACATTTGTGTTGTGTCCGAAAAATGTGAGGACACGACTTACTTTTTCAACGGTAATAATAATAATAATAATACATCACATTTGTAAGCGCCTTTCACAACACTCAAGGACACTGTACAGCCAAGACCAATAGTAAAACACAGATAAAATAATAAATAAAGAAAGAAAGATTTAAGGCGGGTAGGCAAGTCTGAATAGGTGGGTTTTGAGCTGGGTTTTGAATAAGGAAAGAGAGTCAATATTACGAATGTTGGGAGGAAGTGAGTTCCAGAGTTTGGGGGCAGAGCGACTGAAGGCTCTGCACCCCATTGTACTGAGACGGGCAGAGGGTAGAAAAAGGTGGAGGGAGGATGAGGACCTGAGTGAGCGAGAGGGAATGGAGATTTGAAGAAGATCTGACAGATAGGGGGGCACAAGGTTATGGATGGCTTTGAATGTATAGAGAAGTATTTTGAAGTTGATTCTAAGTTTGACAGGAAGCCAGTGGAGCTGTCGGAGGATGGGGGTGATATGGTGGATGGAGGGGGTTCTCGTGATGATCCGGGCTGCTGAATTCTGAACAAGTTGAAGTTTATGGAGGAATTTTTGATGGACACCGAAGAGGAGTGAGTTGCAGTAGTCAATACAAATGTCGACCTGGATATGAGTCCATGGGCTGGCCGGCCACGTCACGGGCTGCAGGGGGGTGTGGCCAGCCTTGCCGCTTGTGAGGCACGCTGAACAGTCCTTGACCATGGTCTCCACATCGTTGTCAATACCTGGCCACCAGACCAGGCCCCTGCAGCATTGCTTGACCCTCACGATACCCAGATGTCCCTCGTGAACCATGGTCAGGATGTGGGGCCTCAAGGTGAAAGGAACTACAGTACAGAGCCCCCTAGCCACACAGACATCGTTCCAACAAGAAAGCTCACCCTTACACCCGGTGAAAAGGTGCAAGTTCCTCCGAGGCCTTCAGTGAGCCCAGCCTTCACGGATGAAGGTCCGGAGCTTGGTTAGTGTTGGGTCTGTGGCGGACGCTGCCTGAAGGTCTTGCAGTGAGACGGCAGCTTGGAGGGGTGTGTGAAGATGGAGGAACAAACCTTGTTCCAAGGTGTCATGTTCTGTGTCTGGTGCGGGACTGGGCGTGGTCCGGGGCAGCAAATCCGCCACCACGTTGTCCCTACCTGGTGTGAACTGGGTGGTGAAATTGTAAGCTTGTAACCTCTCAGTCCACCTATACAACCGCAGCGGCTTGTGCCCTGACCCGGTTGTAGCTAATAAGGCTGTGAGAGCCTTGTGGTCGGTGCGGAGTGTAAAGTGTCGGCCATACAGGTACATGTGCCACCTCTCACATGCCCAAACACAAGCCAGTGCCTCCCTCTCCCCAACAGAGTACTTCTGGTCAGCAGAAGTGAGTGAGCTTGATGCGAAGGCTACTGGGCGCTCCGTCCTGTGATGGAGCTGGGACAGCACAGCCCCAACCGCAGTGTTGGATGCGTCACAGGTCACGAACGTTGGGCTTTCCAAGTCAAAATGGGCGAGTACTGGTGGGGAGGTGAGCTGTGTCTTGAGCCGGCGAACGGCTGCTGAGCATCCTGCTTTAGGAGGGAACGCAGTGGTGCGGTCGTATCAGAGTAGTTGGGGAGGAAGCGCAAGTAAACAGCCGTCATGCCCAGAAAGGTGGACAGTTCTGCGGGGCATGAGGGCTCTGGCAGGCACAATACTGCATCAACTTTGGAGTGTAGTGGGCTCAGGCCATCAGCGGTAAGGTGAAATCCCACAAACTCAATAGCCAATGCCGAAAAGATGCACTTCTCCCCATTCAGGGTGAGGTTGTGGGTCGCCAGCACATCGAGCACCTTGGAGAGGTGGTCATCATGCAGGTCACACATTGCACCATGTACTACAATGTCATCCAGGTAAACAACCACCCCCGGGATGCTTGCGAAGATGGTGGCCATGATCTTTTGAAAACAGCTGGGGGCAGAGCTAAGGCCGAAGGGCATGCGGGTGTAGCGGAAAATCCCCATGTGGGTCACAAAGGCTGTAAGGTTACAACTGTCAGGGTGCAGGGGAACCTGTAGGTAGTCTTGGCGCAGGTCCAGTTTTGTGAACATGGTGCACCCATAGAACTTGGCAGCCAACTCCGCCGCTGTGGGCAGTGGGTATTTGTCAGGAATCACTGCCTTGTTACCCCTCCGTGAGTCGTCACCTTACCGTGGTGGAGGGGTTTGTGTGTCCCAATGATCCTAGAAGCTAAGTTGTCTGGGGCTTTATGCCCCTGGCAGGGTCACCCATGGCAAACAGGTTCTAGGTGAGGGGCCAGACAAAGCACGACTCAAAGACCCCAATGATGATTACAATAAATGGATCTAGGTTTCCCTTGCCTGGACGCGGGTCACCGGGGCCCCCCTCTGGAGCCAGGCCTGGAAGTGGGGCTCGTTGGCAAGCGCCTGGTGGCCGGGCCTACACCCATGGGGCCCGGCCGGGCACAGCCCGAAGAGGCAACGTGGGTTCCCCTTCCCATGGGCTCACCACCCATGAGAGGGGCCAAAGGGGTCGGGTGCAATGTGAGCTGGGCAGCAGCCAAAGGCGGGGACCCTGGCGGTCCGATCCTCGGCTGCAGAAGCTAGCTCTTGGGACATGGAATGTCACCTCTCTGGCAGGGAAGGAGCCCGAGCTGGTGTGTGAGGCAGAGAATTTCCGACTGGATATAGTCGGACTTGCCTCCACACACAGCCTGGGTTCTGGTACCAGTTCTCTCGAGAGGGGTTGGACTCTCTTCCACTCTGGAGTTGCTCACGGTGAGAGGCGCAGAGCAGGTGTGGGCATACTCATTGCCCCCCGGCTCAGTGCCTGTACATTGGGGTTCACACAGGTAGACGAGAGGGTTGGCTCCCTCCGCCTTCGGGTGGGTGGACGGGTCCTGACTGTTGTTTGTGCATATGCACCAAACAGCAGCTCAGCATACCCACCTTTTTTGGAGTCCCTGGAGGATGTGCTGGAGAGTACTCCTGGGGGGGAATCCCTTGTTCTACTGGGGGACTACAATGCTCACATGGGCAATGACAGTGAGACCTGGAGGGGCGTGATTGGGAGGAACGGCCCCCCCGATCAGAACCCGAGTGGTGTTTTGTTATTGGACTTCTGTGCTCGTCACGGATTGTCCATAACGAACACCTTAACATAAGGGTGTCCATATGTGCACTTGGCACCAGGACACCCTAGGCCGCAGTTCGATGATCGACTTTGTAGTTGTATCATCGGATTTGCGGCTGCATGTTCTGGACACTCGGGTGAAGAGAGGGGCGGAGCTGTCAACTGATCACCACCCGGTGGTGAGTAGGCTCCGATGGTGGGGGAGATGCCGATCCGTCCTGGCAGACCCAAACGTATTGTGAGGGTTTGTTGGGAGCGTCTGGCGGAATCCCCTGTCAGAAGGAGTTTCAACTCCCACCTCCGACAGAGCTTTCCCCATGTTCCGGGGGAGGCGGGGGACATTGAGCCCGAGTGGACCATGTTCCGTGCCTCTATTGTTGAGGCGGCCAATATGAGTTGTGGCCGTAAGGTGGTTGGTGCCTGTCGTGGCGGCAACCCCCGTACTCGCTGGTGGACACCAGCAGTAAGGGATGCCGTCAAGCAGAAGAAGGAGTCCTATCGAGCCTTTATGGCCTGTAGGACCCCAGAGGCAGCTGACGGGTATCGACTGGCCAAGCGGAACGCAGCTTCGGTGGTCGCCGAGGAAAAAAACAGAGCGTGGGAAGAGTTTGGTGAGACCATGGAAGCCGACTTCCGGACGGCTTCGAGGAAATTTTGGTCCACCATCCGACGTCTCAGGAGGGGGAAGCAGTGCACCACTAACACTGTGTACAGTGGGGATGGGACGCTGCTGACTTCGACTCGAGACGTTGTGAACCGGTGGGCAGAGTACTTCGAAGACCTCCTCACCTCCACCAACATGTCTTCCTTGGAGGAAGCAGAGCCTGGGGACTCTGAGGTGGGCTCTCCTATCTCTGTGGCTGAAGTCACCGATGTGGTTAAAAAGCTCCTCGGTGGCAAGGCCCCAGGGGTGGATGAGATCCGCCCGGAGTTCCTCAAGGCTCTGGATGTTGTGGGGCTGTCCTGGTTGACACGCCTCTGCAACATCGCATGGTCAACAGGGAGAGTGCCTCTGGATTGGCAGACCGGGGTGGTAGTCCCTCTTTTTAAAAAGGGGGACCGGAGGGTGTGTTCCAACTACAGAGGGATCACACTCCTCAGCCTCCCTGGTAAGGTCTATACAGGGGTGCTGGAGAGGAGGGTCCGTCAGGAAGTCGAGCCTCAGATTGAGGAGGAGCAGTGTGGTTTTCGTCCCGGCCGTGGAACAGTGGACCAGCTCTACACCCTTAGCAGGGTCCTTGAGCGTATGTGGGAATTCGCCCAACCAGTCTACATGTGTTTTGTGGACTTGGAGAAGGCGTTTGACCGTGTCCCTCGGGGAGTTCTGTGGGGGGTGCTTCGTGGGTATGTGGTACCGAACCCCCTGATACGGGCTGTTCGGTCCCTATACCACCGATGTCAGAGTTTGGTTCGCATTGCCGGCAGTAAGTCAGAATCGTTTCCAGTGGGGGTAGGACTCCGCCAAGGCTGCCCTTTGTCGGCAATTCTGTTCATAACCTTTATGGACAGAATTTCTAGGCGCAGCCGAATCGTTGAGGGGGTCCGTTTTGGGGGCCTCAGTATTGCATCCCTGCTTTTTGCAGATGATGTGGTGCTGTTGGCTCCTTCAAACGGGGCTCTCCAATTCTCACTGGAGCGTTTCGCAGCCAAGTGTGAAGCGGTTGGGATGAAAATCAGCACCTCCAAATCTGAAACCATGGTCCTCAGTCGGAAAAGGGTGGAGTGCCCCCTCCGGGTCGGGGAGGAGATCTTACCCCAAATGGAGGAGTTCAAGTATCTTGGGGTCTTGTTCACGCGTGGGGGTAGGAGGGAGCAGGAGATCGACAGGCGGATCGGTGCAGCGTCTGCTGTGATGCGGACGTTGTATCGGTCTGTCGTGGTGAAGAAGGAGCTGAGCCAAAAAGCGAAGCTCTCAATTTACCGGTAGATCTACGTTCCAACCCTCATCTATGGTCACGAGCTATGGGTTGTGACCGGAAGAACGAGATCAGGGTGTCCGGAGTCTCCCTTAGAGATAAGGTGAGAAGCTCGGTCATCCGGGAGGGGCTCAGAGTCGATCCGCTTCTCCTCCATATAGAGAGGAGCCAGATGAGGTGGCTTGGGCATCTGATTCGGATGCCTCCTGAACGCCTCCCTGGTGAGGTGTTCCGGGCATGTCCCACCGGGAGGAGACCCCGAGGAAGACCCAGGACACGCTGGAGAGACTATGTCACCCAGCTTGCCTGGGAACGACTCGGGATCCCCCGGGGAGAGCTGGAAGAAGTAGCTAGGGATAGGGAAGTCTGGGCTTCCCTGCTAAAGCTGTTGCCCCCGCGACCCGGCCCCGGATAAGCGGTAGATGATGGATGGATGGATGGCACTGCCTTGTTCGCCATTCTGAGGTCAACGCAGGTTCCTTGCTGCCAGCAGGTTGGGGAACCAAGGGGACGCGTCAATCCGCTCAATGATGCCAGCATCAAGGAGTTTCAGTCGCTCGGCCGAGATGTCATCACGCAGGGCGAGGGGCAGTCGGCGAAGAGGCTGGATCACGTGGGGCACAGTAGGATCAATGAGTGGCTGATGGTTGAAGGCAGTGAGACAGCCCAAACCTGTAAAAAGCGATGGCCAACGGTGCTGCCAGGACGTAGTCACCATCAGAATTGCTGCGCCCACGTTGTCCGTGATGGAAAATCCGAGTGCGCAAAACAAGTCGAAGCCCAAGAGGTTGGCGCCATGACGGGAGACTTGGAAGGTGAAAGCAGGGAGAGTTTTACAGCCATAGTGCACGGCTAAGGTGGCGGTGCCCACCATGCCAATTTTAGTGTGGGCATAGCCAAACAAGTCTTCGGCGTTGGCCTTAATCGAGAGCCGGGGAAATAGGCGTCTAACTGTGGACACGTTCAGCAGAGACCCAGAGATGTGTTCCTCGAACTGGTCCTTGGCCTCGAGGACCGGCTCGAGGACCGGGGGGCGGTCCTTGGTCCTTGGCCTCGAGGACCGGCTCGAGGACCGAGGGGCGGTCCTTGGTCCTTGGCCTCATAGTCAAGTCCTTGGTCCTTGGCCTTGGGAGTCAAGTCCTTGGCCTTGGATTTCCGGTCCTCGGACACAATGAGGGATTAGAGCCTTGGATCCCTTGCATAAGGACAGCAAAAATCACAAAGGAATCGAATAAATTCCATCGAGGGAAACCCATATTGATGTATTAACTCTGTCTCTTTAAGACAGGGCGGGTCTGCCACTGACAGGTGACAGTTAGCGCAATGTGTAAAGAGCGGCATCACAGTTAGTTTCAATCACGGTTTGTTGCGTTCGCGATCGGCAGTTTAAATAGCGTGTAAGCCTTTCTGTAACAGTGGTGTCTTTTATTTAGTTATTTTTGCACAGTCGTCAAGTTTCTGCAGTAGCACTACAATGTTTGTTTGAACCAAGTAATTTGCGTTACAGCTGGAGTCAGTAATGTCGGCACTTCACTTCCGGGTTTGGCCGTTGGGATTTGGAGTCCTTTTGCTCAATTCCAGTTTTGTTTGCTGAATGCTTTCTCATGTTTGGAATAATGAATATTGATAATACACTTCATTCAAGCATTAGGGAGTGCAAAGGGTTATGATGGAGGGGTGTTGCAAATCATGAAGACCTGACAAGTGGTATGATAGCATTGTTTTATACATGTCCTCGGCTAGGCCTCAGTTTCAAAATCAGTCCTTGGTCCTTGGCCTTAGCCTCAAAGGCAAGTCCTTGGTCCTTGGCCTTGGCCTCGGAAAATTTCTCAAGTCCTTGGTCTTGGCCTTGCCCCGGAAAATTTTCCAAGTCCTTGGCCTTGGCCTTGGCCTCTGAGTCAAGTCCTTGGCCTTGGCACCGGATTGCCGGTCCTTGGATACAACACTGCAGAGACCTGGAGGCTGCAGTGTCAAGTAGGAGTGGCAAGCTCACGCCGTCCAGTTCCACTGTGCACCACTTGAATGGCTTGGCGCCGGAGCCCATGGAGTGAATGGTGGTCAGGCCCAACCTGTCAGGTGAGCGGGATGAGGGGTTTGTCGGTGTGGGGGCAGAGCGGCACATCCTGGAGAAGTGGTTCATCTTCCCGGAGCGCTGGCATCTTTGTGGTGGCCTTGCAAGATGGCGCACGCGTGGGGTGTGAGGCCGAGGCACAGTTGGCACAAGGTCTGCGTGTGACGGCCCCTTGACGTCCGGCCACATTTTCCTCGGCACCGTTGTAGGTGGCGGTGGAGTCTGAGGGTTGAGCGGTCGGAGTGAAAATCTGAGCCAGAGCAGGAGAGCGTTAAGCGGTGGGTGTGTCTGGATTCGCGAGCCACGCTGCTTGGGTTGGGTGCCTCTCACAAGGTTAAGAACCACTGCTCTAAAAGATTATCTTGATTAGTTAGGCAGTGGTGCAGGCTACGTTAAGAGTCATTTCTCCTTCCTGATCTGTTCATAAAACAGTTACCAACAATTGTCAATGTTGAATATGTTCAATATTTGCGATTGCTACAATTACAATAAATCTAAAGTGTGCTGCATTCTCAAGTTGGAACGCCATTTCCAGAGCCTTCGACAGGGGGAGGTCTTCCGGCGACAGTAACAGTTTCTCCCGGAGCTTGGGATCAATCGTGTGCTCCGCTAATTGGTCCCGAATCATCTCCTCCTCCAAGCGGCCGAATTTGCAGAGGCCCGCTAAGCATCGCAAATCGGCAATGTAGTGGTGTACCGGCTTGCCCGTGTGTTGCTGTCGTTGGCGAAAGGTAATGCGCCGGACTATCACAGTCTGCAGAGGAGCGAAATGTCCAGCCAATAAAGCGACACAATCTGCATAAGTCCGTGTGGGTCCGATAGTACGAAAAATGCCCTGCCCGTCGACGCCCAAGGTGTGCACTACCATAGCCGTTAGCCGTGCGTCGCTTGCCTTGTTTAGTCCGATCGCCGCCAGATATGTTGTAAAAGAGTCAACGAGCGGGACCACGGGACTGGTGGCTCACTGGGGAGCGCAAGGAACGAGGGGAGGGAAGCTGCGTTAAAGTCCATTGTCGCCAAAATGTTGTGTCCAAAAAACGTGAGGACACGACTTGCTTTTTCAACGGTCTTTATTCCACTGACGTAACAGTTGTCAGTCGTCACCCAACCAACCAATGCTTTGCGACACTGCCGTAACATCGTGTAGCATTATGGTAAACGGCCATATGCTACAATTCGGACTAGCAACGGAGCTACAAGCTCCATGGAGCACGCTAACTTCAAATGAAACAAACATGACACACTGTTTACTCACCCTCTGCTCCTCCAAAAGCGAAAGGCTGTCCTCCGACACTCCTCGGCCACGCAAAAAGTCGCTGGGTGACGACATGATGTCCTTTCTTTCAAGTCACGCTACACGCTGACGGTCCCCCCACAATTCATAGCTCCACGAACGTCACATAGTCAGAATTCTGAGATTAAAGTGAGAATCTTGCCAACCTTATTTTTTCTTTCTTCATTGGCCCTAATCCTCTTCCGTAAATAATCAATCCAACATTCCCCCCTGTTCATCCTACATTTGCTCATATCATCACACAGAACCTTCCCGACGGCCTTTATTCAGTGCACATGCAACATAGGTAGACCCAGGGGTTGAAGAGAAAGAGGTTACCACCAGATCAAAAATCAAACTGAAAAAGAACCCAGGAAAACATGGTAAACATTGACCACAACATCCTGATATCGAAATTAAAACAAGTCACCATATTCCGAGTTGTTTTCCACATCAGAATCACTGCCATCCAAAAGTAACAGCACACGCTGACGGTCCCCCCACAATTCATAGCTCCACAAACGTCACAAAGTTAGAATTCTGACTTTAAAGTCAGAATTCTGAGATTAAAGTGAGAATCTTGCCAACCTTATTTTTTCTTTCTTCATCGGCCCTAATCCTCTTCCGTAATTATTTTTAGTAATCATACATTCGCACATTATTCGATTGATGTATTATGCTCGCAAAGAAGAATGCTTCTGCATGTCATGATAAATTGATTTTGCTTGCAAAGAAGAACGCGTATGCTTTTTAATAAAGATATATCCTTTATTATTTACTCACACCTATAATCATTATATATTCTTTATTATGTACTCACTTTTAAAACGCGTATGCTTTTTAATAAAGATATATCCTTTATTATTTACTCACACCTATAATCATTATATATTCTTTATTATGTACTCACTTTTATAATCAAGAATGTTTGGTGCACTGTGTGGAAGGTTAGGGACGCAACCACCTTTTCCGAGGACGTGGTTGGGAAGAGATAACTGTTAAGACTAAACAGTGAGCAAGGTTGAACAGTGAATGGAGCCATCAACACCAGCTACAACGATGTTTTTGTGACATTTGCACACATGTACGTAATTTGCACTCACATACACACACATAGTCAAACAAGTTCAGTGTGTGTTCAACAGACCCCGCCCTTCAGGTTGGACACACCTATGTAGTAGCTTTCCCAATAAATGAGGGGGGAAGGGGAAGATCGTGATGGGTGACGTGCCGAGAACTGAAACCGAACGCTTCTCCTCGTTCCCTCCTGGTACAAGAATCGAGTCTCCTGTCTCTTCCTTTTGTTTATTCCTGAGTGTCAAATTGGACAAACCTGACAATCAGTATTTGGTGGTTGCCTGATGTACAGTATTTGCAATGTAAGATGAGTGAATGTTTTTGCAAACATTCACAAACTTTGTGTTGCAACATCACAAAGGCCTAGAAACTCTTCTCAGGAAATATGAGGTAAATCTCGTCTACCCGGAGAAAAACAATAAAGACTTGCCACTGCCACAATTAAAAAAAAATAACTTTGTCGATGTCTTCAGGCCGAAACTCATCAAATGTGTCAAAAATCCACAAGATACAGTATTATTATTGTGGGTCAAGTTACAGCAGCCTTTGTCGTCAAGGCAATACCATTTTAAAAAAAATTTCTAACAATTTATAGATGTCAATTCCTCCAAGTACAGTTGCCTTTAATCTGATTCAAAAATTCCATTGTGATAGTACCTCAACGTTGCTGACGCTGCGAAGACTTTTTATAGTCATTATTATATAATTATTATTATACTTACATTTATTATTACTATTGTTTTTATTATGATCACACTTTTAATCCTTCCAATTTATTGCTAAATCATGTGTGACAATTTTGATGAATTTAAATTTCCCCCCTCGCTAAAAAACAAGTTATAACCATAACTTTATACCAGGGGTGGGAAATTATTTTCATGGGCGGGCCTAACGAGAAGCAGAAAATATTGTGGAGGGCCGGGCCAAAAGTTAGAAATCTACTCCCGATTTCATTTCTATTTCTACGTTGAAGTAATTAATGATATTGTTTACAGAAGCTGATAAGAGTATGTATTATTGCTAGATAACGAAAGTGCAGTTATTTAACAGAAAAACGATTTCTTCAGTGAAATTATGCAAAACAATTCTAATTGGGCAACATTTGTAACTCTTTTTCAGCAAGATGAACACAACAACGCTGTCACGTTCCATATTTGTCAGCAGGGGGCAGGCTTTCCTTCTCGCTGTCTGCACACCTGCCACCCATTTGTTGTGATTGCACATGCTATATTTGGGCGCTCTGGCAGTCGACTCACTGCCGGAGTATTCCACGCCGTGCCATTGTTTTCGCCGATTCCTTCTCGGTTACTTCATTGCCTTAAAGTCTATTGACTATTATTGCGTACCTTCATATCCTCCCGTGTGAGATTGTAGTTTTTGCCTAAATTTTCTCCTTGCCATTTTTCCGCACGCGTTTTCTGTTGCCTCATTATTTATTTCCTGGTCCTTATTTTGACCAGCGTATTCTGTTGTCCGTTTAGACCGGAATTTTGTGTTTATATTAAATCTCATTTTTGCCCAACAACATTTTTCTGTGTCTGCTATTTCGGGGATCCACTTATATCTAATTGTTGTGCACGAAGCGATCATTCTGTCTCTTCGGACGCAACGTGACAAACGCTTTCTGATTTTAACTTTCACATGAAGATAGCACAATGTCTTTGTATGCCAGTAATAATGTAACATAACTCACATTGTTTTGTCCCAACTGCCAAACAATGTAGAAAAAATACAAGCAAGCATGTTTCAGTGTTTTTTTTTCTTGTTCAGCAGGTGGGAAAACTTTTTGGCTTGGAGGCCACATTGATTTCTAAATTTGACAAGTGGACCGGGTCATTGCAAGATACGGTACATATAAAAAACTGTATATGTTGACAGTCCATACCAAACATCAACAGAACAAAAGCATTAAAGTATTACCATACTTTTTAAAAAAAATGAGAACAGTGAAACAACTGTGGTATATGTCCTGCTGATCACAAGTTGCAATTGCAAACTCTGAGCGCTAACAACTTCCGGTGACGTAATCACCGGCCACCGTAAATTTAAGATTTACCTGCTTTATTTTATTTTTAATTTTTTTTTTTAGTGAAAATGAGACTGATAATATGAATAGTGTGCAGTGTATAGTAACACAAAAATATATTAATAACATGTACAAAGACACACAAATGGTTGTTTGTTTGTTTTTCTTCTCGACACGCCTCAGATCTACTTGGGAACTGTCTTAGATCTACCAGTAGGTCAGGATCTACCTAATGGGCACCCCTGCCCTATAGGATAAAGCAGATCGAAAAATGGATGGACCGGTTATCTGCTTGTAACGCTTTTGTTAGGTCAAAAAACCTTAAGTATGACGAGAGGCCATGACAGCCATCACCATACTATGGCTACACGCTCAGAATCGTGATCAAGTCAACTACACTTTTGACATTTGGATGTCTTCATTTTTCACTTTTTTTGGACAGTACTTTACTCATTTTAATCTTTTAAAAACCATCCAATTGCCTTGTAACTGCTTGTGTTTTGTACAAGGCAAGAGTGGCAATCATCAGCTCAAACGCCTCGAGATGGTCATACTCTGTGACGCAGGCAGGAACCCCACAGCAGCAATTTACTGTACATCTGTTTTATAGTTCATCTGACCCTTCTTGCCTCCGAATAGAATACATGGTTAATTTTCCGACAATTCGCCATTTTGTCTGCTGAAGCAAGAGGTTCTTGCGTGAAAATTCAAGTCAGATTTAGATAAGTTAGTCAGCATAATTGTACATTGCACACTTTATTATGTCTTTTTGATGTTTGGATGCCAATGACGTCGTACTGTAGTTCAATTTTAAAAACATGTTTGTGAGAAAGTCATGACCACATCTAACTCAATGGCTACGGGCCACTTTAGTTGCTAATACAGTAAGTCAAATAAAATGTACAGTGGTTATTTTGCAACTCGCCACCAAGCGTTTTGCCTGGTTAAAGTGGTCCAGCTCATGCCATAGTGCAGGGGTCTCAAACTCATTTTTGTCGGGGGCCGCATTGTAGTTACGCTTTCTCTTGGAGAGTTATTATAACTGAATTTTGCAATGGGCTTGTCCCACAGCAGCAGCATTTCACCCTTCGCCTCCTCCTCCTCAATGAAGATTAATTGTCTTTTCATACACACATCGGCTGCGCGGGGATAGCTCGCCAGGAGCTAGCTGGAAGCCAACGGCGGCTACACCATCAGAGAGCCAAGTGAGAGCCGGACTAAACGAGGCAAGCGACGCACGGCTAACGGCTATGCTAGTGCACAGCTTGGGCGTCGAGGGGCAGCCCATTTTTCGTACTCTCGGACCCGCACGGACATATGCTGATTGGGTTGCTTTATTGGATTACCTTTCGCCAACGACGGCAACACACGGGCGAGCCAGTATACCACTACATTGCCGATTTGCGATGCTTAGCGGGCCTCTGCAAATCCGGACGCTTGGAGGAGGAGATGATTTGGGACCAATTAGCGGAGCACACGATTGATCCCAAGCTACGGGAGAAACTGTTACTGTCGCCGGACGACCTCCCGCTGTGGAAATGGCGTTTCAACTCAAGAATGCAGCTCAATTAGTAGTGCGGCTCACTAATCCAGACAGACCCACCGCTTCACGCCTTCCCGCGCTAGCACAGATTGTCGCTCCAACTTCGACCCTGCGTTGACCTCAGAATGGCTAACAAGGCAGTGATTCCTGACAAATACCCACTGCCCACAGCGGAGGAGTTGGCTGCCAAGTTCTATGGGTGCACCATGTTCACAAAACTGGACCTGCGCCAAGGTTCCCCTGCACCCTGACATTCGTAACCTTTGTGACTCACATAGGGGTTTTCCGCTACACCCGCATGCCCTTCGGCCTCAGCTCCGCCCCTAGCCGTTTTCAAAAGATCATGGCCACCATCTTCGCAAGCATCCCGGGTGTGGTTGTTTACCTGGATGACATTGTAGTACATGGTGCAACGTGTGACCTGCATGATGACCGCCTCTCCAAGGTGCTCGATGTGCTGGTGAGCCACAACCTCACCCTAAATGGGGAGAAGTGCATCTTTTCGGCATCGGCTATTGAGTTTGTGGGATTTCGCCTCACCGCTGATGGCCTGAGTCTACACTACACTCCAACGTTGATGCAGTATTACGCCTGCCAGAGCCCTCGTGCCCCGTAGAACTGTCCACATTTCTGGGCATGACAGCTTTTTACTTGCGCTTCCTGCCCAACTACTCTAATACGACCGCACCTTCCTAAAGCAGGATGCCTTGTGGTCATGGACGCCGGCATGCTCAGCAGCTAATTGTCGACTCAAGACACAGCTCACCTCCCCACCAGTACTTGCCCATTTTGACTTGGAAAGCCCAACGTTCGTGACCTGTGACGCATCCAGCACTGCGGTTGGGGCTGTGCTGTCCCAGCTCCATCACGGGAAGGAGCGCCCAGTAGCATTCGTGTCAAGGTCGTTCACTTCTGCTGAACAAAAGTACTCTGTCGGGGAGAGGGAGGCTCGAGCTCGTGTTTGGGTATGTGAGAGGTGGCACATGTACCTGTATGGCCGGCACTTTACACTCCGCACCGACCACAAGGCTCTCACAGCCTTATTGGCTATAACTGGGTCGGGGCATAAGCCACTGGGGTTGTATAGGTGGACTGAGAGGTTGCAAGCTTATGATTTCACCACCCAGTTCATACCAGGTAGGGACAACACAACGTGGTGGCGGATATGCTTTCCCATGCCACGCCCGGTCCCGCACCGTACACAGACCATGACGCCTTGGAACAAGGATTGATCCTCCATTTCCACACACCCCTCCAAGCACCTTCAGACAGCGTCTCCCGTAGACCCATCACTAACCAAGCTCCGGACCTACATCCGTGAGGGCTGGCCTACGAAGGTCTCGGAGGAACTTGCAGCCTTCCACCGGCTGAAAAGTGAGCCTTCTTCTTGGAACAATGTCTGTGTGGCTAGGGGGCTTTGTACTGTGGTTCCTTTCACCTTGAGGCCTCGCATCCTGACCATGGTTCACGAGGGACATCTGGGTATCGTGAGGATCAAGCAACACTGCAGGGTCCTAGTCTGGTGGCCAGTATTGACAACGATGTGGAAACCATGGTCAAGGACTGTCCAGCATGCCTCACAAGCAGGAAGACTGGCCACACCCCTCCTCCCCCTCTACAGCCCGTGGCATGGCCGGCCATCCCATGGACTCATATTCAGGTCGACATTTGCGGTGATCTCCATGCCATGCCTCAACACCTGCGATTCCTCCTGGCGGCATACTAGCTCCAATCAAAATGGCCCGAGGTTCTGCCTGCTGGGTCAATCACGACCAAAGTTGTCACGGACTTCCTATCCTCTTTTTGCACGATGGGGCGTGCCTGACATGATCACGACGGATAATGAGTTTATCTCAACTGACTTCGCAGCTTTCACGGGAGCAAGGGGGATAAAGCATATCAAGACCACCTTGTATCACCCCCAGGCCAACGGAGGCCTAGAGAGGTTCAACAAAACCCGAAAGCAGGGGTGCCCTAACTTTTTGGACCAAAGATCTACTTTTCGATCAACTAACCTCCCGGGATCCACCCTTACCGGCGCGCGCGTGCGCACGCACGCACACACACACACACACACACACACACACACACACACACACACACACGCACGCACACACGTACGCCATGATGAGAAACAGCCTGAAACTGACGCATGCGATGCACTTTTGCAGCCTGTTAACTATTGTAGCTCACATGTACCGTTTTAAAGTGCTTCCCTGGGCCCTCCTGGATTCCTATTCTTTGCCCGTGCCCTCGGTGAATTGTACACGAAGCAAACTCTGAATGAGTCTGCAATTGCAGACTGCTGAGCGCTAACAACTTCCGGTGACGTAATCACGCGCCACCGTAAATTCAAGATTTACCCGCTTTATTATTATTATTATTTTTTTAAGGAGACTGATAGGATGATCAGGGTGCAGCGTACATTAACACAAAAATATATATTACTAACATGTACAAAGACACACAAATGGTTGTTTCTTTTTTTTTCTCCTTGACACTCCTCGGATCTACTTGGGACCTGTCTTAGATCTACCGGTAGATCAGGATCACCGTAATGGGCATCCCTGCCCTAAAGAATGGACTAAGAGCACAGCTGGCAGACGGCCTTCCCTTCTCTTCCGCACTGCAGGGCACTCTGTTGCATTCCAGAGCAACACCTCATGCCACGACTGGCACCTCCCCAGCTTTCCTTATGCTGGGACGCGAATTGCAGCTGCCCCTCGATTGCCTCCGTCCTCCGACAAGAGCCACTCCAGCATCAGCATCCTCCCCAGCCAGCAGGGTGGCAATGAGCAGCAGAGTATGAAGCAGCGATTTGATGAGAAGCGCCGGGCGAAGCAACCCACACTGACTGTGTCAGATTGGGTCCGCATTCGCCAGCCCGGCCGTTCACACAAATTGGACTCATTCTGGACAGCGCCGGTCCAGATTACTGCCCAACTCGGACCAGCCACCTTCCTTCTGGCCGACGGGTCACGTTGGCATGCCAGCCGCCTCAGGAGAGTGGCGTCACCGACTCCTTTGAATGAAGGAGCTGTAGCAGATCTGGACCTCTCCAACAAGGACTATAATTTCCCTGCTGCTTGTCCTAGGACCCCAGTGAGGCGCCTTCAAGAACATGGTGAACCAGCTGTGCCTGAGGGGCCTCGTCCAGCTCGGGTTCGCCTTCAGCTTCGTTAATTAGACGATTACGTCACTGACTTCTAATATTAAGATCTTAGCCAGTGCTTAGCCTGTTGCGTGGCAGAATAACCCACAAGGCTAAGCGGGTAAACCGACAGTCTACCCGGTTTGCTCAGTTCAGGAGGGGCATCGTTCTAGCCCTTGTTTAGGTTGTTAGTGATGTGATAAGTTTGCCAGATTCCATCAAGGGACGGGGTAAATGTAGCAGCATGTGGCCGCTGCTACATGATGTTACGGCAGTGTCGCAAAGCATTGGTTGGTAGGGTGACGACTGACACCTGTTACGTCAGTTGAATAAAGACCGTTGAAAAAGTGAGTCGAGTCCTCACGTTTTTCGGACACAACAGATTGCTTTCCCTGTGGTGGTCGGACATGGACGCCGGGATCGATTTCATTGTGCAGCAACGGCAAGAATCTGAGATGGTTACTGGGTGATGATTCTGAAATTTAATTTTTTGTCATAATATCACTATTTAAGGTTGGCATAAAATAAAAATGTCAGATGCAATAATTTCTGGCTCTTGGAAGGCACTCGAGTTCAGTGAAAATCGAGTCTGTGAAGGTGCGTTCGATTTGCTTACCCTCTTGTCCAATAAGGAGTCAGTACTCCTCCCGTGCGCACAAAATAGTTACGGCGTGCAGGAATAAATAGATCCTGCACATGAAATGCTGAGTAGTCTGCACGAACAAGTTTTTTTGTGCGCACAAATTAGAGCTTTGCGTGCTTAAACTATTTTTTCCCAATGTTATGTCTTGGGCTGCGTCATACTCTGAGTGTGGTTGTGTTCGTAGAGTGAGAGTGCGCTCCGCTCCTATTCATTTCCGAACACAGCGAACCGTGTTGACAGTAGAAGCGCCTCATATGTGCACCGGCAATCTGTATTTAGTGCTCTCTGAATATCGGAACGGCAAATTTGAGCAACGCTCTGAGTTTACAAACGGTCGTAGTGAACCAATGCACCCCACGTTTGCGAACCGTGGGCAGAGGGGAGGGGGTGGTTTTGGGAAGACTTTCATCGTCAAGAGGAAAGCAAAAACAATGTACACGATTTTCATGTTTGTGACTGATAAACTGTCACAACTAATGATTGTTTTTTTTCATGAGGGTCGTGGTAATTTTATGTTTCGCTTTTGCATCTCGTCGAGTTCTATTTTATTCATAATAGCCAGAAGTGACACGACTTCCGGTTTGATGTATTGAAAACGAAGGTTCTCTACAAATACATATTTGTATACAATTATGTAACCCCTTGGGTTATAGACATACACGTTCGTGAAAACGTCATCGTTTTTTAAAATTAAGTATAAAAATAATGCACAGACTATCAAGTAAATTTGGTCATTTGTTGATCAAGATTGCATGAATAATTTGAATTCTCAAACAAATGAACAAAGAATAAATTAGAGCTGGACGAACATAAAATGATCAATTTTGTCGATATTTTGACGACTATGCCTGCTCTCCAAATGCAGTGTTGCCCTTTTTTAATTTGGTAAAAAATTACCTGGCTTCCGGATTTCAATTTTATAGATTAGTGGAATTTCCCATTCTGTTGAGTACAGCTCGTGCTGAACTGTTATGATGTGTCAATGAGTTTAAAAAATGTGAACGGCACCGATAATGAGAGGCCCTCGTTGTACTTAAACGGGGAATAAAAGAAGGTAAGTTAAAGTATTAAATAATTAATCATGGCAAAGAAAATGGTCTACTATCGATTTTCTGGACAAACTCTGCCGTAACTCATCAGGCTCACCGTTTATCACCGTGGAAATGTTCACTGCTTTGGAGATATTTGCCCGCTGGCCTTGTCAACATGAAAATCGACTGATTTTGTGTTATGTTGTATTTGTGATGTATTTTCGCTTCTCTTCATAAACTACTATGTAAAATATTTGCATCACTCACAACTGCAATGCGTGAGATGGTATAATTTACCCCATCCGGTACATGTCCGCATCACTGCTCTCATCAAATCCGATGAAAAACAACTGTTGCCAAAGTATTCATATCTCAGTTCGTCAGTGTAATGTGCTGTATGATTTTGAACAAGCTCGCCCTGTTCTTATTATTCTGCCTTAAAACTGTGGCACAGTCAGTTAGCATGGGGTAGCGCCAACGAGCTAACTAGCTACTTTAATTCCTAAAAAATGGCTACACTAGTAGCTACAGTAGAGCAGAATGTTGCACACACATCCATATGCATGTTTAGAATAGCACCAGTGACATTAATAAGTTTAGCTTTTTTGAGGGTAAGTAATACATGTCAGGGGAATTGCCGTTGGGGAGCTTGACAGTGTGAAATACTGTTATATTGTACTTGGGTTCCCTCCTCGAAACCAAAGCAAGATGGACTCATTTTCAGCTTTTTAGAGCCTGGATCGAATTTTGAAAGGTGATTGAAAATTGTGAGCGTATTAATTTTAGAGCGCTGTGTGTTGTATATTCGCCCGATACACATGCAGAAACAAGAAATGTTCGACACTGATGATGTCCGATCGAGTTATGGTGACGGAGATCTCAGCTACCTCTCAGCAGAATGTTATTCAATATATGCAATTAAAGTTTCTTTGCTTAACATTACAACCATAAGAAAGAAATGATACACAGATAGCCAGATAATGGATCTAACTCAGAATTGTGTTTTGTATTTTATAGGACTTTGCATAGCAAAAAGGCTTTGGCAGAGACGTCTTCATCACACATTTCCACACTCCCATCATTTCATCAGTAAGTACCCAATATTCACTTAACAGTCTTACAGACAAGTGCTGGCGTTTCTTGAGATCTTCTCTTAGAATATTGCACCCATGTCATGACTGTCATGATGTTAATGTCAGTGTTCAATATTCTGCTTGCAAGCATTACATGACCAAACCCATAAAACAGGTTACCTGTGACGTTCGTTACCTGATTCCTTTGGCACTGTGATGTTATTTTCAGTCTGCAGCAAGTGGCAGTACAAGGCACAATCAAAGACCCCTAAGATGGATCAAAACGGGTGGAGTTTTCTGCTTCAGTCATAACCAACAAACACAGTATTGATTAGTGTTTGCACTCGTGGGTAAACATAGAGCATATTATTGACCATTTTTCAATTAACTTCCCCTTTTATGTGCAGAGTTCGATGTTTAGCCTTTTCGGGTGGTAGTTTTTTCGGGCCACTATGAGCCAAATTGTGGTGGCCCTGCCAGAACCAGTACTGGTTGCTTATATCACCGCTGTTGTGCCGAAACCTCATCTGTCAGAATTTGGTCAATGGAATAATTTTTCAAAAATCCATACTATTACCGTAGCCATTCCCCACTTGTGTGTGTGTGTGTTTCTTTTAATTATTAATTGCCAATTTTGTGTGTTGAAGATGGCTTTCTTTCTTTGAGAAGTAATGTCAAAGATTGAACAAAAATACAACTTTTGGGCTCAAATGAAATGTGACAATCACAACACATCACATCAACAGAACTTGTCACTACATCACCACAAGCACGATACCACCTAACAAAATAAAAGATTACTCTAATAATAAGTACGGGAATAGAAAATAGTAAATATCATGATTCATGATATTCTTTTCATCAATGGACGCTCCAGCTTCGTGTTTGCTTTCAAAACTTAGCTTGTAGCAGACGTGTGCACATTTTCAGCATGACGTCTCTGATCCACTGGTGAAAGAACACTTTGATCCTCTCCTCTTTCATCTATATCTGCTTCAGACAACAAAGTGTATGCAGAAAAGTGGTGAAGATTGCACGACTGTCTGTGTCCTACGTGTTGTGTTGTGTTATTTTTGTTATTTTGACTTCAAAATGGCGCCACGAGAGTAGCTGCCTTTCCAGCACCTCCTATATTTTGTTGTTCTTCTTCCTTTCATAACTTTGCTGCTGTGAATTAGGAATTTTTCCATTGCGAGACTAATAAAGATTTTCTTATCTTATGATAAAAGATAACCAAATTAATAATGAACCATAATGGTAAAATATTAGATATTATATATTAATATGTATTTATGAAACTTGTTGAGTCATTTGTATTGTACAGTCTATATAGACCAGGGGTGCCCAAACGTTTTTGACCTAAGATCTACTTTTCGATGAACCAACCTCTCGGGATCGATCCATTAACACGCACGCACGCATGTACACACGCATGCTACGATGAGCAACAGCCTGACGCTGAGGCATACAACGCACTTTTGCAGCCTGTTAACGATCATAGCTCACAAATAACGTTTTAAAATGCTTCCCGTGGCCCTCCAGATTCCCATTCTTTGCCCGTCCCCTCTGTGAATTGTACAAAACAAACTCTGAATGAGAATAATGACAATGATAATATAAACCGCAATATAAACCGCCTCCGTCCCTCACTCACTCCGCACACCACCGCTATCCTTGTTCACAGTCTCGTCACTTCCCGTATTGACTACTGCAACTCACTCCTCTTCGGTGTCCATCAAAAATTCCTCCATAAACTTCAACTTGTTCAGAATTCAGCAGCCCGGATCATCACGAGAACCCCCTCCTTCCATCATATCACCCCCATCCTCCGACAGCTCCACTGGCTTCCTGTCAAACTTAGAATCAACTTCAAAATACTTCTCTATACATTCAAAGCCATCCATAACCTTGCGGCCCCCTATCTGTCAGATCTTCTTCAAATCTCCATTCCCTCTCGCTCACTCAGGTCCTCATCCTCCCTCCACCTTTTTCTACCCTCTGGCCGTCTCAGTACAATGGGGTGCAGAGCCTTCAGTCGCTCTGCCCCCAAACTCTGGAACTCACTTCCTCCCAACATTCGTAATATTGACTCTCTTTCCTTATTCAAAACCCAGCTCAAAACCCACCTATTCAGACTTGCCTACCCGCCTTAAATCTTTCTTTCTTTATTTATTATTTTATCTGTGTTTTACTATTGGTCTAGGCTGTACAGTGTCCTTGAGTGTTGTGAAAGGCGCTTACAAATGTGATGTATTATTATTATTATAAAAGATAAGCGCAACAACTCTGAGCACAAGCTGCAATTGCAGACTGCTGAGCGCTCACAACTTCTGGTGACGCAGTCACACGCCACCGTAGGTTAAAGATGGCCCGCTTTATTTTAGTTAATTTTTAAAAATATTTTTTGTGAAAGTGAGACTGAAAGAATGATTAGGGTGCAGTGTGCATTAACACAAAAAATATATTACTAACATGCCAGAGACACATTTTTTTTTCTCCTCCACAGCCCTCGCATCGATTTGGGACCAGTCCCTGATCTACTGGTCGATCATGATTGACGTAATGAGCATCCCTGATGTAGATACACAGTGGATCACACAATCATCATCATATCTTGTCGCGTCATACTGGATCCATTGCTTGGCAGCATCACTAGTGTCTAAGAGGTCTTGATCTGTGCAGGTGGGCCCCAGTTAACAATCCCGAAGAATGTGCTCCATTGTTTGTATTGGGTGGCCACACGGACATTCACTGCTGAGTGAGAGTCCCCATTTATAGGTGTTGTTCCCAGTCTTGCCTACTCTGTTTCTAGGTCTATTTAATGTCACCCAGTTCTTTCTTGAGAGGGCTGTTCCACTTGGAAGATGTTCGTTTGGGCTTTGGATTGCACCATTTAGTGCAGAGCTGTCCCATTCTCTCCATTTTTCGAGCCTGTGGTTTGTTGACTGCTCAGGATCTAAACTTTGGACAGTCATAAAGCTCTTTCTGGACTTCAGTCTTCTTATTGAGTCACTATGACCATAGAGGGTTGTGTCTTGTGTCATTTTCTTGACTATGCTTTTGTGTCCTTGCATGAATGTCTCTACGTATGTGTGGTGGTGCGATGCCCGCCAATCTGTAGAGTGCTGGCAGTGGTGTTGGTTTTAGTGTGCCAGTAATTATTCGGCATGTGTTGTTCAGCTCAGGATCTATTTTGTGAGCATGACATGATCTTGCCCATGCTGCTGAGCAATATTCAGCAGTAGAGTAGCATAGTGCTAGAGCTGTTGTTCTCAGAGTTTTAGGATCTGTTCCCCAGTTAGAGTTAGCAAGTTTAGCTAAGAGGTTGTTTCTTGTGGCAACTTTTGACTTGAGTTTCCTTACATGTTCTGCGAAGGAGAGCGTTCGATCCAATGTGACTCCAAGATGGACGGGATAGTCAACATGCTCAAGTCTCTCATTATTCCAGTGGATGCTTAATTTTCTATTTGCCTGGTGTTTATTTAGGTGGAATGCACACACCTGCGTCTTTCCTGGATTGGCATTAAGTGAGTTTTGTTTATAATACTCTTAGGTGTTGAAGAGCAGCAAAGTCTCCTTTTGGTGGTTTCAAATGAGCGCGATTGGGTGGATACACAGATCATCGGCATATATAAATCTTCGAATGTTTACAAACTCTGGCTGGTCATTTGTGTAGATGTTAAAAAGTACTGGAGCCAGAACAGAGCCTTGTGGGAGACCATTTTTTGTGTTCGGTATCTACTTTTCTTGCCATCCATTTCTACAAAGAAGCGTCTGTTTGTAAGCAGTGATTGTATGATTTTCACAATCGTTGTATTATGAACAGCTTTGGCAAGTTTCAGGAGAAGGATTCTGTGATTTACTGTGTCGTATGCAGCAGTCAGGTCTACAAAAACTGCACCAGTAATTTGCTTGGCCTCAAAACCATCCTCGATGTACTGAGTGAGGTTTAATATTTGGCTACAGCATGATCGCCCTGGACGAAATCCAGCCTGGTCTGGCGATAGTTGTTGTTCCACTGTAGGGTACATTCGGGCCATTATCATTCGTTCATATAATTTGTAGAGGGTGCATCGGAGCGAAATAGGACGATAGCTTTTTTTATTCTCTGGGTCTTTACCAGGTTTTAGCAGGGCCACGACTCTTGCTCTTCGCCATATCTTCGGGATCTTTAGACTTGCTGCACAGTTGTTGAAGAGAGCAAGTATCCATGATCTGGTCTTTGTACCGAAGTGCTGAGTTATCTCTGTTGTAATACCATCATGTCCTGCTGCTTTGCCAGGTTTGAGGTATTTCATGGCTTCCAAGAGTTCTTCCATGGTGAACGGATTGAAGAGTTCATCACTTTCTTGCATAATGCAGTCCATTTCTGATTTCATTTTTTTAGGTATCCTCGCTCTTTATTGGGTGGTTTTCTATTGAGTAGTAGTTGGTTTGCCACTTCGTCCGGTGTAACGGCAGCTGTTCTTTTTCGGATGTTCTTTTCTGTATTCAATTTCTTTATAGTGCTCCATGCCTTCTTGCTATTATGAGTCATATCTGTGTTGCATATAAGTTCTTGCCAGCGTTCACATTTTCCATTTGCAACAGAGGCTGATAACAATTCACCTAGTTGGATGGTATTTTCATCAAATGGATCTGCATTATATAATAATAATAATAATGCTCTTGCGACGCGGGGGCCCAGTCTCATTCGGCTGGGTCGTCGCAGTGCGTAGAGCCGATCAGCTTCACCAGGGTCCGCCAATGACCACGGTCATGGGCCAGGTCCGCTGCATCCTCCAGGGTAAGGCCCTGGTGTTTGAGATCTTCTCTGATGACATCAAGCCATCTGGTGTGGGGTCTGCCGCGTGGCCTTTTCCAGCCGGCTGTCGCTGGATCAAATGAGAAGATGGCACGAGTTGGGTGTTCCGGGGGTAATCGGAGGAGATGACCAAGCCAACGGATGCGCCTCTGAGTGGCCAGTCGGGATGCAGGGGGCTGAAGGGTATGTTTTCGGAGGTCTGAGTTGGAAACATGGAGGTGCCAGCTGATGTTCAAGATGGTTCTTAGTGACCTGCTGTCAAAGCCGTCGATCCTCTTGGCCTGGGTCTTGTTTAATGGCCAGGATTCTGCACCATACAGGAGGATGGGAAGAACTGCTGCGTTATAAATGCGTATCTTGGTCTTTTGGGACACTGAGTGGTGGCGCCAGAGGGGCCGCCACAGTGACTGCATTGCCGCGGCCGCGAGGGCGCGTCTGCGGTCAATCTCTGGCTTGAGATCGCCACTGCTGGTAATAGTGGAGCCCAGGTAGATGATGGAGTTGACAAATTGCACTTCGTCTGTGCCAAAGATCAGGGGGGAGGGGTTGGGTCCGTCACCGATATACATAAGTTTGGTTTTCTGCCAGCTTACTTGGAGGCCCAGCTTTGCTGCTTCTGTTTGGTATATGGAGAGGGCACTGCTGAGGTGTTGGAGGGAGTTGCTGAACAGGGTGGTGTCATCAGCGTATTCAAGGTCGGTCAGGTGGAAGTTGCCGAGCGACACGCCTGAGACTTGCTCCCGGACTCGGATCATAAGGTGGTCAATGACACAGTTAAATAGATCAGGAGCGGCCACGCAGCCCTGTCTGACCCCGCTGTTAATGGGGAACCACTCTGAGTCCTTCCCATTCACACGAACACAGCTCTCTGAGCTGTTGTAGAGTCGCTGGAACAATGTGGTTATTTTGGGTGGCACTCCAAGGTATTTCAGAATGTTCCAAAGGGAGAGGTGGTCGACTGTATCAAAGGCAGCTTTGAGATCTATGAAGGCTATAAAAAGATGTTGGTCCTTCCGAAACTCTCTAACCTTCTCAACAATGAGTCTAACTGCTGAGATGTGATCTATGGTGGACCGGTTGGGCATGAAGCCAGCTTGTTGGGGGCAGCGATGGCTTCGAATGGCGGGAAGGGCGCGGGTGAGAAGGATCCGGGTGAACAGTTTTGCGGGTATGGAGAGCAGTGAGATGCCTCTGTAGTTGTTGCAGAGTTGCTTGTCGCCTTTCCGCTTCCAGAATGGCAGGATGATGCCTCGGGTCCAGTCTGTGGGGGGCTGTTCTGCCACCCACACATGGTTAATGATGTGGGTGAGCCACTGGGCCATGGAGTCACCACCTTCTTTGAGCAGCTCTGCGGTGATGGCACAGATTCCAGGGGCCTTGTGATTTTTTAGTGATTTTATTGCTGCTCTGACCTCGTCGATTGTGACTGGGTCAGTTTTGCAGTTGGGGTTGGGGGTGGTAGAGTTGGCAGCAGTGACAAGACGGAGGTCGGTGGGAACTGGAGGGTGATGAAGGAGGTTGCTGAAGTGCTCTTTCCAGAGTTCAAGGCAGTCTATTTCAGTGGTGATGCGATTTCCACTGGCATCCTTCATGAGGGCGGTCTTGATGTGTGGTTCGATGCGGGCTTGGCGCAGGATTTGAAAGACCTGTCTAAGGTCGTTGCGCTGTGCTGCTGATTCCATGCGTTCGGCCTCTTCTCCCCAGTATCTCTCCCTGTCAGTTGCAATTGCCGCATTCCGTGCTGCATTGAGCCTCCGGTACTCTGTGATATCACCGCGCAGGCGAGCAGCACGGCGGCGGTCAATGATGTCGAGGGTCGGCTGTGAGATCCATGGTTGTTTGGGAAGAGATCTTGATCTTCCCAATACATCCTGGGCAGACTGGTTGACCTTTAATTTGAAAGTCTCCCAGTCTGCGATGTCATCAACGGCCAGAGCTGTGAAGGCGTTGGTGATGGAGCGGCGATATGCGGAGGCAGTGGTGGGGTCGCAGAGTCTGGAAGACATTAAGCGTGGCTGTGGCCTGATAGATGGGTCTGGTCGTATTTTAAGTCTTAGCTGGGCAACCAACAGGCGGTGGTCAGTGTTGCCCAACTGTGCACCTCTGAAGACCCTGCAGTTGGTGACAGAGGATCGCCAGCGGCGGGAGATGATGATATGGTCTATCGCCTTCCGGGTTCTTCCATCAGGGCTATACCAGGTCCAGTGATGGATCTGCTTGCGGGGGAACCATGTGTTGGTGATAGAGGTTATTTGAATGGCAGAGGAGAAGCAGACGTTTGCCGTTATCATTTGTGGTGTTATCGACAAAGGTGGTGCCAATGGGTTGTGTGGGGGTTTGGTGAGATGGTCCTTCTCTGGAGGAAGAAGAGAAGGTTGCATTGGCGTCCGTGAGGATGATGACGATGTCATGTGGTGGGGTTTGGCTAACGACCTGATGGAGTTGGTCGAAAAAGGTGTCCTTCACTGTATCATCGGCGAGTTCTGTGGGGGCATAAGCAACGATGACTGTCATCTTGCCATGTCTGTGGAGGAACCGTGCAGACAGGAGTCGATCGTTAATTGGGATCCAGCTGATAAGTGATTGTATGTTTGGACATGGCCAGCGCAACTCCATGGAGGCCCGTCCAGATTTCAGGGCCACTCCATATGAAGCTGTGTTCTCCTGCTGTAATTTCGCCGCTGCCTTGCCATCATGATTCACAAAGACCCGCCATGGTGATTTTGTAGCGGGAGAGCTCAAAGGACAGCAGTAAAGGAGCTCCAACCCGAAGAAGCGTTCGGACGTTCCATGTGGCAATGCGCGTCTTCAGGCGTAGGTCAATCCGTACTCGTTGGTCGGGGGCGTTCCTATGTCTTGTCTCGGTTTGGGCAGTCTGGTTTCTTCTGGTCGGTTTCGTAACAATTAATTTCTCCTGAGTGGGTTGTTGGCCCTCTGCAGGATAGTCGGATGATGGGGCTGCCATCTCAGCGGCGTACCGACACACCGTTGGGACCTTGTTAGTCTGGAACCTCCCCGAAGACCGGCCCGCCAAGGGAGACCTTACCTGGAGCAAGCTCCAGAAGGTAACGCTCTCCGGATCATTGGAACACACAAGCCTCCTTGCCACGGCAAGGCCAGGACCCACAAGGAGGATCTGCATTATATGCTTGAACATAATCCTCATAAAGTTCCTTGCTTTGATCTGTTAGGCAAGGAATGAAGGTCTTTCTGCACCCTCTTGGGATGTGTCTCCTGGAAACCTCTCAGACAAGCTTTTAAGATAAGATAAGATATCCTTTATTCGTCCCACACTGGGGAAATTTACAGCCTCTTGGAACATGTTTTGGAAGTGTTCATAGTTCTCCGCTCGCGCTGCAATGGTGGAGATCCTGGAATCTAGTTCAAGGGTGAGGTCTTCCCATTTTGCCTTTCTAAAGTTAAATCTGGGTGTTGATTTGGAGTCGAGAGGCCTGATGAGTGGCCTCACATTCAAAGTGATTGGTCTATGTTGTGACCTGGGGATTGGGTCGTTGACAAATTTTTCAAAATTTGTGTAGATGTTAGAGGACAAAATGCCAGATCAGGGTTATAGCCTCTTTTCCATCTTGCACTCATGAAGGATGGTTTATCTTTAGCATTATGTAAGATTGGGCATTAAATAACAATCTGACATTCTTCAACGACCTCTCCATTCTTATCATTTTGGGCGTAGCCCCAGATGGTGTTATGGCTATTGAAATCACCAATAGCAACTAGGGCCTTGTTTCTTTGGCTGACGGTTCTGGGCCACATGAATGGTGTTAATGGTGGTTTGTAAACTGACACAAAGGTGATATGTGTCGTTTCTACTTCAAGTATTTCCATCCCTTCTTCGGAGAGATCCCTGCTGTTTAGGATGTTTGATGGATCTCGTGTGTAGATGGCACTTCCATGAACAGGGCTAGCATGGTGGACGACTAGGTGCATGCCTGGGATTTTAGGTGGTATTGAGTCCTTGTGGGTCTCTTGTAGGCATAATATGTCAGCTTTGAGGTTGGAGAGAATTTCGTCTTTTGTTGATGAGATTCCTTCAGCATTGAAACTGACTATCTTGAAGTTTGGCATAATTGGGGCTTATAATTGAGGGTTTATCCTTTTACCACCCCAATTATTCAGTACTGTGCGTGGTGTAGAGATTGGTCTCCCCCGTGGGTTTGGGAGATTAACAGGGTCGCCGGTACTTGCAGGTACACGCGTGAAGGCTCTCTACTTGACCCCGATCACACAATAAAATGAAAATTCATTCAAATTCTTTTTTTTTTTTTTGATCACACAATAAAATGAATTTGAAAAACGAAATGAATAAAATGAAAGAAAAATATCTACCATGCTTAAAAATCCCCAGTCAAAATTTGTGATTATAAAAGCTCTTTTTAAGACCAACATATGTGCTAGCTCCCTGTTTTTTATTGTTTGTTTTGTTTTTATGATGTCCGGTCCTTCAACATGGAACACACGGCACCGTACAAGCTTTCAGGTGTCCTTAGGGACTTGTCATACGGACCTGTTTTGCAAATCTGTTGTTCCCAGAATGCATTGCGTTTAAGTCGTAAGGGTAAATCCTTGTCATCTGTGTTTGTGTTACTAGTAGTTAAATGTGTCACGCATAATTAATGTGTGTTGCACTTTTTTCAACAACTCGTGACATTAGGTTGCATGTAAAATAATGATATCAAGGTCACTTCCCTTACCACAGTTGAGATGCAATAAACAAGGTGTATCTAGTCAGCGTAAGCTAGTGGATGCATCCAGGCTTTGCCAAAAACGGACATCTTGGTGTGTTTAACATTGACCTAAAAATAATGCATCTTCCCATTTCCTTCCATAGGCAAGTTTCACGGGCGGACCAACATATTTCACTCTTCTCAGGCACCAAGTATTTTTTAAATTTAGAAGATAACGAAATCATCCATCCAACCATTTTCTGATCCGCCTACCTCACGAGGTTCACTCGCAGTCTATCCCATCTGTCTTAGGGAAGTAGGCCGGGACACCCTGAACTGGTCACCAGCTAATCACAGGGCACACATAGACAAACAACCATCTGCGCTTATACTCACAACTATTTAGACTTTTCCATTAACCTACCCGTACGTCCTGGGTACGACCGTCCTGTGTACGATGTTAAACTGCATCCGACTGGTCCTCCAGGTTGGGGATTGGGCGTGAGTTTAACAACCTCACCCTGTAAAACAAAAACCTGTTACAGAAACGACGAGAGGAAGCCATTCCGGTAAACCACGGCGAAGAAGAGCCGGCACATCCTTGGTTGTATCTATGACGGGGCCGGATGAAATCCAGTCGGAAGCCCGACCCCTGATGACCCCGATCTCTGGAACCAAAACCAACACCAGAACTGGAATGTGCGCACAATGTTCCAGTCTGGTCGCATGAACCAGGTGCTGAAGAATGTGAGGGACTATCGCCTGGACATCTTAGGCGTTAGTGAAATGAGGTGACGGGGCAAGGGCCCTTCATGGTTGATGGAGCAACTTTTCTGTACTCTGGGAAGCAAGACCACCATTCCCAAGGAGTCGGCATCATCCTCTCCAGCAGTGCAGCAAAAGCATTGATTGGATGGAAGCCGGTGAATGAATGGATCATTACAGCATGGCTCTACACCAGATATGCCAAAGTAACCATCGTACAACTCAATGCCCCAACCGAAGCTGCCGCAGAGGACGATAAAGACACCTTCTACAACCAGCTCCAGACCGTGCTTGAGGAGATCCCCAGCCATGACATCAAAATGCTGATTGGAGACTTCAACGCAAAACTGGATAATGACAGAAGGGGCCTGAATGCCACAGTTGGACCACATGGTTCTGCGAGCTCCACGAACGACAACGGGGAGAGACTGTTGATGCTAACCAGTACCAATGGCCTCAGCATTGGCAACACCTTTTTTGAGCACAAGCAGATCCACAAAGTAACCTGGGTGTCACTTGGTGACGGGACCCGGAACGAACTGGACTACATCTGCATCAACACAAGGTGGCGCTGGTCATTGCTCGACGTTCGCTCCCACAGAGGTGCAGATGTGGGTTCAGACCACTTCCTTGTGGTGAGTAAAATCAAGCTGAAGCTGAAGAAGGTGAAATAGGTGCAGCCCAAGAGACCTTACACAGTGGACACGCTAAAGAATAACATCTCAGAAAGCTTCTGTGAGGAGTTGAGTAGGAAGCTCAAGGTATCAGAAAACCTTGCAAACATTGAGGAGCAGTGGAGTATGTTCTCTTTTGCCATTGCTGAAACTGCAGAAGCAGTTATAGGCTGAAAGAGGGGTACCAACAAAGAGAGATGGATAACAGACAACACCTGGAAGTTGATTAATGAAAGGAAAGTACCCAGAAAAAAAAGAGAACAAAGAGGAGGCTCCATAGCTGGAGGATGGAAGACGAGGAGTACAGGCACTTGGACAGGGCAGTGAAGAAGAGTTGCAGGAAGGATAAAAGACAGTGGCTAGAAGAGAAAGCAAGAGAGGCACAGGAAGCAGCAGAGAACAACAACACGATGACCCCATACAAGATCGTGCGGGAGCTAACCAAGTCCAGGAGCAGCTCTCGCGTGCCAATCAGGAGCAATGATGGCAGGACACTCCTAAGCGATGAGGAGCAAGAAGCAAGATGGCTGGAACACTTCACTCAACCAACCAATGCCTCCCGTGCTCTTCAATTTCGATCAAGAGAGACACGTTCCAGCACTAAATATTACATCGGAAGAGATATCCGATACTGAGGTTGCCAGAGCAATCAATGGCCTTAAGAACAACAAGGCACCGGGACTCGATGAGGTAGCTGCCGAGCTGTTGAAACATGGCCAAGACGCTGTTGTGGAGAGCCTTACCCACCTGTTCAATCTGATTTGGCATGCTGAAGAGGTTCCTGCCGATCATTGTCACGCTGCCTAAGAAGGGAAACCTCGCAGACTACAATAACTGGCGTGGCATTACACTGCTGTCAATCCCCAGCAAGGTATTCTGCAGTGTTCCGCTACATCGCCTTGAAGACGAAGTGGATAACATCTTGAGGGAAGAGCAAGCCGGTTTCAGGAAGGGAAGGTCTTGCGCCGAACAGATCTTTACTCTTCGAAACATCATAGACCATTGCCAAGAACTTCAGATACCACTCATGATCAACTATATCGATTTCAAGAAAGCCTTCGACAGCATCCACCGGGATGCTGTATGGTGTACCCCTCAAGTACATCAACATCTTCAGGTCATTGTACCACAACTCAACCTGTCGTGTCAAAAACAACTGTGGCACAACTGATGATTTTGACATTGTCACTGGTGTAAGACAGGGTTGCATTCTGTCACCTCTACTCTTCATCATCATAATTGACTTTGTGATGAGGAAGTCCATCACAGGGGCAAAAGTTGGTATGAAGTGGGGAGGGAACAGACTAGCTGACCTGGAATTTGCAGATGATTTGGCTCTGTTAAGTTACACCCAGCCCGCACTCCAGGAGTTGACCAACAATCTGCATGAGCACGGAGTTAAGGTCGGTTTACGAATTAGCCAGGAAAAGACCAAGGCCATGGCCATCGGACAGCACCAACACCTTCAACCACTCGCTCTACACCAACATGACATGGAGTACATTGACAGCTTCACATATCTTGGGAGTAATATCTCAAATAAAGGTGGTGTGGAGAAAGACGTCAAGAGTAGACTTGGTAAAGCTGCGGGAGTGTTCCAATGCCTCCGCAACATCTGGTCATCGAAAGCCATCACTATGACCACCAAGCTACGCCTCTACATATCAGTGGTCATCCCAACAGCGATTTACGCCTGTGAGACATGGATGAAGACAGCCAATATTACCAACAAGTTAGATGTCTTCCATCGGCGTTGCCTGAGATCCATCCTGAGGATCTCATGGAGAGACCACATCAACAACGAGGAGGTGATAAGGAGGGCAGGAGTAGCTAAACTGTCAGACATTGTCTCTGAAAGGAAAAGGAAAATGATTGGCCACATACTCCGACTGCCAAGAGAGAGACCGGCAAGTGTGGCCATGGACTGGATGCAAGAGGGTGGAAAGACGAAGAGAGGTAGGCCAAAGAAGACTTGGAGACAGACTGCCAAAGATGATCTCAGTGAGATGGGTGTCAGCTGGCATGAAGCAAGAAGGGTCGCCAGTGACCGGAACAAATGGAGAAGACTCGTCGCCCAATGTTCCAATGTCCAATGTTCAGCGGGTGGAACTAACTAACTAACTAACTAACTAACTAACTAACTAACTAACTAACTAACTAACTAACTAACTAACTAACTAACTAACTAACTAACTAACTAACTAACTAACTAACTAACTAACTAACTAACTAACACATGTTTTTGGAATGTGCAAGGAATCCAGAGTACCCGGAGAAAACGCACACAGGCACGGGGAGAACACGCAAACTCCACACAGGAAGGCCGGAATCAAACCCTCACCTCTGCACTGTGAGGCGGACGTGCTCACCAGTCGGCCACCCCTCTTTCTTGTATATTCAATTAAATATCGGTTGAACATGATTTGCAAATCATTGTATTCAGTTTTTCAAATGTATAACACAACATTCCAACTGAATTGGAATTGGGTTTTTACTATAGTTTGGAGCATATATTGACACACAGACACACTCACCACTGATGTGACACAACAAGTGAACCGCGCACCGCTCCATTCACAAAGTCCAAACATGGGCATAATTTATGAGCCCCTTAAATGAGTCTCTTTCGTGCTTTTCAGAGGTCAGATGAGTATACATTTTTGTTTTATTAAATGACATGTTTTCCATTTTGGATGAGTGGACAAGGTGGGACCATGCTGACAATTTGTATTGATTGAGAATTAATTGTGCTTAAAGTGGTTAAAGAAACTAGGACTGATTTTATTCGTGTCACAAATCTATTCAGTGATATGATGTAGTTCAGGGGTCGGCAACCCAAAATGTTGAAAGAGCCATATAGGACTAAAAAACAAAACAAAAAACAAATATGTCTGGAGCCGCAAAAAAATTAAAGCCTTCTATAAAACTTACTATGAAGTAAACACATGCTGTATGTATGTATGTAGGAGACTGGACTGTCTCAGAGTTGTTTATGTTATTCATTCCTTTGTTGTGTGTTCACTAACGCCCCCATAGAATTTATTTAGTGATTTCCTCACTTGATTCTTTTTTTTTTGTTTTGGTGCATTATTTTCACTTTTCTTAGTGTTAGTGAAGTGATCATTAATTTCCGTTTTTCGGAGGCTGTCTTTGAACGCCTCTCGAGTCGAACGAGAAGAGAGAAGGCACACCACACCACAGCTCTTCTTTTTTGCATCTGCAACATGTATCTTTATCTATTTGAGCTATATTAGCCTACTATCACAATCTTTTTCCGTTATCAAACATTATTTATAAAGCTCTAGGGAGCCACTAGATGTTGCTAAAGAGCCGCATGCGGCTCTGGAGTCACGTGTTGCCAACCCCTGATCTAGTTTGATATATAGGGTTTCAAAAAATTTTTTTTGCACCATACCTAGATTCAGAATCATCTTTATTGGCCAAGTATGTAGAACACACAAGGAATTTGTCAGTTACATCATGTAACTTCTTATATTCTCAGGTTTTGGACAACTATAATACTGGTTTGTCCACCGTTGCATGTCTGATGTTCCTCACTGTGGTCCAATGGATGCTCAAGCAGTTTGTGTGACTGCTCAGATGCATGAAAAATGTTAATTAAATCAAATTATTTGCATAGCCCGAGTCTAAAAGGGTTTCACAGGACCAGTTAACAATAGCGGGTTTTTGACAAAATAAGATAAGATATCCTTTATTCGTCCCACAATGGGGAAATTTACAGCCTCCAGCAGCAAGAATGTATGTAGAAAGAAGAAAGGAGAAAGAGAAAAAAAAATGAAAGTGATATTTCTAATTAATTTTGCTAAAGAGCAATTGTGATTTGTGTTTCCGTTGAAGAGTTTTTTTGCTTCTGAAACTTTATTCTCGTAATGTCCCATCTTGCGATATCTCATTATTCTTGTAAAATCTCATCAAATGTTTTGCAAGATTCGTGATAGGGCATGAAACCTTTGAAGGTGAAACGTGTCAATAGGGTGGGGCCTGTGCACCGCGTGGGCAATTCCACCCGGGGGGCGTGGCCGCCACTGCAGACTTCCCCTGCGACAGTGCGTTTTTCCGATAGTTTGTTTTTTTTTAAATTCTGTGTTTCTTTACCAGTGTGCTATTGCGCAATTTGCATTTTGCGCATGACCGAGGGAAATGGAACACCACCTTAAAATGTGCGGTATCCCATGATCGATTCTCAAGACCCCAAATGAGCAAGAAAAAAAACTCAAAACCCCATCCAAAGAAGAATCCTTGAGAAGACCCCACCGATGAGGGTGTAAACATCTGCGAAAAATCATTCAACTTTTCACACATTGGGTCTGGTTAAAAATAAAAATAAAAACATCTGTATTTTATAGGTTTATTTTGCCATTCCCCCCTCAAAAAAATTTATCAATATGCCAGTTCCCCAACATGGCCGAGGCTGCAAGGGCTCTTTGTAGCCGCTCATGGCTCGAGTCATAATTGTTTAGATTGGAAAAGATCAGTCACAATACAAATCTGCTATGTTTAGGTGTGGTAATACCATGAAGGGTGAAGAAAGGTGTAAGGAGATCACTGACGTTGGCGACTCCACTGGAAAACGGCCCAAACGTAAATGCCTGCAGTGGCACCCACTACTTTCGAAAAAGGCGCTGGATTTCTCTGAGGAGGAGGAGGAGGAGGAGGAAGAGGATGAAGAAGAGCTGGCTGAGGTGATGTTGTGTTTTTTTACCTCGATATTTGTTGAACATTTTCCACATTAATGCCACTGAAAACAATGACAAGGATTAGGTATAGGCGAGTACCAACATTGGTATCGGGCTAATTTCAAGTTGTAGATACTCACCACCGCAGACATTTATGACCGATGTCCATTAAAATGCTTTTTCTGTAATTGTTTGTATATTTATACGATTTATATTAATGTTTTGTAGTTATTGATATGGTTTTTACACAAATTCTATAATAGGGGTGTCAAACTAATTTCACATTGTGGGCCATATACGGCCTCGGTAGATGTCAAGTGGGCGAGAGCATTAAAATTACCGTATTTTCCGCACTATAGGGCGCACCAAAAAGTCTTCAATTTTAAGCTCACCGAGCGCCTTAAAATCCTGTGCGTCTTGTGTATGGTCATTACTGTAATACATCGACTCCAAGATGGACCCTTCCTGGAGACATGCTTCCAATGTTATAACTTGCTATTAGTTCAGTGAACTGTGTCACTGCTTTATTAAATATGTTTTTGTTGCGGCTCCGAAAAAAGGAGAGTAGTGTTGTTTTTTAAAACAGTCTCAACAAATGCAGGTACGTCTCTGTCCGTCTCCATGCTTTCTTCAGTTCAACTCGAGATCAAGACCACCTCCGAAAAACGTAAACTAATGATTACGTAAATGAAACTGAAAATTGAAAATAATACATCAAAACTGAAAAGCAAGCGTGGATATCACAAAATAAATTTGATAGCCACCCCTCCAGAATTTATATTGTGATTTCATCATTTGTGAATACACAACAAAGGAATAAATAACGATGACACTTGTTGTGTTATTTTGACTTGAAGATTGGATTGGATAAACTTTATTATCAAATGTACTGTATGTGAAACATACAGCACAGATCAAATTTCTTCCCTCTCAACATAAAACAAGATGAGCCGCTGCGGGTGTCCGCGCCGCTATCAAAAGAAAAAAGATGGCGCCGCGAGAGTGGCTGCCTTTCCAGCAGCTCCTATTTATTTTGTTCTTCTACGTCATCCTCTCATAACTTTGCTGCTGTGAAGTGGGAATTTCTCCATTGTGAGGCTTTTAAAGATTTTCTTATCTGATCGTACTGTTGTAGCTACGCTAAAGGAAATGTCAATGCGTTTTTCGGAGGCGGTCATGAATGGCTCTTGAGTTGACCGGAAGGAAAGAAGACACGGAGATGGACAGAGACGCACCTGTATTTGTTGAAAAAACGAGAGCTGTGGTTGTTGTTTTATTATTATTTTTTTTTAAACGCAGACTTTATTCCTGGTTTTCACAGTATCAACAAATACAGGTACTTTCCGTCTCCATGCCTTCTCTTCCGTTCCACTCGAGAGGTGTTCATGGCTGCCTCCGAAAAACGTAAATTCTTACTTCAATGAAACCACGAAGAAAAACAAGCGAGGAAATCACAATATAAATTATGTTGGGGATATAGAATTTATTTTGTGATTTCCTCATTTTCTCTTTTGATGCATTATTTTCAATTATCGTAGTTTCTTTTAAGTACAGTAATACCGTATTTTCACGACTATAAGGCGCCATTAAAAGTCTTAAATTTTCTCCAAAATGGACAGGACGCCTTATGGTGCAGAGCGTCCTTTATATGCGCTGAGTTCCAAAATCTGACTGACAGCCGACACGCTGTTTATATAGAGAAAAGGCGGAAGTGACTGTGGCCAGGCATGCGGGAGAGAAGTCGGCCAATCAGGGAAGGGTGGGCGTGTATATATACATATATGGAGAGGGAGAGAGAGAGAGAGAGAGCGAGAGAGAGAGAGAGGGGGAGAGAGAGAGGACAGGCAAGCTAGTCCGCCAATAGTGAAGGGTGGGCGTGTAAGTGGACGCCTCAAGCCAGTACCAACACTTGGATAGAGTGTGGCAATGTGCATTGTTGCAAAACAACTCCGGTTTTGGTTTCTAAGAACCCCTGAAAATTAATTCGACAAAAAGACACGCCTAGGAAGCTCAGTTCAAACTTAAAGCCACCGGTTATGCTTTTGGCATGAGTGCCCATCTCACAGCAGCGGTGAAAAAAAAATTCAAGCAAATGAACTCTGAGCTTGCCGTTATTCCCGGAGGCTTGACTAAATAACTCCAACCGCTGGACATTGGCATCAACCGGGCGTTCAAAGTAAAGTTGCAAACGGCATGGGAACAATGGATGATCGGTGGCAAACACAACTTTACAAAGAGTGAGAGGCAGCGCTTGGCGAGTTACGCCACAATACGCAACAACGAGAGGGAACGCGGCGTTTTTGATGGATTACGGTACTTGCACAATTGTTCAATTCTTTCTACACACACACGCGCTGCCACCATGTTTCGCTCTGTTCTTTACTTTCAAATGTGGGAAAGCTTCACACGAGAGAAATGTTGACTTTGCTGTTGCTGCTCCTTCTTTCCGCTCGGCAATGCGTAGCAACTCACACTAGCATGTGATGCATTCAATGACAACTGAGATGTGCAGTCCTCTGCTTCTGATACAGAGGAATGAGGACTTTGATGGATTTCTGGGTGATGATTGATCGATAAACGTGAGAACATTGTACGATGGCTAAATAAAATACACCCGAACTCAGTTCTGCTTTCGTTGCCTTTTTAAAAACGTGTTTTTATCTTATCTGTATGTCTTGGCATGCTACCGTATGCTTCAAGCTAACGTGTTAGAGTGCGCGCATGCATGCCGTATGTTTAAGCTGGCGTATGTTTTACCACTGTAAAACTGCGGCCATTAGTACGATGCGTCCTGTGTATGTATAAAATACAGAAATGTCACCCATTAATGAGACTGCGGCCATTAGTAGTACGATGCGTCGAATAGTCGTGAAAACACGGTACATGGATCACTGAATGCTTGGAGTTGTATAAGGTAAACAGGACCCTAAGAGCCTTCATTGCGAACTCGATGAGGATGTGGAAAACCACACTTGAAGCCAATGGCAAGCCACTTACCCAAGTGTCCGTCAAATGTGGCATATACCAAGGTGATGCACTCTCCCCACTGCTGTTCTGCATAGGACTGAACCCCCTAAGCCAAGTAATCACCAAGACAGGCTATGGATACCGCCTCAGAAATGGAGCTACAATCAGTCACCTCCTCTACATGGATGACATAAAGCTGTATGCTAAGAGCGAAAGGGACATAGATTCCCTGATCCACACAACCAGGATCTACAGCAGCGACATCGGGATGTCATTCGGGCTTGAGAAATGTAGTCGGATGGTGACTAAGAGAGGAAAGGTAGTCCGCACTGAAGGGGTCTCACTCCCTGAAGGAACAATAGCAGACATTGAGGACAGCTACAAGTACCTCGGTATACCACAAGCCAATGTCAACCTCGAACTGGCAACAAGGAAAGCGGCTACGGCCAAATACCTTCAGCGAGTGAGGCAAGTCCTAAGAAGCCAGCTCAATGGCAAGAATAAGACCCGGGCAATAAACAGCTATGCCCTGCCAGTGATCAGATACCCTGCAGGAATAATAAGGTGGCCAAAGGAAGAGATTCAGACCACGGACGTTAAGACCCGAAAGCTCCTAACCATACATGGAGGGTTGCATCCCAAATCCAGCACCCTAAGACTGTACGCAAGCCGAAAGGAAGGAGGCCGGGGACTAGTAAGTGTGAGAGACACTGTCCAGGATGAAACATCCAAGCTCCATGGGTACATCAAGGAGAAGGCTCCAACGGATGACGTACTCAGAGAATGTCTCAGACACTGGGGAACATTAGATGAGGTGCTGGAAGAGGGACCATCATGGGACGATAAGCCCCTACACGGTATGTACCACCGGACCATAACTGAAGTGGCTGATCTCAAGAAGTCCTATCAGTGGCTAGAGAGGGCTGGCCTGAAGGACAGCACAGAGGCACTCATCCTGGCTGCTCAGGAGCAGGCCCTGAGCACCAGAGCCATTGAGGCCCAGATATACCACACCAGACAAGACCCAAGGTGTAGGTTGTGCAAAGAGGCACCTGAGACAATCCAACACATAACTGCAGGGTGTAAGATGCTGGCAGGGAAAGCCTAATTGGAACGCCATAACCAGGTGGCTGGCATAGTCTACCGAAACATCTGTGCGGAGTATGGACTGGAAACCCCAAGGTCAAAATGGGAAACACCTCCGAAGGTGGTGGAGAATAACAGAGCGCAGATCCTGTGGGACTTCCAGATCCAGACTGACAAGATGGTAATGGCGAACCAACCAGATATTGTGATCATAGATAAAGGGCAGAGGAAAGCCGTTGTAGTGGGTGTAGCGGTCCCAAGTGATGGAAACATCAGGAAGAAGGAACATGAGAAACTCGAGAAATACCAAGGGCTCAGAGAGGAGCTGGAGAGAGCCTGGAAGGTAAAGGTGACAGTCGTGCCTGTGGTGGTCGGAGCACTTGGGGCAGTGACCCCCAAACTAGATGAGTGGTTGCAACAGATCCCGGGAACAACATCGGACATCTCAGTCATTCCTGTGCTCCCTCGTGTCAGTATTTAAAATGGTTCTTAACTCCTCTTCTGATATATTTTTCAGTGATTTCAGAGGGGATGTAAAAAGGGGAATTGTACAAATGAAAATAATATTTTTGTTTTCATGTTTAGTATTTATTTTGGTAAAATTAGTATTTTGTTTTGCTGTTAGAGGAATCTATGAGCAAAATTGTGTCATGTTTAAAGTTTCATTTAATCTGGGCACATCTAAACATTTGGGTGCGTATCCAGCACCCCCAAATTCCTGTGCACAAAGCCGGAGGGCTGTTGAAGTCCACAATTAGCACGTCAATACGGGTGGGCGATCACGGGGGAGAGGGCTAAACTCGGTCACAAAAGGGGAATGAATAATTCAGGAACAGCGATTGAACAACAAAAGACGAGTTGAGAACACCCGTCGCGCCCGGGCGATATTGGCCATCCGCAAAGTCTGCAACATGTTAATTCGATGTAGACCAGACAGAAAAGGCGCCAATGTGCTGATGGTTCAAGTTTGAAAAACAGGTAACCAATCACTACCAGGGGCCGGACCGTGGGTGCGGTATGCAAATATCGGGGGCAGTGTTTTTCTTGTATGTTACAATAAAAGTCTGAACTGGCGGGAAGGGAGCTGGAGTGTGATCGCGGAGCAACTAACAGTCGTTCGCTCTCAGAGGTCCGCTTCCGCCGATATTGAAGACAATTTTCCTGTGTGCCGAGTCTGACATTTGCTTTTGTTAAATTAAGGGGGGAAAAGACAACTACTGTTTAACTAAGTTAATGTCTTATTTCCCTAAAAGGGCTATTTCTATTATTAAGCAGGAACAACTTAACAAAATAAGAGTTTTCTCCCACGATGAATGTGTGTTTCATTAATGAAGTTTGCACACTTACAAGTAGTGAATATTTTCTTTTTTACACATTTAATAGCACTCTTTTTAGTTTGTAAAGTGGAGACAGGGATTAAATTTTGATTTCATATGCACATGTGTAAATGTTTAAAATCCCTTTCTTTATAAATCTCGTTAATCTTTAGAGTGCATTACGGTATTTTTCAAAACTAATTACTTGTTAAAGTTTTGTGCCTTTGTACAATCAGTGGGATCAGTTGCAATGCAAATATGTGAATGATAAAAGTAAATTGCACATTTGTCCAAGGAGATCCAAGGTGCCCTTTCGCCCTTGGGTTAGCCATCCTGGGTGAGTCCCATCCCTCAGCAGCTGGTTCATTTGTGCTGCTAGGCGCTCATGAAGTGCTGTGAGTTTCTTTAGCCAGTAGTTGTGGACCATGTCTTCATATCTGAGACTCTTTCCTGTATGTCTGCCACTGTTATGGAAACTGGGTTCTGTTCAGGGAGGTTGCTGTGCTCCTCTCTCAGGGTCACCAGCCATTGTGCACTGCTGTTATGTGCAACCTCCTTCTCCCATATGCCTTTCCAGTACCTTTCAGTTTCCAGTCTGGGTGGGTCAGCTCTGTTGTTAGGACCCTGCCTCTGAGCGTACACTTTTGCAGTGTTCTGTTGCGAACCGCCTGGTTATTCGTCTGACCTCATTCTCTTTTGTATACCTCTTCCGTATCGGCCTTTTCATCACACCTCTCTGGGCCTCCGTCAATTCACTCACATCTTTCCGAGCCGCCTTGATCTTAGCCTCCAAACGTCTTTTCCATGGTGGGTAACGTATCTCATGGCTTCCCTGGTTGCTCTTATAGCCCAGAGTCTCCAGGATCACTGATGCTGAAGCGTATATCAGTGATATTTCCGTGATCGTTACGGTAGGGATCGCCCTCAGTGCTGCATTCACACTTTCCATGAGACTTTCAGGTGGTACTTAACATAGACGTTGTAATCGTTTTCTAGGTTGCCCAGCTTTCATTCTTGCCATGATCTTAGCTTTCAGGTCAGTTGCTGCCTCGCTCAGCATTTCATTCATTGGGGCTGGCCTCCCAATCTCATCATCTGCATTCATTGGGGCTTGCCTCCCAATCTCTGGTATGACCTCCTCCTCTGATCTGGCAGCCTGGGGCCCTTCACCATGGAACCTGCGTTGTACCTCATCAATCTCAAGTTGTGATGCATTTGCCGTTTGTGGATGTTGGAACACTGAGCTACTAGTTGTTGCGTGGTCAACCGTGACTGTGGGTTTTGAAGTAACCATTTAGCCCACATTCTCTCCATGTAACCCCTCTGACTAGGGTTCCTTGAGTAGTAGCATTCCAACAGAGCCATGTTATCGCATCTTGCCCATCTCCGCTTTGTTCCAGTTGCCCATTTTTCATCAAGGTGTTCTGGTTCCCCAGCACCTGACGCAGACCTTGTTTAGCCGGGCGACGTCTGAGCCGGCATGTCAGTCATTTTATTGTCTCTCATCATTGCATGAGGTAGGCATTGGCGTCAAGGATCTTGCCCAAGGACCCACACTGGATGGTGTTATGTGCTCATTTTTGCCCCAAGCGGGATTCGAACCGTCTCCCGTACGCCAAATAGCTTACCAACGTCTCCTCACGAAGACCAACAAAACATTTGCAAGTTCTGCTGCGCTCTGCTTCACTGAAACCTGGCTCAGTGACCGCCATCCAGATCCCGCGCTACATCTACCCGGCTTCCGCCTTCTCCGAGCCGACCGCGACACGGAGCTATCAGGGAAATCGAAAGGTGGTGGGATTTGCTCCTATATCAACGAAGAATGGTGCACTGATGTCACGAAGCTTGACGCACACTGCAGCCCGGACCTGGAGTCGCTGTCTTTATACTGCAAGCCATTCTACTCGCCACGTGAGTTCACCTCCTTTTTACTAGTCGGTGTTTACATTGCGCCACAAGCTAACGCTAACACGGCGATACAAACGCTAGCCGAACAAGTAAACAAACTCGAACTAAAATACCCAGAGTCACCCCTGATCATTTTAGGCGATTTTAATAGAGCACATCTTAACCGTGAACTTCCCAGATATAAGCAGCACATCGACTGTTTCACCAGAGAAGGCAACATTCTAGACCACTGCTATACAACAATCAAAAATGCATACTGATCGGTCGCCCGTGCAGCATTGGGTCTTTCTGACCACAATTTAATCCACTTAATACCTACATACAGACAGAAACTCAAATGTGTTAAACCGGTTGTTAAGACTGTGACAAAATGGACAGATGAAGCAAAGCTAGCTCTACAAGAATGCTTAGACTGCACTGATTGGGGCGTCTTTGAAACTTCAACGGGCACACTGGATGAATACACAGACACTGTAACATCCTCCATCAGTTTCTGTGAGGACATGTGTGTACCAACGAAGTCCTACCGCTCCTTCAACAATAACAAGCCATGGTTTACTCCCAAGCTCAGGCAACTCAGGAAAGAGAAAGAGGCCGCATTTAGAAGTGGAGATCGGGCACTGTACAAACATGCCCGAAACCAATTGACAAAGGAAATTAACATCGCAAAGAGAAGCTATGCAGAGAGGCTGAAAAACCAGTTCTCTGCTAACGACTCTGCATCTGTATGGAATGGCCTGAAAGCAATCACTAACTATAGAATGCCATCCCCCCAAACAGTGAACAATAAGGGTCTTGCTAATGAACTAAACATGTTTTTCTGCCGATTTGAAAAGGACACCCCCATTTCCCACACACACCCACCTCTACCAGAAACCACTCTACCTACCCCCTCCCACCCTCTTTTTCTCCACTACAGATCCACGAACAGGACGTGAGACGGCTCTTCAAGCAGCAAAAGATCAAGAAAGCTCCGGGGCCCGACAAAGTGTCCCCCTCCTGCCTGAAAGTCTGCGCTGACCAGCTGGCTCCGGTCTTCACACAAATCTTCAACAGATCCCTGCAGCTGTGTGAAGTCCCATCCTGCTTCAAACAGTCTACCATCATCCCAGTTCCCAAGAAATCGGCAACATCGGAACTGAACGACTATAGGCCTGTCGTCTGTGGTCATGAAGTCCTTTGAACGCCTTGTGCTGAACCACCTAAAGAACGTCACTGGACCCCGGCTGGACCCTCTCCAGTTCGCCTACTGGGCAAACAGGTCTGTGCAAACCTATGTTGACGGAACATAGGTCTGCACTACATCCTCAAGCACCTCGACAGCACAGGGACCGACGCAAGGATTCTGTTTGTGGATTTCAGCTCTGTGTTCAACACCATCATCCCGGAACTCCTCACCCCCAAACTACTCCACCTCGGTGTGTCCCCTACGATCTGCCAGTGGATCCTGAGCTTCCTGACGGGACGGACACAACAGGTGAGACTGGGAGCAACAACATCATCAATACGCACCACCAGCACTGGAGCCCCACAGGGATGTGTCCTCTCGCCACTGCTCTTCTCTCTCTACACAAACGATTGCACCTCAACAGATCCAGCTGTCAAACTCATAAAGTTCGCAGACGACACCACGGTCATCGGTCTCATCAAAGACGGCGACGAGTCTGCGTACCGCCAACAAGTGGAGCAGCTGGAGCTCTGGTGCGGCCGACACAACCTCGGGCCGAACACGCTCAAGACTGTAGAGATGATCGTGGACTTCAGGAAACATTCTTCTCCTCGGTTGCCCCTCACACTATCCAACTGCCCTGTGTCAACCGTCGAGACCTTCAAGTTCCTGGGAATCGCAGTCTCCCAGGACATGAAGTGGGAAGCCAACACCATCTCCATCCTGAAAAGGGCCCGGCAGCGGATGTATTTCCTGAGGCTGCTGAGGAAGCATGGCCTGCCACAAGAGGTGCTACGACAGTTCTACACGGCAGTCATCGAATCAATCCTGTGTTCTTCCATCACGGTTTGGTTTGGGGCCGCCACAAAAAAGGACAAAATCCGACTTCAACGGACAGTTAGGACGGCAGAAAAAATCGTTGGCACCGCCCTACCCACTCTTGAGGACACACTGCAAGAATCAAGACAAGGGCACGGAAAATCCTCCTGGATCCCCCGCACCCTGCCCACCACCTTTTTCAGCCACTCCCCTCAGGCAGACGCTACAGATCCATGCGCACCAAATCCAGCAGACACTTAAACAGCTTCTTCCCTCTAGCCATTAACTCCTTAAACAGTCACTGACATAGTCACTCTTATTGCACCACAAAATGGTACTACAATACTACTGGTTACTCTAAAATGGTTCAATGATTTTGTTGTTTACGATGTTCCTTGTGCAGCGTGTTATACCGGAGACAAATTCCTTGTGTGTTCTACATACTTGGCCAATAAAGATGATTCTGATTCTGAGCTATCTAGCCGCTGGATATATATATATAAGTATATATATACAACTGTATATATATACACCTGTACATATATGTTATATTACCAACTCAGGAGAGTGCTAATACAGTGGTACCTCTACTTACGAAATTAATTGGTTTTAGAAGAAAATTCTCTACGAGAAAATGTAAGTCGAGACTCGTTTATCATATAAATGCTCTAATCTGTTACAAGTCCCCCCCCCCCCCCGCCCCCCCAAAATCAGACAAAAATGTTTTCTAAAGGACAAAAATGCATCAAAATATGTGACAAATACATGTTCAAATGACATTATTGCACAATAAATGATAGCTGGGCATAATGTAAAAAACAGAATGGATTAAAGAATAAAAATGATGGTCAGTTTTTCTTATAACTGCGTCCTCATCGTTTTTGCCCTCTTTAGTTCATGTTCTCTCTCAGAAGTGGTTTTTGTAAAGAACTGATCCAATGACGTTTGCTTTTGTCGGCTTTTAATAATCCTACGAATATGTCCAAAACAAACATCAACAAAGTGAGCGCTCGCCCAACTGGTGAACACTTTTCTGGGTGATTCCCATTTACGTAAAACTTTCGGAACCCCTCATGGCCCGAGGGGCGAAGGATGAGGACGCTGCATTGACACATTCTATCTTTCTATAAAGACGCGTACGGTAGAGGTCCCTCTTAGCTAATCGGTCTGAGTAGTGTAGGTCTAAGTATGTATAAGTAGCGTTCAGGAAACTTGGAGCTGCGACTAGCAGCCCATACTGTATTCGAATTTACCTTTCGTATGTTTAATTTTTTTTCGTAACAAGGCATTGTTACGAAAGGTGAGGCATTTTGTCACTTAAAAAAATTGTATGATGAGACGCTTGTAATTAGAGGTACAACTGTGCATGACATCAAATTTCTTCTTCTTTATGTATGTGCCACCCAGTGTTCAGACAGAGATACCACAGTTTAATTAAACGGTGATAAACTCGTGTTGCCAAAACTCTGGATTTGTTCACCCCAATTACAACGATTTCCAAGTTTTACATTTGAAAAAAAAAGTACTTCGAGTTTAAAGAACAATATAAAACTGCGTGTCTCAACCACAAAATGTTTTCAGTATCATTTTTGAAAAACATCTGCCAAAGTTGACAGGATGCTCAGTCCAACTCTGCAGCAAGTTTTGGCTTCCTGTGAATTATCGAAAAATAATTTCAACATATATATGTATATATTTCTAGATTGCTGCAGGTTTTTAAACATTTTTACCTCATTTTTTGCTCTGCCAATGGGAGTGGAAGGACAATCTTGTTAGATGCATTATCAGGAAACTGGCAAAATATTTACATATTTACCCATAAAATTTGTTATTGCTGCAGCATGCCTCCATCTATGTATTGATCTGTCTGTCTGTCTGTATGTCTGTCTATCTGTGTCAGTTTATCTGTCTGTACATCCATCCATCCATCCATCTTCTGACAAGCTTATCCTCATGCATTTAAAAAAATCGCCTTTCTGTACCATACACAGGAAAATATGCTGTACTTTATTGACTTACATTTATGGTCATTTTCATCTAATTACTACAAATGTTTGACTGGGCGATCATTCAAGTAATGAACGGTTTGCCCACAAACACATTACGAGCAAATCCACAAGCACTCCTGTTAGGCGTTAAATATTGTCGTCTCCATCTACACGGTTCATTATCTGAAAACACTTGAGCAACGCCGACGAATGCATCCCGTAGCAGAATAATGGCATGTGACTGAAGGACGAGGATTGATGACAGTGAGCATTTAGTAGCATACTTTCGCGACTGTCAAGGAGAGTCTTTCATGCATCAGTTCTGGGTCATGGTGGGCTTGTTAGACTTGGCTTTTTTGAACTGCTGCTCATTCACAAGAGTCACCATTCCCTTTTCACTGTGATTGCCATCATCATCAAGGATGGTGACATTTTTTGTCTTGTGTTTTGCTCCAAATATACTCTGGTTGAGCATCAGCTGTCTCGGCCTCCAGTTGCAATTCTGCGGTGGACAGTTTGGCTCCCCTGTCTTACGCTTGTTGAGGAATGTGAGCTGTCAATTTGCTCTTGGCCCTCCTTGGTTACAGGTTCTTTTATCTCTCTATAAGGTGGAAGAAGACCCAACACAACGTAGTCTTTTCTTCAGTTTATCACAACGCAACACGAATAGATTCGGGCTCCTGTGAGTCTCAGATTTACAGTCTCAGAAGCCCCGAAGAAACACATTCATGAGATTATATAGAGACGAAATGATAATGAGAGGCGGGGAGGTACGCCTCTCCTGCAAATCCCGAAACAAAGAAAGTAACATGTCATCTGACCCGGTGTGGCCGGAGGAAGCCAGGGGCGGTGAGGTGAGACCAGACCACCACTACCCCCCATTTGGTGCGATGGCAGGAACACAGACACCTGAGATAACAGCTCCTCTAAAACATGTCCCGTGGGGGGGGGGGGGGGGGGGGAAGAAGTGGTGGGGGTCGAGGGCACTAAAGTTGATTGTAATAACAGTGAACAGGAAATACCTTCAACCGAATTGTACATTGTTTCTTTCAGTGTCTGAACAAACACAACCAACAGGAAGGAACAACGCCATAACCAAGTAAAAAGCAGAGATAAGGAAGATCAAGCAAAGTTCGATCTTGATATGATGACAAAGTATAGACCACTGCTGCTGGTCACAGATCTTGAGATTAGGGTTCCTCTTTGAGGGCCCTTGAGAGCCTTCAGGGACTTTTATGAGGTGGTGGAGGCAAGAAACCCCTTGGGGGGCTGTTAATTAACCAAAGGGAAATAGGCTCTAAACTTCACAGTACATTCTTTGTTTTAAGTACTACAGCAGATGTTCAGGACAGAGACAAGTATCAATAGTTCTCTTAGCAAGATGAAATTCCTCAACAATGTTCTACTACTACTTCTAGCGGAATAATTCCTTAACACGCTCCATGATCCCCAACTTCTTCTTTTCTCCTCCCTTCACATTGGCTGATCATTGATCTCCCGCAGTGCTGCCATCTTAAGGTGGGGAAAGAATTGCCTCCAGCCCATTACATTTAAAATAAAATCGTTTGACGAATACATTAGTCAAAGGCAGTGGGTGTAACTATTTTGTAAGATGAATGTAGACATCAAAGGAAGGCAGAGTGAAGGAAAATTCTTTATTGTGATATTTATGTATTTCTTTAACATGATCTGTCATTGATTTAAAAAAGTCAATCAAAAGTAGGCGGACCGGTGGTCGACTCGTTAGCGTGTCAGCCCAGTGTCGAGGTGCAGGGTTCGATTCCAGCTCCGGCCTTCATGTGTGGAGTTTGCATGTTCTGCCCGTGCATGGGTTTTCTAAGGGTACGCCTGCTTCCTCTCACATTCTAAAAACATACATGGCAGGTTAATGGAACACTCTAAATTGTCGCTGAGTGTGAGCATGGATGGTTGTTTGTCAATTGGCTGGCAACCAATTTAGAGTGTACCCCACCTACTGCCCTAAGACAGCTGGGAGAGGCTCCAGCACACCCCGCGACCCTTGTGAAGATAGGCGGATCGGAAGATGGATGGCTGGATAAAAAGTACTTGTGGTATCATTACTTAGAATCATATTGTCATTACATATCATTACATAGAATTGCGAGTTTGTTTATTGAACATAAAACATATACAGTAATAGTTTGACAGAAAATAAGGTAGATAAAAAAGTAAAAAGAAAGAAATCGGTCTTCATTCAACACAGTTATTATATTCAAGGGAGTAGGAACAAGTAAAAAACATATCTAGTCCTACCACGTTATGTGTTTATATCTACTAAATCATATTCACTCACACAGAATCATATTATACTCAAGAGTTCAGTACTTGCACTGGTTTTCGTCTGGACATTATTTCGTATTGGACATTCTTCCTCATGATGTATTAATCATCATCATCTTTCTTCTTTCTACATACATTCTTGCTGCTGGAGGCTGTAAATTTCCCCAGTGTGGGACGAATAAAGGATATCTTATCTTATTAAATAATTTTCCGCACACACTCCATTGTGACCAGGGCCAGGTGTCCCAAGGTCGGTGTGAAGGCCTACCAGGGGAAGGGCAAGAGGACGCAAATGAACAGCGAGCTCGTCGACCGATGAATGCCTTTCTTCTCTTTTGCAAACGCCATCGCTCCCTCGTACGACATGAACATCCTCGTTTGGACAACCGAGGGGCCACCAAGATCCTGGCTGACTGGTGGGCTGCGTTAGAGCCTGCAGAAAAGTTGAAATACACTGATATGGCCAAGGAGGTGAGAACTGCCTGTTCCACAAATACAAGCATAAATGATGAATTGATACACATTTGCTTTTTTTCTGGGAGGCTTTTGTTTTGTGTTCGTTTAATCTTTTTTGATGGTCTACAAAGTTACTTTGTTTTGCAATTTCTTCCTGTCATTTCAGTACAAGGAGGCATTTATGAAGGCACACCCAGAATATAAATGGTGTCCTACCACCAGCAAACCAGTTAAGAGACCATCCTGTCAGACAGTTTGTAGCTCACGCAAAAAAGTGTGGTCCTTCGCTTCAAATATATCCAAGGACTCGCCTGCTGCCAAAAAAAGGCCCAAAACTGATGTCCCACAATTGAACTTTGCCATGGCCGGTACGTATAAACAACACGAAAAGGATTTGTGTGTGTGTGTGTGTGTGTGTGTGTGTGTGTGTGTGCGCGTGTGTGTGTGTGTGTGCGCGTGTGTGTGTGTGTGTGTGTGTGTGTGTGTGTGTGTGTGTGCGCGTCTGCGCGTGTGTGTGTGAGTGTAAGCATTTCTATGACTGTCATTATCAGATCCAACTAAAATGGGTGGCCTCAGTATGCTGCTGTTAGCTGGAGAACATGCCCTCACAAACCGAGAGGTAAGTTATTGTTTTAAGTCACCTGGGAGTCATAAATGTTTCTTAACAATATGTAACAAATACATATTACAATTCAATTATTGCACAAAAACGAGAGTTGTGCATAATGTAAAAAACAAAGAATAAAGAATATAAATGATATAAATTTAACTTTTAGCTACCGTATTTTCACGACTATTCGATGCACCGTACGGTTGGGCGCAGTCTCATTAACGGGTGACATTTCTGTATTTTACATATAGACAAACCGCATTGTCTTAATGGGCACAGTTTTACAGTGGTAAAACATACGCCAGCTTAAACATACGGCATGCATGCGCGCACACTAACACGTTAGCTTGAAGCATACGGTAGCATGCCAAGACATACAGATAAGCTAAAAACACGTTTTTAAAAAGGTAACGAAAGCAGAACTGAGTTCGGGTGTATTTTATTTAGCCATCGTACAATGTTCTCACGTTTTTCGATCAATCGTCACCCAGAAATCCATCAAAGTCCTCATCCTCTGTATCAGAAGCAGAGGACTGCACATCCCAGTTGTCATTGAACGCATCACATGCTAAAGTGTGAGTTGCTACGCATTGCCGAGCGGAAAGAAGGAGCAGCAACAGCAAAGTCAAAATTTCTCTCGTGTGAAGCTTTCCCACATTTGAAAGTAAAGAACAGAGCGAAACATGGTGGCAGCGCATGGGTGTGTAGAAAGAATTGAACAATTGTGCAAGTATCAAAAACACCACGTTCCCTCTCGTTGTTGCGTATTGTGGCGTAACTCGCCCAGCGCTGCCTCTCACTCTTTGTAAAGTTGTGTTTGCCATCGATCATCCATTGTTCCCATGCCGTTCGCAACTTTACTTTGAACGCCCGGTTGATGCCGATGTCCAGTGGTTGGAGTTCTTTAGTCAAGCCTCCGGGAATAACGGCAAGCTCAGAGTTCATTTGCTTGACTTGGTTTTTCACCGCTGCTGTGAGATGGGCACGCATGCCAAAAGCATAACCGATGGCTTGAAGTTTGAACTGAGCTTCATAGGCGTGTCTCTTTGTCGAATTTATTTTCGGGGGTTCTTAGAAACCAAAACCGGAGTTGTTTTGAAACAATGCACATTGCCACACTCTATGCAGGTGTTGGTACCTGCTTGAGGCGTCCCTTTAGCGTCCACTTACACGCCCACCCTTCACCCATTGGCGGACTGCTCCCCAGCCTGTCCTCTCTCTCTCCCTCTCCATATATGTACATATACACGCCCACCCTTCCCTGATTGGCCGACTTCTTTCCCGCATGCCTGGCCACAGTCACTTCCGCCTTTTCTCTATATAAACAGCGTGTCGGCTGTCAGTCAGATTTTGGAACTCAGCGCATACAAAAGACGCTCCTCACCATAAAGCGTCCTGTCCATTTTGGAGAAAATTTAAGACTTTTAATGGCGCCTTATAGTCATGAAAATACGGTACATTCTCATCGTTTTTTGGCATCTTTAGTCGATGTTCTCTCTAAGAAGTGTTTTTTGCCTTATTCAAGAACGTTTGCTTTTGTCGGCTTTGAACAATCCTTTGAAAATGTCCAAGGCAAACATTAGCATAGACACCGATCTATCTGTCTATCTATCGACACACATAGACTCCTACGGTCAGAGGTCCCTCTTAGCCAATGGGATGCCAGGGTGATGCTCGGTAATAGCCAATGTTAGAGCAGCTATAAGAGTAGCAGGCCAGATTTTATTTCTCTCCCGAAACAGTGCCTTCTCCCGCTTGGTGTACCTTAGCCTTCTCCACTATGTGCAATCTCTGTACACAGCTTGTAATGGAGGCTCTCGCTGGCAATCAGTAGTGGAGTCGTTCGATACAATGCGAATGATTTCAGCTTGACATTAGTCAAAGGCAGTGGGTGTAACTATTTTGTTTGATGAAATCAAACAGCGAGCTGTGGACAATGTTGACAGGCTTGCATGCAGTAGCCATACATTTAGCTATGGCTTCAGCAAATATGTTCTTTGTCGTGTTATCCATTTTCTTCGCTTTGAAATGATCCATAGCTGTCTGTGTTCGACGAGGGGGCAGAGTACTCATAAGCTGTGTGCTTGGTCATTAAGTGGTATTTCAGACTCGACGGGCAATGATCATAGCTCAATTTATGACTGCAAAACATCCAGGTAACTTTGCTCTTGTCAGTGGACCTATCTGGCAACTTTTTAAAAGTAAACTTTCCATTCATAAACTCTTTAAATGTCAGTTTTCGGTGTCTCGCGCTGCCGTGGCTGGCAAAACAGACATGGGCGTGGACTTCTGCAGCGCGTTGTTTTGTTTCCGGTTTATTTAAAGAGCAACGTAAAATCCTCAGTGAGGTGTGCCGTGTTAATCTTGCGATAAAATATTTTATCGTAGTTTATAGCTGGCCAGGCAGCTGCTCTGTACAGATCATCGAAATGTCACTAGAGGAGGATAAGGAAACGAGCCGGCGCACTTGTCAAGCAACATCAGCGTGGATTTCATACCCCACTCCCATTCATACATTTAGCTAATCTACGTTCTCTGCCAAACAAGATGGATGAACTTCTTCTCACAAAGACCAACAAAACCTTTGCACCTTCTGCCGCGCTCTACTTGACCGAAACCTGGCTTAGCGACCACCTCCAGACACCACGCTTCACCTACCTGACTTCCGTCTCCACCGAGTGGACCGCGACACAGACATATCAGGGAACTCAAAATGTGGTGGAATATGCTTCTATATCAATGAGAAATGGTGCACAGATGTCACGACGCTCAACACACCTGCAGCTCGGACTTGAAGTCTCTGTTCCTAAACTGTCAGCCATTACACTCACCACGTCTGTTCTCCTCTTTCATACTCATGGGTGTTTATGACAAACGAACGCGAACACAGCGCTACAAACGCTGGCTGACCAAGTACAAAAACTCAGGCTAAGGTTGCTCCCTCCTGCCTGAAAGTATTGAGGTGATCAGCTGGATCCGGTCTTTATACAGATCTACAACGGACTAAGTTGGGCCAGTGCTCAAGTCACCTTCCAGACCATATGATGTCCAGAGATCAGTTGGCTTCAAGGTTCCTGAGCTGAAAGGAACTAACTTTTTGGGTTGTTTTTTTTTTCACGGTTTGAATGCAGTTTGTTTTACTAGCCAAGGAGGAGTTTGTCTAGGGCTGTGGGGACGTTGGTTTCCACTGCTTCGAACGTACTCTTGGGATTTTACACAGAGACGTACTCTTGGGATTTTACACAGAGACAGACCTGGTAGCGTAAATGAAACATTCAGTCCTTTAGTCTGTTGGCTGGCCATTGGTGAAAATGTTACACAGCAAGGGGCCCAGGACTCAACCTTAAAGTAGGCCATTTTGTAGAACTCACCTCAACAGCTTTGCTTGTAGTTTAATACAACAAAGAAGCTCCTTTCCTTCAGAAGTACTCCAATAAGGTCTGCAAGTGCCAGATCTGTTGTTATCTCCTAGATCTTTTTCAGAAGAAAGTGATGGTTCCGGGTCATATGTTGCAGACAGATCAACAAAGACAGTAACTGTTGATGCTGATGTTGAATTCTTTAGGTGAGAATGGCTTTGTCAATTTGGTGGTGCGGGAGTGTTTTAGTCGGTGCTGTGGAAGTGGAGTGTTTTTGTCGGTCTACCTTTAGTATTTTCTCTTTTTGGTGGATTGTCTATTGAGTAGCAGCTGTTGTGCAACATTAGAGGCTGTGATTGTAAAATGTTACTGGATTGGGGCTGAAGGATCGTTCCAGATTTTTCAGATTAGGCTCCATTACTTTTTTGCTGTTTGCTTTCATGTCATTTCTGATGGGGTTGTTCGGTTAGGGAGGTCATGAGCTCCTCACCTGCTTTAATGGTGCTCTCAGCAAAGGTCTTCTGATATGACTTTTCCACCCCCCAAAAACCCAACTGTTCTTAGTTGGTGCTTAACAAATTCTTACAAAGAACGTGTTCAGTTTTCCACCTGCAAAGAGCCAAGTCAGTACGCCGTTGTAAAGTGTCCAAACGTCACTGCTTATGTCGATGTTTACCCAAGAGTGCCTGTGCTATTAATCATAATAATAATATAATAATAATACGCTGTAAACATCTGCAAGGTAATCTAGCATATCATCGATTATACAGTACTTGTATGTAGTATATAACAGTCAGGGAAATGCAATCAAGTTTCAAAATAAAAATGCCTATTGGAAGCGCTGAGTGCCCATCTGTGACTCACAGATGGGTTTACCCCACATTTAGACAGCCAAAGATACTTTTTCTTTCTTTTTTTTCTTTTTTGCTTTCGTTGTTGTGGATGACCCAAGAAAAATTGTCCAATCTAAGCAGGAAGACAATAAGAGCAATTTTGAGGTGTTGCTGGTGCGCCATAGCAAGTAATAAACTTTGGGTGTTAGGATATCCACTTAGAACATGCGCTGCGACATCTAGTTAAGAAACAGTGAATATTTTTATTAATATTCAATTGCATTATCATTCTTACAGTTTGATGGAATCATACATTAAAAGATCAAATATTGAAACCATAATTTATTTACGATTATGATTGTAGAATAATGATTATTGTGGGCAGTTGAACAATTTACAGATTTTTTTTCATTCTTTGACATAACATAGTATAATAACTGCCCCCTGTCACGTTTGCAAGGTGTTGGTGGACCCCAGAAAGCAGGCAGGAGAGAGGAGCAGGGTGTATTTGAAGAAGTGTATTGATAAAACACAGAAAACTAAATCCTAAACAAACAAAGTCCAAAGTAGCAACAAAAATCATGACTGAAGATACAACATAACAGCAACCAAAACATCCATCCATCCATCCATCCATCTTCTACCGCTTATCCGGGGCCGGGTCGCGGGGGCAACAGCTTTAGCAGGGAAGCCCAGACTTCCCTCTCCCTAGCTACTTCTTCCAGCTCTCCCCGGGGGATCCCGAGGCGTTCCCAGGCCAGCTGGGTGACATAGTCTCTCCACCGTGTCCTGGGTCTTCCTCTGGGTCTCCTCCCGGTGGGACATGCCCGGAACACCTCACCAGGGAGGCGTTCAGGAGGCATCCGAATAAGATGCCCAAGCCACCTCATCTGGCTCCGCTCAATGTGGAGGAGAAGCGGCTCGACTCGGAGCCCCTCCCGGATGACCGAGCTTCTCACCTTATCTCTAAGGGAGAGCCCGGACACCCTGATCTCGTTCTTTCGGTCACAACCCATAGCTCGTGACCATAGATGAGGGTTGGAACGTAGATCTACCGGTAAATTGAGAGCTTCGCCCTTTGGCTCAGCTCCTTCTTCACCACGACAGACCGATACAACGTCCGCATCACAGCAGACGCTGCACCGATCCGCCTGTCGATCTCTCGCTCCCTCCTGCCCTCGCTCGTGAACAAGACCCCAAGATACTTGAACTCCTCCACTTGGGGCAAGATCTCCCCCCCAACCTGGAGGGGGCATTCCACCCTTTTCCGACTGAGGACCATGGTTTCAGATTTGGAGGTGCTGATTTTCATCCCAACCGCTTCACACTCGGCTGCGAAACGCTCCAGTGAGAGTTGGCGCGGACGCTCAGCTTTTCTGCATGATGATTTAATGATCTGTCTGAGGCTGAATCTCTTTTTGATTGACAGCAAAATGAGCCAATCACCGATCTTTTGGTGAAGGCATCCGTGGGAGCATTTTTCAATTCTTATTCTGTTCTGAGTTGAACTGGAGACTTCTTCTAATAATCTTAGTGACACTCTCTTTGTTGAAAACGACTAGCAACAGATTAATATTTTATTTCTAATGTGTTTTGTTGTAGTTGCTTGTGTTAGCAGACTGACTTATATCACCACAGTTAAGTCCCTGGAAAAGTCGCCTTGTTGGTATGTGTCAGAGATTTCCGAAACTTTAAACATGATACAATTTTGTTCGTAGATTTCTCTATCGGTATGACAGGGTCACAGATCATTTTCTTGAAAAGGAATGGAGAGTAGAATTCACATATAAATAAACAGACACATTTTATAATATAGGCAGAAATTGAGCTTCCCCTCCTTGACAGACCAGCATCCGCCACTGATTTGGTAGCACTGCCGTACTGCCTTTGATGATTTGATGCATGTTCAGTCATTATTTATTTATTTATTTATTTAATGTTTCCGGTGTTTGGGAAGGGATCAAGTAAAAATAATTCTGTGCTAATTGATAAGGTAGGTGTCCATACACCCTCTCCCACGTTATCCAGCCAGGGTTGATCAGGTCCTGACTCCACAGTTCCTTCCTCGCCTAGCCACAGTCACCTTGAAGCATTTTCTGCTTGTTCAGTGCTGTGCCTGATAGCCTGCCTTTTGTGGGGACATGTAATGCCCCAGAGATTGTAGGCTTTGCAGAGGGTGTGACCAGCAAATCCTCTACAGTCAACTTCAAAAGGCAGGCACCAAGTCTTGACACCTGTCTATGGCAATTCACCAGCTCAGTCTACTTGGCTCGCTTCTGCTCAGTCGCCTCTTCCACCTGAGAACATGAGACAGTGAGCTCCAGTATGACCAATTGTGTTCCTTCTGACAGGAGGGCCACGTCTGCTATCAAAGAGGTTATTGTAATCGTGATGTATTTTGTTTGCATTTTAATAATTTAATGGGGTGTAGCTGAAAACATACACATTTAAGCTACAGAGGTTAATTCACTAACTAGAAAGTGACTATTATTGTCATCATAATACTAAATATAGACAACAGTAGCATCCGCAAGACAAGTGACATTCGGAAAAGAGGGACCTAAAACATGTTTTCTTATATTAGCAGTCATCGGGATCTGCGGCGCATGACAGAAAATCGTGCAGACGATCTGCTCTCTTTCAGCTTGCTGAGGTAAGTATTGTCTTTTCACATACCTGTGATTCAAGTCGTTTTGAAGTCATATTTTTATTTTCAAAAGTCTTTTTCTTGTACTGTATGCAATTTTAGTCTTTTTTATTTTGTTTCTTTGCTTTGCTTTGCTTTTTACCTCTCTAACTATGTACCTGCTTTCAATGTTGCACTTGAAATTATAGTATATGAAGCATATGAAGTTTGTGTATAAAATGTCATAAATCAGTTAAAAAATGGTTTTAACTGACTTGGTACTGGTAAATGTCTGAACAATGTGAAAAAGTTGTTCTTTTTAAGCCCCCTATATAATACCACCTCCCCCCCTCGATTTGGGATCGTGTTAAAAAGAGGGCTGCTGACGTGAATTGACACTATGCACATACAGTATGTGGTTAATGCTTCATAGTTCCAGTAAAGCAAGAAATTACTGACAAACGTTTTTGTTTCTGTTTAGATGTGTTTATCAACTGAAGCTGAGAAAATGGACACAGTCGTATCTCCGCAAGGAACCACCTCGTCTTCATCGTCTTTCCAAAAAACTACATCAAATAGTCTTCAGGTGAAGGAGGAGACCCTGGATAATTTTAGTTGCCCCCTGACCTCTGAGACATTTTTACCTTCTCCCACTTCAGTCACTTGTCCTGACACAATTTCCTTTGAAGTTGAATGTCAAAATCAATGTGTCAAAAAGAAAAATGGACAGAAAGAGTGGTTCATGTTAAATAACATTGATGAAAGCCTGCCTTCATCAAAGCAATTTCAAGAAAAGATTAAACCTGTCGAATCAAATGGCGATGTTAGCTTTGGAATTGAGACATTGGCTGAAAATGTCTGGATGGATTCAGAGATACCCACGGTGAAAATCCGAGATGTTTCAAGTGACTATGAGTCTTGTCCACCCAAAAACAAGACAAAGCCCAAAAATAAGACTATTGTTAAAGACAAAGAACTAGTTGACCACAGTGGCAAATATGCGCTGCCCAGTGTCTCTAAGGTGGAAATAAAAGAAGAGATGAGCCCTACGACAGAAATAGAGGAAACGGGTAGAGAAAGCAAGGAAATTAAGGACAACATGGAGGGATGCCAAAAAGTTCCCGGCAGGTCTTCACTTATGATGCTGAAAGAAGATGACAATAGGATGGAAAGCCCAAGTGAAGTAGAGTCCAGTACAGAGGTCCGTGGTGCAAGAAAATCCGAGAGAAGCTGTAAAGGCGCCTTGTACAAGACCCTTGTTTCTGAAGGAATGCTGACCTCGTTGAGAGCCAATATTGACCGCGGTACTTCTTGTTTGACCAATACATATCCAAAATGTTCACAATTAGTCTTATGAACAACGTTGATAATATTCTGGTCTTATGTCTAGGTAAACGAAGCGGCTTTCGTACTTCTGATTATGAAGCAAACTGGGGTGAGGATAGCTGGATGCTTTCTCAGATATCATCTAATAGCAAGAGGCTAAAAAAGTCTAAGTCCAAAGATGATTCTTCACAAGGGTGAGTCACAGCTCTCAAATAATTCATGTTAACAGAACTTAAACTAAAAGCAGCAAAGGCTATTTCAAAAGCCACACACTTGAGTTGCTATCCTGCAGGACTCTAGAACTCGAGTCTGGACTCAACAATTGTTTTTTGTCTCAGACTTGACTTGGACTCAGCCACTGGATTCTCAAACTGTTTTTATCGACTCGACTCAGTCCAACAGTTTTTATTCCTGAAAATCAATATCCTCTTTCAAAAGAAACTTGAAATTGTTGTTCATGTAATCAAAATTGGTTGGGTAACTGATTGGTTACCCTGACCGCGAGCACCAAAGTTTATTGTTCATTTAGGCCAGGGGTGCCCAAACTTTTTGGACCGAAGATCTACTTTTCGACCAACCAGCTACCCGTGATCGACCCATTACTGTGCATGCGCGCATATGCACACACACATGCCATGATGAGCAACAGCCATAACGGTCCCCAAGATGAACGAAACAGAAAACAAAAGCAGACACAAGAGCTTATGAGTTTGTGAAAATGATTACGTGCCTACCTTAGTGGGATACCTGACGCGGAAGCATGTGACACACTTGTACAGCCTCTTAACTATCGTAGCTCACACACCGTTTTAAAACGCTTCTCTCTGCCCTACAGAATGCATTCTTTGCATTCAGTGCCATTGGTGAAATGTACGCGAAAAAAAACTGACTGATCGTAATACTAATAATAGTAATAATAATAATAATAAAAGCTCTATCGTAACAGCTCTGATCGCAAGCTGCAATTGCAGACTGCAAAGCGTTAACAACTTCCGGTGACGCAAGTCACCCGCCACCGTAAGTTCAAGGTGATCTGCTTTATTATGTTTTAATTTAATTATAAAATACTTTTTGTCAAAGTGAGAGTGATAGGATTATTAGGGTGCAGTGTGCAGCACAAAACAATATATTACTAACATGTACAGAGACACACAAATGTTTCATAGTTTTGGGGGGTGGGGGGGTGGGGGGGTTTACTGTAAACTTTCCCTCACGATCGACTTGGGACCAGTCCGCGAGCTAATCACGATCGACAACATAGGCATTTAGAAAGACACTTCAAAAATGTCAACCTTAAAAACAAAAAAACAGTTCTCTTCATATGCTGAACCAAGCGATCATCATGCATTGTTTATTGTGTATTCACAGAATCTTGGTGAGAATCGGGACAACAAACCCTGTCTCAGCAATGCATTCATGTTAATTCATTAGCTTTCAGTTTGGGGCTGTTTTGTAGCTGCCTCTCACTGCACAGTGCCGGTAGCTGCTCCCCAGCGCCCAGTTTACCCCAATGTCGACCACCTCCTTGACATGGACTCGATAAAGATGGACTTGACTATAGCCCCGCTGTCCGATAAAGTTTTGCACCACTAAATTTTACAGAAATTAGAGTTCATTTTGTTTTGACTCTTTCTAATTATACATTTTTGATACAAGCAGGTAGACATTGAAGTTATAAACTGTTTTAATATTACATAGGTCACTCAATCACATTCATTTTAGCGTACTTGAAAAATGTGCTTCAAGTAGCGTCTCTTAGGCTCTATCTACATTCTGCTCCAAGAATCACCGTTGAGAAATAGCCAGTTGGTTGTTGCGCTGTTTCCCTTTAGTTATATAGTAACTTGGTCAGTCATGTTAACACGAATCTCAACCCAACAGAAAACTCGAAGAAGAATTTGAAAAGAAGTTTAACAGCCTGCCACAGTATAGTCCAACAACATTTGATAGGAAGGGGCCTTCTGTCATAAAGAGAAAGAAGACTGATTGTTCTTCTGCCCACGTGGAGATATCCAAAACAGGCAAAGGTGAGGACAAAACATCATGAATATGTAACCATTTTTCCAGCTCATACTGTATAAGCGGGACTTCAAATTTGTTTTATTAGAGCAGTAAATTCCTGTTGTAAATATTTGCATTTTCGTAAAATTTTCACGATTAGTGATCACTACTTTGACAGTAAATGTAGAAACTACGGTGGTGTAAATTCACATTTTGTTGTGTAAGTTCTAACACAGAAATATAGCGTTCGACCGAATCCTCCAATGTCACAGTCAGTTAAATGTCATATTTTCTTTTCACAAATCTGTAGTATTTGTGAGCAATGCCGTTTTTGAAGTGTGGTGAAAAGTGATAATTTTGGAGGTACAGTAATTCCGCATTACGGCAGCAATATACATGTTACAGTGCAATCAGGCACCCCCTGATTTCTGTTTTTTTGTTTTTGTTTTCTTTTGTTTTTGCTTATCTATCGCACACAAAGGTTTCAAATCATCAAACCAGGTAATATCACTCAAAAACTATTCAAAGAAATACAAAAGGCAGTTTTCAAAGGATTAAATTTAAGGCAGAACAAAAAATCAAATTATTTCTGACCCTCTGTGAAAAAGTTAGTGCCCCACCCTTATTAAATCACAAAGTCACTGTGACTAGCCACAAGTTTGGCAAAGGTGACTTCAATTTCACAAGCCACACCAAAACCTGATTACCGTATTTTCCGCACTATAGGGCGCACCAAAAAGTATTCAATTTTCTTAAAAGCTCATGAGCGCCTTAAAATCCAGTGCGTCTTTTGTATGGTCATTACGGTAATACATTGACTCCAAGATGGCTCCTCCCTGGAGACTGCTTCCAATGTTATAACTTGCTGTTGGTTCAGTGAACTGTGTCGCTGCTTTATTAAATAGGTTTTTGTTGCAGCTCCGAAAAAAGGAGAGCTGTGGTGTTCATGTTTTAAAACGGTGTCAACAAATACAGATACATCTTTGTCTGTCTATATGCCTTCTTTTGATCCACTCGAGAGGTGTTCAAGACCGCCTCCGAAAAACAAACTAACAATTACTTCAATGAGACTACAAAAATTGAAAATAATACATCAAAACTGAAAAGCAAGCGAGGATATCAAAATAAATTCTATAGACACCCCTACAGAATTTATATTGTGAATTCATCATTTGTGAATACACAACAAAGGAATAAATAGCTACTCCTGACATCTGATTGTAGTAGTCGTGGCGCTATGGTAAATAGTAAATGCCAATGCGTTTTTCGGAGGCGGTCATGAACGGCTCTCGAGTTGAACGGAATAAGAGAAGGCACGCCGACAGACATAGACTCACCTGTATTTGTTTAAAAAAGGAGAGCTGTGGTTTTATTTGTTTTTTAAATGCAGACTTCTACCTCAGTTAAGTTCAGTGTCGATAACTATACCATAACTCAACTCAACTCAACTGTATTTATAGAGCACTTTCAAACAGCCATCGCTGCATACAAAGTGCTGTACATGGAGCAATTTAACATATACAACAAACAGTAAAGCAAATCGGTAATAAAGACAGTAGAAAGTACCGAACAGCAAAACCAAGAACAAATCTACGTCATGCCGAGTCAAATGCCAAAGAATACAAGTGAGTTTTGAGGCGGGTTTTGAAGATGGGCAGCAAGGAGGCCATAAGAAAGACACTGGCCAAAAATGGCATCCATTGGAGAGTTACCAGGTGAAAACCCCTGCTGTCAGCAAAGAATACAAAGGCTCGTCTCATATTTGCCAAAAAAAAACATCTTGGACTTTTGGAGAAACATTCTGTGGACTGACTAGTCAGAAATGTAACTTTAAACGTTGTGCAACCTGTTAAAACTGCCCAGAAATGGCACAGCATTTGATAAAAAGAACATTATGCCAACAATGACACAAGATGGTGGCAGTGCGATCGTCGGGGGCTGCTTAACTCTTTTAGGACCAGGACAACTCGCTATGAAGGATGGACCTATGAATTTTGCCGTGTACCAGAAAATCCTGAAGAAGAACGTCTGGCCATCAGTTCGTGTTGTCAAACTGAAGCGCTCTTGGATCATTTAGTTGGACAATGAGCCGAAACACACCATCAAGTACAAATTTTTGTCCAAAAAGAGAACAAAATTAAGGTTTTGGAGTGGCCAAGTCAAAATCCGGATTAAAATCCAATTGAGATGCTGTGGTGTGAGAAAACTCTCCAATGTGGTCGAGGTGAAGAAATTCTGCAAAGAAGAGTGGGACAAAATTCCTCCAGAGGAATGTGAAAGACTCATCACTGATTATCGCAAACGCTTGAGTTCAGGTAGCCAAGGGTGGCACAACCCCTTATTAGGTTCAAGGGGCAATTACTTTTTCACAGAGGATCAGAAAGTTTTGGATTTTCTTATGCCTTAATAAATTTAATTGTCATTTGCAAACAGCATTTTGTATTTTTTGGGGTTGTTTCTGAATTATATTATAATTGGTTTGATTATTTCAAACCTTTGTGTGTGTCAGACAAACAAAGAAAACAAAAATCAGGAGATGGGCAATTACTTTTTCATTGCACTGTGTCCCAATTAAAACAATATAAAATTCATTTTTAGGCCACCTGTGCCCTGTGTATCGACAGTGGAATTTGCAGCTCATTGAATGTCTCCTTGAAATACCCCAGCCAGGTTGAACTTTTGCAGCCACTCATTGCGAAAAACAAATGTCTTTTTCGCAACTTTTTCCTAAAAAAATTAGTCATATTCATCATCAAGAATTGTCTCATTTGGCCATTCACTGTTTTCATCCCTCAAATTCTGTATATTGTGTCTCAGCCAAAGCAAACACACACCACTAAAAAAGCCCCCAAACGACAGTAAAATGTTTCATATTGAGTATTAAATTCAGTGATATCGTATAATGACCTAAATTCCAACCTAATTTCAACAATGGTCCAATTAGTGTAATTTGGGGAAAGAAATATGTAACAATATACATATTTTTAATTTATGTCGGACAATTATGTTGGTATTGTAATTTTCCTAAAAATTACATGAAACTTGTTTTCGCTGATCATTTCTCCATCTAGTAATAAAACAAATACAGTGGAACCAGAGGTTACGAGCGACTCAAATTACGCTTAAGTACCACGCTGCTCCGGTGTGTGCCACTCAGTGTATTTGCTATGTCCACTACTGTGCTGGGTGACATGCAGAGGTCAAATTGTGTGTATGTAACAAATAAAGATGATGATGATGATTTTTCTTCATCTTCTTCCTCTTGTAGGTGGAAGTTTCACCTCAGCGTCCTCGAATCACAAATCAAATAGCAGTGCATGTTCTTTAGTGAATTGTGGCATCTTTTAATTAAGACAATAGCTAATGTTGGTGGAGTCACTTCAAAATAGGTCTCCACACGTGTCTCAAGACCTAAGTTTGGCACAAGTCCCGCCTCCACACATTCACCCTATTAGGGTACTGCATCTTTTTTTCCTCTCCTCTCTCTCTCTCTCTCTCTCTCTCTCTCTCTCTCTCTCTCTCTCTCTCTCTCTCTCTCTCTCTCTCTCTCTCTCTCTCTCTCTCTCTCTCTCTCTCTTTATTACACAACAAAAATGAGCTGGAGATAGCATGAGTGAAGCCATCAAATAATGGTCAACAGAAATATGCAGCAAATTAGCCACTGGAGTTATTAGTTGTCAAAAACATAACGTTCCGATGTTTTGTTTTGTTCTGAGTAGAAAAAGACAGGTTTCGTTTTGCTAGGCTGAAATATACTAATGAATTGAACTGATAAAAAGGGGAAGAAAAACAACTGAATCCGAATTTCCATGTGTTATGGACGAAGACTTTTCTTCATTGAGAAAGCTGCAGTCCCCCCATGGTTTATGAACGTTTCGGGAACGTCTTCACTCAAGGTTCCAATGTATTTAAATTAGATCAGGATTCGTACGGGTCCTTAAAGTTAATAAAAATCAATAAAAATAGAAGTTTTAAAATTATGTTCTTAATTGTCCATAATTTTCAGGGAAATCTTCTAAAATCCATAAAAATTAACCTGCGGTGTTCATTTCATTTGTGTATGTCATTTTCCCCACCCTTCCAATTCATACTTTTGTCGGAACATGCGGTACCTGGTACCTGCTCTGCTTTTTCGCCGTCTCCGATTCGTTCCGACGATGATCACGTGATCACTTCGGGTCATTCCGGGAAACAACAACAGATTGATGCTATCCTGGGGCAGTAAATGGATGGTTTGATTGCAGGCTCGGCAAACAATTACCGTATGTTCTAGAAAAATCTATTCATCGAATTTATCGATCTCAACAAGTGACAGACAAATATGTAGAGACGGCACTCGAGCGAAGCGCGCCTCAGCAGTCGATAGTCCGCTGCTCTTTGCTGTGTGTGCGTCAGCTAAGCTTAGCTGTCGTTTCGGCTAGGCTAGCTTTTTGTTGTCATAGATCAAAGCGTATTTGATTTGTGACGTCGGTTGCTTGGTTGAAACCAAAAGACGTGCGCCTGCATACATGTACCCGCGGACGCACACAAAGTAGAGAGCAGTGGACTTTCGACTGCTAAGGCGCACTTCGTTCGAGTGGCGTCGCTACAAATATTCCGGGACAATGCTATTTTCAAGTGGCGTGGCTGGAGAAGCCGGAGTTCCGTGTTTGGGTTGGAAAAATTGCTGGTGATTATACATCGGCCTACTGCCGAGTGTGCAAGAAGGGCATCTCCGTGAGAGGTAAAACTTGACATAGCACACAGCAAAACAGAAGAAAATTGATCGCTAAGAACTTGCAAAAGAGATTGAAGAGAAAACTAAGTCACTGTCTGCTATTCCCTAATTGTCATATCAGTTTCATATTTGTCATTACAAAACATGTCTGATCATTGAAGGTGATGTGAGGGAAAATAATAGGGTTGGACCATTTGAGATTTAGACTTATGACATGCATTTCAGCTGTTCAGGTATACTGGATGCTGCTAACATGGGCAATCAGTACTCCTGTTCGTGAAACCAGATTTTTCTAAACCCTGTCCAGGTGACCCATATGACCATTAGCTCTGTTCTTAGAGTTGTGTTTATTCGAAAATAAATTGAAGTTTTATATTTTCTCAATTTAAATTTTTCTTTGTGTGTTTTATTTGAGAATTAATTAAAACGTTTTTTTTCATTTTCTTACCTGTGATACAGGTAGCAAAGTGAAAATTTGACATAAAGTATGTCAAATAAAGGGTTAAGTCAGGGGTGTCCAAACTTTTTGCCAAGGGGGCCAGATTTTATGTGGTAAAATGTCGGGGGCCGACCTTGGCTGACATTCTTTACATTGAACAACAATATTGTTCAACAAATTTTAGTAAGCCAGTCTGTTTCACATTTCCATTTTTATTTTAATTTCAACAATCTTAAGAATTTATTTTGGTTCATTTGAAACAGGAATTTGAAATATGACATATCAGTCAATATAAACACGGAGTGATGTCTTGTTAACTCGTGAGTGATGCCCTCTAGTGTCTAAATGCTATTACTCATTTAGTGAATGCTATTACTCATTTAGCCACTAGAGGGAAGCAGTACTCTACGAAACCTCACTCACCAGTCTACAAGACCTCAGTCAATGCAACACGTGTTCCATTGCGCCCAACCTGCGGGCCAGACGGCACTGATTTTATGACGGGGGCCGAGGGCCGGATTAAATTCGACCGCGGGCCGGATTTGGCCCGCGGGCTGGACTTTGGACATGTCTGGGTTAAGTGATTGCTTCTAAAAAAAAGATGTGCTCTTTCTTTGGCAGCAATGATTTGAACACCAGCCCAGTGATATGTGGCTTTCTGTTCAGCCCGTGTATTGCTGAGCGGGCATTAAATCCACCGTGAGTCCCCTGCTGAATGCAAAAATTTGCTAAATTGGTCCACAAAAGTCATTAAAAGGTCCATAAATAAAAAGCAAGTGGAAGAGTGGGAACCCTGCAGATGAAATATTAATGAACTCAAAGATAAAAGTACAATAAATATGTAGAAGTACCAGTCAAAATATCTGGTAGTACAAACAGTCAAGCTACAGTGAAACTCCTCTAGAACGAAACGTACATGGGTGAAAATACCCCCTAATGTGAAAAAAAATCTTCATGCATTAACACCATTCACATTCTACTGCCCCCCATACGACGAAAAAAAACCCCTGTTGCGTTATACAAAATTATTTTCTCTGCTCCAGCCTCGCAAAGACATTCACTACAACGAAGTCTAATCCAACAGCGACCTCTACTGCTTCATTCGGAAACGGCAGCAGCAACCACCACACTGGTTTACATAGTGAACAATGTTTATTTCGGTCACAGCTGCAAGTTTCCTGAACGCAACATACTCATAGCTGCTCTGCCATTGGCTTACTGAGCATCATCCTGGCCTCCGATTAGCCAAGAGGGACCTCACTGTCTATGTGTGTAAATACTGAAGATAGGAGAAGACAAAGTGGAATACATGCCATTAGCTGCTCAGAGTAAATTGCTTATGGCTCGACGGACATTCAAATAAACAAAAATTACTTGCTATCATGCTAAAAACCTTGCGCTAATGAGAGAGAAGCGCTCCAGTTAGCGTAAGGTTTTTAGCCTTCGAGAGCTAACTCTGGCCATCGAGGACTACTAAGCGTCCCGTGGCTGGCTTAAAGGTTCATCGCATGACATCAGCTGAGCAACGCTGTCTTGAGTGGCGATCGAGGGGAGGTCGAGTTAAAGACAGTGAGATGGTGGAAAGAAAAGCCACCGGGTCCAAGAAGTATTTGTTATTGTTAGATTCAGACGAGCATGGACGTTGCATTGCTAAAATGGCTACAAAACGGACCTTTGGATGTCAAGCAGGTAAGACAAGAAGAGCTAATGCTGGAAGAGAGGGGTAAAAGTGATCAAAATGAAAGACGGAGCAAGCAAAATCAAATACATTATCCAATAAATTGATGTAAGTGAAAGTGAATGCAGATCGTAAATTTCGCAATTTCTTCCCCTTTTTTTCTTTCTACACTGACAATATAAAGTGTCAAATAAGTGTGTGCTCATCCTTATGCACTATTGAAATAAAAATAAAGAGTACACATACGATTGTGTTTGTGTGTGTGTGTTTACATCCGAGATCAAATTTGCTCCAGTGAAAAACCCCCTGTTGTAAAAAATTTCTTGCTGCAAACATGATTTCGTTGTAGATGATTTTCACTGTACCGTGTTTTCCGGACTATAGGTTGCTACTGAATATAAGTCGCACCAGCCATAAAATGCGTACTAAAGAAGAAATAAGGATATGTAAGTCCCACTGGGACTAAATAAACATATAAGTCGCATTTTGGGGGGAAATTTATTGAATAAAATCCAACACCAAGAACAGGCATGCCATTCTGAAAGGCAAATAAAAATGGAGAATAACAGGCTGAATAAGTGTACGATATGCTAACGTTTCATGACGCATAAAAAATTATACGTGCCCGGTATGTTCACATAACATATTAAGAGTTATTCAGATAACTTAAAGCATAAAGAACATGCTAACAAGTTTACCAAACATTTATTGTCACTCCTATCACTAAATCCAATGAAATCTTCATCCTCGCTGTCACTTTTAAAGAACTCCAACGCCAACTCCAGAGGTAGAAGATGCGACGCTTCCTCTTCTACGTCGCTTACGTCAGAGTCATCGTCAGTTGTTTTTATCACTTACCACCAATGTGGAAAGTATCAACACAGACCTAGAGCACCCACTTGCGGTTTAATGTGAAAATATCCTGTGAAATGATCAAATGTGTTAATTATTTCACATCTAAGTTGCTCCAGAGCAGGGGTCCCCAACCTTTTTTGCCCCACGGACCCGTTTATGTCAGACAATATTTTCAGGGACCGGCATTTACGGTGTGGTGGAAATAATACAACAAAATAAGACAGTATGAGCTGCATGAAAACCGTGGTGTTTTCGAAATATAATAATAAACACACGTCGTGTCTAATCTAGCCGCAACACTCTGATCGCTATGGTAATGTTTAATGCCTTCAAAATACAATACAACGCAAATACAAAGTGCATGAAAATGACGACTCACCGCACAATGCATGCTGGCATCTGTTACAACAACCAATGCAACGAGTTGCCTCATTAGCACATCAGCACTGTGACACTTTTCAAGGCATGACCAATCAAACAACGTTTAATCCTCAATCATAAATCGATTAGTCAAGCCTAGAAAGTAAGGCACAAGGATGAACTAATTGAAAAGCTGCCATTGTTGTGTTTTCGCACATTTGTCCACGATAGCCGACTGGTTTGAACTTTGCGCACTAGTTAGATAGCAGCAAAACAGATTTGATATTCCTAAAATAAAATATGTCAAGTAAATGGAAGATATACTGGCACTGTCTTAAAATTTAAGGGAAAGATGTGATTATTTCAGGGCATTCTTGAGCCTTATAGAGATGACTCAGTCTTTCGCGGCATATTTTCCACCATCATGTCCATGATTTGTATGCTCCGTAACATAGCATGTACATTCATTTTTGTTTATTTGTATTTTTTCTGTATTAGGACCATCTCCATCACAGAAAAAGACTTCATTCCACAAGATTGTTAGGAAGCACAAGTACTTAAAGGAGAAACCAGGTGCAGTAGAAAATTGTGATCTCAAATCTTGATAGCAGGGATATCAACATCATCAAGAAACTGACCAAATTTTAGTCCGATAATCTGATGACTTTTTTTGTGTAGAAATAAAATGGTTGTGTATCTTTCTAATGAGACCCTTTTCAACAGCATTGGAACAGACGGATTCCACCATGTTGTTTTCTGTTTCAAAAGCCAAATCATGTGCCACCACTGCCATAATTTGCCCAGATGTGCAAGGCACCACTAGTGTCGATATGCTAGTTGGTAGCCAGAAGAGGAAGGCTAGGAAGACTAAGATCACACGCTTGGTTCGCACAGCTGACGGCAGTGCATCTCTGCTTGAGGGTAAGTATCATGAACAGTCCTCTCAGCCATAACGCATATACATTTCCTGTACTGTATTGACTGTGTGATCTAACATAGACAATTCATCTTCCTAAAAACACTCACTTTACTCACTTTAGCACTCACTGATAATGTGTGCAATAATTTTTGTTTGCTGTGGACAAAAGTGATGGTGTACTCCTTTGGCGGTTACCAAAACCAGCTTTCATCTGCCATATCAGCCAAAGTTGTAAGGGTGAGCAGACTCTTCATTTAAATGGATTGCAATCAATTAGGAGTAATTTTGGTTGGGTTGTCAAAACCTTTCTCCAGGTTGTAGCTACATAGGTTCACGGGTGAGATATGCGGACCCAAGTTGATAAAACCAAAGTAACCAAAATACCTTGTTGCGGAATTGTTGGTCGCCTACCACTGAATGAATGATTTTTGTGCTTGTAGTGCATTTTATACAGTGGCTTGAGAAAGTTTTCATCCCCTTGAACCTTTTCCTACATTTCAGGCTTCAAAGTTATAAAATTTGAGTTTTTATGAAGATTCAAAACCAAGTGGGACACAATCGTGAAGTGGAATGACATTCATACGATATTTTACTTTTTTTATTTTTTATTTTTTTTTAGAAAAAAATGACGAGTAGGGCGTGAGGTACTATTTGGCCCCTTGACTGTAAGTGCACCCGGCTCATTCCAGGCTCTTCTGCATATCTGATAAAGCACTTCTTTCTCAATCAGGTATCAGGCAACCAACCACCAAGGTGAATAGTTCAAGCTTCAGCGAAGATGTGACTCCCGACTTTTTCCTGTCTGGTTGCCACAGCGAGACACTCAAGACACTCATATGATATGTTTGGTTGTCAACGAAAAACCCATCTATTTTATCAAAGGACTCACCTGGAGGTTACTGTTTTCCCTGACTGGGGTATGACCGACTGAACCACTGAGCATTCTGCTTGGCCAGCCGATACCTGTCAATTGCCTCCGGAGTCTCACAGGCCAAAAAGGCCCAGTCGGACTCTTTCCTCAGCTTGACAGCATCCCTTACCACCAGTGTCCACCTGCGGGTTCGAGGATTACCACCATGACAGGCACCGACCACCAAACTGCCAAAGCTCAGATCAGCCGTCTTAAGACGGGACAAAACATGTTTCACTTGGACTCAATGTCCCCTACGTCACCCGGGACGTTAGCAAAGTTCTCCCGGGGGTGAATGTCTATGACTGTGTATTCTGCTTGATGTTCTCAGCAAACTCTCACAATCCATTTGCCTCTACCAAGTCTGACTGGCATCTTTCCTCACCATCGGAGCCAGCACAACACCAGGTGGTGATTAGTTGATAGCTCTTCCCCTCTTTTCACCTGAGTGTCCAAAACATGCGGCCACAAATTCAATGATGCACCTACAAAGTTGATGATCATCAAACTGTGTCCTGGTGCCAAGTATACGTATGGACACCCATAAGTTAGAACATGGTGTATGGTATGGACAATCTGTGATGAGCACAGAAGTCGAGTAGCAGAACACCGCTCGGGTTCAGATTGGGGTGGCCGTTCCTTCCTGTCACACCCTTCTCTTGTCTCACCAGCATTGGGCAGTTGGGCATTGAACCCCCCAGCAAAACAATAGAGTCCCCAGGCGCGGGTTCTCTTCAGCATACCTTCTAAGGACTCCAAAAAGTGTGGAACCTCCGAACTGCATGGTGCATAGGCACAAACCACAGTTAGGACCAAACCCCCTACCCAAAGCTGCCATCTCATCCACCTGTGTGAACCTAAACGTACAGTCACTAAGCTGTGGGGGCAATAACTATGCCCACACAACTGCTCGGCACCTCTCACCTTTGGCAACTCCAGAGTGGAAGTGTGTCCAACCCCACTCAAGAGGACTGATACGAGAGCCCAAGCTGCGCGTAGAGGTGAGCCTGACAATATCTAGTCGGAAGTTCTCTGCCTTGCACACCAGCTTGGGCCCCTTCACTACCAGAGAGGTGATGTTCCATGTTCCGAGAGCTAGTTTCTGTCGCCGGAGATCGGACTGCCTTGTGCAGCCACCAGGTGCTTGCCAGCGACCCCCACCTCCAGGCCTGGCTTCAGAGGAGGGCCACAGTGACCGATGTCTGGGCAAGGGAAGTCGTGGACCAATAATTTTACTCATCATAAGGGGTCCCTGAGTTGTGCTTTGTCTGGCCCCTCACCGAGGACTTGTTTTCTAGGGGTAAACCTTCCAGGGGCCTAAAGCTCCAGACAACAGCTCCTGTGATCATTGGGATTTGTAAGCCCCTCCACCACAGCAAGGTACCCACCGACTCATGGAAGGGGCTTGCATGGATGGCACCATGTATGTGTACAAACTTGATAAAGTCCTCTTTGGATTGGAAGACAGTTGCTGTAGGTATCCAAAAACTTTATAGCTTGAAGAAAAGAGCATGGACTATTTGGTCAGCTCTCTTTAACTTTTTCATGCACCCTGTAACTTGATAATACAGGGTGTCCATAGAGTCTCTTAACCATTTCAAAAATGTATTAAAATGCAATTGATTAGATATTTTTTTCAGATTTGTTCTATTGTAATCAGTGTTTATTCAAGTTTTTTTTAATCACACTGCATTTGTGTGTGTAACATGTGCAAACAAATAATTGGTCCATTTTTCTTCAACGAGACATCAATTTCTGCAAATGTTTACCTTGAACTTTTAACCATAATTTTTCAGCAAAATGGTGCACCACCATATTGGGGGCTGCATGTTCGTGGGTTCCTCAATCAATCATTTCCAGTGGATTGGAAGGGATGGGCCAATTCCTTGGCCGCCACGTTCACCAGATATCACTCCCCTGGACTTCTTTCTATGGGGCTATGTTAAAGATATCATATATCGCACAAAGATAAGGGACATTACTGACCTAAAGCAAAGTATTACTGATGCCATTGCCACCTTTGATGAGGCTATGCTACAGCGAGCATGGCAAGAAATCGAGTACCATCCTGATGTGCTGCGTGCAACTAAAGGTGCCCATGTAGAAGTGTATGAAAAGAGGTTAAAAAAAAACTTTAATACAATAGAACAAATCTGAATAAAATATATAATCAATTGCATTATTAATACATTTTTGAAATGGTAAAGAGACTTTATGGATACCCTGTATGATAAGCTGTCCACTGCAGAAACCGCTGTCCCTGATAAGGTTATTTAATATGTTCATGTAAGTGAAGAACTGTATTGGTCAATTTAAACACTGATATCTGTATGGAATAATGAATTTGCATTTACAGTTCCAACTCCGATGTTTCATGTTTACCTTTTGGTTAATGTAATAAATAATTAGCTTCAACTAGAAAATTCCTGGACATATATGTAATATCTTCCAAACAAAATAATATGTTTCGACAGATCAAGAGTTCTAATCGGAAATCATCAATGTCAACCAAGACTGACTTACTGTCAGATGACTAATAATCAAATAACTGTTGTGTGTAAACAAATTCAAACCGATACGGTACACACTCTTTTGTTTCATCTACTGGTTTGCTTTTTAATGTTAGCTGCTCATGTATAGTTAACATTGTGGTGGTTCTTGATCCTTGGACAAACTATCAGCACTACTTTTCTGATGTAACATAAAGCACCACCATCTCTTTGCTTTTTTTCTGCACCCTTTAGGTTTTTTTATCTTCTTTTTGCATGACCTGATTCACTAAGTGTGCGCCATACATACTTTTTTTTTTGTCTTTTCTACAAACTTGATAGTAGTGTCTGGTGTCCCTCCCACCCCCTCCAGCCCGCCCTGACAGCACTTGGTAGCTCCTTCAGCCAGAGACTGTTACACCCGCGCTGCAAGAAGGAGAGATACCGACGCTCGTTCCTACCGACTGCTGTCAGGCTGATGAATAAAAAATAACAATCCTAATAATAATAATAATTAAATGATGTGAAGGAAAATTGTAAATAGTACTGCGATTTATCCATTTTGTGTTCATATTGCATTTAATTGAAAGATGTTTGTTGTTTTTTTCTCTTTCTTCTTTCTACATACATTCTTGCTGCTGGAGGCTGTAAATTTCCCCAGTGTGGGACGAATAAAGGATATCTTATCTTATCTTATAACAAGTCATTGGAATGACCTTTTAGATTTGTGTTGATATAGGCCAATATCAGCTATCTGTCGCCCTGCGAGTGCCGCATGACCACAATGAGTGGGGAAGGGAGGGGTGAGGAGGAAGGACAGGAAAAAGCAACGCCTAGGTTGTAAATTAATGAATGTTGAGAAACACTGTTGCTCGCTGTGACATATGAACAACTGCACATCAATTATTTTTTTTCTTCCCACTTCGGCCTTACCTGCCAGTCCCATGGCGAGTCTCCCACTAGAAGGAGTCAGGCGATGCCACTCTGTCAGTCCATCACTGCATCATCCATCTGTCAAACTACACAAAAAAGTGTTGTCCACGACAGTCGCTCTGTCAGATTACCAGATTTGTTGCTCACGGTGAGAGGCGCAGAGCAGGTGTGGGCATTCTCATTGCCCCCCGGCTCAGTAACTTTACATTGGGGTTCACACCGGTAGACGAGAGGGATGCCTCCCTCAGCCTTCAGGTGGGGGGGACAGGTCCTGACTATTGTTTGAGCATATGCACCAAACAGCAGCGAAGCGTACCCACCCTTTTTGGAGTCCTTGGAGGGTGTGCTGGAGAGTACTCCTGCTGGGGACTCCCTTGTTCTGCTGGAGGACTTCAATGCTCACGTGGGCAATGACAGTGAGACCTGGAAGGGCATGATTGGGAGGAACGCCCCGCCCCCCCGCCCCGATCAGAACTCGAGTGGTGTTTTGTTGTTGGACTTCTGTGCTTGTCACGGATTGTCCATAACGAACACGTTGTTCAAACATAAGGGTGTCCATATGTGCACCAGGACACCCTAGGCCGCAGTTCGATGATTGACTTTGTGGTTGTATCATCGGATTTGCGGCCGCATGTTTTGTACACTCGGGTGAAGAGAGGGGCGGAGCTGTCAACTGATCACCACCTGGTGGTGAGTCGGCTCCGATGGTGGGGGAAGATGCCGGTCCGTCCTGGTAGACCAAACCTTATTGTGAGGGTTTGTTGGGAGCGTCTGGCGGATTCCCCTATCAGAAAGAGTTTCAACTCCCACCTCTGTCAGAGCTTTTCCCATGTCCCGGGTGATGCGGGGGACATTGAGTACGAATGTACCATGTTCCGTGCCTCTATTGTTGAGGCGGCCAATCTGAGTTGTGGACGTAAGGTGGTTGGTGCCTGTCGTGGCGGCAATCCCCGTACTCACTGGTGGACACCAGCAGGAAGGGATGCCATCAAGCTGAAGGAGTCCTATATGGCCAGTGGGACCCCAGAGTCAGCTCACGGGTATTGACTAGCTGGTTGCCGAGGCAAAACCCCGGGCGTGGGAAGAGTTTGGTGAGGCCATGGAAGCTGACTTCCGGGCGGCTTTGAGGAAATTCTGGTCCACCATCCGACGTCTCAGGAGGGGGAAGCAGTGCACCTCTAACGCTGTGTACAGTGGGGATGGGGCGCTGCTGACTTCGACTCGGGACGTTGTGAACCGGTGGGCAGAGTACATCGAAGACCTCCTCAAATCCACCAACACACCTTTGTTGGAGGAAGCAGAGTCTGAGGACCCTGAGGTGGGCTCTCCTATCTCTGTGGTTGAAGTCACCGATGTGGTTAAAAAGCTCCTCGGTGGCAAGGCCCCAGGGGTGGATGAGATTTTTAAAAAGAGGGATCAGAGGATGTGTTCCAACTAAGGAGGGATCATACTCCTCAGCCTCCCTGGTAAGGTCTATTCAGGGGTGCTGGAGAGGAGGGTCCGTCAGGAAGTCGAACCTCAGATTGAAGAGGAGCAATGTGGTTTTCACCCCGGCCGTGGTTAGCAGGGTCCTCGAGGGTATGTGGGAATTCACCCAACCAGTCTACATGTGTTTTGTGGACTTTGACAAGGTGTTTGACCGTGTCCCTCGGGGAGTTGTGTGGGGGGTGTTTCGTGGGTATGGGGTACCGAACCCCCTGATACGGGCTGTTCGGTCACTATACCGCCGATGTCAGAGTTTGGTTCGCATTGCCGGCAGTAAGTCGGAATCGTTTCCAGTGAGGGTAGGACTCCACCAAGGCTGCCCTTTGTCGCCGATTCTGTTCATGACTTTTATGGACAGAATTTCTAGGCGCAGCCGAAGCGTTGAGGGGGTCCGTTTTGGTGGCCTCAGTATTACATCTCTGCTTTTTGCAGATGATGTGGTCCTGTTCGCCCCTTCAAGCAGGGCTCTCCAACTCTCACTGGAGCGTTTCGCAGCCGAGTGTGAGGCGGTTGGGATGAAAATCAGCACCTCCAAATCTGAAACAATGGTCCTCAGTTGTAAAAGGGTGGAGTGCCCCCTCTGGGTCGGGGAGGAGATCTTGCCCCAAGTGGAGGAGTTCAAGTATCTTGGGGTCTTGTTCACGAGTGGGGGTAGGAGGGAGCGGGAGATCGACAGGCGGATCGGTGCAGCGTCTGCTGTGATGCGGACGTTGTATCTGTCTGTCGTGGTGAAGAAGGAGCTGAGCCAAAGGGCGAAGCTCTCAATTTACCGGTCGATCTACGTCCCAAACCTCACCTGTGGTCACGAGCTATGGGTCGTGACCGAAAGAACGAGATACAAGCGGCTGAAATGAGTTTTCTCCGCAGGGTGTCCGGGCTCTCCTTAGAGATAAGGTGAGAAGCTCAGTCATCCGGGAGGGGCTCAGAGTCGAGCCGCTTCTCCTCCACATCGAGAGGAGCCAGATGAGGTGGCTTGGGCATCTGATTCGGATGCCTCCTGAGCGCCTCCCCGGTGAGGTGTTCCGGTCATGTCCCACCGGGAGGAGACCCCGAGGAAGACCCAGGACACGCTGGAGAGACTATGTCACCCAGCTTGCCTGGGAACGACTCGGGATCCCCCGGGGAAAGCTGGAAGAAGTAGCTAGGGAGAGGGAAGTCTGGGCTTCCCTGCTAAAGCTGTTGCCCCCGCGACCCGGCCCCGGATAAGCGGTAGATGATGGATGGATGTAGCCATCCAGACATCATCTTTGATTTAAAAAAACAAAACAAAAACAACTTATTTCATCTTTTTTTTGTTTTCCTGGTTAAAGTTTTTTTTAAATATTGTGCTCTGAGATAATGTTGGTGATTAGTTTGAATGCATTATTATTGATTTTATGTAATTTTATTTTTCAGTATCGTATGGTTCGACATGGTCAGTCAAAAAATATTTATTGTTAAATTAAGGATTTGTTGTTATTTTGGAATATCAGATGCACTTTAAATATTTTCTGTTCCAGTTACTAAAGCTATTCTTTGTTGTAAGTTGGTCCATATTTCTTTTTTTTAATTCTCTTATACATTAATAAGATAGTGTTTTGCACAGGTGTATTTATAACAATTTTACAGACAAATGATACTATTTATAGTCGTGCTGGGGGTGGCGCGAGATGTTTTCCTCTTTGGCGGGGCATGACAGAAAATAATTGAGAACCACTACTTTACAGCAAGTCGATGTGCATTCGTAGACGAAGGAGAAGGAAGGAGAATTTATTATTGGTGTTTGAGATCTATGCCAAAAATTTCATATAACGAGTGGAAGAGTGCTAGGTTCAAGTGAGCTGCTGAAGTGACATTGTTGGGGATGCAGGTGATGACCAAGGCATTCACGAGGATTTGCCAGCCTGTGTTCTCTTCATTCTTGTGGTATTTAACGGCACTTGACAAGCTGACAGTGTTATTCCTCTTCTTGTCATTGATCAAAGTCGGAAAAGCACATATGGAGGATTGCTGCTCGACGTGGTTTGTGGGGAAACGGGAACTATATTACGTCAAAATATGACATGGGGTGTGATTAAAAATACTGCATTGTTTAAATTTTCACACAGCATTTTACTCATACCTCCTGTATAATTCATTTTTGTTGGCACTTAGGCCAATCATTTGCAGTTGATGACTCAGATTGTTGAAGAATTTTGTGGCTTAAAAAAAAAAAGCTTAACATTTGGAACAGGGAAGATCCTGATCGGAAGGTATTTCATGCTTTTCTTTGAACTGTTTGGCATCATTCAGGTGAAGACTTGACTGTCACAGCTAATTTTATCATGCAATGGGTTAAGAACATTAGACTTTTCTCTGAACTGGTATTTTTGTCTTGTCTTGCAGAGGACAAAATTAGCGATCTGACACCGGTGCAGGAGAATATTCCATTTCCCCAACTCACTTTATGCAATGAGAAAGGATATTGCAGTGATTCCAGACCAGTGGAGGGGAGCGCTGGAACGGAAGAGCTACCTACTTTCTTCAGTTTAGCTGCTCTTGCGGAAGTTGCGGCCATGGAAAACATGCACAGGTATGTAGAATCAGTGCAATGTCAATCACCAGGTTGTTCAAACCTCAAAGATTGTGTCGCACAGCACTTCATTAAATGTAATGTATGATGTTTGTGTTTGTTTTAAAGGCAAAAATGCTCTCACCTTTTGAATCAGATGCTCTCAACAAAATAAAACACCCGTTGACTAGCAATATTTTATAGCTGTCCAATAATGCGGTTAAAAAGGTGTGTATCTTCTTCAAATCTCCATTCCCTCTCGCTCACTCAGGTCCTCATCCTCCCTCCACCTTTTTCTACCCTCTGCCCGTCTCAGTACAATGCCTTCAGTCGCTCTGCCCCCAAACTCTGGAACTCACTTCCTCCCAACATCCGTAATATTGACTCTCTTTCCATATTCAAAACCTAGCTCAAAACCCACATATTCAGACTTGCATACCCGCCTTAAATCTTTCTTTCTTTATTTATTATTTTATCTGTGTTTTACTATTGCTCTTGGTTGTACTTGAGTGTTATGAAAGGCGCTTACAAATGTGATGTATTATTATTATTATACATTTTACATTTTATAAAAATAATACCAATAAACGGAGCGGCACTTTACGCTATTTTGCGAGTCCGTCCTCCATCCATGCTGTTAGAGTACCGTATTTTCACGACTATAAGGCGCCATTAAAAGTCTTAAATTTTCTCCAAAATGGACAGGACGCCTTATGGTGCGGAGCGTCCTTTATATGCGCCGAGTTACAAAATCTGACACAGCCGACACGCTGTTTATATAGAGAAAAGGCGGAAGTGACTGTGGCCAGGCATGCGGGAAAGAAGTCGGCCAGAGAGAGAGAGAGAGAGAGAGAAGAGAGAGAGAGAGAGAGAGAGAGAGAGAGAGAGAGAGAGAGAGAGAGAGAGAGAGAGAGAGAGAGAGAGAGAGAGAGAGAGAGAGAGAGAGAGAGAGAGAGAGAGAGAGAGAGAGAGAGAGAGAGAGAGAGAGAGAGAGAGAGAGAGAGAGAGAGAGAGAGAGAGAGAGAGAGAGAGAGAGAGAGAGAGAGAGAGAGAGAGAGAGAGAGAGAGAGAGAGAGAGAGAGAGAGAGAGAGAGAGAGAGAGAGAGAGAGAGAGAGAGAGAGAGAGAGAGAGAGAGAGAGAGAGAGAGAGAGAGAGAGAGAGAGAGAGAGAGAGAGAGAGAGAGAGAGAGAGAGAGAGAGAGAGAGAGAGAGAGAGAACGCTAAAGGCTCAAGCCAGTACCAACACTTGTATAGAGTGTGGCAATGTGCATTGTTGCAAAACAACTCCGGTTTTGCTTTTCAAGAACCCCCGAAAATAAATTCGACAAAAAGACACGCCTACGAAGCTCAGTTCAAACTTAAAGCCACCGGTTATGCTTTTGGCATGCGTGCCCATCTCACAGCAGCGGTGAAAAAACAAGTCAAGCAAATGAACTCTGAGCTTGCTGTTATTCCCGGAGGCTTGACTAAAGAACTCCAACCGCTGGACATCGGCATCAACCGGGCGTTCAAAGTAAAGTTGCGAACGGCATGGGAACAATGGATGATCGGTGGCAAACACAACTTTACAAAGAGTGAGAGGCAGCGCTTGGCGAGTTACGCCACAATACGCAACAACGAGAGGGAACGCGGCGTTTTTGATGGATTACGGTACTTGCACAATTGTTCAATTCTTTCTACACACACATGCCACCATGTTTCGCTCTGTTCTTTACTTTCAAATGTGGGAAAGCTTCTCATGAGAGAAATGTTGACTTTGCTGTTGCTGCTCCTTCTTTCCACTCGGCAATGCGTAGAAATTCACACTTTAGCATGTGATGCGTTCAATGACAACTGGGATGTGCACTCCTCTGCTTCTGATACAGAGAATGAGGACTTTGATGGATTTCTGGGTGATGATTGATCGAAAAACGTGAGAACATTGTACGATGGCTAAATAAAATGCACCCGAACTCAGTTCTGCTTTCGTTGCCTTTTTAAAAACGTGTTTTTAGCTTATCTGTATGTCTTGGCATGCTACCGTATGCTTCAAGCTAACGTGTTAGAGTGCGCGCATGCATGCCGTATGTTTAAGCTGGCGTATGTTTTACCACTGTAAAACTGCGGCCATTAGTACGGTGCGTCCTGTGTATGTGTAAAATACAGAAATGTCACCCATTAATGAGACTGCGGCCATTAGTACGGTGCGTCGAATAGTCGTGAAAATACGGTAAGTGTTTCAAACATGTTTAAAATTTCTTGGCGACAAGAACTGTTTACATACGTTAAAACTGTGAACATCTTTGTGTTTATTTGCCACCTTGGAACGTTTCACATTTTTAAACTCGGCAAGAAAAGTCATTAGGACGGATAAGGGTTAATTTTGACAGGAATTTTTTGGCCCTCTGAGGTAGTACTGTATGAGAGACATAACAGAGGTGGAATACCACCATAATATGCAACCACAGTTTGACATTTTGCACCCGAGGCTTATACCTACGCCCCTTTGTGTTAAAAGCAAATGCTGCGTCGACAAAGCAAGTGTAGTCATTTTAATGGGGCAGTGGCTGTCCAACTGAGCGCTTCAGACACAGCAAGGTCCATTTTCGTGAATTCTGTCTGAAGGGGGCAAACAAAATAATCATGACTCTTATGCTTGTGATGCAGCTTTTACAAGGATTACTGTTGAAAATCGTCTGCTTCAAGTTTACTTCAATCTCTCATTTCAGAGGCCAGAGAGGCATGGCTGAGAGTTTGAAGAGAGAACTCGCCCAGACTCCTGTCCTCATCTCTTGTGCTGATCAGTGAAAGTTTGCTGATATATATTTTTTTTATGGCAAGTATGGCAAGCCCTCTATAAAGGGGGAAAACCCCTGACCTTTCCTTGCTCATCACTCACTATTTTTGTGGCTGAAAGCCTTCCTTTTAGATGCGTAAAATGCCTTTTTTTAAAATTCTCTTAACCCTTTACATACTCCTCAGTATGTTGCTCACATTAAAAGTGGCTCACATTGGCCATTATCAGGGTCATAAACTAAACTTGCAATTTAAACCAAAACACAACTAGCGGATAATCAAACAAAACAACAAAAGGATATAAATGAAGTTACTTTTTTAAGTCACCACCACACTCATAAGACCTTCTCCTCTGATAAAAAGGGGACCACCATCACTTTTAGTAGCTTTAACCTCTAATGTTGTTAACCAGGGTAAATGGTCACGTAAGATATTCAGTATGTTCCATAGCTTTGGCCTATAATACATACCGGTATATTATGTCTTTTAAACATGAAGAAACCACGGTTGAGTATTTGAAATTGTACATTGTATATATGTCCTATGGTATTTTTACAAACTATACTACACAGACAAAGGTGGTATGTTGATGCTAGAAAAACAGAAGATTGAATCTTTGAAAGTTTAAACCTTCACTTACCCTTGTTTTTGTATTAGAGTTAACCATAGTTGAAGGTGTTCCCCCCACCCCCTCCCTTAATCCGTGGCTCATTGTCCCTGTCATTGAGACAAGCAGGTTATCAAAATGAATTTATTGTGAAAGCGATAATAACTCATGCAGTTTATACCCGAAATCTCACTGCAAAGTCATTCACCAGTTGCTTGCTCCGTGTGTTGCAGTCTTTTATTTAGTGTTTGAATTTTTGAATGGGGGAAAAGAAAAAGATAATATATAACATTACAGTTTTTATTACCACTTGATGAGCCACATGTAAAATTGGAATGAGCATCATTGTTTACTTGGTTATGATATCAGTCCCCATTTTATTGTCATTAATCTTGAAAGAGTATCCGTCTTCTGTCTCTTCTGTATCTTCAGTGTCTTCAAAACACAAACACCAACAGACAAGACCTTGAACTAAAGTTGATTCTTGTTTCAGCAATATTCTAATAGTTGCAGGAAAATTCAAAGACCCAACTTCATCAGACATTCCAATCAGAGCATATATTAATATGCAAACTCTCATTAATGAAAAATGTTTCATATGATGCTGATATTTGTTCCTGGCTCGTCTTTTTTTGTCTGTTACATAAGTCTTGTTTTCTGTCCCTTCCATGAGTTGTTTCTTGTAACAACTTCTTCTGTAAATGAGACAAGTACTGCAACTCAAATTTGTTGAATTATTAACTTGCAGAGACTTATTGCAAGCTCAAAGATTTCACTCGTTTATAGATTTCCTCACTTGCCGACAAGATTTTTTGTTCCTGTGTTGAATGACATTTTTAAAAGTTCAGGCACATGGACACATTTAACATTTATTTTTAAAATGTATTTGCAATTAGAACAACTAACTACTACATTGTAGTTATTTATTAGGAACTTGATTATTTGTCCCAATGTCAACTATACTTAAGGTCAAACTCAATGATGATAAATGTGTCCTTGCTAGCTAAGCTCTCACCTAGCTAAGCTGTCAGGGACAGAAGCTAGCGCAGCTCTAGAAAATGAGATTGTCTCTTTTCTTCTGAAAGTCTTTGAGTCTTGAGTATTTCAACTAATTTTGTAAACGGTGTCCTGATGAGTTCCACGATCAACTGAAGCTATTCGATTTTACTCAGACTTTTTGAAAATAGGGATGTTACATTTGTGATGCATTTGAGCGGTAAACACATTTTTCATCAATGAAGTCTTTCACATAAACAAACAAAATATCTTCAGCAAAAATACACAATACTGATGCATAGTGAGACAAATTGCCAAAGAAAAGGGTTGAAAATGTTGATTTTTTTTTAAACAAGGCTAGCACAGTTGCACTGCTTTTTTTCTCAAAACCTGTCAGCACAAGTGTCCAATTTAAATAGGATTTTATTTTTAAAGGGACGGCAGGGGGGGGGGGGGGGGCATGCTCCTTCTAATGTAATATTTGCACAATAATGACTCAAACCAAAATGAATAATTGTCTTTGAAGAAGGTATATACTTTTTACCTCCCCTGGAGCAAAAATGCATCCTTGAAAAAGATAAGTTGACTTCCAGGAAATAGCCATAAACTCACCTAAACTACTTAACAAGGTTCTCTCAAATTCCTATTTTAAGGACACGAATTATTAGATCCCCTTTTGTGCTAATACGGTCGTGTTGAATGTAAATGATTTTATACCTATATTTTTCTAATTTCAGTATTGATTGTACTGTCAACTATGAAGGTCTACAATTTGGTGGGGCATAGTTTGACGAGAGATCTTACGGTGAGAAAGCTGCAGAGCGAGGCAAAGATGTAAGAAGTTAAAAGTCCACCAAATTCATTGAATCGTATGTAGATTTATTAGCGCTTTCCCCCATTTTGATGTTTTCCTTACAGTACAAATTAAGTTGCTTCATGTTGGTTCATATGACAGTGATATGGCTGTAATTAGAGTAAGTATATCTTGGAGTTTAAAATGTATTTATTGTTGTTTTTGTAAGGATTAGTCGAATAAAATACATTTGATCTGTGGCAGAATATGCATTAGTAATAGAGTGTACGGTCATTTTTTACTCGATAAACCCTTAAATGGAATGTAGATCGTTTTTTCCCCCATGAATAGGTTATTCCAGATCTTCATGTGTTTACCTTTAAAACGTCTTGTTTCATTGACTTTCTTGGTTCTTTTCACAACTGAAATATTTGTTAAGATCTGTTGATAAATGTAGCCTTGCCTACCCTGCTTGGTAATGATTCTCCCAGCCCATCTTCTCTTAGTATGCCATCTTACAACTTGCATCATAACACTGCTGATGTAATTCATAGTCTTTTTACATTTTCTGCTGGAAAAAAAACTATTTGCTTGTGAACACTTAATAAAATGGCATATATCACACCTATACAAAGAGTGTCTTGTTTTTGTCAATATGACTACACTAGCTGGTTCGCCGCCCTTCGGGCGGCTCATCAGCTAGTTCCTGCGGAAGGCTGGTAAGGTGGTGGTTCGCCGCCCTCCGGGCGGCTCGTCAGCTAGATCCTGCGGAAGGCAGGTAAGGTGGGCCTTCGGCCCACAAAAGTGTTGTTGCTTGTTTCAACTTTTTGTTCATCTTCATTGCTTATCGCGAAAATAAAGAGATGTTTAGCTCTACTAAATAACAATTTCATTGCAATGCTTGTGGGTAGACAACATTTTTTCGCTAAGGTGCCCGCGCGATCGTAGTGAGCCACTGCCTGAGCGGCGCAGTGGCGGCGCGGTGAAGTAGGTACGTTTTGAAAAGGGACAGACGGAAGGACAGACTGCGTGCGGGACGACGCGCAATATATATATAGATAACGTTTTAAAAAATACACAAGCTTGGGGAGTAATGGCATACAGTACATGTACCCACATTATTTACTCAGGATACCAAAAATAAATCAAATTAACTGATCTGTTACTCTCATAGGAGAAAATAAATCAAGATTACATTTTGGATGGATGGGGAAAAAAATGCTTGTGCATACGATTGCAGTCACATCAAACTCAGATGGTTTAAAACCTGTAGAACAGGGGTTTCAGACTCGCATGCCAAATGCAGGACGCTTGTTCTAAAATAATTTATTGGCTGTCAGGCAACAATGAGTTCACCCATGGTGAATTAAAACTGTCAGAATAGCGCCAAGAAGCATTCTAAAGTTGAGATTGAAAATAAAGTTAATCGTAACTCTATATCAATGATTATATTTCACCTGATATTTTAGAAAATGAATCTTAGTTATCCCACAACCACACCAGGTTTTCGACACGCGAGGGCACCCCTGGTATCCAACCACAATCCTGGCATTCAGATCTGATTTTCCATTTCAAAATATGACATTTTGACCTTTTCACCTGATTTAAAAAATAATTTAAAAATGAATTTTAGTTATCCCTCAACCAGAACAGGCCTAGGGTACACTAGGGCACACACACTTGTATATTCGTAATATATTTCAAATATGTTATCCCAGAAAAAAATATTTAAATACTGTACATCAATGCATAGCATATTTCTGACTTTATTGGCAGAGCATCAACATTTTTTAAATGCCATACTCTGATTGAGCATCCACAGTACAAAATGTTGCTTAAGCCGAGGGAAGGTGATCATACTTTTAGCTTACAATGTGAACCTGGAAAAGTACATCCTGTAATTTTATTGAAAATGTCCACTCAGAGAGTTGTGCTGAACAGAGGTTCTTCGCTAGTCGCTCAGGAACAGTGCAGGCCAGTAGTGATGTCTCGTTCGCGATCGAACCGGCTCGCAGAGCCGGCTCTTTGAAGTGAACGACGGGAGCCGGCTCCTAATAGGGAGCTGCTCCGAATAGGACCCGACTTTTTTTCTCCCCCCCCCCCACCCTTGCCCTCCCACCCCCTTTCGGTTAAAGCCGCACGTGATTGGTCAAGATCCATGGTAGAAGAGGGAGGGGAGGGTGTCACATGCTGCTGTGAAGAGAAGGGGGAGGCGTGAGAGACACACAGCAGCACACTGTGAACAGCACGCGAACAGGTCGTGCTACAGAGAAAAAGACAACAAGGTGGAAAGGTGAGAAAATGGATAGGAAACGCAGTGAAATTTGGACTGACTTCAACTTAATTGATAGTTCAAAGGCAGTGTGTAGACTGCAAGGTTAAAATATCCAATATCAAATTTACATTTATAAATTGTATTGTGGTAATCAAATCTTACTTATGTTGTTTTACTGTAAATAGTTAAAAGCGTATAAATATACACAATCAGAGATTGGAACTTTTTGTTGACCTGGTTTTGACATGGGTCTTTGTTTTTGTACTTTGTAATTAATTTTTTGTAGCACTCCATGTTGTACTCCATGTTGAGATGTTCAGAAGAATGTAAATAAAGCCATAGAAATAAATATTTGATATACTGTATATTTTTACATTAGTAATTCATTTTACACAGATTTTACATGATTTTTGGTAGTAAATTAATTTAAGCAACAAAAAAAAACAGAGGAGCCATTTGGGAGCCGAAAGAGCCGGCTCTTTCTGGTGAGCCGAGCCAAAAGAACCGTCTCTCTAAAAAGAGCCGGAATTCCCATCACTGCAGGCCAGAATAACAGTAAGAAAACACGTTCTCTTCACATGCAATATGTCGGTTGCCTAGGTAACCCGACAGCAACGCTTTACGGCATGTCGAACTGCTGTCGTAAAGTTCAATGCACATAGTTCTTATGACAGAACCGACTTAAAAAATGAATTGGCTTTAAATTTGCTAATGTTTTGAATAGATGAATACGATGTTGGTCATTTCAAAAGAATGTAATTTAAGAGAGCTTAAAAAAGGGGGGAAAAAAGAAAAAAATACGTATTTCTATTTCCCATTTTCCTCGAATGCAGCATTACTCACGTGAACGCACTGTCACATGATGTACTGTTCTTGTTTAGCGTTAGCGGGACGCCCAAAACACGATGGCAGCATTCTTACAGTGGAGAAAGTTTGTATTTTTTGACAAAGATACAGTTCAATACCCTTTGGATAATGGCAAAAGCTTCATTCTTCCAAATGGAATATCGGCCTGCGACTCTGGACGTGGTCACATTGTTCTTGGAGATATCCTTTAAGTAGTTAGCCCGCAGCTGTTGTATGCTAGGCTATAGGCTTTATTTAAATTGCGCTTATCCTCGAAGCACAGCTGAATCGTAAAGTGGCAGGCAAAACGAAAAGCGTTCTCTTGCATGTTCCACGGTGCCTACGATTATCGATGATCAAAGCAAGCCCTACGTCATATATCGTGTCAAGTAGCTCATCATTTCTATCCGAAGACAAACTGACGAAGTGCATGATGTTTTTGAGCTTTCCATTTCTACACAAAAATGTACTGGAGCTTAAACCCCAACCTAAATTTACCCTAGCTGCTTGCTATTTTTGTCTACACAAGATGCACATTTACAGTTGTTGAACATTCAAAATGCATGCTCATTGAATGTTATGAGCCATCACTATGATTTTTTTAAAATCACTATCAGTATATTTTGGAATAATGTAGTTGTTTAGCCTCTACTGTGGCATAGTTTCACACGCACAATAAATGGTAAGTCAAATCCGTAATAAAGCACCAAACAGTAAAACCAAGAACAAATCTAAGTCATGCTGAGCCAAAGAATACAAGTGAGTTTTGAGGAGGGTTTTGAAGATGGGCAGCGAGGAGGCTTGCCCAATGTTCAGTGGGAGGTCATTCCAGAGAGAGGGTTAAGATGAGTGATATATATATATATATATATATATATATATATATATATATATTCCTTCATCTTCCGAGCCGCTTGATCCTCACTAGGGTCGCGGGGGGTGCTGGACCCTATCCCAGCTGTCTTCGGGCAGTAGGCGGGGGACACCCTGAATCGGTTGCCAGCCAATCGCAGGGCACACAGAAACACACAACCATTCACACTCACGCCTAGGGACAATTTAGAGTGTTCAATCTGCCTGCCACGCATGTTTTTGGAATGTGGGAGGAAACCGGAGCACCCGGAGAAAACCCACGCAAGCCCAGGGAGAACATGCAAAGTCCACACAGGGAGGCCGGAGCTGGAATCGAACCCGGTACCTCTGCACTGTTAAACCGACGTGCTAACCACTGGACTACCGGGCCGCCTATACATATATATCAGTCAAGATGGCGCCCGAGTAGGCAGCCGTCAGCAAGTGCTCTCATGAGCCTTGCTTTTTTTTGTTGTTCTTGTGTTTCTTTTGTCACTTTGTGTTTGTTGTTACGTCGTGTGGACTTGATGTGGACCTTTTTCAGCATTTTTTGGCCACGACATTCATCAAGGAGGAGACTCTGTGCTTGGTGGTTGCGCCTTCTCGGCAGCATGGGTATACCAGCACTGTTTTTGACTGGAGGAATGTCAGCGCCATTTGACTGTCGTTGCTGGACAGTCCCGGGGCGCTTGTGTCTTGCGCCTGTAATGGGCAGCATTTTTCACAGCCCCGCTTTGTTCAGCAGAGAGATCGGTGCTGTTGAACGGTCTGCGGCTGGATGGATGGAGGTCTTGAGGAGCCGACGATGAGAAGAAAGGAGCGTTGACGCGGAGTGCCGATGCGGATTTGGAGCTGGGAGTCGCGGCTTGGAGTTTGAAGCGGATTATGTGGGACAGGAGAAGTGAACTAATCTCTTTTCGTCAATGGACGCTACAGTTTCGTGTTTACTTTCAAAACTTTGCTTGTAGCAGACGTGTGCACATTTTTCAGCATGATGTCTCTGATCCACTGGTGAAAGGACACTTTGATCCTCTCCTCTTTCATCTATAACTGCTTCAGACAACAAAGTGTATGCAGAAAAGTGGTGAAGATTGCACGACTGTCTCTGTCCTATGTGTTGTCTTGTGTTATTTTTTGTTATTTTGACTTCAAAATGGCGCCGCGAGAGTGGCTGCCTTTCCAGCAGCTCCTATTTTTTTGTTGTTCTACTTCTTCCTTTCATAACTTTGCTGCTGTGAATCTGGAATTTCTCCATTGCGAGACTAATAAAGGTTTTCTTAATCTTTAGATATATATATATATAAAATTTTTTCAGATTCAAAAAACTTTATCCTGGCTGCTCAGGAGCAAGCCCTGAGCACCAGAGCCATTGAGGCCCAGATATACCACACCAGACAAGACCCAAGATGTAGGTTGTGCAAAGAGGCACCTGAGACGATCCAACACATAACTGCAGGGTGTAAGATGCTGACAGGGAAAGCCGACATGGAACGTCATACCTAGGTGGCTGGCATAGTCTACCGAAACATCTGTGTGGAGTATGTACTGGAAACCCCAAGGTCAAAATGGGAAACACCTCCGAAGGTGGTGGAGAATGACAGAGCGAAGTTCCTGTGGGACTTCCAGATCCAGACTGACAAGATGGTAATGGCGAACCAACCCAGATATCGTGATCATAGATAAAGGGTAAAGAAAGGAAAGCCGTTGTCGTGGATGTAGCGGTCCCAAGTGATGGAAACATCAGAAAGAAGGAACATGAAAAACACGAGAAATACCAAGGGCTCAGAGAGGAGCTGGAGAGAGCCTGGAAGGTAAAGGTGACAGTCGTGCCTGTGGTGGTCGGAGGACTTGGGGCAGTGACCCCCAAACTAGATGAGTGGTTGCAACAGATCCCGAGAACAACATCGGACATCTCAGTCCAGAAATGTGCAGTGCTGGGAACAGCAAGGATACTGCGCAGAACCCTCAAGCTTCCTGGCCTCTGGTAGAGGACCCGAGCTGAATGAGGGACGGACACCACCCGAGGGGTGATATGAAGATCTTTTTTTTATGGATATATGTCGGTGGTTCTTAACCTTGTTAGATGTACCGAACCCAATCAGTTCATATGCACATTCATCAAACCCTTCAAAACTAAAAATTTGATTTTTTTTTCTTACAAATTCAAGACAAAAAATGCATTCAGAAAAAACTGAAAAAGTAAATACAATTTCAAGACATACGTTTTTTGAACTGTGCACAAAATGAATCTCCATGTCGTTTCATGAAGTGTTCCTTTAGTTTTGCTGGTGCGAGACTAGAGTTGCTCAACTTGGCATGACAAATCATGCAGACAGGACGTTGAGTCCTATCACAGTCTGTGATGCATGTGAATCAATGTTGTACATATTCGTCCGACCACTTTCTTTTTTTGCTCAACATATAGCATGTATTCAAATATTTTTTTAAACATACGACAAACTAATACCACAATCACACGTTGACTGAGTGAACTAAATTTCCCGCTGCACCGATTGTACAAGCAATGCAATGTGATCATCTGGAGCCAGTGATGCCCATGCGGGTGGGTGTGTCTTCATCTCCATGCCAGAGGCTCCGTCAAACCCCTGAGACCGATTCACCGAACCCCAGGGTTCAATCGAACCCAGGTTAAGAACCACTGATATATGTGTGTGTGTGTGTATGTATATATATATATATATATATATATATATATATATATATAATGTGTGTGTCTGTATAGATATATGGCTTTCTCTGTCTGGCAAGACATCCCCATCTCTTCATCATCTGGTGCTCTATAAATACAGTTGATTTGATAGGTGGGTTTACTGGGCAATGTTTGGTAACACTGATAGTTGATTCTGAGCCAGGACAAATTGTGCACTGAGGTTCAGAACTGCAAGCAAATTTTATCAACAGACAGCTCTGTCGGTGGGCATGCCATTGACAAGCTAACTAGGCATTGACTGCATTTGTATAGTTTTTTTCCTTAGCACTAATACATATGGATGGCAACATCTGGCTTTTGATGCGGCTCTTGCAGCTGACGAATTTTCAAGCGTATAAATTACGCGTAACACATCTCTACCAACTGAAACAACACAGTATTCTTGTGACCGTGGGACAGGATGAACATGGAATAAACCCTCTCGTAAGTCCTGTACTGTAGTCAAATGAGGCATTTTACTCTGAATGTTTGAGGCAGTGATAGACACCTACTAACCTGTAATTGTTTCTCAGGTAAAGGTCTGGAACTTAGACAAAAGAGACAGCGGAAGTCCCCTCTGCACAAGGATTTTCCCTGCAATTCCAGGCAACAAACCAACCGAGGTTTCTTGTCTCAGTGTACACGAGAACCTCAACTACATGGCCATTGGTATGAGGCTAAGAAATGTTTTCTTCTCTCTGATGTTTAATTGTATCTGACTTTGAGTTTCCTTGGCACAGGCTAAAAAGGCATGTCATGTCTCTTGACAGGTTTCACAGATGGCAGTGTGGTTCTGACCAAAGGTGACATAACTCGAGATCGTCACAGTAAAACCCTGACTCTACATGAGGGAAACATCCCAGTCACGGGCCTTGCCTTCCGTCAAGTAGCTAAAGTCACACATCTGTATGTTGTCACGCTTGAGAAAGTCCATGTAAGTCGAAGAACTGCCACTATATATGAATATGGGTCTTTGCTGTGCTATTGTTTGTCAACTTCAACCCTTTCAGGGACAGTGGTTACTACAGTGGACAGTTTATCATGTGAATCCATTCCAGGGTGCATGAATGGGTTAAAACACTGTTTATGGCAATATTAATGTGAGAGTCATTTCTTATTCAATCACCTTCTCTTGCTTCTTTTAGTGCTACACACTGACGATCAAAGAGTATCCAAAAGTAGAGCTGGATAACCATGGGTGTGCTCTTCGCTGCTCATCACTCACGGATCCATCGCAGGATTCTCAGTTTATTGTGGCTGGTGATGAATGTGTCTATCTTTACCAGCCTGATGAACGAGGTCCCTGCTTTGCCTTTGATGGAACCAAACTTTTGGCCCGCTGGCATCGTGGATATCTTTTCTTAATCATTCGGAATACAAAGTAAGAACACCAACCGTGAATACACAGTCACCCAACAAATAAGAATACAAATGGTAAAAATGAAAGGCAAATCATTAGTGAGTGGCATGTTTTAAACTGAGCTTCCTGAAAAGATTCGACTTGTCTTCACATACTCTTTAAATTCTCAGTAACCTGTATATACAAAATGCAATATCATATGATGTTATTCTCATGATCATGTTTTTTTCACAATTATTTACACTGTTTGACAATTAAAACTCATTCACTCCCAAAGACATATTTATGTCTTTTCACACTCCACACGTTCAAGCCCAAATACGTATTTTTTTTCCCCAAATTTTCCAAGACTTAGGGTTTAAAAAGGAAAAGAAAAGAAAAATGGGGTCTAGAATTGGCTGGTACTGAATGAGTTAAGTCATTTCCTGTGCGTGTGTGTGCGTGTGTGCGTGTGTGTGTGTGTGAGAGAGAGAGAGAGAGAGACACTCACAAACACACACACACACGACAACTGGCATCTGTTCAACGTTTTTCCAGGTTTATGAAATTATATATTTATACTTTCATGAAGGAAAAATCAACGTTATTATGTTGATGCCTACACAGGACAAGGTTTGGTAGCGGTCCATCAGATAAACAGCTCTTGACTGTCTATGACTTGGACAACAAGTTCATCGCCTATAGTGCCTTATTTGATGATGTCATTGATGTGGTAGCCGAGTGGGGCTCTTTCTACGTCCTCACCAGAGATGGTAAAATGCACATTCTCCAGGAGAAGGACACACAGACCAAGTTGGAAGTAAGACTAAATACCTCGGGGTACATACTGCAAAGTGTCTTCGTAGTAATTTGATTGAATGATTGTATCAACATTCTCATTTAGTATTTGCCACACTGCTAATTTTTTACTTTCTCAACATCCTTTTCTTTATTGTTGTTGTTATAGATGTTGTTTAAGAAGAATTTATTTGTGATGGCCATAAACTTGGCTAAAAGCCAGCATCTAGACAGTGACGGATTGTCAGAGATCTTCAGACAGTATGGCGACCACCTCTACCTTAAGGGAGACCATGATGGGGCCATTCAACAGTACATTCGGTAATTAGATCACACGTCACTTAGCTGGCTTGCCCAAGAAACAGGGTATTCCCATGGACATACACCAACAACAAAATCCTTTTGGTGGAAATGCCACATTTGTGTGCCCCTGTATTTTATAACAGTGGTCCCCTTTTTTGGCCCACGAACCGGTTCGATGTCAGACAGTATTTTCAGGGATCAGCCGGATAAATACAATGGCCCGACAAAAACGACAAAATAATATGATATGACCTGCATGAAAACGGTGGTATTTTCTAAACATAATATTCAACACAAATCCTGACACGAAGAACATCCGATATGTTGTCATATATTAAATATTAAATAACTGCAGCCTTATGTTCAACCCCCTATCATATTATCATATTTTGTTTTATAAAATCTTTACTTCAGGTCCCTGAGATCAATCTGCAAGAAAATTATCCTCAAATTTTGCGAATTTCCACTTCACATTCATTCATTGATGAGCAAAATGGTTAATTTTCACTGTTTCTCTGGAAATTGAGACATTAAACATGTGTTTAATATTTCCCACAGCACGATTGGAAAACTCGAGCCATCTTATGTTATCAGGAAATTTCTTGATGCGCAAAGGATACATAACCTGACGGCTTATCTACAAGCATTGCATCGGCAGTCATTGGCCAATGCAGACCACACCACACTGCTGCTCAACTGTTATACAAAGCTCAAGGACAGTTTGAAGCTGGAAGATTTTATTAAGGTGACTCGGAGATGTGAGAAATTATGAAAAAAAGTCTTAATCTGCAGTGCCATTTTTTTGTGGTTCCATTACAAAAAGTTAATAACTTGTTTTGCATGTTTATCCTCCTTGATTTCCCAGAGCAGTGAAAGCGAGGTTCACTTTGATGTTGAGATCGCCATTAAGGTTCTTCGACAGGCCGGCTACCACAGCCACGCTGTTTTCTTGGCAGAAAAGCACATGCACCATGAGTGGTATTTAAAGATTCAACTAGAAGATCTCAAGGTAAATTACAAATAAAATGGGGGGTGGGGGGGAGTAATAGCTTGCCATTGTGATGAAATGCTTTACACGTTAAGATCTGATGACATGGGATCACTGTCACGCCAGCTAACAATGCATTGCTCGCCTGCTGACAGGGACATGCAAGAATGCGCATTTCCCTCCTGTTCTTATTTCCCTGTACTGGCTGCCTGTGCATTTTGGAAATAATTGCAGTCAGCCAAGACAAAATCTTTTGTTTGAAATACATCAGGTCGATACAGAGGTTCATTGTGCCATCTGCCATTCAATGGAAAAGTATTTTACTGTTCTGCCTGTCAATATACATCCCTGGCATCGATAGAACCCTGCTAATCAATGTGAAAAGAGACCAGGCCAGCCTGCAAATAGAGAAATCCACCTCTGATTTACAACCATTAAAATGCTTTGATGGAAAAAAAATAATCTTCAAAAAAATTCAGATTAACATTCATTAAATGTTTTTGTGGCTTGCTGGAGGACATGCAAGCCACTGACATCAAGACAAGAAAGCTCGTTACAGTGCACAGAGGGTTCCACCCCAAGTTCAGCATCCTGAGACTACACAAAGCGGAGAGGCGGTGTGTGGACTAGTGAGCATCATTAGTGCAACATCTAAGAGGAAACGACAGCCCTCCAAATGGACATCAAGATGTGTGGGCATGTATGTGATGTATTTTCACAAAATCTGGCATAATGTCACGGAGATTAAAATTATAGACAAAAATAGTTTGGTCAAAAAAAAATATTTTGACATTTTTCCCCAAAATACCTTCCTTAAGGTCTTAATTTTCATTTCCAAGCAGCCCAAAGGTTTATTAAAAATAAGTGATTCGTAGACATGTATGTTTTATATTTACATATGCATATACAGTACCTGCATATATACAGAAATATAATATATGAATAAACACATACACAAATACATTGTCAACTGAGCACCAGAGGTTCTTGTTTGGTGCAATTTTTGTTCCCGATCCATCACCTCTAGATATCAATGCCTTACTAAGCTTTTGTTTTGTTTTCCCTTGGAAGGGAAGCAATCATTGTGGCGAGTGACTTGACTTTGAATTGAGGCTGGCCTGTCTTGAGCTGCACTATGCTTCTTTGCACCACTGTTTATATATATATATATATATATATATATAATTAGAGCTGTCAAACGATTAAAATATTTAATCAAAAATTCAACTGTCATAATTAACTCAAATGGACTAAAAAATTAATCGTGATTACTCACACCTTTTTATTGTTTCTGAATTTCCTTTTAATTTTTTTGTCCTATTTTTCCCCCATTTTAATGCTCTCATCATCATGGAATCATGAATCCGTTTTCTATGTGCCAAATGCAAATAATTACTGTAATAACAATTTCGATTTTCAATTTTACATGAACATTTTTTTCTTGGAGCAGTTATTCACACATAATCTCACACAATATTACTGTCCATCAACAACAGTGAAAACAATATTTTGTCACACAACAGCTGCTTTAACAGCTTTTTTATAAAAATCAAAACAGAGCAATATAACACAAAAAAGTGAACAGTAAAGTGCACATCTAAGGTAAACTAGTACTCAGCCTATAGTATATTTAAACCATGGTTTCATACTTCGTTTTTCTCAAGTTTACTTTGAACACAGCAGTCTGTTTCTGTATGTTTGTTGTAGAATAACGAGACACCAGACACCAGTGTTCATTATGTGCCGCTGTATTCAAAACTGCCCGCAGTACAAAAAAGTGCACACACTTCCCCCGTGCTGCTGGGGCAAACCATTCTGAAAGGGGCGGGGGGGTCACTCCCCCTAACACATTCAGGCTATGTTGATTGTGTTGGTCCTTCTTGTGCGGAAGTCTCGCTACAGTTTTTGTGTAGACCTCATTTCGAATGACTACACTTGGTTCGATGACAACACTGGAGACGTTTTATTTTCGCTAGGCCGCTACCACTGTCAGACAAACAGAGACGCTCCACCCGCTCTATTTATATGGACGCAGAACACTGTAACCTTCCACACAAAATAGTTCCAAACAAGTAACACTCGTGTCAGTGGCATACATCGTATACCTGTATGATACAGAGAGAGACAGAAGAACAGATAACGTTGGTCTTGTCAGTGGAGCAATCGGGCAACTTTTTAAAAGGAAACTTTCCATTCATAAATCATATCCGTTTTCGGTGTCGGTGCTGCCGTGGCTGGCAAAACAGACATGGGCGTGGACTTCTGCAGCGCGCTTGTTGTTTTTTTCTGGTGTATTTATTGAGCAACGTAACATCCGCTTGTGACGTGTGCCGCGTTAATCTCGCGAGAAAAAAATTAATCCCATTAAAATTCATTTAAATTAATGCCAATAAAAACGCGCTAAACTGAAAGCTCTAATATATATATACTAGCTGGTTCGCCGCCCTCCGGGCGGCTCATCAGCTAGTTCCTACGGAAGGCTGGTAAGGTGGGCCTTCGGCCCACAAAAGTGTTGTTGCTTGGTTCAACTTTTTGTTCATCTTCATTGCTTATCGCGGAAATAAAGAGATGTTTAGCTCGACTAAATAACTAACAATTTTATTGCAATGCTTGTGGGTAGACATTTTTTCGCTAAGATGCCCGCGCGATCGTAGTGAGCCACTGCCTGAGCGGCGCAGCGGCGCGGTGAAGTAGGTACATTTTGAAAAGGGACAGACGGAAGGACAGACCGCGTGCGGGACGACGCGCAATATATATATAGAATATGTGTATGTATGTATATGTGTATGTATGTATATATATAAAAAAAATCCTCATCTCACCCCTCGGGTGGTGTCCGTCGTTCATTCAGCTCGGGTCCTCTACCAGAGGCCAGGAAGCTTGAGGGTTCTGCGCAGTATCCTTGCTGTTCCCAGCACTGCACATTTCTGGACTGAGATGTCCGGTGTTGTTCCCGGGATCTGTTGCAACCACTCATCTAGTTTGGGGGTCACTGCCCCGAGTGCTCCGACCACCACAGGCACGACTGTCACCTTTACTTCCAGGCTCTCTCCAGCTCCTCTCTGAGCCCTTGGTATTTCTCGAGTTTCTCATGTTCCTTCTTCCTGATGTTTCCATCACTTGGGACCGCTACATCCACTACAACGGCTTTCCTCTACCCTTTATCTATGATCACGATATCTGGTTGGTTCGCCATTACCATCTTGTCAGTCTGGATCTGGAAGTCCCACAGGATCTTCGCTCTGTCATTCTCCACCACCTTCGGAGGTGTTTCCCATTTTGACCTTGGGGTTTCCAGTCCATACTCCGCACAGATGTTTCGGTAGACTATGCCAGCCACCTGGTTATGGCGTTCCATGTAGGCTTTCCCGGCCAGCATCTTACACCCTGCAGTTATGTGTTAGAGCGTCTCAGGTGCCTCTTTGCACAACCTACACCTTGGGTCTTGGCTGGTGTGGTATATCTGGGCTTCGATGGCTCTGGTGCTCAAGGCCTGCTCCTGAGCAGCCAGGATGAGTGCCTCTGTGCTGTCCTTCAGGCCAGCCCTCTCTAGCCATTGATAGGACTTCTTGAGATCAGCCACTTCAGTTATGGTCCGGTGGTACATCCCGTGTAGGGGCTTGTCCTCCCATGATGGTCCCTCTTCCAGCGCCTCATCTTCTGTTCCCCATTGTCTGAGACATTCTATGAGTACGTCATCCGTTGGAGCCTTCTCCTTGATGGAGCTTGGATGTTTCATCCTGAACAGTGGCTCTCACACTCACTAGTCTCCGGCCTCCTTCCTTTCGGCTTGCGTACAGTCTTAGGGTGCTGGATTTGGGATGGAACCCTCCATGTATGGTTAGGAGCTTTCGGGTCTTAACGTCCGTGGTCTGAATCTCTTCCTTTGGCCACCTTATTATTCCTGCAGGGTATCTGTTCACTGGCAGGGCATAGCTGTTTATTGCCCGGGTCTTATTCTTGCCATTGAGCTGGCTTTTTAGGACTTGCCTCACTCGCTGAAGGTATTTGGCCGTAGCCGCTTTCCTTGTTGCCAGTTCGAGGTTGCCATTGGCTTGTGGTATACCGAGGTACTTGTAGCTGTCCTCAATGTCTGCTATTGTTCCTTTAGGGAGTGAGACCCCTTCAGTGCGGACTACCTTTCCTCTCTTAGTCACCATCCGACTACATTTCTCAAGCCCGAATGACATCCCGATGTCGCTGCTGTAGATCCTGGTTGTGTGGATCAGGGAATCTATGTCCCTTTCGCTCTTAGCATACAGCTTTATGTCATCCATGTAGAGGAGGTGACTGATTGTAGCTCCATTTCTGAGGCGGTATCCATAGCCTGACTTGGTGATTACTTGGCTTAGGGGGTTCAGTCCTATGCAGAACAGCAGTGGGGAGAGTGCATCACCTTGGTATATGCCACATTTGATGGACACTTGGGTAAGTGGCTTGCCATTGGCTTCAAGTGTGGTTTTCCACATCCTCATCGAGTTCCCAATGAAGGCTCTTAGGGTCCTGTTCACCTTATACAACTCCAAGCATTCAGTGATCCATGTATGTGGCATCGAGTCATAGGCTTTCTTGTAATCAATCCAAGCTTTGCACAGGTTGGTACGTCGGGAGCTGCAGTCTTGTGCGACTGTTCTGTCAACCAGGAGCTGATATTTGGCTCCTCTGGTATCTCTACCAATGCCCTTCCGTGCTTCGTCCATGTATTGATCCATGTGTCCACTTATCTTAGCCGCAGTGATGCCTGACATGAGCTTCCATGTTGTGGAGAGACAGGTTATTGGCCGATAGTTGGATGGGGCTGCACCCTTCGAGGGATCCTTCATGATCAGGATCGTTCGCCCTTCGGTGAGCCATTGTGGGTGAGTCCCATCCCTCAGCAGCTGGTTCATTTGTACTGCTAGGCGCTCATGGAGTGCTGTGAGTTTCTTTAGCCAGTAGGTGTGGACCATGTCCGGGCATGGTGCTGTCCAGTTCTTCATATCTGAGACTCTTTCCTGTATGTCTGCCACTGTTATGGTAACTGGGTTCTGTTTAGGGAGGTTGCTGTGCTCCTCTCTCAGGGTCACCAGCCATTGTGCACTGCTGTTCTGTGCAACCTCATTCTCCCATATGCCTTTCCAGTACCTTTCAATTTCCAGTCTTGGTGGGTCAGCCCTGTTGTTAGGACCCTGCCACTGAGCGTACACTTTCGCAGGTTGTGTTGCGAACAGCCTGTTTATTCGTCTGGCCTCATTCTCTTTCGTGTACCGCTTTAGGCGACTGGACAAGGCTTGGAGCCTTTGTTTGGCAGTTTCGAGTGCTTCAGGTATGGTCATCTGGATGTACCTCTCGGGTATCGGCCTTTTCATCACACCTCTCTGGGCCTCCGTCAATTGACTCACATCTTTCCGGGCCGCCTTGATCTTGGCCTCCAACCGTCTTTTCCATGGTGGGTAACGTATCTCATGGCTTCCATGGTTGCTCTTATAGCCCCGAGTCTCCAGGATCACTGATGCTGAAGCGTATATCAGCTCATTGGTTTCTGTGATCGTTACGGTAGGGATCGCCCTCAGTGCTGCATTCACACTTTCTATGAGACTTTCAGATGGTACTTCACATAGCCGTTGTAATTGGTTTCTAGGTTGCCCAGCATTTCATTCTCGCCACGATCTTAGCTTTCAGGTCAGTTGCTGCCTCGCTCAGCATTTCTTTCATTGGGGCTGGCCACCCAATCTCATCATCTGCATTCATTGGGACTTGCCTCCCAATCTCTGGTATGACCTCCTCCTCTGATCTGGCAGCCTGGGGCCCTTCACCGTGGAACCTGCGTTGTACTTCATCAATCTCAAGTTGTGACAGCAGTTTCCGTTTGTGAATGCTGGAACACAGAGCTACTAGTTGTTTTGTGGTCAACCGTGACTGTGGGTTTCGAAGTTACCATTTAGCCCACATTCTCTGCATTTAACCCATCTGACAAGGGTTGCTTGAGTAGTAGCATTCCAACAGAGCCATGTTATCGCATCTCGCCCATCTCCGCTTTGTTCCAGTAGTCCATTTTTCATCAAGGTGCTCTGGTTCCCCAACACCTGATGCAGACCTTGTTTGGCCGGGCGACGTCTGAGCCGGCATGTCATTTGTTTTATTGTCTCTCATCATTGTATGAGGTAGGCATTAGCGTGAAGGATCTTGCCCAAGGACCCACACTAGATGGTGTTATGTGCTCATTTTTGCCCCAAGCGGGAGATTCGAACCACCGTCTCCCGTACGCCAAACCGATGCCTTGCCAACTGAGCTATCCAGCCGCTATATATATAATATATATATATATATATATATATATATACATGTATATAATCACATCTGCATTCAGATGATATAATTGGAAAATGACAGAGCGAAGATCCTGTGGGACTTCCAGATCCAGACTGACAAGATGGTAATGGCGAACTAACCAGATATCGTGATTATAGATAAAGGGCAGAGGAAAGCCGTTGTAGTGGATGTAGCGGTCCCAAGTGATGGAAACATCAGGAAGAAGGAACATGAGAAACTCGAGAAATACCAAGGGCTCAGAGAGGAGCTGGAGAGAGCCTGGAAGGTAAAGGTGACAGTCGTGCCTGTGGTGGTCGGAGCACTCGGGGCAGTGACCCCCAAACTAGATGAGTGGTTGCAACAGATCCCGGGAACAACATCCGACATCTCAGTCCAGAAATGTGCAGTGCTGGGAACAGCAAGGATACTGCGCAGAACCCTTAAGCTTCCTGCCTCTGATAGAGGACCCGAGCTGAATGAGGGACGGACACCACCCGAGTGGTGAGATGAGGATTTTTTTTATATATATATATACGTGTGCGTGCGTGCGTGCGTGCGTGCGAGAGAGAGAGAGAGAGAGAGAATTGGTTACTTACCATATTGTTTTCTTCCAAAACCCAGAACTATGAGGAAGGGTTACGCTACATTGGACGGCTACCTTTTGATCAAGCTGAAAGCAACATGAAGCGTTATGGCAAGACATTAATGCATCATATTCCTGAAGGTACAACACTGCTTTTAAAGGGCTTATGCACCAACTACCATCCAAGTGGGGACACTGCTGAAATTGACAGCCACTTGGAAAGGAACCCCTTCAACAAGGTTGGTGGGCTGTGCCCGTGTTTTTCAAATCATTGGGGAATTAAGGGCACAAAATTTCAAGTGAAGTGACATTTATTTCCACAGCCCTTCATTACAAACAGCCTCAAAGGGCTTCACATGCCCACAGTTGACACATATTAACGACATCACCGACCTTAACCCCCAGAAAGGCAAGGACAAACTCGAAAAACCCCATCTGGGGGAAAAGTGAGAAACCTTGAGAAAGGGCCGCAGATGGGAGAATCCCCTTCCAGGATGACCAGGATGCAATGGATGCCGAGTGGGCAACATTGGACACAATATTGTACTGTATTAATGTTAATTAGAATTATATAAAAAGTCTATTTAACAAGATGAAAACACTGCAGCCTTTGGAGAGGTGGGTCCCCATCTGAAACTGGCCCAGTTGGTCAATGAAGAAATCTTAATAGCAGCGCCTCCAAGTGGTCGACCAGCTTTTGTCCAGCTCAGTCCATGCCCACACCAATGTAATATGTCCTTCCTCACTTGTCGTTCGGAAAACAAAGATGGACATTTGTGTTTTTCACAGGACAGGCACATTATAATAGCTCACTTAACCTCAAAATCAATGTATGTCAAAATGCCATGACAGCTGATGCGTGCAGCCATACTTGCCTGCAAGAAGCAGAGCCGTGACGTCAAAAAGTTAAAAGCCATCTTGCCCAACGCAATATTTTCTCGGACAGATTCGAAAGAGTCTGTCAATCAGTCAATGTCCATCAAGCCATCAGTGATGATGCCTGTTTTGCTGGCTCCGTGTCAGAAAATGCCAGTGCAGCAGCACATACTAGCTAATTAGCCGCCGCATTTATGTGATGCACTTTAGTTTATATCCATTCTGTTGAAATGAATAAATAGATAGATATCCAAGTCTGGATGCCATGCACGCCACCATCTTACCAGCCGGGTGGGTCTCGGGATGTCTCGCTGTCCGACAAGGAAGCGGGTGGTGCTGATGTGGACTTTTCTTTTGCTTTAAGTTTGACTACTAATTAGGGTCACTTAGCAAGAAAAAAAATCGTAAGAAATGACAGATACACATTGATCGACAAGTAATCTGGTGTTTCATTCAATTTCAACTGGTGCGGGCAAGGGGACGAACCAGTCATCGACTTGACGTCACATTAATTTCTAACATGCCGCCCTGCATTAAAATTACAGTATTTTCCACACGAAAAGGCGCACTGGATTATGAAGCGCACCTTCAATGAATGGGCTATTTTTAAACTTTTTTCATATATTGGACGCACTGGATTAGAAAACGCAATCGACAAATGCACCCACTAGATGGAGCTACACTCCTTCCGTTCGACTCGAGAGGCGTTCATGACTGCCACCGAAAATCAAATTAATGATTACTTCAATGAAACTACGAAATTTGAAAATAATGCATCAAAACAGAAAATCAAGCAAGGAAATCACAAAATAAATTCTATAGCCCCCCCTGGCATGTCATTGAGCATAGCTCCAACAGAACGATCAGATGTCATTAAACTGTTTTGATGTATTATTTTCAATTTTCGTAGTTCCATGAAGGAATCATTAATTTACGTTTTTCTGAGGCTGTCATGAACGCCTCTCGAGCCGAACAGAAGAAGAGAAGGCACTGAGACAGACAAAGACGGGCCTATATTTGTTGAGACTGTGAAAACCATAAATAAAGTGTGCGTTTTAAATAAAACAACACAACAGCTCTCCTTTTTTCGGCACTGCAACAAAAACGTATTTAATAAAGCAGCAACACAGTTCACTGAACCAACAGCAAGTTACAACATTGTAAGCATGTTTCCAGCAAGGAGCCATTTTGGGGTCTGCATATTACCGTAATGACAATACACAAAGCGCACCGGATTTTACGGCACGCTGTGAGCTTTTAAGAAAATGGAAGACTTTTCGGTGCACCGAAAGCAATTCGAATTATTAATAGAATATATGGAACCTACAAATCCACTATTTATCAAATTAAATACGATGAAATTTTATGACCTGGTTGACTTTAAAATTGCCCAATTAATGTACAAAGCACACAATAAACTGCTCTGCCAAAACATTCAGAAGTGTTTCGAAATTCGAGAAAGCAGCTATGATTTAAGAGGTACCAACTTATTCAAAAAAATTCCTAAAACTCAAAACAAGAACAAACATCAAGCAAAGAAGTGTATCTATCAAAGGTGTTAATCTGTGGAATAATTTCGAAACAGACCTGAAAATGAGTAAATTGCTGAGTTCATAAACAAATTCAAAAAAATAGTACAAACAACCTATATCAATCAGTTAAAATGATAAATCCTAAACATTAAATATGATAAATCAGAACTAAGTTGATAAATAGAGAAAGGTATTGAAATATCCATTATGAATACAAGCGAAAATTGACACAAGAGTGCCAGGGTGTGGATGTAAATAATCCCGATACAAACCAAAAGTTGTAAAAATATCACAGTTAAGGGTGAAGTATGAGCCTTAATGGAGACTTCTTTCTTCTTACTTTTTTTTCTTTGTTGATTGATATAAAAATGATTTATTAGATATAAACACATAACGGGTTAGGACTAGTTTTTTACTTCTTCCTACTCCCTTGAACATAATAACTGTGTTGAATGAAGACTGATTTCTTTCTTTTTACTATTTTATCTACCTTATTTTCTGTCAAATTATTACTGCATATGTTTTATGTTCAATAAACCAACCAATGAACAATAATAAATTAACACCTTATAGTGCGAAAATACGGTAACCAGGGGTATCATTTTTGCCAATACAAGACTAGAAATGGGAAGATCAGATATGCATCAAACGTGACAATTTTGCTCCATTTCCCGTCAGTATCTCAAAATGGGTTGCCAGAATTACATTTTAAGAATGCAAAAACATCTCAAATAAATTCCGCTGAGATTGTTTGGGTGCAGCATGTATGTTTTGAATCTTTAGTCATTCATATGATTTACTCGACCGATGGCATGTGGGGACTGGTTAGCATGTCCGACTCATTGTGCAGAGGTCACAGATTCAAATCTAGCCATGTCGAGTTTGTATGTTCTCCCCGTGCCTGCGTGGGTATTCTCCGGGTACTGCGGTTTCCTTCCACATTTCAAAAACACATGCATGGTAGTTTAATTGGACACACTATATTGTTCCGAGGTGTGAATGTGAATGGTTGTTTTTCTATGTGTGCACTGCGATTGACTGGAAACCAGTTTTGAGTGTATGTACCCCGCATGTAGACAGTTGGGATAGGCTCCAGCACGCCCGCTACCTTGATGAGAATAAGCAGGTTAGAAAATGGATAAAGGATCTAACACACATTTTGGTGCCATGGATTTTAGTAAATTTTGATGTCGCTGAATCCGAAAATGTGATATATTTATTTTTTGGCCTCTAGTTTTTGAGATTCCATATTTTCGAACAAAAGTTTAAAAAAATGCAAAAATTTTGACATTGATATTCTCTTTCTGATACCACTTTGAGACTGTCTTTTCAAGCATTTTCATGCTGTATTCTTGATGCTATAATTTTGATCAAGGCGGCAAGCGTCCACAAAATCTTGTAAAGAGTGATTTGGGGGAGGCGTATTATAATTGGGTGCGTTATTCATGGGATGTTCAAAATTATTATTACTCTTTTTCCTTTATTATTGTGTGTATATATATATATATATATATATATATATATATATAATTTTCATACATTTTTTCCCACCAGAGGTACACCGACAATTTTACCTACTTTTGTCTATTGGTTTCAGGCCAACTCTGAAGAATTCATTCCAGTTTTTGCTAACAACCCGCGGGAGCTCAAAGCCTACCTCGAGCACATGATTGAAGTGGATCCCAATTCGTCTCAAGGTGTTTATGACACATTGCTGGAGCTCCGACTGCAAGACTGGGCACACGAAGAGGACCCTGAGGTCAGAGCAACACAACAATTTATGTTTGGTGCTTTCTACCGTCTTTATTACTGATTTGTCTTACTGTTTATTGTGCATGTTATATTAATCCATGTACAGCACTTTGTATGCAGCGATGGCTGTTTGAAAGTGCTTTATAAATACAGTTGACTTGACTTAACGTATGAATCATTTGTTTTATGTATCCTGTTGATGCAGTATGTATAGTACTCATGTACTGTATTTGGTGCAGTTTTTTTTTTTTTTTTTTTTTTGGTGGAGCGATGTGTTTTATTGATTTGAAAAATACAGATATTTTCTATTGGAATACATTTCATAATTCTTGATTTTATGTATATATAATATATATGTATATATATATATATATATATATATATTTTTTTTTTTTAATGTTAACTGTTTGCAGAGAAAAAAGATCTTGCAGGATGAAGCGTTGTCACTCCTGAGGAGTGACAATACTGTGTTTGATAAAGCCCTGGTCCTCTGTCAGATGCACAATTTTAAAGAGGGTGTTCTTTACCTGTATGAGAAGGGCAAACTGTAAGTACCCGTCTACACAATACTGTACATACATGCAAATCATGTTGCAGAACAGATTTTGTTGCCTTCACTCCAAGTTCATATCTGACACTCCTTCGAGTTTACAGTGCACCAAACTCGACAATGACACGTGCGAGTATGCAGAGCTTGGGAAACCATTTTCTTTGTGGAGAGTAAATGAGACATGACTTGCCTTTGTCTCATCATTTCATCATTTTCCACATCTCCCATGGTTCACGCGTGGCCTTAAAAAAATCTTACAAGCATTGAATTCATATATGTGGAAATTACCCCTTACTTAAATTTTGATATCTGGGTCTTAGAATTTGTGCTGAATGTAACTTGTCTGTGTCCACATTTTCTCAAAAAGTGTCCTTTATTTTAATTCAACAGCATAGCTGAAATGTGGAGTGAATCGTTGAAAACGCAAAAAACAGCCCCTGGTCGAAATCTGTGGTCAAACTGCATTGAAAGTTCACTGAAAAGCATGCGCTACAACACGACTACACATACGCCCTTTGGTGCAGATGTTTTTCACTTTGCCTGTTGTCTGCTCTGTGCTGATGTTCGAGCTGCATTCTTCCATCCTGCACATTGGAGAAATACATTAACACAAATACACAGATTTTATTTCTTTATCGCCGATATGGCTGTATAATAGGTTTAATATGTCTTTTGAAAATAATCTTAAATACTCTAGGTCTTAACTTGAAGAAACATGTAGGAACCCTGATCTCCACATTTTTACCCCACAGGTACCAACAGATCATGCACTACCACATGCAGAATGAGGTCTATAATAAAGTGGTTGAAGCTTGTAAACGTTACGGTGACCAGGAAGGTTGCCTGTGGGAACAAGCCCTGGGCTACTTTGCCAGAAAAGAAGAAGACTGCAAGGCCTACATCAGTGAGGTTTTGGGTCACATTGACCAAAATAATCTGATGCCTCCTTTACTTGGTATGTTCTACATGTCATTCTCCCCCCAGTTTAAAAATAAATAAATAGTGAGCTTGATCGCTGTGTGATTGCAGTAGTGCAAACGCTGGCACACAACTCGACAGCAACCTTGTCCGTTATCAAAGACTACCTGATCAACAAGTTGCAGAGGGAGAACCAACAGATTGAGGATGATGAATGTAAAATACGCCAATATCGGGAAGAAACTGCTCATCTACGCTCTGAGATTCAGGAGCTCAAGACAAGGTGGGTTAATAGGAGTTTGTTGTACCTTTAGTTTTTGCTGCACCGCACCATGGTAATACGAAGATGGTCCACAATCAGTCCCATGACACTGCTCGAATGTTGATTAGGTGGGTTTTCAAAACAATATTTCTTCTTAAAAATCAATGATACTGGTGTCTCATTTACATTATTTTTAACTCATTGAATACCACCCCTTTTTCACTGCAGCAACCCCCTCAATCCCTCACATTTTACTGAATTTAGACTGATTTGCAAAGCCCACAGAATTTATGTTCTATGGCTATATATACATACAACCTGTCAAAAGAAAGGCGAGACTCTCTTCTTTCAGCAGAACAAAAAGTTTGTTTCTATCTTTCTCCGTTCATTGGCAATCAGCATTAGAAAACTGCTAGGTTTTATGGAAAAGGCAGATTTTCTGCAGAAATCCAGGGAAAATGATCTTTTTGTAAAAGCATGCATTTCAAGCATCATTTCAAGTTTTACACTATTTTTTGCTGTTGTGACAGCTCAAATACCTCAATAATGTGTTCCTCCTACAAAAGAACTTTACAAATAATGTTTTTTGTAGCAAAATAATTTATTTATACACAACAAAACTATTGAACTATGAACAAAAGTGCAGCTGTGGAGAAGATGGTTTTTGGCTTCCATCCAGTTTGTCACCACATCGATTCATCCCACCACTTCCAGATGCACGACCTATAAATTATAGAAACATAAAAAGTTGCAAATATACAGTATCTTGCTGCAGAGTGAGGTACAATAATTTTATTTACCTTTCTCTCCACCACCAAAGCGAGGAGTCATCTTTTGGCTTCTGGTTGGACAATCTGTAATTTCTAGAAGTATGTACAATTACCACACTTTTATTTTTCTATTTTTTTATTGTTGCTTTCCACTTACATTTCAACATCTCTCACACACACACACAGACATACATGCTCGCACACTGCTATTTACACCATTCATTGCTCAGCATCCAATTTGACATGAAATGGAATATGAATTTAACACTAGTGGTTTGAGCAGAGCTGAGCGGACCAAATGTGTCCTGTTTTATTTATTTATTTATTTTTGCGGCCTATGGCGACATGCCAGTCAGCACATTTACGGCGCATATTTTCATCCATCCTCTCCGTGAGCCGTCACCTTACCGTGGTGGAGGGGTTTGTGTGTCCCGATGATCCTAGGAGCTAAGTTGTCTGGGGCTTTATGCCCCTGGCAGGGTCACCCATGGCAAACAGGTCCTAGGTGAGGGACCAGACAAAGCACGGCTCACAAAGCCCCTTAATGACAAATAAAATCGATGGTATCCAGTTTCCCTTGCCCGGACGCGGGTCACCGGGGCCCCCCTCTGGAGCCAGGCCTGGAGGTGGGGCTCGTTGGCGAGCGCCTGGTGGCCGGGCCTACACCCATGGGGCCCGGCCGGGCTCAGCCCGAAGAGGCAACGTGGGTCCCCCTTCTCATGGTCTCACCACCCGTGGGAGGGGTCAAAGGGGTCGGGTGCAATGCGAGCTGGGCGGCAGCCAAAGGCGGGGACCCTGGCGGTCCGATCCTCGGCTGCAGAAGCTAGCTCTTGGGACATGGAATGTCACCTCTCTGGCAGGGAAGGAGCCCGAACTGGTGTGTGAGGCAGAGAAGTTCCGACTGGATATAGTCGGACTTGCCTCCACACACAGCCTAGGTTCTGGTACCAGTCCTCTCGAGAGGGGTTGGACTCTCTTTCACTCTGGAGTTGCTCACGGTGAGAGGCGCAGAGCAGGTGTGGGCATACTTATTGCCCCCCGGCTCAGTGCCTGTACATTGGGGTTCACACCGGTGGACGAGAGGGTTGCATCCCTCCGCCTGCGGGTGGGGGGACGGGTCCTGACTGTTGTTTGTGCATATGCACCAAACAGCAGCTCAGCATACCCACCCTTTTTGGAGTCCTTGGAGGGTGTGCTGGAGAGTACTCCTGCTGGGGACTCCCTTGTTCTACTGGGGGACTTCAATGCTCACGTGGGCAATGACAGTGAGACCTGGAGGGGCGTGAATGGGAGGAACGGCCCCCCCGATCAGAACTCGAGTGGTGTTTTGTTATTGGACTTCTGTGCTCGTCACGGACTGTCCATAACGAACACCTTGTTCAAACATAAGGGTGTCCACATGTGCACTTGGCACCAGGACACCCTAGGCCGTAGTTCGATGATCGACCTTGTGCTCGTGTCATCGGATTTGCGGCCGCATGTTCTGGACACTCGGGTGAAGAGAGGGGCGGAGCTGTCAACTGATCACCACCTGGTGGTGAGTAGGCTCCGATGGTGGGGGAAGATGCCGGTCCGTCCTGGCAGACCCAAACGTATTGTGAGGGTTTGTTGGGAGCGTCTGGCGGAATCCCCTGTCAGAAGGAGTTTCAACTCCCACCTCCGACAGAGCTTTTCCCATGTTCCGGGGGAGACGGGGGACATTGAGTCCGAGTGGACCATGTTCCGTGCCTCTATTGTTGAGGCGGCCAATCTGAGTTGTGGCCGTAAGGTGGTCGGTGCCTGTCGTGGCGGCAACCCTCGTACTCGCTGGTGGACACCAGCAGTAAGGGATGCCGTCAAGCTGAAGAAGGAGTCCTATCGAGCCTTTATGGCCTGTGGGACCCCAGAGGCAGCTGACGGGTATCGACTGGCCAAGCGGACCGCGGCTTCAGTGGTCGCCGAGGCAAAAACCCGAGCATGGGAAGAGTTCGGTGAGGCCATGGAAGCCGACTTCCGGACGGCTTCGAGGAAATTCTGGTCCACCATCCGACGTCTCAGGAGGGGGAAGCAGTGCACCACGAACACTGTGTACAGTGGGGATGGGGCGCTGCTGACTTCGACTCGGGACGTTGTGAACCGGTGGGCAGAGTACTTCGAAGACCTCCTCAACTCCACCAACATGCCTTCCTTGGAGGAAGCAGAGCCTGGGGACTCTGAGGTGGGCTCTCCTATCTCTGTGGTTGAAGTCACCGATGTGGTTAAAAAGCTCCTCGGTGGCAAGGCCCCAGGGGTGGATGAGATCCGCCCGGAGTTCCTCAAGGTTCTGGATGTTGTGGGGCTGTCCTGGTTGACACGCCTCTGCAACATCGCATGGTCAACGGGGAGAGTGCCTCTGGATTGGCAGACCGGGGTGGTAGTCCCTCTTTTTAAAAAGGGGGACCGGAGGGTGTGTTCCAACTACAGAGGGATCACACTCCTCAGCCTCCCTGGTAAGGTCTATTCAGGGGTGCTGGAGAGGAGGGTCAGTCAGGAAGTCGAGCCTCAGATTGAGGAGGAGCAGTGTGGTTTTCGTCCCGGCCGTGGAACAGTGGACCAGCTCTACACCCTTAGCAGGGTTCTCGAGGGTATGTGGGAATTCGCCCAACCAGTCTACATGTGTTTTGTGGACTTGGAGAAGGCGTTTGACCGTGTCCCTCGGGGAGTTCTGTGGGGGGTGCTTCGTGGGTATGGAGTACCGAACTCCCTGATACGGGCTGTTCGGTCACTATACCACCGATGTCAGAGTTTGGTCCGCATTGCCGGCAGTAAGTCGGAATCGTTTCCAGTGAGGGTAGGACTCCGCCAAGGCTGCCCTTTGTCACCGATTCTGTTCATAACCTTCATGGACAGAATCTCTAGGCGCAGCCGAAGCGTTGAGGGGGTCCGTTTTGTTGGCCTCAGTATTGCATCCCTGCTTTTTGCAGATGATGTGGTGCTGTTGGCTCCTTCAAACAGGGCTCTCCAACTCTCACTGGAGCGTTTCGCAGCCGAGTGTGAAGCGGTTGGGATGAAAATCAGCACCTCCAAATCTGAAACAATGGTCCTCAGTCGGAAAAGGGTGGAGTGCCCCCTCCAGGTCGGGGGGGAGATCTTGCCCCAAGTGGAGGAGTTTAAGTATCTTGGGGTCTTGTTCACGAGTGAGGGCAGGAGGGAGCGAGAGATCAACAGGCGGATCGGTGCAGCGTCTGCTGTGATGCGGACGTTGTATCGGTCTGTCGTGGTGAAGAAGGAGCTGAGCCAAAGGGCGAAGCTCTCAATTTACCGGTCGATCTACGTTCCAACCCTCATCTATGGTCACGAGCTATGGGTCGTGACCGAAAGAACGAGATCCCGGATACAAGCGGCCGAAATGAGTTTTCTCCGCAGGGTGTCCGGGCTCTCCCTTAGAGATAAGGTGAGGAGCTCGGTCATCCGGGAGGGGCTCCGAGTCGAGCCGCTTCTCCTCCTCATCGAGAGGAGCCAGATGAGGTGGCTTGGGCATCTGATTCGGATGCCTCCTGAACGCCTCCCTGGTGAGGTGTTCCGGGCATGTCCCACCGGGAGGAGACAAAGGGGAAGACCCAGGACACGCTGGAGAGACTATGTCACCCAGCTGGCCTGGGAACGCCTCGGGATCCCCCGGGGAGAGCTGGAAGAAGTAGCTAGGGAGAGGGAAGTCTGGGCTTCCCTGCTAAAGCTGTTGCCCCCGCGACCCGGCCCCGGATAAGCGGTAGAAGATGGATGGATGGATGGATGGATGGATTTTCATCCATATCTACGAGACGCATCAACCGTACATAAATGATTAGTGTTACTGGCAACTTTATAGTATAGCGGGGAATGTAGCGGTACATAAAAGTGACTGATGAGGCATAAGAAGTGATGACGTTTTGAATGGGAACTTACAAGCTAGTCAGCATTTACCTCCTCGTTCCAGCGGCTCTGGCGAGGACTCTCAGCTGCTTTCCGTTATGTCCGAAGGCACGTATTCGTCCGACATATCGGGATCCAAATCGCTCTCCAATTCATCGTTTTCGCCGTTGTCATTACGAGACGATTCCAACGAATCGCTGACGTGTGCCCGGCGTCGGCCATGCGAAGCAATGCAGCCTCTTTACCGTCATCGCAGTCGCCGGGGAGACGATTTGTGGGCGATGTGGGGCATCGGGAGGCACAAAATACTCTGCCAAGCGATGATCGCTGACGTGGAGAAAGTTCATCTTCATCAGATGAACTCGAAACTCGGCGTGAGCTATGCGGGCTGCGTGTAGCACGCCATGTTTGTGCAGGCCGACGTTAGTTTGACGGATGCCGCTTTCGATTAGTGACCGAAGCGTCATTTTCTCTTCCATACAAACACCATCTCCTTTGTTGTTTTGTTTCGAGTACGCTTTTATACCGAAAAAAAAATTAGTTATTTCCTTTTCTCCATCGTTGCTAGTTGCTAATGTTCCAATCCACTATCCACATACGCTCCTCCTTCACTGTACGCCCTTTCTACTACTTCTGCGGCATGATCCTGGTTGATTTTTGCACCACTGCCACCCGATGGCCATTTTTTTGCTATTTAACATTGCCGGCAAGCCTAATCCTGTGGTGAGAAGTTGCATCAGACTCTCTTGCACCCTTCCTCATGAAAACACGTGATAGACGCATTAATACGTCATGGGGAGGGAACGGCTATGCGCTAATTGACGTATTTATACGTCAAAGGGTGTAAATGAGTTAAGTAGTATTTGCAATGCAACTAAAAAGCAACATAACAGGTTGTGATCTCTGTTAACCAGAATGCCATTAAAGATTTAGAAGTTAGAAGAAAATTGCATTTATCTGGTCATTTCACTTTAAAATCACATGAATCTGTCTCATTCATCTTGCAACTCGACGGTTGTCTACTTGTTCAAAGAAAAGTGAGCGCCGCCACAATGATAAAAAAAAGTGGCACTTTCACTCATGGATGCAGCACTTTATCACCAAACTGCCGAATTACAGCACACTTAACACCCCCCGCCCCAAATAAGACCCCTCCCGACCGCCTTTTAAAGCTTAGCAGTACTTTCAAGGATGTGCCTCTGAGAAGCTAACATGTTAGCTTCTACTATTCTGTGTTAACACTGCAGCTGTGCTTTGACATGATAGCGTTTTTGTGTGTCTTCGTCTTATCACCTGCCAATCCTTGAGTGGGCAAACTTGTCGTGTTGCGTAAATTAGTTGCTCTGTCTGTCTGTCTTGGGTGGCCAGCCCCAATGAAAGAAATGCTGAGCGAGGCAGCAACTGACCTGAAAGCTAAGATCATGGCGAGAATGAAAGCTGGGCAACCTAGAAACTGATTACAACGGCTATGTGAAGTACCATCTGAAAGTCTCATAGAAAGTGTGAATGCAGCACTGAGGGCGATCCCTACCGTAACGATCACAGAAACCAATGAGCTCATATACGCTTCAGCATCAGTGATCCTGGAGACTCTGGGCTATAAGAGCAACCATGGAAGCCATGAGATACGTTACCCACCATGGAAAAGACGGTTGGAGGCTAAGATCAAGGCCGCCCGGAAAGATGTGAGTCAATTGACGGAGGCCCAGAGATGTGTGATGAAAAGGCCGATACCCGAGAGGTACATCCAAATGACCATACCTGAAGCACTCGAAACTGCCAAACAAAGGCTCCAAGCCTTGTCCAGTCGCCTAAAGCGGTACACGAAAGAGAATGAGGCCAGACGAATAAACAGGCTGTTCGCAACACAACCTGCGAAAGTGTATGCTCAGTGGCAGGGTCCTAACAACAGAGCTGACCCACCAAGACTGGAAACTGAAAGGTACTGGAAAGGCATATGGGAGAAGGAGGTTGCACATAACAGCAGTGCACAATGGCTGGTGACCCTGAGAGAGGAGCACAGCAACCTCCCTAAACAGAACCCAGTTACCATAACAGTGGCAGACATACAGGAAAGAGTCTCAGATATGAAGAACTGGACAGCACCAGGCCCGGACATGGTCCACACCTACTGGCTGAAGAAACTCACAGCACTCCATGAGCGCCTAGCAGTACAAATGAACCAGCTGCTGAGGGATGGGACTCACCCAGAATGGCTAACCGAAGGGCGAACGATCCTGATCATGAAGCATCCCTCGAAGGGTGCAGTCCCATCCAACTATCGGCCAATAACCTGTCTCTCCACAACATGGAAGCTCATGTCAGGCATAATTGCGGCTAAGATAAGTGGACACATGGATTAATACACGAACGAAGCACAGAAGGGCATTGGTAGGGATACCAGAGGAGCCAAATATCAGCTCCTGGTTGACAGAACAGTCGCACAAGACTGCAGGTCCCGACGTACCAACCTGTGCACAGCTTGGATTGATTACAAGAAAGCCTATGACTCGATGCCACATACATGGATCACTGAATGCTTGGAGTTGTATAAGGTGAACAGGACCCTAAGAGCCTTCATTGCGAACTCGATGAGGATGTGGAAAACCACACTTGAAGCCAATGGCAAGCCACTTACCCAAGTGTCCATCAAATGTGGCATATACCAAGGTGATGCACTCTCCCCACTGCTGTTCTGCATAGGACTGAACCCCCTAAGCCAAGTAATCACCAAGTCAGGCTACGGCTACGGCCAAATACCTTCAGCGAGTGAGGCAAGTCCTAAAAAGCCAGCTCAATGGCAAGAATAAGACCCGGGCAATAAACAGCTATGCCCTGCCAGTGATCAGATACCCTGCAGGAATAATGTGGCCAAAGGAAGAGATTCAGACCACGGACGTTAAGACCCGAAAGCTCCTAACCATACATGGAGGGTTCCATCCCAAATCCAGCACCCTAAGACTGTACGCAAGCCGAAAGGAAGGAGGCCGGAGACTAGTAAGTGTGAGAGACACTGTCCAGGATGAAACATCCAAGCTCCATGATTACATCAAGGAGAAGGCTCCAACGGATGACGTACTCAGAGAATGTCTCAGACAATGGGGAACAGAGGATGAGGAGCTGGAAGAGGGACCATCATGGGAGGACAAGCCCCTACACAGGAAGTACCACCGGTCCATAACCGAAGTGGCTGATCTCAAGAAGTCCTGTCAGTGGCTAGAGAGGGCTGGCCTGAGGGATAGCACAGAGGCACCCTGAGGAGCTGGAGAGAGCCTGGAAGTAAAGGTGACAGTCGTGCCTGTGGTGGTCGGAGCACTCGGGGCAGTGACCCCCAAACTAGATGAGTAGTTGCAACAGATCCCGGGAACAACATCGGACATCTCAGTCCAGAAATGTGCAGTGCTGGGAACAGCAAGGATACTGCGCAGAACCCTCAAGCTTCCTGGCCTCTGGTAGAGGACCCGAGCTGAATGAGGGACGGACACCACCCTAGGGGTGAGATGAGGATTTAAAAAAAAATATATATATATTAGGGTTTTTTTTTCCCGGAATTTTCAGGAAAGTCCACTTTCATCTCTGCAGAATTTATTCTGTGATTTCCTCGTTTGTGAATACACAACAAAGGAATAAATAGACTTCTCAGACAGTCCAGTCTTCGACATTTTCCTCACATCTGATCCTTCTGTTTGCATTTCCTTGTGCGTAGCTCTATCTAGTGGATGCACGTGTGCACACAAAAGGAAGGTTAATCATTGACTGTCGAGTATTTGAATTGCGTTTTGTGTAAACTAATTCATGCGCGATAGGTGTGTGTGTGTGTGTGTGTATATACAAACACACATATATATATATATCCTGTATATATGTTTTTTCCGTTTTTTTTTCTTCAGGAAAGTCCACTTTCATATCTGTTAATTTTACAATACTGCAAGAGAACAATACAGTACAGTTATACCTCGGTTTTCGACCATAATCCGTTCCAGAAGGCTTTTCGAAATCCAAAACTATTTTATTACGGGGCTAATACGCTCTGCCGAAATAACATAATAAGAGTCAGATTTGCATAAATCACAACAAACACGTATGCTCACAATGAACGCGACATGAGGAAGCGTCACTTCCTCGCATAAGGAAGCTGAGAGGAGTCAAGTGGTGTATTCAGGTTTGCTCAGTTTGGTTTTAAAACCGGTTTTCAGTTGTAATCCGAGGCGTAAAAATCTCGAATTCTCTGGTCGAAAACAGAGACGTTCGAAAACCGAGGTTTGACTGTACAGTTAGTTATGCTATACGGTTCGTTATGAAGTGCAAGTAATCATTGAAGTGTGGTGTGGTCAGCACAGCTATTATAATTCTGTCTCACAAGCCATCTGTGCATGTAAAGTTAGAAACTTCCTTACACTGTAACTCAAAATCAATGTATACCCACAGTGCCAAAATATTCCAGAAGACCAAGTGCAACATGTGCAACAGTCCCCTGGAGTTGCCATCCGTTCACTTCCTGTGCAGCCACTCCTTTCACCAACACTGCTTCGAAAGTTATGCAGACAACGAGGCTGAGTGCCCAACGTGTGCTCCAGAAAACCGCAAAGTCATGGACATGCTACGTGCCCAGGACCAGAAGCGTGACCTGCATGACCGCTTCAATAGACAGGTACTTCCACCACTGTAATAAACTCAAGATGTAATTAAATAAATAAAGTTGTACACTACATTCAGTGGAATACTGTAAATGCCACATAACCTTGTGATGAGATCATATGTAGAAATAAATGTGTGTATGCATGCAAATATATACACACACACACAATAGAGTAGCAATAAGATTACCATAAAGACACAGGATCAATAACCAGTATCGTTAAGAGTTGCAATATTGTTAAGATTGATAGCCATCCGTAAATGATGATGTTGAGAATTGAAGATGAACATCGGACAGGTTCCTCACATTTAATACCTGGATGAAATAGTGATGAATATGTTGGTTGTTTTGTTGTAAATACCAATGATTGTTTGATTTTGACTTTCATGTGTAGGGGCATTTTGAAATAGGCATCTTGTTTGTTGCTGCATCAGAAATTATTATACGGTCTGTATCATTATTGTTTTGATGCTTTTTTCCCCCCAAATAACTAGTCAGTTAATTTAGAATTTAATTCATTACAGACTCGACCCATGCATACTCAAGGTTCGGCACCCATGAATTATGTCGTTGTTTTTTTCCAATTAAAAAATAATAATAAATTGGGTAAGATTTCCACTCTTTCCCTGCCCCCCGTGCATATCAACACAAAACACCACACACACAAAGATTCACCATTCTTGAAACAAATCCTCCGACGCAGAAATCTCCCGTGATCTCTCAAAAACAAGAAAGAACAGACACTCATGGATATGTGATGATGTCTGCATTCCTAAGACAGCAAGGATCATTTTTCAAAGCAAGTCTATTTTGACCACAATGATCCCATTGCCGAACCTTTTCGGAAACACTTGGTGCATATCAGGAAGTTTCTCTTCTTTTTTGTTTTTGTGATCACTCAATATTTCTGCCTCTGAGAACCTTCGAGATCAGTGGTGGAACAGAATTTGAATGCTTGGTGCTCTCTGTTGAGAATATTGGAGCACTCTATACACAGAATGCCGGCTTTTGAGAAAATTGATTGCTTTTAGGTGTGCCTTATAGTGCAAAAAATACGGTACAATTCGTACATACAATTTGTCACTGAGTACAATACTAGTGTGGAGTTACACTTACAGTACACAGAACTCTCATCCAGCGTGTTGTTGAAGTTCTGACAAATCAACCCGCAGACTTGTGCTTTTCTTTCATAAATCATAACCATAAAAAGAAATGCTACTGATATTCAACCAGCATAGGAGAACAATACACATGCTGCATGAACTTCCAGTAGATTAAGTGTCGAACATTTATACAGACGTACGTATTGTTATTGTGGGTACTTTTACTTGGCTAGTGGATATGTCCATGCAATGGCGCAATTTTACCTTTCCCGTCAAGACTGGGAAAAATATATTTTCGAATTCAGACTAAATTGTGGGCAGCAGGGCTCAATAGTACAGTGATCGTTTCCCAACCCAGATGTTTGGGGTTCGACCCCTGGCCATTGCGACTATGTCGAAGTGTCCTTCTGCAAGATACCACACCCCCTGTCGCTCTTGATGCTGCGTCACCAGTCAGTAAATGAGGGAACACTATGAGGCGTTTTGTATACCGAAGGTAGACAAGCACTTTCCAAGCCCATTTACCCATTGTATTTTTTATAAGATGTCCACTGCGTGTTATTACGTGGATGTTATTGAAAGAAAATGTAAGCTCTTTGTTCTTTCGGTTTTCAGTTACAAAGCTCTCATGATGGATTCTCTGTGGTGGCTGACTACTTTGGCCGAGGAGTTTTTAACAAACTCACTCTTCTTACGGACCCACCTGGCAGCAAACCTGTTGGGAATCTTGAAGTGAATTTGCAGAGAGATCTTCTCATCCGCACCAAGAGAAACTGCTAAAATAAAACTCATAATATTCATTCACACCAAGAAGATCTGCGAAAAAACCCCATACAAATTTGTGTCTGGTCTGTGGTTAACTGTATTTATATCCAGATTTCATCTGCAATGTTTCTCAATCATGTCTTACTATGTACATTTACATTTGATCCCTTCTACTTCTTTTCAGTACTTGTAAGGAACTTACACTTGTCCCTTGTCTGGTTTGTGATTCAATAAATACATGATGTTAACTCTGGTGTTTGAATTACAGTTGAAAAATTTGGGGGGAAAACGGTGTTGTGATTTGGGCAACTGAGTTGCAAATATATGGAAAACTGGTTTCTGTGAAAGACAAATTTGTGGGTCAACTGGTGAAAAGATGCCAATGTTGGCCACATTAGTAACATATACTTGGAAAAAATTGTTGATTCCCCCTTTTAATGAAATAAAATCTCCCAGTGGTCACATAAATAATTGAAATCTAGCAAAAACAATTATAAATACCATAGAAATGTAATGATAACCAACCATTGAAAATCAGACATAGCTTTTCATGAAATGATGTTACATCTAGAAGACTTTGAAAATAATTTGACTATCAGGACATGTTTGACGAAGGTGTGTCCTCGAGGACAAAGATCCATCATCAATTATTTTTTTTCATTTTAAAAAACCTGCCTTTGCCTTCTTCATGAGCCTGTTGACCTCGTTTCTGCTCATCATTACTTTTCCTGAATTCAGAAAAGTGAGTGATTCCTTTGCTTGGTGGTTTTTAAAATTTCCTCATTTAGTGGTAATCATTAATTACTACATCTCAAATTGTTATCATATACTTACTGTATGTCATTTTGGAGAAGTAGTAGTCATTTCAAGGACGAATGTCGTCCTACATTGACAAAAATAGTCACCCAAAAAACAAGCAAACCATCTTTTCTCATTCTGAATGCTGTAGTGTAGTACATGACAAAAGCTAGGTCACTAAAAACTACACCACTAACTTTGATCACACGTGAATTTGAACAAGTCATTTTCAAGACGAACATATTCCTACATTCACAAAAATATTCATCCATCCATCATCTACCGCTTATCCGGGGCCGGGTCGCGGGGGCAACAGCTTTAGCAGGGAAGCCCAGACTTCCCTCTCCCTAGCTACTTCTTCCAGCTCTCCCCGGGGGATCCCGAGTCGTTCCCATGCAAGCTGGGTGACATAGTCTCTCCAGCGTGTCCTGGGTCTTCCTCGGGGTCTCCTCCCGGTGGGACATGACCGGAACACCTCACCACGGAGGCGCTCAGGAGGCATCCGAATCAGATGCCCAAGCCACCTCATCTGGCTCCTCTCGATGTGGAGGAGAAGCGGCTCGACTCTGAGCCTCTCCCGGATGACTGAGCTTCTCACCTTATCTCTAAGGGAGAGCCCGGACACCCTGCGGAGAAAACTCATTTCAGCCGCTTGTATCCGGGATCTCGTTCTTTCGGTCACGACCCATAGCTCGTGACCATAGATGAGGGTTGGGACGTAGATCGACCGGTAAATTGAGAGCTTCGCCCTTTGGCTCAGCTCCTTCTTCACCACGACAGACCGATACAACGTCCGCATCACAGCAGACGCTGCACCGATCCGCCTGTCGATCTCCCGCTCCCTCCTACCCCCACTCGTGAACAAGACCCCAAGATACTTGAACTCCTCCACTCGGGGCAAGATCTCTTCCCCGACCCAGAGGGGGCACTCCACCCTTTTCCGACTGAGGACCATGGTTTCAGATTTGGAGGTGCTGATTTTCATCCCAACCGCTTCACACTCGGCTGTGAAACGCTCCAGTGAGAGTTGGAGAGCCCCGTATGAAGGAGCCAACAGCACCACATCATCTGCAAAAAGCAGGGATGCAATACTGCGGTCCCCAAAACGGACCCCATCAACGCTTCGGCTGCGCCTAGAAATTCTGTCCATAAAGGTTATGAACAGAATCGGCGACAAAGGGCAGCCTCGTTTCCAGTGGGGGTAGGACTCCGTGTCCTACCCCCACTGGAAACGATTCCGACTTACTGCCGGCAATGCGAACCAAACTCTGACATCGGTGGTATAGTGACCGAACAGCCCGTATCAGGGGGTTCGGTACCCCATACCCACGAAGCACCCCCCACAGAACTCCCCGAGGGACACGGTCAAACGCCTTCTCCAAGTCCACAAAACACATGTAGACTGGTTGGGCGAATTCCCACATACCCTCAAGGACCCTGCTAAGGGTGTAGAGCTGGTCCACTGTTCCACGGCCGGGACGAAAACCACACTGCTCCTCCTCAATCTGAGGCTCGACTTCCCGACGGACCCTCCTCTCCAGCACCCCTGAATAGACCTTACCAGGGAGGCTGAGGAGTGTGATCCCTCTGTAGTTGGAACACACCCTCCGGTCCCCCTTTTTAAAAAGAGGGACTACCACCCCGGTCTGCCAATCCAGAGGCACTCTACCTGTTGACCACGCGATGTTGCAGAGGCGTGTCAACCAGGACAGCCCCACAACATCCAGAGCCTTGAGGAACTCCGGGCGGATCTCATCCACCCCTGCGGCCTTGCCACCGAGGAGCTTTTTAACCACATCGGTGACTTCAACCACAGAGATAGGAGAGCCCACCTCAGAGTCCCCAGGCTCTGCTTCCTCCAAGGAAGGCGTGTTGGTGGAGTTGAGGAGGTCTTCGAAGTACTCTGCCCACCGGTTCACAACGTCCCGAGTCGAAGTCAGCAGCGCCCCATCCCCACTGTACACAGTGTTAGTGGTGCACTGCTTCCCCCTCCTGAGACGTCGGATGGTGGACCAGAATTTCCTCGAAGCCGTCCGGAAGTCGGCTTCCATGGCCTCACCGAACTCTTCCCACGCTCGGGTTTTTGCCTCGGCGACCACTGAAGCCGCGGTCCGCTTGGCCAGTCGATACCCGTCAGCTGCCTCTGGGGTCCCACAGGCCATAAAGGCTCGATAGGACTCCTTCTTCAGCTTGACGGCATCCCTTACTGCTGGTGTCCACCAGCGAGTACGGGGGTTGCCGCCACGACAGGCACCAACCACCTTACGGCCACAACTCAGATTGGCCGCCTCAACAATAGAGGCACGGAACACGGTCCACTCGGGCTCAATGTCCCCCGCCTCCCCCGGAACATGGGAAAAACTCTGTCGGAGGTGGGAGTTGAAACTCCTTCTGACAGGAGATTCCGCCAGACGCTCCCAACAAACCCTCACTATACGTTTGGGTCTGCCAGGACGGACCGGCATCTTCCCCCACCATCGGAGCCTACTCACCACCAGGTGGTGATCAGTTGACAACTCCGCCCCTCTCTTCACCCGAGTGTCCAGAACATGCGGCCGCAAATCCGATGATACAACAACAAAGTCGATCATCGAACTGCGACCAAGGGTGCCCTGGTGCCAAGTGCACATATGGACACCCTTATGTTTGAACAAGGTGTTCGTTATGGACAATCCGTGACGAGCACAGAAGTCCAATAACAAAACACCACTCGGGTTCAGATCGGGGGGGCCGTTCCTCCCAATCACGCCCCTCCAGGTCTCCAGGTCATTGCCCACGTGAGCATTGAAGTCCCCCAGCAGAACAAGGGAGTCCCCAGCAGGAGTACTCTCCCGCACGCCCTCCAAGGACTCCAAAAAGGGTGGGTATGCTGAGCTGCTGTTTGGTGCATATGCACAAATAACAGTCAGGACCCGTCCACCCACCCGAAGGCGGAGGGAGGCAACCCTCTCGTCTACCGGTGTGAACCCCAATGTACAGGCACTGAGCCGGGGGGCAATGAGTATGCCCACACCTGCTCTGCGCCTCTCACCGTGAGCAACTCCAGAGTGGAAGAGAGTCCAACCCCTCTCGAGAGAACTGGTACCAGAACCCAGGCTGTGTGTGGAGGCAAGTCCGACTATATCCAGTCGGAAATTCTCTGCCTCACACACCAGCTCGGGCTCCTTCCCTCCCAGAGAGGTGACATTCCATGTCCCAAGAGCTAGCTTCTGCAGCCGAGGATCGGACCGCCAGGGTCCCCGCCTTTGGCTGCCGCCCAGCTCACATAGCACCCGACCCCTTTGGCCCCTCTCATGGGTGGTGAGCCCATGGGAAGGGGGACCCACGTTGCCTCTTCGGGCTGTGTCCGACCGGGCCCCATGGGTGTAGGCCCGGCCACCAGGCGCTTGCCAACGAGCCCCACCTCCAGGCCTGGCTCCAGAGGGGGGCCCCGGTGACCCGCGTCCGGGCAAGGGAAACCTAGATCCATTTATTTCATTCATCATAGGGGTCTTTGAGCCGTGCTTTGTCTGGCCCCTCACCTAGAACCTGTTTGCCATGGGTGACCCTGCCAGGGGCATAAAGCCCCAGACAACTTAGCTTCTAGGATCATTGGGACACACAAACCCCTCCACCACGGTAAGGTGACGATTCACCAAAGAATAAATAAAACACCTTTTTCTTGTTCTGATTGCAGTAATACATGACAAAGGGAGGTCTGAAATTTTCCCATTGAGCCTCGCCTGACTGTAACCACGCCAGTGGTCAGGGAGCAGGTGCATCGACCTATTTGAACAGCCCGCCGCATGCACTCTCTCTCCTCTAGCTAGCCTTTCCAACAGTGATGAGAAATGAATCTTCAAGATGCTTCATTAACTTGTGTTCAACAAGGACTCTTTGTTCAAGATTGGGCTGAAACCATACTGACTTACACTGCCATCTAGAAGAGTCAAAAGTTACAACTGGTTCATGAAGCCAATGTAAAGCTTCATTTTCTCATCACTACTTTCCACCACCACAATGTGTCCCCATGTTGCATGGTTGTGTATGGACTAAGCGTAAACTGCTGTTGAGTAGCATCCAGTTTGTGCTCCGTGTCAACATCTTTGGAGCTTCTTCAAAGTTGTACTGTATTAAAACGATTCCACTCCCCCGGGATTTGTTTACATTTCCAAGCCCCGCGATTCTGGTCGCGGAGGAGGTCTCGCGATAGTATACCGTGAGAAGTGGAAAGTACTTTCGGTTTCTCTCCCGCCACTTTCCTCCTTTGAATGCCTTGCCTGTCAAATATCCGGACCCATCCCCACGATTATTGCCACAGTGTACCGCTCCCCCAAACCCCACCGCGACTTTTTAAATGAAGTGTCTACTGTCCTCACCCATCTCTCCTCTCTGTCACCAAATGTAATAATCCTGGGAGATTTTAATATACATATGGACAACACTGCTCTTCCTCTCACCATTGACTTCACTTCTTCAATTAACAGTCTTGGTTTTGATCAATTTGTAGATTTTCCCACACACATCAAAGGTCACACCCTGGATCTGATCTGCTGCTCTGGTATTTCCCCCTCCAACTGTACTGCTGATGAACTTCCAATAACGGACCACTTCCTTATCTCATTCAACATTACACTCCAGCTCTCAACTGCCAAATCGCCCCGGACCATTGTTTACCGTAATATTAAAGACATTAACATTGACTCTCTCACTGCATGGCTGACCACCCTGACTCCGGACATTGACTCCACTCCTGATGATTTGGTCTTCCAATATAACTCTGGTCTCACCAGCATCCTCAATACGCTCGCCCCTGTCAAGTCCCGCTCTGTCCTTTTTACTCGGTCTGCCCCTTGGTTCACCCCTCATCTACGTTCCTTGAAATCCCAAACCCGGCAGCTTGAGAGACTTTATAGGAAAACTGGCCTCACTGCTCACAAGGACATCTATGCAGCTCAGCTATCCCTCTACAAGGATTCCATCTCTCAAGCAAAATCACATTACTACTCCGGACTCATCTGCTCCAATGCTGGAAATTCTAAGACTCTCTTTTCCCTTTGGAACAGAATCACTCAACCTCCTGACTCCCTACCACCTCACTTTTACTCTCGTGACACCTGCAATGCACTTCTCCTCTTTTTCAATGAAAAAATCTACAGAATCCACCAGCATCTGGGCTCCTCTGTACCTTTCCCCTCATCTGACCCTCTCACCCCTTGCAAACTGTTCTCTTCTTTTGAACTCCCCCATCTCTCATTAATTTCAGACCTCATCATTAAATCCAAGACTTCCTCCTGTCAGCTTGATCCCCTCCCCACAGTTCTGGTCAAATCCTGCCTACCCTCTCTGCTTCCCTTCATCTCAGCCATTATCCATTCCTCTCTGTCGACTGGAATTGTTCCTGTGCTCTTCAAAACTGCAGCTGTCACCCCAATCCTGAAAAAAACTGGTTCAGATCCCAATGACTTCAATAACCTACGCCCCATTTCCCATCTTCCCTTCATCTCGAAAATTCTGGAGAAAACTGTCGCCTCTCAGCTCCACTCCCACCTCACCGACAATAGTCTTTATGAACAATTCCAGTCCGGCTTCCGTCCCCGTCACAGTACTGAAACAGCCCTCATAAAAATCACAAACGATCTTCTCATGGCAGCTGACTCTGGCCTTATTTCCATCCTCATCCTCCTTGACCTGAGTGCAGCATTTGACACAATCTCTCACCCCATCCTCCTCAATAGACTCTCTACCATAGGCATCACCAACACCCCTCTACATTGGTTCCACTCATATCTCACTGGCCGCTCTCAGTTCATTCAAGTTGATTCTTTTACTTCACAATCCCTCCCCGTTTCTTCTGGTGTTCCCCAGGGTTCTGTCCTCGGTCCGCTCCTCTTCATTGTCTACCTCCTTCCACTCGGAAACATTTTCCGCAAATTTGGCTTACACTTTCACTGCTTTGCGGATGACACCCAGCTCTATCTCTCCAGCAAACCCGACGCTTCTCTCCCACCCTCGTCCCTCTCTCACTGTCTCTCAGAAATCAAATCTTGGTTCACCCACAATTTCCTCAAGCTAAACAGCAATAAAACTGAACTCCTACTCATCGGTACCAAATCAACTCTAAACAAAGCCGACAGTTTCTCCCTCACAATTGATAATGCCACTATATCTCCTTCCCCCCAGGTGAAGAGTCTGGGTGTCATCCTTGACAGTTCACTATCCTTTCACTCCCACATCAATAACATTACCCGGTCCGCTCATTTCCACCTTCGCAATATAAACCGCCTCCGTCCCTCACTCACTCCGCACACCACCGCTATCCTTGTTCACAGTCTCGTCACTTCCCGTATTGACTACTGCAACTCACTCCTCTTCGGTGTCCATCAAAAATTCCTCCATAAACTTCAACTTGTTCAGAATTCAGCAGCCCGGATCATCACGAGAACCCCCTCCTTCAATCATATCACCCCCATCCTCCGACAGCTCCACTGGCTTCCTGTCAAACTTAGAATCAACTTCAAAATACTTCTCTATACGTTCAAAGCCATCCATAACCTTGCGCCCCCCTATCTGTCAGATCTTCTTCAAATCTCCATTCCCTCTCGCTCACTCAGGTCCTCATCCTCCCTCCACCTTTTTCTACCCTCTGCCCGTCTCAGTACAATGGGGTGCAGAGCCTTCAGTCGCTCTGCCCCCAAACTCTGGAACTCACTTCCTCCCGACATTCGTAATATTGACTCTCTTTCCTTATTCAAAACCAAGCTCAAAACCCACCTATTCAGACTTGCCTACCCGCCTTAAATCTTTCTTTCTTTATTTATTATTTTATCTGTGTTTTACTATTGGTCTTGGCTGTACAGTGTCCTTGAGTGTTGTGAAAGGCGCTTACAAATGTGATGTATTATTATTATTATTATAAAACCTAGAGAACCCATGGGGTCAAATTCGGCCCCTATGAAGATTGCTACGCAAATAACAAATACCTTTTTTTTTAGGAATTTAACTTCAAAAGACCAGAGTGCCACTTCTTATTATTGCATGGGGTCATCTAGTGGATGAATATTGCGCTTACATGAACCAGAGTGGCGGTGACAAAATGGCTGGCAACATGCTGTTTTGTTGAGCTAGGAAATCAATCCAAATAAACCCATCTTCTCAGCAAACCATCAGATAGTACAATTGTTTGTGTGTGTGTTTTTTTTTATCTATTTCATATCATGTTGCAAAATGCCTAGGAGTATCTTTAGGTGTATGGGGTAAAAAATGTCAGCCACATTGGTTCTGGTGACTTTGTTACAGAGAATGGTGACAGTCTTGTATTTGGCTAAAGACTTGAAATTAGTTAATTTGTGTAATATATTTTACTAAGTTAAAGGTATAGCGACTAATAAATGCCGATATTTTTTCAGGGAGTATGGCCAGTTACAAAGGTAAATTTGGTGGCATAAGGCAATATATCAAAGGAAAGCGACATCCCTGGGGATTCAAAGTGTGGGCACGCTGTTGTGTCACTGGCCTCCTGCACGACTTTGACATATATCAAGGAAAATGTGATGGACAAAAAGGGCCAAAAAATAATCAGTTGGGAGTTGGTGGAGACATTGTCGTGAAGTTATGCGAATCGCTTGCAGAGAAAGTAAATTTCCTGATTTTTTCTGACAATTTCTTCAATTCCATGCCCCTCATTGAGAAATTATTGGCAAATGGAATCTACTACACAGGAACTGTGAGGAAAAACCGTATGTCCAAGTGCAACCTGATACCTGACAAAGACCTGTCCAAGAAAGGCCGTGGATCCTACGATTATCAATTGGAGTCCAACACCAAAACAACTTGATTGAAATGGCAAGACAGGAAAGCAGTCAGTTTGATGTCAACATATGCTGGAGCAAAACCTTTGAGAAAATTTAGGCGCTGGGACAAGTCTAAAAAAAAAAGAGTACACCTACATAAATCAACCGAACATCATCAAAGAGTACAACGCTTTCATGAGAGGTGTTGACATGCTGGATGCGCATCTTGCACGCTGTAAATTTCCCATCAGGACCCGTCGCTGGTATATTATACGTTGCTGTCACTTCATGTCTGTTGCAGTGATCAATGCATGGCTCCTTTACCAGTGTGATTGTGAGGCACAGGGAATTACTGGGTCTAAATTACTGTTGACTTACTGTTGAATACTGTTGACTGTTGAATTACTGTTGACTTGACTTGACTTGACTTAAAGTTCTCAAGCTTCGTAAGTTTAAGGGTTTCGTTGCTCAAGATTTGGTTGGAGTTGGAATCGCAATAAACCGGGGTTGGCCATCAACTCCTAGCTCCTCCTCCCCCTCAACCCTGCCACCACCAAGATTTGTTCGAGTTTATCAGAGTGCAGATGTCCGTTTTGACAAAATCAGCCATTGGCCTGTCAAGAAGGAAAATCACCTTGTTTCCATTTGCCTAAATGTGTTTGTACATTCAAAATCCAGTTCTAAAATGCAACAAATAAAACAAAAAAATACATTGTTCAATGCAGCTGTGTATTTGATTATTTTCTTAAATTCTAAATAGTTTACTGACAGTTTTTGTTATTCAGATTTTTCAAAATGATACCCCTGAATCCCAAATGGTCAACTTTCACGCTAATCATAAATTAGGGAATAAAGGGTTAAAATTAATAAAACATACAGTATATTTTGGTCTTCAGTGAACTTATAGCAGTCATTTAATATGTACTTCATAATTTTCCAAAGAAGAAAAGGGTTCTTGGGTTCTCCAGGGTTAAGTTAGAACACAAACTCTTTTGACAAAATTATCTAATCCCACCTCACAGGTGTGGCAAATCAAGATGCTGATGAGACAGCATGGTTATTGCACAGGTGTGCCTTAGACTGACCACAATAAAATGCAACTGTGAAATTTGCAGCTTAATCACTGTTAGAAGAATCTATGAGCAAAATTGTATCATGTTTAAAGTTTCGGTTAATTTGGGCTTGTCTGGATATGCTCAGCGCAGAGGTGTCGGCCGTTTGGGCGGAGGGCCTTTTTCTTGAGTAATCACGTCAAAGCAAGGGGGGCGAAGGCTAGATTCAATCACAGAGTGGGAATAAACAAATTGGGAACAAAGAGTTGTTGAATACCAAAAGACAGTTTGGGAACAGCTGTCGCGCCCAGGTGGACATTAGTCATCAGCCAAGTCTGTGACTATTCGGGTAGATCAGATCACTATCTGCTATTATCCACTCCTCACTCTCTTCTGGTATTGTCCCATCACTCCTCAAAACCGCTGCTATTACCCCCACACTGAAAAAAACATGGCTCTGACCCCAACAACTTTGATAACCTCCGCCCCATCTCCAACCTTCCATTTATCTCAAAAATCCTTGAAAAAACTGTTGCTGCTCAACTCCACTCCCACCTGTCCCTTCACTCTCTCTATGAACCCTTTCAGTCCGGTTTCCGCCCCCGCCACAGCACAGAGACTGCCCTAATCCGTATTGTAAATGATCTCCTCATAGCATCTGACTCCGGTTTAGTCTCCATCCACATCCTCTTAGACTGGAGCGCTGCCTTTGACACAATCTCTCACCCTATCCTCCTCAATAGACTCTCCTCCATTGGTCTCTCCCACACTCCCCTCAGTTGGTTCCACTCCTACCTCACTGGCCACACACAGTTTGTTCAGCTCAAATCATTCACCTCAAAGGCCTCCCCAGTCACCACAGGTGTACCACAGGGATCTGTCCTAGGTCCACTTCTCTTCATCATCTACCTCCTGCCTCTTGGCCATATCCTCTGCAAATTTAACATCCACTTTCACTGCTTTGCTGATGACACCCAGCTCTACCTCTCCTGCAAGCCAAATTCCATACTCCCACTCCCCTCCCTCACCTCTTGCCTCTCCGAACTCAAAACATGGTTCACAACAAACTTTCTTAAATTAAATGCTAATAAAACTGAAGTCCTCCTTCTTGGCACCAAATCCACTTTATCCAAAGTAAACAGTTTTTCCTTCAACATTGACAGTTCCCTCGTGTCCCCCTCCCCCCAGGTTAAGAGTCTGGGTGTCATCCTGGATAGTATGCTCACCTTCCATTCACATATCAACACCATCACCCGCACTGCTTATTTCCACCTCCGCAATATTACCAGACTTCGCCCTTCCCTCACCCCCCGCACCACTGCTATCCTTGTCCACATCTTGTCACATCCCGCCTTGATTACTGCAACGCTCTCCTCTTCGGTCTACCTCAAAAGTCCCTTCATAAAATCCAGCTGGTTCAGAACGCCTCTGCTCGTATCATCACAAAAACATCTTCCCACCAGCACATCACCCCCGTTCTCCAACAGCTCCACTGGCTCCCTGTTCAACATCGAATCAACTACAAACTGCTTCTTTATACATATATGGCCATCCACAACCTGGCCCCTCCTTACCTATCTGACCTTCTCCAGGTGCATATCCCCTCTCGCTCCCTCAGATCCTCGTCCTCCCTCCGCCTGTCAGTGCCCCCTGCCCGACTGATCACCATGGGAGCCAGAGCCTTCAGTCACGCTGCTCCAAAGCTCTGGAACAACCTACCTCCGGACCTCCAAAACTGCACACCTCTTTCCACTTTCAAGTCCCGACTAAAAACACACCTGTTCAGGATTGCCTACAACACATAGCTCTTCCATTTCCTATGTTTTTATGTCCTGTTTTTATATAACACCTCGTTTACAAATATTTACATTGTACATTGTATTTTCTTATTGTTTGTACAGTGTCCTTGGGTGGCATGAAAGGCGCTTTTAAATAAAATGCATTATTATTATTATTATTACCGAGGGGCCGGACCGGGGGGGGGGCGCGGTATGCTAATCTCTGGGGCAGGGTCTTTCTTGTATTTTGCAATAAAAGTTCGAACCGGCGGAGAGGGAGCCGAGTGTGATCGCAGAGCAACAACCGTCGTTCGCTCTCAGAGGTCCGCTCCCGCCGATATTGAAGACAATTTTCCTGTGTGCCGAGTCGTTTCTTTAACTTTGTCCGAGAAAATCTCTGACAGAAACTTGGCGTTGTCGGCAGGATGATGTGCTTGTTCGAACGGATTTGAGCTTTTTTGTTGGACTCTCCGATTTCCTCCGGTGGACGATCCGTGGCTGATCGCGCGTTTTGCGCCTCCGAAGCCGACCAAACCTCGTGGAGACTTTTCCAGGAGGAGCCAGCCCCGCACCGGACACCGCGAGGAGCGAGCAAGCGCCATCATCCAACGAACCTGGGTTCAACTCGGCATCGGGACAATTGTCTGGAAAAATAAGGTCAGTCGGCGTGGTGGAGAAGCCGTTGCGTAGTCGGTTATCTCCACTGAATGACGGAATTAGACGAGTTAATGCCGAAAAGGAGTCGGCTAGCTCGAGTACCGTTTCGTGTTAGCGGTACGTGGGAAATTTGATTCCCGGGACACAGAGCCCAAGCGCATCTGTGAGAGCATTGGCTCATTTAGATACCGTTTCTCGCTACGGAGGTTGACCACCTCGGCGTGTGTTTCCATCTAACGTTGTATGCGTATATTGCGCGTATCGGTTTTGTGTTAGTGCGTGAGTGTGATTGGTGATCACGCTATTGTGGTAACGTAATCCATATAAACTCCGGCGCGGGCCGTTTTTGTTTTCGGGTAACGACCCAGTTCTAGATCGCGATTTTTTCGGGTTGTAAAATACCTGTAAACGCTTCCAAATGTTGCTAGGCAACATGGCGACACGGAAGTCCTCGGGTTGTTGGCGATTGAGCCGAACACAGCAGACAACAGCACGTCACGATGTAGAAGCGATCATTGAAAACACGCGATTAGCTGAAATTGACTACAGAGGGTCAACGCGATTCGTGAAAAAGTGGAAAAAGAAATACGGGTTCTCGGGAGACGTTAATGGTTGCGATGAACTGGAAACCGTGTTGGGCAAATTATCGCTGAAAGACAAAGAAAAGCGGAAAAATAATGAACACGGAAAACAATGGTATAAGTGCAAAATACTGTACTCATTGAAAGAGCCAAACGAATACGGGCAAGAAAGGCGAAAGACAGACGTGATAGGCTGGATGAGGATTTAATTGCAGCGGCTGCTGCGACGCGACCCTCAGCCGCTCCAGCGTCCGCCGTTTCGGGAGAGCTGTACCCGGCCCTCCCCCCGCAGCCGCAAACAACGAGAGAAAATAATCCGGTACCCCCTCCGTCTAGGGGAACTAATCAAGCGCCCATAACGCCCGCCGATCAAACTACCGCACATAACTGTGGTCTAGAGAACCCGGTCAAACCGCAGGGTGGTCCAAACTCTGCACATCAAGACCAAACGCGCTCCAAGGGCACGGTGGGTGAGTGGAGGCGGATCCTCGACCCATCCGCCCCGCTAGAGCATGATTCGTATGAATCTAGACTCGAAGGGTACCCTTTCCAAGCGTTCCCCATGGTTCAAATGCCGTCAACGAACGATGAATCGCTGTACGTATATAGACCGTGGACGCCGGCTGAATTCCGAGACATCGCCGCGTCCCTTCCAAAACCAAAAGACAACCCGGACGAGTTCGTAAGAGAACTGTCCGACTTAGTCCACAGCCACAGGCTTAACGCGGGTGAGGCCCTGAAGTTGCTCTCATTAACTACCGGGTCTAAGTTTGGCGCCGTTGTGGGTAACTTTAATGGTAAAAAAGCTGCGGGAGGTTATCTGTGCTATGATGAACTCACGCCGCTAGGGGGACCCCTTGACCAAATTATGGAACGTTGCGCCCAGGCATAACAGCGGACGCAAAACCCCAAAGAAATTGCCACATGCATACAAAAGGCTGACGAAACTACGGACGATTTTTTCCATCGTCTGCGAACAGTGTTCAAAATACACGGCGGTATCCCTGAGACACAGTCAGACTTGTTCAATTCGCATTTAAAACAGCATTTGCTAAACCAAGCACATCCTGATGTTGCCCAATATGTTAAAAGACATAATCTGAATTGGCCAACATGTCCTATCGATGAGGTTTTGAATTACGCACGGAATTACGAACGACTCGAGAACAAGAAAAGGAAGAATGAGTGTCACGTGACCAACATTTATTATGCCACAAAAAACCCAAACGCACACAGGAAAACCCCGGGTCCTCCTCATAAAGGTAATAAACAAATACGATCGTTTGCTCCCTTCAAATTAACCCCTAGGGACCAAAAACGTTTTGTTGAAGGCAGATGTTTTCTTTGTGGGCAAAAGGGTCACATGGTGAAAGAATGTAGACAACAGCGGAAGGACAGGCGTAAGCGGGAGCGTGATAGTAGCACGGGGACCTCCTCATCAGATGAGGAGGATTTACAAACAATACGGAATAAAAAAGAGGAGGTAGCTATGACAGCGATAAAGGCCTCTGCGCCTTTGTTTGAATCGCCCGCCTCAAGTGAGGACGAGGGTGACATCTTAGCCGGTAGCAACCATGTTTTCGACACAGGGAACTACCTGCTGAGATGTCAAACCTCGTCCATAACTAAACCGGAAATTACGTTGTTGGTCGAAGGAATCCCGACAGTCTTCCTTGTTGACACAGGTGCCGATATCACTGTTTTCGGTCGTTGGGATCGCGATACTGTGAAGCCAAGCGATGGCAAAATTCGCATGAGAGGAGCACATGTCTCCGTGCAGCCCTTGACGTTATCGCAAACAGTAACCATTACTTCCCCCACAGACCCAAATCGGAAAGCACTCGTCGAAGCCGCGCTAAATTCTCGCTGTCCGCACAATTTATTGGGACGGGATGCTCAAACGCAACTCGCAATTTACACCATCGTAAATCACAAGGGCCAGGTTGAAGCCCGCATGGGGAATAGTCAAGATGATGCTTGCTATTTTTGGACACTCGATTTACCGAACAATGACGTAACTCGGAGTTCCGAATGTCTAGTTCGATTGGCAGGTACCAAATTAAAGCCAGGAAGTAACGTGCAAACGGCGAACAACCTGCGTGTGACTATAAGACGTAAGCAGACACCAGGACCAGACCCTGACTACACTAAAGTTTTTCTGGGCCTGCAACCCCAAGGTATTGTTGTTGAGCACGTGTATTGGAAAGATTAGTGGTGTTTCGCCACAGCGCGGGTAGGAAGGGCGGTCAAGCCCCTCCTCTCACAAGGGCAACACATTTTCATACCGCTCGGCAAACCAGAGCAATGTGAGTGGAAAAACATGAATAACCTTGCGAGCTCCGTTCCAAACCACCTGTGGAGCCCCTCCCCCGCCAATCCGGGGTGCGAGGAAACACAGGATGGCTGGGTGCGTCAATACATCAATTGGGAAGTGATGACTACTCCGACCGTTCATTTCAGCTGACAAATTGCAGTAACACGTGACATACTAGCAATAGAGGCACAGTACACAACACAGGATGATTTGAAATTAAGACACATTTTTGCACCTCCCACAGAAAGAAAATATTGGACAAATAAGGGAGCGTCGAGTGTGCCGCGAGGTTGACACATGGCTTGGCACATGTGTCAACAGGGGGGATGATAGCGATGATAGCACAGGTGCGCCAATATTATCATACACATAGGATTATGCAGTTTTCAACCAAAAAAATTTTTTTTTGTATACATTGTGTAATCTGCTTGAACAAAACATAAGGGAACCGATACTGTCTTGTCATTGTTTATGTGTTTTCAAAATGGGTTGAACTGTCTTCAAGCGCTCGCGATGATTCGGGAACCGTCGTGAAAGCATTGGGCGAATTGTTGGACACTGATTTGAAGCAACACTGCGTACCACCTGCAATCGACTGGATTTGTGGAGTGCACTAACGGAACTGTCAAAGCCAGGCTCATTGAGACAATGAGAGAGACTAAAACACAATTTGATCAGAAAGAGATGAATAGGCACAATGACTTGCCAGGGTGTTCTGCTCCACAGATTCGCCAGGTCCGGAGTGGTGATCAGAACTTCCTCAAGGTGCTGAAAAGACTTCTCTGGGACAGTGAACGCTGGAATGGCCCCTCTCAAGTGATTGCAGCAACAAAAACTGCGGTCAAGATCGAAGGACGCCACGTCTGGATCCACCAGTCGCGGGGCAAGCTCCTTCGGTTTGAGGTTGAGGGGCCTAGCGACGCCAGTCTCAAGAAGGAGAATCAGCACCTAAGTCCAAGTGCGCTGATCTTGCGTGCCGCCGAAAGACCACAGTGGGAGAGAGGGTTTTCCGTGGTAAACACACCCCTCTCAAGGAAGAGCACAGAAAGGGCAGTCAAGCGTTGCCTATGCATCATCAGCATCATCGGCACCGGCGTCATCCTCATGGGCCTAAGAGAAGTCACGGTGGGCATACAGGCCCACGAAAGGAGTGACTTGTCTCATGGGATTCGATGTCGGGAGGCAGGAGACAATTGTTGGTATATTTTTCTCTTCCTGTTTTCCTGTCGCTTGTGTTATCCCGCTGGTCAGAGGTTGTGCTGCCAAATTCACGGATGCTATCAAAGTGAAGTGGCAGCTCAGCTGACTGTGGCCATGTCGGAGTACCAACAGGTGCACACGGAGTCTGACGAAGACTATTTTAACACTGACTTTGGTGATTGATTTACTGTAACCTTATGTAAGCCCGTATGATGACTTCACAGAAAGGCATTGCAGATGTGAATGTTTGATGTCTTGGGTTGGCTTACCATGTATATAGTAGTTAGTATAGTTTTGATTTTCATTTACTGTGTGTTTTCGAGTTCCATTTACTGTGTGTTTAGGTTAGGTTTTGGTTTTCATCTACTATGTGTTTAGGTTAGATTTTGATATTCATTGGTTAGTTAGTAGTTGTTAGGTTTTACTTTTTATTTAATGTGTGTTTAGATTAGATTTTGATTTCATTGAATGTGTAGCCATTGCCCGGGAAGGGTATTCTTTCCTGAACTTGTTACACCACCACCCGCTTCCCCTCAGGACAGTTTTTCCTCCCACCCGTGCAATTGCATATCAATGTCACCTGGGCGTTTGACAAATCAAGATCTATGGTGCTAAGGAAAGGGAAGGTGGAAAACAAGTTCCGGTTCACCATCTCAGGCACAGCCATTCCATCAATCTCAGAGAAGCCGGTCAAGAGCCTAGGGAAGGTTTTCGACTGCTCTCTGAGAGACACAAAATCTATCCAGTCGACATGCACGGAGTTGGATGGCTGGCTGAAATCAGTGGACAAGTCAGGCCTACCGGGGAAGTTTAAAGCCTGGGTATACCAGCACGGCATTCTTCCCAGGATCCTGTGGCCCCTCCTGGTCTACTCCGTCCCCATCTAGACTGTTGAGACCTTAGAGAGGAAGGTCATCAGCCACCTCCGGAGATGGCTAGGACTTCCAAAGAGCCTGAGCAGCATCGCTCTCTACGGAAACAGCAACAAACTGCAACTGCCCTTCAAATCCTTGGAGGAGGAATTTAAGGTCACCAGAGCCAGAGAAGTGGTTCAATACAGGGACTCAAGAGATCCGAAGGTGGTTAAGGCTGGGATCCAAGTGAGGACTGGCAGGAAATGTAGGGCAGAGGAAGCGGTTGAAGAGGCAGATGCAAGGCTCCGGCACAGGTGCTTGACTGGAGTGGTCACACGAGGTCGAGCTGGGCTAGGATCCTTTCCATCTCCCCAGCTGAACACCAAGGGGAAGGAGGGGCGACGTCTTGTCCAGGACGAGGTGAGAGCAGCAAGTGGAGGACACAAGAACCTGCAAGGCTGTGGGAATGAAACAACAGGGTGCTTGGACAAGATGGGAGAACGCAGTTGAGAGGAAAGTGACCTGGGCAGAGCTTTGGAAAGCAGAGCCTCAACGCATTAAATTCCTCATCCAGGCAGTTTATGATGTGCTCCCAAGCCCGTCAAATCTGCACACATGGGGCATAGCAGAGACACCGGCATGCCCACTGTGCTCCAAGCGAGGAACCCTGGAACACATCCTCAGTGGCTGCACAAGGGCACTTGGAGATGGACGGTACAGGTGGAGGCATGATCAAGTCCTTAAGACTATCGCGGAAGCCATTACCGCAGGGCTGGCATGGGCTAAACAGTTCCGCCCCTCCAATAAAACCGTCGCCTTTGTCACAGCTGGGGACAAGCCTACCGCGGCCAGCAGAACATCATCTGCAGGCATCCTGACATCTGCAAGAGACTGGCAGTTGTTGGTGGATCTTGAAAAAAAGCTGAAGTTCCCCAGCCATATTGCAGTTACCACCCTACGACCTGACATTGTCCTCGTATCGGAGTCCACCAAACAAGCAGTGCTGCTGGAGCTGACAGTGCCGTGGGAAAATCGCTTGGAAGAAGCCTTTGAGAGGAAGCTCTCTAAGTACGCAGGACTGGTCAGCGACTGCCAGCTGGCTGGTTGGAGAGCAAGGTGTTTCCCTGTGGAGGTTGGTTGCAGAGGATTTGCAGCCCGTTCCTTGGCCAGAGCCTACTGTAGTTTAGGCATCGATGGAGAGAGGAAAAGGAGAGCCATCCGCAATACCACTGAAGCGGCAGAAAGAGCCTCAAGATGGCTGTGGCTCAAAAGAGGAGATCCATGGAGTCATGGTAGCTAGCTAGCTGTCTGGACACAAGCCGGGACTTGATCAACCCCGGCTGGGTCACCTGGAGGAGGGCGTCTGATAGTTGAAAGACCCGAAACGTCCAGTGAATCCAGGAACATCACTGATGATGTGTCCAGACTAGGCATCAGTATGTACACAGCGAATACCCTGAGAGATCAGTGACAGCCAGGAAAGACTGGATGACAACCATGAAGAGCGTGGTGACGACTGGAGAGTCAGTGACAGCCCGGAGAGACGGCAACTGGGGCAGAACGGGTCAGCAACCCAATCTGCATCCTCTGAGAGGAGGGACCCAACCAAGCTACGATGAACTCAATGGAAAAATACCCCCAGGGGTGCCTGAGAGGGGGGGAGGATGAGCACCCCAGTCGGACGGACACAACGGATACAGACCCGGGCAACGGACAATCGACTTTGAGTAAAACGTGTACATGCGGCAAAGTCTGCAAGAACATCCATGGCTTGAAGATCCACCGAGCGAGGATGAAGTGCCCGTTGGGAGCAGAAACAACACAACGCACAGGTGTTACACCTGGTGAGACGCAGGAGGTGCCAGGCCCGGAGTCACCCCACAGTGCCCAGAACCTCCACGTGTTGCAAACTAATCCCTCGAGCATCAAGTCTGAAACGAGGCGGATCAAATGGCCTGCAGCTAGCATGACCTCTCTCTGGAAGCAATTCGACGACGATGTCGACCAAATTCTGGAGGCTATGGCGAAGGGACACGCCGACGGGAAGCTACAAGCTATGACAGCAGTCATTGTCAGCTTCGCAGCAGAAAGGTTTGGCGAGGAGGAGAAGAAAAGCCCGGGAACAACGTACGCAAAGAATCAAAGAGCGGTAAGGATCCACAACATCAGGCAGGAGATGAAAACGCTGAAGTCCCAGTACAAGGCGGCAGGACAAGAGGAACGCACTGACCTGGCCCAGCTAATGTGCATCCTACGGAAAAAGATTAGAGTTCTCCGCCAGTGCAGAGTGGCACCGGAGGCGGCGACGCCAGAGGGCACGGAAGCGTGCTGCTTTCATCGCTAACCCCTTCAAGTTCACGAAGGATTTGCTGGGGCAGAAGCGGAGTGGCAATCTGGTCTCCTCGCAGGAAATCATAAACCAACATCTGAAGCAGACGTACAGCAACCCCGCAAGAGAGCAGGAGCTGGGAGAATGCAACATCCTCATAGACCCCCCTGAACCTGAAGAGCAGTTCGACATGTCGGAGCTGCAGCTAAAGGAAGTCAGGGAGGTTGTCCGCAGAGCAAGGGCGAGCTCTGCTCCAGGACCGAGTGGCACTTCAGACAAAGTGTACAAGAACTGTCCCAAACTCCTGCTGCGTCTGTGGACAATCCTGCGAGTCTTCTGGAGAAGGGGAAGGATCCCTGAACAATGGAGAATGGCTGAAGGGGTATGGATCCCGAAGGAGGAAAACTCCACTCAGCTAGACCAGTTCCGCATCATCTCCCTGCTGTGTGTTGAGGCAAAGGTTTTCTTCAGTGCTGTTTCCAAGCGGCTGTGTACCTACCTGGCAAAGAACTCCTACATCGATACATCTGTCCAGAAAGGTGGCATCTCAGGAATTTCAGGATGTTTGGAACATACCGGTGTGGTCACACAGCTTATTCGGGAGGCCAGAGAGAACAAAGGTAACCTATCAGTGCTGTGGCTTGACCTGGCAAATGCATTCGGCTCCATTCCACACAAGCTCGTCCAGCTCACTCTGACAAAGCATCATGTACCCAGCAGATGCAGAGATCTCATCGCTGATTATTACAGCAATTTCAGGATGAGGATCTCTTCAGGAGCAATGACATCCAGTTGGCACAAGGTGGAGATCGGCATCATCACAGGGTGTACTATCTCTGTGACACAGTTCTCGCTAGCCATGAACATGCTCACAAAATCTGCTGAGCCAGAGTGCAGAAGGCCCCGCATGAACTCCGGACAACGGCAACCACCCATCAGGGCATTCATGGATGACCTCACAGTCACGACAGAATCAGTCCCAGGCTGCCGGTGGATTCTGAAGGGTCTTGAAAAGCTGGTGGCGTGGGCCCGGATGCGTTTCAAACCCGCCAAATCAAGATCTATGGTGCTAAGGAAAGAGAAGGTGGAAAACAAGTTCCGGTTCACCATCTCAGGCACAGCCATTCCATCAATCTCAGAGAAGCCGGTCAAGAGCCTAGGGAAGCTTTTCGACTGCTCTCTGAGAGACACAAAATCTATCCAGTCGACATACACGGAGTTGGATGGCTGGCTGAAATCAGTGGACAAGTCAGGCCTACCGGGGAAGTTTAAAGCCTGGGTATACCAGCACGGCATTCTTCCCAGGATCCTGTGGCCCCTCCTGGTCTACTCCGTCCCCATCTCGACAGTTGAGACCTTAGAGAGGAAGGTCAGCAGCCACCTCCGGAGATGGCTAGGACTTCCAAAGAGCCTGAGCAGCATCGCTCTCTACGGAAACAGCAACAAACTGCAACTGCCCTTCAAATCCTTGGAGGAGGAATTTAAGGTCACCGAAGGTGGCTAAGGCTGGGATCCAAGTGAGGACTGGCAGGAAATGGAGGGCAGAGGAAGCGGTTGAAGAGGCAGATGCAAGGCTCCGGCACAGGTGCTTGACTGGAGTGGTCACACGAGCTCGAGCTGGGCTAGGATCCTTTCCATCTCACCAGCTGAACACCAAGGGGAAGGAGGGGCGACGTCTTGTACAGGACGAGGTGAGAGCAGCAGTGGAGGACACAAGAACCTGCAAGGCTGTGGGAATGAAACAACAGGGTGCTTGGACAAGATGGGAGAACGCAGTTGAGAGGAAAGTGACCTGGGCAGAGCTTTGGAAAGCAGAGCCTCAACGCATTAAATTCCTCATCCAGGCAGTTTATGATGTGCTCCCAAGCCCGTCAAATCTGCACACATGGGGCATAGCAGAGACACCGGCATGCCCACTGTGCTCCAAGCGAGGAACCCTGGAACACATCCTCAGTGGCTGCACAAGGGCACTTGGAGATGGACGGTACAGGTGAAGGCATGATCAAGTCCTTAAGACTATCGCGGAAGCCATTACCGCAGGGCTGGCATGGGCTAAACAGTTCCGCCCCTCCAATAAAACCGTCGCCTTTGTCACAGCTGGGGACAAGCCTACCGCGGCCAGCAGAACATCATCTGCAGGCATCCTGACATCTGCAAGAGACTGGCAGTTGTTGGTGGATCTTGAAAAAAAGCTGAAGTTCCCCAGCCATATTGCAGTTACCACCCTACGACCTGACATTGTCCTCGTATCGGAGTCCACCAAACAAGCAGTGCTGCTGGAGCTGACAGTGCCGTGGGAAAATCGCTTGGAAGAAGCCTTTGAGAGGAAGCTCTCTAAGTACGCAGGACTGGTCAGCAACTGCCAGCTGGCTGGTTGGAGAGCAAGGTGTTTCCCTGTGGAGGTTGGTTGCAGAGGATTTGCAGCCCGTTCCTTGGCCAGAGCCTACTGTAGTTTAGGCATCGATGGAGAGAGGAAAAGGAGAGCCATCCGCAATACCACTGAAGCGGCAGAAAGAGCCTCAAGATGGCTGTGGCTCAAAAGAGGAGATCCATGGAGTCATGGTAGCTAGCTAGCTGTCTGGACACAAGCCGGGACTTGATCAACCCCGGCTGGGTCACCTGGAGGAGGGCGTCTGATAGTTGAAAGACCCAAAACGTCCAGTGAATCCAGGAACATCACTGTAGATGTGTCCAGACAAGGCATCAGTAGATGTATGTACACAGATATGCTCAGCGCAGAGGTGTCGGCCGTTTGGGCGGAGGGCCTTTTTCTTGAGTAATCACGTCAAAGCAAGGGGGGCGAAGGCTAGATTCAATCACAGTGGGAAACAAATTGGGAACAAAGAGTTGTTGAATACCAAAAGACAGTTTGGGAACAGCTGTCGCGCCCAGGTGGACATTAGTCATCAGCCAAGTCTGTGACTTGTGTATTCGGGTAGATCAGATCACTACCGAGGGGCCTGACCGGGGGGCGCGGTATCCTAATCGCTGGGGCAGGGTCTTTCTTGTATTTTGCAATAAAAGTTCGAACCGGCGGAGAGGGAGCCGAGTGTGATCGCAGAGCAACAACCGTCGTTCGGTCTCAGAGGTCCGCTCCCGCCGATATTGAAGACAATTTTCCTGTGTGCCGAGTCGTTTCTTTAACTTTGTCCGAGAAAATCTCTGACAATCACACACCACAGAATTTGCAAGTTTTGAGGGAGCATTCATTTGGCATGGTGACTGCAGGAATGTCCACCAGAGCTGTTGCACATGAATTGAATGTTCATTTTTTTTATCATAAGTCATCTTCCAAAGGTGTTTTAGACAATTTGGCAGAATAACCGAATGGGCCTTAGGATCTGTACACAATTCGTGTAAGTTCAAAACATCCTTGTTCTTGCATGGCCAACATACTCCCGAACATGTCACCTATTTAGCATGTTTGGAGATGATTAGTATCGGCACGTACGACTGTGTGTTCCAGTTCCTGTCAATATCCAATAATTTGGCACAGACATTGAAGAGGACCAACATTCCACAGGTCACAATCAATAACCTGATCAACTCTGCAAAGAAGATGCCTGAAGCAAATGGTGGTTTCACCACAAGGTTCTCACTGCTTTTCTGACCCCCTAAAATTCCCCAATAAAGCAAAACTCACATTTCAGAGTGGCCTTTTATTATGGCCAGCCTAAGGCACACCTGTGCGATAATCATGCTATCTAATCAGCACCTTGATATACCACACCTGCGATGTTGGAATGGCTTATCTCAACAAATAAATGCACAATAAAACATTTTGACAGATGGAGTAACGAGTGCTAGCTTGTTAACCTGCTGTCTGGCAGTCGGCAGTCAGCAGGTTAACAAGCTAGTATCCAGGAGTTCAATTACCTGGTGGTTGATTAGAAGCACTTCTGGCAAAAGCCAAACTGTGGCAGGAATTTTACTTTCTGGCCCTGCATTTGACACCTATTTTAGTGGGCAACCATTGCCAACCACTACAGCATTCAGAATGATAAAATGTGTTTTTCTTGATTTTGAGTGAATATTTTGGTGCAGGGTTCCCATTCTTTTCTTGAAATTATTTTATAGGACTTCTCAGACTTTTCCATCTGCTACATCCATCCATTTGCTGATCTGCTTATCCTCACAAAGATCACAGGGCATGCTGGAGCCTATCCTTGCTGTCTTCGGGCAGTAGGCGGGGGATACCCTGGACTGGTTGCCAGCCAATTGCAGGCCAAACATCGATGAACAGCCATCTGCACCCACAATGACACCTAGGGCCAATTTAGACTGTTCCATCAACCTGCCACACGTTTTTGGAATGGGGGACGAAACTCACGCAGGCACACCAGATAAAACCCGTAGAAATTCTTTGTCAAGTACTAATGCAATCAGAATGAGAAAATGGTTTTGTAGACTTTTGATGATTGTTTTGGTGATTAAACTATCTCCTACTTTTGTAAAATGACAGATATAACACTTTGATCTGTAGTAATTAGTAGGGCACCATTGCTAACTACTACAGCAATCATAATGAGAAAGGGTGTTTTTTCCTTGATTTTTTTTTGGTTGAATTTTTTTGTCAAAGTAGGTCTATTTTCATCGTTGAAATGTCTCCTACTTCTCGAAAATGACACACATGATGAAAATTTGAGGTGTCGAAGTTAGACGACTTTGCTGTGGACGACAGCAATTAGAATGAGAAAGGTGATTTACTTGATTTTTGGTGAATATTTTTGTCTATTAAGATATCCTTTATTTAAGATATCCTTTATTTGTCCCACACTGGTGAAATTTATGACTGCCATTGTAAGTTAAATGCCTCTTATTTTCCCGTAATGAGAGATATCAGCACAATTTGTGCTGTGGTACCTAGTGATCTACCATTTTCAGCTACCAATGCATTCAAAATGAAAGTAAAAAATATTTATGCACAGTGGGCAACTGTTTAACATGTCTGCTTGATTGATCACTCTAAATTGGCCCTCGGTGTGATTGTGAGTAGGAATGGTTGTTTGTCTATGTGTGCCGTGCAATTCGCTGGCAACCAGTTCAGGGTGTACCCCCACCTACTGCCTGAAGTCAGGATCCAGCATACCCATTAACCTCGGGAGGAAAAGCCTTTATTTAAACGAATTAAAGATACTATGAAAGTTTGCTAGGGTTCAAAATGTGTTGTGATGAACCAGAAAAAAACGGTTTATCGGCATCTTTGTCTTTTACATTCGCCTTCAACGCTTTGGGGTCCGAAATGGGACAATCCGAAACGATAATTCCGATTTCCCACGTTACGTGAATGCAGCCTAAATCCGTGGAAGAGAGGGACGAGCACTGCACTCCCGGTTCATGATGGCGACTAAGTGTGCACGTTCTCGACCAAGCAAGGCTCTTCTGGGACATGTACACGTGCTCGGATACCATGAACCTGTGTTGACGACATTACTGCTGCTTGGTGGCAGCAGTTCCGTAAACATGCAAACGCTATTGTTACAATATTTGTTTGGTCAAAGTTGTAATCTCAGCATTCAAGAATAAACGCTCCTTAATCAGTCGCCGTCGAAACACGAGCGAGAAATAGAGATAAATAATCTTGCCATATCAATGGCACAAAGACCGAGGAGTGTAGCTATTAAGAGAATTTTATAGATCAAGTGTTCATAAGTATTGTATATTACAACAATAGATAGGTGCATTGCAATTAAGAGATTTGAGTTCTACCCGACGGTGATGTATTTCAAGGTACGCCTTCTGGACGTGGACCAACAGGGTGTGTTTACGTTTTAAATTCACAGCACGTGGACCAATCACCAGAATGTGCGTGGAACCTTGAGGGGTTGGGTCTTAATGCAGAGTGGTTGCACATCGATGTGATTTTCCTTCATTCCATCAAGTTACTGTTGAAAAGTAAGAACTAGTCTTCCAAATTAAGATGCTTAACAGTTTCCAACAAACAAAATGGACGGCTCTCATTTAAGAACGGCCATCCATTCTTATCCTTAATCGTCTTCTTATGTAGCAGGCATTGCATACAATTATCATTCTCCTAAATTGTACTTTAGTATCAACTATTTCAGTTTCGGGAAAAATTAATGTAACACCAATGTTATTTAAGAGACATTTGAATGTCCTCCACCACATGACATGACTCAATTTGGCAGTACAATTGAAGACCGTAAAATGTTTCCAATAAACGAAACGGAATGATTTCGTTTACGAACGGATAATCAATTTTATCCTTAATCTTAGTATTTTTATACATGCATTGCATATAATCGTCATTCGGCCATATGGTGCTTTAGTAACAACCCTTTCAGTTTTGGCTTCAAAATTATTGTAACACTAACTGGATAAACATATGAATACAGTATCATCCACCACATTACACGACTCCATTTGGTACTTCAAAAACCGGAAATAGTATATTTTAATGTTGAGCTTGACTTTTTTTGTGTCCGACGAGCAGCAACTTCAGTGGATCCAATGAGGTGACGCCGCGTTCCGGGCCCGACTGATGAAGTCAACCCGGTGATAAGCTGGGCTAAAACTGTCCTCTATTAAAATCCAGAGGCTCTAAATTGCCTCAAAAGTCGTCCTCTAATATCAGAGGAAACACGAAAGAGGCCGGTGTGTTGTTAATTTGGTCCGCAATTGTAAATCCTGAAGAAAGGTAAGTTCACGTTAGTGTTAGTCATGCGGCTCTATCCATGCTTTCCTGCTAGCTAACAGAATGTTGTAAATTTCGAATAGTGGGTGCGATTCTAATGCTGCTTTATTTTTTGCCTAGTACATGCAGTTGAAATGTGTTCCTGGCGCGGCTTTGTGTGTATAGTATTGAAATGAAAGGTTAACGTGTGGGATAATAAGTTTTACACTCTATCCCGCAACTCACAATTGTATCTCGTGGTATACAGTGTAATATACTTGGTAGACATTAAAGCCAAAACCAACTCAAAGGGCTGATAAAGCCAGGAAGGTCACGAAATTTCTCTTGTCCACGCTATAGTTTTAATGACCGTTTATTCTTGGCAAACTGTATGTTTTAATGGTCAATGCATCTTTATATTGCTCAACATTAACGATATCTTAGAAGAGATAATTTGGTGAGTCAAAAAAAATAAAAACAAGGACACTGATTCCATATTTTATCTGTATCATTTCAGCTCATCATGGTTTGGAGAAAGTTTCCATTGGCTACTTTGTTCTGCCTTGTTCTAGCAATGTTGCCTTCTCACACGGGTATGAGCTGCAGATAATATTTTATATTTTTGTCTGGGGTTGTGTATTCACTGCAATATAGCAGACTCTACAATGGTTGAAATATAAGTACAGTAAATGAAAATATTGATGGAATGATTTGTGGTATACTTTTGCAGACGCCGTGGCAGTCATGTCAATAGATGTAGGGAGTGAATGGATGAAGATGGCAATAGTCAAACCTGGTGTGCCAATGGAGATTGTTCTCAACAAGTGGGTAGCAATAAGCTTCCACACAGGACACAAAACATGCATATCTGGTTCACATTGCTAATTCAGTAGCAGGTAAAAAGAATACGGTTGGATATTCTCACTTTTTGGTGTATTTTTAGAGAGTCGAGGAGGAAAACACCTGCAGTTGTATGTCTCAAGGAGAATGAAAGACTTTTCGGTGACAGTGCTTTAGGAGTGGTAAGCCTTTTTAGTTACAATCTATAATCATATTCACACTGCCCATTTCATTGTTGCACATTTTGCGTGAAATCTTCTGTTATTCATCGTTACCCGTCAACATTTTCAGTCTGTGAAGAACCCAAAAACTGTCTATCGACACCTGCAAAATCTCATGGGCAAGAAGCACGACAACCCACTTACAGCACTTTACCGGAAACAGTTTCCTGAGCACCAACTTCAAGTTGACCCTTCCCGAGACACAATTTACTTCAAAGACTCAGAGTAAGTGTGTGTGTGTGTCTGTCTGTAGTTTTTGCTCCTTTACCTCAACATACTGTGTCTGCTCATCAGCACTGAATACGTCACCTTCATTTTCACACACGATAGTATGTTCTCAATGTCATCTGTGAGGCGTTAGTAATGTTTGTTTTCAATAGTTGATGTCACTGAGCATTAAAGGTTATATTTTCTTCAGAAACTTAATCCTCTGTTTGCCGACCTGGAGTCAAAGAGCTGAAAAAATCTTGCTGCCAGGTGGTGCATACAGCGATGTATATTTTGAGTGACAAATAATAATAGTACTTATAATAATGTTACAAGATGACCATTATCTTCAGGGTTACATGTTGGGGGGGGGGGGGATTGTTAAAATTCAATATTTATTTTCCTAGGTAGCAGAGAGCCATATCAGATGGTTGAAAGAGCCACAATGTCTCTTGAGGTTGAAGACACCTCTTAGGTGTCAAACGCTGTGTGTTTTTGCTCATTATCCTGTTACAAGACCTGCAACTAAGACCAAGCTTTCTGACACTGGGCAGCACATTTCTCTCCTGAATACTTCGATAGTCTTGAGAATTCATTGTAACCTGCACAGATTATAGGCACCTTGTATGAGATGAAGCAAGAAAAAAACCCCTCAGAATATAGGAGCCTCCATGTTTCACGATGGGCACAATGCTCTTTTCTTGGTATGCTTCATTTTTGTGTTTTGTCTCATCTGTCCGAAGGACATTGTCTCAGAAATTTGTGGCTTGGCAACATTCAGTTTGGCCATGCCAGTCTCCCTCATTTATGATTTATTTTTAGCGCTGGTGCAATCCTAAATAATTTTCCATGAAGTCCACTATGGCGCAATCACCAACATCCGCACAATATTATTTTTTTTATTTATTGGCAAATGTGAGCTCCAGTGAGGAAAAGCCACTATCACCTCCGCAAAATCAAAAATATTGTAATAAAAGTTTTTTTTTTTTTTTAACGGGTTGAAGTGAACAACAATAGTCATGTACATATGAATTTTAGATGTGATTGGTCATAGTTTTCACACATTTAGCGACGCTCAAGTTTTGTTACAGGTCCACATGCAGACAGGTAGGCTGCCATATCTGTTAGCTTCTGCCACTTGTCTTGTTTTTAAAAAAGGCTGCGGGAGAAAAACTGAGTTTGGGTGTACTTTATTTTTATGCTCAATCCTCATCCTCAAATCCATCAAAGTCCTCATATTCTGTGTCCAAATGAACAGGTGGGCAAGTTCTCCTTTCGTCATTGTCAGAGTCGGTCCTGTTGGGATGCGCCTCCTCAGAAATGAGGCCGGCTTTTGCCAAAACTGGAACAACAGTGCAAGCAGACATGTGAGCCAAGCATCTCTAATCCATTCACAGATTGTGGCGTAACTCGCCCGGTGCTGCCTCACAGTCTTGGTAAAGCTGTGTCCATCATCTATCATCCATTGTTCCATGCCGCTCACAGCTTCACTTTGAAGTTTTCACCGATGTCCAGCATTTGGAGTTCCCTTGTCAAGCCTCCCGGCATGATGGCAAACTCGGTTCATTTGCCACACATGGAGTCATAGATCAAAAGGGATGGTGTTGTTGCCATGGTGAAGTGGTGTTTGCAAGAAAAATGATGCTGTTTTTGAAGGTCTAAACCTGGGCGACAATTCATTACATTTTGCACACACATCAGGCCTGTCAAAACGTTTTATATTTTAGTGGGTGATTGTGCCAGCGACCTAATATGCAAGTTACACTAGTGTGGCCAGCCAGGGTTGCGAGAGCCCTTCAAAGCCGCTCACAGCTCTAGTTGTCCAATGGATTTATACATTTTATTTTATTCCCTGGGGATACAAATGTCACCAATTTGTCAAATGGCCTATACATACTGTATAATCATGAACTTAGAAAATGCAGCATTCGTTTTTATATTTTCATGGTTATTTATTGACAGAGCAGGCTAAAATGACAAGTCCACGGGCTTTGTAGTTCATGGGTACATGACTTCTCTCATCTGCAAATGACACTATTGATTAATGACCTCATTATATGCAACCATTTGGGAACAAGCTTTTTTGTCACCAAGTAGTACGCTCTTTAAACTTCAATTTGAAGTTATGTAGTTTGCTGCTAACCTCTCTGTGGCTCTCTCAAGTCTCGTGCCATTCAGTGAGGTGATTTTATATCAGGCATGGCAGACTTGGGATATTTAAAAAATATTATTTTGGTTACCCTGTTTACACATCGTTTCCAAAAAATTATGCTGCAGCGTGGAGGGAGAGCCCTCACTACAGAACAGAGCCTCTTTGCAAGTACCTCTTGTGTGGATCTTACTGCAGTCTGCCACCAAAAACGGAACATTGTGCAAGATAGTCTCTTACTGCTCAATTTTACACAATATTCATTGCTTTGTATTATTTGGTCCCTTTCTGAACTTCAAAATGTCTGAAAATTAAGAAAACCAGAATCCCGATATGCTGAAAACCACCTAATCGGCCCAGACCAGTCATCCAGTGTGCCACTATCCCAACGTGCTAGTACTCCAAAGTGACCAAGCTGCAAGGGTCCATTATATCAGTTTTTTTTTGTTTGTTTGTTTCGTTTAATCCCCCCCCCCCACTCCAACCTCCCAAAACAATTCACCCATTTCGAATATGGTGCCTGCAACACATTCCAATAAAGGTGAAACTGAAGCATTTTTCCAACCGTGTTACACCCTTTTAACAACACTCAATCTTATGGAAACTGAGGTCTACCATATTTTCCACACTATAAAAGCATTCCATTTTCTCAAAAGCCGACAGTGCGCTTTATAATCCCGACACGCCTTATATATGGTGTTGCATTCTCTTTATATTCCCCATTGAGTTGTTTCTCTGTTAGTGTCCCGATGCCATGTCGTGGAGATTATTAGCAGGAACCAATTGTAACCTAAAAGGGTTGTTCTGCCCGACACTAATTGAGATGTGCATTCTCCGACACACACTCAAACCGACAACTACTTTGTGGGCTCTGCACAGCCATTATGAAATGAAGATAATACCAAAAGCATAGATAGCTACTGACTAAAGGAAGGAAAAAGGAGACAAGAGCAAGCAGACTTCTAAGGAAATTTCGCCCCTTGTGGATGTGAGCCCATGAGGTTTGGGTGCCTTTTTGTTGAATCATTGTCTTTATAACTTTTATCTTTCATTTATTGTTTTGTAATGCCATTTGTATTATGTTTCATGACCATGTACTTGACCGTTTCTGCATGGCTTTGCTCTCTATAAATAAAGTGGTACAGTGCACTCCGCTTAATAGAACACCGGTTAATAGAGTAATCCGCTTAATAGAGCAAAAGGCTCTGGAACAGATTTGCCTAATGCAATTTCCTATAAAGATACTCCGCTTAGTAGAACAGATCTCCGCTTAATAGAACAGGCCGTAAGCAATGAACATTGTAAAGTAGTGGTTTTCGAAGTGTAGCTATCGCGATACTGTACCACTATCGCGAGAAAACGCGGTAGTTCTAGCCGTATACAGTAACAGGTAGCACGCGTCACTCCACACATAGACACACGCACGTCACAATGGCTTCAACTTCATTCAAGAGACGAGAGAGAGACGAAGTGTAGCTATCGCGATACTGTACCACTATCACGAGAAAACGCGGTAGTTCTAGCCGTATCCAGTAACAGGTAGCACGCGTCACTCCACATATAGACACACGCACGTCACAATGGCTTCAACTTCATTCAAGAGACGAGGGCTATAAGAAGGACATACTCGGACGATACGATGCATTGCCGGATTCTCAGAAGGTACGCCCGCGGTTTCCAGGACTTCCCTCTTATCCAGCGCATTGAGAGGGAAGTCAACCGCAAAATTACGGACTCCTGTTTCCAGACAAAAGTAACGAAATTTTTCTCGTGATTTGAGATGTTTGACTGAAGTTGATTAAAGTTGTTGATTGATTAAAGATATGGACGTCCACAGTCGAAATATCTCTTCTAACTCGTCAGCAGGGGGTTTTCTGCGTGCATAACTTGGTCGTCGACGTGTCTGAAGGTGTACCTAATAAAGTGTCTCCGGTTAATAGAAACCCCGCTTAGTAGAACAGAAGCGCTTCGGCCCAATGGTGTTCTATTAAGCGGAGTGCACTGTATTGTAATTCCCTTTAGTGTAGCTCCATCTAGTGGATGCATAGCACAATTGCAGCCATGATTGTAGCTTCTATTCTATGCACCTTATAATGCGGTGCACCCTCTATATGAAAACAGTTTTGAAATAGGCCATTCATAGAAAGTGAGCTTTATAATCCGAAGCGCCTAATCGTGCAAAAAATACGGTAGTTGTTGGAAGCCTAGGTGAAATTCTTTCTTATTGTTGCTTGATGTCCAACCTATGTTGCTAAACAGTTCAAGATCTCCATTGTGTATTGCAATTCATAATGTAGCATATATTTTCAATGGGAGACAGCTCTGTACATTGGAGATGGGGTGCTGTTGACGTGAACTTGGGAAGTTGTGAGTCGGTGGGGAGAATAATTTGAAGACCTCAATTCCACCGACACGCTTTCCTTTGAGGAAGTAAAGCTAGGAGACTCTGAGGTGCATGGGACATCACCCAAACTCGTCAACATGTTTTGTGGACTGGGGGGAGGCATTTGACAGTGTCCTTTGGGGAGTTCTGTTGGTGTTGACTTGGACTGCCGGCTGGCCTGGGAGCGCCTAAAGATCCCTCCGAAGAGTTGGAAAGAGTGGCTGCGGAGAAGGAAACTTATTAGGACTTGGGGTTTGTATTAAGACACAGACCCATGTTCAATTCTGGCGATTTTTTTCACACATTTGTATTTGCTCCAGCTTGTCACTGCTCAAGTGTTGTCAGTTTCACCTTAGCATTCAACTGCTTTTATTTGGTTCTATTCAATTTAAGGAAAACCTTTTGTATTAAATATATGCTTGTTGTGGTGCCCTTGTATGACACTCATTGGAAAGTTGTGAGTGCCGGTAGTCTGAATTCTACATTGATTACACTGCCTCAATACCATGAGGACCTCTTGAAAATCATTCGTCGGTCCATCCTTGCTGATATTTTTGTTGGGGAAAAATTTGGTGGAATACCGAATCTTGAGCTTTAAGCCACATGAGAGTTGTTGGGGGGGGGGGGGTTCAAATGTTATCCAATAATGAACAGAAAACATCTTTGTCCATTTGTCAGGAAAATGCAGTACACACCAGAAGAAATTCTCGGGATGATGCTCAATTATTCTCGTGGACTGGCTGAGGACTTTGCAGGTCAGTTTTCTTTTTGAGTAAAATTCACATTTTGTCATTTGTATTCATTTGCCAACTTTTCCTCAAATGTATTTCTTCCTACTTTTTTTCCCAACTTGTAGAACAGCCAATCAAAGATGCAGTTATCACTGTTCCAGCCTTTTTTAATCAGGCAGAGCGAAGGTCAATGCTGCAGGCTGCACAAATGGCAGGTCTGAAGGTCCTTCAACTCATCAATGACAACACAGCCGTTGCCTTGAATTATGGGGTCTTTAGAAGGAAAGATATTGATGCCACAGGCAAGGTAAAATTCAGCATTACTCCATAAATCTTTGTTCAGTCCTCAATGCTTTACAAAAATGACGAATGTCAATGAGCCATTGAGCTCCTCACAGGATTAACTATATATAAATTCAGCTGCTGTGATCGATATGTGGCACCGACCTTTGCAGTCATTGGCATTTTAACAAACACTTTGAAATGTTATTTTGAGGTCGCGGAGTGCCAACAAATTGCTAAATTATCTAATATGATTTTCTTTCAGAATGTGATGTTTTATGATATGGGCTCAGGCAGCACAACTGCCACTATTGTCACATATCAGACCGTGAAAACAAAGGATTCTGGCACCCAGCCGCAGTTGCAGATTCAAGGTGTCGGGTAAGTCTGTAAAACGTTGATTATTGCTAGTCATATTATGACTGTTGTCTTGACTATGATGCAGTCCACTTGTAAATCATAGAAAAGGACAACCACTTTTATAAACATTTTATAAATTAATATGAATGGATGACACAGAGTAAAAAAGAACCTGCCGAAGTCAAACACAAACAAAATGTAATGCTGAATGGAGGGAGAGAACAAAAAAATCAGAACAACATTAATAGCAAAGAAATAGAAATAAACAAAGAAAACATCGCCCCATTACTACTCCTAGCATTTCTAAAGTGCCTCTTTAGGTCTGCCCGGTCCGAAACAAATTATCTTAACGTTGCTAATCCACAAATACTGAGGAGCAGGCTAATTGTATCATAGCTGTTGCCCAAGAGGCGTGAGTTTTTTTAAGCTCCTCTTCTACGGTTGCGATGCGTGTTTCAGCCTCTTCTACTCGTGCTGAATTGCCAGAAATATTTTTCACAGTGCTTGACGATTTTCTTTCAATCACCTCAATTGAGTTTTGTGATTGTCGTAAATGTCTTCTTGCGTTTTGCTCCAAATATACGCAGTGTCACTGGTAATTTTCATTCTATTGTACGGCTCCCATTCCTAGACCCCCCCCCCCCCCCCACCTTCTTTTTCTTTTTCAATATAACCGAATAATTTTTGAAGGGCTAAAAATGCACAACATTCATGCAAAGTCCAAAATAAGAATCAGAAAGGGTAGAAAATTGCTTTTTGTTTGTTAGCCGTGAATGCGGGGCATGTTTCATGTTCTCCAGGTTTGATCGTGGTTTGGGTGGGTTTGAGATGGATTTTCGCCTTCGCGATCATTTGGCCGGATTGTTCAACAAGCAGAAAAAGACCACGAAAGATGTGCGAGAGAGCCCCCGTGCCATGGCCAAGCTACTCAAGGAGGCCCAGAGGCTGAAGACGGTGCTCAGTGCAAATGTAGAATTCATGGCCCAGGTTAGTCCAGCTACCAGAACTGTCATTCAGTCATGAATATCATTATTATATTGTTAATCATCAACAACTTAACTGCAAGTGTTTATTATTGTAGACTGAGATGATAACACTAGGGAACACAATTTTTTTGTGTGACACTTGTTTTTTAATGGTGCAGAATGCAAACCTGATCTCAGTATTTCTTTGTCACGTCACGTTTTGAGCTATAGAACCTGTTTGCCATAGGTGATTTTTCCCGGGCTCAATTGAACGCAGCAGTGTACGAACACCACTGAAACATGTGACTTCAAGTTTGTGGAAGGCTGCTGTAGACATTTAAACAAATGTTTTGAATAACTGCCACTGATATGGACTCTCATCTCGAGATTATCACACTGTCCTGATGTTTCTTTCAGGTGGAAGGTTTAATTGATGAAATTGACTTCAAGGCCAAGGTCACCAGAGCAGAGTTTGAAGAGCTGTGTGCTGATCTATTTGAAAGAGTGCCGCACCCGGTGCAGGAGGCCCTCACTGCTGCAGAAATGAATCTGGTATGTATTCCGTATGGACACTACGAGAACTATTTTAGTGGCAGTAATTTTAAACGAATATTCAAGGTTTATGTCGGAACAAATGGAGCAGGAAAAAAATTCTGATCCCTATATAGCAGACATAAACAAACTCAATGTCTCATAAACCCGTCAAAGAAAAATAAGTAATTAATATTATTAGTTGTGAAGACAAAACACCTTCTGATTGTCAAATTGATATGAAGACTGTGAAAAAGATAAATCTGGGAATCTCAAACCACTTCGATACATTGCCAACTTAGCATTTCTGAACAAAACTGCAAAAATAATTCCGGACTTGTCTTCGTCAGATTCGGGTCTCGTAATGTTTACAAGTAACGTTTGCAAGCATCCATTTTGAATCCGCTTTTTTTTATCGCGAAGCGTTAGTTTGTCGTTACTTCCTATATGGGCTAAAACCAATGTCTTGCTTGTTGTGATTGGACGCTATATCGACAAATGCAAATCACAACCAATCCGTGTTCGGCTTCTTGAACCCCTTTCTCGCGAATGCCGAATGTTATCGAGACTTGTGACGAATCTAAAGTGCGTCAGATAGATGAGGATCTGAAAAACACATTCCGATGGGACTGATTGGATAGAAAGCTAACGGTGTCCCCAGTAGGAAACGGTAAAGAGGAACCATTGTGCTTGTGTCGGATTTCGTTAAAAAGCTCGATGTCGCCGATAAAGCTCTGTGTACAGTGTGTGACGATGTAATTCCATACAGATCGAGAGGATGGAAAGCTTAAGTCACACAACCTCGGTGAAACACTGAAAATAGACATTTCTACTGAAAAGTAACTACTCGATCTCAAGCGCTTTTCAACAGCCTGGAGCATGTGTAAAAACATGAGGAGTTGGCTAAAAAGAGAGTGGAAAAAGCCGGAGAGGAACAATCAGCTTTTAGTGCTTGCTAAAAAGCTTAAAATGAAGAGAGAAAAAAGTATTGTAGCTCATGAAACTGTATATTTTTGTATAGACTGCAAATAGACATCCACTTTATATAATAAAATACATTCATAACCCATATATAGTAAACAGTGTGGGACTTCACTCTCACTGTAGGAGGTAAGAATCAACAGCTTTTTATCACATTTACACAACACTTTATGAATACATTTACACAACACTTTATGAATACAAGTAATGAACAAATCTTAAATATGGCAGGGAATGTGTTTCCTTTTTTAGTTTTGATTTTGAGCAGCAAGTTTGAAGTTACATGTTGGTGCACACCATGAATGCAAAAGCAAAATTGCACACATTTTCGCTTGAAAGAAGAGTGAACAATCTTGGGATTTTTTTCTGTTAAAGTTTCAAATAGTGTGTGCCGTATTTTCACGACTATTCGACGCACCGTACGGTTGGGCGCAGTCTCGTTAATGGGTGACATTTCTGTATTTTGCACATAGACAGACCGCACTGTACCAATGGGCGCAGTTTTACAGTGGTAAAACATACGCCAGCTTAACCCTTGTGTGTTCATATTTAAAAAGGCCTTAAGTTACACATTTTACAATTTTTATAATGATGTATTTTGTGTTATAAAAACATTCTTTTTTTTCAAACACTCAAAATGTTCAGAGGCATCTGTGCTATCCATACATATATAGTTTTTATTCGTTCTTTGGGATTTTTTTGCCCTTTATGGACAATAAAGGCAGTACTGTGTTATGACACTTCAAAGAAATCTATAAAAATAAAACCTGAATTGGAAGATGTCATATCACACAAGTAGAGCCTTGATAATGTCAAAGAATTATAAAAAAAAATTCTGGATGTACAATTTATAGTAAATGTATTGAGGTGTGATAACCAAGTCAATTATGAATATTCTTTTACTTTCAACCACTCAAAATGTTCTGTGGCATCATTAACATAAAGTTTGAAATGGAAAAGTCACAACAACCATGTAGAATTTATAACGCGGGGCTGCTCTCCTCTGCCGAGTCAGAGCTGCCGTACTCGGTGGTGTCGTCAGCGTCCCCGGGCGAAAATTCCCCCGACGATTCCTTTTCGGAAGCGTCCGAACCGTCGCTATCGGTTTCCCAAATGGCATCAAGCGCCTCCATTCCGCTGCACATTTTCGCCATGTCCGTTTCTCACCGTCTAACTCACTCGAGTGGTTGTGGCGGTTGATCGGATATGAATCACCGCTACCTGGCCGCCTTGACCAATCGCGCACCGTACCTTCAACCAAGCCGAAACGGACCAATCAGTGGAATTCAGAAAAAGAATCATTGGCCGGTTTCTTACTCCCCCGCCCCGACCCACAGCCGCCGCTGGGAGAGGCGTGGGGCGTGGTGTGACGGTGACGGGCTGGGAAGAGGCCGGTTTCCTACTCACCGGCCCCGGCCCACAGCGCTCGCCCGCCGGGTACACCCCCCCCCCCAATTTATTTTTTTTTTTTGCAAAATAAAAACAGAGTTGTGTCTGGAGGTCCCAACCAAGCCCGACTAACTATCCGGACCGGACTTGGTCATGCAAAAATGCCCCGCGAGACCTTCGACGGCGGTTTTGGTGCAGCTGCTGGGTACCCAACAAAACTTTTTTTTTTTGAAAAAGAAAAAAAAGTTGTCTGCTTGTGTCTGGAGGTCCTAACGAACAATCACAACCGGAATTGATCATGCAAAAACGCCCCGCGAGTCCGTCGGGGCGGCGCCGGCGCAGCCAGCCATTAGGTACGCAACGTAACTTTATTTCCCGCAAAAGCAAAAAAAAAATTGTCTGGAGGTCCCATCCAAGCCCTACTAACAATCCCGACCGGAATTGTTCATGTAAGAATGCATCGGTTTGAAGCCTGCTGCAAAAAGGCAAACTCATTTGCGATCCTCTGACGCCACCTAAAGTTGCAAAATTGGAATGACCTCTACCCAACAATGTGGCATGCTTACGTCTGTCCAAGCGATAAAGCGATTGACGTAAAAATCGTGTGAAATGCATGTATACACATTAGGTTTACGATGCATTCAAAAATATGAATTATAATGGATCTCTATGGTGCAAAATATGTAAATTGTGAAGATTAAGTTATCAAAACGTTTTTTTATTATTGTTATAATTGATGAGAATTATCAGACGGTGGCGTCATGAAATTTAGGCCATTTTAGAACCCCGCCGCAAGTTTCAGCTCTCTCGTGTTTTTCTGAATGCGCTTTGCCTTTGATTCAGACATCATTTTATACATATCGCAAGCGGTGCACTACGAGGGTTAAGCAGACGGCATGCATGCGGGCACGCTAACACGTTAGCTTGAAGCATACGGTAGCATGCCAAGACGTACAGATAAGCTAAAAACACGTTTTTAAAAAGGCAACGAAAGCACAACTGAGTTCGGGTGTATTTTATTTAGCCATCGTACAATTTTCTCACATTTTTCGATCAATCATCACCCAGAAATCCATCAAAGTATCATCCTCTGTATCAGAAGCAGAGGACTGCACATCCCAGTTGTCATTGAACGCATCACATGCTAGTGTGAGTTGCTACGCATTGCCGAGCGGAAAGAAGGAGCAGCAACAGCAAAGTCAACATTTCTCTCGTGTGAAGCTTTCTCACATTTGAAAGTAAAGAACAGAGCGAAACATGGTGGCAGCGCGTGTGTGTGTGTAGAAAGAATTGAACAATTGTGCAAGTACCGTAATCCATCAAAAACGCCGCGTTCCCTCTCGTTGCGTATTGTGACGTAACTCGCCCAGCGTGTAGAAAGAATTGAACAATTGTGCAAGTACCGTAATCCATCAAAAACGCCGCGTTGCCTCTCGTTGCGTATTGTGACGTAACTCGCCCAGCGCTGCCTCTCACTCTTTGTAAAGTTGTTTGCCATCGATCATCCATTGTTCCCATGCCGTTTGCAACTTTACTTTGAACGCCCGGTTGATGCCGATGTCCAGCGGTTGGAGTTCTTTAGTCGAGCCTCCGGGAATAACGGCAAGCTCAGAGTTCATTTGCTTGACTTGGTTTTCACCGCTGCTGTGAGATGGGCACGCATGCCAAAAGCATAACCGATGACTTGAAGTTTGAACTGAGCTTCGTAGGCGTGTCTCTTTGTCGAATTTATTTTCGGGGGTTCTTAGAAACCAAAACCGGAGTTGTTTTGCAACAATGCACATTGCCACACTCTATACAGGTGTTGGTACCTGCTTGCGGCGTCCATTTAGCGTCCACTTACACGCCCACCCTTCACCCATTGGCGTACTGCTCCCCAGCCTGTCCTCTCTCTCTCTCTCTCCCTCTCCATATATGTACATATACACGCCCACCCTTCCCTGATTGGCTGACTTCTTTCCCGCATGCCTGGCCACAGTCACTTCCGCCTTTTCTCTATATACAGCGTGTCGGCTGTCAGTCAGATTTTGGAACTCAGTGCATACAAAAGACGCTCCGCACCATAAGGCGTCCTGTCCATTTTGGAGAAAATTTAAGACTTTTAATGGCTCCTTATAGTCGTGAAAATACGGTATATTAACCGTATGTTTTTTTAATACATGTTCAAAATAAAATTCAAGGAGTCTTGCCACTTTTATAAATGTCATCTGTTGAAATGGTTGTTAAATATTGACTATTAAGAAAAGTACTGAAACTAATCCGAGGTCATCTTTGTTACAATAGGATGAAATTGAACAGGTGATTTTAGTGGGCGGCGCTACCCGTGTCCCTAAAGTTCAGGAAGTGCTGCTCAAAGCAGTCGGAAAGTAAGTGACACATTGAAGTAACTTCTTATTTTATCGCCATGTTTTCAATCATGTCAGGACTTCATAATTCTCTTGAAATTAGGGAGGAGTTGGGGAAAAATATAAACGCGGATGAGGCAGCAGCCATGGGAGCAGTGTATCAGGCTGCAGCTCTCAGTAAGGCCTTCAAAGTCACACCATTCCTGGTCCGAGACGCAGCCGTCTTCCCCATTCAGGTTGGTTGATTTTATTCACCTATGGATATTTGCCACACAACATTTGACTTATCACTGATAATACTCCTTTATTTACTCAAAGGTCAAATGCATTTTTTACATCCTTGTCTTTTGTTCTTGTGACATGCTTATTTTCTCCAGTTACATTTCCATTGATTTTGATTACATTCACTTCCTTCCGTCTCTTTTCTGTAAAATATACTCCATGAAATTTACTGTGTACTGTATTACAAAGTTAACCCAATACTCCTTGACGATAAAATTTGTAAAATTGCCATCAGTGGAAGAATCGGGTTGCAGGTATGTGGACATTTAACACTGTTTTTATGCCAAGTTGTTTTTATGAGTAGGATATCACTACAGCGCTAAACATTTCTGATTCCATTTTGTTTCACACATGGTTGAGGAGGCTGTATTGCTCATAAAATGTGTAAAATTGATATGATTTAAAGAACCTGGTTGCAGATATGTGGACAATATGCTCTGTTTTTAGAAGGATACCACTGTAACTCTAAACATTTATGGTTACATTTTGTTAGGTGGATTTCACTCGTGAGGTTGAGGAAGAAGGTGCCAAAACCTTGAAACACAGCAAACGAATCCTCTTTCAGAGGATGGCACCCTATCCCCAGCGAAAGGTCATTACATTCAACCGCTACAATGATGACTTTGCTTTCAACATCAACTATGGAGATCTTAGTTTCCTGTCTCAGGAAGACCTCAGGTAGCTGCTATGTCTGTATTGTGCTCTGGAATTCCCATTAAAATGTACATGATTCTAAATGGTTTAATTCTCTTACTGAATTCCCTGTTCATTCATTCTAACCACGTCTGTCATATATCTTCACAATTGCAGTGTATTTGGCTCTCTCAACCTGACAACAGTCAATTTATCAGGAGTAGGCAGCAGCTTTCAGAAGCACACGCAGGCAGAGTCCAAGGGGATTAAGGCCCATTTCAACATGGATGAAAGTGGAGTTCTCCTCCTGGATCGGGTAAGTATCATTGTGATTTGGGGTGCCCAACCTTTGTTTGACCGAAGATCAACTTTTCATGCAACCAACCTTCTGCGATTGACCCGTTACTGCATGCACACACACATGCATGCCATGATGAGCAACAGTCGTCGTAACGGCCCCTAACATGAATGAAACAGAAACATAAGGTAGATTCAAAAGTTTGTTACTTTGTGAAAAGGAAATCACTGCCTAACTGAGTACAAACCTGACATGGAAGCATGGAATGCAGTTTTGTAGCATCTGGAGTTTAGGAACATCACTATCGTTGCTCATGTGTAACGTTTTAAAATGTTTCTCCTGGCACTCCAGAATCCCAGTCTTTGCCAGTGCCATTGGTGAATTGCAGATGAAACAAAATTTGATTGAGAATTAAAAAAAGAGAGAGAGAGAGATCGCAACAGCTCTTATTACACGCTGCTTCCTGTAATGCGCCACCGTAGGTTGAAGGTGGCATTTTTTTTTTTTTTTTTGTACAAGTGAAACTGATAGTACGCTTATACCCCTTTCCCACTGCCGCAAAAGCACGGGTAAACACGCTTTTTTGGGCAGTGGGAAAGGCTCACTGGCCAGTGTCGATCCGTGTCCACCAGCGCGCCATCGGAGGAGAGTTGTGATTGCCTCTGATTCCCTCCCCCCCACCCCCCTGCCGCTTGCAGTTTGAAAGCCTAACACGGGACTTTGCGGTAATTACGTGATGACATAGAGTGGTACGTGATTCTTCATAACATTGCGCGCCATCGGCCTCGTATATAGCACGCCCCCACAACTAAAGCTAGGAGATCAGTAGTAGCAAAGAGTTGATCCTCCATTGCTTTTCGACAATTTTGAGGACGGTAAAAAGCATGATAAAAGAAAGAACACTCGCTTCCATGTTGCTTTGTTGACCACCAAGAAATCTGTCGCACGATCATCTATGCAATCACAGCGTGGCGACGTAACCAGATGAGAAATGGTGGAGGAGGGGCGGGGGGGGGCGCAGAATCCCCTTCTGTTGGTCAATGGGAAAGGGACAATATGCCAATTGGTTGCGTGTCGCCACGGATCACTACTACCCACTAATTTCAGTGGGAAAGGGGTATATGGATACATTGTACACTAACAACAAAAATATATAAAATTAACAACACGCACACATAAATACAAATCTTTTTTCCTTTTTTTTTTTTTTTTAATAAACACCCCTCGTGATCAACTTGGGACCAGTCCGCTACCGGTTAGCTCCCGGTCGATCGCGATCGACATTTTGGGCACCCTTTTGATCATTTCAACTTCACAGGGGAATTTTCCTGTGGCTAAATAATACAACATTGTATGTGCTATAAGGAGGTAAAAAGTGTTCATATCATTTCTTGCATAATCAGTCACATGATTTTCTAAATCATGTACAAAGGACTGGATAGGAAATAATACAGTAGCTGTTTTTTGTTCACAGGTGGAGTCTGTTTTTGAAATCATTGTGGAGGAGAAAGAAGAAGAATCCACATTAACCAGTATGTTTTTCAGTTCATATTCTTGCGACATCTTCGATATTCAGTGGATCTAGAAAGTATTCATAGTGTTGGACTTTTCCCACATTTTCTAATCACAGCCTCATCCCAAAACGGAATTTAAAAAAAAATCTCCACGCACATTTCATAATGATGTGAGTGTTTTTTTGTTAATACGAAACTAAGACATCACATATATCGTCAAGTCAAGTGCAACTTTATTGTCTACACCAGGGGTGTCGAACTCATTTCACATTGTGGGCCACATACGGACTCAGTAGATGTTACGTGGGCCGGACCATTAACACTAATTATACCATATTGTGCTATAAATAACCAAAACATCATGTGTTTACTTTGTTTTGGTATGAAGAAGCATTGGCGCATTGATACCATCTGCTGTTTTGGGTCTGTCTCAGTGACAGACTGAGACTGCTGTTTTCTTCTTTGATTAAAACAGTGTGCCCCTACCGGATAATCAATGAATTGCATTTTATTAAAAATATTCATTCTGTGTCTTTAATGGATTTTTTCACTTTTAAATTATAAGCCTGATCGAACCTCCTTGGGAGCCGGTTCTGGCCCGCGGGCCGTATGGTTGACACCACTGGTCTACGCATTGAAACTGTTGGTTTTTGATGCCGTGTCGCCTGAGAGATCAAAGGTCACCGGCGTTCAGTATTGGTTTTCAGCCTTGCTCCTTACATGCACTGATTTCTCCAGACTCTGAACCCATTGGTGATATGATGGACCATAGAAATCCCTTAATGCCTTGCATTTGTACATTGAGGAACAGAGTCCTGAAACTGTTGGACCATTTTCTCAGGCAGGTGTTCACCATTAGGTGAACCTTGCCCCATTTTTACTTGTCAATGACTGAGCCATTCAGGGAAGCTCCTTTTATACCCAATCAGGGCACTTACCAGTTCCCAGTTAGCCTGTTAACCTGTGGGATGTTCCAAACAGGTGTTTGATGAGCATTTCTCAACTCCCCCAGCTTTTTTGGAACATGTTGCAGCCATAAAATGAAAGTTAATGATTGTTTGCTTCAACTATTTTCTATGTTTTCTTGTTTTTTTTAAATATATACTTATTATACTTATTTAATACTTATTAAGTATTAAATAAATACTTAATATCATAAAAAAAAACATTAGAGCAGAGTCCAACCTGGGACTTTGATTTTGTCCAAAATGGAAAAAGTTGTGAAATATTTGAAATACTCAAAACGTTGTAAAGTCTTGACTCAGATTCCATGATGTAAAAACCACTTGTATCTGATACTGCTTTTGGTGACATTGATAATTGCCTCAGCACAACAAAACTCAGTTTGCATTTTTCTATTTTTCAGAATTGGGTAACACAATTTCCACATTGTTTGGAGGAGGATCCCCAGAACTTAGCCCAAATGTGACAGAGCCAGTCCAAGTAAGTATTATTACATTTAATGACCAATGTAGTGCAGTGGATATGACCATTGAAACCTGTAAAATGGCATCGTTTTTTTTAAGACGATCAATTACGGTTTTCGTACATTATACAACCATAATACAACGGTTGGAACTGCTTATTGAAGCATGGGGTATGTTCTCCACCCATGAGCGTCATAAAAATGGTTTCTTCTCTGAGGAACAATATGAAACCTGACGTGCGTATGAGTGCTACCTAAATGTTAGCAATATTTGACATTGCCATACAGCATTTTAATAGCTAAATAGACTCGGAAAAATTTCTAAAAGTTAAGAGTATGTGGACTGTTCAAAATGGCCAAGTTAGCACAGCACGAGCTATGTTATTATTTTTGATACTTAATCGGCTTTAACATATATATTTTTTCAAATGCCATTGATATATGCACTGTTGTTCATACACACTGCCGAATAGAATGAAGGACAATTAATTTTCAGTGGCCTGAGGCTTTAATGGAATATTAATGAGGAGATTTCGGCCAATGACTATTGCAGCCCCAAAACGTGATACCGTTCGGCTGTTGGAACTAACTAGCCTTGAGCGTGAACTAATGAAGCCTGTTCTGATGAGGGGAAATGTCTTTCACGAATTATTGATTTAATGCCCTCCAAATGCAATGACATGATTCACTCCCCTGACAATGAGATTGACAGGTACGATACAGTTCACACCAAATAAAATTACTCAGTGGAACCTCTAGTTATGAACTTCATTAGATCTGTGAGGGCATTTGTACCTTGAAACGTTAAGAAATCTAGTTAATATTTCCTATTGAAATGAATGCAGTTAATCCTTTCAATGTGATTGGGTGAATGTATTGTACAGGTGGAACTACAGTCTTGCGACATGTGGGTACTGATGTGATCACACTAACATGTAATGTTGCTTCTCTTAATTGAACACATTTTAATATATAACAGACACCAGTGATAATTTTACAGTTTACCCCCAGCGAGTCCCAGATCAGAAAAGTTTGAATCCCATTATGCATTTAGAGTCCCAAATTTCGAATTCTGAAATGGTCTACTTATTCAATTGCATATGATAGTAACACAAACAACAACATATACATACAATTATAAACAAATGCCGCAAAAATTTAAATAATTCAGGCATACAAGATTTGCTGAGAAGGAGGTTCTTATTTCATCCCATGGTTATAATAAATATAATAAACACTTGTTCGCAACTCTTGTTTTAACGTTACACAACTTGGCAATCGTCTGCTTTCCACGAGGTGAAGGCCAATCTCGCCAATCTCGTCTCATGAGAGCGGAAATCTCGTCACGCGAGATTACTTAACGCGAGATCGAAACAACAATGGCAGCGATTGTCAAACTGCGATCGTTGCGGGGAAAAAAGATGTACCGAAGGAAGGCCTGAGGATTTCGGAAATTCACGGTAAATGTTTTTCGGTTCCGTCAGATTACCCAATGGGAAACAAAGGTAACTAATTTTGTGTTCTGTAAATGTTCATCATGGGAACCCATTTTTCTATTTTGACTGATATTCATAATCAAGAATTCTGAAACTCAAAAGTATGTTTCAAGGGTAAATTTTTGAAAACTCTGCATGAACAAAGAACATTACATCAGCAGCTGTGTACTGTGTAGGTTTATTCAAAAAAATAAATGGATCAAAATATGTTGTACTCATGGCATCATGAGTATAGCATACCACAAAATCGGTATTTTTTCCAATCTCACACTGCAGCGAGATTAATCATTAATACTGGTAAGTATTGATGTGGCTTGACGTCCTCTTGGATGCATGTGTAATCTACTATCAATTTGACGAAATCATCTAACACACGTCATCATTAGTTCTATCAACAGTTCACATTAGCATTACAACACCTTGTGATGGATGTTTTATTCATAAAGTTAACATGCGGCAACCGGTAATTTTTTATTATAGAAAAACCAATACTGTTTCATAATATTTTTCATAGCGATTAGCCTATAGATCAAATGACCAACTTGCCTAGTAATCGTGCCTCCCGTCGTATCTCGCTCTCGTGTTCTGTGCATACATCACAGGTGAGTTTAGTGATATGCACTTCAAACGATTCATACAAAAAAAATCAGACTGGCATTCCCATTTCTTAAATGTCGAGAACACATCACAGGTGAGTTTAGTGATACGCCCTTCAAACGATTCATACGAAAAATTAGAATGGCATTCCCATTTCATAAATGTCATAATTAGTAGACCTTTGTGTGTGTTTTTTTCGCCGCCTCAAACTTTGATCCGCGAAAGTAAATTAGAAGAAACACTTACACACCACACCACAAACACACATACAGGCACAGTGAAATCGCGTTGATCACACAGGAGAGATTTTATCGCGTACAGTCAACTCGTGTCCGGTGACTTATGAAAAACTATTTTTCGGTACTGTCAAAATGACGCCACGGAAACGAGACGCTACAGGAAACGATCGTTACCGTGAAATCCTCAGGCCTGCCATGGGTTTTTTAAAAAAACATTTTGACTGAGAAATTTCCTTGCGTCCCACATTATTTGGAACTGCGCGTCCCACGTCCAATTATGCGTGTAGGAGAGGGACGCAGAGGAAACGAGATGGCTGAGACACTGTAGATTTTTTATAGATGAAAATTAAATGAATTTAGGATATAGCAATTTGCAATTGGATCATCATGAATATGGCAGTGGAACTTCCCCCAACATATGCAACAGCTTAAGCCTTCAGCTGTAGAGAGCTAGCACAATTTTTCAGCAATGCATGATGCACGTTGCCAATGATGGTTACACAGCATGAGAATTGCAACATAGATACCGTATTTTCACGACTCTAAGGCGCCACTAAAAGTCTTAAATTTTCTCCCAAATGGACAGGACGCCTTATGGTGCGGAGCGTCTTTTGTATGCGCTGAGTTCCAAAATCTGACTGACAGCCGACACGCTGTTTATATAGAGAAAAGGCGGAAGTGACTGTGGCCAGGCATGCGGGAAAGAAGTCGGCCAATCAGGGAAGGGTGGGTGTGTATATATACATCTATGGAGAGGGAGAGAGAGAGGGAGAGAGAAGGCAGACGTAAGAGAGGACAGGCATGCTGGGGAGCAGTCCGCCAATGGGTGAAGGGTGGGCGTGTAAGTGGACGCTAAAGGGACGCTGCAAGCAGGTACCAACACCTGTATAGAGTGTGGCAATGTGCATTGTTGCAAAAAAAACTCCGGTTTTGGTTTCGAAGAACCCCCGAAAATAAATTCGACAAAGAGACACGCCTACGAAGCTCAGTTCAAACTTCATGCCATTGGTTATGCTTTTTTGGCATGCGTGCCCATCTCACAGCAGCGGTGAAAACCAAGTCAAGCAAATGAACTCTGAGCTTGCCGTTATTCCCGGAGGCTTGACAAAAGAACTCCAACCGCTGGACATCGGCATCAACCGGGTGTTCAAAGTAAAGTTGCGAACGGCATGGGAACAATGGATGATCGATGGCAAACACAACTTTACAAAGAGTGAGAGGCGGCGCTGGGCGAGTTATGCCACAATTTGCAAATGGATTGTGGCTGCTTGGACGAACGTGTCTGCTTGCACTGTTGTTCGAGTTTTTGGCAAAGCCGGCATCATTTCTGTGGAGCCGCATGGCAATGAGAGTGACTCTGACAACGAGAGAGAACGTGGCGTTTTTGATGGATTACGGTACTTGCACAATTGTTCAATTCTTTCTACACACACACGCGCTGCCACCATGTTTCGCTCTGTTGTTTACTTTCAAATGTGGGAAAGCTTCACACGAGAGAAATGTTGACTTTGCTGTTGCTGCTCCTTCTTTCCGCTCGGCAATGCGTAGCAACTCACACTTTAGCATGTGATGCGTTCAATGACAACTGGGATGTGCAGTCCTCCGCTTCTGATACAGAGGATGAGGACTTTGATGGATTTCTGGGTGATGATTGATCAAAAACGTGAAAACATTGTACGATGGCTAAATAAAATACACCCGAACTCAGTTTTGCTTTTGTTGCCTTTTTAAAAACGTGTTTTTAGCTTGTATCTGTATGCCTTGGCATGCTACCGTATGCTTCAAGCTAACGTGTTAGCGTGCGCGCATGCACGCCGTATGTTTAAGCTGGCGTATGTTTTACCACTGCAAAACTGCGCCCATTAAGACAGTGCGGTTTGTCTATGTGTAAAATACAGAAATGTCACCCATTAATGAGACTGCGCCCAACCTTACGGTGCGTCGAATAGTCGTGAAAATACGGTACATCCGGTCCTCCATGCCATGACTGTTGGTGTTTCAAACATAGTATGTAAATACAGTGGTACTACTTACGAAATGAATATGTTCTGGAAGAATTTTTTTTTTAACTAGACAATTTTGTAAGTAGGGATGCGTTTTCCATTTAATTGGCCTAATCCGTTCCAAGCCCCCTTCAATGGCAGAGCAGCTAAAAGTATGTATAAACTCTGAGCTGTGACGAGCAGCCCATACTGTATTTTTACCTTTCGTATCTTGAAATTTCTTTCGTATCAAGAGGCAATATTTTCCTGTTGAGGCGTTTCGTAACGTGAAAATTTTATTTGAACAGATGTTCGGAAGTACACTGTAGAGGTAATTTTATCCAACTAAAATTTGGCACACAATTCGAACGTTTAAAGGAGCTATCATAACTCGAGGTTCAATTGTAAATAATACGGATTTGTGTAATCAGGATGATAAAGATGAATCTGGAAAAGCGGGCGAGGATGAGAAAAAAGAGGAGGACACCCAGAAGGTGGAGAGTACCAAGGACGAATCGGAGCAAAGCGCGACAAAGGAGAAAAACCAGGAGAAGACAGAAGATGCGGGATCTTTGACTGATGACAAGGTAAATATGAAAATTGATGCGTTCACATTGAGCTCTCCATTTATCGGTCGTCTGTCTTATTTTAGACCGGACTCGGCAACACGCGGCTCCAGAGCCACATGCGGCTCTTTACCACCATCTTTTTGCGCCCTGGAGCTTTGTAAATAATGTTTGAAAATGGAAATCAACGAAGATTTGCATAACAGCCTGCGACACACGTTTCTATTAGCAGGGCGGGATGCAAGGCAGGTGGCTGTTGCCCAAAAAAATAAAAGGCGTTTCATGTACAATTCACGTAGAGTACTTGCAAAGAGAATCTGGAGGGCTTTGATAAGTATTTTTAAAACGGTACGCGTGAGTTACGATAGGCAAAAACCCTGCAGAAGTGTGTCCCATGCCTCCGCGTCAGATCTCGACTAAAGCAGGTAGGCATGCATCTGTAAGTGTGTAGTGTATGCGTGTGTGTATTGCGGTAGGTTGGTTGAACAAAAGGTAGATCTTCGGTCAAAAAAGGTTTGGCACCCCTGCTCTACAGAATGCATTGCACGGAGAAAAAAAACGCATACCGTATTTTCACGACCATTCGGCGCACGGTATTGTTGGGCGCAGTCTCAGTAACGGGTGCTATTTCTGTGTTTGACACATACACAAAACGTACTGTATTATTAGGCGCAGCCAGGCATGGTAAAACATACGCCAGCTTAAACATACGGCATGCATGCACGCTAAAAACAGGTTTTTAAAAAGGCAACGGAAGCAAAACTGAGTTCGGTTGTACTTTATTTAGCCATTTTACAAAAGCGATAATATTGCACCAAAACAGAATATCGGCGACGAAATCACAAAATAAATTCAATGGGGGGGCATTTGTGAACACACAACAAAGGAATGAATAACAAACAATTCTGAGACGGTGCAGTCTCCTACTTGCATACAGCATGCGTTTCTTTCATTGTAAGTTTTATGGAAGGGTTTTATTTTTTGCGGCTCCAGACACTTTTTTTGTTTTGTTTTTTGTCCAATATGGCTCTTTCAACATTTTGGGTTGCCGACCCCTGCCTTAGACCAGTGAGTGCATCTTGCATCTTCTTCTTGAGAACAAAAAACTCAGAACCTTAGAGTTTTTAAGCCTGGGCAGCTTTGAACATTGCCTCCAATCTTGTCATGTTGGCTCCTTAAAGTGCAGTCTTTCATCATATTCTTTCCTTCACTTTTCCAACGAGGCTCGCTCATCATCATCGTTCTTGTCACATACGTGCACTCAATATTCTTCCAACACACTGTCAAACACAAATGGAGAACCCATTTACCTGAATCTTTTTCAAATTCTCGAAACTACACATCCAAATAGGCTTGTCATACACTTGTCATACAAAAAAAATCTTGCCACTCAAAATTAATTCGAAAATCACACGAAACAGGTTCTACGAACCTTTGTTCAATCAGGGCGCTCATCGAGTCTGGATGGTAAATCGGGAAACAGAAAACATAACACTTATCGGGAATATCGGTGGTGAGTACTTAACTGACTATCAAATGACTTTGCTTACTGCATATTTGCATTACATGCGTCAGCCAATAGCAAAATTTATTGGCTCCCCTTATACGCGATATTGTCATACTAAAAAAAAATGTTTGTCTCAACTAATCCTCCCACTTTCAGAAAGTATTAGCTGGTTTGCCTCCAAATTGTCAGTCGTCCTCCAACTCATTTTGGAGTTTTTTTTTTTTAATTCCTAAATCTTGTGGCCCCAAATTTTCATCACTCAATAAGGATATGTGATTTTTGAATGGGGCACGTTGGACCATTGTGCAAGAAAAAAGTTTCTAACTCGACACTGAGGACTGTACCTTGCTGTCCAATTATAATGGATTTAGCAGTTGGTGGTACTGTCACTCCATTAGTGAGTGTTTCTCATTTACCTTTGAATGCGTTGCTGCGGATCATAGTAGGCTGTGAAACCTTCTCATTGCCGTTATTATTGGTTGAAAACTAGACGATTGATGCCGAGGTGGTTGATCTCCAAGACATCCAGTGATCCAGTATGGAACCAGCCACGGGTTGACTGGGCAATGCTCTCGAATGCGTCCAGGCTGTCTGTATCCCCAACAGCCATCCAGTCGTGTTCACATACAGTATATGTAGGACGTTCTCCAGAATTGGTATTCAGAACACTCGTGCCCACACAGCCTTGATGTCCTCATGGGCAAGTATTTGGCTGACTGTTTCTTCCTCAAATGTCCTTATCCTAGCAGCAGACTGCAGTCACCCTTGAGCCAAACATTTCTCGTACCGTTGCCACTGGGCCCAAGTTGAGCATGAGTTTTTTGTTTAATACGTGCAATCGTATACCTCGCTTTTCATGAACAATACAGTATTGCAGATTTTTCACCAGTGCTTTGCAATTGCATTTTCCTGTTGTATGTGATGTATTAGTTTAAGAAGACAATACTGTATACAAATGTAACATAGTTGATGATCAATGTATGCAAAAATCAAGGTCGTGTTTTCCGGACTATAAGTCAGTTATATTTCATTGTCACGCCAGGGTGCAACTTATATTTCGGAGCGACCTATATGTGAAATTATTAACACATTACCTGCATATCATTTTACATGTTATTTTCATGTTAACCACAAGCGGGCGCTCAAGGCTTGTGTTGATGCTTTCCAAATTGCCGGTAACTGATAAAAGCACCTGACGATGAGTCTGACGTAAGCGACGTAAAAGAGAAAGCGCCGCATCTTCTACCCTCCTGAGTTTGTGGAGTTGTTCAAAATTGCAAAATTGATACAAGGGATGAAGATTTCTTTGGATTTCGTGATTTGGAGTGACACTGATGGTTTGGTAAACATGATAGCATGTTCTTTATGCTTTAGTTGTCTGACTGACTCTTAATACAGTATGTTATGAGAACATACCAAAGATGTTCTCAGTTCGTTGTTTATGCGTCATGTGACCTTGGCATATCGTACACCGAGTCAGCCTCTAGTTCTCTATTTTGATTATTTGCCTTTCAAGATGACATGTCTGTTCTCGGTGTTGGATTTTATCAAATAAATTTCCCCCAAAAATGCGACTTAGGCTAATTCTCTCCAGCGTGTCCTGGGTTGTCCCCGGGGTCTCCTGCCAGTGGGGCATGCCCGGAACACCTCACCAGGGATGCGTCCAGGAGGCCTGAGATGCCCGAGCCACCTCATCTTGCTCCTCTCGATATGGAGGAGAAGCGGCTCAACTCTGAGCCCCTCCCGGATGACCGAGCTTCTCACCTTATCTCCAAGGGAGAGCCCCGACACCCTGCGGAGAAAACTCATTTCGGCCGCTTGTATCCGGGATCTCGTTCTTTTGGTAACGACCCACAGCTCGTGACCATAGATGAGGGTTGGGACGTAGATCGAACGGTAAATTGAGAGCTTCGCCCTTTCACTCAGCTCCTTCTTTACCACGACAGACCGATACAATTTCTGCATCGATCCGCCTGTCGATCGCTCGCCCCCTCCTGCACTCACTCGTGAACAAGACCCCAAGATACTTAAACTCCTCCACTTGGGGCAAGATCTCCTCCCCGACCTGGAGAGGGCACTCCACCCTTTTCTGACTGATGACCATGGTTTCAGATTTGGTGGTGCTGATCCTCATCCTAACCGCTTCACACTCGGCTGCGAAACATTCCAGTGAGAGTTGGAGAGCCCTGCTTGAAGGAGCCAACAGTACCACATCATCTGCAAAAAGCAGAGATGCAATACTGAGGCCACCAAATCAGACCCCGTCAACGCTTCGGCTGCGCCGAGAAATTCTGTCCATAAAGGTGACGAACAGAATCGGCGACAAAGGGCAGCCTTGGCGCAGTCCAACCCTCACTGGAAACGATTCCGACTTACTGCCGGCAATGCAAACCTAACTCTGACATCGGCCATATCGGGACCATACAGCCCGTATCAGGGGGCTCGGTACCCCATACTGCAGAGGACCTTGCTACGGGTGTAGAGCTGGTTCACCCTTCCATGGCCAGGACAAAAACCACACTGCTCCTCCATCTGAGGTTTGACTTCCTGACGGACCCTCCTCTCCAGCACCCCTGAATAGACCTGACCACGGAGGCTGAGGAGTGTGATCCCTCTGTAGTTGGAACACACCCTTCGGTGTCCCCCTTTTTAAAAAGAGGGACCACCACCCCGGTCTGCCAATCCAGAGGCACTCTCCCCGATGACCATGCGATGCTGCAGAGGCGTGTCAACGAGGACAGCCCCACAGCATCCAGAGCCTTGAACTCCGGGCGAATCTCATCCACCCCTGGGGCCTCACCACCGAGGAGCTTTTTAACCACATCGGTGACCTCAACCACAGAGATGGGAGAGCCCACCTCAGGGTCCTCAGACTCTGCTTCCTCCGAGGAAGGCGTGCTGGTGGAGTTGAGGTCTACGAAGTACTCTGCCCACCGGTTCGCAACGTCCCGAGTCGAAGTCAGCAGCACCCCATCCCCACTGTACACAGTGTTAGTGGTGCACTGCTTCCCCCTCCTGAGAAGTCGGATGGTGGACCAGAATTTCTTCGAAGCTGTCCGGAAGTCGGCTTCCATGGCCTCACCGAACTCTTCCCACGCCCGGGTTTGTGCCTCGGCGACCACCGAAGCTGCGTTCCGCTTAGCCAGTCGATACCAGTCAGCTGCCTCTGGGGTCCCACAGGCCAAAAAGGCCTCCTCCTTCAGCTTGATGGCATCCCTTACTGCTGGTGTTCACCAGCGAGTAAGGGGGTTGCCACGTTGTGGCACGCCACAACAGGCGTGCCATGTTCCGCGCCTCAACAATAGAGGCGCGGAACATGGTCCATTCGGACTCAATGTCCCCCGCCTCCCCCAGAACATGGGAGAAGCTCTTCCGGAGGTGGGAGTTGAAACTCTTTCTGACAGGGGATTCCGCCAGACGCTCCCAACAAACCCTCACAATACGTTTGGGTCTGCCAGGACGGACCGGCATCTTCCCCCACCATCTGAGCCTACTCACCACCAGGTGGTGATCAGTTGACAGCTCCGCCCCTCTCTTAACCCGAATGTCCAAAACAACAGGCCACAAATCCGATGATACAACCACAAAGTCAATCATCGAACTGCGGCCGAGGGTGTCCTGGTGCCAAGTGCGCATATGGACGCCCTTATGTTTGAACTAGGTGTTCGTTATGGACAATCCGTGACGAGCACAGAAGTCCAATAACAAAACACCACTCGAGTTCTGATCGTGGGGGGGCCGTTCCTCCCAATCACGCCCTTCCAGGTCTCACTGCCATTGCCCACGTGAGCATTGAAGTCTCCCAGCAGAAGAAGGGAGTCCCCAGCTGGAATACTCTCCAGCACACCGTCCAAGGACTCCAAAAAGGTTGGGTACGCTGAGCTTCTGTTTGGTGCATATGCACAAACAACAGTCAGGACCCGTCCCCCGACCCGAAGGCGGAGGGAGGCAACCCTCTCGTCTACCGGTGTGAACCCCAATGTACAGCTACTGAGCCGGGGGGAAATGAGAATGCCCACACCTGTTCTGCGCCTCTCATCGTGAGCAACTCCAGAGTGGTAGAGAGTCCAGCCCCTCTCGAGAGAACTGGTACCAGAACCCAGGCTATGTGTGGAGGCAAGTCCGACTATATCCAGTCGGAACTTCTGTACCTCGCACACCAGCTCGGGCTCATTCCCTGCAAGAAATGTGACATTCCAAGTCCCTAGAGCTAGCTTCTGCAGCTGAGGATCGGACCGCCATGGACCCGCCTTTGGCTGCTGCCCAGCTCACATTGCATCCGACCCCTTTCGCCCCTTCCCCTGGGTGGTGAGCCCATGAGAAGGGGGACCCACGTTGCCTCTTCAGGCTGAGCCCGACCGGGCCCCATGGGTGTAGGCCTGGCCATCAGGCGCTCGCCAACGAGCCCCACCTCCTGGCCTGACTCCAGAGGGGGGCCCCGGTGACCTGCGTCTGGGCAAGGGAAATTAGATCCATTAATTTTAATCATCATGAGGGGTCTTTGAGCCGTGCTTTGTCTGGTCCCTCACCGATAACCTATTTGCCATGGGTGACCCTGCCAGGGGCATAAAGCCCCAGACAACTTAGCTCCTAGGATCATTGGGGTACACAAATCCCTCCACCATGGTAAGGTGACGGAGGGGCCGTGTAATTTCCCTTTACACCTGAAATGATAGAACATCTCTTCTGTAGGAGGAAAAGGATGATGAAAAGAAATCCAAGGCAGAAAAGGATGATTACAACTTGGCTAAACCTCTGAAAAAGGCAAAGATCTCAGAAGACATTGCGATTGAGCTCGTCATCAACGATGTGACGGATCCCACTGAAGACGACCGTAAAGCTTCCATAAAGAAGTAAGTGATCCATTTTCATTCCTGTATTTCCAAGCTGCTTCTGTTGCTCCTTGGTGCAATCAGGCAAAAACGGCTATCTTTTTCAGGCTGCAAGATTTGACAGATCGAGACCTGTCCAAACAAGAAAGGGAAAAGATGCTCAACACCCTGGAAGCATATATCTTTGAAACTCAAGTAAGCTCAAGCATTCTTTCTATGTAACTCACAAATTGTTTTCCGCTCGTCCCTGTAATTTCTGTTTTCACTAACATTGTAGGCAACTCTACATTTTGTGAAAACATGGCTTAGGTTGATGCAGTTTGAGAGTCACGATTTTTTCCCCCTTAAAAATCAATCTCCAGATTTCACTGCAGCGATAAAACAAACAACCTCTCTGAGATTTGCCCTGTTGATCGTCATCGTGAATACATTTTGAGCGTTGAAAAAAAGTTTTTAGGACCACTTCCTAGTGTGACATGACAACACGGCCATGTAATCAAGAGCCCCCTTTATAGCCTTAAAATGCATCGCTATCAAAAAAAATCGTTACCAATAAACTGGCAGAATATCCCTGCAACACAATACCGTTTAATCAACTCCCACGCTGTCTTTAATGTAACAATACGTCGCTAGAAAAATGGCATTCAGTGACAACTGAGTAGTTTACACGTCTAGCATGATGTCCAGTTTCATTTTTAACAACCACACAATAAAATAGATGAATCCATTGTTACAAACTATATGCAGACACAATTTTTTTGTGTATTCTGACACTTGAGTCGGTGGGAGTTGACTATTTTAACCATATTTTCACAACCATACAATCCACTGTATTAAAAGGCATAGTGTCAGTTACGGGTGCTATTTCTGGATTTAATACAGACACAAAACACATTGTATTATTGGACGCAGGCATGGTCAAACATAAGCTAGCTTAAAAAGTATGGCAGCGTGCAGGCACGCTCGCACATTTTTTTAAAAAGGCACTAAGCAAAACTTAGTTTGGTTGAACTTTGTCAAAGTATTGAACAATGTATTCCCATTATTTTTGTTTTTAATAAATCCTCATCCTCAAATCCATAAAAGTCCTAATCTTCTGTATCCGGAATGAACCACTCGGTAAGTTCACAACTTACCATCGCTCCCACACCACTCGCAATGTCACTCTGGCCGTTTCTGTCCATTTCCACGGCAACCAAGTGCAGCAGTAAAGGTCAATTTCACACGCCTCCGCATCGCTATTGGGCTGGTCCCCTTCTTCTCCACAGTGTCATTCACTGGGATGTCTACAGTGAGTGGTGCCTCATCCATTTTGATTATGTGTTTGGGCTGGATGTGTTTGTCGGCAATCTTTTTGTTGCATTTCAAAATGCAAAGTAACCTGATAACATGATAAACTGTCCACTTTAGTCACTGCTGTCCCCCAAAAGGGTTGAAAGTAATCTCAGTTTAGAAAAAAAAAGACTTTAACTGACTTTAATTTTAGTTTCAGCCAATTTATAGGATCGCTGTGGATATCAAAATTTAAATTAAGCATTAATTGAAAAATTAAATTGTCTACTCCACAACACTACTCTCAAGACCCCCGTGTCGATTGCTGCTTTTTACATTAAACGTTACAGCCCATATCTCACAGAGCAGCAAAGGTATGGAAAGGGGTCTGGCGGTGGCTGCAGGGAGAAGCGGCTTACAATGCTCGCCAGACTCTCCTCAGGGTCAGAGATGAAAGTCCTCCGGAATTCCGGATTTTTCAACTTGTCCTCAATTTTCCTCCGGGAAATTAATTAGATAGCCTAAAATGAATCAGGGTATTAGTTGACAACATTGAATGAACACGCGTTTGTGTGCGTTGTTTCGCTTGTAGCGACACCATTCGAGCGAAGCGCGCCACAGCACTCGGTTGGTCTCTGCTGTATGGATGCAAGCGTCGTTTTGGTTTCAACCAATCAGCGCTGACAAAACTAGACGTCAGAAGAAGTACGACAACAGCAAACGCAAGCAACGGCAATACCACTCCCCTACCTTGGACTTTCGAAATTTCGGCGACAGCGGAAGCCTCAAAGTCCAGATAAATCATTGAATATTGAGTATTTGAGCGCTATATGTGAAGTTATTCGTGCGTAATGTTCAAGCAGGTAGACAGACAAGCAGACTTACGCGCGATAGACGCGAGTGTGAGGAACACGTTCAAGTGGTCATGGCTCGAAGAAAGGGGCTTGAACCGAGATTTATTTGTCTGACTACATTCGGAAGGTCGACAAACGCGGTAAGTCACTTTGATTCTCTCCTCTATCACCTCAAAAGGCTTTAAACAACAAAGCGTACGAGGGAGAAGCGGTTACGATTCCATGACTGTCCATGGTTTGCTTTAATGCTTTTTAAATTTAAAAGAAAAAATCCCTTTTATGTTTTGTTACTTTTCAAAGCGTACAATCCGGAAAATAACTTCTTAAAATAATTTCACTTTGCCGCAATAAAAAAATAATTTGAGCACATCAAAATTATTTTTGTCGCGGACCACTTTGAAGTTGCGTCTTCCCTCGGGAGGCTGTTATGACAAACCACAAAAATCTTTCGTCTCATCGCATTATTACTTGTACAAAACAAATGAATTGATTCTTTCTTTCTTTAGTCCTCTTGCACTTCATGGCGCGTAGAGTCAACCATAGCAACCAGGTCTCTCCACCTGGGTCTATTGTGGGCAAGGTTTTGTGCCAGGGTCACATTGCAGGCCCCAAGGTCCAGGGCTATGACGTCTAGCCAGCGAGTGCGGTGGGCACCTCTGGGTCGTCTCCAGCCAGCTTGCTGGGGATTGAAGGCCAGGATGGTGCTGGTTGGGTGTTCCTGAGGCAGGCGGATGACATGGCCATACCATTGCACTCTGCACATTGCTGCGAGACGGGAGGCTTGTGGGTGTTTGATTTTGTCTGTTAGAGCCTGATTTGTGATGTGCTCGGTCCACTCGATACCTTCAATCCTCCTGAGGGCCCTGGAGTCAAAGCCATTAAGCCTGGCCTCAAGAGAGTTATTCAGTGGCCAGGTTTCGAAGCCGCTCAGGAGGACAGAGATGTCTGAGGCACTGTAGATTCTGAGCTTTGTTTCACGGGATAAGGTCTCCACAAGTACTGCAAGACAGAAGCTGGAAGGGCGCGATGACGGTCGACCTCTGTTTTGAGGCCTCCATTGTTGGTCACTGTCGAGTCGAGCCGAGATATTTAAAGGTGGAGACAAAGTAGACAGGGGTGCCATCAAATACAAAAGATGGTGGGTCAGGTCCATCGCCAACATGCATCAATTTTGTCTTGGCCCAACTAATCTTTAGACCAAGCTTTTTGGACTCTTCATTGAACGCTCGAGAGCCTCATTAAGCTGATCGGCAGTCTCGCTGAACAAGACGGTGTCATCAGCATACTCGAGGTCTTTTAGAATGCAGTTGGTGAGTGACACTCCAGTAATCTGCTCACAGATTCTTGACATCAGGTGGTCAATGACGCAGTTAAAGACCTTTGGAGCGGCAACACATCCCTGCCTTACACCACTGTTGATGGGGAACCACTCGGAGTCTTGGCCATTCACGCATACACAGCTTTCCGCACCCTGGTACAGTTATTTGATGAGTGGTCTTGGTTATTTGAAGAGAGAATCTTGGTAGCGACTTCAAGGGATTTTAAGATGTTCCAGAGGGAGCCATAGTCCACTGTGTCAAAAGCAGCCTTGAGGTCAATAAAAGCAATAAATAAGTGCCGGTCCTTTCTGAACTTCCGAGCCTTTTCTATCAGAAGTCAGAGAGCAGAGATGTGTTCCATGGTGGAACGGTTGGACATAAATCCGGCTTGTTGGCGGTGTCTGCTTCTGGTTGCAGGTAGAGCTCGGGTGAGTAGAATGCGAGTGAAAAGTTTACCCGGAATCAGAATCATCTTTATTGGCCAAGTATGTAGAACACACAACGAATTTGTCTCTGGTATAACACGCTGCATTAGTATCATCATAAACAAGGACATGACAAATAGGTATGGAAGGACATTTCGTAATGTAAGTGAACCTTAGGGCAGTGGTACCACCCAGTGACAACTGTGAGACAATGTGCAAAGTATCAAGCAGAGCAAAGTATCAGTGGTAGAATACAATACGATGACAGTTGTACAGTTGGTGCAGAAAATCATTGAACCATTTTAGAGTGACCAGTAGCAGTATTTGTTGTACAAGAAGAGTAACTGTTTAGGGAGTTAATAGCTAGAGGGAAGAGGCTGTTTAAGTATCTGCTAGATTTGGTGCTCATGGCTCTGTAGCGCCTGCCTGAGGGGAGTAGCTGGAAAAGGTGGTGGGCAGGGTGCGGGTCATCCAGGAGGATTTTCCGTGCCCTTGTTTTGATTCTTGCAGTATGCAAGTTCTCAAGAGTGGGTAGGGCGGTGCCAATGATTTTTTCTGCCGTCCTAACCGTCCGTTGAAGTCGGATTTTGTCCTTTTTTGTGGCGGCCCCAAACCAAACCGTGATGGAAGAACACAGGATTGATTCAATGACTGCCGTGTAGAACTGACGTAGCACCTCCTGTGGCAGGCCATGCTTCCTCAGCAACCTCAGGAAGTACATCCTCTGCTGGGCCCTTTTCAGAGTGAAAATGATGTTGACTTCCCACTTCATGTCCAGGGAGACTGTGATTCCCAGGAACTTGAAGGTCTCGACGGTTGACACAGGGCAGTTGGATAGTGTGAGGGGCAACTGTGGAGAAGGATGTTTCCTGAAGTCCACGATCCTCTCTACAGTCTTGAGTGTGTTCAGCCCCAGGTTGTGTCGGTTGCACCAGAGCTCCAGCAATACAAATGATCAGATCATCAGCAAGCTCTGCAGATGACTGACCTTGTACCTGTTCATTTAAATCAGCTGTGTTGCAACAGGGAGACTTGTAAAACATGCAGGACAGCGGCCCTCCAGGACCTGAGTTTGACACCTATGCTTTATGAGTTCGACAGCTGGACTTGTTGAGGTGCAATCGTTTGTGTAGAGGGAGAAGAGCAGTGGAGAGAGGACACATCCCTGTGGGGCTCCAGTGCTAGTAGTGCACGTTGATGATGTTGTTCCTCCCAGTCTCACCTGTTGTGTCCGTCCCGTCAGGAAGCTGAGGATCCACTGGCAGATCGTAGGGGAGAAGTTTGAGGGTGAGGAGTTTCGGGATGATGGTGTTAAACGCAGAGCTGAAATCCATAAACAGGATCCTTGCGTAGGTCCCTTTGCTGTCGAGGTGCTCGAGGATGTAGTGCAGACCTGTTTGCCCGGTAGGCAAACTGAAGAGGGTCCAGCAGGGGTCCCGTGACATTCTTGAGGTGGTTCAGCACAATGCGTTCAAAGGACTTCATGACCACAGACGTCAGAGCGACAGGCCTATAGTCGTTCAGTTCCGATGTTGCAGATGTCTTGGCAACTGGGATGATGGTAGACTGTTTGAAGCAGGATGGGACGTCACACAGCTCCAGGGATCTGTTGAAGATTTGTGTGAAGACCGGAGCAAGCTGGTCAGCACAGACTTTCAGGCAGGAGGGGGACACTTTCTCGGGCCCCGCAGCTTTCTTGATCTTCTGCTGCTTGAAGAGCCGTCTCGCGTCCTGTTCGTGGATCTGTAGTGGAGAAAGAGGGTGGGGGGGGGGGTAGATAGAGTAGTTTCTGGTAGAGATGGGGGTGTCCTTTTCAAATCGGCAGAAAAACATTATTAGTTCATCAGCAAGACCCTTATTGTTCACTGTTTGGGGGGATGGCATTCTATAGTTTGTGAAAGCTTTCAGGCCATTCCATACAGATGCAGAGTCGTTAGCAGAGAACTGGATTTTCAGCCTCTCTGCATAGCTTCTCTTAGCGATGTTAATTTCCTTTGTCAATTGGTTTTGGGCGTGTTTGTACAGTGCCCGATCTCCACTTCTAAATGCGGCCTCTTTTTCTTTCCTGAGTTGCCTGAGTTTGGGAGTGAACCATGGCTTGTTATTGTTGAAGGAGCAGAAGGACTTCGTTGGTACACACATGTCCTCACAGAAACTGATATATGATGTTCCAGTGTCTGTGTATTCATCCGGTGTGCCCGTTGAAGTTTCAAAGACGCCCCAATCAGTGCAGTCTAAGCATTCTTGTAGAGCTAGCTTTGCTTCATCTGTCCATTTTTTCACAGTCTTAACAACCGGTTTAACACATTTGAGTTTCTGTCTGTATGTAGGTATTAAGTGTATTAAATTGTGGTCAGAAAGACCCAATGCTGCACGGGCGATCGATCAGTATGAATTTTTGATTGTTGTATAGCGGTGGTCTAGAATGTTGCCTTCTCTGGTTATATCTGGGAAGTTCATGGTTAAGATGTGCTCTATTAAAATAGCCCAAAATGAACAGGTGTGACTCTGGGTATTTTAGTTTGAGTTTGTTTACTTGTTCAGCTAGCGTTTGTATCGCCGTGTTAGCGTTAGCGTGTGGCGCAATGTAAACACCGACTAGTAAAAAGGAGGTGAACTCAAGTGGCGAGTAGAAAGGCTTGCAGTTTAAACCCTTGGGTCCTTCAAATGAAAAAAAACACTAAGTTACGCATTTTACAATTTTGTAAATGATGTAAATTGTGTAATACATTTTTTTTTCCAAACACTCAAAATGTTCAGAAACATCTGTGCTATCCATACATATACAGTTTTTATTAGTTTTTGGGGATTTTTTTGCCCTTTATGGATAATAAAGGCAGTACTGTGCTATGACACTTCAAAGAAATCTATAAAATTAAAACCTGAATTTGAAGATGTCATATCACACAAGTAGAGCCTTGATAATGACAAAGAATTATGCCCAAAGAAAAATTGTGGATGGAAAAAAAATTATGGAAGTGCCGTTTTCATGAATATGTACAATTTCTAGTAAATGTTTTGAGGTGTGATAACTAAGTCATTTATGAATATTTTTTTACTTTCAACAACTTCAACAATGTTCACTGCCATCAGAGCTATCCATACATATATAGTTTGCAAAGGAAAGTCACAAACACAAAACGGCTTCGAGGTAAAAAAATTGTCCGTTGTTATTGTGTGCCCTTCCGGCGAGTCCATGCGCCCCGGCGCCGCCTGAAGGCTTGCCGGTGTAAACCTCGAGCTTGGAGGCGGGGGCGGAAGGGGAGGCGGCTGCCAGCGGCGTCCAAGGCGGCTGTCGGCGGCTTGAATTCGGCGAGCGGCGGCAGTCGAATGCAGCTTTTTTTTTTCTTTTGCAAAAAAATAGTTATGTTGTGTACTCTGCGGCTGTGTGCGCCGGCGCCCGCGGGGAGAGAAGTAGGGGGTGGGGTACGGTGCCGGTCATTGGCCGGTTTCCTACCCCCTCCGCCCTGGCCCACACCGCCCGCTCCGCGATGGCGGCTGGTGGGAGAGGCGTGGGGCGTGGCGTGACGACGGGCTACGGCGCCGGTCATTGGCCGGTTTCCTACTCCCCTTCGCCGACCCACAGCGCCCGTCTCGCGGCCTGATCCACGCGAGGGTGTCGGCGGCGGTGGACCCCTCCCATAACTTTATTTTTTGCGAAAGAAAAACAAAGTTGTGTCTGGAGGTCCCAACCAAGCCCTACAAACAATCCCGACCGGAATTGTTCATGCAATAATGCCCCGCGAGGTCGTCGGGGCGGCGCCGGCGCAGCCGCCGTTAGGTACCCAACGTAACTTTATTTTTTGCAAAAGGAAAAAAAATTGTGTCTGGAGGTCCCAACCAAGCCCTACTAACAATCCATGTTCATGTAAGAATGCATCGGTTTGAAGCCTCCTGGAAAAAGGCAAACTCATTTGCGATCCTCTGACGCCACCTAAAATTGTAATGACCTCAACCCAACAATGTGGCATGCATACGTCTGTCCAAGCGAAAACAAAGCGATTGACGTAAAAATCGCGTGAAATGCATGTTTACACATTAGGTTTACGATGCATTCAAAAATATGAATTATAATGTGTCTCTATGGTGCAAAATATGTAAATTGTGATAATTACAGAACGTTTTATTCTTTGCTGCAATGCCTGAGAATTATCAGCCGGTGACTTCATGAAATTTCGGCCATTTTGAACCCCCCCTTGACGTTTCAGCTCTCTCGTGTTATTGCGAATGCCTTTGCCTTTGATTCAAAGACGAGAATACGTCACAACGCTGCATTTGGCGTAGACGGTCGACTACCAAGGTTTAAAGACGGCGACTCCATTCCGGGCTTCAGTGTGCGTCGAGCTTCGTGACATCATCTCTCTGGAATGACCTCCCACTGAACATTCGGCAAGCCTCCTCGCTGCCCATCTTTAAAGCCCTCCTCAAAACTCACTTGTATTCTTTGGCGTTTGACTCAGCATGACTTAGATTTGCTCTTGATTTTACTGCTTGGTGCTTTCTACCGCCTTATTACTTATTACTGATTCGTCTTACTGTTTATTGTATATGTTAAATCGCTCCATGTACAGCACTTTGTATGCAGCGATGGCTGTTTGAAAGTGCTCTATAAATACTGTTGACTTGACTTGACTTGACTTGACATCAGTGCACCATTCTTCGTTGATATAGAAGCAAATCCCACCACCTTTCGATTTCCCTGATAGCTCTGTGTCGCGGTCGGCTCAGAGAAGGCGGAAGCCGGGTAGATGTACCGCGGAATCCGGGTGGCGGTCACTGAGCCAGGTTTCAATGAAGCAGAACGCAGCAGAACGTGCAAAAGGTTTTGTTGATCTTTGTGAGGAGAAGAAGTTCATCCATCTTGTTTGGCAGAGATCATAAATTAGCAAGATGGATCGATGGGAGCGGGGTTCGTCCACGCTGCCGGAGCGTGTCTAGCACACCGGCTCGCTTCCCCCTCCTCCGGCGGCGTTTCCATGCTCCCTCCGTACAGCGCTGCCGCTCCGCTCGCGATTAGCTCCGAAAAACCTTGTGGATTTTCGTGTGCTGGTGAAAAAAGACCGAGCGTAGACTACCCAATGCTAAGCAACTTATTCTTTGTGTAAATGAGCTGCTCAGGGTCGCCAAAAACAGGGATAATACTCGGGAGCGTTTAACCGAGGTCGCCATACCTGTCGGCGCCTGATGAATGGAAAAGAGCATGGTGCCTCTATGGTGGCTACCGGTCAGTTGGTCTGCCTTATGCTTCCAGAAGTAAAGTATGATGCCCCGCCTCCAGTCATCAGGCAATGACTCTGTGACCCACACATGGTTGATGATCTGTGTGAGCCACAGGATGATGTGGTCACCACCAGCCTTCAGCGCCTCTGCTGTGATTGCACATGGACCTGACGCTTTACCATTTTTGAGCTTTGTCATGGCTGCTTTGACTTGGCTGGCGATATGGGGGTGATGGGACAGTCCGGGTTAGTGGTGAAATGTATGGTGAGAGTTGGGTCTTCGGGGACAGGAGGATGATTTCGGAGCTCACTAAAGTGCTCCTTCCAATGACTGATGCACTCAGTTTCGGTTGAACGAATCTTGCCAGCCCTGTCCTTGACTAAGTAACAGCGCCGGCGGGGGCCTGCTTCATCTTTGCGGAGGAGGTTGAAGAGCTGCCGCAGATTGTTGTTTTGGGAAGCTGCCTCCTTGGCTGATGCCTGAATGCTCCAGAAGATTTCCTTGTCATGTCGAAAGGAGATGTTCCGTTGGGTGTTAAGGAGCCAATACAGAGCCGTGTCCCCGCGCAACGAAGCGTCTCGTCTTCTGTTTCTTGACAAGTGAACACACGTGATTTGCTTCCGCGGGCCACATAAAATGACATGACGGGCTGGATTTGACCCCCGGGCCTTGAGTTTGACACCCGTCACTTACAGTTATTGCATCGACCAATAATCAGACAAATGAGATGATCCTTGCAACTCGGAGCCCCAAAAATGTGACTTGTCAATGTGAGGAAACTTTTTTTGGAGACTTTGGAAACCACAGCTTCCAAGATGATCGGTTCAAAACACTGCACGTAAGTACAGATTTAAAGCTGACATAAAATCCCCGCATATTGACATGTTTTTTCCAGGACAAATTATACCAGGAGGAATACCAGTTGGTGGTGACAGAGGAGGAGAGGGAGCAGATCTCCTCCAAACTCAGTGAAGCATCCGCATGGATGGACGATGATGGCTACACTGCAACCACCACTCAACTCAAGGAAAAGCTTTCTCAGCTCAAGCACGTGTGCAAGGACATGATTTTTCGGGTGGAAGAGCGGCGCAAGTGGCCCCATCACCTCGCTGCCCTGGACAGCATACTCAACACCTCCAGCATCTTCCTGCGGTGAGCTTTGTTGACATGGAAATCTGAGGACACTAGTTTGACATTGTCTTTGCTCTGACATTTTTTTTTAATACTTTCAAAGGAGTGCAAAGCTCATTCCAGGAGACGATCAAATATTTACTGAAGTTGAACTGAATGTTTTAGAAAAAGTGATCAATGGGACACTGGTAGGTGACGTTAATTTTTTTTTCTTCTTTTCAATTGCTCTACAGTTAGATCGAAAAGTTGAGCCTTGTGTGTGTGTGTGTGTGTGTGTGTGTGTGTTACTGTTCTATAAAAAGAAAACTAACACTGATTGGGATGATGGAAGTTAGGGGTGCACTGATCACACCTTTCTGGCCGATCCCCGATCTTTATAAAGCCTGACCTGCTGATCCCGATTTCTTTTCATTACTTGTGGAACAATACTATTTGGGTTGTTTTAAACACATGAAGTCCATTCTATTATTTAGGTTTAAAATAATTTTTAAAAAATAGTCTATTTTCCCAAATAGAAATAGAAAGCCTGTTAATCATCTCAAAGCAGAAGAGGACAAGTGGAGGGGAATGTGATTGGTGGACAAGATCGGTTTTATTAATGAGATCCGTTGATCACCAATTACCACCACCTACCTACCCCACCTCCCAAAAAAATGTAAGAAAATAGCCGCTGTTCCCAGCCGATGAATTGGTGCACCCCTAAACGGAATTCGGGTCAGTTTCATGCCTTTTGAGCTAGCTTCAATGCCCTGACAGAGGTGGGGGTGATGCATGTGGGAATTCTGAAACGCCAGCATCGGTAATGTAGGATTAACATTGGACATGCTGATCAATCTTTTGCACTTCATTTTCACACGGCTTGACACAAACGTTTTTTTTTTTACCAGCTAGCATGGACAGTCATACCTCGGGTTTCGACCATAATCCGTTCCAGAAGGCTGTTCGAAATCTGAAAGTATTTTATTAGTCCATGATTAGGGGCTAATAAACTATGCACCAAAAAAACAGACAGATTTGCGTAAATCACAACAAATACATCTGCTCACAATGAACGTTACAAGAGGAAGTGTCACTTCCTCGTAAAAGTAAGCCGAGAGGAGTCGAGTGGCGTATTTGGGTTTGGTCGAAAACCCATTGTCAGTCGTAATCCGAGGCATAAAAAATCTAATTTTCTGGTCAAAATCTGATTTGGTTGATAACAGAGACGTTCGAAAACCGAAGTTTGATTGTAATGTCGAATACAGTCCCTGTGTTGGTAGGAGCGTTAAAATGTATGCACTTGCACACATGCGACCAAATGAAATTCTTGGTCTCACAGTTTGAAACAGGTCTCATTTGCGAACCGATTTTAAGTACAGTCTCAAGATTTATTTAATTTATAAATTGCAAGAATCCATGTCAGTCTAACAGTAGCTGAATGCAACTTTGCTAGGTTTACATGCTTGCAATTGAGTATTTAGGTTGAACTTAAGTAAAGATGCCCTATTTCTATTATTATTTGTTTTATTTTCAAAACAAAGACAACTTTAGCTGATGCCTTTTACAAGTAATGCATGAAAACCACCGCCATCTGTCCAGACATGGAGGAATGAGATTGCCGCTGAGCAGGAGAAACGTTCTCCAAAAGAGCGTCCAGTCATGCTTTCCAAAGACATTGAGGCCAAGCTTGCCCTGCTGGACAGAGAAGTCAACTACCTTCTAAACAAGGCAAAGTTTGCCAAGCCGAAGCCTAAACCCAAGAACAACACGAGTGCCGATAAGAGCAGCAAGGCCAATAGCAGCGCTGAGCAGGAAGTCATCCTGCCCACAGAGGAGAGCCCCAACGAAACGAGTGGTGAGTGACGCTTGCACACTCAAAAACATAATGAAACGCCTATATGTGACAAGTAGAATTCCATATATTGACGACACTTTCAAATATAGAAAACCTAGAAGACAAGCTGCCCGTTGATGCCACGCCCACAGAGGAGAGCACTGCTCGGATAGAATCTGGGACCAAATCACAGCTCGCAGAAGAAACAAAAACAGGTTGGTTTGCTTTTCAGTTTTGTGATGACAGATTTCCAAAGTCATTGGTATGAATTGTAACTAACGTTCGGGTTTGGTTTTCTTTTTTTTTCCCCTTTTGTCCGAATTCCTAGGAACTGAGAACCACATAGATGATGAATTATAACAACTGGAACTGCGAGAGTTATCACAATATTTATTGATGGTGTAAATGTTTTTTTTTTCTTTTCATTTTTGACCTGATGTCCATTTGTTGATGTTTATTTGGTTTAAAGACTTTTCTCCTTTTTCTTATGTTGGTCTCAGCAGCATACGCTTCACACTGTGACGAAGAACTTTAGCAACTTGGTGTAGTTGTTGTTTTTTTGTTTTTTTTTAGTTAATGTTTGTTTTTACTCCTCTGCACTGTATTTTTCTGAACCCTATTGTTGTTGTATGCTGACGCTGAAGATCCTGTCCAGACAGCCCAACATGCACACCCACCTCTCCCAGGCCCTTGGAAGGAGCAAGAAAACAGAACTTCAATTATAACATTTCAGTCTGAGTCAATGTAACACATTAGATTGAATAGGCACATTGGATTATTGGCGTATTAAGAGTAAAGTAACATTAACTTTTTTTTTCTTTTTTTTTTTAAACCGGGGAATTACCCCCCTCCACCCCCCCAAAAAAAAAAATAAGGAATCGTGTCAGTGCGCTCTGTTATGGAAATATATATTTGATGAACATTTCTGGCAGCCAGAGAAAGATACTAGTTGTTCACACAACATAAGAAAGTGATTTTTCATTGATTGTGTATCATGGCATAATTGTCAAAACATGAACAATATGGTGTTCCATGGCAGTCGTAATACTAAAAAAAACATATTTGTCTAAAGTCAGAGCTGATATGCGATGACAAGTACACCGTATGCCCGGCGACCTGCACCCTTACTTTTGAGAACGGGTTAATTGGAAGATGACAACAAATAAAAGTGTCAATTTGTTGCCTCTGGAGTTGACTTAGTGTGCATTGCTCAAAAGATTTTTTTGGTGTGTGTACTATTCCAAATGGTCCACTTTTTTTCTCCAGTTTATTTTAAATGGAATATGTTCATTGGGTGTTTTTTCCCTTCCAGTTGAATGAACTATTGGGAAAAAAAATTCCACATATAAAAATATGAAGAATTGTGGACAGATAGTTTCTTGTTCAATGCTCTTGTACAGTTCATTCAATGTAATTTTCCAAAATCCCTGCTTGTCACTGATTTATGCAGTTCAGCATTTCAGCCCATTGTTATGAATTATTTAATAAAAGCATGACATTGGACAACAATTGTGAAAATTAGTCTCAATATGCCTCCTTGAGGTTGTGCTCTCTTGCAGGAAAAGCTTTTCTGCAGCCTATTTAATGTTGTCAGTTTTGGACTGATGTCCGAAAAGGGAGACATTAAAAAAGTCAACATTAGGGAGCACCAAAACCCCTGGGTATGGCAGTGTTAACCACTACGATGAAAAAAAATCTTAGATTTCTTCATGGCTGGACGGACTCTTATCAAATGTGTACAATTTTCACAAGAGAAAGATGATGTGGGTGAAGTGAACTTCACTTTCTCTTTAGCAGCTTAGGTAGGCACGGCAACGCCAAATTTTAAAAGAAAAAAAAGTGGTGACAGCACTTTGATTCAGTAACTGTGACTCATCAGATTTTCCAGCACCACAATGGCCACACCATTTGCGGAAAGTCACAATATTTGGTCTGAAGTAGGAAGCTTTACTGACCAATTTTCAGTTTTCTTCAACAGGCTCGGTGTAGTGCATTAAAATGTCCATCCATTTTCTGAGCCGCTTCTCCTCACAAGGGTCGCGGTTCCTGTTGGAGCCTATCCCAGCGGTCTTCCGGCAGTGGGCGCCAAACACCCTGAACTGGTCACCAGCCAATCGCAGGGCACACACAGATAAACAACCATCCACGCTCACACTCACCTAGGACAATTTACAGTGTTCCATTAACCTGCCATGCATGTTTTTGGAATGTGGGAGGAAATCAGAATACCCAGAGAAACCTCACGCAGGCACAGGTAGAACATGCAAACTCCACGCAGGAAGGCCGTAGCCGGAATTGAACCCTGCAACTCTGCGCTGTGAAGCCGACGTGCAAACCAGTCAACCACTCTGCCGTATTTTATCAACCAATAGGGGGGATTTTTCATTATTTTTCAGAAAAAAATCCCTTCTATGAATAAAAAAATCAATCCATCCATTTTCTGATCCGCTTTATCCTCTTTATCCTATTTTTTTTGTATTGCATTGATACATCAAGTCCACTTAACCAAATTAGCACACACAGTACTTGCTCAAATCAAAATAGGATTGAAAAAGTAATAAAATGTACAAAACACAATAGAGCACCAGATGTCGGCGTCACGCATCTCGCAATGCCCTCCGGCAAATGCAAACAGCCCTTTTGGCAGGGTAGAAAACTTGTCGCTACTTTCAGGAAACACCGCACTTTGACAATGGCCGACAGTTGATGCACATCTAGGTGCCACAACAATAGGGTGGGGGAGTCGAGTTCTCCAGCCCACCATTAGAAGAATCAAGGCCGCCCACTTACCCATCTAGTGCACCCGCTCTACAGTGAGGCCAAGGTAAGACAACCTATGTCGGCATACCCTCCTCAAACAGCAATTGGGGTGGAATGTCCCGCCAGCCTGTGGTGGGCCTTCCTGCAAGCACCAGAATTCTCACGCCCAACGAGTGATGCCCACCAGTTCCGGTAAACAACAATGTAGTAATTCTTAATATGTGTGGGTATAATTCATTCATTCATTCATCTTCCGAGCCGCTTGATCCTCACGAGGGTCGCGGGGGGTGCTGGAGCCTATCCCAGCTGTCTCCGGGCAGTAGGCGGGGGACACCCTGAATCGGTTGCCAGCCAATCGCAGGGCACACAGAGACGAACAACCATTCGCACTCACACTCACACCTAGGGACAATTTAGAGCGTCCAATCAGCCTGCCACGCATGTTTTTTTTGGAATGTGGGAGGAAACCGGAGCACCCGGAGAAAACCCACGCAGGCCCGGGGAGAACATGCAAACTCCACACAGGGAGGCCGGAGCTGGAATCGAACCCGGAACCTCTGCACTGTGAAGCCGACGTGCTAACCACTGGACTACCGGGCCGCCCGGGTATAATTCAAATTACGAAAATAATAACCTTTCATATTAAATATTCTCTTACTCGCTTTCCAAATTCTGGTTTTGTAATGGGTGGAGGTTTAAATATGATATTGGAACATAATTTGGACTGTTTGCCTGCAAGTGATCAGTCTTGTGGAAATATTCATTCATTCATTCATCTTCCATACTGCTTGATCCTTCTTGTGGAAATAATACCTTGAATACCTTATTTATGCAGTGGCGGCCTGGTGGCCGAGTGCGTCAACCTCACGGTGCACAGATCGTGTGTTAATAGAACACTCCAAATTGTCCCTCAGTGTGAGTGTGAGCGTGAATGGTTGTATGTCTCTGTGTGCCCTGCGATTGGGTGGCAACCGGTTCAAAGTGGATCATAAAATGGATGGATGTAAGCGTATTTATGCAGTGATATGATGGTGATGGTTGGTGATACTTTCATATGGAACGTATAAAACAATTACCTCTATTGCTCAGCACCGACGCCCCTACGTGTCATTGCAATGACTTTTCGAGTCCTGTCGTTGATGTAGGCCAATATCAGCAATCTGTTGGATGTGGGCCCACCTGCCAGTGACACATCATGAACAGAGTAGGGAAAGTAAGGGATTAGGGGAAGAGGGCAGAGGAAAGAAGCGTCTGTCCTGAGCAGGTCGCAAATTCACGAATTGCGGATGGCTGCTACGATATGTTAACAACAGTGTAGCAATTTCCTTTTCTCTGTTGAACTCTGGTCGTAACAGCCAGTCCGCTCCTAATACTGGGGTAAAGCTCATTAATACTGTATTGGCTCGAATATAAGACAGTGTTTTTTGCATTGAAATAAAAGTGGTGGTCGTCTTATATTCGGGGTCTAGACATTATACCCATTTACGGCGCTAGATGGCGCCAGATATTATTGAAGCGAATGCTGAACTTGACTTCCCAGGCCAAAGTGAACCCCTGTCACAAAGAATAAAAATGGCGGTAGGACGAAGAATAAAAATAAAAAATAGCAGTAAGAAAGAAAAGAGAAGAAAATAATAGAAGAGATAACAGAAAATGGAGAAACGTAGCGACAATCTGGAGAAAAGTGGGTCGAAGATGGGCCAGGTTAACCGGCAGCTGAGAAGTTATGTCATTTACATTTCAAAAACCAGAAGCCATTCATTTACGAACGTAATTGCACTTTAGTTTACATATTTAAATGTTTAGATATTAAGATTTGAATCTCTCAAATATATTGTTATAATCATTTGTTTCAGATGTACTGTAATTATTAATTATGTAATTATTCAAAAAGCATTTTTTCAAACTTGAGTCTTGAAAAAGAGGGGGTCGCCTTATAATCAGGGCCGTTTTATATTCGGGCCAATACGGTACTGGGGCATGTACCCCAGCAACAGGGGTCTGGCGATGCCCCTCATTATACTGGATGTTGCTTCATCGTTAGGAGAAAAATCTAGAGAGGGAAAAACATACAGCAAAAGAAAAAATTGACAGTCCGCCATGTTTTTTCAACTTTTTGTTCCTTTTAATATCTGGTGCCACTAAAAGCCTTATAAATACAATTCAATACATCCTGATTTATATAGCGCTTTCACAACAGCTACAGCTGTAACAAAGCGCGATACAAAAGGGTTAACATCAAATAAAATAATATAACACAACACATATCATAAAACAAGGATGGTCAAGCAATCTTAACCACTTTTCGTGCATACGCTTTGCTGTGTGAAGCAGTTCTCAATGAAAGAGGAGGGAATCAAAATGTCCTTTCACCAGTGGATCAGAGACGTCATGCTCAAAATTTGCACACATCTGCTACAAGCTAAGTTTGAAAGTAAACAAGAAACATTAGTGTCCATTGACAAAAAATGAGATTGATTCACTTCTCCTGCCCCATGAAAATCTGTTTCAATTCCAAGCGGCGACTCTGTTGCAAATAAGCATCCACACTCTGCAATGATGCTCTTCTCTCCTCATCCTCGGCTCCAGCAACCAATCATCCAACTGCACCAGCGCAGACTGTCCAACAGCACCGACATCTCAGCAAAACAATATGTGGCTGTGAAAGATGCTGTCCATTACAGGTGCAAAAAACCCCAAGCGCCCCGGGACTGTCCAGTGGGGACAGTCAAAATTCGCCGACAGTCCCTCCATCAAAATCAATGCTTGTACAACCAACAAGCACATAGCCCAAAAAAAACCCCACTGAAAACAATCCACATTGGGTCTTCACAAAGTAACAACAAACACCATGTGACAAAACGAAAGACAAAAAAAAAGCAAAGCTCTCAAAGAGCACTTGCCGACAGCTGCCAACTACGGCACCATCTTCGATATCATCAAGTGATGAATTAATACAAAAGAAAGTATGGAATGCCTAAAAGCACGATTTTGGGCAGTATAATCGCAGAGCCATTTACTATATATAAGAATTTCTGAAATCATTTTGGTTGTTATCAAGAAAACCTTTAGAATGTCTCACAATCAGCTCTTAAATTCTTATGAGATGTGTTTGCTCTCGTTGATTTATTGATCCTAAAAATATGTACCAATGCCAGAAACAAGGGTGGCTTCTTAATTTTTTCCATCGCTGTATAATAGAGCCATTCTACCCAATTGATTGATTGCTCCATCAGAGAGCAAAGGCAAGTCAGAATAGCATGGAGATGTCTCTGAAAAAACAGAGAGCGATGGAGATGTTTTGCCGGGCTTCGTCGCCACCTAGCACGTCGAGTGAAAGGTGATCAGACACCAGGATCAAGGCATTCATCACTAAAGACGATGAAAAGTGCAACACACAGCTACAGAGAAATACAAGTTAAAAGCTGAAGATCAAATAACAGAAAAATGAAAAATATAGAAAACATTGTCAGAGGTGCAAGTTGAAGACTAGTCCAAATGTTGTGCAAGAACCAAGACTCAGAAGGACTTAATGAAACACAAAGTTTCAGATCACAGAAAAAAGAGAAACATCTCACCAACCCTGCATGAAACATGATCCTCCAGTCATATAGGATAAGAAAACCATTATTAGTCTCGCAATGGAGAAATTCCCAATTCATAGCAGCAAAGTTATGAAAAGAAGAAGTAGAACAACAAAATATAGGAGCTGCTGGAAAGGCAGCCACTCTCGCAACGCCATTTTTTAGTCAAAATAACAAAAACAACACAACACAACACATAGGACACAGACAGTCATGGGCTCAACTTCAACCAATCCTTTGGTTCCTGAGGGAGACCTATGCAAAGATCAAGAAGCTTTTTTTCATCAGTGCAATATTGAGTAAAAAAATAATACTGTACCTACCTAATGAGCAGAATTCCATACCAGATGGTATTCCACAGCTGTACACTGGAGTTTCCTTGAGGTTGGTCATGGCAAAGGGCCTGCCGATGGTGTTTTGAGTCACCATAAAGCGAACTCAGGCAGTTCACCTTTCATGTGAAGTACTTTAATTTCCATTTTATGTTTGAAAGTCGCGATATAAATGATTTCAATTTCAATGCAGGTAGCCAGATGATGATGATGAGCTGTCCAACGTGCACCCAGCTTTTGCCCTCAGACAGCTGCATTCGGCTCCAGACCCCCCTGAAACCTTAAGATAAGATAAGATAAGTTAAAATAAGATAAGAAAAACTTTATTTGTCCAACAATGGAGAAATTTGGAATCTACAGCAGCAAAATTGAAGGGGTGGGGGTTGAAGAGAAAAACAAAGTATTCATCCATCCATCCATCTTCTACCGCTTATCCGGGGCCGGGTCGCGGGGGCAACAGCTTTAGCAGGGAAGCCCGGACTTCCCTCTCCCTAGCTACTTCTTACAGCTCTCCCCGGGGGATCCCGAGGCGTTCCCAGGCCAGCTGGGTGACATAGTCTCTCCAGCGTGTCCTGGGTCTTCCTCGGGGTCTCCTCCCGGTGGGACATGCCCGGAACACCTCACCAGGGAGGCGTTCAGGAGGCATCCAAATCAGATGCCCAAGCCACCTCATCTGGCTCCTCTCGATGTGGAGGAGAAGCGGCTCGACTCGGAGCCCCTCCCGGATGACCGAGCTTCTCACCTTATCTCTAAGGGAGAGCCCGGACACCCTGCGGAGAAAACTCATTTCGGCCGCTTGTATCCGGGATCTCGTTCTTTCGGTCACGACCCATAGCTCGTGACCATAGATGAGGGTTGGAACGTAGATCGACCGGTAAATTGAGAGCTTTGCCCTTTGGCTCAGCTCCTTCTTCACCACGACAGACCGATACAACGTCCGCATCACAGCAGACGCTGCACCGATCCGCCTGTCGATCTCCCGCTCCCTCCTACCCCCACTCGTGAACAAGACCCCAAGATACTTAAACTCCTCCACTTTGGGCAAGATCTCCCCCCCGACCCGGAGGGGGCACTCCACCCTTTTCCGACTGAGGACCATGGTTTCAGATTTGGAGGTGCTGATTTTCATCCCAACCGCTTCACACTCGCCTGCGAAACGCTCCAGTGAGACTTGGAGAGCCCTGTTTGAAGGAGCCAACAGCACCACATCATCTGCAAAAAGCAGGGATGCAATACTGAGGCCACCAAAACGGACCCCCTCAACGCTTCGGCTGCGCCTAGAGATTCTGTCCATGAAGGTTATGAACAGAATCGGTGACAAAGGGCAGCCTTGGCGGAGTCCTACCCTCACTGGAAACGATTCCGACTTACTGCCGGCAATGCGAACCAAACTCTGACATCGGTGGTATAGTGACCGAACAGCCCGTATCAGGGGGTTCGGTACTCCATACCCACGAAGAACCCCCCACAGAACTCCCCGAGGGACACGGTCAAACGCCTTCTCCAAGTCCACAAAACACATGTAGACTGGTTGGGCGAATTCCCACATACCCTCGAGAACCCTGCTAAGGGTGTAGAGCCTGTCCACTGTTCCACGGCCGGGACGAAAACCACACTGCTCCTCCTCAATCTGAGGCTCGACTTCCTGACGGACCCTCCTCTCCAGCACCCCTGAATAGACCTTACCAGGGAGGCTGAGGAGTGTGATCCCTCTGTAGTTGGAACACACCCTCCGGTCCCCCTTTTTAAAAAGAGGGACTACAACCCCGGTCTGCCAATCCAGAGGCACTCTCCCCGTTGACCACGCGATGTTGCAGAGGCGTGTCAACCAGGACAGCCCCACAACATCCAGAACCTTGAGGAACTCTGGGCGGATCTCATCCACCCCTGGGGCCTTGCCACCGAGGAGCTTTTTAACCACATCGGTGACTTCAATCACAGAGATAGGAGAGCCCACCTCAGAGTCCCCAGGCTCTGCTTCCTCAAAGGAAGGCATGTTGGTGGAGTTGAGGAGGTCTTCGAAGTGCTCTGCCCACCGGTTCACAACGTCCCGAGTCGAAATCAGCAGCGCCCCATCCCCACTGTACAGTGTTAGTGGTGCACTGCTTCCCCCTCCTGAGACGTCGGATGGTGGACCAGAATTTCCTCGAAGCCGTCCGGAAGTCAGCTTCCATGGCCTCACCGAACTCTTCCCATGCTCTGGTTTTTGCCTCGGCGACCACCAAAGCTGCGTTCCGCTTGGCCAGTCGGTACCCGTCAGCTGCCTCTGGGGTCCCACAGGCCATAAAGGCTCGATAAGACTCCTTCTTCAGATTGACGGCATCCCTTACTGCTGGTGTCCACCAGCGAGTACGAGGGTTGCCGCCACGACAGGCACCAACCACCTTACGGCCACAACTCAGATTGGCCGCCTCAACAATAGAGGCACGGAACATGGTCCACTCGGACTCAATGTCCCCCGTGTCCCCCGGAACATGGGAAAAGCTCTGTCGGAGGTGGGAGTTGAAACTCCTTCTGACAGGGGATTCCGCCAGACGCTCCCAACAAACCCTCACAATAAGTTTGGGTCTGCCAGGACGGACCGGCATCTTCCTCCACCATCGGAGCCTACTCACCACCAGGTGGTGATCAGTTGACAGCTCGGCCCCTCTCTTCACCTGAGTGTCCAGAACATGCGGCCGCAAATCCGATGACACGAGCACAAGGTCGATCATCGAACTACGGCCTAGGGTGTCCTGGTGCCAAGTGCACATGTGGACACCCTTATGTTTGAACAAGGTGTTCGTTATGGACAGTCCGTGACGAGCACAGAAGTCCAATAACAAAACACCACTCGAGTTCTGATCGGGGGGGCCGTTCCTCCCATTCACGCCCCTCCAGGTCTCACTGTCATTGCCCACGTGAGCATTGAAGTCCCCCTGTAGAACAAGGGAGTCCCCAGCAGGAGTACTCTCCAGCACACCCTCCAAGGACTCCAAAAAGGGTGGGTATGCTGAGCTGCTGTTTGGTGCATATGCACAAACAACAGTCAGGACCCGTCCCCCCACCCGCAGGCGGAGGGATGCAACCCTCTCGTCCTCCGGTGTGAACCCCAATGTACAGGCACTGAGCCGGGGGCAATAAGTATGCCCACACCTGCTCTGCGCCTCTCACCGTGAGCAACTCCAGAGTGAAAGAGAGTCCAACCCCTCTCGAGAGGACTGGTACCAGAACCTAGGCTGTGTGTGGAGGCAAGTCCGACTATATCCAGTCGGAACTTCTCTGCCTCACACACCAGTTCGGGCTCCTTCCCTGCCAGAGAGGTGACATTCCATGTCCCAAGAGCTAGCTTCTGCAGCCGAGGATCGGACCGCCAGGGTCCCCACCTTTGGCTGCCGCCCAGCTCGCATTGCACCCGACCCCTTTGACCCCTCCCACGGGTGGTGAGAACATGAGAAGGGGGACCCACGTTGCCTCTTCGGGCTGAGCCCGGCCGGGCCCCATGGGTGTAGGTCCGGCCACCAGGCGCTCGCCAACGAGCCCCACCTCCAGGCCTGGCTCCAGAGGGGGGCCCCGGTGACCCGCGTCCGGGCAAGGGAAACTGAGTACAGTGCACTCCGCTTAATAGAACACTATTGGGCCGAAGCGCTTCTGTTCTACTAAGCGGAGTTTCTATTAACCGGAGATGGTCATCAGACACGTCGACGACCAAGTTATGCACGCAGAAAACCCCCTGCTGACGAGTTAGAAGAGATATTTCGACTGTGGGCGTCCATATCTTTAATCAAACATCGTATCGTCTGAGTATGTCCTTCTTATCCGCAGGTGATAGCCCTCGTCTCTTGAATGAAGTTGAAGCCATTGTGACGTGCGTGTGTCTATGTGTGGAGTGACGCGTGCTACCTGTTATACGGCTAGAACTACACACTGCGCAACATTGTATGGCGTAATCGTAGGCGCAACAGCATAGCAGTGGTATCGCGTTTTCTCGGAGAACGATTGCTACACTTCGAAAACCACTAGTTTACAATTTTCATTGCTTACGGCCTGTTCTATTAAGCGGAGATCTGTTCTACTAAGCGGAGTATCTTTATAGGAAATTGCATGAGGCAAATCCGTTCCAGAGCCTTTTGCTCTATTAAGCGGATTACTCTATTAACCGGAGTTCTATTAAGCGGAGTGCACTGTACCATCGATTTTATTTTTCATAAGGGGCTTTGTGAGCCGTGCTTTGTCCGGTCCCTCACCTCGGACCTGTTTGCCATGGGTGACCCTGCCAGGGGCATAAAGCCCCAGACAACTTAGCTCCTAGGATCATTGGGACACACAAACCCCTCCACCACGGTAAGGTGACGGCTCACGGAGAGGAAAAAAAAAACAAAGTATTGTATGCAGAAAATAAATGTATCAGAAAAGTACAGGACAAATAGGTAGAAAATGGATGAATTCATGTTTCTATAGTTAGAATACGTGTTAAAAGTAAAAATATAGCAAAAAGAGTTCAGTGATTACAATTCTAGCCTTAGACCAGTGGTGTCGAACTCATTTTTGTCTCGGGCCAGATTTTAGTTACACTTTCGCTTGGAGGGGCGTTATGACTTAAACCATATATTATATGGTTTCCGTTATTCTTGACTTCTTATATGGCATATAAGAAGTCAAGATTAACTGTTTATTCAACTATTATTTAAGTTACTGTAATGAGGGGTTTGGTAACAAGTAAATGTTTAGTCTGACTCTTATTTATTACAAATGAGCATTTGACATTTTAGTAGAGATTTTTATAAGCATCATGAAAGTTGACAACTGTGATTTGCTTTCGGGGGCTACATAAAATGATGTGGCGGGCCAGATCTGGCCAGCAGGCCTTGAGTTTGACACATGTGCCTTAGACAAAGTGTTACTGAATCAACAGCAACAGTATGGTCACTAACGGAACTTTCCAGTCATTATCAATTATTCGGTGTTAAACAATGATGAGTTATAAAGTCAATATGAACATTTTTTTCCATTTTACGATGCAAAATAGCATCTTGGATTGGAGCGCTGTCGCGGAGCACGGATGCGTATTTGGAACTGAGAGTCGTACTTGGACTTGAAATGGATTTACATGCGACAGGAGAAGTGAACCAATCTCTTTGTTTCGTTAATGGACGCTACAGCTTCTTGTTTACTTTGAAACTTACTTTCCGACTGCACATTTTGAGGATGACATCTCTGATCCACTAGTGAATGGACACTTCCATCTAGAACTACTTCAAACAACAAAGCGTGTGAGAGAAAAGTGGTTAAGATTGCACGACTGTCCATGTTTTTGTTCTTTGTTGTGTTTATCATTTTACTTTGTGTTAACTGTTTTGTAAAGCACTTTGTTAAAGCTGCAGCTCTTGTGAAAGCGCTATAGAAACCAGGATTTATTGTATTGTATTTTGATTAGATAAATGTGGGGGAAAATAACATCAAATGCCTTTAAAAATTAATTTAGACAATATTTTGATCTTCAAACCATATATATTGTTTGATAAAAATACTGTGTGAAGTGAAGAACAGAAAAAAATATGAATCATTAATAGAATTATTTTCATTCTACTGTAATTGTGTTTTAGATGTGACCAATTTTAGGACAGGGCAAGCTATTTGGGAAACACGAGAAAACTGACTGTACTTTTACTATTTATGTGCCTCGTACATATGATGCAAAATGCATATACTGTACTGTAGTAATGTTTTTCTTAATCAACCACTTTGGCACATTTTCCAAATGTCTTATCTGTTACTATTGTAATGTTGTGATTTGAGTTAAAAGATTTGTATATCACGTCACAACTTAAAACGACTTCAGTTTTGTCGCATTTGCCGGTCGAGAATTTTCTCGAAATCTGCTGCCGTTGTTTAAAGCCACGCGGTTATCAGTTCGATTGCGAAACATACGTCACATAGGAAGCGGTCACTCTCGTTGGCGCGTCACAAGATTGGACATTGGCGGTACGTTGAGTGCGTTTAGAAAACGTTGCGTGTGATTGGGTGCTTTGACCGCAATAAATAACGGTCCGTTCACAAGTACTTCCTTTTCCTGCTTCACCACCAAGGACAAGCCACCTTCAGTCCAGACCTTACCTCCAACATCCCGCTTTGTGAAAATATACCAGAACTCACTGCTTCGGTGAGTCATTTACCTTTTCGTTTGTTCTTTTTTTGTTCTTAATTCTTTGCTTGTAAGGTCGGTTAATACCCGAGTGTTTAAACGAATTGCATGACATCTCGTTAATGATTGAAATGAATAACTCGTCCATATTAACATGACCCCCCCCCCCCCCCCAAAAAAATAAAAATGTATAAAGTTGTTTCCTGTTAGTGCTTAATTAGATGCTATTCGTGGTAGCTTTAGGTAATGAGCGGAGATTAATGGATGGGTGGGTGGGGGCGGAGGATGGAGACATTCGAGAACGTTCTGCCCTCTACCTAAGCTAACGGTTTACTCCTGCATCCTTGAGTGCGAACGACGAAACCTCGTCGAGAGAAAACAAATGACGACTGATTTGGAATATTCTATCCATAGATTTCCTATTTAATCGGCAGCCTCCGTGCGTATTGTATTGTACGCTCACTGTCTAAGGTTGGCATGTTAGAACGTTAGCGAGCATCATGGTCACCATTTTGTACAACACGATGGTGAAAGGTTGAAAGGCCATAAAATGGTCATTCGACGAGCTACACTTCGATTTCGCAGTGATTGACGTTGAATCCGCTGTTATCATTGTTTCTCTCCGTTCGAGTTTTTCATTTTGCCATCAGTTCTTTAAGTGGGTGAAACATAATTAAGTGCCAGTATTGCAGAATTTCTTTCTTGTCGAAGTCGCGCATCGAAGATGAGGAATGGTCCAAATAATTTTAGTAAATCGTTTTGTCACGAAGTCTCCATTTCACATGGCTAATGAGTTGTTGGTTGCTATGAAGTAAAATGAAAACATTCAAAATGGAAGCTGGAATAAAAAGATGCTCTGATAATTGTGATGAAGCGTCATGTTGGTCAGCAGTTAATTTGCTGTGGCCGGCAACTCTCCTGCTAGTGTTACTTTGCTCTTGCTCTGATTGTTCAATTGCCGCAATGAGGAATTCTGGGCCCGACGTGAATCGGCTATTTTGCCGATTACAGATCCCGATTTCCGCTGTGAGCGATTGGACAGTGTCAGTCCAGTAACTTTATACTAATTATAACTGAACATTAACTTGAAGGTTTTTATTGTTTGTTTTTGTAGGTTAGCTCTTGAACTTGTATATGTGTTAATCCTACCACAACCTATTTTCTTGTTTGAATTTTTTTCTCTATTGTTATTAACATCCCTACTTAACCCAAACGTAACATTTTATTATTGTGGAGTCCTAATTTTGCCACCTGTTTAAATCTTCAATAAATAAATGAATGAATGAAATGAAACATGCTTTTTACAACCCCCGTCTGGCTCCAAGATATTGTAAATGTAGTAAATGAATGCATTAAATCACAGAGTTGGGATTCGAAACTGATATGAAGAAACAAACCTAAAGCACTGACCGGTGCAAATTTAATACCTGGAGTTTTTTGGGTGGAAAGCTATGTGGCGAGTTGACGCTCATGGCAAAATTACTGCATTTTATAGATATGCGCACATGCGTATGTATGGGTGTGTGTCTAGATGGGTAGATATGTCTCTCTCAAAAGTGCAGGGTTCGTACGGGTCCATACAGTTAATAAATAGATTTAAAAAGAAGTAGTAAAATTTTGTTCTTAATTTTCAGGGAAATCTTCTAAAATCCATAAAAGTTAACCTGAGGTGTTCATTTCATTTGTGTATGTCATTTTATCCACCCTTCCACTTCATAGTTTTGTCGGAACATGCAGGACCTGGTACCCGCTCTGCTTTTTCGCCATCTCCGATTAGTTCAGACGATCACGTGATCACTTCGGGTCATTCCCGGAAACAACAATAGATTGACTCCATCCTGGGGCAGTGAATGGATGGTTTGTTTACCGGCTCGGCAAACAATGACCGTATTTTCTGGAAAAATCTATTCATCGAATTTATCGATCTCAACAAGTGACAAATATGAACAACGCCACTCAAGCGTAGCGCGCTTCAGCAGTTGATGGTCCGCTGCTCTCTGCTGTGTGTGCGTCAGCAAAGCTTAGCTGTCGTTTCGGCTGGGCTAGCCTTTTGTTGTTGTAGACCAGGGGTGCCCGAACTTTTTGGATCGAAGATCTACTTTTCGATCAACTCACCTCCCAGGATCTACCCTTACTGCACACAAACACACACACACATGCGCACGCCATGATGAGAAACAGCCTGAAACGGAGGTATGCCACACATTTTAGCAGCCTGTTAACTATCGTAGCTCACGCATACCGTTTTAAAGTGCTTCCCTGGGCACTCCTAGATTTGATTTGTGACATGGGTTGCTTGGTTGAAACCAAAAGACGTGCGGGTGTGTACATGTTGGCGCGGACGCACACACAGCAGAGAGCAGTGGACTTTCGCTTGCTGAGGCGAGCTTCGCTCGAGTGGCGCCGCTACAAATATTCCGGGACAATGCTATTTTCGAGTGGCGTGGCTGGAGAAGCCGCAGTTCCGTATTTGGGTCGGAAAAATTGCTGGCGGTTATACGTCGGCCGAGTGTGCAAGGGTATCTGCGTGAGATGTAAAACTTGTCGTAGCCTCCTGGTCAAGTCAAATGCATTGAGGCACACACAGCAAAACAGAAGAAAATTGATCGCCAAGAACTTGCAAAAGAGATTGAGGAGAAAAAAGTCCTTAAAAAGAGCTAAATTTGTCCACAAAAGTCATTAAAAGATCCATAAATTAAACGCACGTGGAAGAGTGGGAACCCCGAAGTGCACATAAAATGGAAGATAATTTCACCTCAACATTGCTTAAGATGGGTTGGTTGCATGAAAAGTACATCTTGTGTCAAAGGTTGGGCACTCCATCACCCATGATCTTGCATTGTTGCCACCAATCTGTTCTCATGAAATTTATTGAGGGTTTTGTATGTTTTATTTTAAATTGGTTAAAAGAAATTGCTGTGCTGGCCTTTATTTTTTTTCCAGAGAAACGGCAAGCATGTCGAAAGGACCAGCTGTTGGTATTGATCTGGGGACCACCTACTCCTGTGTTGGTGTATTCCAGCATGGAAAAGTTGAAATCATTGCAAATGACCAAGGAAACAGGACCACACCTAGTTATGTGGCCTTCACAGACACTGAGAGGCTGATAGGTGATGCAGCCAAGAATCAGGTTGCAATGAACCCCACCAACACAGTCTTTGGTAAGTAAAGTACCGTATTATCACGACCATATGGCGCACCGTATTGTTGCGCGAAGTCTCAGTAACTGGTGCTATTTCTGTAACATGCACAAAACGCACTGTATTATTGGGCGCAGCAAGGCATGGTGAAACGTACGCCAGCTTAAACATACGGCGTGCATGCACGCACGCTAAAAACACGTTAGCTTGAAGCATACCGTAGCATGCTAAGACATATGGGTAGAAGCTAAAAACACGTTTTTAAGAAGGAAACTGAAGCAAAACTGAGTTCGGTTGTACTTTATTTAGCCATCTTACAATGTACGTTTTTCGATCAATCATCACCCAGAAATCCATCAAAGTCCTCATCTTCTGTATCCGAATTGAACAATTGTGCAAGTACCGGTAATCCATCAAGAACGCCGGGTTCGCTCTCGTTGTCAGTCACTCTCATTGCCATCTGGCTCCACAGAAATGATGATGCCGGCTTTGCCAAAAGCTTGGAACAACAGTGCAAGCAGACACTTTGAACGCCCGGTTGATGCAGATGTCCAGCGGTTGGATTTCTTTATTTAAGCCTGCGGGAATGACGGCAAGATCAGTTCATTGACTTGTTTTTTCAAGTTCGGCCACCTTGCCTTCTTTCCACGGAAACTCCGCTTTGTCTTTTTGACTTGGCGAAGCTCGTTCTCCTGTTCCTCCATTTGCGAACCATGGATTTGTTGACCTTAAATTCCCTCGCGGCTGCTCGATTCCCATCTTCCTCTGCATAACCGATGGCTTGAAGTTTGAACTGAGCTTTGTAAGCGTGTCTCTTTGTAGTATTCATTTTTGGGGGTTCTTGGAAACCAAAACCGAAGTTGTTTTGCAATAATGCACATACCCACACTATATACAGGTACTGGTACCTGCTAGGGGCCTGCCTTTAGCGTCCACTTACACGCCCACCCTTCACTGATTGGCGGACTTCTTCGCCGCATGCCTGTCCTCACTCACTTCCGCCTTTTCTCTATGTAAACTGCGTGTCGGCTCACAGGCTTTGGAACTCGGCGCATACACAAGGCGCTCCGCATTATAAGGCGTCCTGTCCATTTTGGAGAAAATTCAGACTTTTAATGGCGCCTTATGGTTGTGAGAATGTACTGTATTTTTTGTACCTGGTGTTCTTGCATCTTCCCCTCAATATTTTATCCAATTTATGGTAAGAGCGGATTGATTATGGAATAAATATTCTATCACATTATAGGCGGTTTTATGTCAATAATATACAATGATCTGGTTAGTTATTTTATTAAAAAAAAGTCGTGGAAGTGTCACTGACATATTTTTGCACAAATCTAGCATCTGAATAAGGGGCATTGGAAATGTTTCAGACAATTTGGTTAATAAGAAAAGCTCTGCTGAACTGTGATTTTTAAGAACATTATGCAGATGTCAAAAGGAAAACTCAGGACTGTACAGTGAAAGCAAATAATCTTGGTGATATTATCTGGAGTCTGGATCAAACCATGACCTGCAGTGTATACCCTGGTGTTCTTGGCAATTTCTCTTTAAACATTTTTAAAGTTACAACAGTAGGTCTGTCACTATTAAATTGACACTCCCAATGACTCAAACATAAAATGAATAATCTGGTAAACTATCCCAAACAAAATCACTGTGGTGACCCCTGACAAGCTCTACCCCATAACGGGGAAAATGTCAGACTGCAGTGTCAATTTACAATCAATAGAGGATGCAAGTAGACTGAAGCGTGCATGAGTGGTTCTTAACTCAAAAATATTCTTGACACTATGTTCTATGTATCTTGAGTAGTATAAACATGGAATTCTGTTTAATTGCGTTAGTAGAATAAGAATTAAGCAGCAACATCTGCCCGTTTTGATCCATCTCATAGGGTGTCCATTTTGCCACATGCTTTTGACCGATAATGTGGCATCACGGTGGCTCCGATGATGACTGATAGCGGCTCAGCAGTTTTCTTAGTTTGGTCATCTGTTTGCCAGCTTAGCCATGATTGGCTGCAAATGGTAAAATGGGGAAATTGTGGATTTTGCTGTATAATGTTCCACCAACGCAGGAATAATCGTAATACTTCTAGACGAGTGGGCCAATGTAGAACATTATTATTGTCATGAAAATTTTGCAGAGCGGACTTCTCCTTTTATGACTTTGGAGCCCTTTTTCTATACAGGGTCATGTGTATTAATCATCTGGTACTTTTTTCCTTTATTCGCTCTTGCCACTGTGAAGTGATTTGAATTTCCCCTATATAGTACGATTATTGTGCATCTAATGATTCCCTCGCCATTTTTTTTCTACAGATGCCAAGCGATTAATTGGACGCAGGTTTGATGATTCAGTTGTACAATCTGATATGAAACACTGGCCATTTATCGTCGTTGATGACAACACTCGCCCAAAAGTTCAAGTTGAGTACAAGGGTGAGACAAAGTCCTTCTACCCAGAGGAGATCTCCTCAATGGTGCTGACAAAGATGAAGGAGATTGCTGAAGCTTATCTTGGAAAAGTAAGTCGACAAGGAGTTGTGTGTGTGTTTATATATGAAAACTGTAAATGGACTCATTTTCGCTTTGCTTACAGTCCGTCAACAATGCTGTAATTACGGTGCCTGCCTACTTCAATGATTCCCAACGCCAGGCCACAAAGGATGCAGGAACAATCTCTGGGCTCAATGTTTTGCGTATCATCAATGAACCAACTGCAGCTGCTATCGCATATGGCTTGGACAAAAAAGTAAGTTAGTTTCATGTACTACTAAGACAAGATATTTAATGTTCAAACTGATAAACTTTATTATTGGAAAATAATCATCAATTTAGAATCTTGTGAATTCCAACACTTTCCAAAAAAGATGGGACGGGTTCTTCATTACCTTTTCTTTGAACATTCAATAAACCAGGGTTTGTATGGGTCCTTAAAGGTAATAAAAATTAATTAAAAAAATAAGTTGTAAAATTGTGTTCTTAATTATCCATAATTTTTAGGGAAATCTTCTAAAATCCATAAATTAACCTGCGGTGTTCATTTTATTTGTATGTCATTTTCCCCACCCTTCCAATTAGTTTTGTCAAAACATGCAGGACCTGGTACCCGCTCTGCTTTTTCCACTGTCTCCGATTAGTTCCGACGATGGTCATGTGATCACTTCGGGTCATTCCGGGAAATGACAATAGATTGATGCCATCATGGGACAGTGAATGGATGGTTTGGTTGCCGGCTGGGAAACGATTACCGTATTTTCTGGAAAATCTATATATCAAGTGACAACTTTGTAGCGCCGCCACTCGAGCGAAGCGCACCTCAGCAGCCGATAGTCTGATGTGTGTGCGTCAGCTAAGCTTAGCTGTTGTTTCAGCTAGGCTAGCATTTTGTTGTCGTAGAGCAAAGCGTATTTGATTTGTGACGTCGGTTGCTTCGAAAAGACGTGCACGTGCCTACATGTTGGCGTGGACACTCGAGTGGCGTCGCGACAAATATTCCGGGACAATGCTATTTTCAAGTGCCGTGGCTGGAGAAGCCGGAGTTTCGTGTTTGAGTTGGAAAAATTGCTGCCGATTATACATCGGCCTACTGCAGAGTGCAAGAAGAGCATCTCCGTGAGAGGTAAAATTTGTCATAGCCTCCTGGTCAAGTCAAATGCATTGAGGCACACGGCAAAACAGAAGAAAATTGAACCCTGTGAACCTTTGAGATATGAGGACAGTAATCGTTGAAGCTTTTGAGGTGGAATTCTATCTCCTTCTTACTTGAGCTGCAGCTGTTCCAACAGGCATCTCCATTGTCGAATTTTACACTTCAAAATTCACCGCACATTTTCAATGGGAGACAGGTCTGGACTGCAGGCAGACCATTATAGTACCTGCTCACTTTTACAACGTAGCACATGCAGAATGTAGTTTGGTTCATGATAATTCGCAGAAAACAAGTTTATCAGTTTGAACATTAAATGTCATTGTAGTGTTCAATTAAATGAACATTATTTGCAAATTATTGTATTCGTTTAAAACAACATCCCAATTTATTGGAATCAGGTTTTGTATATGATCAGTTCTGGGGTTCTAACAAATGGCCTTATAAAATGTTAACATTTCAGGTTGGTGCAGAGAGGAATGTGCTGATCTTTGATCTTGGGGGTGGCACCTTTGATGTGTCAATTTTGACGATTGAAGATGGAATCTTTGAGGTTAAGTCCACTGCTGGCGATACCCATCTTGGTGGGGAAGATTTTGACAACCGCATGGTCAACCACTTCATTGCGGAGTTCAAGCGCAAGTACAAGAAAGACATCAGTGACAACAAGCGAGCCGTGCGTCGTCTGCGCACAGCGTGCGAGAGGGCAAAGCGCACCTTGTCTTCCAGCACTCAGGCTAGTATTGAAATTGACTCTCTGTATGAGGGAGTTGATTTCTACACCTCCATCACCAGAGCTCGCTTTGAGGAACTCAATGCTGACCTCTTCCGTGGGACCTTGGACCCTGTGGAAAAATCATTGCGTGATGCCAAGATGGACAAAGGGCTAATTCATGACATTGTCTTGGTTGGCGGCTCCACTCGCATCCCCAAGATCCAAAAGCTGCTGCAGGACTTCTTCAATGGCAAAGAGCTGAACAAAAGCATCAACCCAGATGAAGCTGTTGCCTATGGGGCCGGTAAGTGTCTTCACGTCCCTAAAAAGGCCACTTTCTGCATTGTACCTGGGATATTACAACCAAACTCTGCATATTGAATCTGTGTGGTTTAATAAGTCTTCTAATTTTAAATTTTCTGCTTTTGTCGACAGCTGTCCAAGCTGCTATCCTGTCTGGTGACAAGTCAGAGAATGTCCAGGACCTGCTGCTTCTGGATGTTACTCCCTTATCTCTGGGTATTGAAACAGCGGGAGGCGTCATGACTGTCCTGATCAAACGTAACACCACCATTCCAACAAAGCAGACCCAGACCTTTACCACATACTCTGATAACCAGCCAGGTGTGCTCATCCAGGTCAGTGTCTAATTATAAAAATGTGTCACAGAAATTTACATTGCAGCTGGCACATATGCCTCAGTGTGACAATTGTTTATGGCAGAGTGACCTTAGAGCAGGAGGACCTGGTAAAAATAAATCTGTTTTTGTTCTTGTTTTAGCTTTAAAGTCAGATCGAGAGCAGAAAAATGGCAGTTTTGTTGACTGATAATATAAGAAACAAGGAAGTTGTTCTAACATTTAAAACATACTTGATTCAAATGCTCAGTCGGTCTCAGAAGACAGCAGTGAAGAAATAAGTTACCCTAACCGCCAGGGCTGAATAATTTTGGAAAATGGTTCATTTTACATGGCTACAATTGGTTATAAACTTGCTATGTTCTTTTTCTAGTTGCCATCACATTAAAAGCCTGCCGTTACCATAGCCTGTACTCTCAAGTGTAAGCAAATCAGGCTTGACCACTTAAACATCCATCTTTTCATGTTTTGTGATAATGTACGCATGAGTGAACATAAGTCTTATGATCTCGACACAAAATCTCCCTGCATAAAAATATTAAAAGCTTAGCCATCTCCAGTTAAAAACAACTCATGCTCAAGTCTTTGTATGTGTAAGTGACAAATGATATCAACAATTGCCCAAATTGCATGTAAATGACGTGTCAAAAATAAAATGCATTATGCACCATGTTTACTTTGCCTGGTCCAGGGTAATATTCTCCACTTGTTGCTGTGTTTGCGTGCTGGTACAATATTCAGTGTTAAAAAGCTTGCTTCTAACCCCCAACAGGTATATGAAGGCGAGCGTGCTATGACCAAGGACAATAACTTGTTGGGCAAGTTTGAGCTGACAGGCATTCCTCCAGCACCCCGCGGAGTTCCTCAAATTGAAGTGACGTTTGATATTGACGCAAACGGCATCATGAACGTCTCTGCAGTTGATAAGAGCACTGGCAAGGAGAACAAGATCACAATCACAAATGACAAGGGTACGGCGTTCATTTTATATTTGATCATGTGAAATGCAAAGGCACAGTAATTAATGCATTTATTTTGATTACATTAAGGACGTCTCAGTAAAGACGATATTGAGCGCATGGTTCGGGAAGCTGAGAAGTACAAGGAGGAGGACGATGTTCAACGTGACAAGGTGTCGGCTAAGAATGGCCTGGAATCTTACGCGTTCAACATGAAATCAACAGTGGAGGATGAAAAGCTTTCTGGCAAAATCGGTGACGATGACAAGAAAAACATCTTGGACAAATGCAATGAGGTCATCAGCTGGCTTGACAAGAACCAGGTATGTAATAAAATTTACTGCTTTAATGATAAGAAGTTAACTTTTTTCTTAATGCATAGACTGCTGAGAAGGACGAATATGAACACCAGCAGAAGGAACTGGAGAAGGTGTGCAATCCTATCATCACAAAGCTGTACCAGAGTGCTGGTGGCATGGCAGGTGGTATGCCAGAAGGCATGCCTGGTGGATTCCCCGGTGCTGGTGGGGCCGCTCCTGGTGGTGGATCCTCTGGCCCCACCATAGAGGAAGTTGACTAAGGATGAATACCTCACAAGCTAACTATTCCTGAGTCTAAGAAGGTAGCCCTCTTGTAGCACTTTGTTCATGCTGCAGAGTGTAATTGTATTTCAAAGAGGAGGGGGATGAAAAAAAAAATAACGGGGTTCAGGTTTTCTTTCATTGTTTAAAACTGGATTAAATGGCTGAAACGGACACATTGTATTGATGGTTAAAGTACATTGAGAATGTTGTATTTCCCTTGACAATAAAACGTGTGACCCTATTTGTCAGTCTTTATTCCCCTGCCCCAAGTCAGGTATGATGCACTATCACCTTTTTATGAAAAGTTTTGTTGGTGTGGCAGCAATAAGATTCTGTTCTTAACCACCCACATTTTAACAAGTTTAGCTCTGGATTATTGAGATGGACCATGCATTTATGCCAATACATATGCCCTGGTACAGGAAAAAGGGCAATATTGCCCATTACTTTGATAATTCATCCATCCCATCCATTTTCCCAACTGGTGGGGGACACCCTGAGCCAGTGAAAATTTTGAGTGCGATTAGCCACGCATGTTTTTGGAATGTGGGAGGTAACCGGAGTACCCAGTGAATGGAGAGAACATGCTAACCAGATTGAACTCACGACCTCTGAACTGTTAAGGTCGATGTGCTCACCACTTGCCCACCAGCCCGTAATTGAAAAACGGGTTCATGAAATGCTTTGACCACTCTTGGTTATTTGAAGGAAATTGAGAATTTTGCAAGGACAATGAGGATTAAAACGGTTCAGGACTTGATAAAATTATATGAGAATGTTATTTTCTGATAACACCTTTTCAGGCTTTAATATAATTACTGAGATTGATCGAACTGTGCAGTTATTCTTTAATAATGTTTAATTCTCACTTATTTTTCATGTATTATGTTTTAATTAATTTAGTAAAGGTGAGGGGTGCAGTAATTCGGCTGTTCTCAAACACATTTGGCACAATTGTTTTGTAATTATTCCAATAGTATCTAGCTGCAGACTCGTCGGAGCTTCAGGCAATTGTAGACATACGCTGGAAGTGGCTGTGGTAAGTTTAGGCAAATGGATTTTCAAAATAAAGTCCCAAAGTATATACGATTGCAAATGAAAGTGAAATGTTCATTAATTGTAATCGGGAATTTAAATTGTTTTCTGTCTTTCTATAAAAATTAAGATTTTTTTTTATCAAACTAATTTGAGATAGAATTACTTGGCTTATTGGATGACCTACTTTGCAATACAACTAAAATTAGTAGCTCTTACACTCCGTGGTTAACATAACAGGTTTGATGAGTAGAGTCAATAATTCATAAGGTTTTAAAATAATTACAAAACACCTGGCTTTTTATGCATTATAATAAAAAAAATCTGAAAATATATCACAACTTCAAACCAGCATGTATGAAGCTTGATGGAACTGTTCTTAAGTTTAACAAAAAATAGATAAAATAAAACCAGATTCTGTATCCCTGCCAAAATGTAATCCTATATTCCCTAAAGCCTAAAATGATCCATGTCCATTCCTAAAGCACTGCAGGATTCAAAAATTTTGTGAATTAAAATAGGCATCAAATGCCAGTTCCTTTGAAACCATTTAGAAATCATAACGTTTGATAAACAAGTCACATGTCTTTCTGTTGGTAGCTAATAACATTCCTCAATATACAATGTAAATCTTCAGTTAAGGTTAAAAAAAGGACATTTGCAAAACACCACTGCAAGAACCACAGTGAGACTTTGAAACAGCATATGTTCCACTAGCTGGTTCGCTCATCAGCTAGTTCCTGCGGAAGGCTGGTAAGGTGGCCTTTCGGCCCACAAAAGTGTTGTTGCTTGGTTCAACTTTTTGTTCATCTTCATTGCTTATCGCGAAAATAAAGAGATGTTTAGCTCTACTAAATAACTAACAATTTTATTGCAATGCTTGTGGGTAGACAACATTTTTTCACTAAGATGCCCGCGCGATCGTAGTGAGCCACTGCCTGAGCGGCGCAGTGGCGGCGCGGTGAAGTAGGTACGTTTTGAAAAGGGACAGACGGAAGGACAGACCGCGTGCGGGACGACGCGCGATATATATATAGATTAATGGGATCGATGCACTCATTCTCGAGGTGGTGCATTGCCGTCACATCATTTTGCCTTTCAGTGTGCTTTCTTTCAAAATGCCTTTCAATATTTTTCTTATTGAACATAATAGGGCAGATGGGACATTTTTGAGTAATCTGTCGATGACAGATTTTTTTCATCTGTCCAACCTTGCGGTATGGGGACTGTAGTTGGTGAGGCACTGTGTGGGGCAGAAGCAGGCAGCACAGAGGATGCAGCAGCACATGGCACAGTAGCAAGAGGTGCAGTGGAGTGTCGGGCAACAGGTGGGGCAATGGATGATGCAGCCACATCAGGCAGCACAGACGGTGGTGCATCAGCAGGTGGCGTAGCAGTAGAAGGTCCTGCAGAGGGATGGGCAGCGGTGGGTGGGGCAGCAAAAGGTGAGACTGGTGATTTATGAAGGGTACCTGGCGCATTATTATTCCATGGCAATAGATGCAATGAAAGTGCAGTTTTGGTCGGCATTGTAGCCCACATCTATGACTGGTTATACCCTGTAATAGAAAATAGAGCTTAAACGTTTTAAATAATCATTTACAATTATCATAGACAATATCTTTACAAATGATCAGCTACAACAGGTCACTGAGTGATTAGTTAGGAGCCATCCAAATAAAAATGATCTATACTGTAACTCACACAAATTGTGTCTCGCAAACTTACCTTCATGTGAAACTGCTCGGTTAAAATGGCCCTCCACATGGTCCTTTTCCTTGCAGTAGTATGGGGGTTTAAACCATGCGGGCTGGCAGAATGGACAGTGGTACATACTGCAACATGTGTTGCATTTTTGCAGCTCAGGAACAGATGTCCTTCGTTGTATTGTGACATGCATCAGGAAAATCAAGAGAATGAATTGTGAAATCTATGTCAATATAATTCTATAGAAAACTAAGGCCATAATAAACTATGATTTTATTTTTTTAATTGCTACTGTCAAAAGTATTAGGGATCCCACTCGACGTTGCATGTTTTTCCCAGTGCTTTTTAAAGTCACAAAGAAACGAGGAGGACATTAATATAGAGGTACAGGGAAAATAATGTTACATCAAATTCTGCATTAGCACATATGCATTTAAATCTAATATTTTAAACTGATCAACATGACACAATGCGCAGTCATTTTTTAATTGAATGCACATATTTTGGACATTTAGCACTTCTTTGACGTAGCCCAAAGCCCTTTAAAAATACAATACAATACAATACAATACATGCTGATTTATATAGCGCTTTCACAACAGTGGCAGCTGTAACAAAGCGCTTAACAAAACAGTTAACATCAAGTAAAACAATAAAAACACATAACATAAAATACAGACAGTCATGCAGGCATAACCACTTTTCCATCACACGCTTTGTTGTTTGAAGCAGTTTGAGATGAAAGAGGCGAGAATCAAAGTTTCCTTTAACCAGTGGATCAGAGACGTCATGCTCAAAATGTGCACACGTCAGCTACAAGCTAAGTTTCAAAGTCAACAAGAAGCTGTAGCATCCATTGACGAAAAGAGATTGGTTCACTTCTCCTGTCCCATGGAAATCCATTTCAATTCTAAGCGGCGACTCACGGTTCCAAATGCGCATCAGCGCTCTGCGCCAACGCTCCTCTCTCCTCATCCTCAACTCCAGCAGCCATCCATTCAGCCGCACCAACGCTGACTGTCCAACAGCGTCAACATAGGCACTGAACAAAACGGGGTTGTGAAAAATGCTGTCCATTACAGGCGCAAAAAACACAAGCGCCCCAGGTCTGTCCAGCACCGACAGTCAATGGCGCCGACATTCCTCCCAACCAAAATCTGTGCTCGTACAGGCGTGCTGCCGAGAAGGCGCAGCCACCAAGCACAGATACTTTTCCTTTGACGAATGTCGTGGCCAAAAAACGCTGAAAACAGTCCATATCAGGTCCGCACGATGAAACAACAAACAACATGTGACAAAAAAAAAACACCAAAAAAGAACAAAAAAGCAAGGCTCTTGAAGAGCACTTGCCGAAGGCTGCCTACTCGGGCGCCATCTTGGAAAAAAAAGACCAGTATTTACCCATTCACAAACATACATATATTCATCCGAAATTAAATTAATGTCAACGGCGTTTTGACATTATCATCTAATTAATAAACAACTAGGCGTGCTAAAACATTTTATCCTCACTTGCGCTATATATTCTATCGTCAATAGAATGTAAGTGTAGCCGGGATTCAAGTTAGCATACATTTTTCATTGACGCTCGTTGACTGAATATTACCGTCGTAGTTGTTGTCATGCATTAAAATAACACAACTCCGTTTCACTTTTAGTTGATTTTGCTGTTATTATCTTACAATTACAGGGCCTTTTAAACTTTTTTATATCCACATGCGATTTACTTCGGAATAGGGCGTCATCCTTCTGACGTCATATCCGGTGCAAAGTTACTTGCCTTAACCTACCTTTCCCTAAATCGGCCTCTTCCGGGTCTGCAGCTGGACCCTTCTCAAGTATTTGCCGATAAAGTATTTCCCTTTTTCTGTTTTGCTGTGCCGTCTCATATTTAACGACATTAAATTCCAGTCTGGGTGAATAATGAACCTTCTCTGAAATCCAGCGCGGATTAGCCCATACAGCATTTAGCTCCATATGTTCGTTTAGTACTGTGCCAATCCTATGTTGAATGGCACCCATTACAACGGCACGCAAACATCATTGACGACGTTCACATTACGTATACGAAGACGCCCTCTTGAGAATTGTACATTGACGCTGCTGTGGCATTGGATGTGTCAAGGTTAAGCAAATTGTGACGAGTCCTCCTTAACTTTCTCCTTGGAGACGTACCAACAAGCATCAACTCACTAGATTTATATGTAATAATTGCTTTTGATTGCATGATGTTATTCTAGCCCATTTTACGTCATTATGGCTACCATTAAAGCTACATACAATATAGCGAAGGTGCTGACATTTCGCTTCGACCGGGCCACACCGTTCAACAGGAGTCTGCGAAAACATCCAAGAACATTGAAAAGAACATGTATCTTCATTTTAGATTTCAAAATAGTTTGTGGCTCCTATGGAATTTTACTAAGCGGTTTAAATGGCTCTTCAGTTGCCGACAGGATTGTAAGAAGTCCCTCCTCACTTGCCGTGCACCGGTGCGCCATGACACTCTGAAGACATGGAGTGTGGGGGGAAACTCAACGTCGCTGAATGTGCGAAAACAGCGATCACTGGTCACCCAACTTTATGTTGACATCTTTACTAATGCTAACATCGACCTCTGAATATATTAGAATGATCGCACAAGTACAAAGGATTTTAGGTTGATTTCCTCTTCATAGAGGCACTCAGGACAAAACTTGTCATTTCATGAGAGAAATCCATCGTACATAACTCTACAAAATTCAGGACATGTCTTGAAAAGTTTCACAAGCCACACTGGAATATGTGCAGAACTCTTGCATACAAACATAGACGTATTTATTGGGTAAACCCTGCGTACCAAACATTATTTTCAGTCGCGCCGTGATTGGCTGTTGCAGATAAGACTGGCCATCAACCAGACGAAAATTACATCGCTTCATCTTTAAAGGTTTAATGTCTTAGTGGTAAATAACTCAAAATTAGTATTTCACTAAACAAAATATCTACTATGTTAAAATAAAAAGTTTACTCCGTGCCTCAAAAGGGAGGAGCTGGGGGTTGTACGAGAATCTTGGTGGGCCCCCTATGCCATGGCCCGCCCTTGGTGACGGGTCCGCTAAAATTAGTTAGCGCAATACTGCACCAAAAAAAAAAAAATGGAAGAGATTGCCTGGGACTCCCGGTTCAAGATGGCGGCTAAGTCTGCACGTCCTCAGCCAGACTCTCCTGAGTGGTTATTAACCAGTTCTGTGGGATGGACACAGTGTACCAAGAGGTTTGGGGCGGGTGCAGGAGTGGGTTACGCGTCTATGTCGCTATAGTTACGGTGTCGCGGTTCTTGTTTACGTCATTAAGGTCAACGATCTACGACAGCTAGTACGATGAATTACGCCCAGATTTCGGCTCGATAAAATATCTTATTTAAATGTGGGCGATTTTTGTGTCTACTCTCCAAACTATGTGCTTGGCAACATCGGACAACTTGCTGGTAGAGGAAACAAGGTAAGTTTCAGAACTAAGACAATATATTACAGACGACCACACTTTAAAACTTGGTTTGATCGTCATGAACACGCGTTTGTCTACAAGAAATCAAATTAAGTCCACATTGCTTGAATATGTTTGCTGCATGTACACCTTTTAGACGGTGGTTTCAAACGAAGTCTACATTAAAAGCGCTTTTTCCTGAGAATTTTGTTATCCTAGTATAGGCCTTTAACTCATCCATTCACTATCTGAGTTGCTTCTCCTCAAGAGGGTCGCGGGCATGCTGGAGCCTATTCCAGCTTGTCTTCGTGCAGTAGACGGGGTACACCATGAACCGATTTTCAGCCAATTGCTGGGCACACATAGACAAATAACCAACCGGTCTCACAGTCACACCGAGAGAGAATTTAGAGAATTCAATTAACCTACCATGCATGATTTGGAATGTGGAAGGAAACCGGAGTACCCAGGAACATGCAAACTCCACACAGGAAGGCTGGAGCCCGGAATCGTACCAGGTACCTGTGGTGGGCATGCTAACCAGTCGCCCACTGTACTGCAAGGACATAGTGACCGATTTTAGTAATCTTTTTAGTGAAACTTATGATGACACTCAAGATTGTAAAAGTTATGGCACTTCATCTGGAATAATCACTGACTCAATTTTGAAAAACAAAGTGCATAATATCACATTTAATCTGAGAAATCCGCGGTAAGTGGAACATTTCATGAACTAAGTGACAATAAACCGTCAGGAATGGATGAGGTAAATGTCAAATTACTAAAATTAGTTGCAAGTAAAATAACTTGACCCAATTGTCACTTGTTCATCAAGTTTGGCACAGGGAATTTCTCCTCAGATACGGAAATCTGCTTAAACAGATCCTCTTTTGAAAAGCAAAAGTGAGTTTCTCTGCAGTAAAGAGTAGGCAATGAGTATTCTAACCATATTAAGTAAATGGAAAAAAAGTCACACCGATTTTTAATTTCTGAAATATTAATTAAATTAAATTTCCACCACAGCTCATTTATAATGAGAATCACTTAAATCAATGCATTACCAGAGTTGACTAACAATTAGTTGTTTGATATTGTCAAGAGAATGATGGAGGGTGCAGTATTTAAAAATTTTAGTGCTACTTTTCAATTAGAGGATCATGATTTGATGATTGAGAAACTGGATACAGATTTGGTCTTATGACACTGACATGGCTGAGAAGTTATTTAACTTGTAGATCAAAATCTGTACTTTTTTAAAGAAACATTTTCCTCTCCCAAATATGTACAGTGTGGCATTCCCCAAGGCAGCTGCCTGGGACCACTGCTCTTTTCCCTTTTCATTAATGGCATGCCTTATGCCTGTAAACGGTGCAGTACAACTCTCTCAGTAGATGACTCTACAGTGTCTTATGCTACAAAGAATGAATTAGAGTTAAGAACCATACTTCAATCTGACTACTCCAGAATTGGATAAATGAGAACAAGTTGGTTTTCACTCTGTTAAAAACAGAGTATGTTGTTTAAATCTAGACATCAGAAAACTGTCACGCACCTCTCGAGATTCAGAGTAGATCATTTAAAATTTTTTAAAGAAGTATTCGGCATAGTACACAACCTGCTGAATTGTATGCCCTTTGCATTATGTGAGAGGTACAGGTATTTTGCCAAACAAGTCATTCATGGTCAATTGACCCGTCACTAACCGAGGACTGAAGGTCTTCGCAGATCTGTGTTGTTCAGAGCTATAACTACAGTAAACATTACCATCCCCGGAATTCTATGAAAAGGAATTTCCTTCACCCGGAATAAAAACCTATGCATTAACATTTTGAGTACGATATTACATGTTATCGGAACATACGTAAGCGGAAATTCCACTAGCCGTAACCCGGAAGGAGACGTAATGCCGTGGGAGCTTAAATACACGCAACACCCATCCGATGCGATAGAAAGACATGACGGAAGACACGTTTTCACTTTGCCTTTTTCTATCATCAGATCCAAAACGACGACGTGTAGGTGACTTTTTTTGCCGTGCATTTTACTGTAATTGTGAATGATTTCAACTTTATTCACTTACGTCCCGTAGATCGTGGTACTATCTTAAAAAACACGACGAAAGTACCGTAAATGTTCTCTAGTACGGACTCGTGTTTGCGTTGTCCAATCTGTCCTGAGAACAGAAATTCTTCATTTGGGAAATGAGCATGGTACCTGTCCTTTATGAACCTGCAAGTATGTTGACAAAATGCACGTGTAACAACACAATCAATAAAATGCAAAAATATACCGTCCAGAAACTGTTTATATAACAAAAACTGCAATACAGGTGTTCAGTATCCCAAAAAAATCACAATAGTACAATACATACAGTACTGTATTTTAATGTTAATTTTTTTCTGTCTTGGGGAAAAAATGTGTCTATTTTGGATCGTTTTGTTGGATGTTTTCTTTGGTTTATTACAACGTTTGCCTACGAGTCATACAGTTTTCTTGCTAGTTGTAAGTAACTGTCCCGTTGATCACCGATATCTGGTGATTCTTGTGCATACTGAAGTATTTTCTTTTGCCATTTGCATTGCTTCCTTGCTGATGGTGGCTTGTCATCAGGAGTTGAACCGGGCAGATCATCTTCTTCCTCAGATTGGTGGTTTGCTCTAGAAAATCTGTGATTTCTGTTGCTGTGTAATCCCTCTTGAAAGGCGCTTATAAATAAAATGTATTATTATTATTATTATTATATGTAACAATCTGCCACCTGCTGTTACTGAAGCTTCTGCAAAAGACAATTTGAAGAAACTGTTAATAATAACTATGCCAGGAATCTCCAAGTCCAGTTCTCAGGATCCCTTATCCAGCCTATTTTAGATTAGGTTCCCAAGCTCCAACACACCTGTCTTATGCTCTCTGAGCATTATCATATTTAATTTTTATGGAAATATGTACAGTATGTACAACAAGGTATAATTTTGTGTGCATCAGATGATCCTTTTTTAACCCAGGAGAACCCAAGAACCTTTTTTTTCTTTGGAAAATGATGAATTATACATTAAAGGACTGCTATATGTTCAGTGAACACCAAAATATGTTTTTTCAAATATTCAATGCTTTAATCCTAATTTAGGAGTAGGGCCAAATCTGACCCTTTGGCATTTAAGGGCAGCATTTGAGTAGCAGAATTTATAGGGGCCAAATTTGACCCCGTGGGTTCTCCAGGGTTAAACACCTGTTAGGAGCATTTCCACATGCCTATGGGACGTGGACTTGTAGGGTCGATCACAATCAATACATTGATCAGAATGATTGTATTTCTTTTTGGTATTTTATGCGCCACTCGCGGGCCAACGCTCAATTTGCACCATCTCCTAAGCATTCTGTTTTGAGCACGGTATTTTGATTAAATTTCTTGTCATGGGTTCATGAAAAAGTGAATGCGAACACATGCTCTTTTCACCATAGTCTGTAGATGCATTGCTTGCACGTACGGCACTGGCGATAATTTACGGTTTTACAACGTCAGTTCATTTCACAATCAAAGTGTGACATCTCTCTCTCTCTTTCTCTCTCTCTCTATCTTTCTCTCTCAACAAATCCAACTCTTGACGGTCTCACTGAATTTAAACCCTTGGTTTTGTGCATTTTTTTATTTTAACAACACAACTGAATTTTTCCATGTTGGGTTATCATGCACACCTTTTAATTTTTTCTCCGTTGAGAATAAGAAATTCCACTGGTTCCTCCTCTGCCCAGGTTAAGAGTTTGGGTGTGATCCTTGACGGCAACCTATTATTTCAAGCTCATACAACAAGGATTGGCTCATAGACTTCCATATCAATTTACTTTGCCTGTCCCTCACTCCCCATTCTACTATGGTGATAATTCAAGACCTCATTATTTTCCCTAATGCTTACCTACTACAATTCCCTTCTTTTTGTTTTACTTCTTCCTTTCATAACTTTGCTGTTGTGAATCGGGAATTTCTCCATTGCGAGATTAATAATGGTTTTCTTATCTTATCTTATCTTATCTTATACTCCATACATTGTTCCAGAATTCAGCTGAATCATTGAAATTTTCCTCTTCAAAGTCAAACTCAAAATAGTCATAATGTCTTTCTCTGCATAATCTTGTTTTTACATTTATGCTTCTTCTTAATTTTTTTACCTGTGTCCCTTGTAAGGATGAGCGGATTGAATAATGGATGGATGGATGATTTTACTGTTTGATTACACAGTCTCCGTGTGTCTGAAAGACACCATCAATCCATTCATCCATTTTCTGATATGCTGCTCGCGGGTGCGCTGGACCCCATCCCAGCTGTCCACGGGTAGTAGGTGGGGGAAACCCTGAACTGGTTGCCAGCCAATCACAGAATAATAGAAACAATAGTATGATAATGATGGTGATGATTATTATCATTGTATTGTTCATTTTCTAACATGAATCTTTTTCTTTGTAGGGCTTGACAGCTCTCTTGGGGCAGACATTGGATCTGCAAGTATGGATAACAGAGTCACTTCTTGGCCTCCTAATCAGAGAACAGCCATTCTGACTAATCAGTGGGACTCTGTGGAGACAGACCCAGAGAGTTTGGCCCAGGAGAGAGTATGCAAACAGCAGCTAAGAATGCACATTGGTGATCATATCTTGCCTCAAGGAAAGCTGAATGACAGTTTAAAGGAAGGAAATTGGGAAGTGGCAGATGGAAACAATATTCCACATGAAGATGACATGGTTTCTGATAGCATTGAAGTAGCAGCACATTCACACAGAACGAGGGAACCTGGAAGAGATGCTATCAAAAGGTAATGCATTAGTGCTAAAGAAAAAGTGTTTTTCATAGACACATTACTTTTTAATTGCAATGAGTGAATTTATAACACTGTTCAGCACAAGGTCTCAATGACGCCGGGGCCCCTACTTTTGCGCAAGTCTGGCACAAAGTGGCGCATGGTAGAGTTTTCTTTCTTTCTTTCTGTTGGGAAATTTGCAGCCAAGTGCAGTAAGAAATGGCTGTTTGTGCCTTTGTGGGCGTGAACACAGACTTGCTTCCTAGCCATTGGAAGCAGCTCCTCTCATTCACTTTAAATTAATTGCAGGAGAAACGCACAGGCAACATGACTTAAGTCCGTGAAGAACTGAAGTGTGCAAAGTATTTTTATAAGAACCTGCAAGATCTCCACTTGCAGATGAAGTAAAGTTCCTGCGCCGAGAGCACATCACGTTTGATTATGCCATTGCTACACTCCTCTGTGATTCTCCACTGTCCAACTGTGCCCCATAGTCCCTGCTGGCTTACAACCATTTACAACCATCCACCGCCTTTCTCACATGGTTGTGAAGGCTTCCACTAGGCTGGTGGGGACCAAGTTCTTTTGCCTTGGCCTCAGGAGAGATGTCAGGATGTCCACTGTCTTTGGATGACATGCCAGTGCGCCAAAGTATAACGCCATACGAGAACCCTGTTGACACTGTTTCTGGTGCTGGACAGACGTTTTTAACCATGCCAATGTGGACCATGTGGGATCCCTGCCTCCTTGCTACGGCTTCATTCACCTCCTCACCATGGCAAACAGGACCACCAGGTGGCCAGATGTGGTCCCCCTGTCATTTACTACCTCAATTGATTTGGCCTGGGTGTTCATTGTGTCCTGGGTTGCCCGTGTCGACATGCAAGCTGACCTCACCTATGTATGACAGGGGCCCACAGTTCACTTCAGAACTATGGGTGATAGTTGCTGAGGGTAGAGATTTAGCGCACAATGGTATACCACACGCAAGTCAACAAGCTCTGGCAGCCATTTCATCGTTCTCTGAGGTTAAGGTTCACAGACAGCATCTGGATTGAGCGTCTGGGTCTCAGATCTGCTCACAAGGAGGACCAGCCACTGTGTGTCCCGGGCTTCTGGGGCGTCGCTTATCTTGTCCCCATTTCAACATTTTGCCATGGCCTCCCCAGTCCTATGTGCCCATGGACCTGCTATCAGTCAAGTATGTCTTTGTCCGCCACTACAGCCATTGGATCTTGCTTCAGCCCCACTACAAGGGGCCCTCTGGTGGTGTAAGCGAGGGCTAAGAGCTTTCTGGTGGATATTGGTGGTAAACCAGAGAAAATCATAGTATAGCCATGGTCATGAAAGAAAATGTGCAGAGCGTGGTAAAAACATCAATGATGTTTGATCAGAACACAATTCCGAAGGTTTCACATACGGTACTTTTGGTTGCTGTTGCTGTGTCAAATGCAGTCTTGCATTTAGTTACCGGTACTTAACTGATATTAAATGGAGCTTACTTTACAAATTACTCAGTTTTGAAAGTAACTAATAAAGTGACTAGTAGTCTAATTTATCAGTACTTTATTTATCCGTAGCATTCAGCAGCTGCAATTGTCGCCTCAGCATAAAAATGACAAGCGGCTTGTCCAATACTTTAATGGAAGTTAACAGCGTATTTATCTTCACCCCAAAAAGGCTATTCATTGTGGGAAACTGATAATTGGTCAATCGTCAGTTTTAGAATATGAGAAAATGGCTTATTACAATTTTACTAGTTCTTGTTTCTATTGTAGTCTGTCTCGGTTTTAGTAATTATATCTTGTGAAGTTAAGCGGTTTGGGTAATGGATGGATGGATAACTTTTATTGTTTTGCATTGTTTAATTTTTTATGCATTCCTTTTTTTACTAGGAAAAATTGTATTTGAAAATTGCAATTCAAATAACCACTCATTTGTGGTAGATTAAATTTAGTATTTGTCTTTTTTTTTGGTACAGTCAATTGCACTTACAGTATATAACTAGTATGTCTGTCACCTAATTCATTTTTTTGTGTGTAACACTTCACCCTTTAAAAAACGAACTTTAGCTGCTCATCGTCACACACCCGCGGCGTCATTCCAAACTTTAATAAAACCCGAGTGACTCATTCACCAAATATGGACAGCATATGGCTGCCTATTCAGAGCTTTCTTTTCCTCTCCTGTCTCTTCTCACAGCTTTGTGTACTGACAACACTGATTAACTCATTCACTCCCTGTCAGAGATTTTCACACGGACAGTTCAACAAAGGCTCGACGCAGGAACAGATCGACTTTCACTGCCGGCAAGAGGTGCAATTCTCCATGAAGCCACTCAGTGTGCGCTGTCACCCGACCTCCGCAACCTCTGCCGGCCTTTTTAATTGACTGTATATGCAAATTACAAGGAATATATCAGTAAAACACTCCCATCTTCATTTACATACCGCACCCCTGGGCGGCCCCATAGGGGCCCCTCAGTGGACCCCAAAGACAAAGTATTCCCTTGGTACCAGCACCAACATCCATAAACTAACAGAAACGTAGACATTTTAACAAGCGGTGTCTTCGTGAACTGATATGTCTGTAACCTGGCTCGTGACCCTTTCTCATGATGGAGCGTACGAGTTAAATCTTCATTTCCAAGTTGTCAGTTAACAGGCGCCAATGTGTCTCCGAATGAGGGTTACATCTTTCTCTCTGTGATGTAGTTAGGTACCATGCGCTCGGGTCCTTTGACCTCCCTGATTTTCTGTGCTTCCATTGTGCGCAAGTGTTCTGAACACAAGCATTTTGAGGTCAATCAAGCATGTAACAAAATGAAACTTTAAAACATGACAACATTGTATTTGTCAATCCTAACACTCCCAAAGACATATTTAAATGTTTTTTCAGATTTCACACATTCAATCCCATGTACTTAGGTTCTCTTTTTTCCTAGCTTTTTTTTCCAAGACTGAAAGTCTTTTTTTTTTAAACAAGTCTGAAAATGACTGGTACTGAATGCGTTCATATGTGGTAGTTTCCCCGTTTTTACTTTGAGAAAAAAATCTGGTGGTATAGGCCCATGTTTGCTTAACACAGTTCAATTGTGTTCAGTCACTCACAGAAGAAAGTAAATCCTAAAGGATTTTTTAAAACCCAGATGTAATGAGCCATTTGTATTTTTGCTGTGGGGTGTCCTATGTAGTATCAGATAGTACAGTATTACTGTAGTTTGATTAAAGCAGGGGTCGGCAACACGCGGCTCGTGAGCTCTTTAGCGCCCCTTTGTGTCTCCCTAGAACTTTTTCAAAAATGTTTGAAAATGTAAAAAGATGGGAGGGAAATATATTTTTTTGTTTTAATATTCTAATGCCCTTCAATGTGGTCAAGGGTGCACGCAGTCGCTGATGCAGTCTGTTCACTGTTTAATAAACAAAACGAGGCAGCAATTAAAACACATCCACAGGTGCTGCTGCCACAACTCAGCTCGTGCGCTCTACACTCAGACCGACTCCTCAACCTGGCTCGTCCCCTCTTTATGACGTCAACCCAGCCCTCAAATACACAAATAACAAGAAACAGATATGAAAGTATGGTTTCCGTCAGAGGACAAACATGACTCAAACGTTATTAACGTTTTCCGATGCTGGAAAAATGTGTCAGAATGAATATTAAATGTCAACATTTCGTCAACGAATATTTGCGTCATAACCTGGGACACACGTTTCTATTAGCAGGACGGGATGTCAGTCAGAAGGCTGTTGTTTAAAAAACAAAAACAAAAAACAGCTCCTTTCATGTACAATTCACCGAGGGGACTTGCTAAGAATGGGAATCTGGGCGGCCAAGAGAAGCAGTTTTAAACGGTACACGTGAGCTAGGATAGTTAGCACGCTGCCAAAGTGCGTTCTGTGCGTTGTTTATCTTAGCGGCCATTAAGACTTGCTCATTACGGCATGTGTGTGTAAGTGTGTGCGAATGTGCGCGTGTGAGGGAACGGGTCGATCGCGGGAGGTTGGTTGTTCGAAAAGTAGACCTTCCGTCAAAAAAGTTTGGACATCCCTCCTCTACAGGATGAACTGCAGGAGAAAAAAACTTTTAATCATGAATGCTCATTGTGTATTTGTAGCAAACCTAGTCATACTGATAGAAGGCTATGATAGCTCATCAGTGGCGGGCCGTGCATTTCAACCGTAGGCCTTCAGTGACGTCGCATACATTAACACAATATAGGCTCGTCAAGCAGCACTTAATTTCAGGAGCATTTAAAACCATCAAATATGCATTCGCAATTAAGAGCAGGAAACTAAATTTACAGATAGACTATTGTGAAAAATAAAAAGATGATTTAAAAATACTAAATAAAATGCCACCCAAATTACGCTGTGTGATCTTAAACAAGTCTGTCCAATAAATTGCGCAATGTCGCAGTTTCATACAAGACACCAATCACACAATAACAAAACAAACTATTCTTTGAAAAAACTTAACAGATCATTTGCATTTTGAGAATAGTCTATACAACAACAAATAACTGAAAATGTTGAGCAGCTGAGATTGAACGAACTTTAGTGCACCAAGGCGTACAATGCGCCATTATCAATTGCAGGTGAGCAGATTTATTTGATACATTTTTGTATCTGTGTCATTTTATTTCGTTACCATTAATTTAATACTAATGAAATAAAATGACAAGAAGAAATGTAAAATAAAATTCATTTACTCACCTATGTAGTGCCTGTTCACTGAGCTGCACATCTACTCGAGTGTCCCCAAACGTTTTTAAACGCACCGCAGCTTGTTAAGTGCCCAGCCGTGTTCTGATATTTCCTTGCTGCCTTGATAAAACAACTTAAATCGGTAAATCCAGTGTGGCTCCAAACACCAAATGGGTCAGTTGCAAGCAATAGGCATTCCCAGCAGTACAATTTTTCGTTTCTCAGAGGCTGTGAGCCACGGGTACTGTTCATAATTACTCGTCTGAAAATGAACAAACCCTTTTCCTTGCTGGGACAGGCTAGCTAGCGCAGGAGTTGGACGACCTCTTCGCACAATATCCAGCTTTTCTTGAAAATTGTGTGGAAAGTAATTCTGCAACCAGATCAACGTCTTCTCCTTTGGCCATTTTGGGTTAAAATGCAGTAATAGTTCTAGCAGGCGCTAATCCAATCACCGAACGCGCACGGCCAATCTCGACGTAAGCCCTTCTCGCTGGCCCTAGTACGCAGACGAGTCAGATCACGAGTCTGAGACTTGTGATCTGATTGACTATTGCAACCTGACTGTGCCCGTTCACTTACAGCGCACATGGGCCTGGTCTGTTTAATCTGAAGGCCCCAAGCAAGTTTGATTTACCTGGCAACACAAACTAGCTGAAATATGATTGGTTAAAAATTCTACCATAATAAATAAGTTATTTATTGACTCGACTAAGTGGAAATAATATGACGTAAAGAATACAGAGAATAATTTTGTTTACATAATTATGAAAATAAAATTCAATTATTTCCCCCAATAGATTAAATTTATGTTATTGTCAGAAGTAAATTTAATAAATGTACTTTTTGAGAATGTTTAGGCTAGCAGAGAAGGCCTTGCTAGCCCTGACGGACCGCCACTGTAGCTCATATAGATGTACACAGCATGTGTTGCCTTCATTAAAAGGCTTCTTTTATTTTTGCGGCTCCAGAAATATTTGTTTTTTGTTTATTTTGGTCCAATATGGCTCTTTCAACATTTTGGGTTGCCGAGCCCTGGATTAAAGCAACCTCATTAATACACACTTAACAGAATATGTTATTTTATCTTGAAATTAATAATATTAGCGTTTAAACCTGCCGTACTTAAATGAAACAAAATATATTTATTCAACCCCCCCCCAAGACTGAATAATAATAATAATAATAATACATTTTATTTGTGGGCGCCTTTCTAGAAACTCAAGGACACCTTACAACAAGCAGTTAAAATCACGAGTACAATGTTAAAAACTACATCAAAATGTGTATACGCATGTGTATATCTCTTCACTTGTGGAAAATGACAAAATAGTAACGCAGGGTGATTTGAATCAGTCACCGTAATCAATTTCCTGCTCTGTAGATAGGAACACGTTTGATCATTACCCCAAAAAACATCACTGGTTAATCGTGTAGCATGAGGCAAGGCTGCACTACACAATTGTCATGCTGTACCCTAGAGCCAAATTACCACTAGATGGCAGTAATGACGTTTGTGGCAGTGTTTAGAACATTTTGGTTAAATTATGAATATCTACTTGATTGATACTATATTGGGCCAACAATAGGTATATATTCATTTAATGCGTTGATGAAATGTTAATACTACTAACAATAGTCAAGATGGCGCCCGAGTACGCAGCCGTCCGCAAGTGCTCTCATGAGCCTTGCTTTTTTTGTTGTTTTTGTGTTTTGTTTTGTCACTTTGTGTTTGTTGTTACGTCGTGTGGACCTGATGTGGACTTTTTCCAGCATTTTTTGGCCACAACATTCATCAAGGAGGAGACTGTGCTTGGCGGTTGTGCGTTCTCGGCAACATGTATACCAGAACTATTTTGGACTGGGAGGAATGTCGGCGCCATTTGACGGTCGTTGCTGGACAGTCCCGGGGCGCTTGTGTCTTGCGCCTGTAATGGGCAGCATTTTTCATAGCCCTGCTTTGTTCAGCGGAGAGATCGGTGCTGTTGAACTGTCTGCGGCTGGAAGGATGTAAGTCTTGAGGAGCCGACGATGAGAAGAAAGGAGGGTTAGCGTGGAGCACCGATGCGGATTTGGAACTGGGAGTCGTGGCTTGGAGTTTGAAGCGGATTACGTGGGACAGGAGAAGTGAACTAATCTCTTTTCGTCAATGGACGCTATAGCTTCGTGTTTGCTTTCAAAACTTAGCTTGTAGCCGACGTGTGCACATTTTCAGCATGACGTCTCTGATCCTCTCTTTCATCTATAACTGCTTCAGACAACAAAATGTATGCAGAAAATTGGTGAAGATTGCACGACTGTCTGTGTCCTATGTGTTGTGTTGTGGTGTGTTATTTTGACTTCAAAATGGCGTCGCGAGAGTGGCTGCCTTTCCAGCAGCTCCTATATTTTGTTGTTCTACTTCTTCCTTTCATAATTTTGCTGCTATGAATTGGGAATTTCTCCATTGCGAGACTAATAAAGGTTTTCTTATCCTATATGACTGGAGGATCATGTTTCATGCAGGGGTGGTGAGATGTTTCTCTTTTTTCTGTAATCTGAAACTTTGTGTTTCATTAAGTCCTTCTGAGTCTTCGTTCTTGCACAACATTTGGACTAGTCTTCAACTTGCACCTCTGACAATGTTTGTGAAGTAAAAGATGAAATGAATGAATTACATTCACTTCAGATAACAGTCATTCATTTAATTAAGATAGCACTATTATTTGTAAAATAGTAATTTATTTTGTAGATAATTGTGCTAGAAACTTGAACACAACAGGAGAGCATCAATAACATTGAAACTATAAATACTGAAACATCACATGGATAATTTAAGATAAGATGTGATTCATCAGTCAACTGTTAAATGGTGTTTAATTGGAGCAAGGCCTAATTCAGGTCAAGGTGAATAAAAGCTTTCATTCGAGAGTTTAGTTTTGTTTTGGGTGAATCAAAAAAAGTGGTCAATCATGGGCCAATAACAAAGATTATTGTCACTGTACAGGAGTCTTCTCGTATGAGTGAAGTGTGGTAGTCGTCTTCGAGTGTATATGTAAAGCACAACAGGCTCTCTGTTTTTGGGCACTTCTTGACTCAAACTTTTCTCTCCTTCAAACACTGAAAGATGAGTAAAGTAAGTACAGGGAATTTACTCTTTGCTGTCAATCCTGTGGTAGATGTTCAAATGTGACTTAAGTATATTGTTACAGAGGAAAATGACCGTGGTACATTTACACAAAGGTTTCAATCTAATAGCGCTGAGGTAGAGGACACAGTCCTATTCCCATCATCATGTTCTTTTAGTCTTTTTTTTTTTAACCGACTCCTCAAAGCAGATAAGCCTTTTCACACAAAACCACTGCATACTTCACAAATGACAATGCCCGTTCCTCATTCAAGTGAACAAATCCTATCTAAGCAGCTCCATTCATCTCTGTGCACGATATTTTTCACCTATTTACTCAATATTGGAGCATAGTGTTTGAGTCCATGCAACTATTTTATTTCATTGTCACCGTTTTCCCTGCTTGCTTTTGTATCCGGGCCTCTGTACTCGTGGGCAAATTCTTTATTTTTCCATCACACCCAGCTGCATGTATTAATGCATTCTCTAACTAGTTTGAGTTCGACTCATTAGAGAGACATCTCTTATCTGTTCAGTTTCATTGAAAGGAACTGCTCCACACCATTGAACCCAACACACACATACACAAAATACACACGCGCACACACATGCTTCTCATGATGTCTGTAGAGAATTAGACTCTTTTATTCCACCCATAAGCACAAAGAGCTAAAGTGTATTTTAATAACATCTTTTTGTTGCCATTGAGGATTTAGTACCGCCATTATGTTGCCCGTTCATGATTTGAAAAATGGCCATTGTGAACGTTTCCCTTGATTGTACTGCTCAAATTCACTTTCATTTGTCAGTTTGAAGGTGAAATACAAAAGTGATAAATGTATGATTGCAATCCCCGTTAGCATGTCCTCTTAGCTGCCTGCGACGCATGTTTTTGGAATGTGGGAGGAAACCGGAGCACCCGGAGAAAACCCACGCAGGCCCGGGGAGAACATGCAAACTCCACACAGGGAGGCCGGAGCTGGAATCGAACCCAGTACCTCTGCACTGTGAAGCCGACGTGCTAACCACTGGACTACCGGGTCGCCCTGCTTGAGGACATCATCACTGATATAATGATGTAACAAGCGTGCCTTCCTTTAGTATTGTTTATACACATGTACAAGGTCTTTGGCATTTATCGTTTTGAAAACTGTCTTTGGTTGTTGAACTCCATGAATGCAGTTGGTTGTCAGCCAGGGGCGATTCTGGGTTCTGAATTAAAGGGGCTGCTTAGCCCCTCAATTCAGTCACTTTCACATTCAACCCCATTAGTCGGATGGTCTCAGAATGATTCAGGAGTGATCATCAGACTTACACATAATGGACCTTTTTTTTGGCTTCTGCTTATGAAATTTGTGGCAAAAACATGTCATGTTGTGGTTCATTTCATATTGTTATTCTACATGAGAGAGAAGAGGATTAGTGATGGAAGCAGCTGAAAAGAGTTACCTTCGCAGGGTGTCTGGGCTCTCCCCTTGAGATAATGTGAGAAGTTTGGTCATCTGAAAGGGTTGAACAGTCGAGCCTCTACATCATAGGAGTCAAACTCAGGTCCTGGACGGCCGCTGTCCTGCATGTTTTCCAAGTCTCCATGTTGCAACACACCTGATTCAAATGAACAGGTTCAATGTCAGGCTTGCGCAGTGCTTGCTGATGATCTGATCATTTGAATTAGGTGTGTTGCAACAGGGAGACTGAGAAAACATGCAGGACACCGGCCCTCCAGGACCTGAGTTTGACACCTATGCTCTAAATCAGGGGTGCCCATTAGGTAGATCCTGATCTACCGGTAGATCTAAGAAAGGTCCCGAGTAGATCCGAGGAGTGTCGAGGAGAAAAAAAAAAAAAACAACCATTTGTGTGTTTTTGTACATGTTAGTAATATTTTTGTGTTAATGTACCCTGCACCCTAATCATCCTCGGTCTCATTTTCACACACACAAAAAAATAAAATAAAAAATAAAATAAAGCAGGTAAATCTTGAATTTACGGTGGCGCGTGAATACGTCACCGAAAGTCTGCAATTGCAGCTTGTGATCAGAGCTGTTGCGGTCTATCTTTTATCGTCATTATTATTCAGAGTTTGCTTCATGTACAATTCACCGAGGGCACGGGCAAAGAATAGGAATCTCGGAGGGCCGAGGGAAGCACTTTAAAACTGTACGTGTGAGCTACGATAGTTGACAGGCTGCAAAAGTGCATCGCATGCCTCAGTTTCAGGCTGTTTCTCATCGTGGAGTGTGTGTGTGTGTGTGTGTGTGTGTGTGTGTGCGCGCGTGCAGGAAAGGGTAGATCATCTTCGGTCCAAAAAGTTTGGGCACCTCTGCTCTAAATCCTCCCTGCTGCAGCTGCTGCCCTGGCGAGCAGGCCCCAGACATGCAGAAGAAAATTAATGGATGGGTATTTTCTATTACAGATGCGGGCCAAGTTAATATAAGAGTTGAAATACTCTTATTGAGAACTCACACAAAAGAACTTTTACAATAGATCACTGTGCAAAAAACAAAAACTATGACCTACTGTATATTCCAGTTTAGGCATATAAAAGGGAAGGGAAAAGTGCAAGCTAATAACCTCTTGTGAACTAGCCTGCAGAACAGATACAGATGCGAGTGTTTGGCTATATGTACTAAGTGGCTTCTTCTGTGTTCCTTTTAACTTACAGCAAACCGGATGCCAGTGATGCCTGCTCAGAATTGTGCTGTTACCCAAACTGTAACCCCAGCGAAAAGGGAAATGTCATCACTGAGAGTTTAAAGTGCCCCGTCTCAGAATATCACCACTTTTTTCATCAATCGCAGAAGCCATTTATAAGAGGATATAGATACATAGCTGATACAAGATCAATGACTCCTATTTCTGGCAGAGACAGCAATCAGCCTTACCACCTACACCCCCAAGATGGCCAGGTTAGCCCAATAACAACCCAATGCTATCACAGCAATGGTTTGCTTCATAGCTCACCAAAATCCAACTTATCTCATAGTTGTAGACATAGCAATAACTGTGAGCAGACCAAAGACCAGCCAAAGAATGGCTGTCCCAATGTTGATGCCAATATTGAAAGATCTCTTGAGATGACAGAGCACACAGAGGCAGTGCATCCGATGAACTTGAAAGAATATCAAACCTGCAACCGGAAGGACCTGCAACACATCTCTCCACGATTATTTCCAAGCTCACCCACAACAGAGAGTTCTCAGATTTGCTTGAAGAAAAAACGACACACACACACCAAAGACCTCATTGAGCGGAACAAAAAAACACTAGGCCGCAGCACATCTGGCAATGGATCCTATGCGGACGCGCATGCGCTTCAGCAGAAGAACCCTCGCATTGGTAAAAAGGTACCGGTATTTGGCGATGAGAAGCTTTTCAACTGTCACTCATTCATTACCCTTCACATAATAAAAATTGGGGCGCCATAGCCTATATAGCAGCAACAGGTTCCTGATTAAAAAAAAAAAAGAATACAAATATAAATAAAAATAAATAGAGTCGAGAACAAAACTCACCAATAAATCTCAATTTCAATGGATGTAAGAATTGTGAGGCTACCAGTGGCGGGCAGCGAGGTTTTGGTTACTGGTTTTCAGTGGGGACTCAAGTTACTTTATCTACTTCTTAATATAACACCCGCATGTTGGTAAATAATATAAAAAAACACAATATAACTAACATGACATGAAAGAAGAGAAAGGGAAATTTTATACTGTATATTTGAAGATAAATACAATTCAGTCATGGACGAAGATTGCGAGATGCCCACGGCGATTGGCTTTTTTGTAGCCCCAACATTTTCATTTAAAGTAGCTACAACCTTGCATGTTCTCTTCTTTCAGTTGAAATAACCATTATTTGCTAACAGCAATAATCTTTATCATCTTGAACATTAAATATATTGCCCTGGTAATGTATTCAATTAAATGTAGGTTGAGCATGATTTGCAAATCATTATATTCCGTTTTTTGGTTTTTTTCACCACAATGTCCCAACTTCATTGGAATTGGGGCCATCAATGAAAATTTCACGTGATCAATTTTAACATGCCTCACACTGAAATACCTTTCAGTTTCAGTAAATATGGTCTCCTAAGATAGAGACTTTTAAATTTATCCCCACACACCAGCCCAAAAATACTGTTGTCATTCATTACCTTACATTGAAAAGTTGATTGACTTCAAAATGATTACTTATTTGCATCCACGGCTTCAAAAAAATTTGAGAAAAATATAATTTGCATTTTAATTGTGAGAAAATGCTTTTCACCAACCCGATGTTGGAAGTTCAGGTCAGCAGAAGTCAGCCACTTTCCTACGACCTGTCCGCTGTCACCTAATTGTTATGAACATGATGAAAAGATCTATTTTAACAACAATGTCAATAAAATGGAAAACTTAATGCAACCTAATGCAATTAAACAAATCACCAGCAGGAGCTGCACAAGCACTAATAAGGATACAACTCTGATGATTAGATTCTAGATTTCTTTACATTTCAGCATTAGCTTTTACATTATGGCTAAGTGTTAATACTTCAAATTTAATAATTTCTTCAGGGAATTATTTTTGCTTTGAAAAACTAAAATTACTCTGGATTGCATAAACCTCCACTCTTTTATTTGACTTTCATCCAGCGGGGGTCGCCAGAGCGAAATCACTAGCATGATTCGGCCAGGTTTCAATATTGATCCACCTCTACACCAAATATTAATGTTCCCAAACCACCAATAGGGTGAGTAAGATTACGTTTAATTTGGAGGTTTTTGAATGCAGCTTTGCTTTCCAAAACACAAGTGGCATCGTTCTCCTATGCCTGCATCAAACAACCCGTTTCTCATTTATTTGTAACATTGCTATCAAAATAGTTTTTATGGTCCTGTCAGTCGGAAACCAAAAGGATGTCCTATGATGCTTGTTTTAAACCCACCTGGAAAATTAATTTGCGGGGTTTCATTTTTCCTCCCTCCCATCTAATAAAAGAGCCCATACATATCTGGGTAGCTATGTAGTGCTTATTATGACTTGATGTGTACAACCAGAACATCAGAGACATGCCTCCCAATAGGCTCTCAGACATCCATGCACCTGGCACAGTGGCATAATTGGTCTGGATAGCACGCATTCACCATTTGTTGGGTCCACAGGACTATTTTTCTGGCTATAATACCCTCAACCTTGTCCACCCATCTGAGCCCCAGTCCTCTACAATGTCTCATATCATCACCATTTACATAGTCAAGAGCCGTTAGCTTTGTGTCGTGGTAAACAGAGCCGGAGGCTTTCCCTCTCTTGAAGCCTTTGGTTTTGTCGATATCACTCTGAATTTGCTCATTAGTTTTCAATTGCCAGACACATGTTACTTAATAATAATTGCGCTCATTCAATTATTTCCCCTAATAGATTAAATTCCCAATTCAAAATAACAGCATTATCTATCTATCTATCTATCTATCTATCTATCTATCTATCTATCTATCTATCTATCTATCTATCTATCTATCTATCTATCTATCTATCTATCTATCTATCTATCTATCTATCTATCTATCTATCTATCTATCTATCTATCTATCTATCTCACTAGCTAGCTAGCTAGCTTGCTATCTATATGCCAGTCTATCTATTTTGCTCTCTCTCTCTCTCTCTCTCTCTCTCTCTCTCTCTCTCTCTCTCTCTCTCTCTCTCTTTCACTCTCTCCATCCATCCATCATCTCCCAAGGAAAAAAAGAGCACATCAAAATGTTCTTTTCAAAATCATCCGAACATGACACCTTTTATATGGATAATGGAACAGTGGAACAACCAAGTAAAACATCTAAATCCTTTTTTGGGCACGCAAGTGTGGGGGGTGGGGGCACATCAGATTTTCAAATGGCATATTAAATGAGTTGTGCTAAACGCAACTCTGTCCTTTCCATCGTGTGAAATACAAAATATGCTCATATTGCAAGTCTACACTTTCCATATGAAAAACATTTTTGTCACGCAGACATTATCTTGGTTAAATATAGCTAGTTTCACAATAGCATCCCAGGCACAGGCGATAGCTCTAAGACTGTAAAGGAAGGTCATCTTCCCCTAAAATGTAAAAAAAAAATTAAAAAGTGATCAAATATATTTGTGTACATATATTCGTGTGTACATGTCATTGACTAAATATGCGCTACAACGCGTTCAAGTTTTGTTCCAAATCAGCTTCTTATTACTGGTTACGACGCGACTCTATTCTCATTCACTCCCGCAGCTTCACTGTGCTTTAAACTGTGTGGACGCTGAGCGTCGACAGCGCAGACGCTGGGCGTCTCGAGAGTTCAGTGTAGGTTGTCCCAATGCATTGAAACGAGACGAGTCATTGGATAAATGCTGGTTTTGTCTCGCCCATCGGACGCTCAGCGTCTCTGGGAGTCTATGGACAATGGGCGTGTATCGGCTGCCGTGGAAGCTGAGCTTTTCTTCATGATGATTCATACCTGTCAACTCATACGGTTTAACCATATTTCATACGGATTTTGTGGTGAATCTTACGTATATGGCCGTATCGCACAAATCATATGGATTCTGAACATTTCCGTTTTTTTTTTCTTCCCCTAACAAGTAGTTCCGTTTGCTTTTGCCCAGAATGGTGCTAGTCTACTCGAATGCTTTCATTTCCGGCAACTTTCCCAAAAAGTAACGCAGGAATACAACTCTAAACACAGTAATGCTACTAAGTAGAACGATGATTAGACATTAACCAGACATTGTATTATGGAGATCTACAATAAATTTAATTGAAAATTTCGTCATTTTTTTCTGCCGTTATTTTGACATGTAAAAGGCTTTGGTATGTTATAAGGATTTTTTTTGGTAGTTTATACAGGTTGGCGCTCCGAAAAGTTGACAGGTATGGATGATTGCATGATCTGTCTGAGGCTGAATCTCTTTTTGATTAACAGCGAAATGATCCAATCACGGATCTTTTGGTGTAGGCACCTGTGGGAGCATTTTTCAATGCTCATTCTGTTCTGAGTTGAACAGACTTCTAATAATCTTAGCGGCACTATCTTTGTTGAAAACGACAAGCGACAGATTAACATTTTATTTCTGGTGGGTTTTATTGTATTTCACACATCAGAGATCATTTTCTTGAGAAGGAACGGCGAGTAGAATTCACATATAAATAAACTGACACATTTTATAATGTAGGCTGAAATTGAGCTCCCCCTCCTTGACAGACCACTGGTCCCAGGACAAACACTAGAATGTTCCCCCACCATTTTCACGAGCCTTGAGAATCACAGAAAAAAAATTGTCTGAGTTTTATGTGCTACAATATCATCAGGTATTGTTTTTATGTCGGGCTGCACGATATTGGAAAAACATGCGATATGCAAAAAGGAGTTTGAGTATAGCAATGTAGTATTGTGATCCTTGTGCCTAAACAAATTACATTTTTATTATTTTATGGAAAAAAATACTTTCTTCTCATGCGGCAAAATAAGCAAGCTTGTTGTATTCTTTGCTATTTAATTATAATGCCCTGAGTCTCTGATCACCTATTGGATGACGGTGCATATTTCAGGTTGCATCTGGCTGGCCAAGTTCTGATAAAAGCACATAATCCCAGACGAAATTTATTACATGTCTTTGCGATATGGATATTGCAAGGGCCATTATTGAACATTTTTTTGATATTTTGTGCAGCCCTGTTTTTAGGTGTGTGTGGGAAAAGCCACACTGTAGTATTATCCATCCATCCCTCCATTTTCTAATCCGCTTATCCTCACGAGGGTTGCTGTCGTGCTGAAGCCTACCCCAGCTAACTTTGGGCAGTAGGGGGAGTACACCCTGAACTGGTTGCCAGCCAATCGCAGCGCACACATGGGCTCAACTCAACTGTATTTATAGAGCACTTTAAAACACACACCTCTGTATACAAAGCTCTGTACATGGAGCAGATATCATATTTACAACAACAAACAATAACGAATAATAACAAAGACAGTAGAAAGCACAAGACATCAAAACTAAGATCAAGTCTGAGTCATGCCGAGTCAAAAGCCAAAGAATATAAATGAGTTTGAAGTTTTAAAGATGGGCAGCGAAGGGGCTTGCCGAATTTTCAGTGGGAGGTCATTCCAAAGCGAGGGACCAGCAAAGGAAAAGGCTCGCTCGATCCCCCTGAGCCCCTGCTTAGTTCTTGGTAGCTCTAATATCGTCTGGTCCGCAGATCTGAGGCAGGTGTGTTGGGACGGAGAAGCTCAGAGAGGTGAGGTGGAGCAAGGCCATTTAAAGATATGAAAACAAATCATAGCATCTTAAAAAGAACTCTAAAATGTATAGGGACCAACACGTTTTCAAACTCACAATCACAGCTTGGGACAATTTAGAGCAGTGTTATCCAAACTACAACCTGGGGGTCATCTGCAGCTCGCCCACTATTTTTAGTGGCTCTCTGTGTGTAATAAAAATAACGTGTATGGCTCGCCAAAAAAAAAAAAAAAAAAAGGTGTGGGCGTGTGGGCAGTGTTCGGAGTGCGGGTGTTGCAAAAGTGGGGGTACGTGAGTGATGGAGACTACCGGTACCTCGACTTAAAAAAACGTTCTAGATTTGCAAAGACACAGATAAATTTACAGCCCAAATATTTGATAGAATATTTGTGGAGAATAAAGATAAGAAGTTTCTTCCTCTTCCAACATCCAATGTGTGAACATATCACATTCATGAACCTCAGTTCAGATTCCAACAACTCACTCTTGGTTTGGTTCCAAACATTGAGATAGGATTCGGCTGCTGATTAGTGGAGATACCGATCCATTCTGGTTGGATGCAGCGCTGTGGGCCACCCTAAAAGATCGAAACGACTTGCCTTAACCCTTTAATATAAAGCCTTGACGTAGCAGTTTTTCAAAATGTCATTATTCAAACAACATGTGATTGATTGATTGATTGATTGATTTATTTGGGGTGACAAGGAGTTGGACTGGTTAGCATATCCTGTGAGAGAGAGAAAGAGAGAGAAGGGAGAGAGTTTGACAGTTATTTCACTGTAACACATTAGCATAGCATATCAAACAAAAGCTAACTGTTGAGAATTTTTATTCTTCACGAGTTTCCCCTCATTCAATCATTCAAATAACATACAACTAATTGACAGCACAAGTCAATTTTTACGATGCAACAATGTCACATTTGGCCTTTTGTAGAAACCCAAAGGAGTTGTAATTACACACCGTTAAATGTACACCGGTTTCTAAAGCGGCAATTGCTTGCACCATCAAAGTGGAAGTGCAGCAGCAGCAATGAGTAGGTTCGTTGAGACTAGTATTCTCAAATAATAACAACAGAAGTAGCAGATCAATCTTCTGCTATTGTACTCGCGTGACCGTGTCCTCTCGCAGGCCCTCACTTCAAAGCCAAGGTAACATAATGTCCAATCTTTTAATAGCTTTAGACCAAAGCTTTGGGAATGCCTCTGCCCCTGCCTCCGTCTAAACACCTAATCAAGATGACCTAGGCTGTCCACAATAGCAGCTAAATGCAATTCAAGATCCACATCCTCTTTGAAGTCATCATTGCAAAAAAAGATGTTTCTCAGGTCCAGAAGGTAATACGACCAGGTGCAATTGCCAGACTTTGTTGTGACATTGCCTCATTGAGAAGCAATTACTGGTCTCCCAATTTCGAAGAAAAGATATTACACAAGTTACCATCCTCCAAATGCAATTCTGGCAAAAATATTGGCTCCATTTAATTGGGACTTTCCTAATGGGTGTCAAAAGGCAATGACGGGGAAAACTCATGTTTGTGCATGTTGATATATCGACTGGGTATTCTGCTGAATATAAATGTAAACCTGTCACTGATTTGAAGCTGCAACAAAACATTGGTCATTACAAATTAGCGCTTTGGGCCGCTTATTGAAGTGACAAGAGCTCATAAATCTTTGGAACTGGAGGGTTGTAGATGTGAGTCTTTCTCCAATCTGCTGCTGCAAGGCCTTTGAGCAAGACACTGAAACCGTTTTTAAATATTGTTTAATTTAAAAACTTTTCTATATTTAAATTTTTAAAAAATATTGTCATACAGTTTTTAAAAAATTAATAAGGGGTCTGTAGCGCCCAACAACAAAGATTTAAGAGAGCCCTAGCTAAGTTTGACCTTTGCCGGTGAAAATTGGAAGGCACACTCAGACATACAAAACATCTTTACTCATTGTACAGGAAGTGAGTGATGAGTATTTGAATGTACAATTTTGGCCAATTTTTACATATTTACAGGGGTCATACTACAGTACTACAGATTGACTTCAAATTCTACTGTCTGAACCAGGGGTGCCCAAACTTTTTCGATCGAAGAGCTACTATTCGATCAACTAACCTCCCGGGATCTACCCTTACTGCACACAAACACACACACACACACACACACACACACACACATGCGCACGCCATGATGAGAAACAGCCTGAAACGGAGGCATGCGACGCACTTTTGCAGCCTGTTAACTATCGTAGCTCACACGTACCGTTTTAAAGTGCTTCCCTGGGCCCTCCTAGATTCCAATTCTTTGCTCGTGCCCTCAGTGAATTGTACACGAAGCAAACTCTGAATGAGAATCATGACAATAAAAGATAGAGCGCAACAGCACTGATCACAAGTTGCAATTACAAACTGCTGAGCGCTAACAACCTCCGGTGACGTAATCACGCGCCACCGTAAATTTAAGATTTACTTGCTTTATTTGATTAATTTTTTTGTTGTTGTGAAAATGAGACTGATAAGATGATTAGTATGCAGTGTATATTAACACAAAAAATATATTACTAAGGCGGCCCGGTAGTCCAGTGGTTAGCACGTCGGCTTCACAGTGCAGAGGTACCGGGTTCGATTCCTGCTCCGGCCTCCCTGTGTGGAGTTTGCATGTTCTCCCCGGGCCTGCGTGGGTTTTCTCCGGGTGCTCCGGTTTCCTCCTACATTCCAAAAACATGCGTGGCAGGCTGATTGAACACTCTAAATTGTCCCTAGGTGTGAGTGTGGGCGTGGATGGTTGTTCGTATCCGTGTGCCCTGCGATTGGCTGGCAACCGATTCAGGGTGTCCCCCGCCTACTGCCCGGAGATGGCTGGGATGGGCTCCAGCACCCCCCGCGACCCTAGTGAGGATCAAGCGGTACGGAAGATGAATGAATGAATGAATGATATATTACTAAGATGTACAAAGACACAAAAATGGTTGTTTTTTTTTCTTTTCGAGACTCCTCGGATCTACTTGCAATCTGTCTTATATCTACCGGTAGATCAGGATCTACCTAATGGGCACCCCTGGTGCAACAACTGCAACAACAACAAGAGGAAAAAGAAATTCTGTGACCATCGAATTTTGCTTCTTCCCAAAGCATCCCAAAGAATGGTTCTTCCCAAAGCATTCTCAGGTTTAAGTTTCAACTAGATCAATGAAAACCGTGAGGCATGTAGAACGGCCCAGGACCCACAAAAAAAGTAATTTCAAGCCTTATGTTAAAATTCATTCAATCCATTTAAATCAATTTACTTTGAAATTTGTCACCGTTTTTGGAAATATTCATAGAGAGATTTTTTTTAACAAACTACTCATAGGGGATTGATGTTACATCTTAAAATTGTCCATGCTTCATCTAAAGATGTCCATCCATCCATCCATCCATTTTCTGATCTGCTTTATCATCAAATGTGTCGTGGGGCATGCTGGAGCCCATCCCAGTTGTCTCCGGGCAGTAGGCGGGGTACACCCTGAATTGGTAGCCAGCCAATCGCAGGATACACATAGACATACAACCATTCACGCTCACACTCACACCTAGGGACAATTTAGAGTGTCCCATTAACATGCCAAGCATGTGGGATGTGGAATGTGGGAGGAAACCAGGGAAAACCTGTTTTTTCTTTTCTTTGACTAACACCATATATGAAATGTTTGTTTTAGTTCTCAATGATCCTTAATATATACAAACTAAAGAAGGGTTGCAGTTTTTTCTTAACTCATTCAGTACCAGCCAATTCTATACCCCATTAAATATATATATATATATATATTACCCTAGGTCTTGGAAAAATTGAAAAAAAATATCTGCGGTTGAACGTGTGTAGTGTGAAAAGAGTGAATGAGTTTTAATGTGCAGTACCAATTATCTGACATTTTAGCGTTAAGTATACTACAAATTGACTAGTTAGTCACACACACAATGTTCAGCTCATGGGAAAAGTGGCATAAGCAGTTGCTGCTCAGACCATCATTATCACTGAACCACTTCGATGGCCCTTTGTTTGTTGGGCAAGTAATTTGATATTTATTAGTTTGAAATGTGCATTGACAGTATGAGATGTGTGATTGTTATACCAAAGCAGTGCATTCAGACACAGTATTTTTATCAAAAGACTTGCAAAATATAAAGTACCCAACAGGACTCGTTTATTGAAGTTGTATTATTTTTGTACTTTTGTGAAGCAGCATGAAACTGTTCAAAAGGTTGCCACCGGAGAGTGTCCAAAAGAGAGTTCGGGTACGGAACAAAGTTTAAGCCAACAAGTGAAGGTATGTACTGTATATGTTAATACTATAGTTTGCATGTTTTTTTTAAACATCCTTTATTTGTGCTTCAAATGTTAAACCAACTCTAACCACAGGACACCCATATAATTGAAGAACAGAGCAATATGGAACGTTACTTCAGGAGCATGGAGAAAAGCCCTGAATTAGAAAGGTGATTTACTCTCATCTTTTTCTCAAATATCTATTTTTAGTTTTACTTTACTGTGTTTAGTTATTACTTTTGACAATCATTTAATGAAAATGAAAATAGCAACACGGTATTATTCGAGGTACGATTTATCATGACACTAGTAAGCATGACAAAAGATGCAGCCGGCATCACATTCACAAAAAATGCCTTCAAATCTGGGACGGGCATTATGTAGAATTTAACCTTATACCTCACCAGCAGATAATCAGGTAACACAAACGAGAGAAATAGAGGTAACTAGAGCCTTTTTTCAGAGAGAGGGTTTGTTATGGTTCTGGAGTAGAGTGATCCATCGCTATTTCACGGTTCGTTTATCGCGGCTTCAGCGCATCGCGGATTTTGTCAAAAAAGTCACCAAAAAAAATTAAGTCCCCAAAATGTTCGCGAGAAGCAGCAAAAGTCAGCAAAACAACTGAGTGAGTCACTTAAAGCAACATATACAGTATGTACATGTTACTGTATTTTGTTATTCATAAACTAACCTAACTTATACATGTTTAAATCTATTAGTATACAGCATTAAGTCATGTTAATTACTTCAAAATTTACTTCTACATGCATGTGTACCATTAAATTTGGAAAACTTGGAATTGAAATGGATTTCCATGGGACAGGAGAAGTGAACCAATCTCTTTTCGTCAATGGATGCTACAGCTTCTTGTTGACTTTGAAACTTAGCTTGTAGCCGACGTGTGCACATTTTGAGCATGACGTCTCTGATCCACTGGTTAAAGGACACTTTGATTCTCTCCTCTTTCATCTCAAACCGCTTCAAACAACAAAGCGTGTGACGGAAAAGTGGTTAGGACTGCACGACTGTCCGTGTTTTATGTTATGTGTTGTGTTTATTATTTTACTTTATGTTAACTGTTTTGTAAAGCGCTTTGTTACAGCTGCCGCTGTTGTGAAAGCGCTATATAAATCAGCATGTATTGTATTGTATTGTATTGTAAATTTGGCCTTATAAATATTATGTACTTGTACCTATATGGAGGGGGGGGGGGGGGGTCACTACTTCACAGATTTTCGTTTATCGCGGATGGTTTTGGTCCCCATTAACCGCGATAAATGAGGGATTACTGTAGTCCTAAACAGAACCGGATCCCACAAACGCAGTCCAAAAGAAGATTGAAATACAAAAATGGTTTATTGACCAAATAAGGTCACAAGACGAACAAAGTACAACATAAAACACTGGTAACAAAATAACCACAATAAGAAGGAGTCTAACCAAAAGCGCTTGCAAACAAACGGCAAGGGAAATCAATAACGCAAAATCACTTGACACAAAAAGACAAGGAAAAGCCAACCAACAAGAAAAATTAAATCCACCCGAGTATAACACGATAAGCAAGTATGAGGCGAAGGCAAAACAAACAAGAAATACTAACCCAGACTATGACTGTGATCGAGAACCCTGAAGGTCAAGAAAAATAAGCACTTGGACATGAGACAAAGCGAATATTTCAACAACAGGTGAGGGCTTGAACAGTCCTTTGTAGCAGGTGAGGGTTGATTACATAATAGGAAACAGGTGCGGAACAACTTTCCTATGCCACCTGCTGGAGACAGGACAGGGTCATGATGGGTAAATTCAGTTATCACAGCTTTTTTTTTATGATCCTTGATTTTCTCTCCGTACACGCCCTCTTTCAAAACCACACACTATTTCATTTCCTCATTCATTCAGTCATCAGGTGAGTTATGGCGTAGCCTTGTACTGCCGTCTGTCTTTTAAAAAAATTCAAGAGTATGTGAGACACACTGTGCTTGGTGGTTGCGCCTTCTTGGCAGCACATGCGTACCAGCACTGAGTTCTTGATTGGGAGGAATGTCGGCGCCATTTGCCGTTGCTGGACATCCCCAGTACGCTTGTGTCTTGTGCCTGAAGTAGGCAGCATTTCCACAGCCCCGCTTTGTTCAGCAAAAAGGTCAGTGCTGATGGACAGTCTGCGGCTGGATGGATGCATGGATTGTGGAGCCGACGATGAGAAGAAAGTCAGCGCAGAGTATGTGAAACTGGAGTCGCGGCTTGGAATTGAAGTGGATTTATATGGGACAGGAGAAGAGAGCCAATCTCTCTTTTTCATTAATGGATGCTACAGCTTCTTTTTGCTTTCAAGCTTAGCTTGTAGCAGACGTGTGCACATTGCCGCATGACGTCTGTGATCCACTGGTTAAAAGGACACTTTGATTCGCTACTCTTTCATCTATAACTGCTTCAGACAACAAAGTGTATGTAGGAAAGTGTTTAAGATTGCACGATTGTCTGTGTCTCATGTGTTGTTTTGTATTATTTTGTCATTTTTTGTTAACTTTTGTTTTGATAGTGGCGCGGACACCCGCAGCGGCTCCTCATGTTTTATGTTGAGAGGGAAGAAATTTCATTGGGGCTGTATGTTACACATACATACATTTGACAATAAAGTTTTATCCAATCTAATCCAATCCAGGAGGTGGAGACAAACATGGCTTGTTCTTTGGAGGTGGAGACAAACATGGCTTGTTCTTTTGATAATGATCCCGTGGACAAAGGTGCAGCATCACCACGCAGAAAATTGAATATACGTCGGGAGATCAGGCCGTGCTTAGATGTTTGAGCAGTTTCAGAGAATTACCTTTTTGAGAGGTACCGTTTCACCTCCATCATCGACATACACAACCTAATCTGCCCTTACATTTGCAACATTACCAATTGCAGTCATCCTCTCACATTGTGTGTTGCTGGGCATTTCCTCACAAATTTCATCTTCAGCTTTTGCCAAGTTCGCTTATCCCCCCGTTGTCCAAAACCGGATCTCGAGGGCTGATATCCTGCATGTTTCAGTTGTTTTGCTCCTGCAACGTCCCTGATTCAAATGATCAGCAATCTCTGCAGAAGCCCAATTCGGATTATTTGAATTAGGATTGCGGTAGGAGAGAAACATTGAAAGCATGCAGGATTCAAGGTACAGTGAAACTCCTCTACAACAAAATCATGTTTGCAGCAAGACATTTTTCACAACAGGGGGTTTTTCACTGCAGCAAATTTGATCTCAGATGTAAACACACACACACACAAACACACATAAACGCACACACAATGGTATGTGTACTCTTTATTTTTATTTCAACAGTGCAAAAGTATGAGCACACACTTATTTGACACTTTATATTGTCAGTGTAGAAAGAAAAAAAGGGAAATAAATTGTGAAATTTACAATCAGCATTCACTTTCACTTACAACAATTTCTTGGATAATGTCTTTTATTTTGCTGGCTGCGTCTTTCATTTTGATCACTTTACCCCTCTCTTCCAGCATCAGAGCTCTTGTCTTAGCTGCTTGACATCCAAAGGTCCGTTTTGTAGCCATTTTAGCAGTGCATCCATGCTCGTCTTAATCTAACAATAACAAATACTTCTTAGAGTGGTTTTTCTTTCCACCATCTCACTGTCTCTAACTTGACCTATCCTCGATCGCCACCCAAGACAGCGTTGCTCAGCTCATGTCATGCAGTGAACTTTTAAGCCAGCCACGGGACACTTCGTAGTCCTCGATGGCCATAGTTAGCTCTCGAAACCTTACGCTAACTGGAGCGCTTCTCTCTCATTCACGCTCCAGTTAGCGTAAGGTTTTTAGCATGATAACAAGTAAAGCATTTTCGAGGAAAATGTTTTACTTGTAATATGAGGAAACGTTCGTTTATTTGAATGTTCGTCGAACCATAAGCAATTTACTCTGAGGAGCTAGTCGGATGCATTCCACTCTATCTTCTATGGATATAGCTTCAGTATCTACACACATAGACAGTGAGGTCCCTCTTGGCCAATCGGAGGCCAGGATGATGCTCGGTAAGCCAATGGCAGAGCAGCTATGAGTATGTTGTGTTCAGGAAACTCGCAGCTATGACCGAAATAAACATTGTTCACTATGTAAACCAGTGTGGTGGTTGCTGTTGCCGATTCAGAACGAAGCAGTAGAGGTCGCTGTTGGATTAGACTTCGTTGTAGTGAATGTCTTCGCGAGGCTGGAGCAAGAGAGAATGATTTCGCACAACAACAGGCTTTTTTTTCATTGTATGGGGCAGTAGAATGGGCATGGTGTTAATGCAAGAAGATTTTTTCACATTAGGGGATATTTTCGCCCATGTAGGTTTCGCTCTAGAGGAGTTTAACTGTCCTTATTATTCGAATATATTCAGGGATACACGAGTGGTGCATAGGTCCTCATTGAAAATATTAATCCATTCAGAGATACCGGTTACTCAAGTGGACAGCTTGTCATGTTATCAGGTTACAAGGTGCATGAAAGGGTTAAATTGTATAACCATCATATTGTCACTTGAGTGGAAGTGAGAGAGAGAGGGGTATATTGTTTTAAATCCAGACCTCTACCCGTTCCTCACACAAACACAAAAGTCCCCCTTGTAAACCGCCTGCAAGAGCCGCGCACAAAGCATCGGCTTCTGTTAGGGAGAACAAATTACCCAACGGCAGGACATTAGTTCGCCTTAGTGTGCTGGCGCCATTTTTGTTTCCATTTCACTGACAAAAGTTTACATTTTGAAAAATATTAGAATTCCAAACTAATGAATTGTGTTAACTTAGTGGCAGTAAACTCTCAAGTGGTTACATCATGACTGTTGATGTAACAAATCCTGCTGTGATGAGCTTTTCAAGAACTATTTAGGCCAAAATTGTATTAGTTAACACAGTGAGTATTGCGCACTCACTGTGAGTATTGCACACTCACGTTAGTATTTTAACGACTCTTCCGTCATTGTTGAATTTCAGTGCGTCACCACTATTTTAAGACCGTCAGTAAAAAAACAAAAAAAAATGTTGTAAGGTTAACAGCAGTGATTGCCTGTCATTTGTCATTTGCCCCCTCATTATCATTTCAGGCTGACTCAGTCTTGTCAGTTGTCACCACACACACGCACGCATGCACACACACAGGCACATGCACACACACACGCTCCGCTCGAAGCAACCTCGGTGTAGTCACCCCCTCAAAGAAACGAAACACAAGACATGTGGCGGATGTTTCGTCAGTCTGTCTGCCAGCAAAACAGGAGTCCGTCACCAAAGGCATATCTGTAAATATTAAAGAAAACATTAAAGAAGGTAAGCAATAATCATAAGTGTGTCACTTTTAGACAGCCATGTTTCCTTTCTTACAGCAAACCATTCATCAATTCTTTTTCTAATCCGCTTATCCTCACGAGGGTCGCGGGTGTGCTGTAGCCTATCCCAGCTGGTACACCCTGAACTGTTTGCCAGCCAGGTAGGGGCTAGGGGCTGCATTAAGTTATTCAATGGCAAGACAGATCTATAACATTTCTCAAGATGTGTTTATAGGGTAAATCTATTAAGAAAGTCAAGTCAGCTTTTTATTGTCAAATATGCTCTATGTGGAACATACAGCACAGATGAAATTACTTTCCTCTCTCAACCACAGTGCAAACATTTAGTTTGCACAACTGATACTCATACTAAACTAATACTAATCATAATACATTCTAGAATCTCCACTGCCAGTGAGGTCAGCTTGGGAAAAGAGTGAAGACCAAGCAAGAACCTCTGGAGCAACTAGAGTAGAAATATGTGCGCCCGTGACCTTTTTGTTACACCATTCCTCATTTATCAAACAATCATTCTGTGTTTCAGGACAGCTACAATAAAATGCTACTTATCAATTAAGGAGAGTGAAAAGAAGAGGTGTCTCGAAAACGTCCCCACAATACCTTTGTGTGCTTCAGAGAACACCGGAGTCTATACCAAGTTGCCACCTATTATGCCAAAGCAATGCTTTAGACAGTGTGTGAAGACAATCAATTCCAACAATAGAAGCAACTCTGCTGATTTCTTGACACAGATGGAAGATAAGAAGAGGACAATAACCAATTACAAGGTTGGTTGAGCTTCAGTATTTTCTGCATTCTTCCTTATGGAATTGTACTGTGTGTCATTTTTTTTTAATATCATAAATCCTTTCAGGGACAGCAGTTACTGCAGTGGACAGCTTATCATATTATCCAGTTAGAGGGTGCATGAAAGGATTAATTATTGTTTGTTTTAATGTGTCAGATTTTTACTTGATATACAGCACTTTGTGTTCAGGTGTGGTTGTGTTGGCCTTCTGTCATTTCACATCGAAGTGTATTTACGATATATGCACAGAACAGCAAAATGAACTAATTGGCTGGTTTATTGGTGCAGCAAAGGCTAAAATTGTGTAGCATCCCATTCTAATCCCCACAAATATGGGATGTTATGCTCCTTTGAAGTCAAAAGTAATCCCCTCAACACAGTGGCTGCTTAATCCAGCAGGAGGGTTTTAGTTACTCAGGGCACAAAGCATCAGGTTAATTGTCTCGCCCCAGTAAGATACACTTAATTGCGATAAGATGGCTAGAGAACTGCTGGCTCTGTAAAGCCAACAGAAGATGTGTTAGACGATAAAGTGATAATACAGCAGAGACTCTGTAAGGTACAAGGTCATTCAAATGCATGTGCATTTGCTGAGTAGGCTTGTTTATTTTCTTGAGTTGGAAAGGTGGTAGAAAATGTATCAGATTAAAATTGACTTGAATGAATTTACGGCAGCATGTTTGTCTACCTCGCAGTCAAATGGATGTGGATTCAAAATTTGACTTAGACTTGAAGATTGCCTCTTCTCCCTGTCCTTGTCAGATCAATTGAAGGTTCTAAATTGCTCACAAATCCGAATGTGGATGTTGGTGTGCACCCCACCTCTCGTCCAAAGTCAGTTTGAATAGTCAACAACTCATCCCTGACGCTAAACGTGGTTTTGTGGAAATGCTGTATGTGATGACAGTTTACTCTCCGCCTCATAAAACAACCACAATCAACAACGGCTCAATCAGTCTATATTATACGATATTTCAAGATGACGGAAAAGTGACACTGCTGTGGAAACAGACCATGGCTCAGAGGTCAGAGGAGCTAAGTTGTCTGGGGCTTTATGCCCCTGGCAGGGTCACCCATGGCAAACAGGTTCTATGTGAGGGACCAGACAAAGCACGGCTCAAAGACCCCTTATAATGATTAAAATGAATGAATCTAAGTTTCCCTTGCCTTGACACGGGTCACCGGGGCCCCCCTCTGGAGCCAGGCCTGGAGGTGGGGCTCGTTGGCGAGCGCCTGGTGGCCAGGCCTACACCCATGCGGCCCGGTCGGGCTCAGCCTGAAGAGACAACATGCCCCTTCTCATGGGCTCACCACCCATGGGAGGGGCCAAAGGGGTCGGGGGTCGGGTGCTGGCGGTCCGATCCTCGGCTGCAGAAGCTAGCTCTAGGGACATGGAATGTCACCTCTCTTGCAGGGAAGGAGCCCGAGCTTGTGTGCGAAGTAGAAAGGTTCCGACTGGATATAGTCGGACTTACCTCCACACACAGCCTGGGATCTGGTACTAGTTCTCACGAGAGGGGTTGGACCAGTGGCGGTTCTGGATCAATTTCACTGAGGGGGGCCAGGCTGGGGCCAGGGGTTTTGATGGAGGGGCACATTCAACCCAGGGCTAAAAAGACAGATTCAAAATCTTATTTGACTTTTTATTTCATCAAACATTGAAAGCATTGTAGTCATAACATTACAGTGATGAAAAAAAAAACAGTATTAGGAGGGCTAAAATGTCTGCAAACGTAACAATACGCCGTGTCCATCTGTTGAGAATATTCAAGCCAGGGGATGATATGGTACGAGCCTGCCTTGAAGCTCCTTCTCCTGTCCCCCATCAGGGTCCTGGGAAACTGTTTTAGGTCTGGCTGCATTGGCAGGTCTCTTTACATCAACTGATGTCTGTGGACAAAGACAAACCAAATAGATGTCAACACAAGTTCTGCATGGACACAGCATATTCACTAACCCGCTACACTTACATTGCTGAGGCACTCAGACATACACATTTGTCTAAAATGAATTGATTGATGCCATTTATTAATTGTATTCATTATTTTTAAACATTTAAATAAATATAAATTAATACATTCTCACGCCTGACCGGGGACAAAAATTGCAAATATACCGAAACTAGATGTTTTACATGCATATAATTATCCAAATTTTAAAAGGCAATGTCTTATATATTGATCCTGTTAAATAAAAATAAAAAGGGAGACTAAAAAAGGGGATGCACACGCGCATTACACACACGCACGCACGATTGCGCACGCACGCACACTCACACTCACACACACACACACACACACACACACACACACACACACACACAATCGTGTTCCTTTCAGCATCACATACTTGATGGTCCAGTACTTGTTGAAGCGCAAATATCCTCTGTCTGTGTCTCCACTTCTATTGCAGTCTCGTCTTCCTCATTCTCAGGATCTTCATTTGTATCCCTTTCCTGCTCTTTGTCCTCGCTCTGAAAATAAATGAATCCCGTGTCCTCTAACTCTCCCTCTCTGGTGCTTTCAACCTCCTCCTCTTCAGAACTCTCACCGCCATCATCATCTGACTCTCTCTCTGTGTCTGAATCACTGGCCCCCGTTGACACCCCCCCCAGAACCGCCACTGGGTTGGAGACTCTTCCACTCTGGAGTTGCCCACGGTGAGAGGCACAGAGCAGGTGTGGGCATACTCATTGCCCCCAGGCTCAGTCCTTGTACATTGGGGTTTACATTGGTAGACGAGAGGGTTGCCTCCCTCCGCCTTCGGGTGGGGTGACAGGTCCTGACTGTTGTTTGTGCATATGCACCCAACAGCAGTTTAGCGTACACACCCTTTTTGGGGTCCTTGGGGGGTGTGCTGGAGAGTACTCCCGCTGGGGACTCTCTTGTTCTGTTGGGGGACTTCAATGCTCACGTGGCAAACGGCAGTGAGACCTGGAGGGGCGTGATTGGAACAGCCCCCCCGATCAGAACTTGAGTGGTGTTTCGTTATTGGACTTCTGTGCTCGTCACAGATTGTCCACAACGAACACCTTGTTCAAACGTAAGGGTGTCCATATGTGCACTTAGCACGAGGATACCCTTTGCCGCAGTTCGATGATTGACTTTGTGGTTGTATCATTGGATTTGCGGCCGCATGTTTTGGACACTCGGGTGAAGAGAAGGGGGGAGCTGTCAACTGATCACCACCTGAAGTAGGCTACGATGGCGGGGGAAGATGCCGGTCTGACCTGGCAGACCCAAACGTATTGTGAGGGTTTGTTGGGAGGGTCTGGCGGAATCCCCTGTCAGAAGGAGTTTCAACTCCCACCTCTGACGGAGCTTTTCCCATGTCCCGGGGGAGGCGGGGGACATTGAGTCCGAGTTGACCATGTTCCGTGCCTCCATTGTTGAGGTGGCTAATCTGAGTGGTGGCCGTCAGGTGGTTGGTGCCTGTCGTGGCGGCAACCCCCGTACTCGCTGGTGGACACCAGCAGTAAAGGATGCCGTCAAGCTGAAGAAGGAGTCCAATCTGGCCTTTATGGCCTGTGGGACCCCAGAGGCAGCTGACGGGTATCAACTGGCCAAGCAGAATGCAGCTTCGGTGGTCGCCGAGGCAAAAACTCGGGAGTGGGAAGAGTTCGGTGAGGCCATGGAAGCCGACTTCCAGACGGCTTCGAGGAAATTCTGGTCCACCGTCCGACGTCTCAGGAGAGGGAAACGGTGCACCACTAACACTGTGTACAGTGGGGATTGGGTGCTGTTGACTTCGGCTCGGGACGTTGTGAGCCGGTGGGCAGAGTACTTCGAAGACCTCCTCAACTCCACCAGCACGCCTTCCTTGGAAGAAGCAGAGTCTGGGGACTCTAGGTGGGCTCCCCTATCTCTGTGGTCGAAGTCACCGATGTGGTTAAAAAGCTCCTCTGTGGCAAGGCCCCAGGGGTGGATGAGATCCACCCGGAGTTCCTCAAGGCTCTGGATGTTGTGGGGCTGTCCTGGTTGACACGCCTCTGCAACATTGTGTGGTCAGCGGGGAGAGTGCCTCTGTGTTGGCAGACTGGGGTGGTGGTCCCTCTTTTTAAAAACGGAGACCGGTGTTCCAACTACAGAGGGATCACACTCCTCAGCTTCCCTGGTAATGTCTATTCAGGGGTGCTGGAGAGGAGGGTCCATCAGGAAGTTGAGCCTCAGATTGAGGAGGAGCAGTGCGGTTTTCGTCCCGGCCGTGGAACAGTGGACCAGCTCTACACCCTTAGCAGGGTCCTCGAGGGTATGTGGGAATTCGCTCAACAGTGTACATTAAGGGTGTGGAAAATAATCGATATTAATCGATACATCGATGCCCACGTGCGCGATCCGAGTGCATCGGCTCATTCACTGGGTACGACGCGATTGACGGGTGAAATCGCGATTCATCACGATGCATTGATGGGTATCGGTAAAATCCGATTCAAGTGCCGTTTTATTCATGTTAAACGTCACCTATCTGCCCTTTCCTAGGCGCAATGAATGCACCATCATTGCTTTGCGTTTTGTGTTGAATACGGACGGTAGCCGTGCGTCACATACAGTCCAGTACACAACTAGCGAAACATTATGGAAGTTAGCGCAAGGGGAGGCGAGGAAACTACTACCGTATTTTCACGACTATAAGGCGCCATTAAAAGTCTTAAATTTTCTCCAAAATGGACAGGACGCCTTATGGTGCGGAGCGTCCTTTATATGCGCCGAGTTCCAAAATCTGACTGACAGCCGACACGCTGTTTATATAGAGAAAAGGCGGAAGTGACGGTGGCCAGGCATGAAAGAAGTCGGCCAATCAGGGAAGGGTGGGCGTGTATATATACATATATGGAGAGGGAGAGAGAGAGAGAGAGAGAGAGAGAGAGAGAGAGAGAGGGAGAGAGAGGACAGAGAGGGAGAGAGAGGACAGAGAGGACAGACAAGCTAGTCCGCCAATGGTGAAGGGTGGGCGTGTAAGTGGACGCCTCAAGCCAGTACCAACACTTGTATAGCGTGTGGCAATGTGCATTGTTGCAAAACAACTCCGGTTTTGATTTCTAAGAACCCCTGAAAATAAATTCGACAAAAAGACACGCCTACGAAGCTCAGTTCAAACTTAAAGCCACCGGTTATGCTTTTGGCATGCGTGCCCATCTCACAGCAGCAGTGAAAAAACAAGTCAAGCAAACGAACTCTGAGCTTGCCGTTATTCCCGGAGGCTTGACTAAAGAACTCCAACTGCTGGACATTGGCATCAACCGGGCGTTCAAAGTAAAGTTGCAAACGGCATGGGAACAATGGATGATCGGTGGCAAACACAACTTTACAAAGAGTGAGAGGCAGCGCTTGGCGAGTTATGCCACAATACGCAACAACGAGAGGGAACGCGGCGTTTTTGATGGATTACGGTACTTGCACAATTGTTCTATTCTTTCTACACACACACACACGCGCTGCCACCATGTTTCGCTCTGTTCTTTACTTTCAAATGTGGGAAAGCTTCACACGAGAGAAATGTTGACTTTGCTGTTGCTACTCCTTCTTTCCGCTCGGCAATGCGTAGCAACTCACACTAGCATGTGATGCATTCAATGACAACTGAGATGTGCAGTCCTCTGCTTCTGATACAGAGGATGAGGACTTTGATGGATTTCTGGGTGATGATTGATCGAAAAACGTGAGAACATTGTACGATGGCTAAATAAAATACACCCGAACTCAGTTCTGCTTTCGTTGCCTTTTTAAAAACGTGTTTTTATCTTATCTGTATGTCTTGGCATGTTACCGTATGCTTCAAGCTAACGTGTTGGAGTGCGTGCATGCATGCCGTATGTTTAAGCTGGCGTATGTTTTACCACTGTAAAACTGCGGCCATTAGTACGATGCGTCCTGTGTATGTGTAAAATACAGAAATGTCACCCATTAATGAGACTGCGGCCATTAGTACGATGCGTCGAATAGTCGTGAAAATACGGTATATTTAATGCAGCCGCAACATTCAAATCTTATGTTTGGAAATACTACGGCTTCGAAAAGAAAGACGGAAAGCTTGATAAAACCTCCGTAATTTGCAAGGAATGTCGCACTAAGAAGCCATACAACGGCAGAACCACAAATATGCAGACCCACTCATCATTTTAAGTGGGCACCAGATCACCGACAAGTTTCCCTCCCGCTCCCCCGCTTCCACGCCCAGTTCCTCGTCGGACACCGGAGAAACTCTCGGTAAACCAGGTCAGGATCAGAAAAAAATTGCCTCTTATTTTGGGAGTCCCCTTGCAACTCACTGTGACCGTGCAATGGCTATAACTAAGGTCACTGCTTATTTCATATGCAAAGACCTCCAGCCTTAGCGTGGTGGACAACGAGGGTTTCAGACAGCTCGTGCACGTTTTGGAACCCAGGTATAAAATACCAGACAGGTCTGTGTTCACTTACATATTCCCAATGTGTACAACAAAGTAAGAAGTGAGATTACTGTGTCGCTGAACAGTGCACAAAGAGTTGCACTTACAGTGGATGGGTGGACATCTTGCGCTATAGATTCATATATATATATATATATATATATATATACTAGCTGGTTCGCCGCCCTCCGGGCGGCTCATCAGCTAGTTCCTGCGGAAGGCTGGTAAGGTGGTGGTTCGCCGCCCTCCGGGCGGCTCATCAACTAGTTCCTGCGGAAGGCTGGTAAGGTGGGCCTTTGGCCCACAAAAGTGTTGTTGCTTGGTTCAACTTTTTGTTCATCTTCATTGCTTATCGCGAAAATAAAGAGATGTTTAGCTCTACTAAATAACTAACAATTTCATTGCAATGCTTGTGGGTAGACAACATTTTTTCGCTAAGATGCCCGCGCGATCGTAGTGAGCCACTGCCTGAGCGGCGCAGTGGCGGCGCGCAGCGGCGCGGTGAAGTAGGTACGTTTTGAAAAGGGACAGACGGAAGGACAGACCGCGTGCGGGACGACGCGCAATATATATATAGATATTATTATTATATTTCATATAAGACACTCAGTGAGAATAGTCTGTTTGTGTTTACACTACAGCAACAGCTGTGAGTCTCAGGTGCCAAATTGTTTACATTTTCTTTGCACAAAACCCAATTGTGAAAGGGCTTAAATAAGTTGTTTTACAAGTTCTACTGTTTATAAGGAATAAAGTGGTATCCGTTTTGTAATACCTTACTGAATTCCATCTTTTTAAAAGCTTTTTTTCTTTGCTTATTTGCATCATGTTTAATTGCACAATATCGCAACAAATTGCATTGTATTGTATCGGATCGCATTGATTTGAACTTAATGTGTATCGCATCGTATCGCATCGTGACGACGGTGAAACGTATCGCATCGTATCGCCAGAAAATTCCATGTATTGTTTAAGTATCGCATCGCTGGCAGTGCATCGAGATGTGTATCGAATCGTCCTCAGTGCTGAGATTCACATCCCTAGTGTACATGTGTTTTGTGGACTTGGAGAAGGCGTATGACCGTGTCTCTCGGGGAGTTCTGTGGTGGGTGCTTCGTGGGAATGGGGTACCGAACCCCCTGATACGGGCTGTTCAGTCACTATACCACCGATGTCAGAGTTTGGTTTGCATTGCCGGCAGTAAGTCGGACTCGTTTCCAGTGTCCACATCGAGAGGAGCCAGATGAGGTGGCTTGGGCATTTGATTTGGATGCCTCCTGAACGCCTCCCTGGTGAGGTGTTCTGGGCATGTCCCACCAGGAGGAGACCCCGAGGATGACCCAGGACACGCTAGAGAGACTCTGTCACCCAGCTGGCCTGGGAATGCCTCGGGATCCTCCGGGGAGAGCTGGAAGAAGTAGCTAGGGGGAGGGAAGTCTGGGCTTCCCTGCTAAAGCTGCTGCCCCCGCGACCCGGCCCCGGATAAGCGGTAGAAGATGGATGGATGGATAAAAATTTATCGAAAATTAACTAATGAAAGTTTAAACAGTGCTTTTGAATTCTAGTTCACAGAATGATTAAAATTCAATCAAGCCAATAAATAATGGAACTGGTCTGGACAAAAATGATGGTACCTCACCACATTTGTAATCAGTCACCCAGTAGATTTGAAGGGTGTCAATTCGTCACCGTGCTGTTTGTCGACATGGCAGCCCCTCCCTAAATGCAGAATACACACTGTGCTTCGGGTGCCATCTGCACTGAGGGGCTGCATTTTGCTTGCGCGGAGACTTGACATCCATGATTTTAGCTCATCGATTGGTGCTCTGCACTCCAACCTGGAGGCTCAAGTTTGACCCCTTAGTTGGGTGGACGCCAAAAAATAAAAAGTAAAAATACCACTGCACATCGAAGGGTGGTCTTGGCAAACTCTCATCAAGCCTTCACCCAAAACAGAAGAGCCTCATTTAAAAATGTCAGTTTGGCGCCATTCCCCGCCCTCACAAGAGAGAACCGAAATCACAATCACAATTTCCCGACAGTTGAAGCCATTCCACACTCAGGAAGGCTCTCACCTGAAGCAAAAAATAAAAAATAAAAACACTCGTTTTAATCTGCAGCTTCACAGCTCAGACTTCAGTCCAACAAACACTGCTCTCGAAGAGTTTGCCTAGTGGAGTGGCGCTCAACTATTTACAAAGACCAGGGTGGCTGACGGTGTATTATTGTAATGTTTGATATCTTGAATTGGTTGCAGAATGATTCATCTGTAAAGCTGTAAAGAGTCTTTAGCTTTTTACTAAAAATTAGTTCCTAATTGCCTTTGTGTGTTTCCCCCTTCAAAGTTTTTATACCTCGCAAATTAGAACTGTTGGGGATTTCAATGAAAAAAAGAAACAAGTCCAAAATAAAAGGTAAAAGAGGAATTTGCACCATCATTGGAATTCAAAACAGTGAAGTCCAAGAGTAACCCTGTTCAAAACAGTCAGAACCCTTTTCAAGTTAGGTGACAGCACAGACAACCATCATAATTTGTCTGCACACATTTTGCACTGCTGACTTGGCAGCGGAGTAAAACAAAGCAAAATAAAAGCAAATACATATACAATATGATATAGTATGGGGTGACACAACAATTTTGGTCCGGCAAAGATTGCACGTGTGCTCGCTGGGCTTATATTTCAATCACATGTATCTGCACATGCCGATGCACCAAGGGTTGTATCGTATTTCCATCACATGGACTAACCTGCACCTGCAGATAAGTGGAGCGATCTCGGGAGTCAGTGGTAGAACGAACGCTAGCTGCTCATATTTGCTAGTCTGAAAGTGCTGAATAAAAGTAATTTTCTGTGTTTAAACAACCTAACGAGCAAGGACATTGGCCAACCGATCCCCACAATGGTCTGTTTTTCTTGAAAAGTCTTGAAATCAATTTTAATAATGTCTGACATTCATCCTCCCGGGTAACCCATTTTGCCAGTTACAAGAAGAAGTCTTTCTCTGATGCCAGGTTTGTTGGTCTATTAACTGGGCATGGCTCTTTTTTTTTTTCATTTTATCATCAAATCCACGTTTGAAGCTAAATCGAGCAACATGTCCATTTGTTTTAGATTTCTTAATTAAAGCACACCTTTCCAATGTGACCAAATCAGGAACAAAAGTTGTATCTGTATGATGTGTAGTAAATCTGCTCAGAGAATACCCGTTTATTATGATATAACTGAGTTCAACTGGACTGGATTTCACGATCGTGCCCAGTGATTAATAAATGACAAATCTCTCTCCTCCATATTATCAGACATACAGCCTGAAAGAATACAAAGAGTTGAAGCTAGATGTGAAGCTACAAGGTCTAGGTCCTGACTACACAGCAGTGAAGAATCAGGTAAGTAGCACCTTGTATACAATATGATTTGGTGGTTGGCTTTGAATGTTCCAAACCAAAGTCTGTTCACGAAACAAGTCACGTTAAAAAAATAGCACACTATAATATTACTCGACTTGATTTGATTCGGGAATATAAAATTACAGTGACTGAGTTACAAGGGCCCCAATTTTTGCATTACAATCCAACTTGCAGTCGATTTTTTTTTTTAATCCTGGCATGGAAAATTTACATGAGTGGGCTTTTAGGCACTCCACCACAAGATGGCGGACACAGACTTAACAGCAAAGTCTATCCCATTATCTGTTGGGTTTTATGCTTGCCCTCTGTTATTTTGCAGGTTTTTTGCCCAATTAATTTTTTTATAACCATGGATTCTAAGCACTGAGAAGAGATGGATGATATCTAGTCTGCCACCGATGAGCATGCGATGTGCATTATGGCAGAAAAACTTATGCTAAATACTAGTGCTATCTTGGTTCAGTAGCTGTAAAAAAAGTCCATACACTTAGTTAGCAGGTATGCCAACTTCCTGGCTTCTGGGTTCCACATTCTGCCTGCTCTTTATTGGCTCGTCTTGGAAAGTATTGTACAAGCCCACAGAACACAATGATTATTTTGTCTGACATTGTCCAGTTTTTACCTGGATTGGACACTGTGTGTGTGAGACGTAGTAAGAAGATTCTCGGTTATTAGATTCTGGCACAGATTCACCCATACCTACGCAAACTGTATTGACTTTATATGTGTAGCCCCAGAGCAATTGCCCCTTATAATTGGGACAAATGCTCGCTCTTTTGGCCACAGGCCACTGTCAACAGGCCACTCCAGGGTTAGCCATGCTCAAGCTAGGTGTGTTGCTACTCAGCCCAGTCCCTCAAACAAGTCGCTTCCGCACCACAATAATGTTCTAGCTCAAGTGAAATGGGTCGGACCTGGTCAATTGACTATTCCCCCAGGTGGTGAACTTTCAGCTATTTGTAAAGTATCAAGTTCTGAGCCCCTGGAGGACAGTATCCTCATGATTGAGACTCCTACTACAGGGACACTCCCCAATGGCGTTCTGATGCCGCCCCCCCCTGTGTTCTCCTCTCCACTGATATGGACAGGAACAGGTTTTCACTCTTTTTGAGAAATGAGTCTCTTAAATCAAAGGCCATCCCTAAAGGCACTGTTCTTGCCCACGTCCACAAAGCTGACATCGTCATCCAGGTTCAGCCCAGCCAAGTACCCAGTTCACGCCTTAATCCAACTCTTTTCAGTTTTGGCAACTCTCCCATTCCTGAGGACTGGAGAATAAGTAATCACAAAAACTGGCTGAATGTCCACAATTATTCTCACTGTCAGAATGGGACTAAAAAATGACAAACCATTCAGAGAGAGAGTGAGGCTACTGGCCCCGGCAGATATAGATTATGTTCGACCTGCCAGCAGCTCCTGCAGGTGTCGTCGAACTTCGACGACACCTGCAGGATCACGCTTGCCCTATGCATCAACCATTGTCATCGTAAGAAAAAAAAAAACGGCAAAGTAAGAATGTGCATTGATTATCGCACCCTAAACGCCAGAACCATTCCAGACCAATACGTACACACTTCCCAGGATTGACGATGCACTTGCCTGCCTTTCAGGGAGCTGCTGGTTCTCTGTGCTTGACCTCCATAGTGGCTATTACCAACTTGCCATGTCATAGGAAGATAAAGAGAAAACATCTTATCATCTTAACATATCTGTCCCTTCACGTTGACAACCTCCACGTGGTGAGCCCTGGTAATCTACAAATCTGTAGCGCGAATGTCAACAATCAGAGACAGCAACCCCCTCCGGGGTGGTAAAAGGATAAACCCTTGGCCCCGGAAAGCTGTGAGAAGAACCGGCCCAGAGCACGTGCCCCGATAGGGCATGCAAATCCATCTGTCGCATGGGCCAGAGTGACAATAATGCAGCTAAATGTGGAAGGCTTTACTAAAGCAAAATGTGCAATCATAGAACACCTTATGGAAAAGCACAATACAACAGCAATCCTCCTGCAAGAAACCCACTCACAGGATCATTCCAAACTCAAGATTTCTGGTTACAACCTGGATGCTTGCACCAACAGCAGCATACATGGAATAGCCACTCTTGTGAAGAACTCTGCTACCTGGAACCCTATCAACTCATCACAAAGTGACGGTGAAGTGGAATGGACGGCAACGGAAATTGAAGGCACCACCGTAATCAATGTGTACAAACCACCAAGCACAAAACTGCAAGGCAATTCCATCCCTGCCTTTTCCTCTCCTTGCATATATAGAGGAGCTTTCAATTCCCATTGCACCACATGGGGCTACCAAACCACTAATCCAGATGGTGAACCACTTGAAAGCTGGGCCTCGGCCGCTGGCTTGCAACTGCTCTACGATCCAAAACAACCGGACAGCTTCCACTCCAGAAGATGGAACACAACAACTAACCCGGACTTGGCTTTTGCCAACATTAATAGACCCATTCCAAAGCGGTTGATCCTCAGTCCGTTTCCCAAGTCACAGCATAGACCATCACTCATACTCCCGGCTAATCCAAACAGGCCAACATCAAGCAAAGCTGTGAAGAGATGGAACTTTCGAAAAGCCAACTGGCCTAAATTCAGGCGCTTAGCTGATAACAATATCTGTCACCTACCAGACCCAACATCAGCAGACCTGAATACGTCTTATATGTCGTTCTGTAAAGCCCTATACAAAGCCGCAAAAAGATCAATCCCACGCGGTTACCGTCACCAACTCATACCAACATGGGACGAGGAGTTTGACAGCCACTACAAAGACTTCCTGTCTGCCGCAACCAGTGAAGAAGCAAACAAGACTTCCACCGACCTAGTGAAATGCCTCGACGCGAACCGTAAGAAACGTTGGGAAGACACGGTCCAAAGCATAGACTTCACTCACTCCAGCAGAGTAGCTTGGAAGACCTTCAATCGCCTCACAGGACGCAGCTCTCAACCCAAACGCTGCCCTGTCACTGCCAACTCGATTGCACATCAGCTATTAGCTAATGGAAAGTATAAAGAGGCTGAAAAGTCCATGAGCTCCAAGTGAAACAAGAATGGACCAGATTATTGAATGCTCCAAGCGTTGATCGCTTCCTCTCAGCTCCCTTTTCCACCAAAGAGCTAACCTCTGTCAAACAGATCAAGACTGGCAAAGCTAAGGGCCCTGATAATATTCCATCTGAATTCTTGAAATACTGTGGCCCAAAATGCATGAACTGGCTATGCAAATACCTCTCAGCCTGTATGAAGCACCAGTCTATACCGAAGATCTGGCGGAAAGCTACTCTGGTTTCCCTGCTGAAACCACATAAACCTCCCGATGACCCAAGGAGCTACCGCTATGTGTTCCGTATAAGATGTTGGAATGAGTTCTACTGACCAGACTTGACTCAGTGGTTGACCCCCAGCTACCTAAAGAACAAGCTGGCTTCCGACATGGACACTCTTCCACTCAGCAAATAATCAAGCTGACCAGTACTATTGAAGATAGCTTCGAGAAGGGAAACAAGGCTGGAGTTATCTTGGTTGACCTAACTACGGCATATGACACTGCATGGCATCAAGGCCTGATACTGAAGCTTCTCCAGATGATTCCGGACAAGCAAATGGTTCACTTCCTGAGCAATATTCTGGCAAACCGAAGCTTTGTGCTCAAGACCAGCGACGGACAACGCAGCCGACCCCGCCGCTTGAGAAATGGAGTACCACGGGGATCATGCCTCTCGCCTATGCTCTTTAACGTCTATATCAGCGATATGCCCAAAACCAAGTCTCATCAAAATGGATATGCTGACGATCTTGCATGGCTGGAAGAATCACCAAGTGCTGATATGGCATTGATTAAGATTAAGATTAAGAAAACCTTTATTAGTCTCGCAATGGAGAAATTCCAGATTCACAGCAGCAAAGTTATGAAAGGAAGAAGTAGAACAACAAAAAAATAGGAGCTGCTGGAAAGGCAGCCACTCTCGCGGCGCCATTTTGAAGTCAAAATAACAAAAATAACACAAGACAACACATAGGACAGAGACAGTCGTGCAATCTTCACCACTTTTCTGCATACACTTTGTTGTCTGAAGCAGTTATAGATGAAAGAGGAGAGGATCAAAGTGTCCTTTCACCAGTGGATCAGAGACATCATGCTGAAAATGTGCACAACGTCTGCTACAAGCAAAGTTTTGCAAGCAAACACGAAGCTGTAGCGTCCATTGACGAAAAGAGATTAGTTCACTTCTCCTGTCCCACATAATCCGCTTCAAACTCCAAGCCGCGACTCCCAGCTCCAAATCCGCATCGGCACTCCGCGCCAACGCTCCTTTCTTCTCATCGTCGGCTCCTCAAACCTCCATCCATCCAGCCGCAGACCGTTCAACAGCACCGATCTCTCCGCTGAACAAAGCGGGGCTGTGAAAAATGCTGCCCATTACAGGCGCAAGACACAAGCGCCCCGGGACTGTCCAGCAACGACAGTCAAATGGCGCCGACATTCCTCCAGTCAAAAACAGTGCTGGTATACCCATGCTGCCGAGTAGGCGCAACCACCAAGCACAGAGTCTCCTCCTTGATGAATGTCGTGGCCAAAAAATGCTGAAAATGTCCACATCAAGTCCACACGACGTAACAACAAACACAAAGTGACAAAAGAAACACAAGAACAACAAAAAAAAGCAAGGCTCATGAGAGCACTTGCTGACGGCTGCCTACTCGGGCGCCATCTTGACTTCAAAGTAGCGGTATAATATATATATATATAATATATAATAATAATAATAATATATAATAGCGGAATACCTGAGAATGTGGAGACTTAAATTGATCTTGGCAAAGACTACCACCACACCTTTCCACCTAAACAACATGGAATCCAAGCGCCAACTCACTGTCTACCTGCATGGGACTCCACTCCCACATAACCCATCCCCCACGTACCTAGGAGTGAAGCTCGACTGACAGCTCACATATAAACAGCACATAGATGCTCTTCGTGCCAAAGTGACAGCTCGAAACAATCGGCTGAGATGCCTAGCTGGCACATCCTGGGGTGCAAGCACCCAAACACTCACACACTCCGTACAAGTGCTCTTGCGCTTACTTACAGCACAGCTGAATACGCAACACCAGTGTGGTGCCGAAGTACCCATTCAAAGAAGATTGATGTTGCCCTCAACGACACCATGCGGATAACCACCGCATGTCTGCGTCCCACCCCCAAGGCGTTCCTACCAGTATTGGCCAGGCATTGCCAAAGCCAACTTACGTAGAGAAAAAGCTACCCACTCCCCTGCTCAACATGCTGTGCTGGACAAATACCATGCCCTAAACCAGTTGTCGCCGAGGTACAACCTGGCAAGCGCCAAAGGCTAAAATCTCGCCACCCTTTTCCTCATCATGCTGCAGAACTTCATCATTCCAACTTTAACATCCTGGAAGTGTGGAGAAGTAGTTGGGATAAAACTGCAAGACCCAACCAGTTCATGGTCCAACCCAACACCAAACCCCCACCTGGCTCAATGCTACGCCGGAAAGTCTGAGTACGACTCAACCGCCGAAGAACCGGGGTAGGCCATTTCAACGACAACATGTTCCGATGGGGTCTCGTCGAATCACCATTCTGCGACTGTGGACCAGAACTCCAAACTGCAGAACATCTCCTCTACGACTGTCCCATTCATCGACCACCAGATGGCAACTTGAACCTCACAGCACCTAATGCACCTACTGTCCAACGGCTGCAACGTCTGGACATTTAACACCGCAAAGCTGCTCTCATACGCGAGAAGAAGATCTGTCCCTTGGGATTCTACCAGTTTGAGCGCATGCCCCAAGGCATTACCGGGGCCCCAGCTATATTTCAGAGGTTGATGGAGAAGGCTGTGGGAGACATGAATTTACCGTATTTTCACGACTATTCGACGCACATTTCTGTATTTTACACATACACAGGACGCACTGTACTAATGGGCGCAGTTTTACAGTGGTAAAACATACGCTTAAACATACGGCATGCATGCATGCTAACACGTTCGCTAACACGTTAGCTTGAAGCATACACTGAAGCTCGAAGCTAAAACACGTTTTTAAAAAGGCAACGAAAGCAGAACTGAGTTCGGGTGTATTTTATTTACAAGGTACTCACGTTTTTTGCTCAATCATCACTCAGAAAGCCATCAAAGTCGTCATCTTCTGTGTCCGAATTGAACAATTGTGCAAGTATCGGTAATCCATCCAAACCGCCGGGTTCCCTCTCGTTGTCAGAGTCACTCTCGTCGTCATGTGGCTCCACAGAAATGATGCCGGCTTTGCCAAAAGCTCGAACAACTGTACTAGCAGATACGTTCATCCAAGCAGCCACAATCCATTCACAGATTGTGGCGTAACTAGCCCGGCGCTGCCTCCCACTCTTCGTGAAGCTGTGTTCGCCATCGATCATCCATTTTTCCCATGCCGCTCGCAACTTCACTTTGAACGCCCGGTTGATGCCGATGTCCAGCGGTTGGAATTCATTTTCGGGGGTTCTTGGAAACCAAAACCGAAGTTGTTTTGCAATAATGCACATACTCACATTTTATACAGGTGCTGGTACCTGCTAGAGGCGTGCCTTTAGCGTCCACTTACACGCCCACCCTTCACTCATTGCCGGACCCACCCCCTGCGTGCCTGTCCTCACTCACGTCCACCTCTCTTCATATATTTACATATATGTGCACCTACGCGCTTCACTGATTGGCTGACCTCTTCTCCGCATGCGTGCGTGTCGTCACTCACGTACACATTTTCTCTCTCTCCATAATTTACATATAAGTGCACGGACGCGCTTCTCTGATTGGCCGACCTCTTCTCCGCATGCGTGCGTGTCGTCACTCACGTACACATTTTCTGTCTCTCCATAATTTACATATAAGTGCATGGACGCGCTTCACTGATTGGCCGACCTCTTCTCCGCATGCGTGCGTGTCGTCACTCACGTACACATTTTCTCTCTCTCCATATATTTACATATAAGTGCACGGAGGCGCTTCACTGATTGGTCGACCTCACTTCCGCCTTTTCTCTATATAAACAGCGTGTCAGGTCTCAGCCAGATTTTGGAACTCAGCTCATATAAAAGACGCTCCGCATTATAAGGCGTCCTGTCCATTTTGGAGAAAATTTTAGACTTTTAATGGCGCCTTATAGTCGTGAAAATACGGTACTCCAGTGCCTTGTATATCTAGATGACCTCATTGTTTTTGGCCGACCCCTAGAAGAACATGAAGAGCGTCTTCTAAAAGTTCTCGACCGACTGGCTGAGCAAGGGTTAAAACTCTCCATTGACAAATGCCAGTTTTGCTTGCCTCAAGTAAAGTACGTTGGGGACATTGTCTCGGCGGAGGGTATTGCGACTGACAAGACGAGAGCTGTAGCACAGTGGAAGGCTCCTACCAACTTTAAGTCACTCCAGTCCATCCTAGGCTTCTGTGGCTACTATAGAAAGTTCTTCGCCAACTACTCAGCCATCGTGCGCCCCCTTACAGATCTCACAAATGGCTACCCACCAACACAAAAGAAAAGGAAATCCCGAAGTCGCCTACTTTCGCCCTTCCGAGTAGTTTTGGTACCGCTGGACTCCCAAGTGCACAGAGGCCTTCGACCAAATAGTCCACTATCTCACTCATGCGCCGGTCCTGGCATTTGCTGACCCCACCAAGCCATATGTCCTCCACGTTGACGCTAGCTTGGACGGACTAGGGGCAGTCCTTAACCAAGAGTATTATAATGGTTTGCGCCCTGTAGCTTTCTCCAGTCGTAAGTTGAGCCAGTCCGAGGAGAACTACCCTGCTCACCAACTTGAATTTCTGGCTTTATAGTGGGCGATAGTCGACAAGTTTCACGATTACCTCTATGGGGTTCAGTTCACTGTGAGAACTGACAATAATCCCCTCACATCCTATCCACCGCCAAATTGAACGCTACTGGCCACAGATGGTTAGCAGCTCTTACCCCTATGACTTTGACATCTATATATATATATTGCGCGTCGTCCCGCACGTGGTCTGTCCTTCCGTCTGTCCCTTTTCAAAACGTACCTACTTCACCGCGCCGCTGCGCGCCGCCACTGCGCGCCACTCAGGCAGTGGCTCACTACGATCGCACGGGCATCTTAGCGAAAAAATGTTGTCTACCCACAAGCATTGCAATAAAATTGTTGGTTATTTAGTAGAGCTAAACATCTCTTTATTTTCGCGATAAGCAATGAAGATGAACAAAAAGTTGAACCAAGCAACAACACTTTTGTGGGCCGAAGGCCCACCTTACCAGCCTTCCGCAGGAACTAGCTGATGAGCCGCCCGGAGGGCGGCGAACCAGCTAGTTCAGTATAAGCCGGGCAGAGAGAACGTGGACGCCGATTGGTTGTCCAGAAATGCTGTTGAAGATGAAGGATGGAAAACCATCTCGCTCTCTGGTGTCAAAGCTCTGTGTCATCCTGTTTGTGCCTCTCAGCCTCCAGAGTCTTCAAGCCGATTTATTGATCAACTCGGATCCTCTCCAAGTGTAGTTCCTGATGTGTTTGCATGTTTTACTCACCTGCAGTCAACAGCTCTTGAAAGACTAAACAAGAATGACTTAAGCAAAGCTCAAGACCTCGACCCTGTGATTTCCACTGCAAAGAAAGCCGTAACAGTTGCTTCCTGGACCCAGCTATCTAACAGTAATCCAGGTCTAGCACACCTTCAAGACTCCTTCAAGAGAAAGCCCAAAGCTCTTTATCAGAGATGATCTATTGCACAGAAAAACACAGAGGCCAGGCGGCCACACAGATCCCAAGTCAGTTTAAGTCCCAAGTACTCAAGGCTTTACACGATGAGGCTGGACATCTCTGGGTCGAACGCACTGTTGAACTGATAAAAGATAGATTTTATTGGCCCAAGATGATTCATGACGTCACAGAGCACATCAAAAGTTGTGGCCGATGTATAGCCCGCAAAACCTAGCCACACCGTGCTGCACCGCTTAACCAAATCACAAGTACTGGCCACCTTGACCTAGTCTGTATAGATTTTCTTTCAATCGAACCCGACTCCAAAGGGGTGATCAATGTCCTTGTAGTCACTGACCATTTCACCTGCTACGCCCAGGCCTATGCCACCAAAGACCAAAGAGCCCCGACAGTAGCCAGGGTCCTTGTTGAAATGTTCTTTGTGCACTACGGCCTACCAGCTCGAATACACTCGGACCAGGGGAGGACTTTCGAAAGCCATCTAATCAAGGAGGTTTTGCAAGTGTTGGGCATTAAGAAATAACTAACGACTCCCTCTCACCCCCAAGGTGACCCACAGCCAGAGTGTTTCAATCGCACGTTGTTGTCCATGGTGGGCACTCTCAACCCCTGTGAAAAGCCGAAATGGAGTCAACATATCAGTTTGCTTGTCCATGCCTACAACTGTACACATAACGATGCGACCGGTTACCTGATATATTACTTAATAATAATAATACATTTAATTTCTAAGCGCCTTTCAAAACACCCAAGGTCACTTTACTAACAGGAACAAAAACAACTAAACACAATGCGGGTTGAGCAGCGGCAACCAAACGCGGCAGCCAAACGCGCCAGCGTTCACTCAACCCGGAAGTCAGAAAGAAACCACAAAGGAGGGAAGGGGGAGAAAAAAAAATACGCTCAAACTCCTCATCTGAGGATAATTTGAGTCCAGGAAAAAAAAAACTCCAGCACGAAACAAGCGTATGACAGTTACAACAAGTCACAAGACATGAACAATAAAGGCGGTGATACAAGGTAGTGTATGCGCGTGTGATTGTCTGGTTGTGTGTGCGTGTCAGGCCGCAGGTGCTACGTCAAGGGCTTCTCATGGAGACAGTCCTGGCTTATCAGTCTATGGCCGAGCAGGAGGGGTCATGGTAGGGTACCATGCGTACTTTTTATCCAGGGGAAAGGTCGAGATCGCAGATGTTGTTTTGGTAAACAGGCTGCCAACGGACGTTGTATCGGTCTGTCGTGGTGAAGAAGGAGCTGAGCCAAAAGGCGAAGCTCTCAATTTACCGGTCGATCTACGTCCCAACCCTCACCTATGGTCACGAGCTATGGGTCGTGACCGAAAGAACGAGATCCCGGATACAAGCGGCTGAAATGAGTTTTCTCCGCAGGGTGTCCGGGCTCTCCCTTAGAGATAAGGTGAGAAGCTCAGTCATCCGGGAGAGGCTCAGAGTCGAGCCGCTTCTCCTCCACATCGAGAGGAGCCAGATGAGGTGGCTTGGGCATCTGATTCGGATGCCTCCTGAGCGCCTCCCCGGTGAGGTGTTCCGGTCATGTCCCACCGGGAGGAGACCCCGAGGAAGACCCAGGACACGCTGGACAGACTATGTCACCCAGCTTGCCTGGGAACGACTCGGGATCCCCCGGGGAGAGCTGGAAGAAGTAGCTAGGGAGAGGGAAGTCTGGGCTTCTCTGCTAAAGCTGTTGCCCCCGCGACCCGGCCCCGGATAAGCGGTAGATGATGGATGGATGGATGGAGGCTGCCAACAATTCCAGACAGCCTTGAGTCCGTGGCCTGTGTCTCTTTAATGGTGTTGATCAGCCAAATCTGTGATTTCAATTTCTGAGCACGGATTCCAACTTCTCCGAGTTGTTGTCCATCTTGCAATGACGCTCCAAAACCGCATCATTTTGCGGTTCAGCTCAGTCACCGCTTGAGTCTGAGTGTTGAACATCCACACTTTGCCATCCTTAGACCGGCAGCCTCTTCCATTTGAGCCGCTCCCGTTGGTTGAATTTTTCGATAGATCAGGAAACTGCTAACACCAAACAGCAGCATACCTGTTATCAGAAGGCCGATAATGTAGATTTCGTCCACTTCCTCAACGGACAGTGTTGACAGGCACACCATTCTCTACTTCCTCCAGGGACCTAGGGTGTACCCAGTAGCAAAAGTCAAGTAGGCAAGTAGGCTCCCCACTACCTGCTCTTGTCGTTGAGAAAATTTTGTCGATGGCATCAAGAGACCAGCCAACTAATTCCATGTTTGTTTTTATGATGAAAATATGGCAGGAGGCTAGGATAGTCAGACAAGGACAGCACGTAGACTGAGTGGCAAGCAGGGAAGGGGGAGCGGGGGTGGGTGGTTGGGGGTGGGGGGGTACAGGAGCAGAAAGCAAAAGCGTACGCCTTCGTCGAGAGTCAAGCAAGAAGGGGGCCGCAAGGCTCAGTTGCCTGTTGACCTCTGTTTTGGGACGTCTCCTGATGGTCAAGACAGCCAAACCTGCCTGCAGTACGTTGAAAACCTCAAAGCAGAGTTGCAGCAAGCATACAAGTTGGCACAAGAAGTGGCAGACAAAATGCATCAGCTAAACAAAAGACATTATGACACAAGCGTGAGAAACCAAGTGTTGGAGCCAGGGGATCGTGTTCTCATCAGAGAACAGGGGTGCCTGGAAAAAACAAGCTGGGTTGTCACACCCTTATGTAGTGATCGAAAAGCTGTCCAGTCTTCCGGTGTACAGAGTGAAGCCAGAAACGGGCCGAGTCATCGCCAAGACTCTCCACAGAGACCACTTGCTGCCTACTGGTCACCTAGTTCGGTTCCCAACAGGCCCTGACAAGAGAGACACACCGCAGAGGCCATCGACTAGGTCCTCTCAAAACAAAAACACAGGTGACTGAACTGGACAAGGAAGAAGAGATGTTAGACCGAGATGAAGAGTGGTATCAGTCCTCTGCCCAAAGGGAATCCATTTCCCAAACTCTAGACCTCCTCCCTGATAATTTCAGTCAAACCCCACCATATCAAGCCGAAGACCAGAGCCTACCTTTACATGCTTGTCCACTTGAGCCAGGACTTGCTCAAAGCCCTTCTGATGTTGTAAGGGACGCAGACCCAGAGGAGTTTCTGCAGCTGCCCAGAGATCCTGTGGTGGACACAGGTCTGGAAGAGGGTGAGCCCCCACTGCTTGTCAGTCATAGAGTGAGGCAGAGCACATCTATGAACGTCGGCCCCGCCAAGAGATCAAGCCTGTCGTCCGTTTAAATTATGACAAGCCTGGGCACTCTGCTGACAAGCCCATTGTGATGTTGCACCGTGGTTTGAGGATAACCATATGCCTAGATCCTGCCCCACAGTGCTTCCTCTACTTTCAGTGGGTCGTGCTACGAATGGGGTTACGGAATTAAGACATTTAACCATTTTAGGTGAAGATAGTCTTTTCGGGACTTTTACTGGGGTCCGATGAGGGCATCTGGACTTTTAGAGGGGGAAGGATGTAGCCCCGGATTTGTTTGTGTGCGCCTGTTAGGTAGTTCCGCCGGTCTGCCGCGGGAAATAGCACAGGAGGTGATAATTGGCCGTGACTGTTAAAGGAGTGGAGAAGTGGGCGTGATAGGGGAGAGGAAATGTATGTTAGCCACCGGCCGCTTGGTCAGGTACAGGTGTGTGCTCTCTCGTCGTTACGACTTCGTGTTGTTGACTGGTTTTCCACGCACCAAGTACGCAGTGACGACTGGTCACGTCAGACCCATTTAGAGAATAAAATAAACTCTTTCTTGATCATTCGATCTGACAATTGAGGATCGAGCTGAATACGTCGGATCGCAATTCCCTGTCATTGAGGACATAGTGGGAGGAAAGAACGCTGTACTCGGTGAGGACAGCATGGGACTATTTTTTTTCCTTCTCCCACTCTCGAGTCGAGTTGGCTCCACAAGTCCTGCTTCCCCACACAAGGTGGAAGCGGCCCCTGCAAACAGACGGCAACCCGTGGAGGGGGGTGAGGACACCACTCCACTCGGATTTCGCTGGAGGAAGCAATCTCCTCGCCACAGCCTGCTGGTGACGTCACTAAAACATTTCGGTTTGTTTTTCTATGGGGTTTACTTATAGGCGGGGTTTAATTTTTCGGTCGTAGTTGATGTTCTTTATTGTTAATTAGCCAGTCCCGCATTCTAGTGGGCTAGAGCAGGGGTTCCCAACCACCAGTCCGCGGACCGGTACCAGTCCGCAGGGCATTTGGTACCAGGCCGCACAGAAAGTACTTGCCTTAATACCATTTTATTTATTTTGGAATACGAAAGATGTTTTATTTTGAAAAATTTCCGGATTCTCCGTTACATCCATCTGTGTCACGCTTGACACACGTCAAGCCACGCTTCTCCGTCACATGACCGATTACGCTAAAAACAAAACGCTGGAGCTCGCAAAATGAGAAAAAAACTGCTGGAGATCGCAAATGACGGCGGCCTTAAAAGTATGTTCGAGACAACTGGATGAAAGTTATGGCTGAATACTCTGAGATCGCCACAAGAGCACTGTTGCTATTTCCGACATCCTACATGTGTGAGGCGGGGGTTTTCTGCAGCAAAGGCAACTAAACAAAATTACGAAGTAGACTCGATATAAACCACACACTTGAGGTGTCATTGTCTCCTATTACCCTGAGATGGGACCGTCTGGTTGCAGAAAATCAAGCTCGGGGCTGTGGTGAGTCGTCATTTTCATGCATTTTGAATTTGCGTCGTATCGTATTTTGAAGGCATGAAACATCACCATAGTTATCAGAGTATTGCAGCCAGATTATTGCAGCTCCTTGTGTTTATTATTATATTTCGAAAACACAGTTTTCATGCAGCTCGTACCATATTATTTTGTTGTATTATTTCCGCCACACCTTCAATGCCGTCCCTGAAAATATTGTCTAACATAAACCGGTCCGTGGGGCAAAAAAGGCTGGGGACCCCTGGGCTAGAGTGGAAGCAGGAGTACTAAAACGCTGTGCACCATTGAACAGGTGTTACATATGTAATCACATCACATAATCAACTCATGTTCGGCAGTATATTGCATATCCTCCTCTAGCAAAAGTCTTGTGAGTCAACAACACAGCTATAGTATTTTCGTGTTAGTTCAAACATGCGTGCTTGCGGGTTGCATCTGTGAATTGGTTGCTGAATAAATGGCTGGAAATTCTACAGAACATCTCCTTCGTAATGAACCCACGACCACTGCACTGTGAGGTCAACGTGCTAACCAGTCGACCACTGGGCCGCCCATGCAAACCCCTCATCAGAAAAAAAAGAATCTGAACGTCAAATTTGATTTTGCAAAGAAGTTCAGAGATAAGCCACAAAGGTTTTGGAACAAAGCTGCATGGACTGACGAGACTGTAATTAACTTCTAACAAAGTGATGGAAAAGCCAAAGTATGGAGAAAGAAAGGATCACTCATGATCCAAAACACTTAAGCTCTTCTGTGAAGCATAGTGGAGGTAATGTCATGGCTTGGGCTTGCATGGTGGCTTCTGCAATGGGCTCACTCGTCTTTATTGATGATGTTTTTTTGCTCTGTGGACTCTTTTTTTCTGCTAAAAGACATTCAAGGCTGTCTGAAACTGCAGAGGGCCTGTACCCAAAACAGTTATCTGGACTTTCTTCGGATGGAAAAAACATATGGACACAAGTCCTATCTCCCTATTTTCATCTCATTCTCCCGAGCCTGTGACTGATAAGCTGCAGGGGCAATGTCTTCGCTGTATTCATGTTGTCTCTTGAGAATTGTACAGTTTTTAAATGTACACTACGTATGCTGTGGTTTTGTTCTCTGGCTCAAACCATCCTCCCTTTGAGAGAATGGTTGGAGTCTATCGTTTGTTTCCCCCTCCTCTTCCCGACAGTTTTCCTTTCACATCTAAGATATTAGGGTGCTTAACAGCGACCCGCCAAGCTTCTCATTCCATCTCCCCATGTTGATTATTGCTGTGTTGTCTATGTTACTCTGAACAGGTTCCAACTGGGAAGTAAATTCCTTATGTTTTTTTTTCTTTTACATACATGGCCAATAAATCAGATTCTGGTGTATCTCCTGATGGATAAAGCAGCTGAATGAATTCAGAGGTCTACAAAACAATCTTACAATGACCCGAACCATACTGTCAACACAACAAAGTACCTCACCAGGGCAGAAAACTGGAAGGTCTTAGTGGAAGAGCCAAACTCAAAATGGTGACCGCTTGAAAAAAAAAAGGATGGTACAGTAAACGTCCTCTAGAACGAAACCTACATGGGCGAAAATACACCCTGATGTGAAAAAATCTTCATGCTTTAACACCATTCCCATTCTACTGCCCCCCATACGAGGAAAAAATACCCCTGTTGCATTATACGAAATAATTGTTTCTGCTCCAGCCTCTCCACGACATTCACAACAACAAAGTCTATTCCAACAGCGACCTCTACTGCTTCATTTGGAAATGGCAACAGCAACCACCACACTGGTTTACATAGTGAATGAGGTTTATTTCGGTCACAGCTGCGAGTTTCCTGAACGCAACATACTCATAGCTGCTCTACCAGGCTTACCGAGCATCATCCTGACCTCCGATTGGCCAAGAGGGACCTCACTGTCTATGTGTGTAGATACTGAAGCTAGATCCGTAGAATCTAGATCCTGCTCAGAGTAAATTGCTTATGGCTTATGGCTCGACGGCCATTCAAGTAAAGCATTTTCCTCAAATGCTTTACTTGTTATCATGCTAAAAACCTTACGCTAACTGGAGCGCTAATGAGAGAAAAGCGCTCCAGTTAGCGTAAGGTTTTTAGCCTTCTAGAGCTAACTATGGCCATCAAGGACTACGAAGCGTACCATGTCTGGCTTAAAAGTTCATTGCATGACATTAGCTGAGCAACGCTGTCTTGGGTTGCGCTCGAGGGTTGGTCGAGTTAGACAGTGAGATGGTGGAAAGAAAAGCCACGGATCCTAGAACTATTTGTTATTGTTAGATTCAGACGAGCATGGACGTTGCATTGCTAAAATGGCTACAAAACAGACCTTTGGAAGTCAATCAGCTAAGACAAGAAGAGCTCTGATGCTGGAAGAGAGGGTAAAAGTGATCAAAATGAAAGACGGAGGAAGCAAAATAAAAGACATTATCCAAGAAATTGATGTAAGTGAAAGTGAATGCTGATTGTAAATTTCACAATGTCTTTCCCTTTCTTCTTTCTACACTGACAATATGAAGTGTCAAATAAGTGGGTGCTCATACTTATGCACTATTGAAATAAAAATAGAGTACACATACGATTGTGTGAGCGTGTACACATATGTTTGTGTGTGTGTGTGTGTTTGTGTTTACATCTGAGATCAAATTTGCTACAGTGAAAAGCCCCCTGTTGTGAAAAATTTATTGGTGCAAACATGATTTCGTTGCAGAGGAGTTTCACTGTACTTAAGTGTGCAGACAAACATGTGGGCACGTGCGTGTGTTTTACTGTATCGGGAATACAAACAGTCAGAAGTGTTTCTTTTGACAAGCACAAACAAAATCAGGCTGAATCAAAACCTTTTATTCATTCCGAATTGTTTACACTGAATAGTAGACGGAGTGATGAGTGATGCAAAAAAAAAAATGTTTGTTTTCGGTAAGCTTTTAAAATACCTTTGCTCATAGTCTATTACTTTGAAATTATGTAACTTGTATGACAAATACAATAAGGGAAGGAATCTTTTTTCGGCGTGTTGCCTTCATACAAACCCCAATTCCAAAGAAGTTGCAGTGTTGTGTCATACATAAGCAAAAACGGAATCCAATGCTTTCTTCTGAACAACAAACTGGACTGGTCTACAAACACGGACACCCTGATTAGGAAAGGGCAGACTCTTCCTACTCAGGAAACTGAGGTCTTTTGGGGTTCAGGGGTCGCTCCTTAAGACTTTCTGTAACTCGGTGGTGGCCTCGGCCATCCATTATGCCATTGTCTGCTGGTCAGGCAGCATCTCAGCCCGGGACAGAAAGAGACTGGAGTGACTGGTCAGGAAGGCCAGTTCTGTCCTGGGCTACTCCCTTGACACTCTGGAGGAGGTGGGCAACAGAAGGATGCTTACTAAGCTAAAAGCTATGATTGCCAGTCCCTCCCACCCCTTTCAGCCCGCCCTGACAGCACTTAGTAGCTCCTTCAGCCAGAGACTGTTACACCCGCGCTGCAAGAAGGAGAGATATCGACGCTCGTTCCTACCGACTGCTGTCAGGCTGCTGAATAAAAATAACAATAATAATAATAATAATTAAATGATGTGAAAGACAATTGTAAATAGAACTGCGATTTATCCATTTTGTGTTTATATTGCACTTAATTGAACGGCGTTTGTTGTTTTTTTTCCTCTTCTTTCTACCTACATTCTTGCTGCTGGAGGCTGTAAATTTCCCCAGTGTGGGACTAATAAAGGATATCTTAAGATATCTTATAATCCTTTTCAATCAATTAAACTACAAAGACAGGTTATTTCATGTTCAAACTGATGAACGTTACCGTTTTTTCCTTCAAATAGTCTTTCATTTTGAATGAGATACTTGAAACACCTCCCAAAAAGATCAGCAGCAAGACTGGGAAAGTTGAGAAATGCTGAAAAAACATCCCAACAAAAAAAAAAAACCCTAGTTGTTTGGAACATTCCATTTGTGAACAAGTTAATTGGAAACAGATGAGTGTCATGATTCGGTATAAAAGGAGAATCCCCAAAAGGCTCGATTCAGTTGTTCACAAGCAAAGTTGGGGCAAGGTTCACTACTTAGTGGGAAGAAAACAAATGATCCAACAGTTTTAAATTATTTATTTACATAAAATTGCAGGCAATTTAGGGTTATTATGATTTGACTGACAAAGTGGAAAAGTGTGCTGTAGTCTGACGTGTCCATGTTTTTTTTTTTTAAATCAGGGCCATTGTGCCCACTCGGCCAAACAGGGAAAGGACAATCCAGATTGCTCTAAGTGCAAAGTTAAAAAGCCAGCATCTGTGATGGAATGGAGGGGGTGTTACTTAACAGTTCCGTGCTGGTCCCAATAATCCTGAAAGGTATACAGCAGGGGTAACCAAAGTCGGTCCTCAGGGGCCATCCTGCCTGTTTTCCAGCTCTCCCGGCTGCAACACACCTGATTCAGATGATGGCTCATCAGGCCGCTCTGAAGCAGCATTAGAACTGTCACGATTCAGACGAACCAAATAATGTTTTTGGATCCCAAAATAGTACACACCAAACAAAAACTCAAATTGTTTAATACAAAAACGCACCGACAAAGTAGAAACATAAAGCACTGGTCAAATAAGGACCAGGAAACGACAAAACGATAACCAAAAGCGCTTGTACAAAAGGCAAGGAAGAAAATTAACCTGAGACAAAGAAAATGGACTGACTGAAATTTAAAACACTAGAGCATCTTATTTTTCTAAATAAAAATTTGTGAAGACCAAGCCCACAGGCATCCTCCCTCATTCACATGATTTTCACATTATTGAAACACATTGAATGATACAATATGGAAACGATGTGAATGATATTGTATACACTTCATCATCAAATCAGTCGGTTCAGTCTGTCAAGTGGGTTGGCTGCAGGAATTTTGAAGGTCCAGCAGGTGGCAGTGGTCAGCGACACAGTATCAGCACAGTATCAACACAGTGTGTCAGTGTGTCGACACGCCTCATCAGGCCTCATGGACCCATCACTACACACGAACAAAGGAACCCGAGAACAACAGTAAACATGGCGAGAGTGAGAAATCAAGAAAAAAAGGTCACATGAGCAAGAGCAGCAGCAAGGCAAACAATCCTCTGACAACCAGCAGAAAGTTTGTTGGTCCTTAAATACAGGTTCCCTAATTACAGGATTGGCAGCAGGTGTGCAACCAGCAACAACGCTCAGCCTGCCACCTGCTGGTTAAGCCAAGAACAGGAACATGACAAGAACGACACTGATTATTGGAATCAGGTGTGTTGCACCCGAGAGAGCTGGAAAACAGGCAGGATGGCGGCCCCTGAGGACCGACTTTGGACTTTCCAGCTCTCCCAGACATCCCTGGTATACAGGATTTGGAGCAACATGTGCTGCCATCCAAGCAACATCTATTTCAGGGAACTTGCTCCGTTTTTCAGCAAGACAATGTCAAGCCACATTCTGTATGTGTTACACCAGTATAGCTCTGTAGTAAAAGACTTCGAGGAGACTGGCCAATCAACAGGCCAATCCTGTCACTCATTAAACAAGTGTAGTGCGTTATGAGGCATAATATAAGACAACCAAGACTCTGGACTGTTGAGCAACTGAAATTTTATGTCAATCAAATACAGGAAAGAATTCCAAAAAACAAACCTTCAACAATCTATCCTCAGTTCCGAAATAATTATTGACCGTTGTTAAAAGCAAAGGTGATATAACGAGTGGTAAACCCATGTACAAACACCTTTGAACATGTTGCAGGCATAAAATTCAAAATGAATGTATATACTGTATATTTGAAAAAAAACCTAACAATAATATTCATCAGTTTGAACAATAAATACATTTGTAGTTTATTTAATTGATTATGGGTTGAAAAGGATTTGCTAATTCTTGTAATCTTTTAGTTGTTAGGCAGAGTCAGGCAAAATGATCTGACACATTTGTAGGTTAAATAAAAGTCAAATGAAGAAACAAAATGTGTTTTTATTTTCAAAAAGTATATCTAATGTAATTCTGTTTTAAAAATTAAATGGAGTTCTGGCGGTGCGAAGTCGGTTGTTTGGTTTTCCTTTCTATGTAGATCCAGTCGCCCTGAAGTTGGTAACCCATAAGATCGTGTTTCGAGCTGGTACGGGATCGTGTCTACCAAGATTGAAGTGCAAACGGAACGCTCGCTGGGTTGCAGTTACAGATTCATTTGTTTTGATAAATGTTTCCACAATAAAAGCGCAATGCTCAGTCCCAAGTCATGGCAGCAACTGAAAAAGAAACTGAAAACAATGGCATTATAAAAAACAAAGCAAAATGGCATTATATGAAAAAATAAAATGGCATTACATGTACTTTTTGAAAATAACAACTATTTTTTGTTTCTTTACTTTATTTGCCTTTTATTTAATCTCCAAATGTGTTAGATCATTTTGCCTGACGAGATATAAGATATCCTTTATTCGTCCCACACTGGGGAAATTTACAGCCTCCAGCAGCAAGAATGTATGTAGAAAGAAGAAAGAGAAAAAAAACAACAAACATCTTTCAATTAAATACAATATGAACACAAAATGGATAAATCGCAGTACTATTTACAATTTCCTTCACATCATTTAATTATTATTATTATTATGATTGTTATTTTTTATTCATCAGCCTGACAGCAGTCGGTAGGAACGAGCGTCGGTATCTCTCCTTCTTGCAGCGCGGTTGTAACAGTCTCTGGCTGAAGGAGCTACCAAGTGCACAACACAACATCCCAACTTTGTTGGAATTCGGGTTTGTACAATGAATGTTTTTATATGCACTGGCTCATCAGTTCATTATTTATGGACTCACTTGCTAACCAAAGATAACATAACATTTACAAAGTAAATGACAGTACCTATTAGAATGCTCTTTGGCTTCAATATATCTTTTCTTAATCCCCTGTTGTAAAAAGTGAGCATGTTTGGCTAATTTACTCCAAATTGGGGCCTGCATATCTCCAGTGAATTTATAGACCCAGTGAATAGCCTGCTGGGTTTGGTTTTTTTGGGGGGTTGTGTGGAGAGGCTCCTCTTCATAATCTGCATGTGAATCTGTCTTTCTTTTTTTCTTTTTTCTTTTTTGTATATTTGTTCCCATTCTTTGACCATTGCCAGGCTGAGAAGATGGTCAAACAGAGGCTGTATTCAAATGCGGTCCGCGAGAGGAACAAAAACATGACTAAGATTCCCTTTCTGTTGGCCAAGGACCCAGTAGGCAAAGACAGGAAAGTTCCCAGGATTAAGGTGTGTCAGGATTTTTGTGTACTTGTTTGTCTAACCTGTCCCTCTTTGCTATTGTGACTATATAAAGAGAAACACAATTTTTGATGAAAAAAATGAAGAAAGCCCATTAGCTTAGATAACAAAATAGTAGTGCTAACAAGATTTAGGCACTACTGTAGGCTAGTAGCGTTACTAATATTAGTATGTACTGTATATATATAGAGAGAGACTACCGGTGTATATTTTCTATGATTTTCATTTTACAATTTGTATCTCCATTTGTATACTCTTTGTCTCTGTCTCGGTCTGTCTCAGGCTTTGGAGTATGCTAAGACCATAGTCAAGCCTCTCAGTCAGCCTCCTCAATCAAAATCAAGTAAAACACAACAGTTGGGAGATTCTATTGGACGCACTCCTTGTAAAGAGAGCTGGAACATTTCCCAAGAGGCCACCGTTGATCTTCTTATGAAACGTCATAAAGAAGAAAAAGAGGCCCTCTCCAGAAAGGTGCATGTTATTTGAGGAAATCGAAGAGTCTTGTTGTTGAAGATTGGCTTCATTGGTGATCTCTTTAAGATATTATTTGTGATGAGTCGCTAATTTCTTCTTTTTTTCATTCATAAAATGTTTGTTTTTGTTGAGTTTCTTGCGGCAGCACTGTGATCGACATGTTAGCACGTCCGCCTCAGTGCAGAGGTGCAGGGTTCGATTCTGGTTCTGATCTTCCTGTGTGGAGTTTACATGTTCTCCCCCTGCCTGCATGGGTTTTCTCCGGGTAACTCAGATTTCCTTCCACATTCCAAAAACATGGATGGTAGGTTGTGTTAAACACTCTAAATCAGGGGTCCCCAACCCCCGGGCTGTAGACCGGTACAGGTCCGGTCATTTGGTACTGGGCCGCAAAGAAAGAATAAACAACTTAAATTATTTCCATTTTATTCATTTCGGAATCTGAAAGATGTTCTATTTTGAAGAATTACCAGATTCTCTGTTACATCCGTCAACAGTATGTTACTCTTGACGCGGTTCAAGGCGCATTTCTCGGTCATGTCATAGGTTACCGCTTTTGCTAGCTCCTGGTTACCCAGGAGCTAGCAAAAATGAGTGAAAACAAATGTCTTTGGGAAGGGGAAAAGGCCCAGCCAGGAGACAGAAGAGGAACCTCTGACTTTCAAAAAAAAACAATGCTACATTTAATAAAACAGTGTCCTACTTAAAATACAGATGTATCTCAATGGGAGATTCCCACACACCAAGCCCATTCTGCATAATATGCGGTGATGGTGAGTCGTATTTTTCATGCACGATGTATTTGTGGTGTATCTTATTTTGAAGGCACGTTTAAACCTTACCATAGCGACCAGAGAGCCTTGTGGCCAGATAGGAAGTTCCTTGTGTCATGATTCGTGTTGAGGCTAAGTAGGGTTGAGTTGTTTACTATTGCGTCTTGCACTTCAGGGCCACTTTACAAATGGTTGCAACAGATCCCGGGAACAACATCGGACATCTCAGTCCAGAAATGTGCAGTGCTGGGAACAGCAAGGATACTGCGCAGAACCCTCAAGGTTCCTGGCCTCTGGTAGAGGACCCGAGCTGAATGAGGGACGGACACCACCCAAGGGGTGAGACGAGGATTTTAGCACGTCGGCTTCACAGTGCAGAGGTACCGGGTTCGATTCCAGCTCCGGCCTCCCTGTGTGGAGTTGAAAGAACTCTGTAGATAGGAATATTTACTGTAAACCAGTGTGGTGGTTGGTGTTGCCTTTTCCAAAGGAAGCAGTAGAGGTCGCTGTTGGATTAGACTACGTTGTAGTGAATCTGTTGGTGAGGCTAGAGCAGAGAAAATGATTTTTGGAAAATGTTTGGAATGTACCAAGAAAACCACAACACAGGCACCGGGAGAACATGCAAACTCTACACAGGAACGCCAGAGCCCAGAATCTAACCGATTGTTCAGCAGATGTGCTCACCAGTCGACGATCTACTTGATTTATATTCTTCTTCTTTTCTCGTGAAAACAGGCGACATCTAAACCAAGGCCCTGTCCAGTGGTTAAATATATATTTTAAAAGCCAACATGTATCTATAACAAGCTTCTATAGTTTGCAAATAGACCCAGGCCACTCCTGTTTTATGGTGTCTTCCACTTTGAGGTTCACCTAATCGGGTGCCATTCCTACTCCATAAAGGAGTGTCCCAAAGAACTGCCCTCCCTTCATGGGAAACACTTGAACACAGCTCATTTTACTAATTGTGCTCTCACATTATTTTCAAAGCGCTATTTACCTCTAAAACATTTTAATTAGATTACTGTCTCTATTTAACCCATCATGGACTCTTTGAAGCTTGGTGTTTTTAGTATTAAATCCTCAGAAGCCTGATAGCAAACAAATGACACAGCCCCTTTTAATTTAATGAGAAATGTTGCCTATCCAGACTCAGTCGCTGCATCTTTTTCAGTTCCACCTCCTCGCCCGCCCACCCCCCCCACCACACCCCCTGAAAGCCAGTTAATTGAAGGAGTCTTTCACTGCTATACATGAAGGGCTTCAAATTAGCATCCCTTTCTGCCCATTGGGAAGATGATGCAGACTGGGATGCTTTGATGTAAGAGAAAGACGCTTTAGTAGGCGGCAGGCTTGGAGAAAATGAGCTGATGGCTCTGCTATTAGGCCCAAATGCAGATGCAGCCATGTGTTGCAAAACACTTAATCTTTTAATTGATCACCTTCTGCACGGCCTATTCTTGTATATCCCCCTGCTGTCTGATAATCTGAAACACATTAGGGCATGGCATGGGTTGTTTTTCAAAAGGCAGGACTACAAATTCAATCCAAAGGACACAAAAGGCAGGACTACAAATCCAATACAAAAGACACAAATGTGTTATTTACAAATATCAATTGAGTGAAGCTGCATCTCATTAGGGTTCCTGAAATTATTCAATTATGTCATAAAATTGATTGATCATTACATGTTACTCCTGCACGTAATTTCTACGTTATTATTTCAGATGAAATATTGGATAACAACCGCAGTTTTTTTCTGTCAATATATCAATGTGAAGTAAAAAACTGAATGAGATGCTGCACTACGAAAAAGTCTGAGTATATTGTGAATGTGTGTATTGATTCATAAAATACACCTGGCATACTATTAACAAGGTCTCTTGTTTTATAACTTCGAGATTGGAAGTACGTAGAGGTGTAAGGGATGAACCGTTTTACTTTGGTAGACGTGGTAAATACTTTATTGATGCCTTAGGAAATTAGTTCTTGTTACATTTTCAACTACGTGTCTGTTTTCAATTACATTTTGTTTTGATATAATTCGAGTCTATCGATAATCGTCTTTTATTTTTAACTGAGAGACGAACCTGGACAAAAAACAAACACAAACAAACAAACAAACTAACTAACATTTTTTTATATAAAAGACGAAAACCCCAAATCAAATGAAGAGTAGTCATAATTTTATTTGACCGGTCAGAAATTCGAACACTCCGATCAAACACTCGCGACAGATTCCCAGTTCCTCCGGAGCTCACCTGTGAAAATAGACAGGCCGCGTGCGTCCTTAACATTGGCCGTTTTCCTTTTCCGATGCGTAATTTGAATGTATTTGCCACTTGCTTTAAAGCACAACACACAACAGACTGAACAGAGCAGGTCGCGCATACTTGAAAACGGGGCTCAAGATGTTTGTTTACGTGATTGGAATAACATCTGTAACTTGGGCCCTGAAAAGACTTATTTGCAGTTGGAACTGGTCGACCTTAGAGATGACAGTATTAGATGACACACGGAGTAAAATAATTGTGCCCGATATGGTAAATAACAGCTGGTTTATACGAATGATTTAAATAAGTGGCCGAGAAAAGAACGACTTCCTCTTCAAAGTAAACAAATAGGCTCCAATTAACGGAACACAAAATGGATTTCTGATTCAACATGCATAATGAATTTGCAAGGAAACCAAAGCACAGTCATTTAAATGCCAGTAAAGAGCACAAATTTAGCAATGACAAAAAAAAAATGCATACAAATCTGAATCAAATAAACTTACGAAAAAGAGCTATTCGCCGGTGTGTAATTAAGCCGCCAGTATGAACAAAATACGTCATAAATGTCAACAATTTGTAGTTGAATTAGACACTGGTGTTAGATCCCATCATATATATTCCAATTTATTTGCAGAGATGATTTTTTTTGCAGGTGGATGAATGAACATCACAGTAGGTCTATCATTGTTCAACGGTAAACATTTGTAATGACAAATTATTATTATTATTTACAAAGGTAAAGGTATACAATAATGCTGCGTATTAAACAGCCATGCAGCCTACTATAAGAGATGATCCGGAGAGCAAATATCATCCTCGATATCCACATCGTCATCGCTTTCTTCCAGCAAATACGTGTCCCGCTCCAGTGGGCATTTCAGTTCCTTGCCGCTCTTCTCGGTCAATTCGCTCTCGCTCGAATTCCCTGCCGTTCTCTCCACTTGCCCGGGTGTCTTGTGCTCATCCTGGGCTTTCCTCAGCTGCTTCTTGTGCTTCATACGTCGGTTCTGAAACCACGTTTTCACCTGAGGAGTGCAAGGTGTGTATGTTTCAGACGGCAACCTGAAGAAATTATAGAATCAACTGAAAAGTAAGGTATGTATTTTTTTAGACCCTCGTGAGGATAATGAATGAATGGATGGATAGAACATGGATTCAATGCCTCTCTGAACGAATAAATGAAATATAACCTGGATTCTGAGACTTTATAATGAGTAAAAGACTTGAAAACGTCACACAAAGCCTCATGCAGCGTTTGATGTTTGGCGGATATCAATCATTGCGGGGACCGTTGCTGTATGTATAGTTTTGGCCTATTTTAATTTCAAACTTGTTTCATTTAAGTCATGAACATTAATCGAAAATAAACAACAGCCCTAATGATGCTTCGAGCTGATCGCAGTGCAGCCATATTGGTCGTTTTGAATTATTATCGGAACTATTGGTTAATTCAAGAATTAAATACATTATCAATTAATTCTGTTATTATGTTCTTTTGATGCCGATGCGACGCAACACATTTCCGTTGAATTTGTTCACATTTTAGGTTTGCTGCAAACAAACGCTACAATCACAAAAAACGCTGTATAGCGCGAGTGCGCCTTTTTTTATTAGATTTTTTTTAATACGCATGAGTAAGAGCTATTCGTACCTGTGTTTCTGAAAGGCTAAGCGCAGTGGCAAGCTCCACTCTCTCCGGTGTGGACAAGTACCGCTGGATTTCAAACCTCTTCTCCAGGCCAGAGAGTTGCGAGTCGGAGAAAACCGTCCTGGCCTTCCTGCGTCTGCAGTGCTTCCCTGGTAAATCTGCGTGGTGTTGAAACAAGGCGGGCATCTGCATGCCTGCACGAGGGAGATGAAACTGAGTAGCCGTTTGAACACCGCAACGTTACAATTACATTTGCCGTTCTTCTCTATCTTAATAGAAAATGGTAACGAGAGAGTGCGAAGGAAAAGAATTCGAAGTCTTCATTGAAAAATACATCGGGGACGGTCAAAATAGAACAATCAGAAGCTACCATTAATAATAAACAAATTGCCTTTAAAATTTACGTTCACAGAAACGAGCAAGGGGCTGTTTTGCTAACTTAATTTAATTTTATTTTTTAATGCGACTGACAATTTGTCAGTCATTACACTTCGTGTATGAGTGTCAATCAAAAGTGACCATGATTCATCATCAAAGACACAATTTGGGAATTGAGTTGTTTAATTGCGTCGCATTAGACTGTGGTGTGTCGAATGTGGCCTATAATTTGCCTTCAATGACGACTCCTGTTGTAGTACGGAAGAAGGAACTGCATATTTGCTTTTGTGAATTAAGACAAAATATTTTGCGCTGGGGGAAATAATCTTTTTAACCTACATTTTTATGTGATGGGATTTCAAACCATCTCAAACGTAAAATATACCATATTAAGATATACCAATCAAATTATATTCCCCTTGTCATCTTAATTCGACGAAACTTTAATTTAAATTGAGAAAATGGGTATATCCAGCTTTATAAAAATATGGATCCATTAAAAACCTTGTGCTATATAGGCCACGATTTCTTTTATTCGACGGTCTCTACTTACCAGATGTAAAGAAGTACTGGTGATGTTCTGGTTTGTGGAGCGGATGGTGTGGATGAGGGGCCAAAACTGGCGTCGGCATCAATGGGTATCCATACTCCAGAATTGGCATCCGAGAGGCCACGGGGCTACAGAAAGGCGATTGAATAACTTCTCTCAACGGCTTAGGTTTGTGCAATAAAATGTCTTCAATAAAAAACGACGTCGACCTCTGTGTGGGACCCGCTGATGGGTAATTCATGCTCATGATGAAAGTTATTTCAAGTATGCTGTTTCTTAAACATACATCGGCGCCTGCCTCTTCCCACTCGTCCCTCGGTTTTAAATGCAGCCCCCTAGGTGTTGTCGACCACTGTGTCCTATATATCACAGGAAGGACAGATTGTCATCAAATTCTAATTCAGACGGGAGTGTGAAAATTGATGTACCCATCAGCCAATTAGAGTACAGATGGGCGGGAGAGAAGTGACGGACGCGGTCTGAGCTCCGATTGGACGAAATTGTGCACTTGGTGAAACGGCGATCAGCCAGAAAAGCCGAGTGTGTTGAACACATCGTCATTCGGGTGGAAAAGCAGTGCTTATTTGGTTGCCAGGCGACGATGCTGTTTTTATGCCCAGCCCAACTTTGGTGTTTTTAATTTATCTGAATCCACAGTGGTTTCTTAAACAATGTCAACAAATATTTTTACACGAATTAATTGTAATTAAATAAAGTGGTTGATTGTTTTTTTTTTTTGGGGGGGGGGAGACAATGTTGGAATTTGGCAGAATGAAAATATCAAGGGAGCAAGATTCTTCATATTTCATTCTTCCTTCCCTTAGAGCATCTGACTTATTTTTGGATCAAATTTTTGTTAGATTTTAATTTTTTTTCTACATCAGTGATTTTTTAGGGAGTCATCTTTGTTGCTGGACTTTAAGTTGCACTTGGAAAATCCACCGTACTGATTTTGTTTGAAAAAAGAAGCCCGCACGTTCTGCAGTCTTTCATCGTTTTACTTTTGGTATGATCGGATGTCACGGGAATAGGTTCCAACAAGTCAGTCTTGCAATTCGATCCAAATGGACTTTAATTGTCGGTATTAAAATCTATGACACTACATGTGCCGTGCCCATTTACGACCCAAAGGTGTTTGTTATAATTTGTTGATATGGTGTTGTCGTCACATTTCTAATCAGGGCAGTTAATGCCAAAGTGCCTTAATGTAGGCAGAATCATCCTGCAACGCAATGTTGGGCAATTAGAAAGATATTAGAGCGGAAACTGTAATCCCCGAATGTGCAGGGCAGGATTTCCATTTGATCAGATGGACAGAGAACAAATTAATTACCGGTAGATGGAATCAGTAAGCTTGATGTGCAGTGCGTTCACAAATTGATGCCTGCAGCTCTAAAATATTTTGCCGTGATGATGACAATGTTTTATAACTATGTATTGAGACGAGATGACGGGAGTATGATATAACCTGCCTTAACAGAATATGCATAAGGTATATAATAATAATAATAATAATAATAATAGTAATAATAATAATAATAATAATAATAATACATAACTGTACATTCACCCATTCTGAGACTGATTGAAATCGAAATTAACTTCATTAAAGTGAAAAAGAAAATAACTATTTTGATAGAGCGATGTAAGAAGAGCAAATAGAGGAGAACACACTCAAATGGAATGGAAGCACGACCTCTCATGCATTGACTGTGAGTCAGTTGAGCACACCGGGATAGTCGCTTTTTGGAGCGGAAATTGGAAAATACATGAATCAGATTGTGATCAAATCGCCTTCAGGATTCATTCTTTGGACACAGTTAAGCGGCTTTGTGGCAATTTCATTAGATGAAAATTGGAGTCGCAATATGGTGCGTCACTTCTTTACATGTTATGTTTACTTAACAGCATAATAGGCTTCGGAAATTTTATTTTGTATTTTAATAGTTATAGTTGCTGTACCTATATTTCCATCGCTGTAGGTCTTTAATCTGTTTTCGTATCCACATAACATGGCTTATATCGAGCCATGTTTGTTCAGTATTTTAAAAAATGTGTTTGTGTATTCATTCTCACTTCACCTGTTGAATGATTTTTTTGCCCTCTAAATATTATTTTGACAGAATAATTATATTAATATTTTTTTTTCAGATCTCCAGGTTTTCTAAAAAAAAAGTCAACTTTGAATGTGTAACTTGGATTTTGCTAATGTAATCCATCCATCCATTTTCCACCGCTTATCCGGGGTTGGGTCGAGGGGGCAGCAGCTTTAGGAGGGAAGCCCAGACTTCCCTCTCCCCAGCCACTTCTTCTAGCTCTTTCTGGCGGATCCCGAGGCGTTCCCAGGCCAGCTGGGTGACATAGTCTCTCCAGCGTGTCCTGGGTCGTCCCCGGGGTCTCCTGCCAGTAATTTGTAATGTAATGTTTTTTATTTTTTACAGCATTTATTGAAGTTAATGTACCTGTAAATGACATTACCACGAAATCTTTTCTCAGAAAATTTGCTTAGTTTTAAAACTCCTTAAATCGAATAGTTTACGGTAACTTTCACCGTTGGCCAAATATGGTAGGTGACTACATGTAAAAAAAAAATAGATTTCGCTGTCTCACTTAAGGAGTCAGAGAGAATCTCTGTACACCATGGGTGCCCAAACCTTTTGGATCGAAGATCTACTTTTCGATTAACTAACCTCCCGACACACACACACACACACATGCGCGCGCGCGTGCACGCCATGATGAGAAACAGCCTGAAACGGAGACTTGCAACGCACTTTTGCAGCCTGTTAACTATCGTAGCTCACACATACTGTTTTAAAGTGCTTCCCTGGGCCCTCCGAGATTCCTATTCTTTGCTTGTGCCCTCGGTGAATTGTACACGAAGCAAACTGAATGAGAATCATGACGATAATAGATAGAGCGCAACAGCTGTGATCACAAGCTGCAATTGCAAACTGCTGAGCGCTAACAACTTCCGCGCCACCGTAAATTTAAGATTTACCTGCCTTATTTTATTTTTTAAATATTTCTTTAGTGAAAATGAGACTGATAAGATGATTAGTGTGCAGTGTATATTAAACCAAAAAATATATTGCTAACATGTACAAAGACACACAAATGGTTTTTTTTTTTTTTCTTCTCGGCACTCCTCGGATCTACTTGGGAATTGTCTTAGATCTACCGGTAGATCAGGATCTACTTAATGGGCACCCCTGCTGTACACGAACACGATACGCAGCAGAGGTGAGGTGGAGAAGGATTTCAGTAATTTCTGCCTTCCTTGTTGGACGGCGAAATGTACGGGGGTGAGCGCCTGTATCTGCTTGTTCATTATTTCGCTCACCTTCTAAATTTTGAACATGGCGTCGAGAATGTACAGTACCACAAGTACATCGCAGACAAAAGTTCGACCACAACTACGGCCACCTTATTGACTAGTGATGTCTAAACTTTTTTTTTCCCTGTCCTCTTGACATATATGGTGTTTGGTCATCTAGCACGAGTGAAGACGGATGGTGGACTGAGGAGGTATTAACAAAATTCTCGCGTCTCACCTTTGGCAGGTAAATACATTTACCAACATATCGCCTGAAACAATAATATTTTCTGTCTTAAATCTGTGCTTCTACATAATTCATAGCATTATTGAGGCCGTCAGTGCTTTGAATCGACTGGCAATTAGCCTAAATGTATGTGCTGCAGAGAGGCTCGCATTGCATGGCAGAACTGCGTTTCCCCCAAGAGACTTGAAGAAGTCTACCGGGCGGCCAAGAGTGAAGCACAGAGAGAGATCCGGAGGATCCAAAATCAATAGTGGGTCAACTTTGCCCACCAAATGCAGAGTTTCGCTGACCGTCACAATACCAGATCCTTCTTCGAAGCAACGAGGAAGATCATCGGTCCGGCTCACAGTCCTCCAATGGCTGTGAAGGCAAAGGACGGCACAATCCTGCAGGAAAAGGAGGATATTCACCAGCGATGGAAGGAGCATTTCATGGAGCTGCTGAACCGTCCGACATGCGCAGCAGACGGCTTCCTCGATCCTGTCCCCCAGCTGCCCGTGCAACACTGGATGACGGAGCTGCCGACTCTCCGGGAGATCTCCGGAGCCCTGAGGAGGATGAAGAAGAACAAAGCTGCTGGAGTTGACGACATCCCCGTAGAACTTTTACAAGCAGACGGTGCACATCTCCTCACCCGCCTCCAAACCTTCATCCTTCAATGCTGGGTCGAGGAGACGGTGCCTGGAGAACTGAAGGACTCCGTCATCGTCACGATATTCAAGAAGGGCGACAAACTCGACTGTGGAAACTATCGTGGAATTTCCCTGCTGTCAACTGCTGGAAAACTCATCTGTCGTATACTGGCCGACCGACTCACCTGTCTCGCTGAGTGGGTTCTTCCGGAGTCCCAGGCGGGCTTCCGTCCAGGCAGGGGAACCACGGACATGGTGTTCTGCGCCAGGCAGCTCCTGGAGAAGTGCCGGGAGCAGCGGAAGGAGTTCCACGGCATCTTTTATGATCTGGCCAAAGCGTTTGATTCTGTGCCCAGAACAGCACTCTGGAAAGTGCTGGAACGTCAAGGCTGCCCCCTCAAATTCATATCCCTCATCCGGATGTTTCACGACTGCATGAAGGGTTGCGTCCTGACTCAGGGCGAAATGACTCCCCCATTCCCGGTTCGGACCGGTGTCAAACAGCCCTCTCCGTCAACACCAAAAAGACAAAGACCCTCCACCTGAACCATCATCCACCCCAAATCACCAGGTAAATTGCACATTTGTCTAAGGCAGGGGTCGGCAACACGCGACTCTCGAGCCGCATGCAGCTCTTTAGCGCCCCCCAAGATCCTTTTTTAAAATGTTTGAAAATGGAAATAGATAGGAGGGAAATATATATTTTTTGTTTTAATATGATTTCTGTCAGAGGACAAACATGACACAAACATTATTAACGTTTTCCATCCATCCATCCATTTTCCGCCACTTATCCAGGGCCGGGTCGCGGGAGCAGCAGCTTGTGTAGGGAAGCCCAGACTTCCCTCTCCCCTGCCACTTCTTTGAGCTCTTTCCCGCGGATGCCAAGGCGTTCCCAGGCCAGCTGGGTAACATAGTCTCTCCAGCGTGTCCTGGGTCGTCCCCGGGGTCTCCTGCCATTGGGACATGCCCAGAACAGCTCATCAGGGAGTCATCCAAGAGGTATCCTAATCAGATGCCCGAGCCACTTCATCTGGCTCCTCTCGATGTGTAGGAGAAGCGGCTCTACTCTGAGCCCCTCCCGGATGACCGAGCTTCTCACTTTATCTCTAAGGGAGAGTCCGGAAACCCTGCGGAGAAAGCTCATTTCAGTCACTTGTATCCGGGATCTCGTTCTTTCGAGACCCTGGAGAACGACCCAGGATACGCTGGAGAGAGTTTCTTTTTGAAGTGGCTCAAGAGAGGGAATGGATCGAAGGGAAAAAGCAGGCAAGATGTTTTGGAATATGACAACTAAGTTTTGTCCATTCATCCATTTTCTGATCCGCTTATCTTCACAAGGGCCTGGACACCCTGGACTGGTTGCTAGCCAATCGCAGGCCACACTCAGACGAACAACCACCGACGCTCACACTCACACCTAGGGACAATTTAGAGTGTTACGTTGACCTGCCATGCATGTTTTTGGAATGTGGGAGGAACCGGACTACCCGGAGAAAACCCACTCAGGCACAGGGAGAACATGCAAACTCCACACAGGACACCCAGAGCTGGCATCAAACTGGTTTGCGCGTCAGCCTCACAGTGCAGAGGTGCACTGTGAGGCTGACGTGCTAACCAGTCGACCACTGGGCCACAATGAGATAAGTGATCTTTCATATTCACTGCAATCTCCTGGAGCCTCTCATGCCAGTTCTGAGTGGCAGCATCACTAAATTGGCAATTCATTCCCAAAATCTTGCAGTATATAGGTATTGTTGATGGCCTGACGACGCACATCGACTGCCCAACGCCCGAACATGGTGTGTCCTTAACATAAATAATTTAGAAATTTGGACAGAAACCAAAGTTAATCCAGAGAGGCGTAAAGCCATATAAGCACGGGTAGAACACACAAACTCCACAGAGAAAGGTCAGAGACTTGAGATTCAAACCCAGAACATGTTATGTTTTGCCAGCCACATGTGGAGCCGTACTGTCGAGTGATAAATTAGTTATCTATATCAGCAGTCCCCAACCTTTTTTTGCCCCACGGGCATATTTTAAGTAGGACTACTGATACTGTATTAAATGCAGCCTTCTTTTTCTTGAAAGTTGTAGGCTCCTCTTCTGTCTTCTGGCTGGGCCTTTTCCCCTTCCCAAAGTTGTTGTTGTTCTTGTTTTTTTTACTTATTTTGCTTGCCCCTGTAATTAATTTTAGCGATAACCTATCACTTGACCGAGAAGCATGCCGTGACTTGTGTCAAGAGTGACATACTGTTGATGGATGTCACAGAGAATCCGGTAATTTTTCCAAATAAAACATGTTTCAGATTCTGAAATGAACAAAATGGAAGCAATGTAAGTTATTTATTCTTTCTGTGCGGCCCGGTACCAAATGACCCACGGACCGGTACCTGTGCCGAACTTTCCCCTCATAATCCTGACCTGGAGAAACAATAGCACTGGGGAACATTTTAGCAAATGGCTGTGAGGTGTCTATTTTGGAAGAGAATACTTTTTTTTCTTGTGATGAGTTTTTTTTGGGGGGGGGGGGGGTTATCTGGGGGGCATGTAAAGCCTTGCCTTTGAAAAATAAGAAACATCAACTATAATTGACCTCAAATGAAACTTGAGGTTAAAACTGAAATTAAAAAAATTATTTTGATGAAATGGGCAAGGTAGTTCGGCTGGAACGAACAAGTTGTGTCGCAAAATAACATTGCAGATAGAACCTTAGAGTCCATTAGAAGGCTAAGCGCAGCAACATTGGTCCACCACTTAAATCTGTAATGTTTATGTGTGAACAATAGCAATAGTCTATCAACAAATGCTCTCACAGTTGCAACCCATTTTTTTCCCGATGGCAAAATATGTTATTTGGTATACTGCATCATTTTGAGGGACTCCATTACTTCAGGAAATTCAGTATACACACTTCAGGAAGCAAGGGTGTGTTAGTAATTGCCTTCTATCAACTAATTACTGCTGCTGGATTGAGCCACAGGGTCACCAGTTTGTGCGTAGTCCACTTTATTATTAGTCCCTGAAGAGGGGCTTATCTGCACCCCTATTGTCCATATGCAGACACACATCTGCGTGTGCTTTCACAAGTGTGCACTCGCCGTTGTGTATTCTATGATGCTTCGATAAACATTGTTGAGCCTGCCATCCAATATTCCTCATTCATCCCCTCATCCTACTCAAACTCTTTTGCCAATCCATTTGAGTCCAAACCTGCTTGCAATCAGTCGCTCAAAATACAAAAGATTATTTGATAACTCTGCAGCCAGTGTTTTTATAAATATTTACATTCCAAAAATGTGCATTGGAGGGTGTTCACTCCTGTTGCTTTTTAATTTTTTTATCCATTGTATTATTCTCTGCTAAAATGAAAATCCATTCATCCATCATCCATCTATATAACCATTTTCTACTGCCTATTCTCTTCAGAATCCTTCGCAGCCGAATTAGGGAACGAGGCGAGGTTACCCGAGAGATCAACAGTAAATGGGGAAGCCGAGGGCACAGGATTCGGACGTTGAAGCACATAGCCATTGACACACATATTCCCAAAAGGCAATTTTGAGTCTTCAGTTATTACAGGAAATTTACTTCGCTCATTATATTAGTGTTCATATTTTGTGTACTTTTCATCATGAAAATCTTGAACGAAGCAAGACTGTTTGATTGGCAATCATAGTGCTATGTTATCAATTAGCATCCCAGTGTGGTTTGGGAAGGTGCTGGAAAAACAACAATGGGAACAAGTTAGTGAATTTGGTTTGGAATCATTTATTTATATAATGTGAAAAATGGTCTTGAAATTTTATTTACTTTTTTCAGTTTTTAATAAATGCATTTTTTATGTCTTGAATTTGTAAAAAGTCATATTCTTCTTAATTAAGGGTTCAATGAATATGCTTATGAACTAGTTGAGTTCGGTACCTCTAACAAGGTTAAGAACCACAGCTGTAGTGAAGACAAATTATTTTGTGATCAGCCATCTTAAGCAACAGATAGAGGTAAAGGCAAACATGTTTCTGCATGATCACCATCATCAGCAACCGCGCTCGATTGAGGTCATGTGACTGAAGTGGCTGCTTAAGTTAGAAATGAATAAAACATATAATTGGAGAGGCGAACCAAGCGCAAATTTACCGTCTTAATTTGTCGCATATGCAGCACAGTCCATAAAACAGGAATATGTTAGACGGCTCACACCTGTGTACATCTCTGAGTGTGCTCTGACTAGACCTCAGGGTCTATTCCCTCTATTGTGCTTCTTTCCATTTCCAGGTTCACATTGCTTTGACACACACATGCACAAACCTTGAAGATGAAAGGAGACGAGTAGCTCCATTACCTGCATTACAGCAAGTTGCATAGACCAATTGACAGTGACAAAATGCCCCAGAAAAAGCATTTTTTCTTCCCCCACAGATTTGAGTGCTGTACTTACATATAACTTCATTTTTATAGACCACAGCCTATTTTCTTCCACCCTGAGTGTTGCAGCCAGGCGCCATTTGATATCCACAGCCGACGTGGACATTATGCCTCTGCGACACAAGAGAGCAAATGCGTCCATTTTTTTAGAGTTTATAGGCACTCCTCATCTATGGTGTAATGTACAAGGTGCTAATTAAGAACTCTGTAAATATAGGCGAGTTTTACGAATGTGATAGACAGATTAAATGTAGATACATTTTGATGTATTTAACCTAGAGCTGTCAAACAATTACAATATTTAATCTGATTGCAACTGTCATAATTAACTCAAATTAACTCATAATTAATCATGATTACTCACACATTTTTTTAATCGTTTCAGAATTTCCTTTAATATTTTTTGTCCTATTTTTTCCTGTTTTAATGCTCTCATCAACATATAACAACAGACTCTCGCTGGTGCCTCGCGAGGTTCACACTCAGTGCGGGCTGCAGAAGGACATTAGCCTAATTATGGTTTTCTTTGTGCAAAATGCAAATATTTACTGAAGCAACAATTTTGATTTTCCATTTTACATGAACATTTTTCACTTGGAGCAGTTATTCACACATAATCTTTCACACAACATTACTGTCCATCAACAACAGTGAAAAAAATAGTTTGTCACACCACAGCTCCTTTAACAGGTCTTGTTAGGGAATCAAACCAGAGCAATATAAAATTATAAAGTGCACATCTAAGGTAAACTAGTACTCATTCTATCGTGGATTTAAGCCATGGTTGCTTACTTCCTCTTCTACTTGCTAACATCCTCCTCCTCCTCCTCCTGGGCAATCGGCCCCCGTCAGGGACTTGCCCCCCCCTCCCGGGTCCCACACCCGGTACGACTCTCGCTGGTGCCTCGTGAGGTTCACACTCAGTGCGGGCTCCGTAAGGGCCCTCGCCTGATTATTGTTTAAGGAAGGTTGTGGGGCGGCTACTCCGGTGGGGCGAGTGCTGGGCGCCTCACCTTGCGGTGAGACCCCACCTCCTTCCCCGCTGGCTGGTGGGCATTTAGCGGCGTCTGGGTCCCAAGAGCCCCGGTGCGCCCCCCTCGCGCCACTCAGAGGCATCCCACCACACGAGGAGGCACGTAACATGGTCCACTCATATTCAATGTCCTGCTCTTCCCCAGCACATGGGCACCTTCTGACAGGGAATTCTGCCAGGTGCTTCCAGCAGACCCCAGCATCGGAGCCAACTCACCAGCAGGTGGTGATCAGTTGACAGCTCCGCCCCCGTCTTCACCTGAGTGTCCAAAACATACGACTGCAAATCCGGTGATACAAAGACAATCATTCATTCATTCATTTTCCAATCCGCTTTATCCCCACAAGGGCCACATGGGTTGCTGGAGCCTATCCCAGCTGTCTTCGGGCAGTAGCGGGGGACACCCTGAACCGGTTGCCAACCAATCGCAGGGTACACAGAGACAAACAACCATCCGCGCTCAACCTAACACCGAGGGACAATTTTGAGTGTTCAATCAGCCTGCCATGCATGATTTTGAAATGTGGGAGGAAACCGTAGTACCCGGAAAAAACCCACGCAGGCCCGGAGAAAACATGCAAACTCCACACCGTGAGGCCGGAGCTGGGATTGTACCTCTGTACTGTGAGGTCGACGTGCTAACCACTGGACCACCTGGCTGCCCAAGCCAATCATGTCTATCTGTTTATCGATCGATCGAACGATAGATAGATATAGACATAATTTGTTAATCATGGAAATGTTACATCATCTTCACAATCTCAGCTGACTTTGGGCGAAAGACAGACTACACCTTGAACTGATCGACTGTCAGTCACAGGGTGCATGTAGAGATGAACAACCATTCCCACCCATTCACACATTCGCTGATTGGGAACCAATCCCAGGCTGCCTGCACACAAGTCAGGTGAGTGTACCACTGCACCATCAGCGACTTAAAGTAATCAATTTGAGCGAAAAAAGTACATTATTGCCACACATGAATTTGGTTGAAACAGTCAAGATGGACCAATATTATCAATTTCTGAAAAAATATCAACTTCACTGTATTTTCTCAATGTAAATATATTTTGATTATCATTGTGATAATAACATGATTTTTTTTTTATTTGAGCCATGTTTCCCTCTGTTGGTAGTGAATACGTGTTTTAGCTTGAAAAAAAATGCATAGGAGTTGAAAAAGACGTCTCTATCTTGATGTATTTCATTTTTATGACATTTTCACCAATATGGTACGTCCGTGTTGGGTCCAACAAGATGTAATGTATGCAATTTGGTGGACAATAGACACACATTGGACAACAAGGAGGACACAAAGAAAAACACCCCATAATGCATCGCAAACATTTTCGAAACAGTTGTACAGTGAAACTCCTCAAGTACGAAACCCACATGGGCGAAGATATCACCTAATGTGAAAAATCTTCATTCATTAACACCATTCCCATTCTCCTGCCCCCCATATGATGAAAAAAAAAACATGTTGCGTGATACGAAATATTTCTCTCTGCTCTTGCCTTGCGAGAGATTCACTACAACAAAGTTTAACCCAACAGCGACCTCTACTGCTTCGTTCGGAAACGACAAAAGCAACCACCACACTGGTTTACACAGCTCCGAGTTTCCTGAAAGCAACATAGTCATAGCTGCTCTTGCCATTGGCTTACCAAGCATCATCCTGACCTCCGATTGGCCAAGAAGGACCTGACTGTCTATGTGTGTTGATACTGTAGCTTGATCCATGGAAGATAGCGTGGAATGCATCCGATTAGCTGCTCACAGTAAATTGCTTTTGGCTCGCCGGACATTCAAATAAACTAACAATTCCTGGAATGCTTTACTTGTTATCATGCTAAAAACCTTATACTAACTGGAGCGCTAATTAGAGAGAAGGCGAGTTCCATCGCGCTAACTATGGCCATCGAGGAGGGAGCAACGCTGTCTTGGGTGGCAATCGAGAGGAGGTCGAGTTGGAGACAGTGAGATAGTGGATAGAAAAGCCACTGGGTCCAGGAAGTATTTGTTATTGTTCGATTCAGATGCAGCATGAACATTGCATTTCTAAAATGACTACAAAACTTTGGATGTCAAGAAGCTAAGACAAGAAGCGCTCTGACGCTGGAAGAGAGGGTAAAAGTGATTAAAATGAAAGACGGCGGAAGGAAAATAAAAGACATTACCCAAGAAATTGATGTACTTACTTATGCACGACAGTGTATTGGAATAAAAATAGAGTACGCATACGATTGTTTGTGTGTGTGTGTGTGTGTGTGTGTGCATACGTTTGTGTTTGTTTGTTGTTTACATCTGAGATCAAATTTGCTACAGTGAAAAAACCCCTGTTGTGAAAATTTTCTTGCTGAAAACATGATTTCGTTGTCGTTTCACTTTACTTAAGTGTGCAGAGAAACACGTGGGCACGTGCGTGTATGCAGTGAACATTACAGCAAAGAGTAGTCATTTACATTTACAGATATGACACTCCACTCAGGTGACATTAAAAACCAATGCCATACTGAATATTTTCAACAAGCACGAGGTGGGAGGTGAGCTTAAATGCAAGAGGGAAGATCGATGCCACCTCCATCATCACCAGCACCGGTGACGGTGTCATTATGTCCATCTTGGGAGTGGAGTCCGTGCTCATAAATTAAAGGGGAAGTTCACCCCAATGTTTTTCTTTACAGCAATGTTCAATGCAGCGCCACTATTCTAAACATGGTATCCTGATTAATATTGCGTTTGTGGAATATTAATTAAGATGAAAAATGCACCTTTTTTTTAAATCCACTTTGCCACTTGGTGTTGACGCAAAATGATCACAGATTGCTCATCTGTGATCATTTTGATCATGATCACAATTCACAGTTGCTCAAGGCTCGTACTATATATAGTATTGCAGTCTTCTGTAAGGAGATGCCAAATGTTGTTTGTGGTATCTGCTCGAGCCATCCACCCTGCTTGGGAAAAATCCAAAATATAAGCAAATTTAAAGGAGAACAAAGAAAGATAAAAAGGCTGTGAATATGCAAATCTGCAGGTGCTAAACTGCAAATACGCAGGGGTCAACTGTAGTTTTGAGTTTTGATATCACCAATCACCACTAGATGGCAGACATGTCTTAGTTATGCTTACATTGGGTCTGGTACCGCCTTATACTAAAATGTGAGTAGACCTAATAACTTAGTGGCTCGGAATCATATACAGGGCAAACATAGTAGCTCAATAGTATGCACATTTTGAGTGAATTTTTGTGAAATAGGCATATACAAAATGAGCTATTGAGTTTATTGCTGGTTTCTTAATCAGCAGTTTTGCACCATCCTTAAATGGTAAATGGTAAAAAAAATACTGTATGTGGTTATTTTGTTGTCTCCTTCAAAATCTTATTTGGTTTCGGATAGTGCATGCATTGAAAAATGTATCGTCAAAAATTGAAATCCAGTCAAACCTTGGTTTTCAAACGTCTTTGATCTCGACCAAATCGGTTTTCGACAAAAACTTTCGAGTTTTTTATGCCTCGGAAGACGACCAAATTTCGGTCCTGGAACAAACTGAGTACATTTGAATGTGTCACTTGACTCTGCTCGCCTTCCTTACACGAGGAAGTGACGCTTCCTCGGGGAGACGAGGAAGTGACACTTCATCGTGGAGCGTTCCATTGTGAACAGACATGTTCAATCAAGATTTTTTTTTTAAAAAGAGCACCATTTCGGTTTTCGAACAAATCAGTTTTCGAACAGCCTTCTGGAACGGATTATGGTCGAAAACCGAGGTATGACTGTACATTAAAATCAATTACTGCTTTTGCACATATGTTGTCCATAGTTGAAAGCATTTTTGTCATAGATCGGGTTAGGAAGTGTTGTGGTCCTACTTAGCACTCCAGAAGCACTGATGAAAAATGGTGGCCCCCTCCAGCATTTAACTTGCCCATCACGATTGGAGTGGATTGGATAAAACTTTGTCAATGTACTCAAATGTACTGTATGTGTAACATGTAACATACAGCACAGATGAAATTTCTTCCCGCTCAACTTAAAACTTAAAACAAGAAGAGCCGCTGCGGGTGTCCGCGCTGCAATCAAAAGAAAAATTAACAAAAAAATGACACAATAATACAAAACAACACATGAGACACAGACAATCGTGCAATCTTAACCACTTTCTTGCATACACTTTGTTGTCTGAAGCAGTTATAGCTGAAAGAGGAGCGAATGAAAGAGTCCTTTTCACCAGTGGATCAAAGACGTCATGCTGCAATGTGCACACGTCTGCTACAAGCTAAGCATGCAAGCAACAAGAAGTTGTAGCATCCATTAACGAAGAAGAGAGATTGGCTCTCTTCTCCTGTCCCATGTAAGTCCGCTTCAATTCCAAGCCGCGACTCCCACTTCCACATACGCATCGGCGCTCTGCACTGACGCTCCATTCTTCTCATCGCCGGCTCCTCAATTCATGCATCCATCCAGCTGCAGACTGTCCATCAGCACCGACCTTTTCGCTGAACAAAGCGGGGCTGTGAAAATGCTGCCTACTTCAGGCGCAAGACACAAGCGATGTCCAGCAACGACAGTCAAATGGCACCAACATTACTCCCAATCAAGAAATCAGTGCTGGTACGCATCTGCTGCCGAGAAGGCGCAACCACCAAGCACAGATTCTTCTTCTTTGACGAATTCCATGGCCAAAAATGCTGTAAACGATCCACATCAGGTCCACACGACGGAACAACAACACCATGTGACAAAACAAAGACAAAAACAACAAAAAACTCAAGGCTCTTGAAGAGCACTTGCCGATGGCTGCCTTTCCGGCGCCATCTTGGAAAGAAAGAAAGAAAGAAAACATAAAAAGGCCTACAGTTCAGTAAAATGTTCAGTATTATCTGTTTTGATTTCCAAATGATCCATCGCTGTGCTACATACTATACTTATATAATTTTACAGTGTGAGTCATTTGCAGTTTAGACCACTAATAGCAAAATAATAATAATAATAATAATAATAATAATAATAATAATAATAATAATAGGGCGGCCCGGTAGTCCAGTGGTTAGCGCGTCGGCTTCACAGTGCTGAGGTACCGGGTTCGAATCCAGCTCCGGCCTCCCTGTGTGGAGTTTGCATGTTCTCCCCGGGCCTGCGTGGGTTTTCTCCGGGTGCTCCGGTTTCCTCCCACATTACAAAAATATGCATGGCAGGCTGATTGAACACTCTAAATTGTCCCTAGGTGTGAGTGTGAGCGTGGATGGTTGTTCGTCTATGTGTGCCCTGCGATTGGCTGGCAACCGATTCAGGGTGTCCCCCGCCTACTGCCCGGAGACGGCTGGGATGGGCTCCAGCACCCCCCGCGACCCTAGTGAGGATCAAGCGGTACGGAAGATGAATGAATGAATGAATGAATAATAATAATAATAATAATAATAATAATATATGTATAATAATAATATCATAATAATAGAGACACAGACATCAAATTCCAGTCAATGCAAACTGAGTGACTGGTACAAAATGACCTTTTTTAAGAAACAAAACATATGACAACCAATGAGGAGCGTGTAGCTCATTTTTGTATTGTGTGTGTGACATCTCCAATAACAAGATAAATAATAGTGATAAAGCTTTCGCTATTTACCAGCTGTGCCATTTAGGAAGCACAAAGCCAGAAAATTTTTTTTATGGGCTTTTAAATTATCGACATTAGCAAACCAAATGCGTATCAACTTTTATGTTTCAGACATCCTCTGGCTAAATGGTTCAATCAACTCTTCTGGATGGCGGTTTTCAAGCCTTCAAATGCTGAAATTTGTGCAGCAAGTGCTTTCAGGGTTTTCTCTGTAAATGAATGGCTACAGCTAGCGGATGGCCCCTCCTCTCCTCCTCCACCCATGAGACAGTTGCGGGGAGAAAAAGCTCTCCACTTAACTACTTAAATGAATATATCAAGAAACTAATTTAGTATTTTAATTGCACGATTTAGGGAGACTCTACTTCACTCACTCCCCTTCCATCTCGGTTGATTTCCAGTGTGAGCACACATTAGATTGATCTATGAAAGACAGCAGAAATCACAACACTTAAGTCTGTTTATTTTCTCTCCCTAATGAAATAATTGAAATTCCTGTCAGTGTCTGCACTTAAGGATGAGAGATTGCCAGCTTACTCCATGGCTGAATGAATGCTGAAAAGCTTGTTTTCGCCTTTTTATTGTTTGCAGCGTCTAACGTTTTTGTGTGCCATGATTTATTTTTCTTTATAAAGCCACAGAGCCATTCTGTCTGCAGAGCTCAGAAACAGATAGTGCATCACTCTTTTTTTTCAGATTTACCTATCCCATTAAGTGATTGCTTGCAGAAATGGTAGGGGACTTTTCTTTTGATACATTTTCAGAAACAGCGCTGGCAGACATTAAGGACACATTATTGGATCCCATTTTCTCTCAGCTACAAGGATATCCATTAGTATGGCACATAGCCCTAAATTTTTCCATTTTCTCTCTCACCAAACTTGACTTTACACATCATTCCAGCTTGTGTTTTGTCATTTTCCTCCACAAATTATATAAAAGAAAAGCCATTTTCTGTGTGTGGCTTGTCTTGCCTGGGCTGTTTGCTGTGACTTGATTCTTAAGTGTCAAAATGGGCCCATCGTTATAGATAATCATGATTGACACCAGAGGTGCCTTAAAGCCTTTTTCAAGTTCTTCACTGTAAACTTTTGTTTTGTCTGTTTTGTGCATGTGTGTGTTCCACTGGCGAACGGACCATTGGACTGTTTAAAAAAAAGGTTTTCTTCCCTTTATGACAAACCGATAACTCGTTTTAAGTAGGTTAAACAGTGCAGTCTCAAAACTTACAACTGATGTTGGGATTTAGGTTTAAGTCTTAGCTTTCCAAAACCTCTGGCTTCCTCTCACAGTGCTGGAAATCACTGCAGCGTCCCAGCACCTTGGTCTTGGTTTGTTTGTTTGTTTGTTTGTTTTTTTATTGAACACATTAAATATACAATACAGCAACAAATTGGCAAGAAATAAAGGCAAGCAAGACATAAAAAAGGAGAAGAAAATAGTCATCATCACAAATTATTTGTTCAAAGGAGACCTTGGTCTTGGTCACCATGTGTAGAGAAGAAGTCCATGGGCACTTGCAGCGTCACACGATACTGATACTTTCCTGGCGCTGACAAGTATCTTCGCTATGCTAAGTGCTCCCACCACTCCCGAACTGCACGGGCAATTGTCAGGGACAAACAATTACTTGCAATTTTGGACAATGTCCCTAATAAGCAGGCCCAAAACATGGGTGTTTCCCTCGATTACATGGTTTGCATCGTGGCTTGGCGATGGCTCCATAGCTGGCTTGCTAATTGCATGACCCAGCATCACAGTGGCTGCTGTGGCGACTTTAGTGTTCTCTGGTGCTGGGCCTGAGGTGCCCCGGCAGGGAAATAGTGCATGGACAAACTGTTGCTGTTTGGTAAATTAAATCCTGTCTGTCGCCATAGTTATTTGCATGTTAATCGTTGGTTGAGGAGAGTGTGGAACCGGTTAGCATGATACGACCTGGTGGGGTAGAATTATGCGTGAAGGTGTATGAAAATAGGAATGAGATTTGCAATGTTCAAGGGCGTTAAAGGACTATCTTCTCTATTCTGACTTGCTTGAGTGAGTCATACTTACTGGTAACCGGAGGAACCGCTAGCACCACTATTTCTCTGGACGTCATTGAGGCATTTAGTACAGCCTCTACATGGACATTTTTGCAATGTCCTATATAATTCCTCTCAGTAAGAAGTGTGCATTAATGTGATGAAACCACGGGTGTAAATTGTGCTGCAAAAAGTTGTGCAACTTGACAGTTGGAGCGAAGCAGCTCGTATCAACATTAGCCGCTTAGTTAGCACTGTGTAGCTAACTGTTGTCATTTGACATAATGCTCACGGTGGAGATGTGCAAGTAAGAAAACAGTAAGTCAAAAATAAATTAGGTCAAGAGTTTCACAATCGGTGCAGAAGTCTTCGCTACATAATCCAGAACTGGAAGGATTTGAAATTTTTGTGTCATCAGCGCTTCACAGCACGCCATTAGAGAAGGGGCAAATTTCACTGTGTGAGGGAGAATCAAGTGCTTGCGAGTTCTCCTTAAATCCTCCTTGACTAGTTGTTGGAGCGTGTAATGTTGGCCAAATAATTGCTTACTCTATAATCAAAGGACAATGGGACAGTCACCTGACCAAACCAGAACACGCTTCAGCGGACTTGTTTGCGCAGTGATAGTTTGATTATTACTCACTGATTACATAATGCAATTAACAAATCGTTGTGATGTGCATTAAGTCATTGTTAGCTAGCACAAATGTATCATGAGAGGAGTCTAACATGGTTTTCATCAAATTTACAAAGCGAATCTCAATAAATTGACACATTATATACCGTTTGTGGTCACAGCGAGTGAGATGAAGCATTGAGCTGAAAACCTTGGACCATTTGTGGCAGGAGTTTTTGATGTCACCCTGCAAATCCAACACGGTCATCTTTCGTAGCTCGTGAAGACATCTCGTGTAAAGACACTGTGGAAGCTGTTGGAGGTGTTGTAGTTTCGCTCTGAACCTTTTTGGTGTGAAAAACACCCACACCAGGAGAAGAAAAGATCAAGTTTATAAAAACATAAACAGATTTAGACCACAGAGAAAGTGAATGCTATTGAAAGCAACCTTATTCTCGAATAAAACCAAGACCCCATGAATTTCTGTCCCACGCTATAACAACGAGTGCGGTGAAGTCTAGAATGTTGTTCTATGAACGGCACTTGTAAAAATGCATTCAAGATCAGATCCACCAAGAGGTCAAGCCTTTTCACAATGTTGTGGAGAGCACAATCGCAGAGGCGTCAGAAGGCAGCTCAAAGGCCACAGGAGCCCCATGCTGAGCTGACATTCTCATCGTGACTTGCCCATTAATTCGGTCATTGTTGCTACCCTGGCCTCCCGGAGTCCTATCAAAGACTCAATAACCACTGCTTAACCAAAGTCCATTGCCAATTCTCCTGATTGTGCCCTCTCTCTCTCTCTCTCTCTCTCTCTCTCTCTCTCTCTCTCTCTCTCTCTCTCTCTCTCTCTCTCTCTCTCTCTCTCTTTCTCTTTTTCTCTCTCCCTCTCTCTCTCTCCCTCTCTCTCCCTCTCTCTCTCTCTCTCTCTCTCTCCCTCTCCCCCCCCCCCACTCTTTTTGCTTTAAACCTTCTGACAGCATGCGAGTGTGTGTGGAGCAATTGCCTTTCACTGCAACGTGGCTTGGCTGAAAAGACCATTATTACCCTGTAATTGTGGGAGTCAAACCCAATTAAGCAAATCTGTATGGGGGCAGGTGCCGCACCCCCCTCTCTCGCTCGCCACTTCATTTACTCTTTTCTCCTGCTTACTGTTACTGCACTTACGGTGGCTTGATCTCTGATACCGGATGAACAAGTCGTGTCTCCGACTCCCAACTGGGCGGCACATTGCTAATTGAGTTCTTGCTGGTCATTTGCTCCTTCGAAGTGAGCAAGAAGAAAAAGAGAAAACGGCTACCTTGTCTGCCGGGGCCATGGGAAGAAAAAGTGAAATGTCACTCCTGTTGACAGAAAGCAAAAGGAAAAGAGGCTAGCGAAAGCCATTTAATCCACAGGGAAGACAGTAAGAAAAGAAGGGCTTACGTGTTCACTTGCTACAGCAGGGATCCATGCGGGAGCAGGGGTCTCCGGCACTAAAAGCAAATGCTCCCATTGAAGCATCACAACACCCTCCGGAGCCTGACACTTCCTGTCTCTTGGAGGGTCACTACTCAAATTAGGAGAGTAGAAATAAAACAATGTTCACGCTTACGTGGGGAAACCATCTTGTTCACAGTGCTTCCTTGCCTTTCAACCCAGTTTCAGTTGTTTGACATACGATATGTATTCAATTTCGGTTTATTCTTTCATAAACAATGTGCACTTTTTGTGGCGCTAATGGTGTTCGCGGTAACTCGCTTGACTCGAGCAGCCTGGGATCACAACCCACTCAATGATGGACTGAATGTGGGTGCAAATGGTTGTTTGTCTGTTTATGCGCCCTAGGACGGACAAGTGACCAATTCAGCGTCATCCGCTTTCTGCCCAAAGTCCGCTGAGTTACAAGATAAGTGGTGTTGAAAATGGTTCGATGGAAGCAAACATGCATTTTAGGTTAACTGAAGACTCTAAATTGAACTATTTATGGATAATTACCGGGATATTTGGGACTCCATAAATGTGCTTACGATTGAACATCGACCAGCCCAGGCTCTTCACCACCCAATGTCAGAAGTAACAGATGGTGTTGGAGGAGCCTTCTTTAACGTTGAGGGAAGCAGGATCATAGATTTCATTCGTGACGGAGTTCCCCGGCGGCTAGCTCTGTGGCTGGCCCCAGGTTGTATACTTCAGGAGCTGTTAATGGAGATGTCTCAAGGGCCAGGACCATCCAATTCGTTTTTGCTGCGGTCCACACCAGTAAAACAGTAACACATTCTTATCACATGTAAAAAAAAAAAAAAACCATGACCAATGTAATGTTTCTTGCAGCCGCATCATTTTGTGGGAAGAGAAGTAAATAAGCGGTCGTGTTTCGTCGCATTGGCTATTGGGGTCACCAACCTTTTTAGAACTGAAAGCTACTTCTTGGGTTCTGAATCATGCAAAGGGCTACCAGTTTGATAGACACTTCTGAAATAACAAACCAACACCTTGTTCTTCCATACAGTACAATTTAATTTAAGAAAGAATTCAGCTCACTAGTTAGTTGCAGTATTTTGTTTTAGATAAGCCGTGCATTTCAACCTTGGGCCTTCAGTGACGTCACATACATTAACACAATCTAGGCTCGTCAAGCAGCACTTAATTTCAGGAGCATTTAAAACCATCAAGTATGCATTCACAATTAAGAGCAGGAAACTAAATTTATAGATATTGTCAAAAATAAAAAGATGATTTAAAAATACCAAATAAAATGCCACCCAAATTACGCTGTGTGATCTTAAACAAGTCTGTCCAATATTTTACGCAATGTCGCAGTTTCATACAAGACATCAACCACACAATAACAAAACAAACTATTCTTTGAAAATAAAGTAAACAGATCATTTGCATTTTGAGAATCGGCGATACAACAGCAAATAGCTGACGATATTGAGCAGCTGAGATTGAACGAACTTTAGTGCACTACAGTGCACTACAGTGCGCCATTATAAATTGCAGGTGAGCAAATTTCTTTGATACATTTTTGTATCTTTGTCATTTTATTTCGTTACCATTAATTTAATACGTACGAAATGTCAAATAAAATTCATTTACTCACCAATGTAGTGCGTGTACACTGAGCTGCAGATCTACGCGAGTGTCCCCAAACGTTTTAAAACGCACCGTAGCTTGTCAGTGCCCAGCCGTGCTCTGATGTTTGTTTGCTGCCTTGGTAAAACAACTTAAATTGGTAAATCCAGTGTGGCTCCAAACACCAAATCGGTCTGTTGCAAGCAATGGGCATTCCCATCAGTACAATTTGCAGCGTTTCTCAGAGGCTGTGAGCCACGGGTACTGTTCATAATTGCTCGTCTGAAAATGACGGACAAACCCTTTTCCTTGCTGGCACAGGCTAGCTAGCACAGGAGTTGAGCGACCTCTTCGCACAATATCCAGCTTTTTGTGGAAGGCCCGTCTTGAAAATTGTAAAGTAGTTCTGCAACCAGATCAATGTCTTCTCCTTCAGCCATTTTAATGGAGTGATAGCTCGAGCAAGCAACCTATTCGCACATTATCCAGCTTTTTGTGGAAGGCCCGTCTTAAAAATTGTAAAGTAGTTCTCCAACCAGATCAATGTCTTCTCCTTCGGCCATTTTAATGGAGTGATAGCTCGAGCAAGCAACCTATTCGCACATTATCCAGCTTTTTGTGGAAGGCCCGTCTTAAAAATTGTAAAGTAGTTCTCCAACCAGATCAATGTCTTCTCCTTCGGCCATTTTAATGGAGTGATAGCTCGAGCAGGTGCTAATCCAATCACCGAACGCGCACGGCCAGTCTCGATGTTAGGCCTTCTAGCTGGCCCTAGTACGCAACGATGGCTATTGCAACCTGACTGTGCCCGTTCACTTACAGCGCACACGGGCCTGCTTTGTTTAATCTGAAGGCCCCGAGCAAGTTTAATTTATCTGGCAACACAAGCTAGCTGAAATATGATTGGTTAAAAACTCTACCATAATAAATAAGTTATTTAATGAGTGGCTTTTAATGTTATTTAAAATAACATTGAAAGTCACTCGGCTAAGTGGAAATAATATGACAAAGAATACAGAGAATAATTTTGTTTACATATTTATGAAAATAAAATAACATGAATTAAATGTTATTCTCAGAAAAGTAAATGTATTAAATTTACTTTTCTGAAAATGTTTAGGCCACCAGAGAAGGCCTTGCTGGCCCTGACGGACCGCCACTGGATAAGCCATGCAAAAAAACCTAAAAAAAATAAAAGTATTTCACTGGTGAGCTATTTTTAGAATAGCCCTTGGGGCAAACCAGTACCACGTTAACAACCCCTGCTTTTGGATAATCAACGAACCTAACATGGATGTGTTTGTAATGTCAGATATAAACCAGAGTACCCTCACAAAGGGGTGCTTGAGCCTTGCCCAGCTGTGTTTGGGCAGTTGGCCATGTACCCTGAACTGGTCGCCAGCCAATCGCAAGGCACACATAATGAGCAACCATTCACGCTCACACTCACGCCTAGGGACATTTATGAGTGTATCCATTAACATGTTTTTGGAGAAAAATCACGCAAGCATGGGGAGAACATGCAAACTCCACACATGAATCGAACCCTGCACCTCAGCACTGTGAGGCAGATGTGCTAACCAGTTGCGCAAAGTGACATTTCATACCCATTTGTTTGCCTCAATTTATCACAAACTCAGCAGCTCAATTGCTATCAGAGCCTCGATTCACACACATCAACACAGTGCCATTAAGGCAGCGATAGATAGATAGATAGATAGATAGATAGATAGATAGATAGATAGATAGATAGATAGATAGATAGATAGATAGATAGATAGATAGATAGATAGATAGATAGATAGATAGATAGATAGATAGATAGCCTTTCTTAACTTTGAAAGGTGTGCTTGATTTTCTTATTCAACTGAGTGGCAAGGAGCCACGGCTACTTCATGCGCACGCTCTAACTACTTCATAAGCATAGTTGTAAATATTTTGTGCCCACAATGTAGTAGTTTGTGCCCACAAAGTAGTTTCGAATACATGCATAATAAGGGGTGTTCACACTCCAACTTTTAAACCGGTGGAGCACCGGGGCCACCGCCCATAGAGCGTTCACACGTACACACTACAAAGTATGTAGTCCCCGAAAACAGCTTAAACCGGAGCAAATTTAACCCTGCTCAGGAGGTGGTTTAAAAATTTACTCCAGAGTAAATGCTCGTTTGTGGGGCATCACTGATATAAAATGGGACGTGTGAACGCTGCAGGGGTAGACTCGGTACGCGTGAGAAGAGTTGATTACATACAATGTCGTCGATTTGTTGCCGAATGAATCGTAGAATGCATTTTTTTTCATGCTCTGTTGTACTTCTGCCATCTTTCCTTACTCTCTCTCATCATTTTACAGTGTCTGATAGACCACAGCGTTGAATTGTCTGGAGAAGTATAAACCATGTTTTTTCGAGATGTCACAAACAAGGCGGGGAAAAGCAAGTACACTTTACACATGCACACATTTTATTTTCGTATTAATATCGTATCGTATTGCACGTCGCAGAAACTGCCGTGTGAACGCAAGTGGGGCTGCACCGGGGGTTAACGCGTTTCTCTTTAGTAATCAGCTTTATACATGTGAATGCTCCGCAAAATTTACACCAGTGTAAGATATATCGCAACAAAATACATCGTTGCAGCACTGATGCAAATGTGTGCCGTGTGAATACCCCCATAGTTACAGCATGTGAACAGAGGATTTTTTTTTCTTTGTCATGTCTGGTGGCTCCGTACTATACCACCTTGACCATGCAGAGACAATTTTCTCCTCCCGTGTTTATGCTGTACTGATTATTTGCTCCTGACTTCTCCGCTCCAGACATTATCACCAGTCACAGTACAGTAATAGCCTGCTCCATTTGCAAACAAGTAAATAACATACGTGCAGTTGTCCTCTTCCTTTTGCTCGGTTGCCACCTCCTTTTTGTCATGACATAATGGAAACTGGGGAGCAAATGCAGCACTTGGAGACAATTGATGAGGCCATCAGTCAAGTCATTAAGCAATTCACAAGGCGGTCTCATTAATTATCCCCTTCGCTCGTTTAGACATTTACTGGACATCCTGATTGGATTTCTAATAATAAGTCTGAATATTAGAAGACAAATGTTCTGTCGCGGACTAATGGAGCTGTGAAACTATCATTTTCAAATTCCTTTATGAGGTAAAGTGCACATGTGGACCTCAACATCTATCTCCTGGGTGTTTGCAAGAGGCTTTCATGTACTTAAGGAAAGGTCATACAAACAGCGATGCCATTAACATGTTACGTTTTACAATGCCTAAGATAAGATAAGATATCCTTTATTCGTCCCACACTGAGGAAATTTACAGCCTCCAGCAGCAAGAATGTATGTAGAAAGAAGAAAGAGAAAAAAAAACAACAAACATCTTTCAATTAAATGCAATATGAACACAAAATGTATAAATCGCAGTACTATTTACAATTTTCCATCACATCATTTAATTATTATTATTATTATGATTGTTATTTTTTATTCATCAGCCTGACAGCAGTCGGTAGGAACGAGCGTCGGTGTCTCTCCTTCTTGCAGCGCGGGTGTAACAGTCTCTGGCTGAAGGAGCTACCAAGTGCTGTCAGGGCGGGCTGGAGGGGGTGGGAGGGACTGGCCATCATAGCTTTTAGCTTGGTTAGCATCCTTCTGTTGCCCACCTCCTCCAGAGTGTCAAGGGAGCAACCCAGGACAGAACTGGCCTTCCTGACCAGTCGCTCCAGTCTCTTTCTGAGATGCTGCCTGACCAGCAGACAATGCCATAATGGATGGCCGAGGCCACCACCGAGTTATAGAACTACTTGAGTGGAAAAGTCTTGCGCGCCTTTCATCTCGATTCTCCATTCTTAATCGATGTCGAGAATTAAAAGAAAGAATTTCCTTTTGACTGAATGTTGTGTAACGTCTGATAGATGAAGTGCACATTTTGATTAGGATTACAAAATGCGGTCCTAAAAAAATTGCTCGAAAGGCAATAAATATATTCATAGTATTATTGATATGTTTTGTCAGCACTTTATAATTATGGTGCCGTACGCACACTAAATTCCCTTTTAATATGCTTTTTTTCCCTTATACAACATTGGAAAGAATTATTTATATGAGCATTTTACATTATAGGTCACATGCTTACTTGTCATAAATAGAACCGCCGAATCAAAAGGTAATAAAAAAAAATGCACCCATCTAATTTTCCTCTATTTACGATTTAAAAAAAAAATCTATTGCTCCATTCTCTGAAATGCAAGCAAATAAAAAAATTCCAAGCCCTCTCAAACGATGTGGCTCCCAGTATGGTTTAAAATGCACATAATGAAGAAATGGAAAATGGAAGCCAAATTGACCCTTGCACAGCATGTTAAGTCAGTTTGTATGGGTACCTGGAGTGGCTGTCGGCCTCCCATCAATAAAATAATTTAAGAACACATTAGACTCCTTTAAAAGGGCCCATTTGTCAGAGCAGGTGACTCTTAAGAGACCCAATGGATTAGAGACACCCTACGTCAGGTACTTTTAATTCTGCCACAATCGATATGACTTAGGCTGATGTTGAATCCAGAGTGAATCTAAAAAATCAAATAAATAAATGAACTGTTTCCGGTAAAACACCACTTCTGGAAAAACAGCAATTAGTGGAGAAGGTGAAAGATGAGCATTACATACTAAGATAGAGGTGCAGTACTTTTTAAAATCGGCACATAACAGCAACACGTTCACAGTAGCACACTGTTAATAACGTTGGCAAGAGGACTAAAACGATTATGCAACGTACTGTTTCCCCTTCAACATCATCACGTCATTTTGTTTGTCTATTTTTCACTCTCTTTTTAATCATGCCGCGGAGTCTAGTGAAATATTGCTCGCCATTGTTTCACTGCAAAGATTTTGCTGTATTTAGTTGTAAAGTGCTCCTTTTGTGCTGATGAATATGTGAAATGACAAAAAATACTGAATCTAGTTTTACTCGACACTCATGATAAGATGATAAAGAAAAGAAACTACTATTAATATTTATCCATGAAGCATTCAGTCTCTTCTCTTTACTTGTAATTTTGCAATCTTTTACGGGGGGTGGGGGGGGGGGTTTGTAACGCAGCACATACAATTATTTGTGTGATTTCACTTTCATCACGATGCCATTGATGCATTTTCCCCATGTTTTCCTGTTTCTATATAAAGAATATTATAACTTCAAGAATGCTGCTCTAAATTGAAAGTGCTTGGATATGTTGTTTAATCCTTTCTGCCAACCTGTAACCTGATGTCCAATGTAATAACCACTGTCCCCGAAAGGTTAAATTGCATAGAATTCCTTGAAACACAGTTAGTAATGATCACGACATCGCGAGACATTAGAAAGTTATGTACAACAACATTTTTACATTTCCGAAAATGACAGAATTAAGCACGGCACGTTGTACAACTGGTTAGCACATCGGCCTCACTGCGCAGAGGTGCAGGGTTCGAATCCAGCTCCAACCTTTCTGTGTGGAGTTTGCATGTTCTCCCCATGCCTGTGTGGGTTTTCTCTGTGTGCTCCTGTTTCCTCCCGCATTCCCAAAACATGCATGACAGGTTAATGGAATACTCGAAATCAGGGGTGCCATACTCATTTTTGTCGCGGGCCACATTGTAGTTCCGGTTTCCCTGAGAGGGCCATTATTGGATTGGATTGGATAAGCTTTATTGTCAAATGTAATGTATGAATGTGAATTTTGTGAAAATGGATAAATGTTTAATCCCCTCCACATATTGCATATACAATGTTCAACAAATTGGTGGGAAACTAGTTTTGAAATCAGAAGTCAAGCATCATGGTTTGTTCAGCCATGTTAATGTAATAAGTATGTAACAGGATAATGCTTGCAATGATTACAAATGACAATTTGAAATTATGGTTCAGACTTTAGCAAGCATCATGGAAAAGTTGACATGCTTGATTTGCCCTCGCGGGCCACACGAAATGATATGGCGGGCCAGATCTGGCTCCCGGGCCTTGAGTTTGATACACCTGTGCTCTAAATTGTCCCAAGGACAAGGTGCCTCGGCGTGTTTGTGGACGCGAATTATTGTTCATCAATGTGTGCCCTGTGATTGGCTGGCAACCAATTCAGGGTGTAGCCTGCCTACTGCCCAAAGAGAGCTGGGCTCGGGTCTAATACGCTGGCAATCCTTGCAAACATCAGCGGATGAGGAGATGGATGTATGGATGTATGGATGGATGGATGGATGGATGGGCGGAATCAAGCAATGCATTTGAGTAACAGTGTTAAAAATGTTGATATTTGGTAGATTCAATGAACGAAGAAATATGCTGAAATTAATTCATTTTCCATTTGGGCAAGGCATTTTTGATCAAATTTACCCCACCACCAAACAAAAAAATTGAACATGAGTAACAGCTAATCAGAAGTGCTTTATAAATATGACTTTCCGAAAACAGTAATTACAAAGTAACAGTTAATTGCTAATTGATTTGCTTTATAATAAACCATACCAAGTGTATCAGCTTGGAAGTGCTGTATCTGTTCATCTGTCTGATTGGTGAGTGAAGGTTCATGTGGAAGCGAAGTAATAATTTGGCATGTTAGGGAGTGTGTTGGGGCTAATCAGACAGAGGGGCCACTATAATGGACAAAATCTGGGCAGAATCACAGCTAGACCTGCAGCAGTAATGCAGCTAATTTCTCGACTGTCTCTGCCACCGCATAGATAGAAATGGGGTCAACAAAAGGTGCAGGCAGCATGAAATGAACAGCTGTTGCCTTTCTCAGTTGTGAGCAGACAAAGTGGAGAAAACCCAAACCTTGGAGCCCCCACCTGTTCTTTGTAAATGCAGAAGAATGTATGTACAAATTAAGGCCAAGACCCATGCATATTGCTTTCCATTTTCACCTCTGAAGCTGGTATATTTGAGTCGATATTCTGAAGGAACACTCAATGCAGCGCTTTGATGGAATATACGTATAGATGGTTAGTCGTAGATTGCTTTGTTGGCTGAGGGTTTTTTGGGCAGGGGCTTGTCGTAATGGAGAAACAATTGGCTATTTTAAATATGTCTCTCACAGGGAAATAAGGTTTTTGTGGGTACATTCAAAAAGGGGGGCGGGATCTGTGGGTGTATGCAATTGTGTGTTAAGGATATGTCCATGTATTCAATAATAATTATATGATCAGCCCAATCATTGGACTCTCCAGTTTGTCCAATTTTTCAATATATGCTCGTCAAGCAGCACTTAATTTCAGGAGCATTTAAAACCATCAAGTATGCATTCACAATAAAGAGCAGGAAACTAAATTTATAGATATTGTAAAAAAATAAAAATATGATTTAAAAATACTAATAAAATGCCACCCAAATTACGCTGTGTGATCTTAAACAAGTCTGTCCAATAAATTGCACAATGTCGCAGTTTCATATAAGACACCAACCACACAATAACAAAACAAACTATTCATTCATTCATTCATCTTCCGAGCCGCTTGATCCTCACTAGGGTCGCGGGGGGTGCTGGAGCCTATCCCAGCCGTCTCCGGGCAGTAGGCGGGGGACACCCTGAATCGGTTGCCAGCCAATCGCAGGGCACACAGAAACGAACAACCATTCACGCTCACACTCACACCTAGGGACAATTTATAGAGTGTTCAATCAGCCTGCCACGCATGTTTTTGGAATGTGGGAGGAAACCGGAGCACCTGGAGAAAACCCACGCAGGCCCGGGGAGAACATGCAAACTCCACACAGGGAGGCCGGAGCTGGAATCGAACCCGGTACCTCTGCACTGTGAAGCCGACGTGCTAACCACTGGACTACCGGGCCGCCCCAAAACAAACTATTCTTTGAAAATAAAGTAAACAGATCATTTGCATTTTGAGAATCTGCGATACAACAGCAAATAACTGACGAGGTTGAGCAGCTGAGATTGAACGAACTTTAGTGCACGAAGGTGACTACAATGCGCCATTATAAATTGCAGGTGAGCAGATTTATTTGATACATTTTTGTATCTTTGTCATTTTATTTCGTTACCATTAATTTAATACTAACGAAATAAAATGACAAGAAGAAATGTAAAATAAAATTCATTTACTCACCAATGTAGTGCTTGTTCACTGAGCTGCAGATCTATGCGAGTGTCCCCAAACGTCTTTAAACGCACCGTAGCTTGTAATTGCCCAGCCGTGCTCTGATGTTTCCTTGCTGCCTTGGTAAAATAACTTAAATGGGTAAATCCAGTGTGGCTCCAAACACCAAATCGATCACTTACAAGCAATAGGCATTCCCATCAGTACAATTTGTAGCGTTTCTCAGAGGCTGTGAGCCACGGATACCGTTCATAATTGCTCGTCTGAAAATGACGGACAGACCCTTTTCCTTGCTGGGACAGGCTAGCTAGCGCAGGAGTTGTGTGACCTCTTCGCACAATATCCAGCTTTTTGTGGAAGGCCCATCTTGAAAATTGAAAAGTAGTTCTGCAATCAGATCAATGTCTTCTCCTTCGGCCATTTCAATATAGCTCGAGCAGGCGCTAATCCAATCACCGAATGCGTACGGCCAGTCTCGACGTAAAGCCTTCTAGCTGGCCCTAATACGCAGACGAGTCCGATCACGAGTCTAAGAATCAGATCACGAGTCTTAGACTCGTGATCTGATTGGCTATTGCAACCTGACTGTGCCCGTTCAGTGACAGCGCACAAGGACCTGCTCTGGTTAATCTGAAGGCCCCGAGCAAGTTTAATTTACCTGGCAACACAAGCTAGCTGAAATACAATTGGTTAAAAACTCTACCATAATAAATAAGAAATTTATCGAGTGGCTTTCAATGTTATTTAAAATAACATTGAAAACCACTTGACTAAGTGGAAATAATATGACGTAAAGAATGCAGAGAATAATTTTGTTGACATATTTATGAAAATGAAATAACATGAATTAAATTTATGTCATTGTATGAATGAATGTTTAGGCCAGCAGAGAACGCCTTGCTGGCCCTGAGGGTCCGCCACTGTTAGATTCTATACACTATCTAGGTGAGCTCGACGTTATTGAAATAGTGTCATACTCCAATCTGTGACATATACACTCCTGTGTCTGCATGCAGGATACTCATTGAACTGGTTGCCAGTAAATCGCAGGGCACACACAGACAAACAACCATTCACACAATCAATTTAGAGCAGGGGTGCCCATTAGGTAGATCCTGATCTACCGGTAGATCTAAGACAGTTCCCAAGTAGATCCGAGGTGTGTCGAGAAGAAAAAACAAACAAACAACCATTTGAGTGTCTTTGTACATGTAATTAATATATTTTTTGTGTTAATATACACTGCACAGTAATCATATTATCAGTCTCATTTTCACTAAAAAAATATTTTAAAAATAAAATAAAGCAGGTAAATCTTAAATTTACGGTGGCGCGTGATTACGTCACCGGAAGTTGTTAGCGCTCAGCAGTTTGCAATTACAGCTTGTGATCAGAGCTGTTGCACTCTATATTTTTTCGTCATGATTCTCATTCAGAGTTTGCTTCGTGTACAATTCACCAAGGGCACGAGCAAAGAATAGGAATCTAGGAGGGCCCAGGGAAGCACTTTAAAACGGTACGTGTGAGCTACGATAGTTAACAGGCTGCAAAAGTGTGTCGCATGCCTCCGTTTCAGGCTGTTCCTCATCATGGCGTGCACGCGCGCACGTGTGTGTGTGTATGTGTGTGTGTGCGTGTGTGAGTGCGTGTGCGCGTGCCGGTAAGAGTAGATCCCGGGAGGTTGGTTGATCGAAAAGTAGATCTTCGATCCAAAAAGTTTGGGCACCCCTGATTTAGAGCATTCAGTCAGGCTACCAGGGATGTTTTTGGAATGCGGGAGAAAACCGGCGTACCCGGAGATAATTCACACAGGCACGGGGAAAATATGCAAACTCCACAGAGGAAGGTTGATTGTTGAAGGTTGGCCAATATGGGGATAGGTTCACCTCTTTGTCAACAACTGCATGAGAAAATAGGCAAACAGTTTAAGGACAGTGTTTCTCAATGTACAATTGCAAGGAATTTGGGAATTTCATCAGCAAAGATACATAATATCAAGTAATTGTTCCGCGAATCTGGGGAAATTACTGCATATAAACGGCAAGACCTAAACCAAAATTGAATGCCAGTGACCTTCGATGCCCAAGTTGGCAAAACCGACATCTATGTAAAACGGATATCACCACATTGGGTTCAGGAACATTTCAGAAAACCTATGTCAGTAAATACAGTTGTGTGCTACATTCGTCAATAAAACTTAAAATTCAACGAGGCAAAAGCCATTTGTCAACAAGACCCAGAAATGCTGCCGGGTTCTCTGGACCCAAGCTCATCTAAGATGGACTGATGCAAAGTGGAAACTGTGTATTCTGTGGTTTGATGAGTCTGTGTTTCAAATTCTGTCCATTTTCTACCGCATATGCGGGGTCGGGTCGTGGGGGCAACAGCTTTTGTAGGGAAGCCCAGAGATTCCCTCTCCCTAGCCACTTCTTCCAGCTCTTCCCGGGGGATCCCAAGGTGTTACCATGCCAGCCGGGAGACATAGTGTCGCCAGCATGTCCTGGGTCATCCTGCCGGTGGGACATAGCCAGAACACCCCACCAGGGAGGTGTTCAAGAGGCATCATAATCAAATGCATGAGCAACCTCATCTGGCTCCTCTTGACATGGAGGAGAAGCGGCTCGACTCTGAGCCCCTCCCGGAAGACTGAGCTTCTCATCTTATCTCAAAGGGAGACCCCGGGCGACACTCATTTCGGCCGCTTCTATCAGGATCTCGTTCTCTCAGTCATGACCCATAGTTCGTGACCACTGGTGAGGGTTGGAACGGAGATCAACTGGTAAATTGAGAGCTTCGCCTTTTGGCTCAGGTCCTTCTTTACCAGGATAGACTGATACAAAATCCGCATCACAGCAGATGCTGCACCGATCCACCAGGTGCTTTTGGCGGCGGCCAAAAGCAGGGACCTTGGTGGTCCGATCTTCCGTTACCTTTCTAACCGTTTTGGGAAATTCCGAATGGCGTGTCCTCTGGCCCGAAGAGGAATAGAACCCTCTGAACTATTTTGGACGAAAAATTCAAAAGCCTCCCATGGGCTCACCACCCATGAGAGGGGCCAAAGGGGTCGGGTGCAATGTGAGCTGGGCGGCAGCCAAAGGCGGGGACCCTGGCGGTCCGATCCTCGGCTGCAGAAGCTAGCTCTTGGGACATGGAATGTCACCTCTCTGGCAGGGAAGGAGCCCGAGCTTGTGTGTGAGGCAGAGAATTTCCGACTGGATATAGTCGGACTTGCCTCCACACACAGCCTGGGTTCTGGTACCAGTTCTCTCGAGAGGGGTTGGACTCTCTTCCACTCTGGAGTTGCTCACGGTGAGAGGCGCAGAGCAGGTGTGGGCATACTCATTGCCCCCCGGCTCAGTGCCTGTACATTGGGGTTCACACCGGTAGACGAGAGGGTTGCCTCCCTCCGCCTTCGGGTGGGTGGACGGGTCCTGACTGTTGTTTGTGCATATGCACCAAACAGCAGCTCAGCATACCCACCCTTTTTGGAGTCCCTGGAGGGTGTGCTGGAGAGTACTCCTGCTGGGGACTCCCTTGTTCTGCTGGGGGACTTCAATGCTCACGTGGGCAATGACAGTGAGACCTGGAGGGGCGTGATTGGGAGGAACGGCCCCCCCGATCAGAACCCGAGTGGTGTTTTGTTATTGGACTTCTGTGCTCGTCACGGATTGTCCATAACGAACACCTTGTTCAAACATAAGAGTGTCCATATGTGCACTTGGCACCAGGACACCCTAGGCCGCAGTTCGATGATCGACTTTGTAGTTGTATCATCGGATTTGCGGCCGCATGTTCTGGACACTCGGGTGAAGAGAGGGGCGGAGCTGTCAACTGATCACCACCTGGTGGTGAGTAGGCTCCGATGGTGGAGAAGATGCCGGTCCGTCCTGGCAGACCCAAACGTATTGTGAGGGTTTGTTGGGAGCGTCTGGCGGAATCCCCTGTCAGAAGGAGTTTCAACTCCCACCTCCGACAGAGCTTTTCCCATGTTCCGGGGGTGGCGGGGGACATTGAGCCCGAGTGGACCATGTTCCATGCCTCTATTGTTGAGGCGGCCAATCTGAGTTGTGGCCGTAAGGTGGTTGGTGCCTGTCGTGGCGGCAACCCCCGTACTCGCTGGTGGACACCAGCAGTAAGGGATGCCGTCAAGCTGAAGAAGGAGTCCTATCGAGCCTTTATGGCCTGTGGGACCCCAGAGGCAGCTGACGGGTATCGATTGGCCAAGCGGGCCGCGGCTTCGGTGGTCGCCGAGGCAAAAACCCGAGCATGGGAAGAGTTCGGTGAGGCCATGGAAGCCGACTTCCGGACGGCTTCGAGGAAATTCTGGTCCACCATCCGACGTCTCAGGAGGGGGAAGCAGTGCACCACTAACACTGTGTACAGTGGGGATGGGGCGCTGCTGACTTCGACTCGGGACGTTGTGAACCGGTGGGCAGAGTACTTCGAAGACCTCCTCAACTCCACCAACACGCCTTCCTTGGAGGAAGCAGAGCCTTGGGACTCTGAGGTGGGCTCTCCTATCTCTGTGGTTGAAGTCACCGATGTGGTTAAAAAGCTCCTCGGTGGCAAGGCTCCAGGGGTGGATGAGATCCGCCCGGAGTTCCTCAAGGCTCTGGATGTTGTGGGGCTGTCCTGGTTGACACGCCTCTGCAACATCGCATGGACAACAGGGAGAGTGCCTCTGGATTGGCAGACCGGGGTGGTAGTCCCTCTTTTTAAAAAGGGGGACCGGAGGGTGTGTTCCAACTACAGAGGGATCACACTCCTCAGCCTCCCTGGTAAGGTCTATTCAGGGGTGCTGGAGAGGAGGGTCCGTCAGGAAGTCGAGCCTCAGATTGAGGAGGAGCAGTGTGGTTTTCGTCCCGGCCGTGGAACAGTGGACCAGCTCTACACCCTTAGCAGGGTCCTTGAGGGTATGTGGGAATTCGCCCAACCAGTCTACATGTGTTTTGTGGACTTGGAGAAGGCGTTTGACCGTGTCCCTCGGGGAGTTCTGTGGGGGGTGCTTCGTGGGTATGGGGTACCGAACCCCCTGATACGGGCTGTTCGGTCACTATACCACCGATGTCAGAGTTTGGTTCGCATTGCCGGCAGTAAGTCGGAATCGTTTCCAGTGGAGGTAGGACTCCGCCAAGGCTGCCCTTTGTCGCCGATTCTGTTCATAACCTTTATGGACAGAATTTCTAGGCGCAGCCGAAGCGTTGAGGGGGTCCGTTTTGGGGGCCTCATTATTGCATCCCTGCTTTTTGCAGATGATGTGGTGCTGTTGGCTCCTTCAAACGGGGCTCTCCAACTCTCACTGGAGCGTTTCGCAGCCGAGTGTGAAGCGGTTGGGATGAAAATCAGCACCTCCAAATCTGAAACCATGGTCCTCAGTCGGAAAAGGGTGGAGTGCCCCCTCTGGGTCGGGGAGGAGATCTTACCCCAAGTGGAGGAGTTCAAGTATCTTGGGGTCTTGTTCACGAGTGGGGGTAGGAGGGAGCGGGAGATCGACAGGCGGATCGGTGCAGCGTCTGCTGTGATGCGGACGTTGTATCGGTCTGTCGTGGTGAAGAAGGAGCTGAGCCAAAAGGCGAAGCTCTCAATTTACCGGTCGATCTACGTCCCAACCCTCACCTATGGTCACGAGCTATGGGTCGTGACCGAAAGAACGAGATCCCGGATACAAGCGGCTGAAATGAGTTTTCTCCGCAGGGTGTCCGGGCTCTCCCTTAGAGATAAGGTGAGAAGCTCAGTCATCCGGGAGGGGCTCAGAGTCGAGCCGCTTCTCCTCCACATCGAGAGGAGCCAGATGAGGTGGCTTGGGCATCTGATTCGGATGCCTCCTGAGCGCCTCCCTGGTGAGGTGTTCCGGTCATGTCCCACCGGGAGGAGACCCCGAGGAAGACCCAGGACACGCTGGAGAGACTGTCACCCAGCTTGCCTGGGAACGACTCGGGATCCCCCGGGGAGAGCTGGAAGAAGTAGCTAGGGAGAGGGAAGTCTGGGCTTCCCTGCTAAAGCTGTTGCCCCCGCGACCCGGCCCCGGATAAGCGGTAGATGATGGATGGATGGATGGATGGATGAATTCAAAAGCCAGCATTTGTGATGGTATGGGGTGTGTTAATATATGGGTAACTTAGGCACATGTGAAGACAGCATTCATGTTGAAGCGTACATAAATGTTTTGGAGAAAAATATGTTGTCATCCAAGCAATGTTTAATGGACGCCCCTGCTTATTTCAGCAAGATAATGCGAAACCACATTCTGCACATTTTACAAAAAAATGCAGTGAATGGAATGTCCAGCCTGCAGTCCAGACCTGTCCTGTTGAAAATGTGTGTCGCATAATGAAGGGCCAAATGTGAGGGGTGTAGGAGAAAATGGGAAAAGAAATAAAAGTTTTGTGTGTCTGGGTGCATGTTATTAATATTATATATTTGTGTTAGTGTACACTGCACACGAAGCATCCTCTCAGCTTCACTTAAAAATATTTTAAGAATAAAATAAAAGAGAAGCTCACCTTTAACCTACAGCCATTGCAGTTTGTGAAGTTTGTTTCATCTGCAATTCACTGATGGCACGAGCGAAGAATGCGGAAATCTGGAGTGTCAGGAAAAGCATTTTAAAACGGTAAACGTGAGCTACGATCGTGATCTTCCTGCAATTAACATGCTAAAAAAGTGCATTCCATGCTGCCGCGTCAGGTTTCTACTAAGGTAGGCAGTGATCTATAGCCAAATAAAAAGCACTGAACCATTTATGTGAGTGATCACTTCGACTTTAATTGATGAACGGACTGGGATGGTGGATGTGGTTACTACCGAAATAATGCATCAATGATTGTGTACCATGCAATAATTCTCAACCTTCTCCACTGGAAGAATTGGAATGTTCCAATTGGGCTGTGACTGTGCCAAAGCGCCAGACGCCTTCGGGCCCGAGGTAGTTTCTGAGATGCCCTCTTTGGCCTCCAGGCTGCGACGATACTGGTTCTGCCAATCAAGGCTGGGGGAGGAAACAAACAAAAAAATAACAGAAGACACTCCACAGCATCTCTGGCAACATTTCCTTCGCTTTTGGGTGATCCATCCGCTCTCATCCATGAGTCTGTGCAATTCTGATGATGCTCTAACATTGTTAAATTTGAATCGTGAGCCAAAATGTGATACCTTGAGGGGGAATACCATATTGGTCGGAATATAAGATGGCCCTGAATATAAGATGACCCCCTCTTTTCAAGACTCAAGTTTGAAAAAAATACTTTTTGAACACCAAATTAATTTTTCTACAAAAAATATTTATAGTACATCTGAAACAATGATTATAACAATATATTTGAGAGAAAGAGCATGTTATTTTGCCTCATTCAAATCTAAAGTGTAATCACATTCGTAAATGAATTCTTCTTGCGTATGAGGGCAGCTTTGCGGTGTTAAATGTCCAGACGTTGCAGCCATTGCACAGTAGATTCATTAGGTGCTGTGATGTTCAAGTTGCCATCTGGTGGTCGATGAATGGGACAGTAGTAGTGGAGATGTTCTGCAGTTTGGAGTTCTGGTCCACAGTCGCAGAATGGTGATTCGACGAGACCCCATCGGAACATGTTGTCTTTGAAACGGCCTACCCCAGTTCTTAGTCGTACCCAGACTTTCCGGGATAGCGTTGAGGCAGGTGGGGGTTTGGTGTTGGGTTGGACCATGAACTGGTTGGGTGTTTTTAATCCGGGCCGCCAAAGATTGGTGCACAATTAAGGTTTGATTGCATTCATTTTGTTTGGACTTGTAATGACAGGTATTTCAACACCAGGTGGCGCAGTTACTTCAAGTTGCAGAGCACAGGGAGGGAGGGGAAGACGAAGAAAGAGGGAGAGAGTAATGACCATCGGAGGGAAAGTGATATGTATCTGATTAAACGAAGCGGGTAACAAAGTACGAAACATTCAGGAGACTCCTGGAGTCGGAAAGACTCAAATCTACGAGACTTTAAAAAACAAGGAAGCGATGCTTACTCAGTCCGATTCTGGCAATTTCCATGCTCAGAGTGAATTGCTTGTGGCTCGAGTAAATGAACATTTCCTAGAATGGTTTGATTGTTATCATGTTAAAAACTTTCCGCAAACTGGACCGCTAATAAGAGTCGGAGAGCAGTCAAATGTGTAGAGCGTGAACAACAGAGGGCTCAGTACACATCCTTGAGGAGAACCGGTGCTGAGTGTGATGGTGGAGGAGAATGTTACATTATTACTGGCATACAAAGACATTGTGCTATCTTCTTTATTTTCGATTTCTATTTCTAACTTTTGGCCCGGCCCTCCACATATATTAAATAATATGGGAAAATAATTGCCCACCCCTGCCCTAACAGTCACTGACGTATACTCCACCACACCAGACACTTCAAAGCGCTCAAGGACATCTGCACAATTGCACACTTCTTGTCCTACAACTACTGCTACTGGTCACTTTAAAATGGTTCAATGATTTTCTGCACCAACTGTACAACTGTTGTCGTATTGTATTCTACCACTGATCACTTTAGCTCTGCTTCATACGTTGCACATTGTCTCACAGTTGTTACTGGGTGGTACCACCGCACTACGGTTCACTTACATTACGAAATACTTCATTACCATACTTACTTTTTCCATACTTATTTGTCATGTCCTTGTTTATGATGATACTAATGCAGCGTGTTGTACCGGAGTCAACTTCCTTGTGTGTTCTACATACTTGGCCAATAAAGATGATTCTGATTCTGATTCTGATTCTGGGTAGGGTGGTCAGAGGAGGGGAGTGGTACAGAGGAGGCCAGGTGCTGGTGGATTTTGTTGATTTTTTTCATTGAAAAATATGAGGAGAGTGTTGCAAGTGTCAGAGGAATAAAAGTGAGGTGGTAGGGAGACGGGGGGTTGAGAGAGAAGAGAGTCTTCGTATTTCCAGCGTTGGAGCAGATGAGTCCAGAGTAATATTGTGATTTCGCTTGCGAGATGGAGTCCTTGAAGTTGAGCTAGTTGAGCTGCGTAGATGTCCTTGTGAGCAGTGAAACCAGTTTTCCTGTAGAGTCTTTCAAACTGCCGGATTTTGGATTTCATGGAACGGAGATGAGGGGTGAACCAGGGGGCAGACCGGGTAAAAAAGACAGAGCGGTAGTTGACAGGAGCGAGCGTATTGAGGATGTTGATGAGACCAGAGTTATATCGGGAAACCAAATCATCAAGAGTGGAATCTGTGTCCAGAGGTGGCGATCCATGAAGTGAGAGAGTCAATGTTGATGTCTTTAATATTACGGTAAGCAATGGTACGTGGTGATTTGGCGATTGAGAGCTGGAGGGTAATGTTAAATGAAATGAGGAAGTGGTCAGTTATTGGAAGTTCATCAGCAGTACAGGTGGAGGGGGTAAGACTAGAGCAGCAAATCAGGTCCAAGGTGTGACCTTTGATGTGTGTGGGGATGTCTACAAACTAATGGAAACCAAAACTGTCAAGTGAGGAGGTGAAGTCAATGGTAAGAGGAAGGGCTGTGCTGTCCATGTGTATATTAAAATCTCCCAGGATGATTATATTTGGAGATAAAGAAGAAAGATGGGTGAGGACAGCAGACAGTTCATTTAAAAAGTCACAGTGAGGTTTGGGGGAGCGGTAGACTGACAATAATCGTGGGAGTGGGTCCGGATATTTGACAGGCAAGGCATTCAAACGAGGAGAGTGAAGGGAGAGAGACTGGAAGTACTTTCCATTTCTCGCGGTATAATATTGCGAGACCACCTCCGCGACCGGAGCCGCGGGGCTTGGACATGTGTAAACAAATCCCGGGGGAGTTGAGTCGTTAAGTTGTGAAAAGTCGCCAGGAGTTTGCCAGGTCTCATTCAAACAAAGAATGTCAAACTTACGGTCAGTGAGGATATATTGGATAAGACTGCCCTTTCCCGTAAGCAAACGGATGTTGAGTAGCCCAAAGTTGGCGCCGGCAGTGTCGCTGTTTCGAGGACCGTTAGCCGACCGAGCCAACACACGATGTTCGACGGACTGGCCGGCGTTTTTGGGTGGCTGTCGTTGAAACGGCCTACCCCGGTTCTTAGGCGGTTGAGTCGTACCCAGATTTTCCGGGATAGCGTTGAGCCAGGTGGGGGTTTGGTGTTGGGTTGGACCATGAACTGGTTGGGTCTTGCAGTTTTATCCCAACTACTTCTCCACGCTTCCAGGATGTTTAATTTGGAATCATGAAGTTCTGCAGCATGATGAGGAAAAGGGTGGCGAGATTTTAGCCTTTGGCGCTTTCCAGGTTGTACCTCGGCGATCAACTGGTTTAGGGCATGGTTTTTGTCCAGCACAGCATGTTAAGCAAGGCAGTGGGTAGCTTTTTCTCTACGTAAGCTGGCTGGGGCAATGCCTGCCAATACTGGTAGGAACTCCGTGGGGGTGGGACGCAGACATCCGGTGATTATCCTCATGGTGTCGTTGAGGGCAACATCAATCTTCTTTGAATGGGTACTTCGGCACCACACTGGTGTTGCGTATTCAGCTATGCTGTAAGTAAGCGCAAGAGCACTTGTACGGAGTGTGTGAGTGCTTGGGTGCTTGCACCCCAGGATGTGCCAGCTAGGCATCTCAGCCGATTGTTTCGAGCTGTCACTTTGGCACGAAGAGCATCTATGTGCTGTTTATATGTGAGCTGTCAGTCGAGCTTCACTCCTAGGTACGTGGGGGATGGGTTATGTGGGAGTGGAGTCCCATGCAGGTAGACAGTGAGTTGGCGCTTGGATTCCATGTTGTTTAGGTGGAAAGGTGTGGTGGTAGTCTTTGCCAAGATCAATTTAAGTCTCCACGTTCCCAACTATTCCGCTATCAATGCCATATCAGCAGTTAGTGATTCTTCCACCATGCGCCAGCTTTTGTGGGAGTAGCATAGTGCAAGATCGTCAGCATATCCATTTTGATGAGACTTGGTTTTGGGCATATCGCTGATTAGATGTTAAAGAGCATAGGCGAGAGGCATGATCCCCGTGGTACTCCATTTCTCAAGCGGTGGGGTCGGCTGCGTTGTCCGTCGCTGGTCTTGAGCACAAAGCTTCGGTTTGCCAGAATATTGCTCAGGAAGTGAACCATTTGCTTGTCCGGAATCATCTGGAGAAGCTTCAGTATCAGGCCTTGATGCCATGCAGTGTCATATGCCGTAGTTAGGTCAACCAAGATAACTCCAGCCTTGTTTCCCTTCTCGAAGCTATCTTCAATAGTACTGGTCAGCTTGATTATTTGCTGGGTGGTAGAGTGTCCATGTCGGAAGCCAGCTTGTTCTTTAGGCAGCTGGGGGTCAACCACTGAGTCAAGTCTGGTCAGGAGAAGCCGTTCCAAGATCTTATACGGAACACATAGCAGTGAGATGGATCATTGGGAGGTTTATGTGGTTTCAGCAGGGTAACCACAGTAGATTTCCGCCAGATCTTCGGTATAGACTGGTGCTTCATACAGGCTGAGAGGTATTTGCATAGCCAGTTCATGCATTTTGGGCCACAGTATTTCAAGAACTCAGATTGAATATTATCAGGGCCCTGGGCTTTGCCAGTCTTGATCTGTTTGATGACAGAGGTTAGCTCTTTGGTGGAAAAGGGAGCTGAGAGGAAGCCATCAACGCTTGGAGCATTCCATAATCTGGTGCATTCTGTCGTGTTATCAAGTCAGGCACTCGTGAGTCCAACTGTCGTGTTAACGTGGATAACTTTTATTGAGGTTTCCCGAAGCATGTATTCTCTCTCCAGTTACTCTCTCGTCTCCCGCTCTCGACGCACACCCCTGACGTAGTCGCCCCGCGACTCTATCGTCATGCTGTACACAATTACACCACATCTCCCCTTTCTAGAATCATTGGGTAGACTGCCAATGATTCAACAGACCTTGAGGATTATTCTGCCTCGTAGTTGAGAGGTCTGCTCCTATCTCAGCCTATGTCAAAAGATCACATGCACAAAAACAAATGTCATTTTTATTTTCAACAATGGCTCCAACACACATATGTTCTGCAACCAGCTAGACATTGTATAGCGAACAAAACAGCACGTTCAAACACATCACACCATACACCTCTCCCGTTGTTTTTTTTTTTTTTTTTAATTAAATTCAAACACCCTTACGAGCACAGCCTCATCGATTGTACCGAAACCGTAGGAGGAAGAGGGTGGGGGGGCTTATAAGTCCAACCTGGTTGGTTTCACCACGACTCTCCCAAACCTGGTCTTGGTATTTGGAGTAGCTGGCGGGTCTGGAAGGTTCTGATGCGGTGGTTCGGCCGATGGTTTTCCTGGAACGCTTCCCGAGAACTGTTCCGCTGCACCACGGTCACTCTGCTCAGGCGAGGACCTCATTGGGATGAGATGACGACGGTTTCGTCTGATGGTCCTATGGGGCCCCTCCACCAGACACGACCGTGGGGAAGCATGTCTTTCAATGATGGCTCCTTCCGCTCCTTGGTCCTTAATCCACACATCCTGTCTTGGGTCGAGTCTGACGAGGTTCTGTGCCCGATGCCGCATGTTGTAACATTGAGCATCTTTTGTCCTCTTCTCCCGTTCACTCCGTACAACGGCATCTCGGTCAGGGACGGCTGGGTCGAGCAGGGCAGGAAGGACAGGCACAGTTGTGCGGAGTCTCCTCCCCATGAGAAGCTGAACCGGACTGTACCCGTTTTCGAGAGGGGTAGCCCTGTATGCGAGTAAGGCCAGGTAGGGGTCATCTGCCTTTTTCAAGAGGCCTTTGACTGTCTGAACGGCACGTTCTGCCTCGGCATTTCCTTGTGGATATCGTGGGCTACTTGTAATGTGACGGAACCCGTAGGACTCCGCGAAAGCCCTGAAGCCCGTTCCGGAGAACTGGGGCCCTCCATCCGAAACTAGAAGGTCGGGGATCCCGTGGCGTGCATAGATCGACTTAAGGTGGCGAATTACCTCATCCGATTTTGAGGAGGCCAACGAAGCTATCTCCATGTACCTTGACATCTAGTCCACAACCAACAAGTAGGTCTTGCCTCCGAGCTCGAACAGATCTGCACCCAACTTCTCCCATGGTCGGCCTGGGTAAGGTGATGGAATCATTGGCTCCCTCCGGTTCCGTCTCTCCTTGCAGCATGTTCGGCAGTTGAGAACCAATTTGTTCAGCTGTTGGCTCAGCCCGGGCCACCATACAGACTGCCGTGCTCGCTGTCTACACTTTACCACGCCTTGGTGACCTTCATGCAGTTTGGCGAGGACATCTTTTCTCATGGTTGGGGGTATGACGAGTCTCTGTCCCTTCAGTAAGATTCCGTCGTGGACTGTAAGGAACGCCTGCTCTGCTCTGTACAGCCTGAGTGCCTGTTCATTTGGACCGTGTTCGGGCCAGCCTTCTGTGCACAGCTGCATCACACGTGCACACACACTGTCCCTCCGCAGCTGCTCTCTCAGCTTTCCTAGGTATTCGGTGGTCGCCGGTAGGTTCTCCATCACCATGTCCGCGTAGATGTTCGTATCTTAGAGCAACTCCTTGTCGGCTGGTGTCTCCACCCTCTCATGGGAGGTCGAGGGGTCCCAGAACTTTGGGACTTGTTTGTCTGGCTATTAGCACAGGTAGGTGTGTTTTTAGCATACCTTAAATTGCTCTTGAACACTCTGTCAACAGATTCAGCGCCACTTGCCTCTGAGTTGGTGTCCCCTCGCAGATGAGACTGCTGCTTCTTCACCTCCTCGCTTTGCCGTGCAATTCTTATGGCCTTTTCGAGGGTTAAATCTGCTTCCAACTGCATGCGTTCAGACAATCCACTGTCTCGTAGTCCGACGACAATTCTGTCTCTGATCAGTTCATTGCGTAGCGCCCCGTAGCTACAATGCTCCGCCAGCGCACATAGTGCAGTGACGAACGAATCCACACTCTCCCCTTCTTTCTGACGGCGCATGTTGAATACAGCCCGCTCGAAGATAACATTCTTCTTGACAACGAAGAAGTTTTGGAGTCCCCCGCGCACATCTTGGTATGTGCGCCGTTGAACCTCGGTTAAATCCAACCCGCGTAGGATATCAGCCTTGTCACCCATGCAGTAAATCAATGCGTTCACCTGATTTTCTTCGGAACTAGCATTCAGGTTACTTGCCAGGCGAAATCTTTCGAATCTCCGGATCCATTTGTCCCACTCCTGCGGCTTTGAGAAGTCAAAGGGCTCCGGAGGCTGGATGTTGAACGTGGCGCACGGCCCCGCGGTGATGACCGGTCCCGCAGCCCGCTGTGCACCTAACGCCGCGGCTCCATCTGCCCGCGCCGAGGTTCCTTCCCCTCCGTCGCTCATTTCGCCTTTTGCCCTTCACCGCCGTGTTCAAAGATCCTCCTCACGCACTCCACGCCAACCACAGGACTTCTGACACCATGTCGTGTTATCAAGTCAGGCACACGTGAGTCCAACTGTCGTGTTAACGTGGATAACTTTTACTGAGCTTTCCCGAAGCATGTATTCTCTCTCCAGTCACTCGCTCATCTCCCGCTCTCGACGCACACCCCTGAAGTAGTCGCCCCGCGACTCTATCGTCATGCTGTACACAATTACACCACACATTCCTGTTTCACTCGGAGGTCATGGACTTTGTCAGCCTCTTTATACTTTCCATTAGCTAATAGCTGGTGTGCAATCGAGTTGGCAGTGAAGCAACCAAGACTTCCACCAACCTAGTGCAATGCTTCGACGCGAACCATAAGAACGTTGGGAAGAGACGATCCAAAGTATAGACTTCACTCACTCCAGCAGAGTAGCTTGGAAGACCTTCAATCGCCTCACAGGACGCAGCTCTCAACCCAAATGCTGCCCTGTCACTGCCAAGTCGTAAATGAATGGCTTCTGGTTTTTTAAATGTAAATTACATCATAGCTTCTCCTCAGCTGCCGGTTAACCTGGCCGATCTTTGACCTTCAGAATTCAGCAGCCCGGATCATCACGAGAACCCCCTCCTTCCATCATATCACCCCCATCCTCCGACAGCTCCACTGGCTTCCTGTCAAACTTAAAATCAACTTCAAATTTCTTCTTTATACATTCAAAGCCATCCATAACCTTGCGCCCCCCTATCTGTCAGATCTTCTTCAAATCTCCATTCCCTCTCGCTCACTGAGGTCCTCATCCTCCCTCCACTTTTTTCTACCATCTGCCCGTCTCAGTACAATGGGGTGCAGAGCCGTCAGTTGCTCTGCCCCCAAACTCTGGAACTCTCTTCCTCCCAACATTCGTAATATTGACTCTCTTTCCATATTCAAAACCCAGCTCAAAACCCACCTATTCAGACTTGCCTACCCGCCTTAAATCTTTCTTTCTTTATTTATTATTTTATCTGTGTTTTACTATTGCTCCTGGTTGTACAGTGTCCTTGAGTGTTATGAAACATTACAAATGTGATGTATTATTATTATTACTTTTCTCCAAATTGTCACTATGTTTATCCATTTTCTGTTATATTTTCTATTATTTTCTTCTCTTTTCCTTGTTAGCGCTATTTTTTATTTTTCTTCTTTGTGCTACCGCTATTTTTAATTTTATTCTTAGTGGCAGGGGTCAGTTTGGCCTGCAAAGTCAAGTTCAGCATTTGCTTCAATGATATCTGGCTATAATGTCTACACCCCGAATATAAGACGACCCCCACTTTTTCAGTCATATTTCAATGCAAAAAACATCGTCTTATATTCGGGCCAATATGGTAATCAACATTGGGAGTCAAAGTTGAGACCCAGTATGTGGTTATTACACACTGTTAAACTATTGGGCCAAGATCTTTCACCTGATGTTGAGCCAATGTAATGTGTGGCGTGGCTGTCTCCTCCCCATCAATCTGTTCCGACATGTAAGACACACATGCGAGACAATGCCAATAGGGGTGGCATACAAATAATCACATTGCAATGTTTAATCATGTCCTTCAGTCAGGGAAGAAAAGTGGTCCTGATAGACAAGATCAAGTGCAATGAAGCTGGTCAATGGGTGAACCGTAAGGATGCAAGCTGTTATGGCTTGGAGACCAGAGCTGATAGTGAGTGTCCACATCGTGAGAAGTTGAGAACTCTGCGCCCAGAAGGGTCCAATAGATGTCAGCATACTGATTTTGGTCTGCAGGGGGGAAAATGGAGAGCATGATGTGCGTTGCCACCCGATGTAAAGACACAGTCCATCTGAGTCCATTTTTGTCATATACATTGCAAAATATCCAAACAACAAACTTTGACAAAACACACAACTGTACATGTTATGTTATGATGTATTTATTTTGCTTTGCTGGAGAGCCCACAAAACACTTGATTGTTTGAATTTTTTTCTTAGGGGACCAAGGCTGTCTTACCACAAACTAGCATACAACCGGTTAGCAACGAGACCCGACAAAATGCCACCCAAACAGAAACAAGACACAAAGCAGGAAGAGGATTCCCTGACCCTCACTCAAGTAAATGAATTACTCCAGCAACAAAAAGAACTTTTTACGGCGCTCTTGCAACAACAACAGGAAAATTTCAAAGGATTTGTCAAGATGATAATAGACTCAACAAACTCACGACTTGACACTTTTACCAGGGAAGTCCAAGAAATAAAAACCAGCATCAACTTTACCCAAAAAGAGGTAGACGACATTAAAAAAAATCTAATCTGTCAAACTGGCCATTCCAAAGACATGCAAACAGAATTCTACAAAGTATGTGACGGCATGCTTGTATTAACAGACAAGGTGGACTACTTGGAAGGACAGTCAAGAAGAAACAACTTAGTAATTGATGGAATTGAGGAAAAACCGGGAGAAACGTGGACTGAAACAGAGGAAAAAGTTAAAAAAATCCTTAAGGAGAAACTGCTGATACAGGGGCAAATTGAGGTGGAGAGAGCTCACCGCACAGGAAGACAAGACCCTGGAAGACCTCGACCAAGGCCAGTTGTGGTGAAATTTCTAAGATACAAGGACAGATCAAGGATCCTACAAAAAGCAAAATACTCTAAAGGCTCCAACATCTCCATCAACGAAGACTTTACAGATGCCGTACGACAAAATAGAAAAGAGCTCCTCCCAAAATTAAAAGCTGCACGTGACAGAGGGGAAACTGCCTACTTAAGATATAACAAACTTATTGTCCACCCCCGCACCAGTACTCCAACACAACAGGCTCGAGTTCAACACCATCAAGCAGCATACTGAGAATTATTCACCACCCGACAATAAAAACTCTGACCCTACTGAAGCAGGAAATTCACATACCAAAAAACATGGACTTCGAATCCTTTGATGACCCTTCCAACCCTTTGATGACTTCCAACCCTACTGACCACAAGACGTTTGACCCTGAGAACAACTTGGACCCGGACAATAACTTTTTCAAGACCGACTGACCGCGAGGGAGCCAGCAACGACCGACCGTGAGGGACCCAGTGATGACGGCGAGAGAGCGAGCAACGACATCGAGGGAACCAACGACGGCCGTGAGGGAGCCATCGACGACCGCGTGGGAGCGGGAAATTCACATCCCAAAAACATGAACTTCCAACCCTTTGAAGATATTGACTATAAGCCATTCGATCCCGTGAACAATTTGGACCCAGACAATAACTTCTTCAACAACAAACAAAGGGTAACAAACTATGACTATTACCTGGATGAACAATTCAACACTAATATAAAATTGGAAAATGCACTTTCGGTAATATACTTAAACAGTAGAAGTCTCTATAAAAACTTCACAAAAATTAAAGAATACCTGACTAAATTCAATCAATTTAAAATAATTGCCATATCAGAAACTTGGCTTGATGAAGATAAAACAACTGAAATGGAAATAGAAGGTTATGAAATGTTTGCAACTAATAGAGAAAACAAAAAAGGAGGGGGGGTTGCAATATATGTAGACAAAGCACTTAAATGCAGTAAAATCGAGAGATTGACAAACACAATAGAAAACCTAATGGAATGTCTAACCATTGAAATACACAATAAAAAGGCACTACAACAATAAGAAAACACGAATAATATGTGGTGACTTTAACATTGACTTATTAAACCCAAATAGACACAAAAAACAACTGACTTCATAAATACTATGTACAGCAACAGCTTTTTCCCAGTAATCCTGAAACCTAGCAGAATAACAGTTGACACGGCCACATTGATAGATAATATATTTATAAATAAGATTGATCATAAAATGGAAGTGGACTTCTCATTAATGACATAAGTGACCACCTACCTGTTTTTGCAGTTTTTCATAATTATTTCGATAGAAAAGCTAAATCAACAACTCGTATAACAGAAATAAGACTAAGAACCCAACGTTCCATCGATGCCTTTAAGCAAGACCTAGAAAAACAAAACTGGACCGAGGTCTACTCAAATGAAGACCCAAATACAGCGGTTGAAGTATTTCAGTCTACCATAATCTCCTTATATGATCAACATTTTCCATTAACTAAAGTCTCCAAAAAGTATAAAGACCCAAGTAAGCCATGGATAACGTAAGGCATAGAAAACGCATGTAAAAAGAAAAACAATTTATATAAATTGTTTTTAAAATTCAGAACTGAAGAAGCAGAAAAAAATATAAGACCTATAAAAATAAACTAGTAAATATTATAAGAACCAGTAAAAGAGATCATTATCATGCACTATTAGAGCAGAATAAACGTAACACACAAGAAATATGGAAAATACTTAACCAAGTAATCAGAAATATTAATTCATTCATCTTCCGAGCCGCTTGATCCTCACTAGGGTCGCGGGGGGTGCTGGAGCCTATCCTAGCTGTCTTCGGGCAGTAGGCGGGGGACACCCTGAATCGGTTGCCAGCCAATCGCAGGGCACACAGAGACGAACAACCATTCACACTCACACCTAGGGACAATTTAGAGTGTTCAATCAGCCTGCCATGCATATTTTTGGAATGTGGGAGGAAACCGGAGCACCCTGAGAAAACCCACGCAGGCCCGGGGAGAACATGCAAACTCCACACAGGGAGGCCGGAGCTGGAATCGAACCTGGTACCTCCGCACTGTGAAGCCCACGTGCTAACCACTGGACTACCGGGCCGCCTAATCAGAAATAGTCCTAAAAAAATGGATTATCCAGAGTATTTTATCAAAGGCAAAAATACTATTTTGGAAAAAAACTGCAGAAATAGCAACTGAATTTAATGAGTATTTTGTCAACAGTAACCTAGCAAAACAAATTCCTGATCCAACAAAAAATAGATAGATACGTAGAAAAAAACTCCTCCACGATGTTGCTTACTGCTGTAAAACAAGAAGTATCAAATATAAAAACTTTTAAAAATAAAAAGTCAACTGATTGCTTTAATATTGATATGACAATAATCAAGCAGATTATAGAATATGTAGTGCGACCTTTCACGCACATATGCAACCTGTCATTCAAAGCTGGTATCTTTCCATCAAAAATGAAAATTGCTAAAGTTATTCCAATCTATAAAAGTGGAGAAAGACATCTGTTTCCAAATTATAGACCAATATCACTACTGCCACAATTTTCAAAAATATTAGAAAAACTATTTTCTCGCAGACTTGATAGCTTTATACAAAAGCATGCGCTGTTAAGTGAGAATCAATATGGCTTCAGGGAAAAACGGACCACCTCAATGGCAGTTATGGAGTTTGTGGAAGCAATAACCACTAATATAGACAACAAAAAATTTACTGTTGGGGTTTTCCTAGATCTAAAAAAAAGCTTTAGATCACAATAGATCACAGTATATTATTGAAAAAACGAGAAAGATATGGCCTTAGAGGTGTAGCTTATAAATGGATAAAAAGTTATTTAGAAAACAGATGTCAGTACGTGCAACTCAACAATAAAAAAACGAATCAACTGAAAATCACTCACGGAGTTCCTCAGGGGTCAGTGCTTGGTCCAAAACTATTCATCTTATATATAAATTATATCTGCAAGGTCTCAAAACTATTTAAATGTGTCCTATTTGCTGATGACACAACTTTCTACTGTTCTGGAATAAATCTGAAACAGCTCCTGACAACCGTAGAAAACGAATTAAACAAATTAAAAAACTGGTTTGACAGAAATTAATTGTGACTTAACCTGAAAAAAATCAAAGTTAATTGTTTTTGGCACAAGACCAATCAAACACCAAGCTAAAATTATGGTAAACTCAATTGAAATAGAAAGAGCATATGAAACCAAGTTTCTCTGATTAGTAATAGACTCAAAACTATGTTGGAAACCACATATCGATAACGTAAAAAGAAAAATAGCCAAGACCGTAGGGATCCTCTACAAAACCAAGGAAGTGCTAAATAAGAGATCTTTGTACACATTATACACTTCATTATTATTACCATATATGACCTACTGTGTGGAAATATGGGGAAATGCCTGCAAAACAAACACACTCCCTATTCTCAAACTACAAAAAAAAAGCAATTCGAATTATTAATAGATCAAAATATACGGAACCCACAAATCCACTATTTATCAAATTAAATACGATGAAATGTAATGACCTGGTTGACTTTAAAATCGCCCAATTAATGTACAAAGCACACAATAACCTGCTCTGCCAAAACATTCAGAAGTTTTTCGAAATTCGAGAAAGCAACTATGAATTAAGAGGTACCAACTTATTCAAAAAAGTCAAAACAAGAACAAACATCAAGCAAAGAAGTGTATCTAGCAAAGGTGCTAATCTGTGGAATAATCTCGAAACGGACCTAAAAATGAGTAAATCGCTTGGCTGAGTTCAAAAACAAATTCAAAAAAATTGTACAAACAACCTACATCAATCAGAGTTAAAATGATAAATTCTAAACATTAAATATAATGATAAATCAGAACTAATTTGATAAATAGATAAAGGTATTGAAATATCCATTATGAATACAAGAGAAAATTGACACAAGAGTGCCAGGGTGAGGATGTATATAATCCCGATACAAACCAAAAGCTGTAAAAATATCACGGTTAAGGGTAAAGTATGAGCCTTAATGGAGACTTCTTCTTACTTTTTCTTTTCTGATTGATATAAAAATGATTTAGTAGATATAAACACATAACGGGGTAGAACTAGATAAGTGTTTTACTTCATCCTACTCCCTTGGACATAATAACTGTGTTGAATGAAGACTGATTTCTTTCTTTTTCCTTTTTTTTTTCTACCTTATTTTCTGTCAAATAATAATAATTTTTTTACTGTATATGTATATGTGTTTTACTGTATATGTTTTATCTGTTGAGGGTGTTAGGGTTTATGTAATGAGAGGTTACGCCCTACAGGTCGGAGGTCAACTGGAAGAGAAAGAAATTCTGGATGAGGCTAAACAAAATAGCTCTGAGCATCCCAGTCGGACAGCCAGCGGCTCTGGATTCATGCAGAATATAATGCACATGTTGGTGAAGGAAACACAGGGGTGATAAAGAAGTAATCCCAAAATTTGGTTTCCAGGAAAGGAACTTGGAGGGACACATGGTGGTATGGCTGTAACAAACACTTTTCTTCCATAAGAGTCTGGAACATGGGGTATATGTGTGTAAACATGTAGATGAGCGTGCATGCGCACATTATCTGATTGCCACCTCTAAGTGATTCGTTGTGTCACTGTCTTTACAGTGTCATGTGGCTTCGATTCAGCGATTCATCCGGCAAACTCGACCAACAATCTTGGTTTCATCAGTTCTACTTATATTTCATCGTTATTTTTTTTCTCTATGAGCAGAATAATGATTATTAGGAGTATTATGAATATCTCAAATCCATTAATAGACAGGTTGCCTCTATGTTCGACAGAGCTATTTTATGACTTTTAAAAGATCGGGTCATACTTCTTACAATTCGCGGGTTCAATATTTTGTGTTTTCACACACACACACACACACACACACACACACACACACACACGCACACACACACACACACACACACACACACACACACACACACATTTCTAAACCTCCCCAAAAGAAAACTGGATGGAATAAGAGGAGCCATGAAGTCCACTAATTGTCATATTTAGAGAGTGCTCTGTTTGAAAGAAACGGAGTGAGTGCAACGTCCGTGCCATCCGCGGTCTGGATGCATTAAACATTCCCCATTAGGAGAAGTAATGGATTAAAGGGTGCTGTGGCTCTGCAGTTTGCCAGTCAATGCTCTTTCGCTCGCCTCCAATGCAAGTGCCCCCTTCGTACTCTGTTCTCTTCTTACTGAAAGAAGTTGATTTGCCATCAATTGCCATCGTGGCTGGTGCCATTAATGCACACCCACAAAAGGATGACACATCGCATTATCACCTCACTCCCTTTCAAATTAGAGCTGAGCGATGCCTCGGCGCAGCTTGTGACTGGTTAACAGTATCAGCTATTTGTCGGGATTGTTCTCTAATACACACTGTCTAAAGATTTCATCAGGCATTTCATGATGGAAATAAACCACTGCCCACAGGGAAATTGGCCTGATTAATGGAATTATGCTTTGCAGGGGAGTCAATATGGGCAGCAGAGCTGTCTGTCACTGACAAGACATGAATTACGGACGAGTCCTCACACCACACCGGGACATTGGTGAGCACTTTTGTCTCACAGCAAGATCTTGTCGAAGGCCTTTTCTCTGGAGAGTTTTGTTCCATTTTGTTTTTCTTGGGGTAGAACTTTTATTTCTCTAACATAAAAGTAACTTATGGCTTATTTCTAGCGCTCACTGCAAAGTTAACACATTTTCTAAAAGTTTTCTCCTGTACCAGTGTGACCAGACAAGTGGCAGAATAGTATGAATCAGGGGAGGCTAACTCTGGTTCTCAAGGGCCCCTTGCCAGCATGTTTTAGATGTTTCCCTTCTCCAACACATCCCATTCAAGTGATCAACTCATCAGGAAGCTCTAAGAGCCTGATAATGATCCTGATCAATTGAATCAGATGTGCTGGAGGAGGGAGACATCTAAAGGGCCGTTCACACGGCACACATTTGCTCCGGTGCTGCACCGAGATATTTTGTTGCGGGATATTTTGCACCGCAGCAAATTGTGTGTTCACATGTACAAAGCCGCTGAGCGGGGCCCCACTTGCGTTCACACGGCAGTTTCTGCAGCGGAGCAAAACGACAGAAAACAAATGAGCTGTCGTCTTGGTTATTTTTAAAACGTACTGTATATACACAACTCAAGCGACTACTGGACCGGCACGTCCTTCTCCTTCTCGGTCTCCGTGCCTTCTGCTCGAGAGTGACCGCCCAAGAAAACGTAAATGAACGATGACTTCAATGACACTCAGAAAAGCAAACACTAATGCGCCAAACAGAAAATCAAGAGAGGAAATCACAAAATAAATTCTATGGAGGGGGGTGGGGGTTGTGAACAAACAACAAAGGAACAAACAACTCCGAGACAGTCCAGTCTCCTACAAAAGGAAAGATGTTACTAGCCAAGTCTTGTGTCGTTATGAAACAAACACATTACGGAAGTCCGACAGAGCACGAAAGCAACGCATTCTCGCCATACGTACTCTACACAAGCATTTGCTCTTGAGCAAATTTAACCCAGTTGCGTTCACACGTGCAAATTTACACCGGTGCTGCTTCGCAAACGAGCATTTGCCCCGGAGCAAATATTTGACCCGCCTCCCTGAGGTGGGTCAAATTTGGTCCGGTATAAGCTCTTTTCCGGAGATTAGCCGGAGCTAATTTGCAAGTGTGAACGCTCTACTGGGGCAGCCCCGGCGCAGCACCGGATCAAATCTTGCCGTGTGAACAGCCCTTAAAACATGCTGGAGGGGACCTTGAGGACCAGAATTGGACACTAGAGGTGTAAAGAACAGCCATAAATGCAGGAGAGTGTTGATCATTTCAGAATTGAGTGTAGAGAAGCAAGTTTGTGTTAACAGTTCCGCAAAGAAAGTGCTAGGCCCTCAAAAGTGTGTGCGACAAAATGACCAATAGTGTACAAAAGAATGCTGGTGCTTTGAGTTTTGCAAACTGTGAGTGGTTTTGTGATATGTATTCATAATTTGAGAAATTGTGTACCAAGAATCACTGTTAGAGTTTGAACATTCACGAAAAAAAAAACTATACGATTAATTAACCTTTGTGAAACTGTAACCTGATAAGCTTTCCATGGAAGTAACCGCTGTCTCTGAAACGGTTAATTTTCAATCGCAGCAAAGAAAAAAAAAAGCCATTCGAACTTGAGTAAAATTAAGAGAAGATAAGATAAACAACTTAATTTACTTTTTGTGTCTCAATTGAAAACAACAAAACAAAAACAAAATCAACCAAAAATACATGGTCACACCATGTAGCTGTAATTACCTCTGACCTGAAGCCACATTTCCAGGTCCAGTTTATGTTGTTTTTACACAGGCACAATTTGGTGAGCATTTGTAATGGGGTGTGAACATGGATTTCTGCACAATTTCTGTAAATAATGTGACATCAGAGCAGCAGTACTTTCAACAAAGAGAATGTGTTATGGTACAATTCTTGTGAATTAGCTGTAACGGGGAAAAAACGAGAATATGTTTGTCTTCTCTTTGCCTTAAAAAAAAATTAACGAATTCATTTTTGTTGCGGGACACAATGAAGTGACTTTTTTTCCTTGGAGGGCCGTTATGACTGTAAATGCATTTGAAAAAGTCTAGAATAGTGGTTGATTCAATGATTGTTTAAGTTACTGTAATGGGGATTCGGTAAGAAGAAAATGCTTACAATATCTGTCTTATTTATTACATATGAGAAGTTGAAATTCTGGCTCCGATTTTAGCAATCATGGTAGAGGTTGACATGTCTGATTTGCTTTCGTGGGCCACATAAATGATGTGGCCGGCCAGATCTGGCCCCCAGGCCTTGAATTTGACACCTCTGTCTTAACCAAATTTATAATGTTAGCAAGCAACATATGAAAAATAATACTGCATTTCAGTTGGAAAAGCAGAAAAATTAAAGACAGTTCCGAGATTTGCTAGCAGCGAGGCCAGTCTGGGTGTACCCCGCCTCTCACCCAAAGTCAAGTGGGATAAGATTCAGCGTAAACGACCATAATAGAAAATGGCTGTCTGATAATTAATGTGGTGGTCATCATGGATATACAGTATATCCAAGAGCACATTGGTTGTGGCGATAACCCCCAGAAAAAGCATACTTCAAAAGAATACTGTTAAGAGGCCTCGATACAATCCATAACAACCAAGCGTCGACGTCAACTTGGTTTACCGTGATCGAAGAGCAAGGGCGCCCTCCAGTGTACAGTTGGTTTAAGAGATCGACATGGACTTTTTTTCTTTTAACATTACCATCATCTTGAGCCGCGATTGTCTGTCAACATATCAAAATAATAATAAATAACAACTACTTTATGTCTAATAAAATATTTCCCAAATACTTACGCGACTTTGATGTTTTTATGTTTCCATTCAATACTTAAATCGACCAATTTATAGTCGTGTTTGCATATTTAACAAATATACGAAATGGCGTCAAGTGGAGAACAATCAAAGTCACTTTTGAGAATCAAAGTTTATCATTTTGTAAAAAATATCCACAAATCATAGCGGTGTGGGGCAAAATAAAAAAGGGACATCTGTGTTTTTCAGGACAGCCACGAAATGCTTGTCAGACCATGTAGACCGACCAATCAAGGTTAAAGTAAAGGGATAAGGACATCTGTGATGTGCTTCATGCTGAAATCGCCTTAGTCAAGCTTCTCTGTCATAACCTACTTTACTGCAGATCCGGCTAGAGTTCTGATTCAGAACTTTCACCCACTGCCCCCTCAAACAACAAAACACATAGGCACACGTTAATCCTGAATGTGTTAATCAACATGGAGTGTGTTTCTCAAGCTTCACCAGTCTTCCAGTTACAATACTTCAATGTGAGATAATGTGGTTGCACAAACATCTTAAATTGGAGCCAGCACACACCCGCCATCATTTAAGTGCATCTGATGATCTGCAAATAAAGATCTGCAATAAAGACTTTCCTGACATTTTTTGCTGTCACATCTTAAAAGCAAAAGCCCGCTATCTTCCTCAGCATCACATTTTTTTCTCCTCAGCTGGAAATGGGGCCTTAGTCGAGGTGGACTAAATTGTGAACAATTTCAAATACCAGTCAGTATTAGCACAAAATGATGGGATGTGCACAGGAGATGCCCGCGCAATCTAACAGAATTGGAGCGTTTTTTTGCAAAGAGTAAACACATTTTGCCACATCAAAATGTTTGGATGGATGGAAGATGTGCCACAGATAGATTCTTACCAGAAAAGAGTGAGTGTTGTAAGAAAGGTAGTAGTTTAAGAGCGTCAGTATTGATGCAACCACGTTATTGTGAGGTTTTTCCCCATCCCTTAAAATACCGGTATATATTTTTTCCTGCAATTACGAAAGGTGATAGGTCACACTGAAGCGTGAAAATGTTTTCAAATTACTTATCTTTTTCTTTCACATCACAAAAACCCTGTATTTACACCAGAGTATTAGACGCTATAGCCACTCTACCCCAAAGTCTTTTGGCAGCTAGTACTTCGAAGAACAAAACCTAACGAAATCAATCAGGAAATAGAAATCAAAGCGCTGAGGCTGACCACTGCTCCAAGATTTTGGCCGCATTCCATTTAAATCCCCTTTGCACTGTCAAGTCTTTAATGTGATTAAATGAAGCCATGTGGAAAGTGGACCATTACAAACAGCAGTCTGAAATAAAAAAAAAGTCCAAAGATAGGATGGTATAAAGATTTCTGGGAAAAAAAAGTGTGGCGGAGGAATGAGGGTTAGAGAGAACAGTGAAGACTGTTCATTAATTTGGCCTGACTCCCCGCTTACCATGCACGGCCAAAGGGGTCTCTCGCATTTGAGAGCGAAGAGCCACGTGGTGGAAATATCGGTGAAGAGCGAACGTGAATAAAATGTAATGTTTTGTGTGTTCCAGAACCCCCCCCCCCCCCCCCCAAAAAAAATAAAATCACCAAATGTCGCATGATAAAAAAACAACAAAACATGTAGATACAGAAAAGTACTGCAAAAGTGTGATGGCAATATGGCATTCATTTATATTCAAAATTGGTTTATTTAGAATTATATTCTTTCCACGGCGACTTGGTTTTAATTTCTAGTGCAGCCCATGTTCACAGGGTGGTCATTGTATGTTGCTGAGTTTTCTTCTAAGGAAGAAGAAATATTATGGTTATCTTTCAGAAGGTTGCAATGAATAACTCTGACCAGCAGACGGCACCCATCGCCACTTGCCATGCATGGCCAAAGGGGGCTCTTGGATTTGAAAGCTAAGAGCCATAAAAAAGGTGGAAACTACTGTGAGGAGCGAACGTTGTAAATAAAATGAATATTGTGTATACAGTATTACCTCGTTTGTCGCGGTTAATGGGGACCAAAACCACCCGCGATAAACGAAAATCCGCGAAGTAGCGACCCCCGCCTCCCTCCATATAGGTACATGTACATAATATTCATAATGCAAATCTAATGGTATACATGCATGTAGAAGTATTTTTTTAAGTAATTAACATGACTTATTGCTGTATGCTAATAGATTTAAACATGTATAAGTTAGGTTAGTTCATGAATAACAAAATACAAAAACATATTTTTTAAGTCTGCAAAAAGTCTGCAAACGGTCCGTGAGAAGCTGCGAAAATCATCAAAACAGCATAGAGCAACATATACAGTACTGTACTACATGTACTGAATATGATGAAAAAAAATTATGAATATTTTTGAAAAAATCCGCGATGCACTGAAGCCACAAAAAAACGAACCGCGAAATAGTGAGGGATCACTGTCTTGATATCAATCGATTGGGACGTAATTTTTTTACTTCAAGTTACTGTAGCTCAGGCGAGAGGGTGTGACGTACAATGCTCCAAAGCTAATGTTTATTCTATGTGTGTAAAGTGTTTATAGCGAATATGCACAAATTTATTGAAACATGGTATTGATTGTGTTTGAAGGATTATTTTCAAAATAGAGTCAGGCCATTAACTACTAAATTTATACAGGTGGCGCTGTATTTGCCTGTATGCTAATCAAAATGTAACCAAATGATAACTCAGTGATAATAACATTACACTTTAATACATTTGACTTTATATCAGTCAATGTGTGTCATATTTTAACTCAATATTGTTGTCAGACATTAACCAGATGCTTTTATCCCATAGTTATTTGATCATTTCACTTCATACATACACATACTGTATAATCAGGCATAGGGGAATAAAGAAATCAATCTGTGCCTTGTGTCTTCTTCTGCTCCAGTACTCCTTGTGTGTTTTAGTACCAACGGGCCTTTTACACACATACATACACTTAGGCAAGGTATATAATGCAAACCACATCCTGTTTGATTAACAATTCCCAGTGAGGATATTTTCATCAAAACATCATCGCCTAAATCACACTGCCCTGCACAGTGATTTTTTTTAGAGCCAATAAGAACATATTAAAGCAGATAACGTACACCTTCATAAATATCTTAGCTCACACCAGAGCCATCAATTATTGGACAGATAGATGAGTAGATGAAAGATGTTTGCAGGAGTTGGAACGAGGGCCTAGGGGTGCACTGGAAGATAAGACAGGGGTTTGCTGGAGATGACCCAAGGTTTCGGGAAAGTGCTGTCAAAGTGAACATCTTGACCTGGTGGCGATCAACAGAGGAGCCAAAAGATTGGATGGAGCCCTAATGTGACAGTTAGCGAATGAACTGAATGGCAATTGGATCCCACAAATTTAGACTCAAACAAAATCTGTCCCCCCCAAAAAATAATTTAATGACAAAAATGGGCCTCCAAACAGACTTGAGACATATAGTTAGAGAAACACGTAAATTTGAGGGCTGCAGTAAAGGACTCGCATATTTGAGAGCGAAGAAAAGCCACACACAAGGCGGAAATCAGGGTGAAGAGTGAGTATTGTTAATACAATTTCATGCTTTGTCTGGTCCAGAAACCCAAAACTAAATGTGTAGCGACAGATTGCTCAAAACAAGTCTTTCTGCAACACATTTTTTGCGTTTCCACGCTGCTTCGATGGAGGACTGAAAGCTAGAGGGAAGGGGTGTTTCACAAGCTGCTGTCACGTCGCGTGCCCGCCAGCAGGTGGCGGGTTTTCTCCTCCGCCATCGGCACACCTGCCCGTAATTTCGGGCTGATTACCCCTCTTTTATTAAGAGACTCCGACAGTCATCTCGCTGCCGGAGAATTCCACGCCGTGCCATTGTTCTCTCGTGCTAATTCCTCTATTGTAGATTTCTCGTTGCCTTCTTGCCTTGCGGCCTTTACTCTTGCCATTCGCGTTAGTCACTAAATTGTATACTTCTATATTGCCTAATCAGTAGTTCCTCGCACTTTGTTTTTTCAGCGAGCGTTTTCGGTTGTTTCCTTATTTCTTCCCTGGTCCTTATTTGACCAGCGTTTTGTGTTACCGTTTTTTTCCCCTGTCGGGCTCTTTCTGTTTTTGTCATTAAAGACACTCTTTGCTTTGATACGATTCTTTCGTTGTCTGTTTTCCGGGGATCCAACTCTTTATTTTCTTGTTCTGCACGGAGCGATCGTTATCGCTTCGGGCAGAACGTGACAGAATTCTCCGGCCACCATGGATCCCGCAGACATCGAAAAAATTTTGTCCGCTCTTTCCCGACAAGAGCAACAGATGAGTCAGCAGGGCCAAGCCATTAGGGAACTCCGTGGCACGGTCTCCATGCTGGCTCATCGGTACGATGATTTAGAACCTCGGTTGGTCCGGGTGGAAGAGCGGAGACCATCTCCCCCCGGGGTTCGTTCTATCATTCCCGAAGCGCCCTCCTCATATCCCATTATGACGAGGGAGCCATCGCTTCCACACCCCCCTCGCTACGGGGGCGAGCACGGGCAGTGTGGACACTTCCTCCACCAGTGCTCTCTCATATTTGACCAACAGCCTTCTGCCTATGCTAATGACGCCGCCAAGGTGGCTTATGTCATGAGTCTGTTAACAGGTCCGGCGGCATCGTGGGCGATTGCGACCAGTGACGCTAAGCCGAATCTCCGTACTTCGTTCCCCGACTTCGTGGCTGCGTTCCGCCGGGTGTTCCATCATCCCGTGCGGGGCAGAGAGGCAGAGGGCCGGTTACTCGCCCTCCACCAGGGAGAGCGATCGGTAGCGGATTACTCCATCGAGTTCCGGATCCTGGCCGCCCAGAGTGGATACGGTGATCGGGCGCTGTGTGGTCTGTTTCGCCGCGGACTAAACCCTCAACTCAAAGACGAGCTGGCGACCCGCGACCACAGCACCAACCTGGAGGAATTAATCGACCTCTCCCTCCTCATGGACAATCGCCTGAGGGAGCGAAGCCGGGAGCGCGGAGGTGATCGGCCCCAGTTCCGACGAACACCCACGGAGGAACAGGTGCAGCTGGGAGGCAAGGACGTTGGTGCGGAGGAAAGAAGGCGTCGTTTCAGTGATCGAGCGACGACTGACGGCGTTCAACCATCTCCTCATGCCGTAACCAGCCATCCGGGGTCGTCACCCCCAGTCCACCATGAGTACTGTGAGTCACGACCTCGCGCGCCACCCTTCGAGCCTAGGCGAGTCGACTCGCGGCCGGGACGCCCCAACAGACTTGAGCTCGAGGGGGAGATATTTGGGGGGTCCCGGTCGTGGCGGGTCCGGGCTCTGGTAGACTCGGGGGCAGATGACTGTATAATGGACACCGATCTCGCATCCGAGCTGGGTTGTTCCGTGGAGAAGTTGATAGATAAGAAGCGGGTTTGTGATCTTGATGGGCGCCTCCTGGCGGTAGTTACGCATAGGACGGAGCCGTTGAAACTTCTACTGTCCGGCAACCATGTCGAACACCGCCGTTTTTACTTAATGCGGTCTCGCAACGCCCCGATCGTTCTCGGGTTACCCTGGCTTAAGACACACAATCCCGTGATTTCCTGGGCGCGCCCAGCGATAGACAGCTGGAGCCAGTATTGTTACCAGCACTGTCTACAATCGGCCGTCGGGAAGCATGAACGTGTCACACCCCCCGAGGAGCTCTGCCTTGACGGAGTGCCGGATTGCTATCGGGATCTTAAGGAAGTGTTCAGCGAGGATCGTGCCCGCTCTTTGCCTCCACACCGCCCCTACGATTGTGCTATAGACCTGCAGGCGGGCGCTCCGTTGCCGACCTCGCGGCTGTATCAGGTGTCCCAACCCGAGCGCGAGGCATTGACGGAGTACATCAACAGCTCGCTCGCTGCAAATTTTTATGCAACATGTGTCAAATGTGTTTATTGAAGCATAGTATTGATTGTGTTACTTGTTATAAAGTGTGTATGATAATCGCCTTTTAGAGTGAAGATGAACCACACGCAAGGTGGAAACAGCGGTGCAAAGCGAAAGTGAACAAAATATCCATCTATGCATTTTCTGATCCGTTTTTCCTCACGAGGGTCTTGCCGGAGTCGATCCCAGCTGTCTTTGGGTAGTAAGCGGGGGACACCCTGAACTGGTTGCCAGCCAATTGTAGGGCCCACAAAGACATACAACCATTCACACTCACAGTCACACCTGGAGACAATTTAGAGTGTTCCATTATCCTGCCATGCATGTTTTGGGAATGTGGGAGGAAACCGGACTACCCAGAGAAAACCCACACAGGCATGGGGAGAGCATGCAAACTCCACACAGAAAGGCTGCAGCTGGATTTGAACCCGGTACCTCTGTACTGTGAGGTGGATATGCTAACCAGTCAACGACGGTGTCGCCCAAGTAAAATTACATATTTAATAAATAAATTGCAAACAATGAAATGTGTAGCAACAGAGTGATCAAGAGAAGTTTTTCGGCACCACAGAAACACATTTTTAGCATTTCTACATCTGTGATCAGGCCTCCAGCAACCACAGCGACGAGTGCTGCTTTGACGGAGGACCGACACTTTTTACACCCTGCGTTTGGCTCCTCTTCGCTCTAAAATGCTGGGCGGTATCGCTCAGTAGTTGAGTGGTCGTTTCTCAACCCAGAGTTTCATGGTGGGATTCCCGGCCATTGCAACCATGTCGACGGCAAGCAGTGAACGCTGTCCTCTGCTGGTTAGAGTTAGACATTGCAACCTTCTGAGAGAACACCATAATTTTTCTTATTGCCCTCTAAAAACAAGCAATAACATAAAATTACCACCCTATGAAAAGGGGCTTCACTAAAAATCAGAACCAAATACTCGTGGAAACAATATAATTCAAAATAAACGTATGCCACATTTCCATTCCACTTTTGTGTTATTTTTCTACATCCAAACGTCTAAAAAAAACTCTCTTGTTAGCTTTTTTTCCAAATCTTGCAACATTTGACATTTGATTTTTTTTTTAAACAGTCTGTGTTTTCATTACCAATTAGCACTTGCACAATTTACAATTCTTCACTTTGACATTCAGAGCATTGGACAGAAATTGCATCCCATCAACATCACGATACTTTGTTTCACTGAAACAGTTGTATTCCCCAGGTCCGTACCAACTCAAAGTTCGCTGCTATGGCACTGGCGGAGGCCGCCCAGCCCACACCACGGCCTCGATGACCAGGGATTACAATACAATACATCCGGATTTATATAGCGCTTTCACAACAGCTGCAGCTGTAAGAAAGCGCTTAACAAAATAGTTAGTGAGGTTGATTGGAAGGAATTGGTTTACTTCTCCTGTCCTGGGAGAACTGCCCACTGCAAGGTCACGACTGGCGCCCCAGCAAGGGAGTTCCATGGGAAGAGCCAGGCGCATGTCCCCTCTGGCCCAGCCCACTCCCGCCTGACCGTGCACAAAAAAACGACTGCTGGAGGGGGAGGTTATTGAAGAGTTATTGTAGAGAACACCACGCCCGGCCCCCGCCGCACAGTCCATGACAAAACCGCAGCTGCTTGCAGAATCTGCACCGTTTCATCGCCACACTGGCGAGGGGCAGGTGGCGAGGCAGCTTCTTGCCCAGCTGCGGTACGCACCTGGCCCCACTTTGGAGCACAACCCAACCAATCCAGCCCCATCGAGCAAATCCCTGCACTCTCAGCTCGGCTGCCCACCAGTAAGGACGCCGGCCACGTCTCGCTGCTGGGCCAGGGACTGGCCCACGAGCGTTTGTCAGGGGTCTGTGGTGATGCCGATGCTGTTGGATCCACCCTTGTTGAGATGCGTGGTCCAGATCCGGCTAGGTGGGGTTGTTTGGAAAACCCTCTTTCCCTTTGACTCCTGCCAGTCCTCTGTCAAAGCGGTGCTTGTTGCTGTGGCTGCTGGAGGCGTTGGAAGAAAAAACGAGGAAAATTTGTTTCTGTAGCGTGCTGTAGAAAGACTTGCTTTGATCAATCTGTCGCTACATATTTAATTTTGTTTCATTTTTTTTGGAACACACAAAATATTACATTCTATTCGCCACGTTCACTGTACACCGTTGTTTCCACCTTATGTGTGGGTATTCTTCGCTTTAAAATGCGATTATAATACAGCACACCCTTTTAAAACAATGACACAATCAATGCCATGCTTCAAAAAACTTCCGCATTTTCAAAACAAACACATTTTACATAGGCAGCATAAACTTTTAACTTCTCACCATTGCTACAGTAACTTGGTCATTGGAATTGAACCTTCCACGTCTGCACTGTGAGGTAGACGAGCTAACCAGTTCACCACCATGCCGCCCCTTGTGTCACCCAAGATTCTTATTTAATGCTTGGTAAAGGGTATTTTGCCGACTGATTTGGGAGTGCCAGCAAGGTATGGCTATGGGTTAGTGGTGCTCAGCACATTTTAAAAATGTAGAAAAAAAATGATGTAAACTATCTAAATGTGATAAAATGTGTGGAATTTTCACACTACTGTGTTTAATTTTGTTCAACAGTTTTATTTCCTAATCGTAACAAGTTACTTCCATCCATCCATTCATTTTCTGAACCGATTTATCCGAACAAGGGTTGCGGGGCATGCTGGAGCCTAACCCAGCTGTCTTTGGGCAGTAGGCGGGGGACACCCTGAACCGGTTGCCAGCCACAGAAATGAACAACCATCCGTGCTCAGACTCAAATCTACGGACAATTTAGAATGTTCAATCAGCTTTTTCGGATTGTGGGAGGAAACCGGAGTACCCGGAAAGAACCCACACAGGCACGGGGAGAACATACAAACTCCACACAGAAAGGCCGGAGCTGGGATCGAAGGCAGTACCTCTGCACCTTGAGGTCGACGCGCTAACCACTCGCCCATCACAACAAGTTACAACGCAATGTATATCGACATCAATTGTATATACAATACAATTAAATAAATATTTGAAAAATATTGATTTCACTTCAATACAAAATAAGTATTATGACTCACATGTATTCAGCGAATCGTCTGAAATCACTCCACAGTGCTGTTCAGGGAATTGTCTCAGATACATCATTCCACCGTTGCACACCTAGGAAGTGCAGAGGAAGTAAAAGGTTTTTAGTCGCATCCAACTTAGTGTATTTTACTTTGAAAATAATAAAGCGGAAGTATTTAGGTGAGCGATCATATATATGCAGCACAGTACTAATAACCTCATAGTTGAAGGAGACTTTGAGCGTCGTGTGTGTCCATGGATTACTAAACCCGAAACAGAAGGGCGCGTGAGGAAAAAAACATATCAGGATTTGTAAACGTCACATAGAAAACAAGGACATTAACAATGATGACACAACCAATATATTGGGCTATGCTGGTCGGGATGGCCATCCTGTTGATGGGGCAAGGTAGGCAACAGTCTTAAATCATTCGAGCACTTGTCGCTCACCAAAGCTTTGTTGCAGCTAAAATCGCGTTAGAAATGTTCTCACTGAAGTGGAGTCTGCATGCGGGTAATATTTGCGCCATCACCTAACATCAAATCACATCTAACTGAATTTTAAACAAAGAGATTTGGGTCCTAACCCATACAAATATCTAACTGCTGATTTGAATATTTTTTTTTTTACATCAAGTCAAGTCAACAGTATTTATAGAGCACTTTCAAACAGCCATCAGTGTAAAAAAAAAAAAATATATATATATATATATATGTGTGTGTGTGTGTGTGTGTGTGTGTGTGTGTGTGTGTGCGTGTGTGCCAAATATAACATCAGTTATATTTGACCCAGTTTGACCCAGCTTGGCGTCTCATCAGTGAAAGATACACCTTTTCGTCGATTTGGCTTTTGGACACCTATCGTGTGTGGAGTAATATTGCTTTTCTAAGCGTGAGCATTGAAAAACTGGAAGATTCTATTTGGACTAGTATCGCTCTTTCAATAGTCTGTCTGTTGTTGGGATTTGTTGAGACACATAATAAATCTCCTGCCAGGAAGTCTTCGCCGACAAGTTAAGCAGTAGTAACTAATCCACACTGACTTCGTGGTGAAGTCGTTCAAGTTAAGCCTTACCAATGTGACTGTTGGGATCCGGAAAGAAGACCCAGATTCAAATTCTGGAGCTTCTATTGACATTACTATTAAAAAAATGTTCAATGACTTATGCTAGTCATTTAGCATTTTTGTGATGAAAATACAACATTAATGGAAAATCTTGAATCGTCTCGATCCCTCAAAGGTTGAAACAAATGCATTTAATCCGCTTTAATATGTTGTTAACTCTGAACGTGATAAACCCCAAATCCACTCTTTTATGATGATTGTTACCAGTTCAAATGTGCCTACTTGGTTTTTAGTATGTATGTATGTATGTATGTTTCAGTTGGCGGATGCTGGTCTTTCAAGGAGGGAAAGCTCAATTTTGGCTGACATAAACAAATGTGTCCGTTTATAAAAACGCAAATTCGACTCTCCGTTCCTTTTCAAGAAAATTATCTGTAACCCTGTCATACCAACAAGGCGTCTTTTCCAGGAATTTAACTAGTGTCCTACAACTACAGCAACTCCAAGAAAACCCACCAGTAATAAAAGATTAATTTGTCGCTTATCGTTTTCAACAAAGAGAGTGTCGCTAAGATGATTATAAGTCGTCTGCAGTGCAATTTAGAACAGAATGAGAATTGAAAGTGCTGGATGCCTACACTAAACGATCGGTGATTGGCTCACTTACATTACGAAATGTCCTTGCATACCTATTTGTCATGTCCTTGTTTACGATGATACTAATGCAACGTGTTATACCGGAGACAAATTCCTTGTGTGTTCTACATACTTGGCCAATAAAGATGATTCTGATTCTGATTTCGATGTCAATCAAACTGGAACACAGGCTCAGACAGATCATCCAATCTGATGCAGAAAAACTGAGCGTCCGGTATCCGCCCACTGCCATCCAGTCCCAAAGATGTCGAGCGTCCGTGGGCGGGACAAAAACCAGCTTGTATCCAATGACTCGTCTCCGTTCAAAGCATTGGGACAACCTACCCTGAACTCTGGCGGATGCTCGGCGTCCACCATTTAAAGCACAGCGAAGCTGCGGGAATGAATGAGAAGGGAGTCGCGTCGTAACCAGTAAGAAGAAGCTGATTCGGAACAAAAGTTGGGCACGTTGTAGCGCATATTTTGTCAATGACATGTACACACAATAAAATTTATATTCATATATTTGATCACTTATTCTTTGACATTTTAGGGGAAGCTGAGCTTCCCTTCCAGTCCGATACATACCACTGGTATGTACATATGTACCGTATTTTCACGATCATTCGGCGCACCGTATGGTTTGGCGCAGTCTCATTAATGGGTGCTATTTCTTTTTACACATAGACAAAATGCACTGTATTATTGGGTGCAGTTTTATAGTGGTAAAACATACGCCAGCTTAAACATACGGCATGCATGCGCGCACGCTAAAAACACGTTAGCTTGAAGCATACGGTAGCATTCCAAGACATACAGATACAAGCTAAAAACGCGTTTTTAAAAAGGCAACGGAAGCAAAACTGAGTTCTGTTGTATTTTATTTAGCCATCGTACAATGTACTCACGTTTTTCGATCAATCATCACACAGAAATCCATCAAAGTCCTCATCATCTGTATCAGAATTGAACAATTGTGCAAGTACCGGTAATCCATCAAAAACGCAGTGTTTCCTCTCGTTGTCAGAGTCACTCTCATTGCCATGTGGCTCCACAGAAATGATGCCGGCTTTGCCAAAATCTCGAACAACAGTGCAAGCAGACGCGTTCGTCCAAGCAACCACAATCCATTCGCAAATTGTGGCGTAACTCGCCCAGCGCTGCCTCTCACTCTTTGTAAAGTTGTGTTTGCCATCGATCATCCATTGTTCCCATGCCGTTCGCAACTTTACTTTGAACGCCCGGTCGCAACTTTACTTTGAACGCCCGGTTGATGCCGGGCATTCAAAGTAAAGTTGCGACCAGCAACTGTCCAGCGGCTGGAGTTCTTTAGTCAAGCCTGCGGGAATAACGACAAGCGCAGAGTTCATTTGCTTCACTTGGTTTTTCACCGCTGCTGTAAGATGGGCACGCATGCCAAAAGCATAACCGACGGCTTGAAGTTTGAACTGAGCTTCGTAGGTGTGTCTCTTTGTAGAATTTATTTTCGGGGGTTCTTAGAAACCAAAACCGAAGTTGTTTTGCAACAATGCACATAGCCACACTCTATACAGGTGTTGGTACCTGCTTGGGGCGTCCCTTTAGCATCCACTTACACGCCCACCCTTCACTCATTGGCGGACTTCTCCCCCGCATGCCTGTCCTCTCTCATGTCTGCTCTCTCTCGCCATATATATTTATATACACGCCCACCCTTCACTGATTGGCCGACTTCTTTGCCGCATGCCTGTCCACAGTCACTTCCGCCTTTTCTCTATATAAACAGTGTGTCAGCTGTCAGTCAGGTTTTGGAACTCAGCGCATACACAAGACGCTCCGCATCATAAGGCGTCCTGCCATTTTGGAGAAAATTTAAGACTTTTAATGGCGCCTTATAGTCGTGAAAATACGGTATGTATTTTTAATGCAGTATGTACCGTATTTGTTGCACCTTTGAACGGAATCCATAATTTTTTTTTCTGTATTTGTAAGCAAAATTTCCATTCCGGCCTTGCATTCGTGTGTTCAGTTCATTCAGAAGATGACAAATATCTGACCAGGAATGCCAGACTTGCACGCCACTCATTGCTTGCAAGCAGCTTTGCAGAGTAGGACCCCTCACTGGTCAAAAAGACTTGAAGCTCATACACACGCACCAGCAACTTGCCATCTGACAACCATTGGACCTCCGTATGAAACAGCAAGGCTTGATCCTGCGCTCCCATTTCTTCACACAAAGCCGCAAATGTGCATCTTTTCACCGGTCGTGACTTCACAAAGTTTACCATGCGCACAACATCATGCAACACAGGAACAAGGTCTGCTACGAGGGCTTTGCGGTGTAAAAAAACCGTGCGTTATGATCACATCTGAGTTTTTTGCTTTCACTCTGCTTACAAAGCCTTTGGTGTGCCTGACCATGGCTGCAGCTCCATCAGTACAGACTCTTGTGCAGTTTTCCCACTTAAGTACTCCTTTTTCCAGATATTCTGATGTGAAACGAAAAATTTCCTCTCCTGTTGTTTTTTTCTGGCAAAGCCTTGCAAACTAGAAAGTTCCCTTTAATTGTGTTGAGCATGCCCACTTATATCAGTAGCTTCATCAACTTGCAATCTTGTCCAATACCACACTTTCGATCTCTGCAGACATATTATCAATATGTCTGGAAATTGTATTATCTGAAAGAGGAACTTTGGCTATTTCTTTCGCCGCTTCGGGTCCGAGCATCTCGTTCACAGTGGCTTTGCAGGCGGGAACTAATGTTGACATCATTTTATGTTGGTGTTATTATTTTTTTTAAATCATAAACTGATCCCAGGGCAGCACAGTGCACAACTGATTAACACCTCTGCCTCACAATGCAGAGGTGCTATGTTCGATTCCGGCTCCGGCTTTGGATGGATAAACAGATCACCTCGTTGAAGTCAAAACATAACCTGTCAGACCAGTTACATCATCATTCAGTTAAAACCAAAATTTATGTCATAGTGATGAACTATCTCATACGGACATGGGCATTATGCTAGTGGTACAGTATGGCGTTATAAATAGTTGTTTGAGAGAGTACTGGCATGTAAGTTTGTGTGGTGCTGTGATAAAATTCTAATGTCTTTATTTGTTCAACAACTGAACTCAACTGTATTTATAGAGCACTTTGAAACAATCACCGCTGTATACAAAGTGCTGTACACTGAGCAAATATAGACACAACAATAAACAATAAAACACATCCTAAATAATAGCAATAATAAATAAAAAAAACCACATCTGTCTCACATTAGTAAGGTTTGGGTTTGAATTTTGGCCTTAGCCGTCTTGTCTGAATTTGCATGTTGTCACAATGCTTTTCTGGGGTTTTCTGTCTCACATTTCACTGAGGATTCAAAAATTGTGTATGTGAATGGTTGTTTGTCTCTCTCTGTGTGATTGATGATGGCGACTCGTCCAGGCTGAATCCCACCACTTGCCTTCAGTCAGCTGTGGTAGGCTCAGCTCATAGTCACACATGATCCTAATGAAGTGATCGATAAAATGGATGAATGGAAGAACATACTGTTGTAAATGTTTCTGATTTTGATATGTCAATAGTATTTGCATTCAATATGATCTCTATCCGTTTCATGCACTCTGTAACCTGCTAACATGTTAAGCTGTCCACCGTCTTAACCACCGTCCTTGAAAGGTTTAAAAAAAAATCATGAAGCAAACCCCATTCCGTCTACATTGTGATGATAGATGTGTGCCATAATTACAAGCCCCTAAGACAGGGGTGCCCAAACTTTTTGGATCGAAGATCTACTTTTTGATCAACTAACCTCACGGGATCTACCCTTACCGGCGCCCGCACGCACACACACAAAAATGTAACATTTACCTGCTTTATTTTATTTTTTAAATATTTTTTTTGTGAAAATGAGACTGATTAGTGTGCAGTGTATATTAACACAAAAATATATTACTAACATGTACAAAGTCACACAAATGGTTGTTTGTTTTTTTTCTTCTCGACACTCCTCGGATCTACTTGGGACCTGTATTAGATCTACCGGTAGATCAGGATCTACCTAATGGGCACCCCTGCCCTAAGAGGACATTTGGGGCAAATGAGTATATTTTCAGTGCACAAGAACCATTGGCGTTCACAAACAATTGAAGAAGCGCGCGTACGTGCGGCATTTCTACACTGAATGAAAGTAGCTTAGCCTTAACTTTGTTCAAATAAATGAGCAGTCGTCTTAGTGCAATTCTTGCAATAAGATTAGCAATGTGTACACTAAGACAATGAAACACGTTTTGGATGGACACCTGATGATGAAGTAAAGGACTTGCTTGCTCTGACCCTCTCAGCGTTGCACTTCACAGGCAAGTCAAAAATGTCCCATGGCATAATGAGCCAACTAAAAAGATTAAGTAGTGCTAAAGCGGATGATCACTTGTTGTCATGTTTTGGTTTGTGACCAACAGGTGGCACTGTATGCCTCTCCCTGCAGCTGCTCACCTGTTGGTCGTTATAATTATTGCTTTAAAAGGACGGGAGTGCATGACCACTCTGTGTCGGGTCATTGTTTGCTTCTGTCATGTTAGTTGCTGTCACAGTTTCTTTTGGTTTGTATTTATCCGCGCGAGGGTGCAGGGTTTCGGCAGGCTGCGGCAGCGACTCTGGACGCGCGTCGGGCCCTTCCCGTGGATCTCTTCAGCTGCAGCGCTCGGCGGGTCCCCCTGCTGTCGCGGTCCTCTCGCTTTTCCCCGTATTGGCACGGGGTGCGCCTTTTCGACTTTCTTTTTTGCTTATGCCATGGTTTTGTTTGCTACTTTGGATTCATTTTGTTTTCCAGACTTTGTTTTGGATTTCGTTTCCTTCGTATTTTAATATGATTCGTCAAGTTCACCCTGCTCCTCCCTCCTGCCTGCTTTTTGGGGTCTTCCACCTAGTGATGGGTTGAGCGATACTAGTGCGTCAGCACAATGCCGAGAGCTCAAGAGTGAAACCCTGAAGAATTTTTCCCCAGTGTAGAATCATTTTGATCTTGGTAAATCTTTTTCTCCTTTCAGCATTGTTTATTGTTATATACAATTGTTTTACGGTGGCGCATTGCACCCACTTTATCAGTTTATCAAGTGAATGACCTGTTATGCATATGATAGTCAGTTGAAGAGCATTACAGTTGTTTTATTCATTTTATCTTATAATTGCGAGATCCTCCATAATTGAAGTCCACGCTGCCTGTCAGAAGCAAACACACCCAGAAACCAAGACCCTTTACAATATTGGAAATGGAACCAGAAAACATATCCACATCTGCATCAACTTTCATTTAAAACTCTCTGCTCACTATCGTCATCTGAACCATGTGAAAGAGGATTTTCTGAGGCTGGGGAGCTGGTTTCTAAGAGGAGAAATCACCTTGGAGCAAAGACACTCCAAAAACTTTTGTTCCTCAATACAACTAATCACCTTTTTGTCTTTTATTTCACATGATTTAACCAACATTTTCTACATAAATTAAAAATATGAATTGTAACTCCAATTTGCTATATTTTACATACCAACTCGGTTTAGCATTTACACAAACAAGGAATTTCTTTACCTGCAATGATTTTATAACTACTGCAGGGGTCACTATTGGGTGACCAACACAGAGTCAATACAGTGGTGACACAGTTTGTGAAGTGGGTCAATACAGTCCTTGAGGTATCATCGTCCCATCACTACCTCCACCACCATGCAACGTGACTCTTGTGATGCTGCACTCCAAGAAAATATTAGTTCGCTACGCTTATATTGCACCTTACACTACATCACAATGCACAACAGTGTACATTTCTTGAAAATTAGTTTTACTAAGTTATTCTAAATGGTATTTTCTTGATAGTTCTTTTGGAAACCGAAAACTTCATTACAGATTGCAGGTAAAACAATACACTACATACAAAAAGACACATAAAAGTACCATCAGCAACATATTCACAAAACAAACAATTAGTGACCTCAGAGGACAGTACTAAACCAATGCTTCTTGGACAAATAGCATGAAGTGCTCAATTTGATTAAGATTAAGATATCCTTTATTTGTCCCACACTTGGGAAATTTACAGCCTCCAGCAGCAAGAATGTGGGTCGAAAGAAGAAAGAAGAAAAAAAACAAACACCGTTCAATTAAGTGCAATATAAATACAAAATGGATAAATCGCAGTGCTATTTACAATTGTTTTTCACATCATCTAATTATTATTATTATTATTGTTATTTTTATTCAGCAGCCTGACAGCAGTCGGTAGGAACGAGCGTCGGTATCTCTCCTTCTTGCAGCGCGGGTGTAACAGTCTCTGGCTGAAGGAGCTACCTAGTGCTGTCAGTGGGGGCTGGAGAGGGTGGGAGGGACTGTCCATCATAGCTTTTAGCTTAGTTAGCATCCTTTTGTTGCCCACCTCCTCCAGAGTGTCAAGGGAGCAGCCCAGGACAGAACTGGTTTTCCTAACCAGTCGCTCCAGTCTCTTTCTGAGATGCTGCCTGACCAGCAGACAATGCCATAATGGATGGCCGAGGCCACCACCGAGTTATAGAAAGTCTTAAGGAGCGACCCCTGAACCCCAAAAGACTTCAGTTTCCTGAGTAGGAAGAGTCGGCTCTGTCCTTTCCTAATCAGGGTGTCCGTGTTTGTAGACCAGTCCAGTTTGATGTTCAGAAGAACACCTAGGTACTTGTAGGAGGTCACCCTCTCTATGTCCATACACTGGATGTTCATCGGTGCTGGTGAGGACTGTTTCCTGCAGAAATCCACAACCAACTCCTTCGTTTTCGTAGGGTTGATCTGGAGGAGATTCTGCTGGCACCAGTCCACAAAGTCCTTCGTCAGTCCCCTGTACTCCCAATCGTCCCCCTCTGTAAAGAGGCCAACAATCGCAGATAAATCGGAGAACTTCTGAAGGTGTCAGTTTGGAGTGGCGTGTCTGAAGTCCGAGGTGTAGAGGATGAACAGGAATGTAGCCAGAACAGTCCCCTGCGGCGCTCCAGTGCTGCAGAGAAGCCTGTCCGACTCACAGCTCTGCAACCTCACGTACTGCGGCCGATTTGTGAGGAAGTCTATGATCCATGCTGTGAGATGGTGGTGCACTCCGGCGTTCTGCAGTTTGCCTCCCAGTAAGTTGGGCTGGATGGTGTTGAAGGCACTGGAGAAATCAAAAAACATGATTCTCACAGTGCTCCTAGCCTTCTCCAAGTGTGACAGCACTGAGTGGAGGAGGTAGATAATGGCGTCTTCCACGCCGATGCCAGGCTGATAGGCAAACTGCAGCGGGTCCAGTGCTGGGCTCACCAGCGGTCGAAGGTGGGCGAGGACGAGTCTCTCCAGAGTCTTCATCAGGTGAGACGTCAGTGCCACCGGTCTGTAGCTGTTCAGCTCCTTAGGGTGGAGAGTCTTGGGGACTGGGACCAGGCACGAAGTTTTCCACAGCTGTGGAGCTCTGCCCAGCTTCACACTCACGTTGAACCTGTGCTGGACAATGTCACACAGCTGGTTAGAGCAGGTCCCGAGGAGCCGGGAACTGATCTTGTCTGGACCTGCTGCCTTCCTCACATTCATCTTCCTCAGTTGGTTCCTCACCTGCTCTGTTGTGACGGACAGGCAGGAACCAGGTGACAGACTGGGTTGATGAGAGCTGGTCGAAAAAGGAGGGGGAGGAGAAGAAGTCCTCAGTGAGAGTGGTTGCAGTTGGTGGTTGGGGGAAGGGACAGATGACTGGTAGAAACGGTTGAAAAAAACGGTTCAGTCCATCTGCCCAGTCCTTGTCCTTCTCAGATAATGTCTTTGGGCTGTCATGGCCTGAGATGGTTTTCAGGCCCCTCCAGACACCAGTGACATTGCTGGCCTGTAACTGGTCCTCCAATTTCATCCTGTATATCTTCTTCCCCTCCCTGATCTTTCTTCTCAGCCGAATCTGCACGGCCTTCAGCTCCTCTCTGTTTCTCGACATAAAAGCTCTCTTCTTCTCCTTCAGGAGGGCCTTTATGTCGGGATTAATCCATGGTTTGTTGTTGGAAAAACACTGCACAGTTCTGGTGGGTACGGTGTTCTCCTCACAGAAGTTTATGTAGTCCGTGATGGTGTCAGTGAGTGCATCAATGTCCTCCCCATGAACCTCGCTGAAGAGTTCCCACCTGGTTGTGTCGAAGCAGTCCCGCAAAGCATCTTCAGCTTCCGTTGACCATTTCCTGACCATTCTGGTCACAGTTGGCTGCCTGTGCACCAGGGGTTTGTACACAGGCTTGAGAAATACCAAGTTGTGGTCTGCTCTTCCAAGAGGGGGGGGGGGGGGGTTTATATGCCTCCTTGGTATTGGCATAAAACAAGTCCAACATTTTATTGTCTCTAGTGGCACAGGTTACATATTGCGTGAAGGTTGAAAGGGAGAACGACAGAGAGACATGGTTGAAGTCCCCAGAGATGATCAGCAGGGCGTTGGGGGACTGTGCCACGACAGTCATCAGGGCATCACACGCTGCATCACCATTAGCCGACGGGGGGGATGTACACTGTCACAGCTATGACGTGTGAGAATTCCCTCGGGAGATAATGAGGCCTGAGGCTAATTGCTAGCAGCTCAATGTCCCGGCTGCAGAGTTTGTCTTTGATCGTGATATGCCCCGGATTGCACACAGCCAGCCCCCCACCTTTTCTCTTTCCACTCCCTTCATTCCTGTCCGCACATATGAGTTGGAAGCCTTCCAACTCGGCATGTGTGTCCAGAGTGATCGCTGTTAGCCACGACTCCGTGAGTAGCATTAGGCTAGCCTCGCGGTACTCCCTTTGATGTTGATGTCCTTACTGTAAACAATGGAGTTGTGTGTGCTATCGGGATCTCCATTCACAGGATACGTAAAAAGATTAAAGCAAATAAAGGAGATGAGCAGTAATGAAGATGCCCCCCCGTAGAATTGGGGTACAAACAAAATGGGAAGAAGAAATAAATAAAGTAAAAGGACGAAAAGAAACTCAAAACAGGGATATGCGCTGCTCGGGAGGCAGCCTCTCAGGGGGCGCCATCCTTTAACAAAAAAAAAATGCATGTCAATGTCAAGATTATGTAATTCTCAAGAGTTATTAAGCAGATATATAAATTTATACATTAATCTTTTCAACATGACTTGCATTTGCCCTGCGATTGGTGGGCGACCAGTTCAGGGTATACCCGAAGACGCATGGTCTGGCGCATTTATGCCATCTTTTCATGCACTAAACTTGCAAAGCAAACTGTTTGCTTGAGCAAACAGAGAGTGGAATTGCTCGTAAATATCTTGGTCATCCGGCGGCCCCGTAGTCCAGTGGTTAGCACGTCGACTTCACAGTGCAGAGGTACCGGGTTCAATTCCAGCTCCGGCCTCCCTGTGTGGAGTTTGCATGTTCTCCCCGGGGGTTTTCTCCGGGTACTCCGGTTTCTTCCCACGTTCCAAAGACATGCATGGCAGGCTGATTGAACATGCTAAATTGTCCCTAGGTGTGAGTGCGCATGGTTGTTTGTCTCTATGTGCCCTGCGATTGGCTGGCAACCAATTCAGGGTGTCCCCCGCCTACTGCCCGAAGACAGCTGGGATAGGCTCCAGCACCCCCGTGCCCTTGTGAGGATAAAGCGGTTCAGAAGATGAATGAATGAATCTTGGTCATCCTTCAGCTTGTCTGTGATGAGATACAGTCAAATTTACGTTTTCACCCCTATAACGTTTACATTTAAAAGTCCAGATTTCACGTACCGTATTTTCTGCACGATAAGGCACTTTCGGTTATAAGGCACACCTTCAATGAATGGCTTATTTTAAAACTGTTTTCATATAGAGGACACACTCCATTATAAGGCACATAGAATAGAACAGTGGTTCTTAACCTGGGTTCGGTGAGTCTCAGGTTCGACAGAGCCTCTGCCATGGAGGGTAAGTCACACGCGACTCAACATGTTAATTAGTTATGACACGCCCGCTTGGCCATCACTGGCTGCAGATGACCACATGGCATTGCTTGTCCAATCGGTGCTTGCGATAAATTTAATTCACTGAGTAGTCAACGTGTGACTGTCGTGATAGTACGTGAGAGAGAGGGGGGCCGCACCCTGGAAAGCGTCACAGTTCCGGCAGCGTCCGGTGAGCCCACGTCGGACCTTGAAAATCCAGGGGAGAAGGTGTAAATCTTGCGCTAGGCCGTACCCATATCCGCAGCAGGTCTCCAAAGTGAACAGCCCTCTGGCATGTTAGAACAAGGCGGGTAAGGCAGCCGCCCCACCGCAAGCCCCTCGCCACAGCCGTTGCCGGGGTGCGGGCACAAAGCCACCCCGGAGGGGGTCAGGCGGGCGGCATCGGACGCGGACGGTGCAGCCGGGCAGGCAACACGACCCCTGTCCTGGCCGCTTCGCCCGTTCCCCACCGGGCGTCCGTGTCGGCCCCGCGCGAAGGCGGGTCGGTGTGAGGGTGTAGTGTTTCGGCGGGCTGCGGCAGCGACTCTGGACGCGCGCCGGGCCCTTCCCGCGGATCTTTTCAGCTGCAGCGCTCGGCGGGTCCCCCCGCTGTCGCGGTCCTCACGCTTTTCTCCGTATTGGCACGGGGTGCGTCTCTCTGTCGGGTCACCTCGGTCGGCGCCTAGCAGCTGGCTTAGAACTGGTGCGGACCAGTGGAATCCGAGTGTTTGATTAAAACAAAACATTGCAAAGGCTCCTGGGGGGTGATGACTCAATGTGATTTCTGCCCAGTGCTCTGAATGTCAAAGTGAAGAAATTCAACGTGAGAAGCAATTAAGAATGCTCGTCTTTGCAAACAATAGTGACGTCATTAAGATGCGCGCGCATTTTGGAGGCAATGTTTGCACACATTGAAACTCATCTATACTTATCTCTTGAAATTGTATTTTTTCTGTTTATAATAAATGTGTTTTTAATATCTCTAATTTGTAAAGAAAATATATTGATTTTTCATTCATGATATGTTTGGTGAATGTGCATATTAACTGGTTGGGTTCGGTACTCTCAAAAGGCTAAGAACCACTGGAATAGAAAGCTGAAATAGTGGCTGCGGTTGTGCTGTGCATCCACTAGATGGAGATATGCTTAGAGAATACAATACAGCTTCACAACTGCTGCAGATGTAACAAAGCCATAAGACCTGGTCATGGCATCATGGCATTACAAAACAATAAATGAAAGACACAAGTTATGCTGACAATTGATTAAACAAAAAGGCACACAAACTTCACGTGCTCACATCCACAAGGGCTAAATATCCTGAGAAGTCTTGCTTGTGTCCTTCTTTGCGGCACTAGCAGTTGCCTATGGCAGGTAACATATCGCTGACTGAATGTTTTCAGAGATGAAGTCGGAACGGTACAGTTGTTTGTTTCACGTATCATAAAATCATTTTTTCTTCATATACATGTATTTGTAATTGACAAATTTACACTGTATTACACATCCATGTTTTTACATCTATAAATGATCATATAATGCATTATACTTCGTATTTGGCAGACATTTTATTAGAAATGGTTTCAACGAACTACCGTTATAATGTACTAGCTGGTTCGCCGCCCTCCGGGCGGCTCATCAGCTAGTTCCTGCGGAAGGCTGGTAAGGTGGGCCTTCGGCCCACAAAAGTGTTGTTGCTTGGTTCAACTTTTTGTTCATCTTCATTGCTTATCGCGAAAATAAAGAGATGTTTAGCTCTACTAAATAACTAACAATTTCATTGCAATGCTTGTGGGTAGACAACATTTTTTCGCTAAGATGCCCGCGCGATCGTAGTGAGCCACTGCCTGAGCGGCGCAGTGGCGGCGAGCAGCGGCGCGGTGAAGTAGGTAAGTTTTGAAAAGGGACAGACGGAAGGACAGACCGCGTGCGGGACGACGCGCAATATATATATATAGATAGATTTGTTCTGTCCCTCAAGGTTTTTTCATACGAGGTTCGACTGTACTTAACTTTGCTCATACATCTCACGATATTACCTACCAATCTGAATGTAGAAAATGTTTTATCGTTCAGATCATGACCACACTCTAATCTGTATTGAATTTATCGTCCATGGCAATCCCATATTCAGAGCAGACATGAAGAAGCTGATGGGAGTGATGCGTCAGCCCAAAGACAGACCCTTCTCCCGGAGACCAGGGGCGCGCCGAGGTGTTCCGCCTTTTCCTGGGTGTCAGCTGGGGGATCCGGTGCGCCGACACAAAAAAGAACAGACGTTCCTTAGTCGAGCCACAGATCAGGGGACACACCAGAAGTTTCCAAATACAAACCAAGTCCAGAGGCCGAGGTGCAGGCTGGTCACAAACGAGTTTATTCAATCAAAACCCGGAGAGGTACAGATGTGCACATTGGAAAACTCTGAATTCTCCCGAGAATACACACTGGTTTTATAGCGATATGAGGGGCCAACCGTTCTCATTTCATTGGTTAGTTTCTACGATCATTTGTCAACTTAACACATTCACTTTCAAAGACGTTTTTAAACGTCTTTTCAGACTTGGTCCAGAATTGGCTGGTACTGAATGAGTTAATGGTGTCATACTGCGTTGTGTAACTCTGATTGGATGTGGCTTTCTTCGTTAGCTAGATTTCAATGGTATCTACTATTACTTCACAACCTGGTTAATGGATTATAATGGTATCATAGTTGTTCTGTTATAAAAAACTAGCTGGTTCGCCGCTCTCTGGGCGGCTCATCAGCTAGTTCCTGCGGAAGGCTGGTAAGGTGGGCCTTCGGCCCACAAAAGTGTTGTTGCTTGGTTCAACTTTTTGTTCATCTTCATTGCTTATCGCGAAAATAAAGAGATGTTTAGCTCTACTAAATAACTAACAATTTCATTGCAATGCTTGTGGGTAGACAAAATTTTTTCGCTAAGATGCCCGCGCGATCGTAGTGAGCCACTGCCTGAGCGGCGCAGTGGCGCCGCAGTGGCGGTGCGCAGCGGCGCGGTGAAGTAGGTACGTTTTGAAAAGGGACAGACGGAAGGACAGACCGCGTGCGGGACAACGCGCAATATATATATTTGTTGTTTATGCGTTGTGTAATGTGAGCATATCGTACACGTCTTCAGCCTCTTCTCCATTTTTATTTGTATTTATTTTGTTTGTAGTTGCCTTTCATGACATGTCTGTTCTTGGTGTTGTATTTTATTAAATTTCCCCCCAAAATGCGGCTTATGCTCAGTGCGACTTATGTTTTTTTCTTCTTTACTATGCATTTTATGGTTGGTGCGACTCATACTCAGAGAGACTTATAGTCCGGAAAATACGGTACTACCTTCTCGGAGGACCTTTGCGCTTCGATCCACGGCTACAGAAGCTAGCTCAAGGTACATGTTTTGTCGCTTCTCTGGCAGATCCCGAGCTAGTGTGCGAGGTAGAGAAGATCCGACTTGATGTAGTTGCACTTTCCCCAACTCACAGCCTTGGCTTTGGTACCAGTTCTGTCGCGAGAGAAAACAGCTGGTGAAGTATATTAAATACTGATGAATGTTATCAATTTCAGATGTGTTTAGGTGTTGCCCTTGTTAGACAATAATCCTCAAGAAGGATTTTCATGGCACCCTGTAGCTCAGGAAATCTTAGAATTTTCTGAAATGTACACCTTTTCGCAACATGCTCTTTGACTCCGGAACAAACTCCCTGATTGCCTGAGGTCTGCTCAAACTGTCAGTTCATTTAAATTCGGGCTGAAAACATTCTTGTTTCCTGCACCACTCTCGTGAATCTATCCTTTATTTTCATGTCAATCCCCATTTGCATTCCCCATTTTTTACATTTATCTGATGTTTGGTTTTAATGAACCTGTAGCATGCGGAATCAACTTTTTTTTAGCTTTCATCCATGGTAAACTGCTAATTATTCACTAAAAAACATCCACAAAGTGGCGTTTTCCTGCATTCCTGCTGATTTCTGCTCTCGAAGTGCCAGTTCCGTGCAATCCCCAAAAAATGATTGGGTCCTCTACAGGTATTATATATATGACAGATTGAGGGAGCCACCCACATATTGTACCCCACAGACTAAACACACACACATTTTCTCAGAGGATCCAGTTGGATGCCCGACAAGTGTATCTGGGAAAGAGGCGCTTTGAGCGGCCACCCCAGCCAAATTGCTGGCCTCACCGGCTGGAGCTCTGTTCTTTTGATATTTTTCCAAATCTAACTAAAGGCGGGACACCTGACAAGGGCATCCAAGAAAAGGTGCTATTTGCCGCCTCCCATGCTGAAGCGTTTGCCTATCTGGCAGCAGACCATCCAGCAGCTGTTTGTGATCATCATTGCTCAGAGGACTGCCTAGCGAAGCTTGGCCAGTACCAAACTAGATTAGCCAGGAGATTAATATTAAATCTTAAAACTGGCACAATCATCCCGGTGGAGAGGCCAAAGCTACAAGTAAATAAAACTGTGAGTTAAATGATAATAATGAATGCACATTAGCGTTGTTGCCAAGCGCGATATTTCACACTTCTTTTTTGGAATGAAAAATAAAAGTACTTGGACTGAATGTCAAGGGAATTCACTGTGGCTTTTGGGCCTTGCTGCTTCCGGCAGTGCTTTCTCCAGATTCTCTGAACCTTTTGATGTTATGGACCGTAGATGATAAAATCCCTATATGCCTTGCAATTGTACATTGAGGAATATTGTCCTGAAAGTCTCACACACTTGTTCAAAGAGGTGAACCGCGCCCCATTTTAGCTAGAAATGACTACCGTATTTTCCGCACTAAAAGACGCACCTAAAAGTCTTCTATTTTCTTAAAATCCGGTGCACCTAGTGTATGGTCATGATGGTAATATATGTCAACCCCAAAACATGTCTCCCTAACCTTGCTGGAGGAATACATTAGAACACGGAAGTAGAATAGCGCAAGAGAGTTCAACGTTAACGAGTCAATGTTATAACTTGCTGTTAGTTCAGTGAACTGTGTCGCTGTTTTATTAAATACGTTTTTTTTGCAGCTCCGAAAAAGGAGAGCTGTAGTGTTTTTTTTAAACACACTTTATTAATGGTTTTCACAGTCTCAGTCAACAAATACAGGTATGTCTTTGCCTTCTCTTCCATTCGACTCGAGAGGCATTCATGACCACCTCCGAAAAACGTATATTAACGATTACTTCAATGAAACTACGAAAATTGAAAATAATGCATCAAAACAGAAAATCAAGTGAGGAAATTGCATTATATAAACCGGTGCGTCCAACATATGAAAAAAAATTACAAAATAGGCCATTCATTGAATGTGCGCCTCATAATCCAGTGCAACTTTTAGTGTGGAAAATATGGTAAGCAATTCAGAGAAGCTCTTTTTATACAATCATGACACCCACCTGTTCCCAGTTAGCCTCTTCACCCGTGGGATGTTCCAAATATGGCGGCAGCCAAAGGCAGGGACCCTGGCGGTCCGATCCTCGGCTTCAGAATCTAGCGCTAGGGACATGGAATGTCACCTCTCTTGCAGGGAAGGAGCCCGAGCTGGTGTGCGAGTTAGAGAAGTTCCGACAGGAGATATATATATATATATATATATATATATATATATATATATATATATATATATATATATATATATATATATATAGCATCCTCGTCTCGAAAGGCGATGGTCGACGCGTAGGGGGGGGATTAGGTCCTGTACTGGACGCATGAGCGCGAGTGGCTGAAGAGCCCTATTCTTGAGTGGCATTCCCGCTGGCATTTCACGCAGGTGAATGTTGAGGTTGGTGGGGTGGTGCGTGGAGCAGCTGCGCGGCACTTTCTCGCTGCCCGCTTCTGTGAGGCCCGGTCCTGCTCCTCCGCCGCAGCCTCGGCGACCCTATGCGGATGGTATTTGCGCCAGGTGGCTCGGTCTGCTGCTGCACTCTCCAATCTGTTGGGATCCACCCGGACCGCCTTTAGGTCACGTTTGACAGTGTCCTTGGAGCGCAGCAGGGGCCGGCCCACACTCCGGCGTCCCTCAAGCAGCTCGTCATAGAGGATTTCCCGCGGCAGCCGGTGGGGGTCCATGCGGAAGGTATGGCCGATCCAGCGGAGCCTCCTCTTCATCAAGGTGCATTGGATGCTTAGGAGGCCGGCTTGTTGGAGGACCGGGGTGTTTGGAATCCGGTCCTGCCAGCTGATGCGCAGCAGCCGCCGGAAGGCACGTAGATGAAAGGTGTTAAGTCGCCGTTCCTGCCTAGCGTAGGTGGTCCATGACTCACTGCCGTAGAGTAAGGTGGAGAGGACGCAGGCCTCGTACACCATAACCTTGGTTTTTGCACTGAGAAGGCTGTTTTCCCAGACGCGTTTCGACAGCTTCGCCATCACACCGGCAGCCTTGGCGATCCTCGAGCTGATCTCGGCGTCGAGTGTTGTTGCACATGTGACGGTTGAGCCTAGATAGGTGAAGGAGTCAACATTTTGCAGCGGCGTGTCCTCGATGGTGATAGAGGGGGCGACGGTGGTTCCCTGGGCTAGTATATTTGTCTTCTTTAGGCTGATCGTGAGCCCGAAGTTCCTGCACGCACGTGAGAGTCTGTTCACCAAGTGCTGGAGTCCTGCCTCACTATGGGAAGTGAGGGCAGCATCGTCTGCAAACAGTAGTTCTCTTACCAGGATGTTGTAGGTTTTAGACTTGGCGCGCAGTCTTGCCATGTTAAAGAGGCTACCATCTTGCCGTGTGCGGAGGTATACCCCCTCTTCGCAGTCGGAGAAGGCATACTGGAGGAGGATGGAAAAGAAGATTCCAAATAGGGTTGGTGCAAGGACGCACCCCTGCTTCACTCCACTGCTGACTGGGAATGGCTGGGAGGTAGCGCCGTTGAAGCGGACTGTGCTTTGCATGTCTTGATGGAAGGAGCGGATAACGGTGAGCAGTTTTGGTGGACAGCCTATCTTCTCCAGTATTTGAAATAGCCCGCTCCGGCTGACCAGGTCGAACGCTTTGGTCAGGTCAACGAAGGCAATGAACAGAGGTCTTTGCTGCTCGCGGCACTTCTCTTGAAGCTGGCGGAGGGAGAATATCATGTCCACTGTGGATCTTTTAGCCCTGAAGCCACACTGCGATTCGGGGTAGACTCGTGAGGCGAGGCGCTGAAGCCGTTTCAGGGCGACGCGGGCGAACATCTTCCCAACGATGCTGAGCAGAGAGATGCCCCGATAGTTGTTACAGTCGCTGCGGTCCCCCTTGTTCTTGTAGAGGGTGACAATGGAGGCATCTCTCATGTCTTGGGGGATGTGGCCCTTTTCCCAGCAGAGGCTCAGAAGCTGATGCAGCGGTTGCAGGAGCGTGTGTTTCCCATGCTGAAGTACCTCAGGGGGGATGCCATCCTGACCTGGTGCTTTGCCATTGTTTAGAGCGTCGATTGCTTTCGCAAGCTCGTCAGGCGAGGGTGCGCTATCCAGTTCCTCCATGAGGGGAAGGTCAGGCAGGGAGTCAAGGGCTGCTCCTGCGACGGTGTTTTGAGTTGCATATAGCTCTAGGTAGTGCTCGACCCACCTGTCCATTTGCCTTCTTTGGTCTTGGATCGTGTGACCGGTCTTGGACTTGAGAGGGGCGGTTTTGTTGCATGATGGACCCGTTGCCGTTTTGATCCCCTCATACATGCTCCTGGTCCTGCCCTGGTCAGCAGCTGACTGGATCTCCATGCAGAGGTCCTGCCAGTATTTGTTAGCACAACGGCGGGCTGACTGCTGGGCTTTACTCCTGGCAGCACGGAGGGTGTCTCGGGTGTTGGGGCAGGGGTTGTTCTTGTGCTCAAGCATTGCCTTTCTCTTGGCTCCTGTTGCAGGCTCCATTTCTAGCCAGTGCGCCTCGAACCAGTCTGCGTTTTTCCGCACTCTCTTCCCAAAGGCGAGCATTGCGGAGTCGTAGATGGCGTTTCTGAGCTGGTCCCAGAGACGGGGTCTTCTGTGGTGTTGTCATATTTCTCTTTCAGCTTATCTCTGAATGTAGTGGAGAAGCAGTTCACCTTTTCCGGGTCAGCAGTGCCACAGGTGTTTATGCGCGGCTTACCCTTGGTCTTGGCGTGGTGGATTCTGCGAGGCTGCAGCCTCACCTTACTGGCGATTAGGGCGTGGTCGGTGTCGCAGTCTGCGCTGTGGTAGCTCCTCGTGTGGAGGATGGCGTTCAGGCTGGATCTTCTTGTAATTGCTCGGTCCAGCTGGTGCCAATGGTGGGATCTAGGGTGCCTCCAGGACACCCTGTGGCGGTCATTGCCTGCGAAGAAGGTGTTGGTGATACAGAGGCCGTGGTGGCAGCACAGCTCGAGGAGGCTTTGGCCATTCTCGTTCAGTCGGCCAACTCCATGTGGGCCAAGGCAAGAGGGCCAAGCCTGACAATCGGCCCCCACACGTGCGTTGAAGTCGCCGAGAATCAGGAGGAGTTCGGTCTTGGGGATACGTCTCACTTCATTTTCGAGAGTTTCGTAGAACTCATCCTTGGCTTCTGGTTAGGACGTCAGGGTGGGGGCGTAGGCTGAGATGATGTTGGCATACCCTGCTGTGGTCTTCATGCGCAGGGAGAGGAGACAGGACGTGCCGCCGGTCGGTGTTTCCACTGCGTGGAGCAGGGAGTTCCTCACTGCAAAGCCCACGCCATGCTGGCGCGGTTCCTTCTGCGGCCGACCCTGCCAGAAGAAGGTGTAGTTTTCTTCCCTGAGGGATCCGCTGTCTGGCAGGCGTGTCTCCTGGAGGCAGGCCACATCGATGTTCAAGCGGGCAGTTCCTTCCCAATGATGGCGGTCTTTCTTAGGTCAGTGATCTGAGTCGGGTCGGGGAACATTCCGGGGCACATAGTTCTGACGTTCCAGCTTGCTATGCGAAGTGCTGGGGACTTCTTTCTCTTGCGTGTTTTGCCTGGTGCATGGAGGCACTCGCTTTCCGGGTTTCCCCTGCTCTCTACGCACCCAGTAGAGCAGGCGAGTGTGACGGGCTAGCACCCTATTGACCGGGGGCTGCCCAGTTTGGGGCGGGCGGTAGCTAGCCAATGGAGTGCGATGACTCCTCCCACCGTCGGACGAGGCCCCTGGCGCTCCGGCTCCACGCCAATTGGCCGGAGCTCTAATGAACCGGTAACTGCCTCTTCCCGTGGTTGCTTTACGAAGTCTTGCGACTTCGGTGGAGACCACTCTCCAGTGCGGTTCGAAGGCTTGGGCGGGGGATATGGAGACACTGAGTTGCCCAGGCTGTAGTGTCCCCCTCTCGGCGTCACCGATCGGAGCCCAAGGGAGAGGATGAACCAATACACTTGGGACCGGGTCTGCTGCAGGAGTTGCCAGGGTCGCTGACTGCGTGTTTGACCCTGCCTGTCGGGGCTCCACTCCGGGTACACTGGTAGGGTGATATCCGACAGGATATCGTCGTACTTACCTCCACACACAGCCTGGGTTCTGGTACAAGTTCTCTCGAGAGGGGTTGGACTCTCTTCCACTCTGGAGTTGCCCACAGTGAGAGGTGCAGAGCAGGTGTGGGCATACTCATTGCTCCCCTGCTCAGTGCCTGTACATTGGGGTTCATACCGGGAGATGAGAGGGTTGCCTTCCTCCGCCTTCGTGGTGCCTGTCGTGGCGGCAACCCCCGTACTCGCTGGTGGACACCAGCAGTAAGGGATTCCGTCAAGCTAAAGAAGGAGTCCTTTCAGGCCTTTTTGGCCTGTGGGACCCCAGAGGCAGCTGATGGGTATCGACTGGCCAAGCGGGATGCAGCTTCGGGGGTCGCCGAGGCAAAAACCCGGGCGTGGGAAAAGTTCGGTGAGGCCATGGAAGCCAACTTCCGAACGGCTTCGAGGAAATTCTGGTCCATCATCCGTCGTCTCAGGAGGGGGAGAAACAGTGCACCGCTAACACTATGTACAGTGGGGACGGGACGCTGTTGACCTCGATTCGGGACGTTGTGAGCCGGTGGCGGAGTACTTCGAAGACCTCCTCAACTCCACCAGCATGCCTTCCTTGGAGGAAGCAGAGTCTGGGGACTCTGAGGTGGGCTCTCCTATTTCTGTGGTTGAAGTCACTGATGTGGTTAAAAGCTCCTTGGTGGCACGGCCCCAGAGGTGGATGAGATCCGCCCGGAGTTCCTCAAGGCTCTGGATGTTGTGGGGCTGTCCTGGTTGACACACCTCTGCAACATCGCGTGGTCATCGGGGAGAGTGGCTCTGGATTGGCAGACTCGGATGGTGGTGCCTCTTTTTAAAAAGGGGGACCGGATGTTGTGTTCCAACAACAGAGGGATCACACTCCTCAGCCTCCCTGGTAAGGTCTATTCAGGGGTGCTGGAGAGGAGGGTCCGTCAGGAAGTTGAGCCTCAGATTGAGGAATAGCAGTGTGGTTTTCGTCCTGGCCGTGGAACCGTGGACCAGCTCTACACTCTGAGCAGGGTCCTCGAGGGTATGTGGGAATTCGCCCAACCAGTCTACATGTGTTTTGTGGACTTGGAGAAGGCATTTGACTGTGTCCCTCGGGGAGTTCTATGGGGGGTGCTTCGTGGGTACGGGGTACCGAACCCCCTGATACGGGCTGTTCGGTCACTATACCACCGATGTCAGAGTTTGGTTTGCATTGCCGGCTCTTTGTCAAGGCTGCCCTTTGTCGCAGATTCTGTTCATAACCTTTATGGACAGAATTTCTTGGGGCAGCCGAATCGTTGAGGGGGTCCGTTTTGGTGGCGTCAGTATTGCATCTCTGCTTTTTGCAGATTATGTGGTACTGTTGGCTCCTTCAAGCAGAGCTCTCCAACTCTCACTGGAGCGTTTCACAGCTGAGTGTGAAGCGGTTGGGATGAAAATCAGCACCTCCAAAAATGAAACAAATCTCCTCAGTTGGAAAAGGGTGGAGTGCCCCCTCCAGGTCGGGGAAGAGATCTTGCTGTTGTGGTAAAGAAGGAGCTGAGCCAAAGGGCAAAGCTCTCAATTTACCAGTCGATCTACGTCCCAACCCACATCTATAGTCACGAGCTATGGGTCGTGACCGAAAAATCGAGATCCCGGATACAAGCGGTCAAAATGAGTTTTCTCCGCAGGGTGTCCGGTCTCCCTTAGAGATAAGGTGAGAAGCTCGGTCATCCGGGAGGGGCTCAGAGTCGAGCCGCTTCTCCGCCACATCGAGAGAAGCCAGATGAGGTGGCTTGGGGATCTGATTCGAATGCCTCCTGTTGAGGTGTTCCGGGCATGTCCCACCGGGAGGACACCCCGAGGACGACCCAGGACACGCTGGAGAGACTGTGTCACCAAGCTGGCCTGGGAACGCCACGGGATCCCCGGGGAGAGCTGGAAGAAGTCGCTAGGGAGAGGGATGTCTGGGCTTCCCTGCTAAAGCTGCTGCCCCTGTGGACCCGGCCCCGGTGGGACATGCCCGGAACACCTCACCAGGCATCCGAATCAGATGCCCAAGCCACCTCATCTGGCTCCTCTCGATGTGGAGGAGAAGCGGCTCGACTCTGAGCCCCTCCCGGATGACCGAGCTCCTCACCTTATCTCTAAGGGAGAGCCCGGACACCCTGCGGAGAAAACTCATTTCGGCCGCTTGTATCCGGGATCTCGTTCTTTCGTTCACGACCCATAGCTCGTGGCCATAGATGAGGGTTGGGACGTAGATCGACCGGTAAATTGAGAGCTTCGCCTTTTGGCTCAGCTCCTTCTTCACCACGACAGACCGATACAACGTCCGCATCACAGCAGACGCTGCACCGATCCGCCTGTCGATCTCTCGCTCCCTCCTGCCCTCACTCGTGAACAAGACCCCAAGATACTTAAACTCCTCCACTTGGGGCAAGATCTCCCCCCCGACCCGGAGGGGGCACTCCACCCTTTTCCGACTGAGGACCATGGTTTCAGATTTGGAGGTGCTGATTTTCATCCCAACCGCTTCACACTCGGCTGCGAAACGCTCCAGTGAGATTTGTAGAGCCCCGTTTGAAGGAGCCAACAGCACCACATCATCTGCAAAAAGCAGGGATGTAATACTGAGGCCCCCAAAACGGACTCCCTCAACGCTTCGGCTGCGCCTAGAAATTCTGTCCATAAAGGTTATGAACAGAATCGGCGACAAAGGGCAGCCTTGGCGGAGTCCTACCCCCACTGGAAACGATTCCGACTTACTGCCGGCAATGCGAACCAAACTCTGACATCGGTGGTATAGTGACCGAACAGCCCGTATCACAGAACTCCCCGAGGGACACGGTCAAACGCCTTCTCCAAGTCCACAAAACACATGTAGACTGGTTGGGCGAATTCCCACATACCCTCAAGGACCCTGCTAAGGGTGTAGCTTTGGCTGCCGCCCAGCTCACATCGCACCCGACCCCTTTGGCCCCTCTCATGGGTGGTGAGCCCATGGGAAGGGGGACCCACGTTGCCTCTTCGGGCTGTGCCCGGCCGGGCCCCATGGGTGAAGGCTTTATTCCCGACTGAAATTGTACAGCATTAATAAAATGAAAGACGGAGATATGTCACATGGGACTAATAAATAGAAAAGTATACAAAAATAGACAACAGTAGTGGCTTGTGAGCACATTCTGGCATGTTGTATGTGCCCCAACCATGGGCAAAACAACAAATCTCCCCTGCTTCACGGCTGTTCACACGACCCATTGTGCGATTACGTTCAAACTCCCAAATGATGATATTTTACTCTTAATATCAGCCGGGTGACAATGCCGATTGCAAATACATCAGGTCTGAATCAGCACAGCTCAGTTATGTTTTTAAACGTTGAAACCTCTTTCTGTGTACCGTCTTTCTTTGCAAATATCTCATGTTACTTGTGTGTGTCCAAAATGGTTTTTCCATTAAAAATGTAGTGGGTGCCGCTTATGATCAGGTGCACTCTATAGTCCGGAAATCACAGTACTCTTGGTCAATTTGAATTTGAATTTGACTTTTATTTGGTCTCCAGTCGGAGAAACTTGTCTCTGAGGAAAGGCCCTCTGTGCTGCTACATGCATTGGGCAATACATACCAATACAACACACAACAACATACATTGGACAATACATACAGTACAGGACTATATATATACTGTATTTTCGCGACTATAAGGCACCATTAAAAGTCTTAAATTTTCTCCATAATGGACAGGACGCCTTATAATGCGGAGGCCGAGTTCCAAAGCCTGACTGAGAGCACTTCTGGCCGACACGCTGTTTATACAGAGAAAAGGCAACAGGCATGCGGAAGTCTGCCAATGAGTGAAGGTTGGGCATGTATGAGGACGCTAAAGCCATGTCCCTAGCAGGAACCAGTCGCCAATGAGTGAAGGGTGGGCGTGTAAGAGGACGCTAAAGGCACGCCCCTAGCAGGTACCAGTTGCCCATGAGTGAAGGGTGAGCGTGTAAGAGGACGCTAAAGGCACGCCCCTAGCATGCCGTATGTTGAAGATGGCGTCTGTTTTACCATGCCTGGCTGCGTCCAATAATACAGTGCATTTTGTGTATGTGTCAAATACAGAAATAGCACCCGTTACTGAGACTGCCCCCAACAATACGGTGCGCCGAATGGTCGTTAAAATACGGTACTCTACACACATTGGACAATACATTACAGGCATATGCACACCCCACACTGCCTTCATGTCCTCATTCTTGTCTGTCTGCCTCCCTCTAATTGTTTGTTAATTAAGCTGATAGCCTGCCTCAAGTCTTTTTTTTTTACCTGAGTAACAGTATTCTTACTTGAGTTTTGGCTACTTCGCCTACCTCTGTTCACATGAACACTTTGAGACAGTAATTCAGGCCTTTGTCACATCCCGGCTCGATTACTGCAATGCCCTTTACTTTGGAGTCAGCCAGTCCTCCATTAAGCGCCTTCAGCTGGTCCAGAATACCGCTGCTCGCCTCTTGACTGGTACTCGTTAGAGGGAGCACATAACTCCTACTCAGTCATCCCTTCACTGGCTCCCCATTCATTTTAGAGTTATTTTCAAGATCCTCCTATTTGTTTTCAAATCTCTGAATAATCTCGCGCCACCTTACCTCTCTTAGCTCATCCGCCCCTACACACCTTCCCGGCGCCTCAGGTCTGTGGACCAGACATTATTAGAAGTACCAAGAACTAAACTGAGGCTCAGAGGGGATCGAGCCTTTTCTGTTGCTGGTCCCTCTCTCAGGAATAACCTCCCACTGAACATTCGCTGCCCATCTTCAAAACCCTCCTCAAAACTCACTTGTATTCTTTGGCATTCGACTCAGCATGACTTGGATTTGTTCTTGGTTTTACTGTTTGGTGCTTTCGACCGCCTTTATTACCGATTTGTCTTTCTGTTTATTGTGCATGTTAAATTGCTCCATGTACAGCACTTTGTATGCAGCGATGGCTGTTTGAAAGTGCTCTATAAATACTTTTGACTTGACTTGACTCTGTTGAAAAAAAAAGACTGAAAAATGAAACCAAAATATAATTTTGTAAACAGGACCCAAATCTGTCAGATTTGTTTGGACTTTATAAGGTCAAAAGATTTTGGCTCATTTTGTTTCCAGTCCAACTTCTGCTTCACATGGACAGACCTACTTTGGCGTAAGTTTGTTTTTTTGCACCCATCAATGAAAGAATCAAAGCCTGCTTCACAAATGCAAAGCTGAGCCGTCAAGATACAAGCTCGGACTGTCTAATTAAATACCAGGGTGATGGAGGGCAAATGGGGAGCAACAGAGAGAAGTAATGAAAGAAAGATTTAACAGCTGAGGCCAGATGGCACAGGGACAGAATTTAGATGGAGTCCCGGGCAGACAGTGTTGAGAGCAGAGCAGATGGGAGGATGAGAACCATCGTAAAACCGGATTACCACCAGTGCTATCGTCGTCATGATCTGAGGAATCATACCAGCTTTGAAGCTTATTATGTCAAATGTGACATTCGTGAAGGACCTTGTCTGGCTGATGACAGGCACTTAGTGGCAGAAAGATCAAACAAACCAAAAAAAACATGCAGTGTTATCCGTACTTTTGACATCACAAGGATTTTGTAACTCCCTGTGATTTTTTTTCTTGTTCCTTTTTCACCTTCTTTTTTCATCCTCCCTGCCATGAGGTACCATATTGAGCATTCAGTGACCACGATTAAGGAGTGTGATAGTGATAAAACAACACTTCCGAAGACAGCTCAGATAGGCTCGAGCACGCCCCCGACCTTTGTGAGGGTTAGCGGATTCAAAAATGGATGGATGGATGGATGGATGGATGTTTTACCTCTGTGCTGAGTTTTTGCATACACTTCTCCACTGCTCCATTCTACCAGTCACTAACGTCCACGTTCATTCCTCACTCTGCTCAACTCAATTACCGAATCAGCAATCAGCCACAATTTAAGTCTCTCACGCTGACCCACTCTTTCCCTGATTGTTCTTTCACTTTCATTAATGACACTCCAGTACTCGTCTTGGGATTGATTTCCTTTTGCCGACTCTACAATCTTGCTGCTTGTAGACTGTAAATGTCCCCAGTGTGGGACAAATAAAGGACATCTTACCTTATCTTATTTGCCTCTGACTTACCTTCCTTGTGGTTTTCCTGATCATCACCTCAGCCCTTTCTGCTTTGTGTTGGTCTATCTCCACGGCTGCCTGGTATTGTGCTGTTGCTCAACCCCCCCCCTCTTACCCCACCCCACCCCACCCCACCCCACCCTTTCCAGGTCAACAGAGACTCTGGTTCTGCACTTGTTTTTGAACTTTTTTATTCGCCCGTCTGTCACATCGGACATTTAAGTTAATTGTCAATGATAACTCAGGTCTGGTGTACTACATTCGGGTTCTACTTGTGTCTGTAACAATACAATCTGCCCCAAAATGTGCTGAGCACACCTTACCACCTCAGACCTGCTTCAAGTGATTTGAGTCCTCAAGCAGCACAAAGAATGATGCTACCCCCTGCTGCCAATGAAGCAAGCACGATGCCAAGCACAAGTTAGCAACAGAAATGCTGCTACGCGCTCTCCAACTTTGAACACCCCCAATCAGAGGCTTATGGAACGTTACGCAGGTGATCCTGAGCCTTGTGGCCCCTTTCTGAGGAAATGCTCTTTGTTGTTTTGCCCACAACTCCACATATTTTGCGGCTGAAGAAACCCAGTTTTTGCAACTATACATTTTTTGACGAGAAGTGCTCACCTCCGGGGAACCACTAATTCCTCCAATGACTTTCGCACCAAGTCCCGCCATAGTGACCAAAATTCAATAGTTGTCTACAATGCTCTCCTCTATCGCCTGGCTGATTACATCAGGGTCACAAATATGTGATCCCTTTTCAAGATTTCTTCTTTTTTTTTTCCTCCTACAAATGGGGTTTTGAAATTTTCCTTACCCACCTGGGGAGTGTAGATGAGGGGATGTTGGTCATATTTGTCAACTGTAGGCTTGTGCAGGCCTTTGAAATTTTTGTACGGTAATGAAGGGCTCAAAGTCACCTGGATTGGATGAACCTGTGTCGCATTCTCTTCCGTTCATACTGAATGCTCTATAAATACAGTTGAGTTGAGTTGAGTTGAATGGGGTAATCAAGCCATTTATTAGAGTAAATGACACATCCAGGCTCAGAGAAGGTGAAGGAGGCACGGTACCTTTACCACTTTTACACACTATGGGTCTGATGTCAGCATCATTGACGAGGGGTTCAACGCCAGCTGAGGTTGGGCAAGTTGGCAAAAAAATTAAATATCCAATCTTGTCATAATAGTAAAGGAAGTGCACTTTTATAGTGCTTTGTCTACATTATATGTTGTCTAAAATGATTTACCAAGCCACAAATTCACTTTTTTGAAAACTTAGAGGCGCTAATGGCACAACAGCATCAACCTTAAGTTTGTTTAGGATAACTTACTTTGACCTCCAGGATGCCACGGCAGAATCTACAGTGTTCTTCAAACCACCCACCCAACTATTTTCTGAACTGCTTATCCCTTTGCACCAGTTATAAATACATCCTCTTGTCGTCAAGTTGCTGTCTAGCTCTGAGCTAAGCTGAAAATTTTTGACTCCTGTCTGACGTAGTAATGCCCTAACTCCCTTTGTATGCAAGCAATGAAGTATCAAAGACAAGGGCATTGAAAAACGGTCGAGCTGGGCTTCACTCACTGCTTACGAGCTGAATCTATTGCTTGATAACTGGTAATTCTGGGCTTTCCGGCTTGAAAGGTCGTTGGATTTCACACGACGCATGGGCTCTTCTGTCTCTTTGCTCTTAACTCAATTAAATTCTTTTGCAATTTTGATGCAGATTGGTTTGTTACATCAGCCATGCAGCTATGATATGTTCAAGCCACGTGTCACTTTCTAATTGGGACTCTAACATAGAGGACATTGCGGTACTTCCTGTTTATATGAGAGCCACTCAGAGTGAAGGCTCTATCTATCGAAATCTTTGTGCTGCCTGCCACCTACCTTGCTTCCTTTTTCTCAATGATCGCCAGATCCCGCAGCATTTCAAAATGACTCAATGTGCTTGGGTCGCGATCATTCTCTGTGCAGTTACAAGAAACATGGTCGACTATGAGTTTTCAATGGTTATTGTAAAAGTAAGTTGAAAACAATTATAATTTTTGCATAGCAAATAGAAATGCATATCTAACATCATAGTAGGTCCTTATAGGTTGCATTTTTTTAAATGATGGTGTTGAAAGTTACACCGTTGCTATTTTTAGACACAGCAGGTTACCGTATTATTGTAATACTGCCTAACCCAGGGGTCACCAAACTTTTTGAGAGTGAGAGCTACTTCATGTGTCCTGATTGTGTGAAGGGCTACCAAATTGATACGCGTCTGAAATAACATTTGTACAAATTAAATTTAATAATATTAGAACATTAGCTAGCTAGACGTATACTGTAGCTAGCTAGTTAGATAGCTAAATAGGTAGCTATAGAATCTATAATACTGCCCATGTTTGCATTTTTAAATCATAATTTCTACGAGCAAATCACAATCCTAGCACTGGCGGGCTACTGGTGTGGTCCTCACGGGCTACCTGGTGCTCGCGGGCACCACGTTGGAGACCCCTGGCCTAACCCTTGTTACTTACACCCATAAAGCCATCCATTTTCTAATCAGAATCTAATTTATTGGCCAAGAGTGTAAAAACACACACACACACACACACACACACACACACAAGGTGTGTACTTTCCCAGTTACAACCCGTCCAGAGGAACATAAACAATACAAATGACCAACAGGGGGAGTAAGAACGGGAAGCCGGCGCTTTTGCCGTTAAGTTACCTTCTATGCGAAAAGAAAACAATAGGCAAGTTACATTGTTTTGTTTGTTTGTTTGTTTTTTTTAATAATTTTTGATTTGTTATGCTTCTTTATTTTAACATTTTTTCTTTTTATTTGCAATTAATGTTTCTTTTGGTTGGTTTTGCTTTTGAGTTTAGATCTGCTGGTGTGATTATTTTTAGTTTTTGGCATTTTTTTAATTATTTTCTGTTTATTGATTTTTTTGTTTTGGGATTTGTTTTTGTGTTTTGGATCATATTTTACACTGTCCTAGTAACATGTAGTTTGAAGAAGAAGAAGAAAACCTTTATTAGTCTCACAATGGAGAAATTCACAATTCACAGCAGCAAAGTTATGAAAGTAAGAAGTAGAACAACAAAATATAGGAGCTGCTGGAAAGGCAGCCACTCTCGCTGCGCCATTTTGAAGTCAAAATAACAGAAATAACACAAGACAACACATAGGACACAGACAGTCGTTCAATCTTCACCAATTTTCTGCATACACTTTGTTGTCTGAAGCAGTTCTAGATGAAAGAGGAGAGGATCAAAGTGTCCTTTCTCCAGTGGATCATAGACGTCATGCTGAAAATGTGCATACGTCTGCTACAAGCTAAGTTTTGAAAGCAAACACAAAGCTGTAGCATCCATTGACGAAAAGAGATTAGTTCACTTCTCCTGTCCCACGTAATCCGCTTCAAACTCCAAGCCGCGACTCCCAGCTCCAAATCCGCATCGGCACTCCGCGCCAACGCTCCTTTCTTCTCATCGTCGGCTCCTCAAGACCTCCATCCATCCAGCTGCAGACCGTTCAACAGCACCGATCTCTCCGCTGAACAAAGCGGGGCTGTGAAAAATGCTGCCCATTACAGGCGCAAGACACAAGCGCCCCGGGACTGTCCAGCAACGACAGTCAAATGGCGCCGACATTCCTCCAGTCAAAAACAGTGCTGGTATACCCATGCTGCCGAGAAGGCGCAACCACCAAGCACAGAGTCTCCTCCTTGATGAATGTCGTGGCCAAAAAATGCTGAAAAAGGTCCACATCAAGTCTACACGACGTAACAACAAACACAAAGTGACAAAAGAAACACAAGAACAACAAAAAAAAGCAAGGCTCATGAGAGCACTTGCTGACGGCTGCCTACTCGGGCGCCATCTTGACTTCAAAGAGTGAAGTATATCTTCATGTGCTAAAAGACTACATATTTGTTTGTGTTGTTTTTACATGTACTACGTCAAAGGTTCCGCAACCACCTTTGACACCCAGGTTATCAGCTTCCCTCCCTTTTTTCAATTAATTTTCAGACTATGATGTTTAAGAGATGTGTGTAGTATTCCCTTTGTTGAGTGTAATTTTGCATCTGTGTTGTGAGCCTAACCGCTACACCTTCTCAAAATGTTCTGGTTGGTGAAGCGCAAATAAAACACCTCCATTCAAGCCTCTGAATCAGAAATTCCGAGCATGAGCAATGGGTACCAGATGGCCTCCCAACCATGATGGCCCTGAGGCAGAACCCTTCCGTCCGAGATTGCCTCTTCTTCCCATGCAAGCATTCATTCATTTCACGTTTCACTCATTAGCGGATATCATACCAGTCCACGAACAAGGTCTCTGAAAGGCAAGTGGAGTCATGCTCAGCATCCTCTTCTTCATTTATCAGAGCCTGCGCTGGGAGGGAAACTCCATTACTCTTCTTCATTTAATACTGATCAACATTTTGCCTTAACTTTTCTTCATGTTGATCTGCTTTCCGATGCACCGGAAGATTAAAACAGCGAGAGTGTGACCTGAAAGAGAACTTGAATGAACCCATATAAATATATTCATTAGCTAACTTTGAAGTTTATCGGGCCAGTAAAAGCGACCTCAATTTTTAATTCCATTCATAGGCCGCAAACAGATTTTGGGTACTCCTTCGACATGCTAATTAAAAGTAAAGTGAATATTTTTATCCTAAACAAGGAAGTAGATTTACACGGTGCCATTTCTAATCATGATTGTGATAGTGTGTGTGTGAGATTTCAAAACATCATTGAAAAATAATTAAAAATACATCTGTTCTCCACTTGGTGGCAGGAGATGACTACTTTATTTACTGCATGCCTTTCTCGCCCTGTCCCCAGGACACTATCTCTCTATCTCTCTCTCTGTCTCTCTCTCTCTCTCTCTCTCTCTCTCTCTCTCTCTCTCTCTCTCTCTCTCTCTCATGCTCGCTCGCTAAAGCTATCTCTCTGTGTATGAAATTAGATGTAGAAAAGAAGCTGAGGATAGAGTATCATGCATTTCCATGTCTTCCGGGTAAATTTTTTTTCCCCCCTTTTTTTTTGACAGGTGAATGAATGCCGAATACGTTCTATAATTTCAGTCAAGGTCGCAGTAATAATTGCATCATAATTACTAAAAATTATGGTGTTGAGCCCCACTGAATATGTCTACCATTACAAAAAAAAAAAAAGAAATTGAGGACATTCCTAACGACTGTAAAACTGCCTCAATGTTCTTTAGAATATTCTGTGAATCGAAGAATATATGACTGTGACCGTGGAAATATTTGGCCGATCGGTATTTGTGGCATGCAATTGTCTCTTGCTCAAGCAGGCAGAGGAGCGCATTACCTGCTCCATCATTCCAGTTGTCTCTGGATTCATCCTTTATCTATTCCACTGCTGGTACCTAAGCCATTGGTGATAGTTGGAGCAAGGTCTGCTCATGCACACATGCACCTCTCTTCTGTAAAGAATTGATTTAATGTCAACATTCAGTAGCTGCAATTAATGCAGCGGTTTGTAAAGTCCTTTGTGCGAAATGGAAGCTAGATAATGGGTAATTATCTATCAGTGTAGTTCCATCACCTAACGTTATCGAACAGGAGACTCACTTTCTACCTTGCTTTCCTAGATTCTCGTTAGTTACAGAGTCAGAATTGTTGGTCGCTGCGAGATTTCCTTCTCCAGCTGCATACTTACTACTGTCAGTGGATCGACATTGAGATGTTATTGCGCTTGCCTTAACTCAGTTGAACAATTAAGCTGAAAGGACTTTGCAAGCCACTTCAGAAGCAAGATCGATGGTATCGGGGCCAGTCTTTTATCTCAGAATATAACTTTGAAAAGACCTGATCCAATACTCTTAGCGAAGCAAACAATGCTGGATTTTTCCCCGGTTGATGTAAGGCCACTTGGATGAGCTTTCCCAAATTAAACCCAACAGCCTGCCTTTGAGATCCAATTCCCACATCATGTTTAAAAACATTCCATGGCTTCTTCAAAGAACATATTTGAAATGTGAACTACTAGGTGTCTCTCCCGCTGGTGATGCGACTAAAGAAGAGTGATTTAGATTTCAACAATTTCAATCTTTACCAACCTGAATCCAACTTTGCATTTTTAAGAAAAAAAAGAGAAAAAACGTTTTTTTAAACAATTGAAATATCACTCTGGACATAGGACAAACCACAGTAACCTAGACAACCGTCTTTAAGACCCATCCATCCATTATCCGAACCCCTCACGAGAGTCGCGGGCATGCTGAAGCTTATCCCAGCTGTCTTCAGGCAGTAGACGGGGGACACCCTGAACTTTTTGCCAGTAAAACGCAATGCATACGTAGACAAACAACGATTCCCGCTCACACGTAGGGACAAGTTAGAGCACCAATGTCAAACTCAAGGCCCGGCCGGGGGCCAGATTCGGCCTGCCATGTCAACTTCAATGATGCATGCTAAAACCTATACCAAAATGCCAATTTGTCATGTGTAATAAATAATGTTAAGATTTGTAATAATTTTGCGACCCTGTTTACACTCACTTGAACAATAATTGAAAAAAAACAACAGATAGTTGACTGATTTCAAAACTAGTAAGCCAATCATTTTTTTGGTGTACAAGTAATAATACGATGTGATGATGAAACGTTAATTCGCTTTTTTGTCATCACGGCCCTCCGAGGGAAGACCAAAGTGGCCTGCGACAAAAATGAGTTTGAGACCCCCGATTTAGAGCGTTCAATTAACCTACCATGCGTGTTTTTGGAATGAGCGAGGAGACAGGAGTACCTGGAGGAAACCCACAGAGGCACGGGGAGAACATGCAAACTCCTCACAGGAAGGCTGAAGTCCAGAATCAAACCCCAGTCCTCTACACTGTGAGGCAGACATGCTAACCAGTCAACCATGTGCCTTCTCCCTCTTCAAGATTTAAAATTATATTTGGTATCATGTGGATTCACATCCACTCAGATTCCTGGTGTTACCGGTCTTCAGTTCCACCTTCACCACAGTATATCACCAGATTTTATTAAACAGACTCCGCAATGTGTTTGGCCTCTCTGGTACTGTTTTTAGCTGGTTCAGGCCCTACCTCACAGATTGAAATTTCTTGATAGATGAGGATAAATGTTCCTTTAGAACAAATGAAATTGAGCGTGGGGTGCCTAAAGGGTGAATTTTAAGATAAGATATCCTTTATTTGTCCCACACTGGGTAAATTTACAGCCTCCAGCAGCAAGAATGTAGCTAGAAAGAAGAAAGAAGAAAGAACAACAAACACCATTCAATTAAGTGCAATATAAACACAAAATTGATAAATTGCAGTGCTATTTACAATTGTCTTTCACATCATTTAATTCTTCTTCTTCTTCTTATTATTGTTATTATTGTTATTTTTATTCAGCAGCCTGACAGCAGTCGGTAGGAACGAGCGTCGGTATCTCTCATTCTTGCAGCGCGGGTGTAACAGTCTCTGGCTGAAGGAGCTACCAAGTGCTGTCAGGGCGGGCTGGAGAGGGTGGGAGGGACTGGCCATCATAGCTTTTAGCTTAGTTAGGATCCTTCTTTTGCCCACCTTCTCCAGAGTGTCAAGGGAGCAACCCAGGACAGAACTGGCCTTCCTGACCAGTCGCTCCAGTCTCTTTCTGTCCCGGGCTGAGATGCTGCCTGACCAGCAGACAATGCCATAATGGATGGCCGAGGCCACCACTGAGTTATAGAAAGTCTTAAGGAGCGACCCCTGAATCCCAAAAGACCTCAGTTTCTTGAGTAGGAAGAGTCGGCTCTGTCCTTTCCTAATCAGGGTGTCCGTGTTTGTAGACCAGTCCAGTTGGTTTTTCAGGAGAACACCAAGGTACTTGTAGGAGGTCACCCTCTCTAAGTCCATACCCTGGATGTTCATCGATGCTGGTGAGGACTGTTTCCTGCAGAAATCCACAACCAACTCCTTAGTTTTCCTAGGTCCACTTTTTAATCTCTAAATGATTCCCATCCATCAGGAGGCATGGGACCATCTTTCACAGTGTAATGTAGAGCATGTTTGCATGTTTGCACTGAGGATTGAGAGGAAGAAATTTAATCTGTGCTGCCTGTTATACATCAAGCATATTAGACAACAAAGATGACCTTGACTTGACCTTATACAGGTGACACACAGCTGTGCGGTACGTTACCAGGACAAAACAGAGGTTTTAATGATTGGTCCTGAAAGCAAGAGGGAAATGTTTCACCAAAATTAAAGACTTTAAAATTTTTATATGTGGAATGAATCTGGGCGCCATATTTTGACTCTGAGCTAAAGTTTATTGAACACATCAAGATTGTAACCAAATTTGATTTTTACCACCTTAAGAATATAGCTTGAGTCAGCCTGTTTCTCTCTCCAGCGAACACGCAGGTGCTGGTTCATGCTCTTTTCTCATGTTGTTTAGACTCATGCAATGCCCTGCTCTCTGGCCTTTCAAAAAGGAGAATCTTAAATCTACAATTACTCCAAAACTCGGCAGGCCTTGTGCTCACAATAGAGGTGTTCACACGGCACACATTTGCTCTGGTGCTGCACCGATGTATTTTGTTGCGATATATTTTACACCAGAGCAAATTTTGTGGAGCGGTCACATGTACAAAGTCGCTAAGCGTGTTAACTGCGGCATGGCACCGGTGCAGCCCCACTTGCGGTGACACGGCGGTTTCTGCAGCAGAGCAAAACAATAGAAAACAAAGAGCTGTCGTGTTAGTTCTTTTTAAAACACACACAACTCAAGCAACTACTGTACAGGCATGTCCCTCTCCTTCTCGGTCTCTGTGCCTTATGCTTGCAAGGCGTTCAATGACCGCCCACGAAAACGTAAATCAACGATGACTTCAATGACACTCAGAAAAGCAAATATATAATGTGCCAAACAGAAAATCAAGAGAGAAAATCACAAAATAAATTCTATGGGGTGGGGGCGGGGGGTTGGGAACACACAAAAAAGGAACAAACTACACAAATGACTCAGAGACAGTCCAGTCTTCTACAAAAGGAAAGATTATGTTTGGGGACTCTTCCCCCCATTCTAGTTGAGATGGTATAACCCAAGAGGCAAGGTACCACTTGTTACTGTTATTGTCAGCCATCGTGTCTCGTGTCGTTATTAAACAAACACGTGACGAAAGTACAACAGAGCACGAAAGCAATGCATTCTCGCTGTATGTAATCAGCTCTTCTCATGCGTAGCGTAGCTACTCCCCGCCTGCAAACGAGCATTTGCTCCGGAGCAAATTGTAGCATTCACACATACCATTTTACATCGGTGCTGCCCCGCAAAAGAACATTTGCTCCAGAGCAAATTTTTAAACCACCTCCCTGAGGTTAAATTTGCTCTGGAGTAAGCTGTTTTCAGGGGCTACACCGGTGTAACTTTGCACGTGTGACCGCTCTACTGGGGTAGCACCGGCGTAGCACTGAAGCAAATGTTGCCGTATGAACACCCCTAAAGACCAGAGGGCGGGAGCACATGACCCCTGTTTTAAGATTACTGGCTCATTGGCTCCCTATGTATTTTGCGATCCATTTGATTGGTTCCTAGTATTCAAATGTCTGAACAGTCTTGTAAAATTCTACCAATCAGATATGGATTCATTAAATCAACTCTTGTGGAAACCTCGATAGGTGTTGAGAACGGAGAGTCAGCACTCAACCATGGTGGCCTGTGCCTCTGGAAGAGCCTGCCAGAGGGCATCAGTACCGCATATTGTTGATATTCTTAAAAGGAGGCTCAAGACTATTTACTTTCACTTTAAACAGATTTTTATGTTTTGAGAGTTTATCTTTTCACTTAATTATTCATTGAATTATTTATTATGAATAAGCATATCTTGAAGAGTTTACACCCAGTTTCCCTTGGTCGCAGTTGTCTCTGCGGTGGCATCCTCTGTGGTTGTAGCTCTTGGCGTGAATTTCTCTCATTGAACATTTTCCTCACCTGCATCCTCAGTTCCTTGGCACGTCTCCCTACTTGTCACAGCTGCATTGCGTGTGTCCGTTTACATGTAGTTTGGTGTGTTCTGATGAGTGTGTATGTGTTTGGAATGTGGGGATGGGAGGAGAGGCTTCATTTCCTATTAATTTGTTTTTCTTTCTTTTAAGTGTCATTTTTTCTGGAACACACATGTTGCTGTGTTTTAAATCAATGAAAAGTGCTTTATAAATAAAAATTGAATTTGCTTGGATTTGAATAGGTTTGACTGCTGCTCGACTAAATATGACCCTATCTCAGAAATGAAGAGTCTCTTTCTATTTTAGCTGCCGTTGACAACATCCACCTCGGATACAGCTGCTGAAATGTTCTCATCATTCTGAAAATGTTTAGTTCTTCCCCCCCCCAAAAGTGCTTTTTCCTGTACCTCACCACACTGTTTAATAGCTACAAAAAGATACCCCCGGCCCCCAAAATAGTTATACGGTCACGACAAAGTTGTGTATGTCACATTTAACCCTTTAACCAGAAATTACTCTCCACATTTGTAAATTCTACTTAAATCCACGCTTATAAACTCATCAGGAAAAAATAGGGGAATTCTTGTCATTGTGCAATGTGATGAAAATATGGTGAGAACTTAGAGTTCACTGCAACTTTGGACAACATTCATATATGTTTACAAATGTAGCTTTGTCCTGACAAGATACAGTGGCAATGTACTTTTCATAGGACTAATTGTGATAATTGTGAATTCTGTATCATGGACTTTCACTCTTATCCTGCATCATCGTTTGTCAAAAGTCAAAATTTGTAAGTGGTCTTCAGAGTACTCCCTAAAAAATGTCCCTGTCTCCCAATCAATTGGCTGCAGAATGGTTTAGCTGGTTGAGATTTTTGACTTTTCAGCAATTATGTCAGGTTCTTTGGTTATCAAAATGACTAACTTGGCTCCAAATACACAATGAGCCTTCATGATTAAATTTTTTTCCCCTGCAGTGCATCCTGTAGAGCCGGGGTCTCCAACCTTTTTTGGGGGAAGATCTACTTTTTGATCAACCAACCTTGCCGATAATGACAATCAAAATAATTTAAAAGGCATTTGTTTCTGTATTTTTCATAAAGCTATGATCTTTTTCATGCCTATAGGCATATATATATTTTAACCCATAAAATTGCCATATGAGGCAACTGTATTTTCTGGGATAGCAGTGTTCTCCACATTTTTCCACTTTGCAATCTATTTTTCCAGTTCCACAATTCCTTCAATCAATTAGGCCCGCTCGCAAGGTTGTGTCAGGCAATTTCATTACAGTCAGTTAGCCTGGGAGGTGGGGAGGGGGATGTGAGATGAAGAAGAGTATGTTCCAGTCATTGAGGGGGCAGCTGAAAAACCAACATATAACTCTGTCCCCAGCATAGCAACCAGTGACAGCAGGAGGCAGCTGGCCAAATAGCTGTCTCACCCCCCGCCCCCCCAAAAAAGGTATTGGGGATTCATCCGTCCATCTATTTTCAACACCGCTTATACCCAAGAGGGTCGTGGGAGGGCGGGGGGGAGCATCTCCCAGCTGACTTCGACTAATCGCCAGTCAGTCGCAGGGCTCATATAGAGACAAACCAACATTCACACCTATATCCATTTTGTTTTCATCGGTGTGTAGTTAAAAATAAACATGAAAAATATAGAAATATAGTGGAACTTGAAGTTATGTACTCACTGGGTTCTGTGAGCTCGCTTGTAACCTGAGGCGTTCATTGTTTCTGTAGAAATTATTCTTCTTCTCAATAATGAATCGCATTTTTTGAGGGATAATAGATGAACGAAAACTGTTCATCATGTGCACAAAGGTAGGAAGAGATATTATTTCCATTATCAACGCGTGTGTGGCTCGCAACAAGCATGCTGTCTGATGCACTCTCCCTGATATGCTCAATCTCCAAAGTATGTCTTGTGCCATAAAAAGACCATCCAGCGCTGCCTCTTTCACATCAAAAATGGAATCTCACTCGGTAGACTTATTTCAAAGTATTGGCTGGAAACAACACGGCTTTATTCTTTCAAGATTAACACTATACAGTGATCCCTCGCTATTTCGAGGTTCGTTTCTCGCGGCTTCAGTGCGTCACAGATTTTTTTCAAACATATTCATAAAAATAAATACATAAATAAATAAAATTCATATACGTTGCTCTATGTGACTGTTTTGCTGACTTTCGCAGCTTCTCGCGGACTGTTTGCGGACTTAACATATTCATTTTTAGTTTTTTTTCAATTGGTCTCTACTTCGTGGATTTTCGTTTATCGCGGGTGGTTTTGGTCCCCATTAACTGCGATAAACGAGGGATTACTGTAGATGCATTCCATTCGCCGTAGCTGTGTGTGAATATCACCGCGCATGTGTGTGTAAAGTTTCATGAGTTTTCACTTGGGTTTCGAATCTCAAAAACAGGTTCATTTTCTTCGTAAACAGCGCATCACCATGGCAACAGTGTGAGCAGAAATAAAAACCCTTCAATCACTTCTCATCTTAAAGTGTACCTGTGGTGGTCAGAAGGAAAAAATATATTTGGTTTATCAAGAAAAAAACGGAATCCAAATGTGTTTTTGGTTATATTGGTTGTACTCAAACTATCCTCAAAATGAGGACAGTTCGAGCGTGTTCTTCTTTTCTCCCCCTCTCACTCCCCTGTGGTTTCTTCCGACTTTCAGGGTTGAGTGAATGCTGGCGCATCTGGCTGCCGCTGCTCAACCCGTTCTGTGTTTTATTTTTTTTTGTTCCTGATTGTAAAGTGTCCTGGTGTCTTGAAAGGCTTATAAATAAAACATATTATTATTATTATTATCATTATTATTATTATTAACCCTTTCTTGCACCCTGTAACCTGATAACATGAAAAGCTGTCCACTGTAGTAACCACTGTCCCTGAAAGCGTTAAAGCAGTGGTTCCTCTTGTTAGAGGTACCGAACCCAACCAATTCATATGCACCTTCGCCAAACCGTTAGTACTGAAAAAGAAAATCTGATTCAAAAAGTGTTCCTTCAGTTTTGCCATTGGAAGACTAGAGTTGTTCAACTTGGCCTAACAAATCATGCAGATAGGACGTTGAGTCTCATCACATTCCGTGATGCATGTGAATCCATGTAGTTCATATTCGTCCGACCACTTTGTTTTTTGGTTCGAAATAGCATGTATTCAAACATTTTTTTAAAAATCACACTAGGTACTATCATGACAGTCACACATTGACTACTGAATGAACAAAATTTTCCGCAGCATTGACTGGACAAGCATTGTAATGTAATGTGATCATCTGCAGCCAGTGATGGCCAAGCGGGCGTGTCATAACTAATTGACATGTTGAGTTGGGTGTGTCTTAACCTCCATGGCAGAGGCTCCGTTGGACCCATTAGACCGATTCACCAAACCCCTGGGGTACAATTGAACCCAGATTAAGAATTACTGGGTTAAAGCAAGTTTATAATAGCTCGTGGAACTACATGTCCAAACATCATGACAGCTAACGCGCGCAGCTATACTTTCCTGCAAGAGGCGAACCCGTGATGTACCGGCATTGAAAAGTGTCTTCGCTGGGCCGTCTCCCCAATTCAATGCGGCATTTACACGGACAAATTCTTTGCAGTTTTCCAGGGTCAGTACTGACCGAATATCCATGTCAGGATGCCACGTTCACAGCTATGGAACCGAATGAATCCTGGGTCGTCTCGCTGTCGGATGAGGAAGTGGGTGGTGCTGGCGTGCTCATTCAAGGTCTGTCTCGCCGTAGACTTATTACAATTTTCTTCAACGGCTTTTTTATGTCATCTAACAAGAAAAAACACTATGAAAATCTAACATGGTGTCATTCATGAACATATACCAAGGGGATTATTTTGACAAATACAAAATGAGACACGAAAACGGAAACTTCCAAATATTTAGAAAACTTGACACTGGAACGCTGGCACCACTGCCTTCTGCGTACTGTTTTGCATTAGTCTCTTCCTGAGCTTCTCAGGAACATTGTTTGTTTTTGCCTGATGCTAATCTTTTGTTGAACTTGCCTCGGTTTTGTATGTCTGTCTTGTTTTGTTGTATGTTTTACAAATGTAAACATTTTAATGTATATTACACCTAAATAATATTAAGATCTATAAAATACTCTGGGTAACTGAATTATATACGGTATATTATTTTCTTTTTAGATGGCAGACAAGATGAGCGATGATGTCTCATCATCTGCTTTGGCATCATTGCCTTACTCCATCTTCCTGCCGGCAGTCGATTTGCAGCCACCGAAGTGTGAAGCGCTATAATGATGGCGTATTGACCCGTTTGCTGTTTGGCAAAGAAGGTAGAGGCAGGAAAGGATTATTCCTGTTTTCCTTGCAATGTACTGATGGAATTTGGGTGCTGTGGGCAATCTAACTTAACTTTAATCATGTATATCCTGTAGTACAACCATCAGTTTACATTTGTTTGATTATTTCTGACAGGAATTTTCACATGTCTTCAGTATATATTTGAATTCACCATATTTGAAAAACATTCAATATCTAGTGTGGACATGCATGGATCCTGTGTGTCAGGATCTCTGTAACATACCACAATACCATGATGTAACCCTCACTCTGACATATTGCCTCAGTAAAATGTCGATTGAATGAATATTAATCAAGGATTATCTTTATTTATTTCAGTACAGTCTTAGTTCCAATTATTTCCAATTAAATGTATATATATACAGTATATATAATCATTTGTATTATAGTACTTGACAAATTCACAGAGAATAATTGTCCTGTAAAGGCAGTTCCTGTGCTTACATACCCAGCAAGTAGAACCGCCCCAGCTAGCTCTTTAACATAGCCTGTATGTATTCTGTGTATTTAAAAACACAGCTACCCCAATGTTGATGTGAATGTCCACAAAAAATATCAAGAGAACTTCAATTGACTACATCATAGTTTTTGTCATTGTGTACTTTTTGTGGTCAATTGATATCACACAATACATTTTTATTTATATAGTGCTTTCAGAACAGCTGCAGCTGTAACAAAGCATTTTTCAGAACAGTTAACATAAAATAACAAAATATAACAGAACACATAACACAAAACATGGACAGTCGCACAATGGGAACTATTCCTGCATACTCCCTGTTGATTGAAGCAGTTATAAATGAAAGAAGAGAGAATCAAAGTCTCCTTTCACCAGTGGATCAGAGACATGCTCAAAATGTGCATGACGTCCCACCCGTCGGCTACAAGCTAAATTTGAAAGTCAACAAGAAGCTGTAGTGTCCATTGAAGATAAAAGAAATAGGTTCCCTTCTGTCAATTTTAGCTTCAATTCCATCCATTTGCCATCAAAACCAGCGCTGGTACACACGTGCTGCCGTGAGGGCATCACCATCAACCAACCACAGATTCTTCTCCTTCGAGTAATATTGTGGCCAAAATGACAAAAACAGTCCACAATGTGTCCAGGCAAAGGATAACAAATGACAAAACAAAAGATGAAAACAGCAACAAAAAAAGCAGAGCTCTTGCAGACTGCTGCCAACTAACGTGCTTTCGAGAAATGTTTTTCAAGCATAAATTAATGCCATCTTACGAAAGCTCGAAATAAATAATGCTGTATTGTATTGCCCTCCCTTTAGTGTAGCTCCATCTAGTGGACGCATAACGCAACCACAGCCACTGTGGAGGTTCGTTTCTCGAACCTCCACCGTCTGGTCGACTGTATTCGAAATTATCTACTTTCGGTTTTCCAAGGTGCACACGGTATATCATTTTGTGCTTATTTATTTAATGTCTTGTCAAAGATATTCAAATGTTGATTGTTGTTTGAAATGTGTTTTAGTTTTCAAGGTGTTCCACAATTAAACGTTTTTGGACATCAGTTCGAAGCATCATCCTTGACCGGAGTAGATACAGGATGAGTTTTTTTAATCGTGCAGAAAATGAACCAGACAGTGATGGCCAAGCGGGCACATTGAATCGTCTGTGTCTTATCCTCAAGGCAGAGGCTGATTCACCGATCGACCCAGGTTAAGAACCATTGTTGCAGACAAAATGTAATAACATAACGGAAATTTTGAAAAACTTTTATAGAAGTGAATTTCTATAGTTTGGCAGCCGAGTTTGAATGCAATGCCACTTGAAGGATCAAATATCACGGCCATGTCGATTTTCGACCTTGGCGCATGCGTGCATGATTTCTCTCCGTTTTTTGATGGACTGCAGATGATAAAATCCCTCAATTCTTTGTAATTGTATCTTGAGAAACATTATTCTTAAACTTTGCTCACACATTTGCGTTTTCATCTTGTTCAATGGACTTTTATATGACTCATTGTACAGTACAATGTCGTGTCAGATGTCGCCCACTCGACATCCATTGTATCCTGGCCATTCTGGAAGGGGGATTATCCCATTTGCAATTATTCACTTGTGGAATGTTCCAAACAAGTATTTATTTATTTATTTTTTTAATGAGAATATTTGCAGGCGGCCCGGTAGTCCAGTGGTTAGCACGTCGGCTTCACAGTGCAGAGGTACCGGGTTCGATTCCAGCTCCGGCCTCCCTGTGTGGAGTTTGCATGTTCTCCCCGGGCCTGCGTGGGTTTTCTCCGGGTGCTCCGGTTTCCTCCCACATTCCAAAAACATGCGTGGCAGGCTGATTGAACACTCTAAATTGTTCCTAGGTGTGAGTGTGAGTGCGAATGGTTGTTCGTTTCTGTGTGCCCTGCGATTGGCTGGCAACCGATTCAGGGTGTCCCCCGCCTACTGCCCGAAGACAGCTGGGATAGGCTCCAGCAACCCCCGCAACCCTAGTGAGGATCAAGCGGCTCGGAAGATGAATGAATGAATGAATGAATGAATATTTGTAACAGGGAAAGAAAATTATCCATCCATTTTCTGAACCGCTTCATCCTCACAAGGGTCGCGGCGGGTGCTGGAGCCCACCTGTCTTTGGGCAGTAGGTGGCGGGACACCCTAAACTGGTCACCAGCCAATCACAGGGCACACACAGACAAACAACCATCCTCGCTCTCACTCACACCTAGGGACAATTTAGCGTGTTAAATCAGCATGCCATGCATGTTTTTGGAATGTGAGAGGAAACCAGAGTACCTGGAGAAAACCCACGCAGGCACAAGGAGAACATGCAAACTCCACACAGGAAGGCCGTAGCTCAGAATCAAACCAGGACCTCTGTACCGTGAGGTGTACGTGCGAATCACTTGTCACCGTGCCACCCAAAAAACGTTCATCAGTTTTAAGATTAAATATTGTGGCACTTTTCTCTTAAATTGAATATAGATTGAAAAGGATTTACAAATCATTGTACCGTATTTTCTGCACAAAAAGACACACTGGATTATTAGGTGCACCTTCAATGAATGGCTATTTTGTAAATTCTTTTCATATATTAGACGCCTAGCACTAAAAGGCGCAATCTGTAATGCGTCCACGAGATGGTGCTCTGTTCCTTCCATTCAACTCGAGAGGCCGTTCAACTTGAGAGGCGTTTATGACCGCCTCTGAAAAATGTAAACTACCTATTACTGTACTTAAATGAAACTACGAAAATTTAAAATAAAGCATCAAAACAGAAAATCAAGCGAAGAAATCACAAAATAAATTCTATCTCCCCCCTACAGAATTTATTTTGTTATTTCCTCGCTTGATTTTCTTTGTGGTTTCATTGAAGTAAGAATTAATTTACGTTTTTCGAAGGCGGCCTTGAATGCCTCTCGAGTGGAACGGAAGAAAGCACAGAGACGGACAAAGACGTACAGTACCTGGACTTGCTGAGACTGTGAAAACCATTAACTCATTCACTCCCAAAGACGTTTGAACGTCTTTTCAGACTTGGTCGAAAAGACGCAGGTGATTACATCCCGAAACAGCCGTCCGTGCCTCAAACAAAACCTTCATATCTCTTGACATAAAATATACATATTTCTAATTCATTATTGTTGTTGAACAGATTTACATCACCAATCTAAAGTGTAGCTCATAGGAAAAAAATGCGGGTGATTTCTTTCTTTTTACAATTTGCAACAATTCAAAACACAATCGTCAATATATATTTTCCCTGAAAAAAAAAAGGTAGGAGGGGACATATCCCAGCTTACTTCGACTCCGTGAACTAATCGCCACTCAATTTGCAGGTGATGAACTACAACTATGCATCGACTGTAGTTGTAATATCACCTCTTTAATAATGTCCTGGAGCCTTTTAATTATTTTTGCTTTTCTAATCACACCTTTAATTTCAACAATAACAACCAAACCATTAAAGATGAATGTCCTTCGGATTTTCCCGGGATTCTGGATTTTAAAATTTTCATGAAATTTCCTCCGGAAATTGCGAAAAACTAAAATTAATCCAGATATTAGTTGACAACATTGAACAAACACGCGTTTGAGTTCGTTGTTTTGCTTTCACGAGCGTAGCCATCTTGAGGCACGAACACTAGTAACAGTAACAGCCCACGCCTCTCATTCTCATGGCCTCGCCATATCGCTGAGATTTCAAAATATCGGTGAGAACAGGAGCCACAAAGGGTGCACATGTGCACACAATTTGTTCTGGAAGTGGATTTCTATCAATTGGCATCACTGCTGCGCTCTATACCAGTGGGTCACCAACCTTTTTGAAACAGAGAGCTACTTCCTTGGTGCTGATAATTGTGAAGGCCGACCAGTTTGACATATAAATGCCAAATAAATTGGCTCAAATTACCTTTGATAATATCGGGGTCAGCAACCCGCGTCTGCAGAGCCGCATGCGGCTCTTTAATTCCGTCCTCGTTGCTCCCTGGAGATTTTTCAAAAATGTTTGAAAATGGAAAAAGGTGGGGGACGGACATATATATTTATTTTTAATGTAGTTTCTGTAGGAGGGCAAACATGACACAAGCATTGTTAATGTTTTCCGATGCTGTTTGTTTGTTTATTGAACATATAAACAGACAAGAGACTGTAAAAATGTGTCGAATAAATATTAAATTTCGACATTTGTGTGAAAGAAGATTTACGTCATAGCCTGCGACACACGTTTTTATTAGAAGGGCGGGATGCCAGGCAGGTTGCTGTTGTAAAAAAAAAATCATGTACAATTTACCGAGGGTACTGGCAAAGAATGGGAATTTGAAGGGCTGAGAGAAGCATTTATAAACGGTACACGTGAGCTACGATAGGTAACAAGATGCAAAAGTACATCAGGCCTCAACAAAGGTAGGAGGCAGTGATTTTCACAAACTCTTGTGTCTGCATTATTTTTCTGTTTTGTTCATCTTAGGGGCTGTTGTGGCTGTGGCTCACTGTGGCCTGCATCTGTAAGTGCGTGCGTATGCGCGCGTGTGCGGTCACAAGTCGATTGCAGGAGTTTGTTTGATCGAAAAGTCAATCTTCCGTCAAAAAAGGTTGGCCACCCCTGCTCTATAGGATGCACTGCAGGGAAAAACTTTTTTAATCATGAAGGTTCATTGTGTATTTGTAGCCAACATAGGCTAATATAGCTACATGCACCATGTGTTGCCTTCATTATAAGGCTTTTAATTTTTTGCGGCTCCAGACATATTTTTTTTTGTTGTTTTGTTTTTGGTCCAATATGGCTCTTTTAACATTTTGGGTTGCCGACCCTGGGTAATGTAAATAGTTAATAATAATTATTATGTCAAGACACTGATCATTACTGATTTCTCAATCAGGAAACAAATATGTAACACGACTTATATAAAATCTCTGCCAGTGTTTATACTCCTACACTATTGCTCGAAAGTCACAATTCCTCCTGGTGAGTAGCTTGCGGGTTATTGATGTTGCCTTTCGGGGGCGAACTTGTGCCCACGGGCACTGCGTTGGTGACCCCTGAGGTCTGTGCTAATAGTTTTAACTTTTTTTTTTTTAACTTGCTTTTGATAACGTCCTTTTACCATGTAAAGGCAAAACCTGAAGAAAACATCAATGAAATAGCACTGCGTCGGCCTCAAAAGACCCCATTCCCCCATGAATCTGGACTCTGCCAGATGGCAAATCCAGCCCTCCCCCCTCTCCCAAAGTTTTGTTATGAAACCAATGAAATCGAGTCACATTCCTCCTATCAAATGTCTGCATTTTTGCCAAAGCTTCCCTATAAAGTCCTATTTTAATTCGTTGTCAATTTTCTCACTGTGATTAATTTCTTCATGATTTATATTTTTCAACAGTTGTCAGGTAGTTTTACAGAATATTTATAATGATAGTTTGGCAGATTGAAGTGAGTTAGATGGAAATACAATCTGTCTGGAGGGATTGATTACAACTATTCTTAAAAAAATAAAAATCGAGTTGGGACAAGGGATTGTGTCTGCGAGACAGAGCTATCTGACAACAACATTTGGATTAAGCCCAATGAGTTAGGGGTGGGGTAAAATAATCTCCAGGAGTATGTTTAATGGGTCAAAGTGGACTTTGTTGGCATGGGAATTGTTTCCTCACCTCTAAACACTGAAGATAATGTCTGTCCTTGGACACTTGGTCATCTTTTGCAAGTGTACAGCCCTTCTCTCGCTGAGGATTTTGCTTCTTGTGCCCGCAGGCTTGCCTGTCCACAGTCAAGGCGATTCTCAATCTGACAAAAATTTTATGGACAATATTACCGTCAGACAAGGAGAGACAATCTTTCTCAGGTGAGTCACCACACTTGAAATTATTATTAAATTTCTCCTGGAAATTGAACTGTTGTCTGTTCTAACATGTTCATGCTGCTGGGGGGAAGCTTGGCATTTTAACATTCTTTTGAAAACAGTCAATTCACATGTGTCAAGTCAAGTCAAGTCAACAGTATTTATAGAGCACTTTCAAACAGCCATCGCTGCATACAAAGTGCTGTACATGGAGCGATTTAACATACACAATAAACAGTAAGACGAAATGGTAATAAAGGCGGTAGAAAGCACCAAGCAGTAAAATCATGCTGAGTCGAACGCCAAAGAATACAAGTGAGTTTTGAGGAGGGCTTTAAAGATGGGCAGCGAGGAGGCTTGCCGAATGTTCAGTCGGAGGTCATTCCAGAGAGAGGGACCAGCAACAGAAAAGGCTCGATCCACTCTGAGCCTCAGTTTAGTTCTTGGTACTTCTAACAAAGACTGGTCCACAGACCTGAGGCGCCGGGCAGGTGTGTAGGGGCGGATGAGCTCAGAGAGGTAAGGTGGCACGAGATTATTTAGAGATTTGAAAACAAAGAGGAGGATCTTGAAAATAACTCTAAAATGAATGGGGAGCCAATGAAGGGATGCCAGAGTAGGAGTTATATGCTCCCTCTTACGAGTACCAGTCAAGAGGCGAGCAGCGGCATTCTGGACCAGCTGAAGGCGCTTAATGGAGGACTGGCTGACTCCAAAGTACAGGGCATTACAGTAATCGAGCCGGGATGTGACAAAGGCATGGATTACTGTCTCAAAGTTTTCATGTGAGAGGAAAGGTTTTATTTTGGCCAGCTGTCTAAGGTGAAAGAAGCTGGATTTAACAACGGCACCAATTTGCCGATCGAGTTTGAAATCACTGTCCAGTTTAAGGCCCAAGTTTGAGACCGTTGATTTAAATGGTACATGTGGTACACAGTTAACTTTTTTTTTAAACGTTGTTTTGGAATGACAGCAAAATGGTGTTTGTGGGTGAGGACAAATGAAGCTAAATACTTGTCATAGCAGAGAAATGCCAGGTGAAGCGACGGTTTTAAAAAAGTCTTGTTATACAGTCATACTGAGGATGGACAAGCAATTCCAGAATAGATTGCCAATTGTGACCTTTTTCCCTCTTCTGTGTTTTGAGAGGCTTACTGGACATAGAAGGATTTACGATGCTTTCAAAATGCTGTTGGGAATCTTGAACGCAATCTTAACAGAAGCATAATAACAAGTGGTATTTGAGAATGTTTTGTGAAAAGGGTAAAAATATTGGAGCTACTTGGAAATGATGTGTTGCACATGCCAATGTGGATTATAAATTAATCTGTATGTTGTTTCAGTATGCCTCGCAGTTCTGCCTTATCTGACATCATCCTGCATCCATTATATTTCTGTGCTTTTTGATAAATCACTTGGAAAAAAATCTAATTAATCCTCACAAGGGTCGCTGAGTGTGCTGGAGCCTATCCCAGCTGTCTTCAGGCAGTAGGCGGGGTACACCCTGAACTGGTTGCCAGCCGATCGCAGGGCACACATTGACAAACAACCATTTGCGCTCACACCAAGGGACAATTCAGTGTGTTCCATTAGCTTGCCATGCATGTTTTTTGAATGTGGGAGGAAACCGGGGTACCCGGAGAAAACCCATGTAGACACGGGGAGAACATGCAAACTCCACACAGGAAGGCCGGAGCCGGAACTGATCCCAGCACCTCTGCATTGTGAGGCTGACACACTAACCAGTCATCGAGCCTCCCTGGTTGAGACAGAAAACCCTGAATGTTTTTCAGGTGGTAATCACTTTTGTCTTTTCTCAATTGAGCTGGAGAAAATTCTGGTACATCCACTGATTAATTTGATTGAATACATTGGCTTGACTCTAGTCATGTGATGACATTGAAATGTAAAGTTGCGTGTCATCTTCCTAAATCTGATAAGAGATGTTGTGATGGTCTATAATCTAAGCATGGTGAATGCATGTAGGTATGAAACAGAAGCGGTCCATAAAGAGACTCTTGTGGAACTCTGCATATGACCTTGTAAGTAAGATTTGAACCAATTCTTACCCACTGTTATCATCTGTCGAGCACTGTTGTTCTGCCCACAGTAAAAGTTTCACAGGCGTTTCATAAAGGTTAAAAGAAAAAAAAAGCAAATGACATTTCCTTTTTTAAAACGTCATAAGTCATGTTATTCCATAGTAAAAAGTTAATTGTGTTTAGAATAACTTCCATTTAGTCAGTGTTTGTTTATCTGTATTTTATTCTGAAAACGTAGTGAGTAATCGCAATGCACTATTGGTAACAGACTTGGTGTTCATTCAGAGACCAGTCGCTGTAGAAAGCCTGACTGTCATCAGGCTTACTGAGCATGCTGTGTTAGGTTTCTTTTATGTACACTGTCGACAGCAATGGCTTTAAATTGAATTTTGCCTTGAAGTATTTAGTGATTTGTTTCGGAGATCGTCTTAAGTGTTATCCCTGAAATTTGCTAGCTCAGAGCACTGTCTGTGAACGTAGCAATGTCGCCTGGTTTCATGCTAACGATATCTTTAGCATACGAATAGATCGCAAAATTGCTTTGTTTACCGTTGTCACAACTAAAGCTGTATTTATGCCTGTTTGGCATTAAACAATTTGTGGTATATTTATTTGTTTAGCAAAAGCTAATGCATGTTTTAAATTTGTTCATTTAAGTTTCACTCAACATTTTCATCGAGCTGATGTCACAGTTGTTCATTGCAAGCTGTCGAGACGACTGTAGTATAAGAGCAAGATGCTCAGTTTCCTGGCTCGTGAAGATTTGAGTTTGACTTGCTGTTGACCTGCTGTTAGCATCCCCAGTATATCCAGCACGAAGTGATAACAGTACAACTATATTGTAATTACCGTATTTTCACGACTATAAGGCGCTATTAAAAGTCTAAAATTTTCTCCAAAATGGACAGGACGCCTTATAATGCGATGCGTCTTTTCTATGAGCCGAGTTCCAAAATCTGGCTGAGACCCGACATGCTGTTTATATAGAGAAAAGGCGGAAGTGAGGTCGGCCAATCAGTGAAGTGCGGGGAATCGGTCGGCCAATCAGTGAAGTGCGTCCGCACACTTATATTTACATATCTCTCTCTCTCTCCATAATTTACATATATGAAGAGAGGTGGACGTGAGGGAGGACAGGCACGCAGGGGGTGGGTCCGGCAATGAGTGAAGGGTGGGCGTGTAAGGCACGCCTCTAGCAGGTACCAGCACATGTATAAAATGTGAGTGTGTGCATTATTGCAAAACAACTTCGGTTTTGGTTTTCAAGAACCCCCGAAAATGAGTTCCACAAAGAGACACGCCTACGAAGCGCAATTCAAGCTCCAAGCCATCGGTTATGCAGTGAAACACGGGAATCGAGCAGCCGCCAGAGAATTTAATATCAACGAATCCATGGTTCGCAAATGGAGGAAGCAGGAGAACGAGCTTCGCCAAGTCAAAAAGACCAAGCGCAGTTTCCGTGGAAATAAGGCGAGGTGGCCAGAGTTGGAAGACCAACTGGAGCGGTGGATTCTTGATCAAAGAGCAGCCGGCAGAAGCGTCTCCACGGTCACCATTCGACTAAGGGCGAAAACGTTAGCCGAAGAATTGAAAATTGAACATTTTAAAGGAGGTCCGTCTTGGTGCTTTCGCTTTATGAAACGGCGCCATCTATCTATGAGAGTGAAGACGACCGTGGCTCAGCAACTTCCAGCGGACTACAAAGAAAAGCTGGCCGTTTTCCGCACGACTCCATGCGTGCCCATCTCACACCAGCGGTGAAAGACAAAGTCAAGCAAATGAACTCCGAGCTTGCCGTCATTCCCGGAGGCTTGACGAAAGAACTCCAACCGCTGGACATCGGCATCAACCGGGCGTTCAAGGTGAAGTTGCGAGCGGCATGGGAAAAATGGATGATCGATGGCGAACACAGCTTCACGAAGAGTGGGAGGCAGCGCCGGGCTAGTTACGCCAAGATCTGTGAATGGATTGTAGCTGCTTAGACGAACGTTGCTCCTAGTACAGTTGTTCGAGCTTTTGGCAAAGCCGGCATCATTTCCGTGGAGCCACATGACTACGAGAGTGACTCTGACAACGAGGGGGAACCCGGCGGTTTGGATGGATTACCGATACTTGCACAATTGTTTAATTCGGACACAGAAGATGACAACTTTGATGGCTTTCTGAGTGATGCTTGAGCAAAAAACGTGAGTACCTTGTAAATAAAATACACCCGAACTCAGTTCTGCTTTCGTTGCCTTTTTAAAAACGTGTTTTAGCTTCGAGCTTCAGTGTGTGCTTCAAGCTAACGTGTTAGCGAACGTGTTAGCATGCATGCATGCATGCCGTATGTTTAAGCGTATGTTTTACCACTTTAAAACTGCGCCTATTCGTGCGGTGCGTCCTGTATATGTGTAAAATACAGAAATGTCACCCATTAATGAGACTGCGGCCATTGGTACGGTGCGTCGAATAGTCGTGAAAATACGGTAACTGTGTCAAATGCAGCACTGAGATCTGGCAAGACCAAGATGGTAATTTTGTAGGCCTCATTATTCAGATGTATGCCATTTTAGACTTTAATAAGTGTAGTCTCAGTGCTGTGTTGTGTTGAAACGGCGGATTGAAATGCATGAAAGCATGCAAAACCCTTTGATATTAGATGAGGCAATCATACCTTTCATAATTACCCTCGAATAATGGATAATTGATTGTCTTGCACCCAGTTCAGGTGTACCCCACCTACTGCCCTAAGTCAACTGGGAGAGGCGCGATCCTCGTGAGGATAAGCGGCTTGGATAATGGATGGATTATGGATAGTTAAGAGTATGTGGACATAGGACCTTGCGTGGAGGCTTTGGCCAATGGCTTGTCCTAAATTTAGCTTTGTGTCTTGTTGATGAATATAATCTCCTCTCTCTAGGGCATCCTCTAATTGAATTGCAAAACTGCGGCAATACATTGTATGTAATTTCTCCATGATACGCTTTGCCCATTTCTTCCCTTTCTCACTTTGAAGTGATTTAATTATTCCTAAAATAATAAGAACATGATAGACACCACAATGAACTGTGGTAGTATTTGGAATAGATCCTACACGAGTGGTTCCCAACCTTTTTTGGTTCGTGTGCTCCTGGACTTTTTTGTCATGATGTGAGTGTCCGCTCACTAATACGTTTTGATAATGTCAACACAACCGATTTCTTAAATTAAAATCATTCTAAGATAACAAAACCTTTATTTTTCTCACAATGGAGAAATTCCCAATATACAGCAGCAAAATTATGAAAGGGAGAAATAGAAGAACAAATGAAGCAGAAGATCACGTAGTTATCAGAGAACTTCTGAAGGTGGCAGGGTGGAGTGACATAGCTGAAATCCGAGGTGTAGAGAGTAAACAAGATTGGAGCCAGTACAGTCCCCTGTGGCACATTGGTGCTGCAGAGAAGCCTGTCCGATTCACAGCCCTGTGGCCGGTTTGTGAGATAATCTGTAATCCATGATATGAGGTGGTGGTCCACTCCGGCGTGCTGCGGCTTGTCCCCCTGTAGGTTGGGCTGGATGGTGGTTAAGGCACTGGATAAATCAAAGAACGTGATCCTTACAGTGCTCCCAGCTTTCTCCAGGTCGGACAGCGCAGAATGGCGCAGAATGGAGGATCAGCGTCCTCCACGCCGATGCCGGGCTGGTAGGCAAACTCCAGTGGGTCCAGTGACGAGCTCACCAGTAGATAGGCCAGGGCGAGTCTGTCTAGGGTCTTCCTGAGGTGAGACGTCAGCGCCACCGGTCTATACCGGTTGAGTTCCTTCGGGTTGGGGGTCTTAGGCACTGGGACCAGGCACGACGTTTTCCACAACTGTTGAACTCTGCCCAGCTTCAGGATCAGGTTGAACATGTGCTGGACAATGTCACACAGCTGGTGGGAGCAGGTCCCGAGGAGGATTTTACTTTATTTGATTAATTTGAAAGTGTATTTGCCATCGTCTTGGTTTTCTCAAATAAAAATGTTGCTTTGCTTATAAAATAAAGAATAAACCTGCTTTTGTTGTTAAGAAATCATAACATTTGCCACAAAAAAAATAGTGAAGCTTCTTGAACGTGTCTCCTTTAAACAGTGGCATTTCATCATTGCCAGCAAGGTGATGGCCTAAACATTCTCAGAAAAGTAAATTTAATAAATTTAATGTGTTATTTTATTTTAATAAATATGTCAACAAAATTATTCTCTGTATTCTTTACGTCATATTATTTCCACTTAGTCGAGTGGCTTTCAATGTTATTTTAAATAACAATTTAAGCCACTCGATAAATAACTTATTTATTATGGTAGAGCTTTTAACCAATCATATTTCAGATAGCTTGTGTTGCCAGGTAAACTAAACTTGCTCGGGGCCTTCAGATTAAACAGAGCAGGCTCCTGTAAATGAACGGACACAGTCAGCTTGCAATAACTAAACAGTCTGTGTACCAGGGCCAGCTAGAAGGCCTTACGTCGACACTGGACGTGCGCGTTCGGTGATTGAATTACCCCCTGCGAGAGGGAGCTGCATTTGACCCAAAATGGCCAAAGGAGAAGACATTGATCTGGTTGCAGGACTACTTTCCACACAATTTTCAAGACAGACCTTCCACTGAAATGTAGAATTGTATTTTACATTTCTTCTTGTTATTTTATTTCGTTAGTATTAATGGTCATGAAATAAAATGACAAAGATAGAAAAATGTGACATCACTGAAGGCCTAAGGTTGAAATGCACGTCCCACCACTGCCTTTAAACATGCTGTTCAGCTTTTCAGGTGAGTTTTGGTTCAATTGTTTATTTGTTCTTAAATCTCATTTTGAAAGCCACACTTTTATTCTGGCGCAAATATCGAAGGCTCATGTGATTAATGTACAAATTTACACAGTTGACAACAAAAAAGAGATCGCTTACAATGCATGCGTGCAGTGAGATTTTATAAAAACCACAAACAAGTTTGAGGACCTCTTGCATCATGTCTCCAGAGTTAAACTTGCTGTCTAGCTCAAATTAAACCCATAACTTTTAGCAAGGACAGGAACACAGACATTTAAAGTCTAAATTTCAGGAACAAAACCCTGAACATGAATAATATTCAGATTGACAATAGCAGTTTTACTTTCTATCAGTCATGTGTGCTTTAATGAGACACTCGAGTTCGCACATGGCTAGAGCTGGGTGATTATATATATATATATATATATATATATATATATATATATATATATATATATATATATATATATATATATATATATATATATATATATATGAGGTCTGCGTCAGGTGCTGGGGAACACCTTGATGAAAAATGGGGTACTGGAACAAAGCGGAGATGGGCGAGATGCGATAACATGGATCTGTTGGAATGCTACTACTCAAGCAACCCTAGTCAGAGGGGTTACATGCAGAGAATGTGGGCTAAATGGTTACTTCGAAACCCACAGTCACGGTTGACCACGAAACAACTAGTAGCTCAGTGTTCCAACATCCACAAGCGGCAACTGCTGTCACAACTTGAGATTGATGAGGTACAACGCAGGTTCCATGGTGAAGGGCCCCAGGCTGCCAGATCAGAGGAGGAGGTCATACAAGAGATTGGGAGGCAAGCCCCAATGAATGCAGATGATGAGATTGGGTGGCCAGCCCCAATGAATGAAATGCTGAGCGAGGCAGCAATTGACCTGAAAGCTAAGATCATGGCGAGAATGAAAGCTGGGCAACCTAGAAACCGATTACAACGGCTATGTGAAGTACTATCTGAAAGTCTCATAGAAAGTGTGAATGCAGCACTGAGGGCGATCCCTACCGTAACGATCACAGAAACCAATGAGCTGATATACGCTTCAGCATCAGTGATCCTGGAGACTCTGGGCTATAAGAGCAACCATGGAAGCCATGAGATACGTTACCCACCATGGAAAAGACGGTTGGAGGCTAAGATCAAAGCGGCCCGGAAAGATGTGAGTCAATTGACGGAGACCCAGAGAGGTGTGATGAAAAGGCCGATACCCGAGAGGTACATCCAGATGACCATACCTGAAGCACTCGAAACTGCCAAACAAAGGCTCCAAGCCTTGTCCAGTCGCCTAAAGCGGTACACGAAAGAGAATGAGGCCAGACGAATCAACAAGCTGTTCGCAACACAACCTGCGAAAGTGTACGCTCAGTGGCAGGGTCCTAACAACAGAGCTGACCCATCAAGACTGGAAACTGAAAGGTACTGGAAAGGCATATGGGAGAAGGAGGTTGCACATAACAGCAGTGCACAATGGCTGGTGACCCTGAGAGAGGAGCACAGCAACCTCCCTGAACAGAACCCAGTTACCATAACAGTGGCAGACATACAGGAAAGAGTCTCAGATATTAAGAACTGGACAGCACCAGGCCCGGACATGGTCCACACCTACTGGCTAAAGAAACTCACAGCACTCCATGAGCGCCTAGCAGTACAAATGAACCAGCTGCTGAGGGATGGGACTCACCCAGAATGTCTAACCGAAGGGCGAACGATCCTGATCATGAAGGATCCCTCAAAGGGTGCAGTCCCATCCAACTATCGGCCAATAACCTGTCTCTCCACAACATGGAAGCTAATGTCAGGCGTCATTGCGGCTAAGATAAGTGAACACATGGATCAATACATGAACGAAGTGCAGAAGGGCATTGGTAGAGATACCAGAGGAGCCAAACATCAGCTCCTGGTTGACAGAACAGTCGCACAAGACTGCAGGTCCCGACGTACCAACCTGTGCACAGCTTGGATTGATTACAAGAAAGCCTATGACTCGATGCCACATACATGGATCACTGAATGCTTGGAGTTGTATAAGGTGAACAGGACCCTAAGAGCCTTCGTTGCGAACTCAATGAGGATGTGGAAAACCACACTTGAAGCCAATGGCAAGCCACTTACCCAAGTGTCCATCAAATGTGGCATATACCAAGGTGATGCACTATCCCCACTGCTGTTCTGCATAGGACTGAACCCCCTAAGTCAAGTAATCACCAAGACAGGCTATGGATACCGCCTCAGAAATGGAGCTACAATCAGTCACCTCCTCTACATGGATGACATAAAGCTGTATGCTAAGAGCGAAAGGGACATAGATTCCCTGATCCACACAACCAGGATCTACAGCAGCGACATCGGGATGTCATTCGGGCTTGAGAAATGTAGTCGGATGGTGACTAAGAGAGGAAAGGTAGTCCGCAACCTTCAGTGCGGACTACCTGAAGGAACAATAGCAGACATTGAGGACAGCTACAAGTACCTTGGTGTAGCGGCAACTTACTATCCTTTTGTCGCTACGTCAGCAGGGCATGTAGGTTTTGACTCGTGCTTTTCTTCGACGGGCTTTTCCTTTCCACGGCGACGACAAGGAATACACTAGGCCGCCATCGTTGATCCAAAAAAACCCCGAATCTCTTTATTTTCTTGACCACAAATTAAGGCTTTATCAAATGGATTAATAAAACTCATACAATACACTTACACGAAATACGAAATCAGTTCCCATAAAGTACGAATTAAGCAAACACGAAGTACGAAATAAGCAAACACGAAGTACGAAATAAGCAAACACGAAGTACGGTCAAAAAAAGGCGTTGCTCCATGCCCTACTGTCTTCCTAATGATGTTTACATAAATCTAGCCTCTTAACAGACTAAAAACAGGACAACCAATGGAGCCCAGATACTTCGATGTTCTTAATAAATTTGTTCTAATAAAATATCAAATATAAACCAAACGCCTTGCATCTATTAAATTCTAATTATTCAAAAGGCTGCATTTATAATTTAACCAAATTTATCCCAGCAGTCTTCGGGCAGTTGGCGTGCTCGGCCCCGGACTGGTTGCACTTTGGGAACCGAGTGGCTCGAAACGGGACACCAGTACATTGTATTAAGTGTTGCCACGTTCTCTCTTCATTGTCATCACAAAAGCCACCACCAAAATCAAGGATGCATGTTCTTTACTGATAGCACAAATTTTGGCATTGACAAAAAGGTGGTGGTTCGCCGCCCTCCGGGGCGGCTCATCAGCCAGTTCCTGCGGAAGGCTGGTAAGGTGGGCCTTCGGCCCACAAAAGTGTTGTTGCTTGGTTCAACTTTTTGTTCATCTTCATTGCTTATCGCGAAAATAAAGAGATGTTTAGCTCTACTAAATAACTAACAATTTCATTGCAATGCTTGTGGGTAGACAACATTTTTTCGCTAAGATTCCCGCGCGATCGTAGTGAGCCACTGCCTGAGCGGCGCAGTGGCGGCGCGCAGTGGCGGCGCGCAGCGGCGCGGTGAAGTAGGTACGTTTTGAAAAGGGACAGACGGAAGGACAGACCGCGTGCGGGACGACGCGCAATATATATATAGATGAAATACATATGCATACAATGATTACAATTGGCAAAAGGAATATGCCACACTCTTGAACACAAATGAAATATTATTCTAATTTGCCCTGTGATGTGTCATCCAGAATTTTCATTCCATTTGGCAATTTGGATTAAGTTGAATTTGAGTACAAGTTTCCGGGTAACATGATTAGTGATGATCTTTGTGTTTACTCCATATAGGATATTTGTAAACAGCTGCTTTGACTTGGGGAAAATAAGCATTCACAGGTGCCCCTATTTTCTTGAAATGTACACAAAAATAAATTATCTTATGAATCAGATTAAAATAAACATATAAGATAAGATATCCTTTATTTGTCCCACACTGGGGAAATTTACAGCCTCCAGCAGCAAGAATGTAGGTAGAAAGAAGAAAGAAGAAAAAAAACAACAAACACCGTTCAATTACGGTAAGTGCAATATAAACACAAAATGGATAAATCGCAGTGCTATCTACAATTGTCTTTCACATCATTTAATTATTATTATTATTATTATTGTTGTTATTTTTATTCAGCAGTCGGTAGGAACGAGCGTCGGTATCTCTCCTTCTTGCAGTGCGGGTGTAACAGTCTCTGGCTGAAGGAGCTACCAAGTGCTGTCAGGGCGGGCTGGAGGGGGTGGGAGGGACTGGCCATCATAGCTTCATCAATTAATTAAAAGAAAACAAAGACTAATCGATTATTTAAGAAAAGTGGTTAGCGTGTCAACCTCACAGTGCAGAGGTACCGGGTTCGATTCCAGCTCCGGCCTCCCTGTGTGGAGTTTGCACGTTCTCCCGGTGCCTCCGTGGGTTTTTTCCGGGTACTCCGGTTTCCTCCCGCATTCCAAAAACATGCATGTCAGGCAGATTGAACACTCAAAATTGTCCCTAGGTGTGAGTTTTAGTGCAGATGGTTGTTTGTCTTTGCCAGTGTTTTTCCAGCCAAGGCACAATTCTTTCATTGAAAAAAAATCCCACGGCCCACCACTAGCTGAAAATGTGAAAAAAGCTTCTTTTAACAATTAAGTGTTATTTTTTTTACATTGAAAAATAATGCTACAACACCTTGAATAGGAATCAAATCAACATCAATCCAATGTTGTAAAATCTGTCATATTTATTCTCACTCGGTGTGATAAATGGTTTGGATGAACACAGATCTGGTATCCTGGCAGCAATTGATAAAAGACACAGAAGTAACTCTCATTCTTTCTATATTTTTAGATTTTACAGCAGTCAGGCTTTTTCTTCAGCACCTCATTTACAATTGTTTTGCAGGCTGGAAGTATTAATTGCTCTGCTACTTTTTTGATTTAGCCACAAGTCCAGTGACATGGTAACTGTCTCGTTTACCTTTGCTGTTTTTCTCAGGCACGTTGCTTGTTTCTCCGTGTATTCACGCAGGCGGACAAAATACTCCACATTGTTGTTTCGAAGTGAAGGGTGTTTTGTTTGGCGATGGAGTTTAAGCTTACTTGGGACAATAGTGCTGTTAGAGAGTTGCTTTTCACCCCATACCAAGCACAACAGAGTCGGTGCCGTTGCATCTCTGGTAAAAGTAAATCTAAATGAAAGATACCTTTATTGTATTGCCTCGCGCTGGAAACTTCACTTGCATAAGGCAATTAGCTAGCTGCTGCTGCTACCGACCGATATGGAAGAGTATTCCACGATTACTCTGCCAGGTGATCGACCGCACAGCCATACATATTGGATAATTTCCCACGGCACACCTGACAATATCTCACAGGGTTTGCAAAACACTGGTCTATTGTGCCCTGCGAGTGGCTGGCAACCAGTTCAGGGTGCCCCCCGCCTACTGCCCGAAGTCAGCTGGGATAAGCTTCAGCACGCCCCGCAACCCTTGTGAGGAAAAAGCGGATCAGAAAATGGATGGATGGATAGAAATCAGAATTTGTAACTCAATAATTCCAAATTTTACAGCAAATCCATGTGATCAGTATCGGCCAATCACACTCATGGATGATTGGCATTGGTCGCTTAAAACCACGATCAGCACACCCCTCGTTAAAAAAAAAGATTTGTAGAAGAGGAAAATATTTTGTGTTTTTTTAAGTGCTGCATTTAGTAGTCATAAATTTGTTCCCTGTAGTTAAATTCTTGCCCGCAGAGGCAAACACTTAAAATTATGGAACGAGTCATAAAATGATAAAGGTTAATGGATTTGTAATTTATTTCCCTCAATTAAAATTATCCGCTGTAAGAAGTATGTTCATGCTGTAACTGAATGATTTTTTTTTGTCCGTCTTCCGTAGGTGTCCACAGAGGGAAATTGTCACGCACACAGCATGGCTAAATCGGTCAAGTATACTTTACGCCGGAGATGAAAAATGGTCCGTGGATCCAAGGGTGAGTCTGGTGACACTTAATCAAGACGAGTTTACCATCAAGATCGAAAACGTGGACATGACAGATGAGGGGCAGTATGTCTGTGCTGTCCAGACCAGCAGGCGACCTACAACAAATGTGGTGTACGTCCTCATTCAAGGTAACAAAAGATCCCAAGACACCAAAAGAAATTGTGTCATTAACAATTAATCAATTTCGCAGAACACCCCTGATTCAAACCGTTCACGATATTGCTCTGCCCAAAAACATCTTTATTTTGTTCACATGACCGTGGATTGACGAGGTTATGAATCTTTTTCTCTCTCTCGCTCTCACACACACACACACACACACACACACACACACACACACACACACACACACACACACACACACACACACACACCTGCTCACTGTATAATATTGCATCTGTATTATTATTGATCACAGCAGCTGTCCATCTTATTTCAATAAAGTAGTATCTGCTCACAGACACACAGGCACAGAGACACAGCAGGCATGTCTGCCTTCATGAAATAATTTACCGTATTTTCCGCACGATAAGGCACACCTAAAAGCATTCAAATTTTAACCAAAGCTGACCGCGCGCCTTACAATCCAATGCACCTTATATATGCATCAATCTTCTGATTTCTTGGAAATAGCATTTTAAATGCTCTGGAAAGTTGCAGCGGTTGTTAAAGCTCAATATCAGGGGTGGCCAACCCGCGGCTCGCGAGCCGCATGCAGCTCTTTGGCTGGTTCAGTGCGGCTCCCGGGCTTTCTCATGACAAGCGTTGAAAATGCCATTCAAACAACGGCAATAAATACACAGAACTAACTACGTTAGCCTATCATCAAGCCTGTTACTTGATTGACATACATGATAACTGAATCACCGCTCATGCGCAAACAAAGGAGCTTAGCGCTTATGATTGACAAACAGGGCAACCAATCAGATGACAACTGAATCACCACTTGTGCGCAAACAACAGTGCTCAGTGCTAAGCGCTAAGCTAGCATTAACACAGTAAAAAAAATGGCTCTTACTCTCTGACTGGTTGGCCACCCCTGTTCTATATCAATAAAACTGTATTGTATTCCCTTTAGCCTAGCTCCATCTAACAGCCATCTTCTTACCTCTGCGTCCTGCGTCCTAGACGCGTAATTTTCCCGTGGGACGCACAGTTCCAAATAATGTGCGTTTTTGGGACGCAAGGAAATCTCAGTCAAAACAAAAAAATAAACTACGGGAGGCCTGAGGATTTCACGGTAATGATCGTTACCGGTAGCGTGTCATTTCCGTGATGTCATTTTGACGGTACCGAAAAATCGTTTCCCATAAAAGTCACCGCACACAAGTTGACTGTGCGCGATCGAATCTCACCTGTGTGATCAACGCGATTTCACTGTGCCTGTATGTGTGTTTGTGGTGTGGTGTGTGAGTGTGTTTCTTCTAATTTACTTTCGTTTTGTTTTGTTTTCAGTGCTGGGTGGGCGGAACAGATAACGTTATTTGTGCATGTGTGTTGCTATTTTAGTCCGCAAACTGAGAAATCATGCGGATGACAGTTTGAGATGGCGGCGAAAAAAGCACACACAAAGGTCTACTAATTGCAACATTTAAGAAATGGCAAAGCCAGTCTGATTTTTCGTATGAATCGTCCGGAGGGCATATCACTAAACTCACCTGTGACGTATGCACAGAACACGAGAGCGAGATACAACGGGAGGCACGATTCCGAGTCAAGTTGGTCATTAGATCTATAGGTTAATCACTATGAAAAATATTATGAAACAGTCTTGGTTATTCTATAATTTACTGGTTGTAGCATGCTAACTTTATGAATAAAATATTCGTCACAAGGTAACGCTAACGTTAACTGTCGGGAGAACTAATGATGACGTGTGGTAGATTCTTTCGTCAAATTGATAGTAGATTACACATGCATCGTCTTGGGAAGAGGATGTCAAGCCACATCAATACTTACCTGTATTAATGATTACCAGTAAATTAATCGTTGCAGTGTGAGACTGGAAAAAATACTCACGATTTTGTGGTATGCTGTAGTCATGCCACATGAGAACACCAGTTTTTGATCCATTTTTTTAAAAATAAACCTGGAGTACAGCTGCTGATGTAATGT